>NW_027362761.1:496942262-498328507 GCF_046119375.1 Phyllobates terribilis | reverse complement strand
GACAGGTTGGGAATTCATTTGTCGTTTTCGTCCGGATATCATCCTGAATCTAATGGCCAGACAGAAAGGAAAAACCAGGATGTTGAGCAGTTCTTGCGTTGTTTTGTGGCAGACAATCAAGAGGGGTGGTCTGAGTTTCTGCCACTTGCCGAATTTGCTCTGAACAATCATACATCTTCTTCTGCTGGTTGTTCGCCTTTTTTTTGTTGTTCTGGGAGACATCCGTCGTTTGGGTCGTTCTCCAAGTTGGGATCTGCCGTGCCTGAGGAGGAGAATTTTTCCGGTGAATTGGAAAGAGTTTGGACGGATGTGCGTGGTAATCTTCAGGAGGCCAACAGAAAATCTAAAGACTACTTTGATAGGAAACGACAGGAGGTTTTGTTCGCTGTTGGTGACATGGTTTGGTTGTCCTCTAGGAATCTGCGGTTGAGGATTCCTTCTAAGAAATTGGGTCCCAAGTTTGTAGGGCCCTTTAAGGTGCTTCAGGTTGTCAACCAATCTGCTGTTAGGTTGGAGGTTCCTACCTCCTGGAGAATTAATCCGGTCTTTCATGTCTCTCTGTTAAAAAAAGCTGTTGTGTCGGATGGTGACGCCTCTGCCTCTGTTCCTCCGGTGGTGGAGGACGGGGAATATGAAATTTCTCGCATCCTTGACTCTAGACGGTATAGAGGTAGTTTGCAGTATCTTGTGGCCTGGAAAGGTTTCGGACCCGAGGATAACTCTTGGGTGAGGTCAGATGATGTTTCCGCGTCCAGACTTATCAGAGCGTTTCACAGGAGATTTCCTGATAAGCCTGGTCCTAGGGGATCCGGAGGATCCTCTTAGAAGGGGGGGTACTGTTAGAACCTTGCTGTTAGGTTTTTTTTCCTTTGCTGGTCACATGACCTTGTTGGCCTATTTAGTCCTGCTCCGCCCTTCTGGCTTTGCTGGACTTCATTGTATATCTACTTTCTAGCTAGCCTGTGCTCTGTATCTAACTCTGTTAGTTTGCTTGGTCTACGGACCTCTATGTTCTATCTATTTTGTTTGTTCGTCTGTCTGCTACTATTTCTGTTAGGAGGTGTCCCATATTCCTCCCAGTCCTTAGTACTTGTAGGGATTCCCTCCCCACATCTATAGGTCTTCGTACAGACTAGATTAGGACTTTAGCAGGTCTGATCGCAGGATCAGGTTCCCTGTTACATCGTAGGGATTCAGCTGAGTCTCATAGTAGGGACAGATCTCCTCTCTTTCCTTAGCTTTGGTAGCAGAACATAACAGTCGTGGCCTTGACCCGTTCCGTGCCCAGGGCTGTCACAGTAAAAGTAAAAGAGAATGGGCTTTTTGGATGAGTGGTTAATGTTTGACTATGCCACCTGTGGTTTCTGGTGAAGGCCACCAGCGCTGCAACAGTCCTCTGAGGCTGATGTTCTGGCAGCTTGGTTGGTACTACTCCCCACAGGTGGAGTAGACCTCAGGGCAGTGTTTGATGAACTATGTGGAGGTATGGTGGGTGCAGTGCCGCACAGGAATAAACAAGCGGAGGCGGTACATGAAGTCATCCAGGTCTTTACTCACTTTAGATGAACTTTCAGCCGCAAAGCTTCTCTCTGCTACACACGGCGTACTGCGGCCACCAGGAAGGGGGTTCAGCACTTCCCAGGTAGATCAGGAGCACCTGTCAAGACTCCGTTGGTGTGTTCCTCTCCTTCTTATCTCCTCCCGCTTGTGTTCCTCCCTGGGATCCACTAAGTCGCCGGGCTTTTCCAACAGTGACGTGAAGTACACCTTCAGATATCGGGGGCCGGTCACCCCTCTTGCGGCAGGAGTCCCTCTGGCTAGGCCAGAGTGAAGAATACAGGTGGCGACTCCGCTCCGTCCGTATCCTCCTGGGATCCTTTCGCCTGTGGAGCCTATCTCCTCCACTCCCCTCCAAGGCCTTTTTAGAACGGGACCCTGACCGGGCAGAGACACCTGTTAACTCTGACCCGCTCCTCGTCTCAAGGCCAGAGAACGAGGACCGTGAATCTTCAGCCTGCTGCAGACTCTTGCTGGACCCTGACAGAAGACCACAATCAAAGGACCTTGAACTAAAGATGGCCAAATATTATATATGATTCTATAAGTGCTTCCTGTAAGTGTTTCCTACACCCTCACCCACTACTTGGTTCCCCCTATCTTTGGTTCCCCCCATCTCCTCTATCCCGGGCCGGGGCAGCACCCTGATGCATTTAGGCCCCCTACAGGACAGGAGTGGTGTAGTGTTGAGTGTGAAGTGGGGTCCTGTGTGATGCTCCATCCTTACCTGGAAGAGGAGATACCACACCTCTATCTGAGGTGCAGTACCCCTGTGGCGACTGAACCCTCAGGGGCGCCACAACTGCAAGTATTCAAATCGCATGCATGAGGTCACATGACCGCTATCTTGCATCAGGGAATCGTTATAGCGTGCTCACCACAAGTCATCACATTGCAGCAGTCACATACAGAGAATCCAGACTCTTGTTCCAAGTCTGGACGACCCCTTTAATGGTATTGGCTGGATGTTTGGGCTCGTTGTTCTGCTGCAAAATAAATTTGAGTCAATCAGACGCTTCCTTGATCGTCTTGCCACCTGCCTCAACTAGGTGTATACAGCCGACAATGCTGCACGACAGAACACATGGTGACTCCGTCTGCATCTTTATAGTCAAAGGTCTCATCAGTGCATATCACTGAATGCTGTTTTGTGGGGGTTCAGATCTAAGCCCCCACAGAGCCACTGAGCGTATTTACACAGAACAGGCTGTCAGTCACCCGATGCACGAGCAAGAAATTCATCCATTGAGTGAAATAAGTTCTAAGCTTGCTTACAGGGGTTGCCACTACTTTTATATTCATGACCTATCTTTAGGATAGGACATCAATGTCTGATCGGTGGGGGTGCAACACCCAGTACCCCCGTTGATCAACTGTTCTTGATGACGGTGATGGCTGGGACTGCTCAGTTATGGAGCTGCACAGCTCCGTCTACAGTAAAGTGGCCGCAGCCGGGTACTGCACGTCTGCCCTCTGCGCTGTGCAGCTCTGTAACTAAGCAGTTCTGGCCGCCGACACCGAGTACAGCTGATCTCACCCCTACTGATCAGACACTGATGATCTATCCTAAGGATAGGTCATTTCCGGTGACTACCTCTTGAAGCTCATCAAGAGAATGCCAAGAGTGTGCAAAGCAGTCATCAAAGCAAAAGGTGGCTACTTTGAAGAACCTAGAATATAATACATATTTTCAGTTGTTTCACACTTTTTTGTTAACTGTATAATTCCACAAGTGTTAATTCCTAGTTTTGATGCCTTCAGTGTGAATGTACAATTTTCATAGTCATGAAAATACAGAAAAATCTTTAAATGAGAAGGTGTGTCCAAACTTTTGGTCTGTACTGTATATATATTTATTCATTGTTATTTTGATTGTTATTTGTTGTTTGTTAATAAACGGCCACTGTGGCCAAAATTTATCCAACAAATAACAGGTTGTAGCGTCTTTATTTTGGGGACGGGATCACGGGATCCTGGGTATGGTGGGGAAAAGGTAAGCCATCAGGTAAAAAAACATATTGGCCGTACCAGGTCAAGGAGGAGGCTGGAGACAGCACAGCTAGGGGGAAGCCACCCATGACCGGGATTGGCCTGGAGGTTTCACCCCCCCTTTTTAAAAGTGGCGGTTGTGGGGATTGGACAATGGGAAGTTGGGGGCGGGCAGTGGGAGAGACGGATATATAGGTAAAAGTGCGGGGAAACCGCCATTCCCTGAGGAGCAGCAGAGAGAGCTTCCCACCCACCCTCCCCTTTTTTGATTATTGTTTTTCTTTTAGTTTACAAGTAATGCATTAACAGGATTAACTTGTCACAGTGGCTAGTTGGCGGGGGGTGGAGTTCTTGGAGTTGGTACCGAATTGTCGGTGGAAGGAATTGGGAAAATTCCAGGTCGTTTAAATTGAGTGGGGGGTGATCTGGCAGTCGGTTCTGGGCTCTGGATGGGGTTTTACCTCGGGAGTATTTTAGTTGGTTTAGTCTTTCACGGACTGTGGAAGTTTTTGGTGCCCTCGAGCTGGTGGTGCACGGCTGAGGGTAACATGGCGGTTGAGTTTTATAGTTAATTTAAAGCCAGATCTATTAGCTCCAAGAACCCTCCCTCTCTCTATATATATATATATATATATATATATATATTTATTTCATTGTTATTTTGATTGTTATTCGTTGTTTGTTAATAAACGGCCGCTGTGGCCAAAATTTATCCAACAAATAACAGGTTGTACCGTCTTTATTTTGGGGACGGGATCATGGGATCCTGGGTATGGTGGAGAAAAGGTAAGCCATCAGGTAAGAAACCATATTGGCCGTACCAGGTCAAGGTACACTGAGATTTCTGTGTAGATTCTCCCATAGACCTGCATTACATGCAGAAAATCCGCAGCACAAACGCATCAAAAACGCATGTAATCCGTCCCTAAGAATATCAATAAATTTTTCTAAAAGCCAAATACCAGGAAGTATCAAAAACAAAGCAGTTTTATTTAAAGCATGACACGCCAATAAGAGACTAAAAAATGCAGCATCAAAAAAGCGATAAAAATGCAAAGAAAAAACGCATAATTTAAATAATTGTTTTCAGAATTTCTGCACCTATGTACAAAAACATTGTACATTTAATATAGTATGGAAGGAAAAAGGGGTTATTCCCTTTCAGATAACTTCTGCCCGGGCTGCAATTTGTTAAAACATAACAAACCGCCTGTGAAGAATATTCTAGAATAATCACATATTTCCTGGTTGTCAGGTCTCCCAAGCACAGCGTAACCTGACTCCCAGCTGTAAAAGAGAAGGGAGGGAGGCTTCAGTGTGAGTGTCCCTCTGCAGGATGAGCTGAGCTGACAGGCAAGCCCCCTGCTGAGATCCTCTCTTTGTTCTCAACATGTGCTGTGCTGTGTAAGGTACTATATTTCTATATCGAGCTGTGGAAGAGCTATATGTCCCAGCTCTTCACAAAATGGATTTTCTAGCTCAGGGGAAGATAGTGAATTCCAGACTGCATCCTAGGCCACTCTAGCATGTAGGGACGAGGAGATACATGTCCCAGACTTTTGGAACCTCCTACAACTGCTGTGTCTGGTATCCACACGTAGCAGGGGCCCGGCCGGATCCGTTGACACCAGAACCGGTTCCCTGGGACCATCCAGTAAGGAGGTATGGGCCACGTTAGTTCTGGGAGTCTCTTAGCCAGGAAGGAACAGGAGGTGGAGACTTGGGCTGAACAGGGGGCAGGTAGGGGGAGTTCCCAGAGATTTGGAAGGTCTGTGTAGCAAAAGCCTATTGTCTTTTCCCTTGGGAAGCTCTTGACATGCAAACGTAACGAACAAGTCCAGCAACCAAGCAGGGCACACATTCATCCCCATGTGGTCGCCCAACCCCCGAGCCATGCTTTCCATCTAACCAGTAATTGACTTTAAGATCTGTTATGTACCATGCTTTTGTATTTGTAACTCTGACCACAGTATATATAACCCTGATGTATATAGTAGATTATTTAGTTAGCCCTTATGGCAATTAAATATATAATTTAATCTTGGGCTGGTCTGTTATCTTGAACCACGAACCTCACGTCTGTTGTTCGGTCAACAACATGCTACCGGGCTGGTTTCTAGCCCAATATAAGTCTGTTATATCAAACAGAAACTGGTGGCAGCTCTATTTAAGCCGACAAGGCTCTGCTTCACTGGAGTAGTGAAAGGGCCTCTCAGCCTGTCAGGAGTGTGGGAGACAGTGGGGCCACGTCAGAGTCTGAGTGGACCACCTTGTCCCACCCCCTGGTGCCTCTTTGTACCCGTGTGCACAGGAGGTGACGGTGTAGAACTGTGCCGATCTGACCTTACGCGTTCTTGAGGGGGTGCAGAACGTCACATTGGTGCAAAGGGTAGATCCGTATCACGTGCTCTGTCTGGCATAGTGTGATGTCAGGTGGGTGGCGGGGTGTGGATCCACCAGAAGAAGCAGCGACAGCAGGATTCTGCGGGGTCCCCCTGGTGCCGTTTCTTCACACCGCCCTGAACTCCTGATCCTCAGCTACTCCCGCTATCTGGCATTGGATGCGGCGCTGACAATGTGTCAGCCAATCAGTGAGCTCAGCAGTTCTGAACGGGCGTTATGTCTACATGGGCACAGCCTCTGAGCAGTGATTTGGCTGCTGCATGGTCCACGTGATGTCAGGGTGGCAGCTAATGCCAGACACGTGAACAGCGGCAGAGACTCCCCAGTGGCCCCTGGGAAGGCGAGTACAGGGCAAGTTGTTATGTGTTCAAAAATTGTAGCTGGGTCCTAACATTGCCTGAAAACCAATAAAAGAGAAAAACTAATACAAAATCCAAAAAGTGAAACTCTGATACTACCTGGTCAGACTAGATACAGGGCCGCAGTATTGCTTGGGGACACATTATTAAAGCACCATAAGAACGACAAGCCTTAGCCTGCTAGTTTTGATGTTTTTGACTCACCCCCTGGGCCAGTGCTGTAGTGCGGCGCACGTGTGCGCGGGGGAATACCCGGAGCCGGATCCGATGGGGGTTGTAGTCTCCGAGTGGCGGGGACCCGGTCCGTGCCCAGGGTGGTCAAACCGACGGCAGTTTATTTGTAATGTTGTTATGACTACACCACCCGTTGATTGCGGTACGAGACCGCCGCTGCCAAACAGTCCGCTGAGGCTGATGTTATGTGTATGCAGCGAAGATGAAATAACCCCCAACGGGAGAGGTGTAGCCTCAGGGCAGCAGGTGCGGGGATGATGATGGGAGTGATGGTGTGGTTGTCCCAGTACGGATGATGCGACAAGAAAGCACGGAGACGTGAAGGTACAGTTCAGGGTCTTTACTGATGGTACAAGGCAGACCCTCCCGGGAGTACTGGCTAGTAGTTGGGGCCTGGTTAGTCTGCGAGTAAGCCGGAGTTCCCCTGGCCAGGTGGAGTTGTAGGCCTTCCCGTTAGTCTGTACCCTTCCTGGCTACCCTGCTTTCGGCGGTTACAAGTAGCCCACGTCCCTGGGTATACCGTGTGGTGCTCACCCGTATGGCTGGTGACCTGGGGCCTCCTGTTAGCCTCCGCTCCAGGATGGCGGTGCTGGTCCCTTCGTTGTGACTGAGCCTCCGGGCTTTTATGGCCAGAGGACCTGGAATCCCCTGCCGGATGGATTCTGCTGCTGGGTATATCTTAGTCCCCACAGCCTCGGACTCCTGTGTCCGGTTTTTGTAACTTCTCCCAGGGCGAGCTCTGCACAGCTCCAGCCCCTGGCGCTTCTCCTTGGCTCCTACAGAGCTCCTGATGTCTCTCTGTCCCTGTTTCTGCGTGTCCAGACCAGACTCCGTCTCTGTCTGGAACTCCTCTCTCTAACCCTGCCTCAGCCCCAGTTTATGTAGGGGAAGTTCTTCCCCTCCCAGGACTGGGCAGGAGGTGTGGCATGCTTAGGATTCCTGCCCAGGAGACCTCCCACCTGCTCACAGACGTAATACTGCTATTACTGTGGAAACCAGACCCCTGGGGTGCCACATTTTACTATCACTATGAAATCTGCTTGTGCAGTAGAAAAGCAGTTTCTATGACAACTTCCATTATTTAATTACTAGATAACTGGGGATGGAGTTGGGAAATAGTTTATGCACAGTATATATCGTGTCTGTGTGTAGAGTTTATGTATAGTGAATGTAGTGTCTGTGTGTAGGGTTTATACATAGTGAATGTAGTGTCTGTGTCTAGGGTTTATTCATAGCTCCCAAACGTCCCGTATTCAGCGGGACTGTCCTGATTTGAGGGCTCAGTCCTGCGTCCCATCACGGCACACCAGTTCTCCCGGCTTCAGCACCCGGGCAAGTGCTGAGGCCCTGAGGAAGCAGGGGAGCCCACGCACGCTATGGGCCTGGTGAGTCGGGAGAACACGGTGCCAGAGCCCACTAGTGGTTCCCCCCCCCGCTTACTCAGGGCCCCAGCACTTGCCATACTTACCTCTCCTCAATCCTCCACAGCTCTGGCGTTTTCCACATCTCCTGACTCTGTGATGTGTCAGGGCAGAAGAAGCGCTGACGTCACTACAGTGCGCCCTCTGCTCTGACAGTGCAGAGTGCGGGAAGACACTGAGGAGTCCTGACCTGCCACCAGCGAGGAGAGGTGAGTATTTGATTTTTTTTTTTTATATATGGGGCCCATACTGTATGGAGTGTGACAGTGTCACTGGTTTTATATGTGAGGGGAGGTATGTGTCACTCAGGATGCTCTCCTGTGTGAACTAAGACCTACTTTATTTTTCTGCCGGCGTGTTATATGCTGGTAGGCTTACTCTGTTAAAGGGTGTGCGGTTTTATGGGAATGGCAAAGAGGGCGGAACGCCATTCCCCCTACCTCCCCTCAGGGTGTGGCTGAGCAATGTGTAAAAGCTTAGTCCCTTTTTTTTTTCTCTGGAGTGTGGTCTGGAGAGGGAAGTCTCCAGACAGTATTGTGGAAGCTGCAGAGCTTTTCACATGGACTTTAGCAGTGCAGTTTATGCTACCGAGAGCGGGCGGAACCCGCTCATCTATGGACTGAGTTATACTTTGTTTTGTTTTTTTTCCGTTTAACCCAGAGGGGTCATGTTTGTTTTCCTGTGAAACCTGCATGAGTTTATGGCTGATAATAAACCAGCAGAAAGGAAACCTGAGAACGTGTGTCCTGAGTCTGCCTCCAGGAGAGCCGAGCGAGTCGTCTTGCCACAGTTGGTGTGAGAGTGCGTGCAGGATTCCAGGAACACGTGTACCTGCTACAAAGACCGGTGGATGTCCTGGGTGAAGGCTGCCAGCCAGCCAGGGAAGTCCAGCAGCATGGAGGAGCTCGTAAGCACCTAGTCCAGGCCCAGCAGAACATGCAGCAGCAGCACCAGGAGACGACCAAACTGTTGCTTCAGCAGATCCAGTTGCAGCAAAAGTCACAGCAGCAACACCAGCAGGAGGCGCAGCAGCACCAGCAGGAGGCGCAACAGCAGATACAGCTTTTGGCGGACGCCATCCAGAGCAGGGCAGCCGCCCCACCCCCAGGGCCGACTGATGATTCTCACGTCAGGTAGGCGGTAAGGCGGGCCATGCAGAAGATGACCCCTGGGGATGATGTAGAAGCATTTCTGACTGTTTTTGAGAGGGTGGCTGATCGTGAGAGACTTCCTCCAGTACAGTGGGCAGAGGTTCTGGCGCCATATTTATCGGGTGAACCCCAGAAGGCGTATTTTGACTTGGCGCTGCAAGATGCTAAGGAATATGCCAAACTAAAGACAGAGATCTTAGCACGTCTAGGAGTAAATATGGGGGTAAGAGCCCAGCGAGTTCATCACTGGGCGTATGCTAGCAACAAACCCCCTCGCTTGCAGATGTTTGACCTCCTGCATCTTGTTCAGAAGTGGCTACAACCGGAGTCCTCCGCTCCGGCCCAGATGGTTGAGCGGGTGGTGATTGACAGGTTCATGCATTCCCTTCCCAAGCCAGTACAGACCTGGGTTGCCCAGGGTGATCCCCAGAACGCAGATGACTTCATCGGCCTGGCAGAGAGGTACCAGGTAGTCGAGAGATCTCTTGGGAAACCGGATGCAGTCACTTCTCCCTACTGGGATACCCAAAAGGGGGGCGGGTTCACCAAGGAAGGGGTCTAGAGCCACCACTGGGGGACGTCCCACTCCTACTGAAGGTGCCTTTAGAACTGTTGGTAAAGATATAGTTTGCTGGCGGTGTCACAACCCTGGACATGTAGCCGCCAGGTGTCAAATATCCCCTGAGCCCATGGACTGCAGCCTAGGCAGACGGGTCTCCTATTATGCCTATCCAGCCTGTAGCGTGGACTGTCAACCCGGCGAGGGGCCGCAGGCGTGTGCAGTGTCCATTAATGGAGTAAAAGTGATTGGGCTGTTGGACTCCGGGAGTCTGGTGACCTTGATCAGAGCATCCCTTCCCCACCAGTTGATCCCTTCCAAAACCCTGGGCGTTCGGTGCATCCATGGTGACGCCAAGGACTATCCCGTGGCCACAGTAACAGTGGGGACAGACTGTGGTGCCCAGTCCCATGAAGTCGGGGTAGTAAAGAACCTGATACATCCCGTCATATTGGGCTGCGATTTTTCCTTATTCTGGGACTTGTGGGGGAAGGGAACTGGATTAAGTAGTATGGGGAAAAGCCATGTCCTTGAAGAAGAACCCCCGATGAAGTCTCAGATGGAGGAGTTCCCACTGTGCGTCCTTGTCGGTGATGAGGGTGAGACGGTGACCGAGGAGGCCGACCTCCCTGCGTTAGATATGTCCAAAGAGAACTTTGGGACTGCTCAAGTTCGAGACCTGACCTTAAAAGGGGCGTTCGACCAGGTTACTGTATGTAATGGGGTTGC
The DNA here is from genome assembly GCF_046119375.1 of Phyllobates terribilis. Taxonomy (NCBI): domain Eukaryota; kingdom Metazoa; phylum Chordata; class Amphibia; order Anura; family Dendrobatidae; genus Phyllobates; species Phyllobates terribilis. Next base: position 498,318,105 of record NW_027362761.1, on the reverse strand, counting down.
CCAAGAGCCGGGGGCCGACACCAGATTCCCCCACTTTGCAGTGCAGGGGGAGTTGCTATATCGGGTGGCCAAACTAAGGGATGGTGAGATAGTGTAACAGCTGTTAGTGCCGGGGCCATACAGACGGCGGGTGCTAGATATGGCCATTCACATGTTCTGGGGGGACACCTAGGGGTCGAGAAAACTCAGGAGAGGATATTGAGAAGGTTTTATTGGCCAGGGTGTTATCGAGAAGTTCAAAACTATTGTAGGTCCTGCCCCACCTGCCAAATAACCGCTCCCTCCTCCCACTTCCGTAGCCCCTTAGTCCCACTACCTGTGATAGAGGTTCCCTTTGAGAGGATTGCCATGGACCTCGTGGGCCCCTTAGTTAAATCAGCTCGGGGCCACCAATATATCCTGGTCATCATGGACTATGCCACTCGGTATCCGGAAGCGGTTCCCCTAAGGAACATGTTCAGTAAAAGTATAGCCCGAGAGCTGGTCCATATTTTTGCTCAGACAGGTCTACCGAAAGAGATTCTGACAGACCAAGGAACCCCCTTCATGAGCAAGGTGATAAAGGAGCTTTGCAGAGTCCTTCAGATAACTCAGCTTCGGACCTCGGTTTAGCGTTCCACAGACGGACGGCCTAGTGGAACGCTTCAACAAGACCTTAAAGGCGATGCTCAAGAAGGTCGTTGAAAAGGATGGGCAAGACTGGGACTACCTGCTCCCATTTCTGCTTTTCTCGGTCAGAGAAGTTCCTCAAGCCTCCACTGGCTTCTCTCCATTTGAGCTCCTATATGGGCGGCATCCAAGAGGTCTCCTAGACATCGCCAAGGAAACTTGGGAAGCTGAAGTCACACCACACCGGAGTATCATCGAACATGTCGCCCAGTTACAGGAGAGAATGTCAAAGGTGATGCCCATCGTGAAGGAACATCTCCTCCAGGCGCAGGAAGCCCAGGCGAGGGTCTATAACCGGTCGGCGAGACTAAGACAGTTCCAGCCCGGGGACAGTGTTTTGGTGCTGATCCCTACCATCGAGAGCAAGTTCCTCGCCAAGTGGCAAGGTCCATACGAGGTGGTGGAGAAAGTCAGCGAGGTTAATTATAAAGTCCACCAGCCTGGCCGAAGAAAGCCGCATCAAATATATCATGTAAATTTGCTCAAGCCGAGGCGGGACCGTGAACCTGTAGAAACTCCTTGCCTGGGAGCCGCACCAGAAGGCAAGGTGGAGGAGGTCACTATTGCAGAGACTCTATCATCGGCCCAGAAGCAACAGTGTCGAGAATTACTACAGCGGAATCGGGAGCTGTTCTCAGAGTTGCCGGGGCATACTCAAGTGGTAGAGCATGATGTGGTGACAGAGCCGCACGTACGAGTGAATCTGAAGCCGTATCGGATTCCGGAAGCACGCCGGGAGGTGATCTCGGCCGAGGTGAAGAGGATGTTAGACCTCGGAGTAATAGAGGAGTCAAAGAGTGGGTGGTCGAGCCCAATCGTCCTCGTGACGAAACCCAGTGGAGAGTGGAGGTTTTGTAATGACTACCGCCGGCTGAATGAGGTATCCAAGTGTGACGCGTACCCGATGCCCCGCGTCGACGAACTCATCGAGAGGCTTGGACCTGCGAGGTACATCACCACTCTCGACCTGACGAAGGGCTACTGGCAGATCCCCATGTCCCAGATGGCTAAGGAGAAGACGGCTTTCTCAACACCTGATGGGTGTTTTCAATACATGCGGATGCCGTTCGGACTACAGGGGGCCCCAGCCAATTTCCAGAGGGCTATGGATCGGATCCTAGCCCCACATAAGAAGTATGCCGCAGCCTACCTCGACGACATTGTGGTCTTTAGCCCAGACTGGGCTAGTCACCTACCTAAACTACAGGCCGTTCTGGACACGCTAAGGAAGGCAGGATTTACCATAAATCCAAGAAAGTGTGCCATCGGGAAGGAGGAGGCCAAGTACCTGGGCTATGTTGTTGGGAGAGGCGAAATAAAGCCGCAAATCAAGAAAGTGGAGGCAATTCAAACCTGGCCGCAACCACTCTTGAAGAAGCAGGTGAGAGCATTCCTAGGAATGGTAGGATACTACCGGCGGTTTATCCCGAATTTCGCCATGATTGCCGCGCCACTAACGGATCTTCTAAAAGGCACCAAATCAACTATGGTGAAATGGACGGAAGAAACGGAGACCGCGTTTCAACAGTTGAAGCTAACATTGTGCAAGCAGCCGGGCCTGGTCGCGCCAGACTTCAAGAAAGAATTTGTGGTCCAGACGGACGCTTCAGAGGTTGGTCTAGGGGCTGTACTCTCCCAAGAGATAATTGGGGAAGAACATCCCATTCTCTATCTAAGCCGAAAGCTGTCCTCCTGCGAGAAGAACTACGCCATAGTAAAGAAAGAGTGTTTAGCCATAAAATGGGCCGTGGATACACTGAAATATTACCTACTAGGCCGAAAGTTTAGATTAGTATCAGACCATGCCCCGTTGAGATGGTTGAGGGAGAAGAGGGGTAAAAATGCCAGGGTAACTAGATGGTTCCTAGGACTTCAAGAGTTTAACTTTCACGTGGAGCATAGGCCCGGGAAGTTACATGGGAATGCAGATGCCCTCTCTAGGATTCCCTGCCTGGTGTCAGAAGGTGCCCAAACCCCCGGCTTTGGGCAGAGGGGGGGAATATGTGACAGTGTCACTGGTTTTCTATGTGAGGGGAGGTATGTGTCACTCAGGATGCTCTCCTGTGTGAACTAAGACCTACTTTATTTTTCTGCCGGCGTGTTATATGCTGGTAGGCTTACTCTGTTAAAGGGTGTGCGGTTTTATGGGAATGGCAAAGAGGGCGGGACGCCATTCCCCCTACCTCCCCTCAGGGTGTGGCTGAGCAATGTGTAAAAGCTCAGTCCCTTTTTTTTTTCTCTGGAGTGTGGTCTGGAGAGGGAATTCTCCAGACAGTATTGTGGAAGCTGCAGAGCTTTTCACATGGACTTTAGCAGTGCAGTTTATGCTACCGAGAGTGGGCAGAACCCGCTTATCTATGGACTGAGTTATACTTTGTTTTGTTTTTTTTCCGTTTAACCCAGAGGGGTCATGTTTGTTTTCCTGTGAAACCTGCATGAGTTTATGGCTGATAATAAACCAGCAGAGAGGAAACCTGAGAACGTGTGTCCTGAGTCTGCCTCCAGGAGAGCCGAGCGAGTCGTCTTGCCACAGGAGCTATTTATGGGGCCCGTATTGTATGGAGCTATCACGTCATCCAGGTATAGCAGCACAGTCTCGAAGTTACGGTGTCCCAAACAGCACTCCATCAATCTCTGGAACGTTCAAGGGGCGTTGCAGAGTCCGAACGGCATACTGTTGAACTCGCAGAGTCCCATCGGGGTAGTGAAGGCCGTCTTCTCCCGGTTCTCCAACTGCTACTTGCCAGTACCCACTAGTGAGGTAAAGGGTAGAGAAGTAATTTGCAGACTTTAGTGCAGCCAGGGATTCCTCTATATGGGGCAAATGGTATGCATCTTTATGTGTTATGCGGTTTACCTGTCTGTAATCTACACACATCCTCATGCTTCCATCCTTTTTCCTGACCAGAACCAGGGGAGCTGCCCAGGGGCCACAGCCATCTCCCATCACCCCTGCTTTCCTCATGTCATGCAACATTTCCTTCGCTTTCTGGTAGTGTGCTGGTGGTATGGGCCTGTAACGTTCTTTGATGGGTCGATGGTCACCTGTGGGTATATGGTGTTGTACCCCTTTAATCCTCCCAAAATCAAGTGGGTGGACACCTTGTTTTTGATGGACAGGAGTGGTGTCAGTCCCAACATGGAGCTGTTGACACCAATCCCCCACCTGGGTTTCTGAGTCATTACCCTCCACTGTGTCTGATGAGGTTAAAGACTCTACTGCGTGTATGGCGTCATCATTCACAGTATACAATCTGGCAACAGTGGCGTATCTTGGTAATTTAACTTCCTCCTCCCGACAATTTAAGATTGGGGGTACCCTCCCATTGCGTACATCAACTACCCCTCTAGCAGTTAAGAGTGTAGGTTTGTGCTCTGAGCTAATGGGCTCCACTACCGCTTGGTAGTTCTGTCCCTTGAGACTTATTGCTGCCCTACACCAAATCAGCATCTCATTGGGGGGATCACAATGGGTATCGGGTCTGTCACCCGTACATTACCAATCTCACCACCTGTTAGCTTTACCTGTTGCTGGTACAGGAGGGCTCGAATCTCTCTCTGGAGCACCTTCCTCTGCCCTGGTTTGGAAGTGTCAGCAATCTGTTGGAGCAAAAACAACACTTCTCCCAAACAGTTACCAACAATATTCGTATCAAGTATCATATACAAGTCTGTATCACCAGGGTTAGATTCTACTACAATCAGTCCTTGGTCCTTTAGTTCCGCTCTCCCCACCTTCACTGTCACGTCCTTAACTCCTACTAGGTTAAGAGGAAGGCCGTTAGAGGCATACACCGAGAGGTTCGGGGCTGGCGGGCGGAGTTCATCTACGGACCAGTACCTTTTGGAGAGGACATCAGGTATGATGGTTACCTGTGAGCCGGTGTCCAGTAACACAGGTGTTGCTATGCCGTCCAGCACGATGGACAGGAAAGGCCTCCCTCCTACGAACCGATGGTACCAGCTTGATGGGCCTGGTTGATTTACTCCTGGGTGTTGGCCCTCGGCCCCAGGGTTTGCTCGTTTAAAGGACAGCTCCGAGCTGTGTGGCCTGCCTTGTGGCAATGGTAGCAGATGAAGTCTCCGGGAGGGCATCGTTGGTCGTTGGTCCTCCCACTGGGTGGCGTTGTCCTCCTCTGGGGTGGCGTTGTCCTCCTACGGGGTGGCGTTGTCCTCCTTCTTCTCCTCATCCAGGGGACATACTCAGGACTGTCGACGAGTAGGATCCTTTCTTTCAGCTCGGGCTCCGTCTGTAGCTGCAGGGTGCTCAGAACAGTGGCCTGCTCGCTAGGGGGCACTGTTTGCATCTTTGTTTCCGCCGTTAATGAAAGAGCAGTGGGTGCTGCAGGCACTGGAGTGGCCCCACCCTGGTAACGCTGGATAGCAGTCCCTGATGTTTCCAGGGGCTGTAGACCCTTAATAGCCATGTCCTTGAGGGTGTCAAAGGTGGTGTCTGGATGATCTAAACCCACCACCGTACAGTTCTGCTCTCCTCCTGGGACCTCAACCCCCGGATGAACTGTTCCGTCAGAATTTTATTCTCATCCTATATGCTGGCTGGACTAACCTGTTTTAGGGCCCGCAGGGCTTCCTGTAAGCGCCAGGCGTAGTCCCGGATACTGTCCTCAGGTTTCTGGACACAGTGGTAGAACCTCATCCGGAGATCTGTCTCAGTGCGGTTTTCAAACACAGTTTGCAGATAGTGGATACTGATTCATGGTCTGCGGCTGGCCAGGTTTCAACTTCCCACTCTGCGGCACCAGTCAATTGTCCCAGCACAACAGCGGCTCTCTGCTTACCAGTCATAGAATACATGTCCAGTACACCGCATATTTTCCTTTTGAATCCAGACAGGGTGTCTAGTTTGCCATCATACTGGGGAAGCCATTTCGCTCCAGGGATATACGGCAGGGCCATGGGTATCAACGGGGTCACGACCCCTGCTGATGGGGCGGCTGCTCCGGCCTGTGCAGTGCCGGGCGCAAGTTGGACATCAGGAGCGTTAACCAGTGCTCCGGCGGCTTGCTGGTCGTCGGCCATGGATGCGCCCCCCTAGTAAACCGTAACCTACCTTCTTCACTTCTTATCAGGTAGGCCGCAGCTCCGCGGGCAACAGTCTTCTTCCAGGACCTTGCGTCCCTCGCGTCTGACGTCAGAGCATCCACTGGACTCCTTCCAGGACCTGACGCTTCCTGGTTCGACGTCAAGGGCGGGGCGTGTCCTGGGCTTCGCGCGCTTTTCACTGTCACGCCTCTCGGGTTCCCGCGGTTATGCCCCTCTTGTTTCCGCGCGGCGACAGGAAAATGGCGGACAATGGCGTGAAATCTCGGGAATGGCGGGAAGTCTTCACCACAGTGAGTATTACAGTCTTTTAAGGCGCACAGGACCCGGTGGCAACGGGCAAGGAATCCTGTTCGTGATGCCAGAAGCTGACGCGCCCCCGGGGCAATGGGGTACTCGGCAGCCGGGCCTATGAATGCCGGTGGGGGATATCACGGTGGCTGGCCCGGTCTGTGGCCCAGGGCGGTCAACCAAAAAGGGGGATTATTTATAGGGGATTTGGAATAGTATTCGTGACGCCACCTGTGGAATGCGGCTAAAGGGGGGGCCGCCGCTGCGGAGCAGTCCTCTGAGGCAGATGGTAGGGCAGCTTGTGATGGAACGGCTCCCCACAGGTGGAGCGGGCCTCAGGGCAGCGTAGAGTAATGGATGGTGGTACAGGGGAGAGACGGCCAGGGCAGTTCAGGGGAAATGACAGACACCCACACGGGGGTTCGCTTCGATACCTTTACTGGTCTTGATGCAGGTATGGTCCAGGGTACTCGGTACGCAGGGTGCATTTCTGGACTCTCCCCAGTGAGCAGGTATAGGGCCTCCTGATCCGTTGCTTCCACTTGCTATGCTTCTGACCTGCCTGGAGCTAGGCCTGGCTTAATTACTGTCTCTCTTTCTTGCACCTGCTGATCTGGTGGTAGGGCCTTCTCTTGGAGATCACTCTCCCTGGACGCTGGGGCCTCCGTGACTCCTAGCCCTGGTTCAGTAGTCAGCGTTAGTCGGCCTGGGACTTGTAGTCCTCCAGGTATCCGGTGGTCCCTACTGGGTGTAAAGGGTCCCTGTAGGCGCGGACCCGGTGTCCGGTGTATACTTCGGGGTGAGCCTGGTATGCTCCTCTGCCCCCTCAACTCCTCTCTCCTTTCCTCCTTGCCGTCGGCCGCACTCAGGGCCCTCACTACGGCAGCAGCAGATGAGCTGCGTCTTCGCTGCTCTCAGCGTCAGCACGCTCTCATACTCAACTAACCACTGACTGAGCTGCCTGGCTCCACCCTCCCTATATATATATCCCTAACGGGCTCCCTCTGCTGGTCTGAGGTGGTAGGGTGGAGGTGTGTGAATGTAATGAGGGCATCTTGAGGAGAAGTCTATCCATGCAGCCTACTGGGTTCTGTGGCACCTGTGCATAGCAGGGCACCACAGATGCCTCACCCTCATCCTCCTCAGACAGTGATAGAGGGGGCAGATCATGCTTCTCCATAGAGGATATCGATAAATTGGTAAAAGCTGTCAGAGCCACTATTGGATTAAAGGAGGATAAATCGGCCAAGTCCCTAGAGGACATAATGTTTGGAGGGTTGGAGGAAAATAAAAAACGCACCTTCCCGGTAAATGCCAAGGTACAAGCACTCATTAGTAGAGAGTGGAGGAAACCAGAGAAGGTAGATGCCTTACTTCCATCCTCAAAGAAGTATCCCTTCAAGGAAAAAGACTCAGAGACTTGGGATAGGGTGCCAAAAATTGACGGAGCTGTGTCTAAGTCGTCAAAGAGGTCAGCGCTCCCCTTTGAGGACTCAGGGGTACTTAGAGATCCCTTAGACAAGAAGGCAGATACCTTCTTAAGGCATACTTGGGAATCAGCAGCGGGAGGTCTAAAGCCAGCTAATGCAGGAACTTGCACTGTTCGTTCCCTCATGGTGTGGTTACAGCAGCTGGAGGATCAGCTGAAAGATAAGAAGACCTCAAGAGAAAAAATTGTGTCCAATATGCCCCTATTACATGGTGTCGCAGCCTTTCTAGCAGATACTTCTGCTGATTCTGTGAAAACTGGCAGCTAGATCGACTGGACTATCAAACGCGGCAAGGCGGGCCTTATGGCTTATGCCTTGGGCACTTACAATCAAAAAATAGATTGTGTTCCATACCCTGTGATGGCCAATTTCTCTTCGGAAAGAAGTTGGACGATATTCGTGAAAAGGCGAGTGAAAAGAGAGGAAGGTTCCCTGGTTTTTCGTTGGACGCAAGGAAGACCTATTTTTGGAGGGGGGATTTAATAGGAGTTGCCCCCAGGAGAAAAAAGGAAGTGGGATTTCAAAAACAAAAGGGAATCTGGGTATATATATTCGGAGGGCCCTCCTCCACTTCCAAGAAACCTCCCCAATGACACCAAGCCACAAGTAGGAGGAAGGCTGTCCCACTTTGTTCGGGCCTGGGAGAACATCTCCTCCAGCACCTGGGTCCTGGATATAGTAAGGGATGGACTGAAGATTCAATTTACTCAGCAGCCACGGCACTCGTTTGTGATGACTCCTGTCAGGAAGTCCCTAGAGGAGGAACTGGCCCTGGAAACAGAAATCTTGAGCCTAATGGAAAAACAAGTCCTATGTGGAGTCCCGAACAGTCAAAAAGGAAGGGGATTTTATTCCCCCCTCTTTTTGATAAAAAACCAGACGGTTCATTCAGGACCATTATAAATCTGAAGGGCCTCAACCGCCTTGTAAGCAACCATACGTTCAAGATGGAGTCAGTAAATACAGCAATAAAACTTCTTTATCAATTCAGAGAACCACTGTATCATACAATTAAAAGCAGTTACAGTTGTCTTGCAAAACTTAGGCTAGATGGTGAACACCCAGAAATCAAGACTAGAACCCGCAAGGATTCAGACCTTCCTGGGGTTTATTCTAAATTCAGAATGTCAGACTTGTGTTCTACCTGAAAACAAGATGGACAAAGTCATAAATTTTGCCTTTGCGGCCATACAACTCCCAGATATGTCCCTGAGGAAAGCTATGTCCCTGCTAGGAACCCACACATCATGCATTCCGGCAGTCAGGTGGGCCCAATTTCACACAAGACACCTCCAGTGGGAAATCCTGTCAGCACAGAGATTGTTGAGAGGGCGTTTGGAAGGAAAGGTACATCTCTCCTTAGAAGTCAGAAACTCCCTCTTGTGGTGGACAGACAAGTCAAATTTAGCTCTAGGGGTCCAATGGGGCACGACAGATACGAACAACTCAGGTTGGCGGGCATATCTGAGGGACCTCATGATTCAAGGTTCTTGGTCAATCCCCGAAAGAGTGGGGCCATCAAATCTAAAAAAACTATGGGTAATGAGGAATGCCCTGGAGGGGTTCCTTCCTCTACTTCGGGGTCGTCGTGTTCTAATTATGTCGGACAACCAAGCTACTGTAGCATATACAAACCACCAGGGGGGAACAAGGTCCCACTCCCTTTTGGAAGCAGTGAGCAGAGTCTTTCCGATAGTAGAACAACATCTCCTATCTTTTATGGCACTACACATACGGGGTATAGAAAACACAAGGGTAGACTTTCTAAGCCACAACAAGATGAGGCAGGGAGAATGGGCCCTGAACCCTGGGGTATGCCGGCAGATAGTACAGCTATGGGGGCTGCCAGAGATCGATTTATTCGCTGACAGAAACAACAGAAAGGTAGAGAGGTTCTGTTCGTTAGACCCACGGGGAAACTCGTTAGTGATAGATGCTCTCCAGATCCCCTGGTGCTTCAAGTTGGCGTATGCTTTCCCTCCGATAGCTGTGGCACCTCTTGTGGTGAAAAATATCAGGGAGGATCAAGCGAGAGCGATTCTCATTGCCCCCTTTTGGCCAAAGAGGCCATGGTTCTCCCTCCTGAGAATGATGTTACTATCAGACCAATGGATCCTACCGGAGATCCCAAACCTTCTTGCACAGGGACCAATATTTCACTCTCAAGTAAAAGTTTTCCTTTTAAGGCTTGTTAGTGCTACTACGGCACCTTGTAATATGGTGCCTTCAGCTAAATGTGTGGTTTATGGCTCATTGCGTCCCCGAAATCAACAATAAAATTGCAGATGCTTTGTCTCGTTCGCAAATAGAGCGATTCACGGAGCTACACCCGAGTGCAAAAGTAGCCGATTTCCATTGCCCGGGTCACTTGTGGGCCTTGGTAGAGTTGTGCTCTTAGTTGAGTTGTTGGTGGCTCTGTCCCAGGGCCGGCTCCAGGTTTTCATGGGCCTTGGGCGAAAGAGTCTTAGTGGGTCCCTTTAACGCTTACCACGATTCATGATGCACAGATAGTGTGGAGAAATATAGGTTTACAACATAGAGCCCAGCCTGCCCCCTCATCCGTCAAATATGCAGGCATGCACACACACACGGTACGCAGACATGCGCACACACACCTGGTACGCAGAGTATGCACGCACAGTAGGCAGATATGCACGCAGACATGCACATAGACATGCACGCACATGTGGCCATGCGCTGTGTCTGGTAGTAATGACATGGCAGGGGCGACGCACAAGCACAATTAAAGGCGCAGTGTCGCCTCTGCCATGTCATTACTACCAGACACAGCCGAACAGCACGGCCATGTCTGGAGAAGTGCCGGCAATTAAGCAGCAGCGCCGTCGGTCCTGCAGAGATCCTGGAGGAGTAGCACCCGGGCCCCGACGGCGAGTGGGTCCCCCTGATGGTCCAGAGCCCCGGCACTTGCCCAGGTGCGCCGGGTGCTGATGCCAGCCCTGCTCTGTCCACTTGAAAACTCACGCTACAGCCTGGGATGCTTGGATGAGTATAGCCAGTGGTAATTTTCCTTCTAGTGCTCAGCGTCACCTACAGAAAACATTGTATTAGACCTTATTGTCACGTGCTAGAGTGCAAAAAGGGCTTACAGGCATTGCATTCATGTTGAAGTTGTGGTGTTTGCCCGATGCAACAAAATAATTTGTTGTAAGGCAGGTTGTAAAAGGTTGAAAGAAAAAGATACGGTCTCAGGATAGGAGACGTCCAGTATCCTTCACTTTATTAATTCGTCTCATAGTTAATTTGGCAGGTGCGATGAATAGTTTGTCTGAAGCAAGGCTTTTTGCAGCTGCCTTTTCTCTTGCTTTTTTTGCTGCTTTGCAGGTTGGAGAATTGGTTGCGCCTTGTGCTAAGTGTAGAGCAGGCCAATGATGTGTCGAGCTACATGGGTGATTGAATATTTGTGCGCATAGGTCTAAAACTGTCCAGGAAGGCAAGGTTAATTGGCTGACAAAGGCCTTGGGCGGACAATTTTGTCTAGTCCAAATAGCTATACAAGCATTGCGTGCACAGTTTTTGGTACACGACTAGGGTGCACCATTGACTTTATATCAGTTCAAAGGTATATTCAAATCCTGCTTGCGTCAGGTTGGCGTTGAAGTCTCCCAATTTGAGATGCACTCTTTTAGGATCGATGCAGTGACAGAAGCAAATGCACTTGGTTTGAAAGTCTTCATGTTTTCTCACTTATGTTAGCCCAGATTTGTTGTGAGATGTTATGGGATGTTGGCTTAAGTTTTGTTTGTATTTTTACAGATAAAGAAGCACCACACGTCTGGATTCTTGGACACTCATATATATTGGGCTGTAGAGAGAGCACAATTTCGGATATCTGGCAAAAGTTTTGGTCAAAAGTATGCCGAAATTCATTAAGCAGGTTACCGAGGCTTGCGGAGGGTGCAATTGCTGGTGCATTTTGAAGTGATAATTGAGTTATGCAAATATCCCACTGTCCTGGTCATTCATTCCAGCAACAACAATTTGGGCAGAATAAAATTAGTCGAGCTCATTCGTCTCATTAAGTCTGAATTTCAGAAATCTGTTTACACAGAAATGTGTTTTGGTTTGGACTGAGGTAGTGCCTCTGAAGGTTTGGAGAGAAGCTCAGAACTATAAAGGAGTGGTTCTGCAGGTGGTGACTGCAGACCATTTCTCTGTTCTCATCCTTTTTAGCTGTTGTTTTGATCACTTTTGGATTTTGTCTTTGCTCTCACCCCTAGAGGTACAGTAGCATGAGGTGGTGTCTACAACTCACAGAAGTTGTTCAGGTAGTGCAGCTCATCCAGGATGGCACATCAATGAGAGCAGTGGCAAGAAGGGTAACTGAGTCTTTCAGCACAGTGTCCAGAGCAAGGCATGGAGTACAAACTGTACCAGGTGACAGGCCAGTACACCAGGAGATGTGGAGGGGGCCGTAGCATCAGCACCGCTACCTCCTCCTTTGTGCAAGGAGGAACAGGAGAAGCTGTGCCAGAGCCCTTCAAAATGACTTCCAGCAGGCCACTAACATCCATATGACTGCTCAAACTGTCAGAAACAGACTCCATGAGGGTGGTATGAGGGCCAGACGTAAACACCATGCAGGATGATTGGCATTTGCCAGAGAACACCAAGATTGGCAGATTCGACACTGGCGCCCTGTGGTCTTCTCGGATGAGAGCAGGTTCACACTGAGCACCTGTAACAAACGTGACAGTCTGGAGACGCCATGGAAAATGTTCTGCTGCCTACAACATCCTCCAGCATGACCGGTTTAGCAGTGGGTCAGTAATGGTGTGGGGAGGCATTTCTTTGGAGGGCTGCACAGCCCTCCATGTGCTAGCCAGAGGTACCCTGACTGCCATTAGGTACCGGGATGAGATCCTCAGACACATTGTGAGTCCATATGCCAGAGCAGTCGGCCATGGGTTCCTTCTGATGCATGACAATGCTAGGCCTCATGTTGCTGAAGTGTGTCCGCAGTTCTTGCATGATGAAGGCATTGATGCTTTGGACTGGCCTGCCCGTTCCTCAGACCAGAATCTAATCAAGCACATCTGGAACATCATGTCTTATTCCATCCACCAATGCCACATTGCACCACAGACTGTCCAGGAGTTGACTGATGCTTTAATCCAGGTCAGGCGTATGCCCAGGCGTTGTAGGGAGGCCATACAGGCACGAGGAGGCCACACACAATACTAAGCATCATTTCCATGTCTTGAGGCATTTCCACTGAAGTTGGATCAGCCTGTAATTTGATTTTCCACTTTGATTTTGAGTATCATTCTAAATCCAGACCTCCAGGGAATATTTATTTTGATTTACATTGATCATTTTTATGTTTTATTGATCTCAACGCATTCCGCTATGTAATGAATAAAGATTTGCAACTGGAATATTTCATTCAGTGATATCTAGGATGTGGTATTTTTGTGTTCCCTTTACTTTTTTGAATAGTGTATTTCTGTCTGGTTTACAGGATGGAGTCGAGAGTGCCTTAGTTCTGTGTGGTGGCGGTGGTTGGAGTGTTGAATAATTTTTGTGACATCCTACCTTGGTGGTAATTTTCGGCCCATGAAAATCACATGTTCACTGCCTTTCGCAGTGACTCGGCATGGTGGAACGTTTTTATTAGTAGAAGTGCCGTAAAACAGTTTCATGTGGTCTATTGGTTAATAAAGCTGTGGCCATTCGTTCAACCAACATCATAGTTTTGTGTCATATTTGTTGGTTCAGTTACACCAACTAGGTCACCCATCTTGTAGGCACCACAGTGTATAACTAAAGTGCCAAGGACTGCTAAGGGGTAAATAAAGGATTAGGAAGGTTGTATGGTTTTGAATTTGTAAGATCCAGGTCAAAGATTGGTTTGGTAGGGTAGTTAGAAGGTCAAAAAGGGATATATAAGTGTAAAGGCGGAAAGGTACTCCCTCTTCTGACCTCTGGCCACTGAAAGATCACACACAATCACCTCCCTTATTTGTTTTGATTTATGTTAATGTCACAGCTGTCAATATGCAGCAACGGGGATAATAGAAAAAACTACACAAAAGTAGATATAGATGCCAGCAGGTGTAGTGCTATAGGAACTTAAAACTTAACATTTATTACCATTAGATAAAATATGTGCAAAATGCAAGGACCTAAAAACACACAGTTAGACTGTCTGTGATATACAATAGCCAAAAGAACTTCCATATATTGTTACTTCCAGAGATATAAATATATGTCATATAAGCATACTGTATCTCTAACACAGACCAAGGAAGAAATGGCAATAGGAAAATAATGGAGCCCACAGTACACTATCAGCTTATTGTGCCCCAATATATGGGAACATGAAAACACTCGCCCTGAGATATGGAAACATGAAAACACTCACCCTACCAATGATGACCATTTGACTTAGTTATATATGGAAATGGAACATCCTCACCAATTTTGATGACTGTCCATGCTCTCAGATTTCAGAGGGGGCTCCATGTGGTGGAGGTGAACCGAAATATCATGAGGTCACCAACCAAATACCGCTCCCCAGATGCCGCTCCCGACGCGTTTCTTAGCCTTAGCTATTCATCAGGGGAAAAGGGAAGAGGACATGCGGTATGCATGCTGCCCAAAGTCGCGCAGCTCATTCACCAGACAGCGCTACTTCACACTCTAGTAGATCCTCTTTTGAATCCTGATCGCGCTCTGTTCGTGATCGTGTCATTTCCGGTTCCGGTCACCTGACATCCGGTATGTGGAACGCAGATGCCGGCCGTGACACGCAAGCGTCACTTCCGGTGTGCGCGTCATAGACAAGGGAAAATCGCACATAACGGAGCGACGACTATGGGGCACGCAGGGTCGCCAGTTGACATCCTGCTTTGGATGGCACCATAGAGAAGTCTCATCCATGAATACCCCAAGCCAGGGTGAGTGTCCAGAACATGTGATAGCTGGCACTCATCCTGGCAACATACCATATGTACCGCGGTATATATAACACGCGTCCATTCTATCCCAGTGGTTATAAAGCTGGAGATGCTTCATAGGTCCAGAATCGCACAGTGAAGCTACGGCCCAGCCCCAAAAAGCGCACTTTAAACCCAAAATAGAAAATTGTGCTAATACAAATATAAAGGAAAATGGATAAGTGACAAAAAACAAGAACAGAGATATAAAAGGGGGGGGGGAAGGGGTGTTAAAGGGATGCGAAGGAGCATGAGGGGAGAATGGAGAGGGACCGCACCTCACCAAAACAAAAAAGGGGGGGGGGGGGAGAGAGAGAGATGCATGTGGGGGGCCAGGGGACCTATAAATAGCCCTATTCAGCACCTAGAGTAATATCCCTACCTGGCAGTGGAGGTTGGCACCCTATGAACCTGCGCAAATGGCGCCCCCACTCCTCGACGGCTGTCCCTACACTCCTCTCCCTAATTCACCCTACATTTATAGGAACGACCTGTAGGACAGCTGCTCATTAAGGCCGTAGGGAGCCATTGTCCGCATTCTAAAGATCCACTTCGTCTCTCTTTGCAGGATCAGTTTGTCCCAGTCGCCCCCTCTTGGTGGGGCCGTAACTTTGTCAATTCCCATGTAACGTATTATGTCCCTACTGTTTGGGTGTGCGTTATTCACGTGTTTTGCCAGGGGGGTATCTCTTTTCAGGGCAATATCTCTTTGGTGCTCTCCTACTCTTCTTCTCAATTCTCTCCTTGTCTTCCCCACATATTCCATTCCGCAGACATATTTAGCCATATAGATAATTCCTTTAGATCTGCAGTTAATAAATTGTTTGACAACAAATGTTTTTCCGGTGACGTTACTTATAAAGTCTTTCCCTTGCGTGATGACTTTACATGATACGCATCCACTGCATCTAAAACAGCCAGTTATGGAACTTTTCAGCCTTTTGTTCCCCATATGGCCCATATAGTGGCTGTGGACCAATCTGTCCCTAAGGGATCTGCCCTTTTTATATGTAATCATAGGTCTTGAGTCGACCATATTACCAATATCCTCGTCCATTAGTAAAATCGGCCAATGTTTTTGTAGTATCCTACGGACTGTATGTGACTGATTAGTGAAAGTAGTGATGAGTCTGCAGAAAGTGTTGTCCTTATCCGAAATTGGGGATGGGTGTAAAAAGGAGGAGCGGTCCCTGGCCAAAACCCCCCCATAAGCCTCAGCTATCACCTTCTTGGGATAGCCCCTCTCATGAAATCTTTGACAAAGATCGGTGGCCTGGGCTCTAAAAATGGCATCGTCCGAACAGTTCCTCCGGATCCTCATGAATTGCCCCTTCGGTATGCCCCTCTTAAGGGGGGCTGGATGGTTGCTTTCCCACCTAAGGAGAGAATTCGAGGCAGTTGTTTTCCTGTATGTACTAGTCTCTATCTCCCCATCCTTTCCTATCCGTATCAAAATGTCAAGGAAGGGCAACTCATGGGGGCCGAACTCAAAAGTGAAATGTAAGTTAAGGTTATTATGATTAAGCCTTTCTACGAGGTTTCCAAAGGATGTTTTGTCCCCTTTCCACAGAACTAGGACGTCGTCGATATATCGAACCCATAGCAAAATGTTTTCACCACCTTCAATGGGGATGTCTCCAAACACCACGGTTTCCTCCCACCAGCCCAGGTATAAATTGGCATATGATGGGGCACAAGGGCTCCCCATCGCGGTACCCCTGAGCTGGTGGAAGTACTTCCCACCGAAGAGAAATACATTTTTTGTCAAGCAAAACTGAAGGGCCTTCATCACAAAGTGATTATGTCGCTCAAATTGTTTGCCTCTCCCCATGAGAAAAAAACGTATCGCCTCCAGACCCCTATCATGGGGAATTGAGGAATATAGTGACTCGACATCAATGCTAGCTAGAGTCACATCTTTGTCAACTGTCAAACCTTCTAGTTTGCGAAGCAGGTCATTGGTGTCACCGACAAATGAGTTCAAGCTTAAAACGAAGGGTTTAAGTACCTTCTCCAAATATATTCCCAAATTTTGGGTTAGGTTGTTGATTCCTGATATTATGGGTCGTCCTTTCAGTGGATTCAGGCCCTTATGTACCTTTGGGAGACTATAGAAGGTGGACATAACTGGATAGGTTGGACAGATAAAGTCTCTCTCCTGTTTATTTAGGGTACCATCCCTCATAGCCTCATTTGCCAGTTCCTCCAAATCTTGAGAGAATCTCTTCGTGGGATCCGCCTTTAATGTGCTATAACACTCCTTAACATTTAGTATAACACTGCACATCAAATAGTACTGACTGGTATCCATGATCACCACGTTACCCCCTTTATCTGAAGGTTTTATGGTGATATGTTCATCATTTTCTAGTGACCTCAATGCCTGCATCTCACAACGAGTGAAATT
Source organism: Phyllobates terribilis (assembly GCF_046119375.1). Classification (NCBI taxonomy): domain Eukaryota; kingdom Metazoa; phylum Chordata; class Amphibia; order Anura; family Dendrobatidae; genus Phyllobates; species Phyllobates terribilis. Next base: position 498,301,231 of record NW_027362761.1, on the reverse strand, counting down.
GTGTCTGAAGTGTCTGGAATCATTTTCCAGGTCCCTTAAGTCTTTAGTCACCATGTTCAAAAATACATCAATAGGGCTCAAATCACTCTGTGGGGGTGGCATTTTAGTACTCTTCAGTTTCAAATTGGTGAATGGACCATTACCCTCAAGGTTAGGATCCACATCACCGAGGTGAAAAAGGGTTCTAATATCAGGTAGGAGTTCTTCACGGACCCCCAGATCCGCGCATGCCTGTTTATCAATCTTAATATAGTGCTTGCGCCACTTCAACTTGCGCACAAACAAATTTACGTCCTTTATGATCTCAAAAGAATTGTAGTCTGTTGTCGGTACAAAAGTCAGACCCTTATTCAAGACCTCCAGTTCTACGGAAGTGAGGCTCCTCGATGATAGGTTTATAATTTGGGGATTCATAATGTCGGTGTGGGGGTGCTTAGATTGAGGCGATTGCGTAATGGATAGCCCTCCTCTAAAAAAGACCCAGAGGGGGATCTCCTATTACTAATGTTTCTGCCACGAATCCTACCGCCACCTCTTCCCCTCTGTCTACCACGATGTGATTTGGGTCTGACCTCTGACTCTGAAAAATCAGTGTCAGTGGACGAAATATCTGTGTCCGGGTATCTTGGGCTCCTACTAGAGAGGAAATTATAAGCCTTATTTTCCTTGAACTCTTGTAAATCTTTAATGAAGAATTTATGCTTCCGTTCCTTCAGATGATATTGAAATCTTTCTATTGTATTCTGAAGTAACGTTTCCTTAGCATTAAATTCAGGTTCCAAGGAACATTTTTTTGTTAATTCCACTTGTATTCTCAATGATTCATTCAGAGCGGCTAATGTAATCCTCTCCTCATCTAGGAGCAATTTCATAAACCGTAGGGAACTCGCGGTCGCCTCCTTTTCCCAGAGGCCCAGTAGGGTCTGACTCCTGTACCGAAAAGAAGGAAACAGAGTGATCGGGACGAGGAACCTCCGGATCACTCTGTTTCCTTCTTTTCGGTACAGGAGTCAGACCCTACTGGGCCTCTGGGAAAAGGAGGCGACCGCGAGTTCCCTACGGTTTATGAAATTGCTCCTAGATGAGGAGAGGATTACATTAGCCGCTCTGAATGAATCATTGAGAATACAAGTGGAATTAACAAAAAAATTTTCCTTGGAACCTGAATTTAATGCTAAGGAAACGTTACTTCAGAATACAATAGAAAGATTTCAATATCATCTGAAGGAACGGAAGCATAAATTCTTCATTAAAGATTTACAAGAGTTCAAGGAAAATAAGGCTTATAATTTCCTCTCTAGTAGGAGCCCAAGATACCCGGACACAGATATTTCGTCCACTGACACTGATTTTTCAGAGTCAGAGGTCAGACCCAAATCACATCGTGGTAGACAGAGGGGAAGAGGTGGCGGTAGGATTCGTGGCAGAAACATTAGTAATAGGAGATCCCCCTCTGGGTCTTTTTTAGAGGAGGGCTATCCATTACGCAATCGCCTCAATCTAAGCACCCCCACACCGACATTATGAATCCCCAAATTATAAACCTATCATCGAGGAGCCTCACTTCCGTAGAACTGGAGGTCTTGAATAAGGGTCTGACTTTTGTACCGACAACAGACTACAATTCTTTTGAGATCATAAAGGACGTAAATTTGTTTGTGCGCAAGTTGAAGTGGCGCAAGCACTATATTAAGATTGATAAACAGGCATGCGCGGATCTGGGGGTCCGTGAAGAACTCCTACCTGATATTAGAACCCTTTTTCACCTCGGTGATGTGGATCCTAACCTTGAGGGTAATGGTCCATTCACCAATTTGAAACTGAAGAGTACTAAAATGCCACCCCCACAGAGTGATTTGAGCCCTATTGATGTATTTTTGAACATGGTGACTAAAGACTTAAGGGACCTGGAAAATGATTCCAGACGCTTCAGACACAATTTCACTCGTTGTGAGATGCAGGCATTGAGGTCACTAGAAAATGATGAACATATCACCATAAAACCTTCAGATAAAGGGGGTAACGTGGTGATCATGGATACCAGTCAGTACTATTTGATGTGCAGTGTTATACTAAATGTTAAGGAGTGTTATAGCACATTAAAGGCGGATCCCACGAAGAGATTCTCTCAAGATTTGGAGGAACTGGCAAATGAGGCTATGAGGGATGGTACCCTAAATAAACAGGAGAGAGACTTTATCTGTCCAACCTATCCAGTTATGTCCACCTTCTATAGTCTCCCAAAGGTACATAAGGGCCTGAATCCACTGAAAGGACGACCCATAATATCAGGAATCAACAACCTAACCCAAAATTTGGGAATATATTTGGAGAAGGTACTTAAACCCTTCGTTTTAAGCTTGAACTCATTTGTCGGTGACACCAATGACCTGCTTCGCAAACTAGAAGGTTTGACAGTTGACAAAGATGTGACTCTAGCTAGCATTGATGTCGAGTCACTATATTCCTCAATTCCCCATGATAGGGGTCTGGAGGCGATACGTTTTTTTCTCATGGGGAGAGGCAAACAATTTGAGCGACATAATCACTTTGTGATGAAGGCCCTTCAGTTTTGCTTGACAAAAAATGTATTTCTCTTCGGTGGGAAGTACTTCCACCAGCTCAGGGGTACCGCGATGGGGAGCCCTTGTGCCCCATCGTATGCCAATTTATACCTGGGCTGGTGGGAGGAAACCGTGGTGTTTGGAGACATCCCCATTGAAGGTGGTGAAAACATTTTGCTATGGGTTCGATATATCGACGACGTCCTAGTTCTGTGGAAAGGGGACAAAACATCCTTTGGAAACCTCGTAGAAAGGCTTAATCATAATAACCTTAACTTACATTTCACTTTTGAGTTCGGCCCCCATGAGTTGCCCTTCCTTGACATTTTGATACGGATAGGAAAGGATGGGGAGATAGAGACTAGTACATACAGGAAAACAACTGCCTCGAATTCTCTCCTTAGGTGGGAAAGCAACCATCCAGCCCCCCTTAAGAGGGGCATACCGAAGGGGCAATTCATGAGGATCCGGAGGAACTGTTCGGACGATGCCATTTTTAGAGCCCAGGCCACCGATCTTTGTCAAAGATTTCATGAGAGGGGCTATCCCAAGAAGGTGATAGCTGAGGCTTATGGGGGGGTTTTGGCCAGGGACCGCTCCTCCTTTTTACACCCATCCCCAATTTCGGATAAGGACAACACTTTCTGCAGACTCATCACTACTTTCACTAATCAGTCACATACAGTCCGTAGGATACTACAAAAACATTGGCCGATTTTACTAATGGACGAGGATATTGGTAATATGGTCGACTCAAGACCTATGATTACATATAAAAAGGGCAGATCCCTTAGGGACAGATTGGTCCACAGCCACTATATGGGCCATATGGGGAACAAAAGGCTGAAAAGTTCCATAACTGGCTGTTTTAGATGCAGTGGATGCGTATCATGTAAAGTCATCACGCAAGGGAAAGACTTTATAAGTAACGTCACCGGAAAAACATTTGTTGTCAAACATTTTATTAACTGCAGATCTAAAGGAATTATCTATATGGCTAAATGTGTCTGCGGAATGGAATATGTGGGGAAGACAAGGAGAGAATTGAGAAGAAGAGTAGGAGAGCACCAAAGAGATATTGCCCTGAAAAGAGATACCCCCCTGGCAAAACACGTGAATAACGCACACCCAAACAGTAGGGACATAATACGTTACATGGGAATTGACAAAGTTACGGCCCCACCAAGAGGGGGCGACTGGGACAAACTGATCCTGCAAAGAGAGACGAAGTGGATCTTTAGAATGCGGACAATGGCTCCCTACGGCCTTAATGAGCAGCTGTCCTACAGGTCGTTCCTATAAATGTAGGGTGAATTAGGGAGAGGAGTGTAGGGACAGCCGTCGAGGAGTGGGGGCGCCATTTGCGCAGGTTCATAGGGTGCCAACCTCCACTGCCAGGTAGAGATATTACTCTAGGTGCTGAATAGGGCTATTTATAGGTCCCCTGGCCCCCCACATGCATCTCTCTCTCTCCCCCCCCCCCTTTTTTGTTTTGGTGAGGTGCGGTCCCTCTCCATTCTCCCCTCATGCTCCTTCGCATCCCTTCAACACCCCTTCCCCCCCCCTTTTATATCTCTGTTCTTGTTTTTTGTCACTTATCCATTTTCCTTTATATTTGTATTAGCACAATTTTCTATTTTGGGTTTAAAGTGCGCTTTTTGGGGCTGGGCCGTAGCTTCACTGTGCGATTCTGGACCTATGAAGCATCTCCAGCTTTATAACCACTGGGATAGAATGGACGCGTGTTATATATACCGCGGTACATATGGTATGTTGCCAGGATGAGTGCCAGCTATCACATGTTCTGGACACTCACCCTGGCTTGGGGTATTCATGGATGAGACTTCTCTATGGTGCCATCCAAAGCAGGATGTCAACTGGCGACCCTGCGTGCCCCATAGTCGTCGCTCCGTTATGTGCGATTTTCCCTTGTCTATGACGCGCACACCGGAAGTGACGCTTGCGTGTCACGGCCGGCATCTGCGTTCCACATACCGGATGTCAGGTGACCGGAACCGGAAATGACACGATCACGAACAGAGCGCGATCAGGATTCAAAAGAGGATCTACTAGAGTGTGAAGTAGCGCTGTCTGGTGAATGAGCTGCACGACTTTGGGCAGCATGCATACCGCATGTCCTCTTCCCTTTTCCCCTGATGAATAGCTAAGGCTAAGAAACGCGTCGGGAGCGGCATCTGGGGAGCGGTATTTGGTTGGTGACCTCATGATATTTCGGTTCACCTCCACCACATGGAGCCCCCTCTGAAATCTGAGAGCATGGACAGTCATCAAAATTGGTGAGGATGTTCCATTTCCATATATAACTAAGTCAAATGGTCATCATTGGTAGGGTGAGTGTTTTCATGTTTCCATATCTCAGGGCGAGTGTTTTCATGTTCCCATATATTGGGGCACAATAAGTTGATAGTGTACTGTGGGCTCCATTATTTTCCTATTGCCATTTCTTCCTTGGTCTGTGTTAGAGATACAGTATGCTTTTATGACATATATTTATATCTCTGGAAGTAACAATATATGGAAGTTCTTTTGGCTATTGTATATCACAGACAGTCTAACTGTGTGTTTTTAGGTCCTTGCATTTTGCACATATTTTATCTAATGGTAATAAATGTTAAGTTTTAAGTTCCTATAGCACTACACCTGCTGGCATCTAATGTCACAGCTGGAAGTATTTTTTCGGCCCTTGGAAATCACATGCTCACTGCCTTTCGCAGTGACTCGGCCTGGTGGAACGCTTTTATTAGAAGAAGGACTGTAAAACAGCTCTATGTGGTCTACTGGGTATTAAAGCTGTGGCCATTCGTTCACCTATCACAGTTTCGTGTCTTACTTGTTGGTTCAGTTACACCAATCAGGTCATCCATAGGTTTCAATGCCGAATAAAAACAGTCTGTGTAGTGTCTGTGTGTAGAGTTTGTGTAGTGTATCTAGTAATTATGGTAGTGTAAAGGGGGCTTAACGACCGCGGTCGCAGAGGTCAGGACCATGATGCGGCAGCTCACCCCAGAAGAAGTACCGCACAGAAGAACCGGACACCGGAGTCCGAGGCTGTGGGGCACTGAAGGCCCAGCCGCAGAAACCGGAGGGCAGGAGATTGCGGGTCTCCTGGTCCCATCAGACTCCCGGAGGCTCAGCAGCACCGCAGGGTCCAGCACCGCCACGAGGGAGCGACGCACTAGCAAGGCACGAGCTGCCTGCCATACGAGTGAGCACAGAAACGTTGCACTCAGGGACGAGGGCCACCGCACAGCTACAAGTAGCAGGGCCAAAGAGTTTAGTGGAAAGGGAAGGCCTCCAACTTCACCTGGCAGGGAGGATTCTTTACTTGCTTCCAGGCTGCCCGGACTTCCACTTCTAGCCAGTACCCTAGTCCCGGCTTGTCTAAACAGCACCAGTAAAGACCCTGGGACTGCACTTCCTTGTCTCTGTGTTTCTTGCTGCGCCATCAACCCCTGCACTACAACGCCCAGCACAACCTGCAACATCATCTACACTGACCTGGAGCTAGCTCTTCCTGCAGTAACATCAGCTCCAGAGGACTGCTCCGCAGTGGCGGCTCCCTTTAGCCGCATTCTACAGGTGGCGTCACGAACTCTATAAAAACTCTATAAATCCCCTATACATAACCCCTTTTATTGACCGCCCTGGGTCACGCACCGGGTCACCGCCACTGTGACATTTTTCCAGCATCCACCGGCCCGGCACCGGGTACCCCACGGCCCAGGGGGTGCGTCAACTTGGCGTTACGAGCAGGATATGTAACCCACCCATTATCACCGGGTATTGTGCGCCTAGAGACTGTGTTTAAATACTGAATGTGGCGCCCGCCCCAGAAGAACGGGCGCCATTATGTGCGAGCCAAACAACAACAAGAGATCACCTCCCACCGTGGGCCGGGTCCCAGAATGGCGCCAAAAGCGCGGCCCACCCACTGCAACTGTGGCCATAACCCTGGACCTGTCCATCGGTCTGGAGGAGACGCCCCCAGGTGTGACCGACAGCAAGCAGACATGGGACCGCCCCAGAAAGGGGAGAGGGAAGAATAAAACTGAGAGACGGGGTGTGGTCTGGGCCCATCTAGACAGATCACACCCAACAGGGAAGGAGGCTAGACCGGTATCCCTGCCAGCGACCTGCTACAACAGGAGGCGCCCCTCACCCTGGAGGGGTTAGTTGCTAGGCTGTCCTGGGAGGATTCAGAGTTCCTCTACGCCGGGATGGAGGACCTGAACCGGAGGATGGAGAGGGCCCAGCAAGATGCTATTACAAGCTGGAAGAAGGAAATGGTGGAAAGGTTGGCGAGCCGGCAGCAAACACCGCTACCAAGTACAGGCAGCGCCCCAGCCTTGGCGGATCCGGACCAGTGCCAGGAGGCAGAGTGCAGCGCAAGAGTGGGAGCAGGTAAGAGGAGTCTCCCTGTCCCGGGCGCTAGAGCCGCTGACCTGCTCCTGGGCCCCCTGGTGGAACCGCCGGTCCCGGGCGCTACTGACACCGGCCCGCTCCTAACACTCCAAGGCCCTCTGCCCCCGGGCGCGGAAGACCCGGACCCACTCCGGACCCTCCTCCCAGGACATCTGTCCCCGGGCGCGCCCACCCTAGACGTCCTTCAGGCCCTGGAACCGTCACCTCCGGGCACCAGCAACACCAGCCCGCTCCTGGGCCCCTTTCAGGAACCTCCTCCGACACTCGAATGGGTTTGCAGACACCATCCCTGGGATTGGTCCGCGGAGGTGGAGGACCAGCGGCTCCCACTCCTGCCAGCACCCCTGCCCCCTGCCATCTCCGGAGGTGAGGAGGATCAATTTGAGTGGGATAACCCTGGGGGAGACCTCATGGGGTTTCCCCAAGAAACAAGAGCGGAGGCAGCCCACAGAAAAGAGCACTGCAGGAGGGAGCTGGAGCAGCTCGAGAGGGAGCGACACATCCGGCGGGTGCGTTGGGAGAAGCTGGAGGCCCGCAACATGGAGGAGAAGGCCCGGGCCCACAAAGACAAGAGAGCAGCGTACGGTCCCCGTGCCGAAGGGACCGTAGTGAAGTTCAACCTGGAGGGAGGTTGGGGCTTCACCTGGGACCCGCAGTCTGAGACAGATCTTTTTGTGAACCGGTAGGACGTGGAGTCCCACCTAAAAGAAGGTCACCCGGACCGGAATCTGTACCCGGGTGATTACGTCACCTACACCAAACACAGAGGCGAGAGGGGCTGGTATGCCCTGAATGTCAACCGGGTGGGGAAAGGGAGCAGTTCCTCACCATACAGCGCTGAAGACCCGGCTGGGCCAGCCTACAGTGGACAAGAGCTTCCCCGGAGGGAGCACCACTACTAAGTATAGTAGATGGAACTTTGATATGTCTATAGTTGCCCGGAAGGGTATAGAGACACTGCAAGTTTAGAAAAGGAAAAGTTAAAAAAAAAAAAATGTGTTCCCATAATTACCTGGTAAGGGTACCAAAGACTGACAGGCTGAGGACTGTGAGCAGCCAAGAACTGATCTTGTAAATAGTTGCACTTCCTAAAGTGCCCCTTATTGGTTTTATAAATATACAATGAATGACCTCAGAACAAAAACTCGTTTGGCGTGGCCGAAGACATGGTCCAACGACCGGATCACCTATGCCCTGCAGCCACGCCCAGGGCCTACGTTGAGGGTTTTTGGACGGGTCCCTCATACTCCAGTTTGCTAGTTTGCACCTTATTAAATAAGATGGACACCTGGTTGCAGATCATGCTGTAACCTGTTAAGGAACAGTTTATATGAAAAATGTTTTATCTGAAAAAAAAAAATGTTTTATATGACAAATGTTGATTATATATGAAGAGAGTTTTATTGGAAAGAGAAGTCTTATAATGCTTTTGATATAGTGACCAGTAAGGTTCAAGAAAAAGTGCCTCCCATAAAGGGAAGAAAATATGTTATGTTTATGATCTTATACAGTATGTGATGCATCTAAAATTTTGCATGTCTTTAAAATTGTTTTTACTCTGTTCCAGCCCACGGACGTGCTGTGTTTTACCAGGGGGGTATATGGCGCCCCTGAGGGTTTGGTCGCCACAGATGTGTTGCATCTCAGCCAGAGATGTGGCATCTCACTCTCAGGTAAGGAAGGAGTAACACCTGCATCCAACACACCACTCCAGGCCAGCAGGAGGGGCAAGATGTCTCTGGTGCTTGCTGAGTCCTTCCCTTGGCTGGAGTGGGGGGAACCCAGAGAGGGGGGGACCATGTAGTAGGTGTGGGTGAGGAAGTAGCTTAGGGGAGCACATGAGAGGAAGGTATAAAATGGGAAGCCATCTTAGAAAGACAGTTCAGTCAGGATCAGTCAGAGGAGGAGAAGTGGAGGAGCAGAGGCTCTGCAGGAGCTCTGCTCCAGAGGCAGGCCTAGCCAGTGAGGCCCAAGTCTAAAGAGAAGAAGAGAGGAGAGGGAGCAGGAGAAAGGCTCGAGGACCAGAAAGGACCCCAGGGGTACAGGTCATGCAGAAGGCCACCCATAAGCCTGCATCTGCCAGGCGGTGGAGGGGTCAGGCCACCAAAAGGGAACCGGTCCCTCAACTAGCAGAAGACTGCACGTCTCAACTAGAAACAGGAGGCTGCAGTACTTTAAGTCCTGTAGCTACAAGTCCACGCCAGTCTCACCGAGAAGGTAGGCACATAGGACCCAGGGGACGGAACAGACGTCGCCCGCCAAGGCCCGTGGGTACCGGATTGGAGCTACTAGGTGTGAGGTGCAGGGAAAAGGCCAGAGAGAGGACACAGAAGGGGGTCCTGCTAAGTACTCCGGAGCTACCTGGGGGTAGACCGAGCCCCTCCCTGAGTAAACACAGTACGACGAGGGCAGTTACATGGATCCCTGTAATCTGGACTGCAACAACTGTGAGTAAAGACCTTGGGACTGCACTTCCTTGTCTCTGAGTTTCTTGCTGCGCCATCAACCCCTGCACTACAACGCCCAGCTTAACCTTCAACACCCACACTGCCCTGGAGCTAGCTCTTCCTGTGGAGAGCCACACCATCCCTGCTGCAGTAACATCAGCTTCAGAGGACTGCTCCGCAGCGGCGTCTCCCTTAAGCCGCATTCCACAGCTGGTGTCACAAATTCTTTATAAACTATAATCCCCTGTAAATATAACCCCCTTTTATTGACCACCCTGGATCACGGACCGGGTCACCACCACTGTGACATTCCCCCAGCATCTACCGGCCCGGCACCGGGTACCCCACAGCCCAGTGGGCGAGTCAGGATGGGGAGCATACATGCCAGGATGGGGCCCAGGATAAGGGCCATATATACCAGGATGGGGGATATATTTACCAGGATTAGGCCCATGATAAGGGACATATATACTAGGATGGGGGATATATATGCCAGGATGGGGCACAGGATACGGCGCATATATAACAGTATGGGGCCAGGAAGGAGAACATATATACCAGGATGGAGGACATACAGTTGAAACCAGGAGTTTACATACACTATATAAAAAGACACATATGCATGTTTTTCTCAATATCTGATATAAAATCAGAATAAATCTTTCCCGTTTTAGGTCAATTAGGATTACCATAATTTTTAATAGTTGCCAAATGCCAGAATAATGAGAGAGAATGTGTTAAGGCATTTTTATTACTTACTGCAAAGTCAAAAGTTTATATACATTTCATTAGTATTTGGTACCATTGCCCTTAAACTGAATGACTTGGGTCAAACATTTGGGATATCCTTCCACAAGCTTCTCACAATAGTTGGTAGGAATTTGGGCCCATTCCTCCTGACAAAACTGGTGTAACTGATCCAGGTTTGTAGGTCGCCTTTCTCGCACCTGCCTTTTCAGCTTTGCCCATAAATTTTCAATAGGATTGAGATCAGGGCTTTGTGATGGCCACTCCAAAACATTGACTTTGTTATCCTTAAACCACTTTGTTACCATTTTGGCAGTATGCTTCGGGTCATTGTGCATTTGGAAGACCCATTTCCGCCCAAGCTTTAACTTCCCGGCTGATGTCTTGAGATGTTGCTTCAGCATTGCCACATAATCTTTTTTCATGATGCAATCTATTTTGTGAAGTGCACCAGTCCCTCCTGTAGCAAAACAACCCCACAACATGATGCTGCAACCCCCGTGTTTCACAGTTGGAATGGTGTTCTTAGGCTTCCAAGCTTCTCCCTTTTTCCTCCAAAGGTAACGATGGTCATTATCCCAAAAGTTCAAGTTTAGTTTCATCAGACCACAGGACATGTCTCCAAAAATTAAGGTCTGTGTTCCTTTGTGCATTTGCAAACCTTAATCTGGGTTCTTATGTTTCTTTTGGAGTAATGGCTTCTTCCTGGCAGAGTGGCTTTTCAGGCCATGTTGAAACAGTACTCGTTTCACTGTGGATATTGACACAATCTTACCAGCTTCCGTCATCATCTTCACAAGGTCTTTTGCTTTTATCCTTGGATTGATATTGTGGCGCCCCTGCGGGTTCAGTCGCCACAGAGGTACTGCCTCTCACCCAGGGGTGTGGTACCCAACTCTCAGGTAAGGAGAGAGTACTGCCCGGGACCCACCCACCTGCATCCAACACCACACCATTCCAGACCAGAAGGGGGGCAAGATGCATGTGTACAATGCTGAGCCCAGTCCCTGGTTGGAAGGGGGGGAACCATTAGAGGGGGAACCATGTAGTGGGCGTGGGTGGAGGAAGTAGTTCAGGGGAGCACCGTCAGGAAGAGTATAAGAAGAGGGGGAACCATCTAGAAGGAGTTGAGTTCAGTCAGAGCGAGTCCTGCTCAGGAGAGCAGTGGAGGAGGTCAAGGCTTCTGGCTCCAGTGCTTGGAGCTGGAGATGGAAGAAGAAAGGAGAGCGGGCCCAGTCTGAGAGGCCCAGGAGAGAGAGTGAGAGAGGATGGGAGCAGAGAGAAGGCTCCAGAGACAGAGTGGATCCCAGGGGCACAGGGAGTGCAGGAAGCAACCCGTGCGCCCGAATCTACACGGACGTGGAGGGATCGGGCTGCAGAGGGGACCAGCCCCTAAACTAGTGGAGAACAACCAGGCTTAGCTAGATAACCGGAGGCTACTGTACTTTCAAGGTGCAGCTGCCCACTACTACAATTACATCGCCGACAAGGTGGCCGCATAGGGTCCAGGGGACTGCACGTCGCCCGACAAGATCCGAGGCTACTGGCTTAGGACACTGATTGTGAGGTGCAGGGCAGGAGGGTGAGAGCCAGCTCAGGAAGACGACCGAGGAAGGAACATAGAACGGGGTCCCGTTTAAGTACTCCTGAAATACTTGAGAGCTGCTGAACCCCTTCCTTGGTGAACGCAGGACGACGTGGGTGGTTATAATCTGGCAGTTGTAACCAGGAGCAGCGTGATAACTGTGAGTAAAACCTTGAAGATTGCACTCCACTGTGTCCTAGAATTATTGCTGCGCCATCACCAGCCCTGCATTACACAGCATCAGCAACATCTACCTCATAAAACCCCTATATCCTGCCCTGGAGCTAAGCTCTGCCTGTGGAGAGCTGAACCAACTCTGCTGCGTCACCATCAGCTCCAGAGGATCTTCACCGCAGCGGCGGCCCCATATAGCCGCATACCAGAGGTGGCGTCACAATCATTATCTTTAAAAACTTTATTTCCCTTTACTTTCCCTTTAATTGACCACCGTGGGTCACTGCCACCGTGACATCCCCCAGCACTGACCGGCCCGGCCACAGAGTACCCCACGGACCAGGGGGCGCGTCAATATACACATGTCGAACCAAAGCACATTCATCTCTGGGACACAGAACCCGTCTCCTTCCTGAGTGGTATGATGGCTGGACATTCCCGTCTTGTTTGTACTTGCGTATAATTGTTTGTACAGATGAACGAGGCACATTCAGGTATCTTGAAATTGTACCCAAGGATGAGGCAGACTTGTGCAAGTCCACAATTCTATTCCTGATATCTTGGTTGATTCCTTTAGACTTTTCCATGATGCTACACAAAGAAGCAGTGTGTTTCAGGTGTGCATTAAAATACATTGACAGGTGTGTCTCTAATTAACTCAGATGTTGCCAAAAAAGCTTCCAAACACATTACATCATCATATGGGCAGTACAGAATTGTTTAGAGGCATATTAATCTTAGTGTATGTAAACTTTTGACTTTGCAGTAAGTAATAAAAATGCCTTAAAACATTCTCTCTCTCTCATTATTCTGGCATTTGGCAAATATTAAAAAATATGGTAATCCTAACTGACCTAACACAGGAAAGGTTTATTCTGCTTTCATGTCAGATATTGAGAAAAACATGCACATGTGTCTTTTTATATAGTGTATGTAAACTTCTGGTTTCAACTGTACATGTGTGTAACATTCCTGGCGGCGTGCTTGCATGGTGCACCACCTCCCACCATGCAAGACCGCAATCTTACCTGTCAGTCCATGCTGCACTCTTTGTTTCAGTTCCTGCTGTGTCCATGTCTCTTGTCTGATTGCTTAGGGCGTCGGCGCGGCTTTCTGCTTATAGCTACCGTGTGCACAGTCCTAATGCGTCCCCAGCCTATTGCTGTGAGTCACTGGATACTTAAACCAGTAGGAGGTGCCTGGGCAACACTTTCACTCAGTTTGTCTTTTTCAACTGAGGTGCCAGGTCCTGTCCTAACTCTAGTCTGTCCGCCACCCTGGGGGCTGAGTACCCAGGGCCTTTTCCTGTACCTGTGACTTCTAGTCTGTTTCCGCCACCCTGAGGGCCGAGTACCCAGGGCCGCTACCTGTATCTCTGACTTCTAGTCTGTTTCTGCCACCCTGGGGGCTGAGTTCCCAGGCTCGTTCCTGTATCTTGTTCCCGGTTCAGTTCCTGTCTGAACAGTGTCCTAGCTCGTTACTTGTTTCTCTCTATGTCCATACCTTCCCCTTGCCTGCAGTGTCTGAACCTGCACCTAACTGCAACTCGTTGTCTCTGTACTTCTGTTTGTGAGTTTTGTGTCCACTCGCTACTTCATTGTATGTACCTTGTGTGTATCTGGTTCTGCTTGTCCCCTTTCATTGCCTCCATATCTACCTCCTGTGTTCTAACCATTTTCCTGTATTTTCCAGTCTGTTCCATGTGAACAGAGCCCTGTCCTGTCTGCCTTCATCTTCTGCTCTGTTCTGCTCTACTTGTTCACCGCTCCGGCGGTTCCGCTCTGCTCCGCTTGTTTACCGCACCTGTGGTTCTGTTCTGCTCTCTTGTTCTCCGCATCTGCGGGTTTTGCTCTGCTTTGCTTGTATACCGCATCTGCGGGTTTTGCTCTGCTTTACTTGTTCACCGCATCTGTGGTTTCGCTCTGCTTTGCTTGTTTACCGCATCTGCAGGTTTTGCTCTGCTTTGCTTGTCTACCGCATCTGCGGGTTTAGCTCTGCTTTGCTTGTTCACCGCATCTGTGGGTTTTGCTCTGCTTTGCTTGTTCACCGCATCTGTGGGTTTTGCTCTGCTTTACTTGTCTACCGCATCTGCAGTTTTGCTCTGCTTTGCTTGTTCACCGCATCTGCGGTTTTGCTCTGCTTTACTTGTTCACCGCATCTGTGGGTTTTGCTCTGCTTTGCTTGTCTTCCACATCTGCGGTTTTGCTCTGCTTTGCTTGTTCACCGCATCTGCGGGTTTTGCTCCGCTCTGCTTGTTTACCGCACCTGCAGCTTCGTCCCTGAATCCCAGTCTGTACTGGTCCCTATCCTGCCTGCGTTTCTATCTGCCAGTACCCGCCTCTCTGCATGTCAGCCGTGCCTGCCTGTGCCCACCTGTCTGCACGCTAGCCGTGCCTGCCAGTGCCCACCTGTCTGCATACCAGCTGTGCCTGTCAATATCCACCCGTCTGCATACCAGCCGTGTTTGCCAGTACTCACCTGTCTACATGCCAGTCTAACCTGCCTGTTCCTGCATTCCCCGGTGTGGGTCAACAGCTGTGACCGGGGTCTGACCTGGAGTAGCACCTGGTCCCTCTGCTCGGTTCCTCCCTGGTTCACGGAGTCGACTGAGCCACCGTGCGACCTTGGTCGGATCGGGTTGATACTTAGTTACGCCCCTCCAGGCACTCCTCGGTTCATGGTACAGTGGGATCACTAATCACGCTCACGCCAGTCAGTCCGTGCGCGAGAGTAACAATGTGTAGTTATTATGTGTAGCGTATGTAGTGTGTGCAGGGTTTATGTGTAGTATACGTAGTAATTATGTACAGTGTATAAAGGGTATGTGTTTCTGTGTGTAGTGAGTGATAAATAGAAGAGAAGTCTGGAGTCTGATTTGTTTTCTTCTTTTGGGTATGATCCAAAGCCTGAATTAATATACTCCTCTGGTCCATTTTATGGACCAGAATAATGCATGCAATCTAAAGGTAGTCCCAAGTCCCGCCCTCAATGCAGACAGGCACATGAAACCGGGTGCATCCACAATCTGTGGATGCGATTGCTCTATTTCCCCATATGGCCACCCGAACCAAAACTTACTGCACTTCCACAGTGAGATGGCGTTTCAATGGAGCAGCTGCCAAGCACGTGTCCTGCATTTGGCTGTTTGTCCCATAGACTTTGACTAGAGAGGAACCATGAATGCTGGACAGAAGCACATTTCAGGCTCTTCCTTGCTGCAGTTGTGTATTTAGGGACAGGACTCTCAATCTAAGGCCACAGCCCCACTATCAGTATTCGGTCATTATTTTTTCTCAGAAGTGGGAGCCAAAACCAGGAGTGGGTGATAAGTGCACTTGTTTCTATCATCCACTGTCACGGGTGTGTCAGAGGTGACAGACAGTCGCCCTGCAGTGGTTTTCAGGAGATCTCCATGTTTGGCAATGCAGACAGCTGCCTAGATAGGAGGCTGTGTTTAGGACCCAGCGACTACCTCCCTTTAGTCTGGGTGTATATATACCTGGTGTGTCTAGGTGGGCATCGCCGGTTATACTCATTTCTACTTGGAACTTGACTGAAGCAGCATCACGTCCTCTCTGGAGTCTTGAGGCCGTGTGCCCTGTTGGAGTTCTTCTAAAGCTAAGTTATTATTCCCCTGTGTTGTCTTCCCCTTTTGTCTTTAGAGTGCTAGCGGAAGTTGACTAGTGCTCATTTCCTTCCACCCCCAGCTATAGCCTTACACCATGGATCGTAGGGCGAGGCACGTGATCGGCGACTGCTGCGGAGGCTGTATAGGGACGTTAGGGGGAGACAGAGTGACGCTAGTCCAGATTAGGAGGTCATCTCTTCCGCTAGTGTCTGGGCTCCCTTTCCTTTTCCCCTCTCTGTTGCACTCACACCTGGCGTGACTCTCTGTGTTGCACTCACACCTGGCGTGACATTATAACCGGCCGAGCACGTTTTAGAAAAAAAAAAAAAACGACACAAGATTGACATTTTTTTTTCTTTGTGTGTTTTTGGGCGTGCACCTTTTTTTCCTTACACCCTTTAGTATGGGATCAGTTGCAGAACTCACAGAGCAGTTCCGCTGTCTCTGGAGGTGAATGACCTCCGCTGTGAGGTTCAGCAGCAGTATCACCCTTTACAGGCCGCCAATGTAGGGGTTTCTGCTGGTAGACCTCTCCAGTCTGAACCCAAGGTTGCCCTCCCAGACAAGTTTTCAGGAGGTAGGGACAAGTTTTTTGTGTTTAAGGAGGCATGCAAATTGTATTTCAAACTTCGTCCCTACTCCTCCAGTAATGAGGAGCAACGAGTTGGTATTGTGATCTCTCTACGGCAGGGCGATCCTCAGTCATGGGCGTTTTCATACCGCAGGACTCAGTTTGTCTCCAGTCTGTGGAGGTTTTTTTTTTGAGCTATTGCCCTCATCTATGATGACCCTGACTGAGTCTTGGCTGAGTCTAAGCTACGTCACCTTCAGCAGGAGATTCGGTCAGTGGAAACGTACAGTTTGGAATTCCATAGATGGGCAACAGATTCCAAATGGAATGACTCAGCCCTTAAAATTCAATTTTGTGAGGGGCTTACTGAAAGGTTGAAAGATGCCTTGGCAGTATATGATACCCCTCAGTCCTTGGAGGCTGCCATGTCTTTGGCCATACGTTTGGATAGGTGCCTTCGGGATAGACGGGTGCAACCTTCTTCTCCATGGCAGACAGCTGCCTAGATAGGAAGCAGTGTTTATGACCCAGGGACTACCTCCCTTTAGTCCTGGTGTGTCTAGGTGGGCGTCGCCGGTTATACTCATTTCTATTTGGAACTTGGCTGAAGCAGCATCACATCCTCTCTGGAGTCTTGAGGCAGTGTGTCATGTTGGAGTTTTTCTAAAGCTAAGTTATTATTCCCCTGTGTTGTCTTCCCCTTCTGTCTATAGAGTGCTAGCAGAGGTTGACTAGTGTTCATCTCCTTCCATCCACAGCTATAGCCTTACGCCAGGGATATTAGGGCGAGGCACGTGATCGGCAACAGCTGCGGAGGCTGTATAGGGACGTTAGAGGAAGACAGGGTGACGCTAGTCCAGATTAGGAGGTCACCTCTTCCCCTTTTCCGTAGTGTCTGGTCTCCCTTTCCCCTCTGTGTTGCACTCACACCTGACGTGACACCCACTCCTGGTTTTGGTTCCCACTCCTGAGAAAAAATACTGACCGAATACTGATAGTGGGGCCGTGGCCTTATAGTCAGTGAGGCCCCATTGATCAGACATTTATAACCTATGCAGTAGAGAACCAATTTTTTATTGTATCCCTAAGGCTATGTTCCTACGATGAATATTTGGTGAGTTTTTGATGTTGAAGATTTTCTGCACCTATTAAGTAAATTAAGTTACTTGCGTATTCTTTGTAGCATTTTTAATGCTGCGTTTTTTTTGGCCTTTTGGTTTGTCGTGTTTTAAATAAAGCTGCTCTGTTTTGATACTTCCTGGTATTTGACTTTCACAAAACTTTATTGATACAGTTATATGTGGATTACATGCATTTTTAGCACATGTGCGTTTTTTACCTGTGGATTTTCTGTATTTAATGCAATTCTATGGGGAGAATCTATAATATAATCGGCCAAGCGTCCCTCTGTCTGAAGCCTCTATAGACTGCGCATGCGCGACGTGCAGTCTGGCTCCAGACAGAAGAATGCATGGAACCGTTACAGGTAAGAGGAGTGTATGGTGCCGGGGATGGCGGTATGAGTAGACACTGAACGCATACCGCAATCTCCGGAGCCATACTTACATACTTACCTGACCGGGAGGAGCGTTGCCGCGGCGCCTCTCTTCTGGCCGGAGACCGGGGGCGGAGTGAAGGCGTCGGAATCTCCGCATGCTCATAGCGCTATCCGGCGCCATTTTACTGAAGACACATTTACAGTGTGTTTTCAGCAAAATGGCACCGGACAGCGCGGTGCTCCAGCGCCACACTCCTCCCCCGGCCTCCAGCAGAACAGGACACAGCAGCGCTGGAGCACAGGGAAGAAAGGTGAGTATAAGTGTTTATTTTTTGCATGTCTGCAGCGTGAAATGGATGAGGGGTGCCATACATACCAGGTTTGGGGGTTGAGGGGTCCACACATACCAGGATTGGGGGATGAGGGGTCCACGCATACCAGAATTGGGGGATGAGGGTGCCACACATACCAGGATTGGGGGGACGAGGGGACCATGCATACCAGGATTGGGGGTGAGGGGACCATGTATACCAGGATTGGGGGATGAGGGGACCATGCATACCAGGATTGGGGGATGAGGGGTACCATGCATACCAGGATTGGGGGATGAGGGGTACCATGCATACCAGGATTCGATGATGAGGGGTACCATGCATACCAGGATTGGGGGATGAGGGGTACCATGCATACCAGGATTGGAGGATGAGGAGTGCCATGCATACCAGGATAGGGATGAGGGGTGCCATACATAACAGGATTGGGGATGAGAAAGTCATGCATACCAGGATGAGGGGTTGGGTACCATACATACCAGGATTGGGGGATGGGGGGTGCCATGCATACCAGGATTGGGGGATGAGGGGTGCCATACATACCAGGATTGGGATGAGGGGTGCCATGTATATCAAATTTGGGATGAGCGGTGCCATGCATACCAGGATGAGAGATGGGGTGCCATGTATACCAGGATTGGGATGAGGGGTGTCATGTATACCAGATTTGAAATGAGGGGTGCCATGCATACCAGGATTGGGGATGGGGGTGCCATGCATACCAGGATTGGGGATGGTGGGGTGCCATGCATACCAGGGGTGAGGGGTACCATGCATACCAGGATTGGGGGATGAGGGGTACCATGCATACCAGGATTGGGGGATGAGGGGTACCATGCATACCAGGATAGGGATCTGGGGGGCCATGCATACCAGGATTCGGATAAGGGGCCATGCATACCAGGATAGGGATGAGGGGTACCATATATACCAAGATAGGGATGAGGGGTACCATGCATACCAGGATTGAGGGTGAGGGGTGGCATGAGTACCAGGATTGGGGGTGAGGGGTGCCATGCGTACCAGTATTGAGGGTGAGGGGTGCCATACATACCAGGTTTGGGGGGGTGAGGGGTCCACACATACAAGGATTGGGGGATGAGGGGTCCACGCATACCAGAATTGGGGGATGAGGGTGCCACACATACCAGGATTGGGGGATGAGGGGGCCACACATACTAGGATTGGGGGATGAGGGGGCCACACATACCAGGATTGGGGGATGAGGGGTACCATGCATACCAGGATTGAGGAATGAGGGGGTCACACATACTAGGTTTGGGGGGTGAGGGGGCCACACATACCAGGATTGGAGGATGAGGGGTGCCACACATACCAGGATTGGGGGGATGAGGGGACCATGCATACCAGGATTGGGGGTGAGGGGACCATGTATACCAGGATTGGGGGATGAGGGGACCATGCATACCAGGATTGGGGGATGAGGGGTACCATGCATACCAGGATTGGGGGATGAGGGGTACCATGCATACCAGGATTCGGGGATGAGGGGTACCATGCATACCAGGATTCGGGGATGAGGGGTACCATGCATACCAGGATTGGGGGATGAGGGGTACCATGCATACCAGGATTGGGGGATGAGGAGTGCCATGCATACCAGGATAGGGATGAGGGGGGGCCATACATAACAGGATTGGGGGATGGGGGGTGCCATGCATACCAGGGTTGGGGGATGAGGGGTGCCATACATACCAGGATTGGGATGAGGGGTGCCATGTATATCAAATTTAGGATGAGGGGTGCCATGCATACCAGGATGAGAGATGGGGTGCCATGCATACCAGGATTGGGATGAGGGGTGCCATGTATACCAGATTTGAAATGAGGGGTACCATGCATACCAGGATTGGGGATGGGAGTGCCATGCATACCAGGATTGGGGGTGGTGGGGTGCCATGCATACCAGGGGTGAGGGGTACCATGCATACCAGGATTGGGGGATGAGGGGTACCATGCATACCAGGATTGGGGGATGAAGGGTACCATGCAATCCAGGATAGGGATCTGGGGGGGCCATGCATACAAGAATTCAGATGAGGGGCCATGCATACCAGCATAGGGATGAGGGGTACCATATATACCAGGATAGGGATGAGGGGTACCATGCATACCAGGATTGAGGGTGAGGGGTTGCATGAGTACCAGGATTGGGGGTGAGGGGTGCCATGCGTACCAGTATTGAGGGTGAGGAGTGCCATGCGTACCAGGATTGAGGGTGAGGGGTGCCATGCGTACCAGGATTGAGGGTGAGGGGTGCCATGCATACTAAAATTGGAGGTGAGGGGTGCCATGCATACCAGGATAGTGATGAGGCGTGCCATGCATACCAGGATAGGGATGAGGCGTGCCATACATACCTGGATAGTGATGAGGCGTGCCATGCATACCAGGATAGGGATGAGGGCAGCACATAACAGGATGGGGGAACAGGATTGGGGAGCACAAATACCAGGATGGGGGCAGCACAAATACCAGGATGGGAGACCATATACCAATAAAACTGCTCGCCACCCGGGCGTAGAACGGGCTCAATAGCTAGTAATCATATAAAACTGTGCGTACCTGCAAGAGAAATTGACATGTTGTAGATAATAAAAACACCGCAGGTCATTTTACGCTGAGTAAAAAAAAAAACACAGTGGACGTGAGATTTCTATTAATCCATCCACTTTGCTGGAACTGTAAGGCTCTGTGTTTTTTGAGCAATGAAAATAGTCTGAAACACCATAAACTCATTGTGGTTTGCTTAAAGGGGTTTTCCCACGAACAAAAGTTGATTTTAACCCTAGAACGCATGACCATAAAAATCTACTTTTTCACATACCTGGGGCCTTTTAGTCCCGTGTGCAAATAACATGGAATAACTCAAACAAAAATGACAAACAACTATATACCTGAGGAATACCTAGAGTTTCAAAATTCTAACTAAAGTAATCTTGCAGAAAATAGAAAACAATTAACAGGGCGGGCCTGCGAGGCCCCAGGTATGCGTTCTAGGGTTAATCAATAGTAATAATAAGTTTCACAATTGGATGTGTTTAAATAAAATGTTCATGTGCTGAGATAATCTTATAAATGTGCCCCTGTTGTATAATGGCTGTGTCTGACCCTGTACAGAAATCGGTTTGATCATACCACATCTCCTGGGCAGGGGGGGGGGAGCAAAAGAGTATACAGACAGGACAGCACGGGATCACAGCTTAGAGGTGTTTTTGAGAGGTAAAAAAATTTCCCTGCCTGTTTTTAAACAATGTTTTACTTCAAAGAAAGAATCAGCTGTGATCCCATGCTGTCATGTCTGTATACTCTTTTGCTCCCCCCCCCTGCCCAGGAGATGTGGTATGATCAGACCATGTTCCTGCACGGCCAGACACAGCCATTGATTAAAATTAACTTTTGTTTGTGGGAAAACCCCTTTAACCTTAAATGTTTATTTCCACAATCAGGGACGGACTGGGACTGAAATTCAGCCCTGGCATTTAAAAGCACACAGGTCCATGGTGTCCTTGCCCCTGATGGGGATATCTATTACTAGTATTAGCCTGCCTGTAAGTAATCAAGATGTTCTTCAATACCGATATTTCTAATAATACCGCTACATAAGACTGAATAATAATAATACCCCAATAATAATATTGCAGTATAACAAATGCAAATAAACTATAACCAAATATTACAAACATATACAGTAGTGATAATACCACCATACTGATCAACAAAGGGGTTGTCCAGGCTTGAGGTCAAAGTCTATGTGACGTCAGACTTCTGAATCCTCACAGCGCGGACTGTCAGGATTCTTCAGTGCTGGCATTTTGAGTGGGCCGTCATGTGACCGCAAGTATGTGATTTCTACATCTCCGGTCACATTCCAACTAGACATGCTGGGCCTTGCTGAATTGACTTGTATTGAACGAGGCTGCGCATGTCTAGTCAGCATGTGACTGCATGTATGCAAATTGCATACTTCTAGTCATAGGGTCACCCACTCCCGATGCCGAGGAATTCCCACAGCATGCTATGTGCAGCACTGTGAAGATTCACAAGTCTGCAGTCACATAGAATGACTGCAGACTTAAACATCAAACCTTGAAAAAACATTTTAACCAAAACCACTGTACTAAGACTGATTTTATCACCATACAGTGACTATATAATGGTAATATCAGTTTTACCCCAGTGTTAAACAAAATTTCACATGGTTTTAATCATTTATTTACAAATAAAAAACACTGTTATACTCACAAAACGCACATTCCGCAGAAGCTATTGTCACCTGTAAAAAAACAAAAATAAAAAACAACCATATCCCTCACCTGTCCACCGTGATGACATAATTCAGTGTCTCACGACAATCCGGGTCACTTCTAGTGCAGTCACACCAGCAATCACTGATGTGACTGCTCTAGAGGACAGCACTCTGTACACTGACACGAGTGTAATTATAATCATTCCTGTCAGTGTATAGCACAGTGCTACTGGGAGTGAGGTCACCGGAGTTCAATCAGCTGATGATCAACTCCGGCGCCCTCACTTACTGCAGCAGTGTTGCGTGAGAAAATTCTCACACAGCTCCGGTGCCGCGAGGTCAATGAAGTTCTCAGCTGATCATCAGCGCTCCTGTCAGTGCATTGCTCGCTGCCGGGTGATCGGATCGCCATGTGACACTCGTGCTGACAGCAGTAAGCGAGTATAAAGTGTTTTTTTATTTTAATATCGATTTATGTTGACCTTTTTTTTTTACACTGCACACAAACGCCGGCAGAGGAGACTACTTCTCCCCTCAGCTGCGGCCGTAGGATGATGGGAGGAGTAGTTTCCCACGTGCAATTCTTTGTGCGTTTTTGCCTCGTTTTTGACTGATTGACTTGAATTGACTTGAATTGTGTCAGTCAAATATGCAGCAAACATCCACAGCAAATCTGCAAATATTTTTACACGTGCGTCTTTGGTGCGGATTTGTCTGACTCAATTGAAGTCAATGGGTAAAAAATGCTGCAAAAACACTCAAAGAATTAACATGCTGCAGATTTAAACGCAATGACAATCCTGACAGGAAGATCATGTGCACAGCACTTCAGGATTGTCATTGCATTAGCTAGCACACGGATTACCTAGCGTTTTTGGCCCATTTGTGCACGGAAAAAACGCTGCGAAAACGCACAGTGTGCACATAGCCTAATAATTACCCTGCACCTCATTTAATAATAATCCCCTAATAATAATCAATGAGTGGAACAGGCTACCATGAGAGGTGGTGAGTTCTCCTTCAATGGAAGTCTTTAAACAGAGGTTGGATAGACATCTGTTTGATATGGGTTAGTGAATCCTGCATTGAGCAGGGGGTTGGACCAGATGACCTTGGAGGTTCCTTCCAGCTCTACCATTCTATAATTGTATGACCCCTGTAAGGTTGCAGCTGGACCAGTTGTAGACAGGAGGTATGTGTCCCCGAGTTGCCAAGCTTTGGTGATGTAGGACCCGGAGAAGCAGGCTCCAGCACACATAGTGCTGAGAGGTAGTTAATGGACCCGGATTAAAGGGCCGGGTTTTACAAGCAGCCGAAAGAGCTGGGGAGATCAGCTGCTCACTTACCTCAAGTCCATGTCTTGGAAGCCTTGATTTAAGACAGCTGTGCCGGTCTCAATGTGGCTGTGTGTTGTGAAAGGTGAGCAAACCTTGCATGTGCTGCTCAGACTCTGCTGGAGGCAGAGAAAAGCACTTAATTTAAATGACTGAGGCCGTGCTGCATGGACTTGTTATTTTGAGTTTTGTTCTGTTATACCTTTTTGTGCCAGAAAGAGGCTGTTATGTTTTGCTTTCCTGGCTGGTTTATGGACATTTAATAAACCACCAGTTTTGTTTTGGAACCTGCGGACTGTATTCCTGTGTGAACCTGCGTCTACCCGAGAGCTGATCCTTCACACCCCTTATAATAATGACCCTGTACCTCCTTATAATAAAACACCCCCTGTGTTTTCTTACAATAATAATACCTCCTTGCTTCCCCTATAATGATAACAATCCCCTATTGTGGCTCCTTTATAATAATAACCCTCAGTGCCTCTTTATTGTAATAATGCTCCGGAGCAGAGGCGTAGATAGAAATAACAGGCGCCCAGCAAAAGTCCTATCACGTCACAGATGCCACAGAACCCAGAAGGGTGCATGGATGGACTTCTCCACAAGAGGCCCTCACACATTCACACACCTCCACCCTACCACCTCAGACCAGCAGAGGGAGCCCGTTAGGGATATATATAGGGAGGGTGGAGCCAGGCAGCTCAGTTGGAGTAGAAGTTGTTGTTGTTCAGACAGAGTCAGAGTGCAGTGTTTAGTCTGAGAGAGAGCGCGCTGACGCTCAGAGAGCAGCGAAGAGGCAGCACGCTGGCTGCTGTGCTTAAGCGAGCCAAGGCCTACAGCACGTGTGAGGGCCCTGAGTGTGGCCAAAGGCGAGAGGAGAAGGAAGAAGTAGCGAGGGGGCAGAGGAGCATACCAGGCTCACCCTGAGATATATACCGGACACCAGGTCCGCGCCTACAGGGACCTTTCATACCCAGTAGGGACCACCGGAACCCCTGGAGGACTACTGGTCCCAGGTTTTCCAAATGCTGACTACAGTACCAGGGATAGGAGCTCTTATTTCTTGCATGTGTACCATCTTAGACCTCAGTTCACATTGCTTGTTTTTTTTTTACCCTTCATACCCAGTAGGGACCACCGGAACACCTGGAGGACTACAGGTCCCAGGTTTGCCAAACGCTGACTACAGTACCAGGGATAGGAGTCACGGAGGCCCCAGCATCCAGGGAGAGTGATCTCCAAGAAAAAGCCCTACCACCAGGTCAGCAGGTGCAAGGGAGAGAGAGACAGTAACCAAGCTAGGCCTAGTTCCAGGCAGGACAGAAGCTTACCGAGTAAAGCCACAGATCAGGAGGCCCTATACCCGCTCACTGGGGAGAGTCCAGAAGTGCGACCTTCGTCCGGTGTACCCTCGACCGTGCCTCCATCATCACCAGTAAAGGTACTGAAGCTTACCCCCGTGTGAGTGTTCGTCTTTCCGCCGGGTCCACCCTTCCATCTCTCATCGGCATCCACCATCTACCCCTATACTGCCCTGGAGCTAGAACTACGTGTGGAGAGCCACACCATCCCTGCTGCCATAACACCAGCTTCAGAGGACTGCTCCGCAGCGGCGGCACCCTTTAGCCGCAATCCACAGGTGGCGTCACAAATACTTTCCCAAATCCCCTATAAACTATTCCCCCTTTTACAGACCGCCCTGGGTCACGGACCGGGGCAAGCCACCGTGATATCCCCCATACCGGCATCCCTAGGCCCGGCTGCCGAGTACCCCACGGCCCTGGGGGCGCGTCAAACTTGGCGTCACGAACAGGATTCTGTGCCCATTGCCACCGGGTACTGTGTGCCTTAAAAGACTGCAATACTCACTGTGGTGAAGGTTTCCCGCCATTCCCGAGATTTCCCGCCATTGTCCGCCATCTTCCTGTCGCCGCGCGGGAAGAAGAGGGGCGTAACCGCGGGAACCCGAGAGGCGTAACCGCTGGAAGCGCGCTAAGCCTAGGACACGCCTCGCCCTGACGTCGAACCAGAAAGCGTCAGGTCCTGGAAGGAGCCCAGAGGGCGCTCTGACATCAGCCGCGAGCAACGCAAGGTCCTGAAAGAAGACCATCGCCCTCGGAGCTGCGGCCTACCTGATAAGAAAGTGAAGAAAGTAGGCTCCGGTTCACTAGGGGGGCGCAACCATGGCCGACGACCAGCAAGCCGCCGGAGCACCGGTTAACGCTCCAGATGCCCAACCTGCGCCCGGTGCTGCACAGGCCGGAGCGGCCGCTCCACCAGCAGGGGTCGTGACCCCGTTGATACCCATGGCCCTGCCATATATCCCTGGAGCGAAATTGCTTCCCCAGCATAATGGCAAACCAGACACCCTGTCTGGATTCAAGAGGAAAATATGCGGTGTGCTAGACATGTATTCTCTGACTGGTAAACAGAGAGCTACTGTTGTGCTGGGACAATTGACTGGTGCCGCAGAGCGGGAAGTTGAAACCTGGCCAGCCGCAGACCAGGAATCAGTATCCATCATCTTTAAGAGACTGCAAACTATGTTTGAAAATCGCACTGAGACAGATCTCCGGATGAGGTTCTACCACTGTGTCCAGAAACCTGAGGACTGTGTCCGGGACTACGCCTGGCGCTTACAAGAAGCCCTGCGGGCCCTAAAACAGGTTGGTCCAGCCAGCATACAAAGTGAAAATAAAATGCTGACGGAACAGTTCATCCGGGGGTTGAGGTCCCAGGAGGAGAGCAGAACTGTACGGTGGTGGGCCTTAGACCATCCAGACGCCACCTTTGACACCCTTAAGGACATGGCTATAAAGGGGCTGCAGCCCCTGGAAACAACAGATACTGCTATCCAGCGTTACCAGGGTGGGGCCACCCCAGTGCCCGCAGCACCCACTGCTCCTTCATTAACGGCGGAAACAAAGATGCAAACAGTGCCTCCTAGCGAGCTGGACAGCCTACGCTCTGAAGTGCGCCAGTTAAGTAAAACCCTGGCCACTGTCCTGAGCACCCTGCAGCTACAGGAGGAGCCCGAGCCGGAAGGAAGCATACTACTCACCGACAGCCCTGAGGATGTCCCCTGGATGAGAAGAAGAAGGAGGACAACGCCACCCCGTAGGAGGACAACGCCACCCCGTAGGAGGACAACTCCACCCCTTGGGAGGACCAACGACCAACGTCACCCTCCAGGAGAATTCATCTGCTACCGCTGCCAGAAGGCAGGCCACACAGCGCGGAAGTGTCCTTTAAACGAGCAAACCCTGGGGCCGAGGGCCGACACCCAGGAGTAAATCAAGCAGGCCCATCAAGCTGGTACCATCGGTTCGTGGGAGGAAGACCTTTCCTGTCCATTGTGCTGAATGGCATCGCGACACCTGCCCTGCTGGACACTGGATCACAGGTAACCATCATACCTGATGTCCTCTACAAAAGGTACTGGTGCGTAGATGAACTCCAGCCGCCAGCCCCGAACCTCTCCGTGTATGCCTCTAACGGGTTAAGGATGTGACAGTGAAGGTGGGGAGAGCGTAACTAAAGGACCAAGGGCTGATTGTAGTGGAGTCTAATCCTGGTGATACAGACTTGTATATGATACTCGGTACAAATATTGTCGGTAACTGTTTGGGAGAAGTGTTTTTGCTCCAACAGATTGCCGACACCGCCAAACCATGGCAGAGGAAGGTGCTCCAGAGAGAGATACGAGCCCTCCTGTACTAGCAACAGGTAAAGCTAACAGGTGGTGAAATTGGTAATGTATGGGTGACAGACCCGATACCCATTGGGATTCCCCCGATGAGTGAAATGCTGATTTGGTGTAGGGCAGCAATAGGTCTCAAAGGACAGAACTACCAGGTGGTAGTGGAGCCCATTAGCTCAGAGCACAGACCTACACTCTTAACTGCTAGAGGGGTAGTTGATGTACGCAATGGGAGGGTACCCAAACGTCTCCTAAATTATGGGGAGGATGAAGTTAAATTACCAAGATACGCCACTGTTGCCAGGTTGTATACTGTGAATGATGAGGCCGTACACACAGTGGAATCCTTGACCCCATCAGACACAGTGGAGGACAATGACTCCGAAGCTCAGTTGGAGGATTGGTGTCAACAGCTCCATGTTGGGACTGACACCACTCCTGTCCATCAAAAACAAGGTGTATACAGGGTGGTCCAGGAATACGAACAGGTATTCAGCAAACACCCACTTGATTTTGGGAGGATTAAAGGGGTACAACACCATATACCCACAGGCGACCATCCATCCATCAAAGAACGTTACAGGCCAATCCCACCAGCACACTACCAGAAAGCGAAGGAAATGTTGCACGACATGAAGGAAGCAGGGGTAATAAGAGATAGCTGTAGACCCTGGGCAGCTCCCCTGGTCCTGGTCAGGAAAAAGGATGGAAGCATGAGGATGTGTGTAGATTACAGACAGGTAAATCGCATAACACATAAAGATGCATACCCTTTGCCCCGTATAGAGGAATCCCTGGCTGCACTAAAGTCTGCAAATTACTTCTCTACTCTTGACCTCACTAGTGGGTACTGGCAAGTAGCAGTTGCTGAGGAGGACCGGGAGAAGACGGCCTTCACTACCCCGATGCGACTCTGCGAGTTCAACAGTATGCCGTTTGGATTCTGCAATGCCCCTGGAACGTTCCAGAGATTGATGGAGTGCTGTTTGGGACACCGTAACTTTGAGACCGTGCTGCTGTACCTGGATGACGTGATAGTGTACTCCAAGACGTATGAAGCCCCAGGTTTGCCAAACGCTGACTACAGTACCAGGGCTAGGAGTCACGGAGGCCCCAGCGTCCAGGAAGAGTGATCTCCAAGAAAAAGCCCTACCACCAGGTCAGCAGGTGCAAGGGAGAGAGAGACAGTAACCAAGCTAGGCCTAGTTCCAGGCAGGCCAAAAGCTTAGCGAGTAAAGCCACGGATCAGGAGGCCCTATACCCGCTCACTGGGGAGAGTCCAGAAGAGCAACCTTCGTCCGGAGTACCCTCGACCGTGCCTGCATCATCACCAGTAAAGGTACTGAAGCTTACCCCCGTGTGAGTGTCCGTCTTTCCTGCGGGTCCGCCCTGCCGTCTCTCACCGGCATCCACCATCTACCCCTATACTGCCCTGGAGCTAGCTCTACCTGTGGAGAGCCACACCATCCCTGCTGCCGTAACACCAGCTCCAGAGGACTGCTCTGCAGCGGCGGCACCCTTTAGCCGCAATCCACAGGTGGCGTCACGAACACTTTCCCAAATCCCCTATAAACTATTCCCCCTTTTACTGACCGCCCTGGGTCACGGACCGGGCCAGCCACCGTGATATCCCCCATACCGGCATCCCTAGGCCCGGCTGCCGAGTACCCCATGGCCCTGGGGGCGCGTCAAAAAAGCAATCACTTTTTCACACAGGGCCCTGTAGGTTTGGATTTCTTTTTCTCTTGATAATAAAGACCTTCATTTAAAAACTGCTTTTTGTGATTACTTGTGTTATCTTTGTCTAATATTTAAATTTGTTTTGTGATCTGAAACATTTAAGTGTGCCAAAACATGCAAAAGAATAAGAAATCAGGAAGGGAGCAAACCCTTTTTCACACCACTGTATCTCCCAACTTTCAAGAAACGGAGAAGGATATGTATTGCAACACTTACAGTTATTTTGCCCCCACTAAAGACCCTTAGTGGCCTCAACCACTATGATTCCCCTTTCATAATTCCCATAGACTATTATGCCCCCACATGGTATGATGACCCCACACAGTATGATTGCCTCACAAACTCAACACAGAGTATGATGCCTCACCGCACCCCACACAGTAAGGTGGTCACCACAGCCTTCCATAGAGTATGCTATTCACCACAGCCCCCAATATACAGTATGAGGTGAATCACATACCTCACACAGTATGATGTCCACCACAGGCCCCTATATAAAGTATGATGTCCACCAAAGCCCCTTGTACATTATGAAGGCCTCCACAGGCCCCATACAGTATGATGTCTCCCATAAACACCCCGTACAGTATGATGATCAGCACAGACCTCTACACAGTATGATGCCCCCCCCCAACAGCCCCCTAAATGATATGATGGTGCACTCAACAGTCCCCTCTATAGTATGATGACCACCCATATAGTAGAATGGTCTCCAACAACACCCTATATAGGTCCCCCACAGCCTCCTATAAAGTATGATGGTCCACCTCATAGCACCCTATATAGCATGATGGTCCCTCACATCCCCTATATAGAATGATGGTCTCCCATAGCCCCTAAATAGCATCATGGTCCACCACAGCCCCCCTATATAGTATGATGATCTCCCAGAGCATCCCCAAAATAAAAATTCTTATAATTACCTAATCTTGTCCTCTATAGCTTCCATCCGTCTAGTTTTCTACCCGGTCTCACAGAGGACGCTGGTGGCACACTGCAGTGACATCATCTCGCTGCCGATGTCCCCTGCGTGGCGCCGGACTCCGGAAGGCCGCAAGCAGAAGGGAAGCCCATGGCCTGCCTGAGTAAATGATGGAGTTTGTGACTCTGTGCTCCTTCACAAATGCTATCTGTATCAGCATCCTGAGAACGTTGATACTGTTAACAGTTTAGCACATAAAGCGGCCCTCGGCCAGACTGGCCCTTCTGGAATTTGCCAGAATTGCCAATCCAGACCTGCCCACAATCAGCTCAATGGCTTGATATCCTAAAATAAACCTGTCAAATGCAGTTTCCAAGAGTTGTCTCTGCTCCAAATATCATCGTCCGAAATCCAACATGTGAGATCTTTGCCTACCTGGTTGGCCACAGATACTTCCTGCAGTTCCTTCATGACAGGTTGCACATGCTCAGTAGATTCCTGCGATTTTTCTATATTGGGTATCCTCTACTTACTTTGCATTGAGACGGCACAAGAGATTGCACCGTCCTCACTGCACAGTTAATGTCATCTGTGCCTGGGGGAGACTAGGGAGCACAGAAAAGCAGGTGCTTGTGATAAATGTAATTTACATGTAGATCACATGGGCAGCACTGAAGGACCGCCCACATCACACAATTATGGAGTCAGAAAAATGTAAGAAATTAGCCAGTATCTGAAGGCCCAACTGGGTTACTTTAGACGCTATAATAGGCTTCATGGGAAAGAAAAATTAGATTCTGGAATAAATACTCTAAATATTGGTGAAGGTTTTCTAATAAGAGTTACTTCCTTTTTCGTAGCTACCTAGCCTGTGCACCCCCTTTTGTCCTAGTAGTCAGTAGAAGTAGTACCGGCTACAGCAAAAATATACATACAGTAGGTACAGTGCAGTATTTGGCACTTTAAGTGGTCACACCCCCTACAGATCAGTCAGACTAAGGCTCTGTGCCCACGATGCAGAAATGCTCCGGATTTTTTCCTGACCGTTTCTGCATCTCCCTGGCAGAAAAAAACGCATGCGAATTGTACATGTGGATTGTACATGCTTTTTTCCTGCCAGGGACAAGCGGATGTGAAGCGTTCTTCACATGCATTTCCGCATGCGGGTTGTCAAGCGCTTTCCAAGCGATTTTAGCATCACTTGGAAAGTGCTTGACAACTTGGTCACACTATATAAATCCATGCAACCAGCATGGATTTATATACTGTGACCGAAAGAATGGTAAAAAATAAAAAAATAAATATATACTTACCCTCTGATGGCCTCCGGAGTCTTGCTTCCCTCTGTCCTGGCTGCCGGCAGCTTGCGGTACACTGAAGGACCTGCCGACGTCAGCGTCGCGTGACCCGTCACATGACTATGACGTCAGCGCAGGTCCTTCAGTCCATCGCGATCTGCCGGCATGAAAGGACAAGTGCAGCGGGGGCCGTCAGAAGGTAAGTATAATCTTTATTTTTTATTTTATTCTTTTTTTCACAGGTTCTATGGTACCCGGGTCTGGAGGAGAGTCTCCTGTCCTCCACACCCGGGTACCATCCGCACATTGAAACGCATGTTATCCGCATGTCCTTATCTAGTAAAGCGGAATTGGCACGTTCTAATGCAAGTCAATGGCGGCGAAAACGCAGCACTTCCGCAAAATAATTGGTAGTGCTGCGTTTTTTTCCGCAATGATAATCCGCAGCGGAAATTTCCACAGCATGTGCACAGCACATGCGGATTATCATTGGGGAACATGGCAGACCTTCTACCAAGCGTTTTTTAAGCGTTTCTGCAGTATTTTTGCCGCTGCGGAAACGCTTAAAAAACGCATCGTGGGCACACAGCCTAAGAGTATGTGCACACAGTGTTTTTTTCTGGCAGATCTGCTCTGTAATCCGCCTGAAAAAGTGCTAAATATATGCTAAAAAGAATGAACTCATACACTGCACTGTAAAAATGACTCGCTGTTCATATCTTCAGTCTTGAGGTTTTTTTTTACCAATTCAGGTTTCCTAAGATATGATGCAGCTAAAATAAGTGACTGCTCCATTTAAAAAAAAAAAAAAAAATTGATGGCTAAAAAATGTCGGAAAAGACCACCAAAAAGAGGCAAAATGACAATTGTGTCCTGAAGCGTCTTCCGTCTCAAACTCCACTGATTCGCAGAAGTCTAAAAGAAGTCGTGTACCCATACCCTTCAGATAGTAGTTAAGACTCCCATACACATTAGACTAAATTTGGCCAAACCCGCTGATATCAACGGGTTATGCTGACAGTCCAATGTGTATGGGTGGCTCTGACTGATGATTGTCAGGGGAGATAAGAATCCAGCATGTCGGACTGTAGATCCTTTTGTTCTTTAAGTGATAAGCTGCAGCCAGAGATGTCTAACAACGGCTGTCATAGAGAACACGAGAACGCTCGGCAGAGGGAGTGATCCTGTATATGGGAGGGCCGGGGAAAGATACCTGCAGGCCGAAGGATCGGACAGCTGTCTATAGAGTATGGGGGATTTAGTCAATTTCTTGTTCAGCTGACAGACATTCAGACAGTTGTATTTTTAGTCCAGCACACACTGACCTTATAAATGTTTTAGTATCAAGGCTCATAAAAGAAAGATTACAACATTTACATGACTACATCACCAGAACCACCGTCAGTACAGTAAAACCGCCATGCAGTCGCCCCAGGACAGAAGGTGAACCAGCGCACCCCACAACTGACCCTGTATGGACCGCGCCCTCCAAAAATTATGAGCCACTGATTCCTGATTTCGCAGCGGAATCAAGAATCAAGTTTAACACCATCGGCCTCACAAAAATAGACTTTTTCAAAGTCTTTTTCTGTGAGGATTTTGTAAACCTCATGGTGAGCCAAACTAATTTGTACGCTCATCAATTTTTGGCAGAAAACCGCACTTCATCATTATCAAACTGGTCTCCTGTAGACGCAGTAGAAATTATGAAGTTTTGGGGCCTGGTCCTTCATATGGGGATCCTGAAGAAGCCAGAAGTTCGGCAATACTGGAGTGTTGACGTTTTGTATAACACTCCAGTGTTCCGAATGGTCATGACCCAGACACGTTTTGAGGCCATCCACAAGTTCTTGCATTACAACGATAATGCAAGGTGTCCTGCACGCGATGACCAGAACTTTGATAGTCTTTTCAAAGTTTGGCCGGTCATCGAGCACTTCAACAACAAGTTTCCTGAAGTGTACGTGCCCCAAAGGGACATCTGCAAGGATGAGTCCCTAATTCATTTTAAGGGGCGACTTGGATTCCGGCAGTACCTGCCCAGTAAAAGGGCCACATACGGAATCAAGCTGTATAAACTGTGTGAGAGTACCTCATGGTACACTCACAAGTTTAGAGTTTACGATGGGATGGACTCCCGGATTGAACCCCCTGAATGCCCCCCTGTTCTGGGAGTTGGTAGGAAAATTGTGTGGGATTTGGTGTACCCACTGCTGGATAAAGTTTATCACCTCTACGTGGATAACTTTTATACCAGTGTGTATCTCTTAAAGTCCCTCTCTGCGTGAGGTAACGCAGCCTGCGGTACTGTCCACAAAAATCAGAGAGGCCTCCCGAAGACGCTAATTGGGCAGATGCTCAGAAGGGGTGACAGCAGAGCCCAATGTAGCCACCACCTGCTGGTGATCAAGTACAAGGACAAGAGGGATGTCCTTTTCTTGACCACCATACATGGTGATGGCAGCACCCTCAGCACTGTACGAGGTTCCACTACACAGGTTGTCAAACCAGACTGTGTAGTGGGGTACAGCAAGTACATGGGGGGAATTGACCTCTCTGATCAAGTCCTCCAGTCGTACAGTGCTTTGAAAAAGGCCAAGATATGGTATAAGAAGCTGGCAGTGCACATTGTACAGATGGCAATGCACAACGCTTTCCTTCTATCACAATGTGCAGGTCAAACTTCTACTTCGTACCTTCAGTTCCAAGAGATAGTGATTAAGGCCCTGATATTTGGCAGTGGTGATGGAGCGGGCGCAAGTACTTCCGGAACTGAAGGACCTCGAATCGTACCAGGCCAGCATTTCCCGAGAGAGGTCCTTCAAAGTGGAAAAAAAGGTAAGTCACAAAAGAAGCGCCAAGTGTGTTACTGAAGGGGAATACGCAAGGACACCATTTAACAATGTGACACCAGCCCCAACAAACCTGGCCTGTGCATGAAAGAATGCTTCAGAAGGTACCATACTTCCATGCACTACTAAATTAATTTCTGATGTATGACAACCTGACGAACACTACACAACTGATGTAGTGTTTGTCTAGTTGTCCTACACAACTGACGTATGACACTACATTATAAAATTCACATATCAGGAATCAGTTCCAAAAAGGGGGCACTTGTTGGGCATTTCCACTGTTTAGGCATATCAGGGGCTCTGAAAACGTGACATGATGCCCACAGACCATTCCATCAAAGTCTGCATTCCAGAGTCACTCCTTCCCTTCCGAGCCCTGACATGCTCCCAAACAGTAGTTTTCTCCAACACATAGGATATTAGCGTACTCAGGAGAAATTGCACAACAGATTTTTATGTCCACCTTTTCCTGTTACCCTTGTGAAAATATTTTTTTTTAACATTTTTGTGGAAAAAATGTGATTTTTTTTTATTTTCACAAGTCAACGTTCTAATTTTCTGTGAAGCACCTGGGTGTTCAAGGTGCTCACCACACATCTAGATAAATTCATTGGGGGGTCTAGTTTAAAAAAGGGGGCACTTCTTGGGCATTTCCATTGTTTAGGCACATCAGGGGCTCTGAAAACGTGACATGACGCCCACAGACATTCCATCAAAGTCGGCATTCCAAAGTGTCACTCCTTCCCTTCCGAGCCCTGACATGCGCCCAAACAGTAGTTTTCTCCAACACATGGGGTATCAGCGTACTCAGAAGAAATTGCACAACAACTTTTGGGGTCCAATTTCTCCTGTTACCCTCGCGAAAATTAAAAAATTGTGTTTAAAAGATAACTTTTTTTCCCACAAAAAATTGTTTTTTTCACGGCTCTACGTTATAAACTTTTGCGAAACACTTGGGGGATCAAAGTATTCACCTCACATCTAAATAAGTTCCTTAAGGGGTCTAGTTTCCAAAATGGGGTCACTTGTGGGGGGTTTCCACTGTTTAGGCACATCAGGGGCTCTCCAAACGCGACATGGCTTCCGCTGTCAATTCTAGCGGGTTTTGTGTTGAAAGAGTGCTACTTCCCTTCCGAGCCCTGCCGTGCGCCCAAACAATGGCTTTCTTCCACATATGAGGAATCAGCATACTCAAGAGAAATTGTACAACTTTTGGGGTCCAATTTCTCCTGTTACCTTTGTGAATATAAAGAAATTTATCGTCTAAAGTAAAATTTTAGTGAAAAAAAATTAAATGTTCGTTTTTTCCTTTCACATTCGATTAATTCCTGTGAAGCACGTGAAGGGTTAATAAACTACTTGAATGTGGTTTTGAGCACCTTGAGGGGTGCAGTTTTTAGAATGGAGTCACTTTTGGGTATTTTCTGTCATATAGACACTTCAAAGTGACTTCAAATGTGATGCGGTCCCTAAAAAAATGGTTTTGTAAATTTTGTTGTAAAAATGAGAAATCGCTGGTCAACTTTTATCTCAGAATCGGGGATCCGTTGAAGCGTTCCAGAGTTATTACCTCATAAAGTGATAGTGGTCAGAATTGTAAAAATTGGCCTGGTCATTAACGTGCAAACCACCTTCGGGGTTAAGGGGTTAAAGCCAGTCCTTGGTCTTGATAGTGATCCGTTGGTAAGAGCGAGCACAGTCCAACATCAGTTCACCTGTTTGCGCTTGTGTACGGCCACTGGAGGAGTGCGGGTGTGCACATAATGTGGCTGTGGGCGCGTTCTGACCCCTGGATCCTGTCTGTACCTGCCACGCGGTGCACCTAGAAGTAGTGAGCGGATTCAGTGAGGAGGGGGACAACATGTTGTGATGTGCTGTCTGTTGACCTCAACGCCCTTCCTCCTCAGCCAGAAGCGGGCAGCAACCAGGAATCAGAACGCGCCTGCAGACTCATTGTGTGCATGTTCACACTGACACTCCGAGCGCTAGTTATTTCAGACAGCACTTACTCTCACCAAAGGCCCTCTGTGAATTATAACAAGGAATATGCAAATAGGAGGTTGTGACGGTGCACCAAGGCATACGCTGCACCAAGAGGGCACAGAAACTCCCTAATTTGCACATAAAAATTAAAATAATAAATTAAGTTAAAACTGTATATGCCTGGGCTATGTCCCCTATATAAATGTGTCTGCCGAATAATTGGCATTTTGGGAGTGAAAGACTCCTTATATATCATTGTTCTCAGCAACACATTGTCCTGTGTACACATGTACTGCTCAGAACAATGCTTTTCTATATGCACAGGACGATCATGTTAACGATCGTTCTGTGCACATGAAAGTGAGGCCACATCCAGTCTAAACAGGTTATTAAGAGGCTACTAATCGGCTTCATATAGCAAATCAGCGGTCGTTAAAAGGCTGCAACTGATCATTGTCCATACACCTTAGATCTAAGTACCTCACATCCACAGCTCATCTCTGCAGGCTTCCATCTTCTCTGGTCTTCTGAAGTACTTCCCAACACAGTACCCTTAAAAATAAGAGTGTCATTATAATGTTCCTGAATAAGAATAACCACCCACGCTGTGTCCTAAATAGGGCCTATGCTGTGTCCCTGAATAAATAAATGCCCCTCACTGTGCTCCCTATACAAAAAAAATTACCCCACATTGTCTCACTTATGGTACACGGCCTCCACACTGTTCTCTCCTATAAAATTTTCCCACCACACTGTCTGCCCCAGTGATATATGACAGTCACAGCACCCCCTCAAACAAAAACCACCACACCGTCCTCTCCATTCTCCACACAGAGCCCCCCGCCCATGTTCTCCATATATCTTCTCCCCCCTCCCCAGGTTCTCCATACAGTTTCTCCCCTCTCTCCCCAGGTTCTCCGTACAGCTTCTTCATATAAGTCCCCACCCTCCCCAGGTTCTCCAAATAGCTTCTCCCCCCACTCCAGGTACTCTATATAGCTTCTCCCCCCTCCCCAGGTTATCCATATTGCTTCTCCTGCCCCAGTTTCTCCATATAGCTTCTCTCCTACCCTCCCCACTTTCTCTATATAGCTTGCCTCCCCAGGTTCTCAATACAGCTTCTCTCCCCCCTCCCCAGTTTCTCCATATAGCTTCTTCCCTCCCTCCCCAGGTTCTTCATATAGCTTCTTCCCTCCCTCCCCAGGTTCTTCATACAGCTTCTCCCCCACCCCTCCCCAGGTTCATCATGCAGCTTCTCCCCCCTCCCCACGTTCTTCATGCAGCTTCCCTCCCTCCCCAAGTTCTCAATACAACTTCCCCCCCCTCCCCAGGTCCTTCATCCAGGTTCTCAATACAGCTTCCTCCCCCCTCCCCAGGTTCTTCATCCA
This sequence comes from Phyllobates terribilis, assembly GCF_046119375.1. Lineage (NCBI taxonomy): Eukaryota > Metazoa > Chordata > Amphibia > Anura > Dendrobatidae > Phyllobates > Phyllobates terribilis. Next base: position 498,263,752 of record NW_027362761.1, on the reverse strand, counting down.
GGTTCTCAATACAGCTTCCTCCCCCCTCCCCAGGTTCTCCATATAGCTCCTCTCCTCCCCAGGTTCTCCAGACAGTTTCTTCCCCCTCTCCCCAGGTTCTCCATACAGGTCCCCCCCATCCCCTGGTTCTTCATCCAGGTTCTCAATACAGCTTCCTCCCCCTCTCCCCAGGTTCTCCATATAGCTTCCGCCCCTTCCCAGGTTCTCCATATAGCTTCTCCCCCTCCTCCCTATGTTCTCCATATAGTTTCTCCCCCCTCTCCAGATTCTCCATATAGCTTCTCCCCCACTCCTCCATATAGCTTTCCCCCCCCCCCAGGTTCTCCATGTAGCTTCTCCCCCCTCTCCAGGTTCTCCATATAGCTTCCCTACCCCTCACCAAGTTCTCCATATAGCTTCATAGCTCCCTCGGTTCTCCATATAGCTTCTCCCCCTCCTCCCTATGTTCTCCATATAGTTTCTCCCCCCTCTCCAGATTCTCCATATAGCTTCTCCCCCACTCCTCCATATAGCTTTTCTCCCCCCCAGGTTCTCCATGTAGCTTCTCCCCCCTCTCCAGGTTCTCCGTATAGCTTCCATTCCCCTCACCAGGTTCTCCGCATAGCTTCTCCCCCACTCCATCGGTTCTCCATATAGCTGCTCCTTCCCCCCCAGTTTCTCCATATAGCTTCTCTCACCCCTCCCCAGGTTCTCCATATAGCTTTCCCCCCTCCCCTGGTTCTCAATATAGCTTCTTCCAACCGTCCCCCAGGTTCTCCATATAGCTCCCCCCCCCAGGCTCTCCATATAGCTTCTTTCTCCCTCCCCAGGTTCTCCATATAGCTTCTTCCCCCCCTCCCCAGGTTTTCCATATAGCTTCTCTCCCCCTCCCCAGGTTCTCCATATAGCTTCTCTCCCCCCTCCCCATGTTCTCCATATAGCTTCTCTCCCCCTCCCCAGGTTCTCCATATAGCTTCATAGCTCCCTCGGTTCTCCATATAGCTTCCCCCCCATAGTTTCTCCATATAGCTTCTCTGTCCCCCCCCCCAGGTTCTCCATATAGCTTCCCCCCCCCCCAGGTTCTTCATATAGCTTCTCTTCCCCCCTCCCCAGGTTCTCCATAGAGCTTCTCCCCCCCTCCCCAGGTTCTCCATATATCCCCCCCCCTCACCTCCCCCGAGTTCTCCATATATCTTCTTCCGCCCTCCCCAGGTTCTCCATATAGCTTCTCCCCTCCACCTTAGGTTCTTCATGCAGCTTTCCTCCCTGGTTTTGGCATACAAATATTGATGAAATACTGATGTGTGAATGAGGCCTTAGATAAATTTATACACCCAAATAAACTAAATACAGTTGCATTCTTTAGGTAACCATAAGTATGTAAAAAAAAATAAAACACAAATGATTTTGGTTCAAATAAATAACCTTTATTGAATAAAACAAATTAATAGTTTAAAAGCACCAAAACTGTGAGTATTGAGTTACACGTAATATGAGAAAAGTGATTGAAAAACAAAATATCAAATGGTAAAAATAAGGGAAGGGTGGAATAAAATGATGGAATAACCGGACTATAATAGAAGAAAAATAAAAAGCAAAAGGAGAAACACAGAATTAAATATTTTCATCTCATAGTATTGCTATATATAGAGGTTGTTTTTTTTTTAATGATACTTTCATCACTTAATAAATACTTTTGAATAATGGATCATTTGTTGAAAACTGGATATTTCTGCATCACCATTTACAATACACTGAAAATAGCCATTTATTAAAGTGATATTGTCTCAGACGTTGCTTCTGTTTTAGTATATTGCACAAAGCTATCAATTGAGCAGTCTACGTTTCCTACACGTAAAAAAAACAAAACTCAGCTGAACGCAAAATGGATACAGGCAGCTTATGGTATACGAGAGCCGATCTATAGGCAGATGTGCTGTAGGCAGGAGCATTCACACAATGCAATGCTGGGTGCACAACACCTGGATGAAGTGGTGCCTTTCATGGTTTAGCAGAAATAACGTACACGGGAGGGCACAGCAGACACATGCTGGATGCACAGCCAACTGTGACCACACATTTTTTTTTACTTAAATGCAAGTATTTGGTGCTAAAATCATTTTTGAACTTTGGTTTGATTAATAATTTTGCACTGTTTTTGCTATTACCACTTAATTTTTTTCCCCAGGATATTCAACTTTGATGTGGTTTATGGTTATAAATCAGCAGAGAGGAGCTCAACAGATAAGAGTTATCAACTGTCCCATTGGATCGCCAGAAAGAGCTCACTGACATGTTCTCAGTTAACTCATTCTGCAGCCAGCAATAGACAATGCAACAGAAGCTATAAAATGTCAACGGTGCAAGATTTTTAATGAAATTCCAAAAATGAATTTTAGCCAAAAAAATATAAAGATAAGAAACCAGGAAAATGACGCTTCCACCACAGAAGGATATCTCTGTCTTACAGTGCTCCCCCCCCATATCCCTAAGGAAATACTTCAATTTCTAGCCGAAAATATATGTATTTTATGTAAGAAAAAAAAAAATTGTCCCCAAAGGAGGTCAACACCTTTAATAATGGTAATCACTCTAAAAACTGCAGTCAAAATGATGGGGGGTGGGAACATAAAAGGCTCGGGGGGGGGCTTTACTTTGTGAGATTGAGGTTTTTTTTTATTATTTTTCTCATATTTTCTTCATATTTTTCACCACATCAATAACTTAATACATCCCTCCCCCACAGATATGCAGGCTCGGCACAACGGACCATGCATGTTCACTACAAGAAAAAAAAAAAGTGAATATTACGGTAACAGATACTTAAAGGGCTATTCCCATCTCCAAGATCCTATCCCAATATGTAGTAGGTGTAATAATAATAATAATAATATTAGCAAATGCCTCCAATTAGAAATGTAGTATAGTATTTTTGATTCGCTATCTCTCTTACCTCATGTGCAGGCATTGCAGGACCTTAGGTATCCATGGTTACGATCACTGATATAGTGACAGTTAGCTAGCTGCTAGTGGTCATAACCATGGATACCTTAGGTCCTGCAATGCCTGCACATGAGGTAAGAGACACAGCGAATCAAAAATACTATACTACATTTCTAATTGGAGGTATTTACTAATATTATTATTATTACACCTAGTACATATTGTGATAGGATCTTGGAGATGGGAATACCCCTTTAAGGCAGCAGCTTATTGACAGGAGGAACTAATGAAATCTCTCCTTACCCCTTAGCCAAGAATAAATATGGTTCCTGTCAGTATGTCAGTGCTGTCCATGCGTCTGGATAATGTCAGAAGTTGCCGAACTTTCACACTGCTGCAACAAAAAGGGACATTTCTAAAAGTACATAAAGGGGAGAATTCATGTTTTTGTAGGTCAGTCTTGATCGAATACCAGCGTGGGCGTGGGGAGGGGTGAATATTCATGCCCTTTAATAGCAGGCACACGCGAACGCCCGGCAGCAGCAGGAGCCGCGCTGCGGCTACGCTGTGTGCCGGCTATTAAGGAGCATGAAGTCACTGCTCCCCGCGCACACAGTCCCGGTGCGGGGAGCAGTGACTTCCGGTAGCTGATCTCTCCTTGTGAGCCGCGCATGGCAGTGACGCCATGCGCGGCTCACATGACGAGATCAGTGCGGGCAGGACGCAGCGCTGGAGGAGAGAAAAGAGAGGTGAGTAGGAGTGTTTATTTTTTTTATGTGCAGAATGATGGGGATTAGTGGGACCATGCATACCAGGATAAGGATGAGGGGGCCATACATACGAGGATAAGGATGAGGGGGCCATACATACCAGGGCAGGGATGAGGGGTGCCATGCATACCAGGACAGGGATGAGGGGTGCCATGCATACCAGGACATGGATGAGGGGTGCCATGCATACCAGGACAGGGATGAGGGGTGCCATGCATACCAGGACAGGGATGAGGGGTGCCATGCATACCAGGACAGGGATGAGGGGTGCCATGCATAGCAGGACAGGGATGAGGGGTGCCATGCATACCAGGATGGGGATTGCTGTGCCATGCATACCAGGATAGGGATGAGGGGTGCCATGACTACCAGGACAGGGATGAGGGGTGCCATGACTACCAGGACAGGGATGAGGGGTGCCATGACTACCAGGACAGGGATGAGGGGTGCCATGACTACCAGGACAGGGACGAGGGGTGCCATGCATACCAGGATGGGGATTGCTGTGCCATGCATACCAGGATAGGGATGAGTGGTGCCATGACTACCAGGACAGGGATGAGGGGTGCCATGCATACCAGGACAGGGATGAGGGGTGCCATGCATACCAGGATGGGGATGGGGGCCATGTATAAAAGGAAGGGGGGGGGCATATATACCAGGATGGGGGATATTGTCAGAATTGGGGGACATTACCCCTATAAAAATGTCAGCAGAAGACCCCCTACCCCTTAACAGGGCATCGTGAACACATTTTTGGCTTACTTTTTTTTTTCTATTTTCCTCCTCTAGGTGCGTCTTATAGTCCGAAAAAATACGGTATATTTTTTTTTATTTAAAGAACAATAGTAAAAACACAAAACATTGGTAGCCTTACAAAACTGCAGCTTTTGCAAAAATTTGTAACACAGAAAACATGCATAAAACATTTCATGAATTATCCCTCTTCCCTGTAGTAGTGTCAGTAATAGAAATAAAAACAGAGGTCCTCCGCCTTATCCACAATGTAATAACAATTCTGGAGCATCTTCTCTTAGAACGCAGTGTTGTGCCCTTCCTTTTTCCATCCTTTTTGTAATGGTTTCCCTGCACGGTCCGAAACTGAAGGCACTGATGAACAGGGTCAAACTATGTAGTACAACATCCCAATGACAAATAGGAAAAAAATAAATAAATTGACAAATGGATGTTACCGTTCCAACATTTCCAGGAGGAATAAGTGAGGAACAATCCAGAGTGCCAAGTAAAGGTGATCCAGAAGTGATTGACATGTTCGAAGTGCTGCCGGGTCCTCCTCAGGACACACGCACACAGGTCTGGTATTGTCTATCCTTCAGCACCATTCGATTGTAAGTTACCCAGAAACTTCTACATTTTATTTTATAGTGCGTTACTTATTTTAAAGTGCTGAGGCTCATTTTCCACCAAAGGGGTTAAAAATAACATTCAGAATATTGTCACAAAAGTGTTACGTTATGAAAATAATTAGTTGAATCCATACAAACTATATATGATAATTCTAGGCGTTTAGGGCCTCTTACAACGTTTCGGCACCTCTGCGCTGAATGTCCTCCACCTTCATAGTAGAACGTATATGGAAATTCAGAGCAAGTGCGCCAACGGCAGGGACCACATACTGGGACCACCTACTGGGACCTGAGTGTATAGTCACCAGCGCACGACCACATAGCAGCCTCCAGAAGACCCGTTCACATGCAGATGTGTGCGGAGCATCCAAATAACCCATTGTCAAAATCTACTAGAGAAAGTGCATCATAGGATGGAGGCTGGAGCGGCCAGGAGACAAAACATGGAAAGGACTGAATGGACACATGTTATTGTACAAGGTATTGTGGGACAATCAGCCACAGAGCGCTGATGACATTAATGACGGAGTGAGAAAGTGTGTGGCTACAGCTGTCCGTTACATTTAGCAAAAGTCCTGGTGTTTCTTACCCCAGAAATGCTCCTTCATGCCTGGCTGGTAGAGCGAGGGGCACAACACTGAAAAGGTAGCAAATTCATTAAGGGGTGCACGCAACGCTGGTCTTGATGGATCAGCCCCTATGACTGCATTCACATTACTCTTCTGTTTCTCCATAAGAGGAGCTCCAGAAACACGCAAGGATCATTACAGTGGAAAGGAGCAGTAATATCAGCAAGTCTGCCTTCTTCCAGACATGGCATCACTCTTGTCTATGGGCTGTTTCCAGCATTACTGCTCATGAGCATTCAACGTAATGGGAATGTGTCATCAGAAAAATACACTGTTTAAATCAGGTCTTTATGTCAAGTTTTGCTTTTAATTAAATTTTCTTCATATTTTCATCTATATTATTAAAAAAAAGAAAAAAAAAACAAAAAAACCCCCACAAATCTTATACATTTTCCCAATGGCCGTTAGGCCTTATACTAAACTCTACTTCCTTTGCTGAAAGGTCTCTGTATAGCAATCTCATTATCATTACAGACAGGGTTACAATTAAGGAGAACACCCCAATGTACAGAAGATAACAAGAGATTCACCATTTTTAAAAGATGATGTTACAGATCACCTCCTCCCTCTTCCTACAGAATCTTTGCCCAGATTAGAGCTTGCTCAGGTTAATGCTTCTATATGAAAGATAGTGCATCAGTCAGTCTATTGCGGCTTATGTCCATGTGACCAATATTTCTGATGACACATTCCCTTTAAAGTACATTTCCCAGGACTATTTTTTTTTCTTTTTCTGTTCTAAAAATCTGTATAATACAGATATCATAATAGCGGACATGAGAACTGGCACTACCTTAATGGCATTGTCATTTATGCTCTTTGCCCTTTTCATGCACTAGGAATCAGCAGCTCTCTGCGCCATCGTCATATCATCCTGCTGCGATCATGTTGGCCGCTGCTGGAAAAGTAGATGTGCGCAGTTCTGAGATCACAAGTCACATGACCTTTGTTTAGCGATCACACACCATACATTTGCCACGTGGTTCAATCCAATGTCCCGCCATCATCTGTAATGTCCAGTACAAACCATGTGACAGTGGTACAGCTTAAGGACAAGTGTGGGCGGGGCTACCTGGCCAACTGACTCTGCAATGTTGCGTTCTGGGAAATGTATTTTTTTTTTTATATATCATCATAATAGGATGAAGATCATAAAAACAACAGAGCAGTGCATTAAAAAAAAACCTGAAAGTTTTGCAAGAAGAAACAGTATCAAGTTAATGAGTTAAATATATCAATTAAAAAAAAACAAAAAACACCTCTTTAAATAGGACTGAACTCCAATACTGGATGGGGGGAGGGGGTGTAACACTACACCTTGACATCATATTAGTAATATCATAAATCAGTCTCCATTGATAGAAAGCCTCAGTTTGTGTGGGCGCCTGATGTAACATAAAATACTTGTGTCTCGATAGAACAGATCCTCCGTGTTCACGAATAGATGAGCAGGGAGGGAGCTCCTGATTAAGGAAAACTCTTTCATGTGCGGCTGGAAAAGTGGGTGACAAGTTAATCACCTTTTTTTTCTGTTATATTGAGACATGAATTAAAGAACAGCTCGGCATCATCAAAAGACCAACTTTTCTTTTGAACCGATCATTTATTCCCAAAGCAGAAGTCTGACCTAGCTATTCTGTGTTACAGGATCAGGGTGGGGCAGGCCGGCTCGGGGTGGGGCAGGCCGGCTCGGGGTGGGGCAGGCCGGCTCGGGGTGGGGCAGGCCGGCTCGGGGTGGGGCAGGCCGGCTCGGCAACAAAACCCACTGGGACTAGCGTGATCCCTGGTACAATTAGGAACCATTGTACAAGGGGCTGCAATCTTATAAATTAAATGTACAAACACTATAAGGCTAAGTGCCCACGATGCTGAATTGATGCAGATTTTTCCTGAGCGTTTCTGCCTCTCCCTCGCAGAAAAAAACGCATGCGGATTTTACATGCGTTTTTCCTGCCACGGAGAAGCGTTTTTGCATGCATTTTCGCATTCCTTTTTTCAAGCGATTTTGAGCATCACTTGGAAAAGTGCTTGACAAGTTGGTCACACAATATAAATCCATGCAACTGGCATGGATTTATATTGTGTGACCAACTTATGCTGCTTTAAATGCAGCATCAATAGTAAAAAAAAAAAAAAAAAGAATTAAAATGTAAAAAACAAAAAAAAAAAAACATTATACTTACCTCTTCGGTGGCGTGCTCTGTCCTTGGCGTCCCGCGGTGTTCAGAAAGGACCTGTGGTGACATCATTTAGTCAGCTGACAGGTCACTCGACTGGCGTGACCATCACATGACTAAATGATGGGGGCCGCCGGAGAAGTATAATGTTTTTTTTATATTTTTTACGTTTTAATTCTTTTTTAACTAATGGTTCCCGGGTCTGGAGGAGAGTCTCTTCTTCTCCAGACCTGGGTACCATCTGTGCATTGAACCGCATAACATCCGCATGCATACATGTATACATGCGGATGTTATGCGGTTCAATGCAAGTCAATGGCGGCAAATTCGCCGTGATTACGCACAATAAATGGTTGTGCTGCGGATTTTTCGCAATGATAATCCGTAGAGGAAATTTCCGCAGCATGTGCACAGCACATGCGGATTATCATTGGGGAACATGGCAGGCCTTCTATCAAGCGTTTTCGCTGCCGAAATGCCGCCGCTGAAACGCATTAAATCCACATCGTGGGCACGCAGCCTTACACATATCCATTAGAAACAATTAATTGTGGGCATGAGAATAAACCCATGGAGAGCACGATCTGGAAATTCTGTGTTGGCAAATGCAACTGAACCTGACGGCCGTGTTCACACATCACGTAAAAAAAAGTGTGCCCAAAGAGACACAGATCAACATCATCTTTAAATGCAGAGTGGGCTGGAGTATTCATGAAATCACATTCACTTTGGACTGTTAGGGTAGGTGCCCATGATGCATGCGTTTCTGCATGTTTTGGGCAGTAAAAACGCTTGCGGATTTTACACGCGTTTTTACATGCGGATTTGACTTGCGTTTTTCAAATGCGTTGGGACCTCAAATCCGCATGCAGAAAAGCACAAATAATGGACATGCAAGGAAAATCCGCTGCGGAAAATTCCTCAGCATGGGCACAGAACATGCAGATTTTCATTGGGGATCATGGGGCACGGATTACCAAGCGTTTTGCAAGCGTTTACGCTGCGGAAATTCCGCATCAAAAACGCTTGAAAACCGCATAGTGGGCACACAGCCTCAAACGCAGCAAATTTTCAGCACAAAAAAACAGCGTTTATACTACGTGGGAACATGGCCTAAAGGTTAAAAATGCTGCATAAAAAAGGAAAATTCAATGAATAAGTTTTATCTAAAGGAATGTACATTTTGCAGTTATTTATGATTATACATGCTTTGTATCAACTGATCTATTCTTGCTGGTAGTTATAATTTAAAGGGAAGGTCTCACATTAACAAATGTGTCTTGTTAGGGCATTTGGTCTTCATGGAGGGGCATTCTCCACTAGGTTGCACATCCCACCCAAACTGAGCTTTGGCAGACAGAACCATATGTTAGCTACTCATTCATTTTGCTACACAAAGCTTGTCCCGTAGATGACAGCTGATCACTGGGGGTTAATAAGCCACAATGTAGCTTGAAGAAACGGAAGCATATGAATAAAAAATAGTCTGGAACTATTACATTAAGTAACATGGGTTACTTGCATTTTTTAGAAAATGTGCAACATCAAAATCTCACCAAAAAGCTCATTGTGGGAACGAAGCGTTATACAGTCAGTCTGGTAAGAAGTGGAGGCATTTCTCTTACTGGGCGCTTCATGGCTGTGTTCACAGCTGCAGTAACACACTGACTGTCTGAAGTCAGCCTTGCTATGCCCCCTAAAAGAGCCTTGCTGGGAGTCACATAGGAATCCACAGAATAAGAGGCGGACATCCGGTCCACACAGGAGACCCTGTAGGAGTCAGGAAGTCTAGTGAGGGCCATGTAACAGAACAATGGCTGCGAATGGAGCAGATAACTTGCCAATAAAGTGCCCTGTAAGACAATTACCTGCACCACAGCTACCTGATGGAATATACCAATAGAAGCAAAGATTAAGAGAGTGTTTTATTTAGAATTAAAATGTCATTTGGGCACGAGAACATCTGACTGACAGCGAAGACGGGTAATTACCCCAGTAACTTACATCTGACTGACAGCGAAGACGGGTAATTACCCCAGTAACTTATTCAGTCACTGATGCAGGAATAATCAGTGGCTGTCACATATCTCTGAAGTTGCTTGTCTAGGGCATTTTAGCTAGTGAAATCTATTTTGATAATATTTAAAAGATCACCCATAAAACTCCCCCCAAAAGAATGATTATGTGATAACAACAAAAACGTACAATTCAATGGTGCTAAAGAGGAAAATAATAAGATTTTGCCTTTCTGATGATCCATTTTAGTAGCTCAGTTACAAATTACAGCTCGTCTGTCTATGACTATATCTTTTTTTTTTGCTTGTTAGACATTGGTACATTTTGTATAAATAAGAAAAAAAATAAGGAAACAACCATTTGGCGGGGTATTCGTTTTTCATCTCCTGATAATACACAGAAAGCCATATATTGTACACTACATTTTAGAGTACAAATAATAGGATAAAAGTGGTCACCTCTTCTACAAAGCAGAGGTAAGAGATTATATCATTGGGGAACACACATATGGGAATCTGCAGGTATTTAAAAAAGGCACAAATATTCCAAAAATGTACTCCTAAACATACATTATGTGCAAAATGCTAAATATTAAATAAGAAAGGAAAGTAAATCCCACCAAGACTTTTTATTCTGGTGCTGTGCCGTCTTTCCTAGCAAAGGTGGAGCACTTGTTTCTAATATTTTATTCAGAGCTGGTAAGAACTATTGTTAATATGGTGGCCATGGTTTAAAGAATAAGCAAATCTCTGTTATGGTACACGACGTTTAAATTAATCTATGAACAGATTACCATTTCACTTACATTAAATTTTAGAGCTTGCATTTTCTGACATGACCATTTGTAAAACTTCAAGCTTTGAGCTCAGTGGGTGTTCCCTGTAATCTACACAGCCTCCCTCTAGCACTTCCTGTTCTCAGTGTCTCTAGTCAATGTCCCCCTCTTCCTCACGAATATGGTGATGATATCAGCCGTATGTGCTGCACACTAATACGTTCCATGCACAAAGGTAAAGACAGCAGGATTAGGCTTTACACACCACCATTCATGAATATGGTCCCTTCTGCTTAACTAGAGAACAGAGAATTCGTATTTTCATATATTTAATGTACAGAAAGTGGCCAATATCTTAAAAAAGTATTCCCATCTTAGTAAGTGATGGCACACCGTCATCTTTTAAAGGGGTTGTCTCATGTTAACCTTCACGGGTTTCCTGCTTGCTGGGGGGGCACTCTTGATTGACAGATTGGATCAGCAGCATCATCTTGCCACTGGCCCAAACTCTGAACTCTCTGATGCTGCTATATCATACACCTTTTTCTCTGCAGCATCGGACAAGCACAAGGGAAGTGATGCTGGCCACATGTAGCCAACTTCAAAGCAGTACTGCGCTGATTGCCTAGGAGACCAGCCACTGTGGAGACTGCAGAAATGGCCAGTAACCTTGGCAACAAGCAGTAAACAAAATTTGTTAAATTCCTCCATTCTTCGGAACAGAGAAGATTTTTAATGAGAAGTAAATTACAAAAGTTTCTGGTCTTTGCAACTTAACCCAGTGAAGAATTTAATAAAAAAAAAAACCCCTTTAAATGACCCCTATCAATCTTGAAAATGAAGGCGCTGCAGCAGATCCCTTCCACATGCACTGAGCAGCGCTGTAGCAGATTGGGATCGCTCCTGTGCAGAGGGAAGAAAAATCCTTCATCCTTAGGATCGGTGGAGGACACAGGCATTGTTAAGTGACGGCATATCCTACTAGTGCGCCATCAATTACTGAGACAGGAATAACCTTTCAGATGGTACAAACAAGTGCCGTATTTACTTGAACCAAAAAAGTGCAAAATGATCGAATCCATATTAGTACTGAAGAACACTGGACCCTCGGTTCCCCATCATACACAGTGCTACGTTAGCGTTAGGAGTTTGTAAAATAATCTCTTGCATAGTTTAGATTTTACGATCTATCATGTTAGAAAAAGCTGAGTGACAAAAAAAATTCATCTATACACGTTCAGCATGAAAATACAGAAAGGGTATGTGCACACGATGCAGAAATGAAGCAGAAAATTTCTGCATCATTTCTGCATCTCCCTGGCAGAAAAAACGCATGCAGATTGTGCATGCGTTTTTCCTGCAGAATACATGCGGATCCATATGCAGATTCACATGCGTTTCCGCATGCAGATTGACAAGCGCTTTCCAGGCGATTTTAGCATCACCTGGAAAGTGCTTGACAACTAGGTCACACTATATAAATCCATGCAAACAGCATGGATTTATACAGTGTGAACCGAGAGAGTGTATATACTTACCTCCGATGGCCCGCGCTGTCCTGCTTTTACACTCCATTCTCCCGGCTGCCGGCAACTTTGAATTGAAAGACCTGCCGACGTCAGCGTCACGTGACCCGTCACATGACTCTGACGTCAGCGCAGGTCCTACAACTCACTGCAAGTGCCGGGAACCAAGCGGGAGCGCTGCGCGGGCCGACAGATGGTAAGAATACATTTATTTTTTATTTTATTCTTTTTTTTACAGCTTTTTTAATGGTACCTGGGTGTGGATGAGACTCTCCTCTCCTCCACACTCGGGTACCATCCGCATATTAGAACGTGCCAATAGCGCAAGTACAGATGCAGTCTTGCGGAATTGGCGGGTTCTAATGCAAGTCAATGGCGGCGAAATCGCCGCGTTTCCGCAAAATTAATTGACATGCTGCGGATTTTTGACCGCAGCGTTCACGCTGCGGAAAAATCCGCATCATGGGCACAGCACATGCGGATTTCCATTGGGTAACATTGCTGCCCTTCTACCATGCGTTTTTCATGCGTTTCCGCGGCGTTTACGCAACTGCAAAAACGCCGCGGAAACGCATGAAATACGCATCGTGTGAACTCAGCCTTTGTCAATTAATTTTGCGGAAACGCGGCGATTTCGCCGCCATTGACTTGCATTACAACGCGCCAATTCCGCAAGACAGCATCTGTACTTGCGCTATTGGCGCGTTCTAATATGCGGATGGTACCCGAGTGTGGAGGAGAGGAGAGTCTCATCCACACCCAGGTACCATTAAAAAAGCTGTAAAAAAAAGAATAAAATAAAAAATAAATGTATACTTACCATCTGTCGGCCCGCGCAGCGCTCCCGCTTGGTTCCCGGCACTTGCAGTGAGTTGTAGGACCTGCGCTGACGTCAGAGTCATGTGACGGGTCACGTGACGCTGACGTCGGCAGGTCTTTCAATTCAAAGTTGCCGGCAGCCGAGAGAATGGAGTGTAAAAGCAGGACAGCGCGGGCCATCGGAGGTAAGTATATACACTCTCTCGGGTCACACTATATAAATCCATGCTGTTTGCATGGATTTATATAGTGTGACCTAGTTGTCAAGCACTTTCCAGGTGATGCTAAAATCGCCTGGAAAGCGCTTGTCAATCTGCATGCGGAAACGCATGTGAATCTGCATGTGGATCCGCATGTATTCTGCAGGAAAAACGCATGCACAATCTGCATGCGTTTTTTCTGCCAGGGAGATGCAGAAATGATGCAGAAATTTTCTGCTTCATTTCTGCATCGTGTGCACATACCCAAAAGCCATCATGATTGCACTGTTTTCTACCTAGTAAACGACATAACATTACCGGGAGACTAACAACCCAAAAGTTTTTTTACGTGTTTCAGGGTATAGCTTTACAACAGCAATTCAATGTTTAAAGGGCACTAACCCATCATTGCATCATGGCTTAGCTTTCTTGGCCTTCCTTATAGACCGAACAGTAAGGGAAGGTTTCTGCTGCAGCAATCTGCCTCCTAGCCAGAGACACCGCTGCACCTAAGCTCCACTTTAAATATATTATTTCCAATGCTGTAGCCGGGACAGGGGGTCAAAATTAACATTTTCTGGACATCTTTATATATGTTTTCTAACTTTAGTGCCTCTTTAAGCTTAGCAGATAAGTATACAGCTAGAGCAGGGATGTCAAACTCAAACACACAGAGGGCCAAAATGAAAAACTTGAACAAAGCTGCGGGCCAACCAGTATACAGTATAATGGGCCCTACATAGTCCTCCATACAGATTAATGGGCCCCACATAGTCCTCCATACAGAATAATGGCCCCACATAGTCCTCCATACAGAATAATGGGCCCCACATAGTCCTCCATACAGAATAATGGGCCCCACATAGTCCTCCATACAGAATAATGGGCCCCACATAGTCCTCCATACAGAATAATGGGTCCTACATAGTCCTCTATATAGAATAATGGGCCCCACATAGTCCTCCATACAGAATAATGGCCCCACATAGTCCTCCATACATAATAATGGCCCCACATAGTCCTCCATACAGAATAATGGCCTCACATAGTCCTCCATACAGAATAGTGGGCCCCACATAGTCCTCCAAACATAATAATGACCCACCATAGTCCTCCATACAGAATAATGGGTCCTACATAGTCCTCCATACAGAATAATGGGCCCTACATAGTCCTCCATACAGTATAATGGGCCCCAAATAGTCCTCCATACAGAATAATGGCCCCACATAGTCCTCCATACAGAATAATGGCCCCACATAGTCCTCCATACAGTATAATGGGCCCCAAATAGTCCTCCATACAGAATAATGGCCCCACATAGTCCTCCATACAGTATAATGGGCCCCACATAGGCCTCCATACAGAATAATGGGCCCCACATAGGCCTCCATACAGAATAATGGGCCCCACATAGGCCTCCATACAGAATAATGGCCCCACATAGTCCTCCATACAGAATAATGGGCCCCACATAGGCCTCCATACAGAATAATGGCCCCACATAGTCCTCCATACAGAATAATGGCCCTCACATGGTCCTCCATACAGAATAATGGGCCCCACATAGTCCTCCATACAGAGTAATGGGCCCCACATAGTCCTCCATACAGAGTAATGGGCCCCACATAGGGGGGTGGTTCTAGTGTCGCGGGCCAAATATAATCACCCTGCGGGCCAGATTTGGCCCACGGGCCAGAATTTGACATGTATGATCTAGAGGGAGGCGACATTGACGTACCTAGACCAATCCCTGGTATCATACAATAAGCCACCTTTGCTGATGAAAGTGACATTACATCTCTGCAGCACTCCACAACCAAGGGAATCTCAAACACTTTATCACAGTAATGCAAAAACCACCCCTTGTCGTGCAGAGTGGAATTTACGGAATGATCTCTAAAATATCAGGAATCGCTAAAAAATAAAATGTCATCTCCTATTCCTTGACATATGTAGAAAAGTACATTACTGATTGAAAACGGTGCATGCTATGTACTACCAGAAAACTTGGATGCTAAAACTTCACATGAGCATCATCATGCCGGAACCATCTGAAATTCTGCTTCTTTATAAAGAAAATAGCTATATCTACCAAGCCAAGTTAACTTTTTTGGTTTTATCAAAACTAAGCAAAATATATTTATGTGTGACACCTAGAAGTAAGCAGAGCAGCCGAGCATGGACTTTACCTAAACCCTTTAATACACTGGACAGTACTGAATTTAGGTAGATTGTTGTTCAGAAACAATTGGTTTTATCGGGAACCGAACCATGGCCGTCACACGCTAAATGCCGTACAACATTATCAAAGGAAATATGCACAGGAAATAATACTAGATTTTTGTTGTGTGTTTTTTTTTTTGTTTTTTAAGATTGATGTATAAATATAAATTTTGCATTTTCCTTAGGAAACCCGTTAAGGAACTCAAAAACAATGTTGCATAAAATAATTAAGACAAAATGAAAAGCCATCAAATAATTAAAAATGCAAAAAATTATAAGAATTAGTAAAATGACTAACTGCTCCTTACATACAGTATGTCATCCGCTGCAGCTATATGCATTTGTTGACCAGCATGGAAAAAAAGCGCTTTGTCTGCGGCCATACAATAAGTCTTGAAGAGAAAGAGCTCATGAGACGTCAGACCAAAGTCTCAGGTGTACCTTACCCGGCTTCTAAGAGACCCAAGATGAGATTCTGTAATGGTAAGTAATGGCAAGCACCTCATCATCATGGTCGCCTCTTCAAAAACCAAAATAATTATTGTTCCACTGTAATGTTTCTGCAATCCATTGGATCCTTGATTGGAGTAAACAGCACACAATCTACTTCTGATTAATACAGTGTCCGATACTGTCGAGTTATCATTACTCTCCATCGCATGGATTGGGGTCAGTGCATCCAGAGATATGGATTATAAAGATGTCCTTCGTAGACTCCAAATTCACAAATAAATGAATAGTGTTTTGCCAAGAAATACCAAACCTCTGAACCAGCAAATGAGCGATAAGAAGAGAAAAATTGCATTGGGAAGCTGAGAAAGGCTCATACAGTCCAACATGCCTGAAAGTATCACAAGACGTATGAAGTGGATTCATCATCGATCAATAGGTGAGGCTTCCCAATTGCTGGATGTACCTGACGCACCTGTCTCCACATTCTTTTCTTCATGCAGCAGAAGCAATTCAGTTTGGCTGTGGATGTCTCAATGGTCCATGAGATCCACCTGTGCACAGAAAAGATGCCGTAACAGGATTATTAATGCACCTTATAAATTACCTGCAGCAATAAACCCGCCTGCACAATGTTGAGTTGGTCGTTCCTGTTTTACCAAAAGAGTGTGCTGCCTTCTACTACCACTAGGGGGAGATTACTGCATGAATTGATTTCAATGTATATAATGAATGCAGTAAGCTCCCGAGCTCCCCCTAATGGCCAGAAAAGGAATTTGGAGCAGTGAAGCCATAAAAATAAAAGGTCTGACTGCTATAAAAGACATTAAGAAAGCAATTGGCACAAATATGTCCTGGTGAGAAGGGGTAACTGGACATGATAATGTGCATGCAAGTGCTCTACAAGTAATATTACATTCATCACAGATTTCTAACTTCAATATGTAGATAAGATTGAATACCAGTTAGTTTTCCCAGTCTGTGCAAGGCAAACTCTCCTCCTCATCTTCTGATTCGGGTGAGGCCTCCTTGATCCGTCTCAGTGCTTCGTGAATGCTGCGTGTCAGTGGGTCAGCGTCAGGCAGGAGAGTAAAGGATTCTTTTAATACATCTGTTTGTACTTTCTTCAATTTGACTCCTTTTCTGATTTGTGCTAATATGTTATTACTGTCGTCCTCATCTGGGAAAGGAGCCAACATCCGCTGTTCCACCTTCTTCAGATGAAAACTACCACGTTTTAGGGATGCCAGCACTTCATCCATTGGCGAGCTCACTGTAAAAGACAAGAAGGTATAAGAAGTTACTACAAATACCAAGGTTTATTTCACTAAAAGAAGGCCTCTATCTACAGAAATGGCTGCCATAAAGATCTACATGAGTCAAAGAGTCCCACATTCAGGACCTCAACCTGTGAAGAGCTGCTACAGACGGCATCTTTCCCTGGAGGACGCGGCATTACATCGATAGTCCAGAGATTTCAATTTGTGCCGCGCAAGACTTTATGCGTAAACTTGCAGCAAGTTCTCAGTTTTCCATAGGGATACTAAAGTACAGTTGCTCTCTGGGGTCCCAGAAATGGGACATCATCTTATCAGCCTATCTTTGGGGTCTTTTCTAACTAATGGGAATAAGTCCAAGGTAGAAATTCCCTTTATTTTTTGTAAATTATCATTCTGTAAAGTGGCCAGTTTTTAAAGGGAACAGTTTTTGCTATTACTAAAACTAAAATAGTGAAATATATATTTTTTGTTCGATTTTTTTTACTTCCGTTTTCTGTATTTGATGGGAGTGGAATATTGTCTGAGCTGCTAATTAACAGAACCCAGACAAATGCTTGAAAGCAGCGGCATTAACATGTATATAGGAGAGTCTCATAGGCATGTTCAGTGCAGGTCCACAACCAGTCATTGTAATCCTGCCTCTGAAGATAATGAGACTACTGAAATCTACCTTTTCAGAAAAGCAAATGTCAGCTTATTACCAAGCACAGAGTGAAAATGGCAAAATTCCAAAATTATTTTAAAATGTAGATTGTGACATTAGAAATAAAAAACACCAAAATATGTTTAACATAAAACTTAATCTAAATGTCATTCTCCAAAGAAAAAATATGTTTTGTCATTTACTCTGCACTTCTGCCAATCCCACCACCAGTAGAGGACGGAGCCTCTGGACATGTTTTGAGCACTGTGCGGTATCGTCTACCAATGCAGTGATATCTGAAAAGTATGCGGTCACGTTTTTGTAAATCATCATTAAAAGTTTGGCGAACATCACACTGATGAAGGATATTTTATACATTTTTATAAAGTTTATTTAATACTTGTATTGTAACTGTAATAAAATAGCAATGGTACTTCCAATTATACTTCAAATCTGCGTGATCTACACCTAGGGACCTGAGTGATAGGCTGTATAGGTGGCCATTTAGTAGCCTAGGAGCCCCTTGACAAGTGCCACACAAATTTTGTCAATCTGAATCAAAAGGTAATAATAGAATAGAGGGCAGCAGATGAGAAGATTGTCATTCTTCTCTCTAGTAACACAAAAGGGTTCCTTGTAAAATAAATAATATCTACATTCAGAAACTGCTGTAAATAAAATTCCCTACTGAAACTGAACTACAAAAAAATATATATATATTCCTTGAGAGAACAAAAATGCTAGTACATGCCCTCATCATCTCCCACCTGGACTACTGCAACATGCTTCTCCGTGGCCTCCCGTCTAGCTGTCCACCCTCACTTCTGCCATCTACCTCTCTGTTAATAATGCCAGTGCCGCTTTCTTCTGCTGATCCCTTTAGATGCCCAGAGCTTACAATATGAAGACGATACAAAGTCGCCCAAGACCTGTCTCCTCTACACGTGGATTCCCTAATTTGCCAATATCTCCTCATAAAGGCTTCCTTCTTTGTGCTCTGCTTCTCACATCAATGTCTCCAGCATTTTTCCTATGCCTCCCAAAATATTTGGGAACCCCAATACATCACATTCTCCCAGCAAAAGCAATTTGAGAATCCCCCTTTTTTAAATAGCCTACAATAACCCCGCTGCCATATTAGCAGCTCCTCACCAGCCGTCGCCATCCCCAATCCTCGTGGGCAGGGTTTTCTCTTCTTATTTACTACTCAGTCACTAATTAAGCTCATGTTTTATCGTTCTTTCACATGTACATCGCCATGCCATAAACACTGCTTTAAAGTAACAATAAATGAAAAATGGGCTTCATACCTCTTCTTCTTTCTATGCCGTCCAGAGCTCCGGTTTTCTTCAGTTTTTTTCTGGCACTGACGAGCTGACTGCTATCAAATAATTGGGACAGGGGGCCGCCGGAAGGTGCCTGGGATGCAGACTCTTCGGATTCCTTCTTAACGTGAATAACTCTGACTTCTAGAGGACTTGCTTCTTTCTGCAGAGGTGGAGGAGGAGGTGGTGGTGGTGGCGGCGGCGGTGGAGAGGACAGTGGAAGTGACAGGGGCTGCACAGCATTAGGTTCAAGTGTACTATGAGTGAGCGTAGGGAGTGACGTTGTTTCCTGCAGTCCAGAGGTATTTACATCAGGAGGTAATAAATTCTCTTCAAGTTTTAGGTTTTCGAGCGTAACCTCCAAAGGCTGTACAATTTCTGGTGACTCCATGTCAAGTATCCCCTGTGTCTGAATACTGACAGAGAGGGACTGTGGCTCATCAACACTGGGGGTAATTCTCCCTGCGGTTTTTCTTCTACTGTGAGTAAGACGCAGTCTTGTCGACTTGAGGATCACTTGCCCAGGATGTCGCTGAACAAAGAAAAAAAAAATAGCCTCAGCCAATAAATGCATTGTAAATGGTAAAAAAAAAAGGTCACTACGGCAAAACATGGTGCCCCCACAAGTCCTCTAAGTTCTATCATGTGACCTAGACATGCGGAGTATAATATCAATAATCGAGCACATGACGTGAATTATACTATCAGATCTCCAAAGCAGCCAAGACATCAGGATGCATACCAGCTGGTGGTCGCTTCTAAAACGCTTCCCAAACATGTCTTGGAATGCATTTTCAAGGGAAAGAATCATCAGAAAATGAGTTAGTATAAGAGGTTTTCTAGGCTAAACCTAAAATTTCCTGTCTGTGATAATAATGAGACTGCTGAAAAGTCTTCTGTTTAGAATAGGAAGCGCAAGTCTAGTATTAAAGGGAATCTGTCACTCCCCTGGAACTTTTCAGACCTCTAATATGGGAATACAGGGTATAGTCACTCTGCTTTCCCGGCACCTGTGCACAAGTTCCCTGCTGCAAATCACTACACTGACGGCAGGGAGAAGAGCGCCGTCCTATATAGAGGAAACAGCGAGGGGGCGGGATCCGTCCGAGAACTGCATGTCACAGGGCCCTGTGACGTGGGTGAGTATGGAAATAGGGCTACTAGGCTGGCATTTCTTGGCGTCCGGCGGACGCGAAGCTTAGCAGAAATAATTTAATAAAAAAAAGCTATTATACAGCAACCAGACCGCTAATATGGGCCATACAGGTAAGAATAGATTCACATTTCTATAACCTGTATGCCCATAGTAGCAGTCTGAAAAGTCCCAAGTGGGTGACAGATTCCCTTTAAACACAGTGGTTAGTGTGATAATTGCAAGATTTATTTGTTAGAGGACTTTTAGATCACATCATTTTTTCATATATGGTCACCAAAGAAAATGCAAAATAAAAACCCGCAAACATTATCAAAATGCATTTAACATAATAATTTACTACAATTGGTCATTTTCTGATGACACTTCGATTCATCTAGTTTAAGGGACCTTCCTATCAAACTTTAACCTGCTCAAAGATATTATAAAGGCCCTGAAAACACTATGAAGGATTTTTCTTGACGCATCATGGAAATTAATACTCCTCTGTTACAATCTCCACAGCTTCAGTCAGTCTGTGCTTACTTGGCCAGGTTTTCATGGCACAAATCAGACTTTAAATGACGGCCGATCGGCTACAGTCTTTATTAGACAGTCTGACCACAAATCTATGTGCACAGATTAATCGTTATTAAAATCGCTCTGTACACGTAAAATATGTAAAAAAAAAATAAATAAATAAATAAATTAAAAAAAAATCACACCTGACAAATGAGCATTTTATCCGTTTATCGAATTCTTGCTGGCCTGATAATCAGGAAATTGTTTCTACCGAAGCCCGTTCCTTTATTATCTGGTTTCATCTAAATGGGCTCTAATGATGCGATTCTCATGTGAGTGATCAACGTGGACAACCACTAAACTGAGTGGTACTGTGTTATACATGCAGCCATCATTTGTTTAAGTCTTAGGCTATGTTCACACATTGCATTTTTTCTGCAGGCAAAACCTGCTCAGTAAAGAAGCTGCTTACAAAAAGCAGGTTTTGGTGTGTGTTTCAGGATCCCAAAGGTTTGCTTCCAACACAGAAGCATGGTCACCAATGCAAGACATATGTGAAACCATAAAACCATTTTGGGGAAAAAAAGATTTTTATGTCTGAAAAAATAGTGACTATTCTGAACAAAAAAGTTCATATCAGATCATGAAAAAATGCACAATTACAAATTAACCACGGAGGGAGGGGAATTGGTCGGAAATAGTTTACCTAAGACATTGACAGAGGATTGAGTTTGTAGGACACAGTTTACTTTCACACTTTAGTTGGCCCTTGAGCTGATCAGGTATTGTTCAATTTCACACCTTAGTCAGCCAAGGTTTAATTTGCACACATCACAAATTTAATTAAACTGTACTAATCCTAACTGCCATCTCAACTGCCATTCTAAGGAGACCAAGAGATTATGGTTTAAACCTGGGAAAATCACAAAAATACATATATTTCCCATACTGCTGTATCTGTATTTTTTCACTAAAAACACAGCAAAACCGGATAAGCTTTTGCTGCGTTGTGGCAATTACTCTTTGCTTTCTATGGGTGCAAAAATGCTGAAAGAAGTGACACGATGCAGTTTTCCAATTCAGTCATGAAAAAAAACCAATGTGTGTGCATGAGATTTCTGAAATCTCATAGCTTTTGCTGTTACTGTAAAAGGCAGATTTTAATTTGCATAAAAAACGCAGCAAAAACGCAACATGTGAACATAGCCTTAGACAACTTCTTTAACCTCTGAAGCTTTTTAACCTGTCTGGCTAAGTTACTATATGCTTGGGATTGTAATAGGACAAAAGTAAGACTGAACAATCTATGTGTAGGTATGAGAATAAAACATTCAATTACGAAAAACAATTATATAATTGCATTACAAGGAGCATGTTAAAAAACTTTCTAGAAAGGAGATAAAGCCACCTTGCCATCTTGTCCAGCACAGAACATGCCAATTTTATTGGTTTCACTGTAGTAAGGTCTTTTCAGGTTTAAATATTAATAAATATCATATCATACACCTTTGGGACCATTGCTAAACCAAGCATATCTGCATCACCCCAGCTAACCTGCTTAAATGTGCGAAGCCTGTCCAAAGTCTTCTGTCGCTCCTGAGTAACCCAAATGCTTTTACGATCTTCTTCATCTTGATGTTTGTCTTGTGCCTGAAGAGAAGACATAATACATACCAAAATAATGTTTTACAAGAAATAAAACTGCACACGCAATAGTAATGTCAATTAAATAATTGTAGCCCATATCCCAACATACTCATCCCCATTACATAATTAATCTTGTTTTTTGGAAAAGGCTTAGGGCATGTGAATATGTCCTCTTTTTCAGCCGGATTCCACCAAAAATGCTGCAAAAGGTAAACATAATGCACAGCAATGTATAAATGCCATTGCTGTGCATGTTTATATTTTTTGTTACTTCTTTTAACCACTTCAGTGTTTGGAAAGCATGAAGCGGTTCAGAGATCTAGCATTTTCATTCTTCAGCCTGCTTCTGCTAAGAAGGTGCTTGCTAGTTATAGTTTAAATAGAAAAATGAGAGCAAAACTGCCAGAGAAGCCGATTCAGGAAATAGACTGCTGGCTTTTACTGAAGGGACTTCACCAAGGAGAACTTTGGCGGATGCGCCGGAGTCTTGAAGACGTTGTGTGCACATACCCTTATTGTGAGCTATTAACCAGAAGACCTTCAATATGTATAATAGCCATTCCTTACCTACAGCCAGCTATGGTGCTATCATAACTCCTGGCTACGAAGGGAATATGCCTTTAACATACTTTATATTAACACAAAATCTGCCCAACAGTCAAGACTGTGATTCACACTTTTCAGCTAACATCAATGAAAAAATGTAAAGACAACACTCAGCATGCTTCTTACAGTACATGTGGCGCAGTTTAAAGATATATTTCCAACACTGACCTGCACTTTGGGAGAGTAAGTGCAATTGCATCCTTTTTACACTAAGCACAAAGCATTTAATTATTAAAGAAAGGGCATAAAGCTACAACCACATTTGTCCACTCATTAGCCCTTTAGCCTTTAAAGGTGTTCTCTAGGAATAGAAAAAAATAAATAACAAAATAAATTATACGTACATTTAATTAGTAAATCACACTTGTCTACTGAACTAACAACTACAGTACATCAACATGGCCGCTATCATGTTACACTGGCAGAAACCGGTCCTAGAATGTTAATAGGACAGGTGCCTGTGAGCATGTGCAGCAGAAGCGCCGCATTCTCCCTTGTGGAAAAATGTACTCCGAGTGGATATTCTGATCTAATACTGGAGACAGCAGGAGTGCCGAAGTAAGAAGAGGCTGCTCACACTGCTGTCCACCCTGTGTATCTGATCTAATACTGGAGATACCAAAGATGCTGAGGTAAGAAGAGGCTGCTCACACTGCTGTCCACCCTAGCTATTGGATCTAATACTCGAGATACCAGAGGTGCTGAGGTAAAGAGGCTGCTCACACTGCTGTCCACCCTAGCTATATAATCTAATACTGGAGATACCAGAGGTGCTGAGGTAAAGAGGCTGCTCACACTGCTGTTCACCCGGTCAATCTGATCTAATACTAGAGATACTAGGGGTGCTGAAGTAAGAAGAGGCCACTGATACTGCTGTCCACTATATCTATCTGATCTAATACTGGAGATATCAGGAGCGTGGCGATGAGAAGAGGCTGCTCAAACTGCTGTAGACTCGGTCTATCTGATATAATGCTGGAGATACCAGAGGTACTAGGGTGAGAAGAGGCTGCTCAAACTGCTGTCCACTCTGTCTTTCTAAATGATGAGCAGCTGCTGTGACCTGACAATAGCTTGACAGTATGTAGTATAAACTATCTCCAGGTCACAGCAGCAGAGCTCCCTACTGCACATGCTCACAGGCATCTGTCCTAATAATATTTTAATTCTTTAGCAATAACTACACTAAACTAAATAAGTGTGATTGGCTAACTAAAAAGTATTTAAGAATTTATTTATAATGCGTTTATTTTTTATTCCCAGAAAACGCCTGTAAGGACAAGTTAATTTTATTCAATAGCAGCTTTCTGGGATCAGGAGCATAATGGTGGTACACACTGTCACAGTTCACAATCAAATACAGGCACACAGAGATAGAACAAGGAGTTAAGCATAAGGCTGTGTGCCCACGATGCGTTTTTGGTACGTATTTGAAGCGCGTAAACGCTCCAGAAACGCATTGCATACCTTATCCCATGACTTCCTATGACATTCTGCAAGTTCTGTGCACATGGTCAGGATTTTTTCTGCACAGATTTTACTGATTTTAATATGGACATGACCAATTCGTGTGCGTTTCTGCATGCGTATTTGCCTATACAATGCATTGGAAAAACGCATGGCAAATACGCGTCAAAAACGACATGTAAAAACCGCATGTGTTTTTCTGCCAAGGAGATGCAGAAATGCTCAGGAAAATTTCTGCTTCATTTCTGCATCGTGAGCACTAAGCCTAATGGTGTAGGCGACCTCCAGGTCTCAATAGCTATCACTCCTATCAGTTTGATAAATGACTCCAATTTGAAAAACCTCACTGTCCATTATCTTGTCGACTTTGGAGATCTAAATACAACCTACATTACTTTGCATCACTCAAATTGTGTGCTGCCTTTTGGGAGCCCACTGATAGGGTCATTTAAGGGGGTATTCCCATCTCCAATATCCTATCCCAATATGTATCAGGTGTAGTAATAATAATAATAATAATAATAATAATAATAATAGCAAATAGAGAATCAGAAGAACTATACTACATTTCTATTTGGAGCTATGTCTCTTTTCTCATGTGCAGACATTGCAGGACCTAAGGTATCCAAGGTTACGACCACCATGGATACCTAAGGTCCTGCAATGCCTGCACATGAAGAAAGCGAATCAGAAAAACTAAATCCTTTAAGGGTTTAAATGGAAAGGCTCATAGGTTTCTCTGATCCCAGCTGTTAGTGAGTGAGCCCAGAAGTCAATCACCGCTGGGCTCATGCAGCACAATAGAAGTGCTTGTACGATCACAATGTTGTACAGTATGGCATGATGCCATGACAGTGCGCTAAAGAGGTTAAATTAAAAAAATTATCCAGGATAAGACAAAGGGGTCTTTTTTTCCCCAAAGAAACAGCCACACTTTTGTCAAAGGACCTCACTTTAAAAACATTAAAAACATATGTATTTACTAATACCCAAAAAGACACCACAAATATACAAGAGTGAAAAAAATTCCATGATCAAAGCAGCAGCATATAATGTTTAGCGAATAGCACACTGTTTACCAATTAGTGGCCCTAGTTCAAATATGGAAATATAACATACAGTTGTGCTCAAAAGTTTACATATCCCAGCAGAATTTTTCCTTTCTTGGCCTTGTTTCAGAGAATATGAATGATAACAAAGAAACTTTTTCTCCACTCATGGTTATTGGTTGGGTGAAGCCATTTATTGTCAAATAATGACGAATGGGCAGCTTTACCATCTGAGAAATTAAACACCTCGTCCACAACTACCATAAAAGACTTCAAGCTGTCATTGATGTTGGAGGGGGCAATACACGGTATTAAGAACTGGGGTATGTGAACTTTTGATCAGGGTCATTTGGATGTTTTTGGTTGTCATTAAGATTTAAAAAGAGAAAACACAGTAGTTTGACAATAAATGGCTTCACCCAACCAATAACCATGAGTGGAGAAAAGTTTTTTTGTTATCATTCATATTCTCTGAAACAAGGCCAAGAAAGGAAAAATTCTGCCGGGGTATGTAAACTTTTGCGCACAACTGTATAAACCCACATCCAACTATATATAAATAAAGGGAGAAAGGGGAGGGGGCGGGGGATTTTGTTGGAGTGGTTCTCCCAACAAAATCAATAATTGATGGCACATAGGATATGGTCTGCAAAACCAACCCACTCACAAATCAGTATCATAGACAATCTGTCATAAAGCATCAATAGCTAGGTGGTAAGCATGACAACTCCTATACCAAGCAGGCCACTAAAATGACCATATCATAATACATATAAGGCTGCCTAAATGATCCAATGTATCAAGCCATATCACCCATGAGGTAGGATAAGGGATCAGTGCAAGGACTGCACTAAGTGCCATACAATTATTGATTTTGT
The DNA here is from genome assembly GCF_046119375.1 of Phyllobates terribilis. Lineage (NCBI taxonomy): Eukaryota > Metazoa > Chordata > Amphibia > Anura > Dendrobatidae > Phyllobates > Phyllobates terribilis. The sequence continues at coordinate 498,237,326 of NW_027362761.1, read as the reverse complement.
TGGGAGAACCACTCCAACAAAAAGCCCCCCCCCCCCTTCTCCCTTTCTTTATACATAGTTGGAAGTGGGCTTATATGTTATATTTCCATATGTGAACTAGGGACACTAATTTTTAAACACAGTGTGCATTGCTATTTCGCTAAACATTGATTACTTGCACTTGATACATTATGTCGCACCTTTATTATATAGGTTGTGCATCCTTTTCCCTTAGTTTTCCTATGTGTAGTATTACAGCACACCGAAGGGAGAGTTGCTGGTGAAGAATTCACAGGAATCAGAGGAATAGAAATATGCTGCAGTTTATTCCCAATGCGTTTCCAGGTCAAACAGACCTCTTCCTCAGGGGAACCTCAATAGTTCTTTATTGTGGTTCCCCTGAGGAAGAGGTCCATTCAACCAGGAAATGAGCTGGGAATAAACGGCAACATTTCTATTCATCTGATTCCTGCGAGTTCTTCCCCGGCAGCGCAGCACACCCGAATCTCTCCTTTGAGTACATATCGACGTTGGTTTATCCAACCAGCGGAGCGGGTGTTACTATCTATGGCTATTTAAGTGCTGTGGTCGCACATCCTCATAAAGGTGAGCACAAATAATGTGCAAACACCGCATATTATCTGGTTAATGGCCTATGTGTGCTTTTTGTCACTCCTAGTCATCCATAGTACTGTAGCACATCACTATTTAGGTGAATAGGGCAGAGCAGTAATACCAGACGAAGCACATGCTCTGGAGTGATACGGGGTCTGAGAAGGGTATAAAAAAGAAATACATTTCTATACAGGATAAATCAGGGTTGGGCAATTAAGAGACGGTTGTAGAGGGCCGGACCAATGAGCAGAAATTAATTATGCTCAATACCAATATTAACAGTTTATATTAATATTCATTTTATCACTTAATATTGAACAGAATTGAGACTGCTGACTTACTGCTATTATTTATCACAATAAGGCTTATTGTAACATCTATTCTTACCAGCAACAGCTAATCTAACATATCATTTACGGCTTTTTATTAGGTTTATAAATCATATCCTCCTGTTATTCAGCCTTTGTACCTTAATTAATAGCTCACAACACACAGTTTGATGCAGCCACCATGAGCCCCCCAAAACGTATTATGCGGCCCACACAAAGTATGATAGATCCCACACACAGTATGATGGACCCACTGACCCCCAAACAGTATGATGCCCCCACATGCAGTATGTGACAAGTGACGGACAATAAAAAACAAAAAATAACAAATACTACTCCACTCGCCCCAGTTCCCTTACCTCCAGAGTGTGCACAGAGGCTCCGTACAGCATGCCTGATCTAGTGATGTATCAGATGCAAAGGTTGAATGGTGGAAGAGGGAGCCAACGAATCCACCATTGTATTCAACAATACCTGTATTCTGAAGATGCAGATACCATTAAAATAGTGACAACGGCTGGGAGTGAGGGGAGTTGCGGTGGCTGTCCCCCAACTCACAGGCAGTACACCACTACTTCCAGCCCTTTCGCCGTCCCTCAACTGATGGGCGGAAACCACTAATTCCAGCCCCTTGCCATCCAACTCATGGGTGGTACACCACTACTTCCAGGCCCTTGCCATACCCCAACTCATGGGTGGTACACCACTACTTCCAGCCCCTTGCCATACCCCAACTCATGGGTGGTACACCACTACTTCCAGGCCCTTGGATGTCCCCCAACTCATGGGTGGCACACCTCTACTTCCAGCCCCTTAGCTGTCCCCCAACTCATGGGCGGCACACCACTACATCCAGCCCCTTAGCTGTCCTCCAACTCATGGGAGGCACATCACTACTTCCAGCCCATTAGCTGTCCCCCAACTCATGGGAGGCACACCTCTACTTCCAGCCCCTTAGCTGTCCCCCAACTCATGGGCGGCACACCACTACATCCAGCCCCTTAGCTGTCCTCCAACTCATGGGAGGCACATCACTACTTCCAGCCCATTAGCTGTCCCCCAACTCATGGCTGGTACACCACTACTTCCAGCCCCTTGCCATACCCCAACTCATGGGTGGTACACCACTACTTCCAGCCCCTTAGCTGTCCCCCAACTCATGGGTGGTACACCACTACTTCCAGCCCTTCAGCTGTCCCCCAACTCATGGGCGACACATGACTACTTCCAGCCCCTTGGCTGTCCCCCAACTCATGAGCGGCACACCACTACTTCCAGCCCCTTGGCTGTCCCCCAACTCATGAGTGGCACACCACTACTTCCAGCCCTTTGGCTGTCCCCCAACTCATGGGCGGTACACCACTACTTCCAGCCTTTCAGGTGTCCCCAAAATCATGGGCGGCACACCACTACTTCCAGCCCCTTAGCTGTCCCCCAACTCATGGGCTGCACACCACTACTTCCAGCCCCTTGCCATACCCCAACGCATGGGTGGTACACCACTACTTCCAGCCCCTTGGCTGTCCCCCAACTCATGGGTGGTACATCACTACTTCCAGCCCCTTAGCTGTCCCTCAACTCATGGGTGGTACACCACTACTTCCAGCCCCTTGGCTGTCCCCAAACTGATGGGCGGCACACCACTACTTCCAGCCCTTTGACTGTTCCCCAACTCATGGGCGGCACACCACTACTTCCAGCCTCTTGCCATCCCCTAACTCATGGGTGGTACACCACTACTTCCAGCCCCCTTGGGTATCTCCCCATCTCACGGGCAATACCCCACTATTTCCAGTCCTGCTTGGGCATCTTCCAACTCACGGACGGTACACCACTACTTTCAGTCCCTTTACTGTCCCTCAATTCACTGGCTGTACACCACTATCCCCAGCTCCTTGGCTGTCCTGATCCATGAGCCAGGCAGAAACAGCCAAAAACATAGATATGGCCTGCAGACCACAGTTTGCCCAGGTCGGTCATAAATCATAAAGACATGCGCCACTGCCTGCTTGCTTATAGTATTTTTAAGAACTATGAGCAAGGGTGTAGTGTACGCCAGAAAGGAGTAAGGTTTTACCTCCATTATGGATCCTCCGGTTTTTAAATGAATTTCTAATAAAAAATATTTTTTTTGTATGCAAGTGCCGGAAAATCCATTTTTCTTATTCGGTTCTATATTAAAGAACAGTAAATGTAAATTTCCAGAACATAAAGCATAAACTCACTGTTTGTGTGGCATGATGAATTCTATACTGCTCGTCAGTCTGAAGACGCTGCTGCAGCTTTTCACTGTTCTTAGCAATGCAAATCTCCTAAAAAGCCCAAACCACAGGACAGAATGTTAGTAAAACACAATAAAATATGAGAGGAAGATTAGCCACTTAAAGTGTACACCAAAGAGAATTTGGGAATAATTACTGCTTTTGACAATTCCCTTGAACAAAAAAAAAAATTGATAAAAGCTGAACACAACAATCTCTGAAATCGGGATAGGAAGCCTGTCATTCACAGAGCTGAGTAAACAGAAACTGGTCTGGTAATTTTCAGGCTCTGAATGTAAATGATGTTTCCATTCCCTGACAGCAAGCATAATGCTGGATACACAATGAAATAAAATCTAACGTTGCCTACTGCTCTTTTAGCCAGTTTTTTTTTTACATGATTTCTAATAAGCAATCAAAATTTGTGACAAATATGCAACACATCTATAACAGGAGATATACTGAAAATGTAAAGGGTTAAGACAGAACAACAAAACTATAGTTATGTGGTGAAGTGCCAGGCTAAAGTGACCCCACGCCCCTCGCCTGGTCCTGTAGTGTCCCAGCCCCTGTTGTGCTGTGGAGGAATGTATGGCTCCTCAGCCCCTGGCAGCTTATAGATAGGACGCTCCAAGTGGGGTCTCATATGAACCCCTTAACAACCTATGACGTATATTCTCATTATAGGACGCTAAGAGCAGTATGTTAATCGATCCTGCTTCTTACTAGGCAGGTGTCGGTTGTGTTACATCGCAGCCATCTGCCTGTAATGGCAGCGACTGGAACTTGCTCCGATTGCTAAAGCTTAAAGGGGTATTCCCGTCTCCAACATCCCATTCCAACATGTAGTAGGGGTAATAATAATATTAATAAATACCTTCAATTAGAAATGTAGTATAGTTCTTCTGATTCACTACGTCGCTTACCAAGTACAGGGCATTGTAGTTGCTTAGGTATCCATGGTTATGACCACTCATATTGTGACCGTTCGTTAGTGATTTGTGGTTGTAACCATGGATACCTAAGCTACTGCAACGCACTTCACATGGGGTAAGCGACATAGCTTATCAGAAGAACTATACTACATTTCTAATTGGAGGCATTTGCTAATATTATTACTACACCTACTACATATTGGGATAGGATCTTGGCAATGGGACTACTCCTTTAACCATTTAAATGCTGCAGTCAATGTCTATCAGCAACATTTGAATGATGTCATTGCCAATGCACATGCACTGACTCCTCTTGGCCCTCCCGCGATCATCTCAAAACGATGGATTACCAATGTTGCCAGGGGCCAGTTGAAGGCTCCTGTGGCTGCCATCTTAGTCCTCTTATGAAGCCTAAGCACAGGATACTGCAATACTTTTGCATTAAACAATCGGTAGATTAAATTAAAAAATAAAGTAAAAAAATTTTTTTAAATGATAAAAAACACACACACTTTGTTTTGTCTTTTCCAAAAAAGTACAATCTATCGAAATATAAAATTAATCCGTACACTAAATGCCAAAAAGAAAAGAAAAAAAAATACCGAAACTCTAGAATTGCCGTTTTTTGGTTGCTGCCCTTTCCCAAAAAGCAAAAAAAATGACAGGGCCCTTACAGGGTTAAAAGGACTTTATGGATAAACAGACTTAACCTAAGTTCAGAGGAGCAATAAACTTATTGGACCAGTGAAGTCCATAAATTGAGGATGCGAGTGGCTCTGTGCGCTCATCGGCACAGCAGACTGATGGGTGAAGGAGCTGCCTGTTACTTACATGCACTAGTCTGGCCTGTAAATCTGAGGGCTATATAAGAAAAAAAAAATCACAAACTAGCCCAAAGGTTTCAACCGTTCCGTGTGCACAAATGTCCGAGTATTCTGCTGTTTTGGTGGGATTCAACAACAGTCTAATGTGTATATGTTCTCTCAACTTCTGTTAGTCTCATGTCAGCCATCCTATATAACCTACTTATATAAAGAGGAGTCCCTTACAAATTAGAGTAATCCATACCTTTTTGTTTCTGAGGTAGGCTTTTTTTGCTGAAATTCGGCCTCGTTTTGCCTCCAGCTGCCGAACTTTTAGCTGAAGTTTGTGGAATTCTTCTCTCTGTAAATGTATGGACGATACCATGTCTTCTGTTGCAGGCATTGCATCCATACTTTCATACGTATCATAGTACACCACTTCTTCTCTTTTCTCTGCGGATAATGGAAAATTAAAAAAACGTCAGTGGACAAAAAATGTATTTGGGCATCTCTTAAAGGGGTTGCCTGGCCTTAGAGCGATTGCAAACTTGTAGCCTATGTAACTACAGACTTGTGAATCCTCACATAATGCGCACTGTGCGCATTTTCTGGTGCCGGGAGAGTGACCAAAACTATGTGATTTCCATACATCAGGTCACGTGCCAATTAGACGTGTGTAGCCTCGCTTGATGCAAGCATATTGAGCGAGGCCGGACAAGTCTAGTTAGAATATAGCCGGAATCGCTTACATGTGGTCACATGACCACCCACTCCCGAAGCAGCCTCACAGTGCGCGATGTGAGGATTCACAAGTCTGCAGTCGCAGAATGGCGGCAGAGTTGTACCCTAAGGCCAGACAACCCCTTTAAGTATGTCTGATTCAGTGTCAAGCAACAGACAGTGCAGATAAGAAGACCCCTGGATTGTCCAGTACTTTTTCTGGATTTTATCAAGTGACCCCACTGCCCATGCTGTGCACCAATGTTCTCCAACTAGTGGCTTTTCAGCCATTAGGTGAAGCCCACAGCTGTACACACATCTGTACCAGAGCCCATACATAATAGGTGTCATGGCGGTATCTCGTATGCGTTCCCGCTGCAGTGCTACTCACTGCGTCCAGCGCTCTGCTTATCCTCATGTCTAGCAGCCGTGCTGAGTTCACGCAGCACTTCCACCTCTGCTGAATATCTCTGTTGTCTCCAAATGGCTATAGGGAGGCGCAGCCAGATCCTGCAGGAATTTAACCCTTCAGTGTCCTGAAGGTGTAGATTCCCCAGCCAATCACCAACTAGCAGGTGCTATATTAGGCCGCTGCTCCCTCCACTCCTCACCTCACCTGGTCTACGGCTCAAGTTCAGCCTCTGTCTAGATTCCTGTAAGGTGCACTCTAGTATTGTCTCTTCTGTTTCCTAACCCGGCTTACCTACCTGTTTATCCTGACCTCGGCTATGTACATTGAACCTGTGCTGACCATGTCTTTGCCTTCACCCTTCTGTACCTCATACCCATGTCTCTGACCCTCCGGTCAGCTGCTGCAGACCCGGGAACTGCCCCGGAGTGGTACCTGGTGATTACCGGCAGCAACGTCTATCCTCACCATCAAAGGCTCTAGAGAAGACCCGGCAGTAACTTCGTTACGCCCCTCCAGGGTAAGTCCAGCCCTTGGCGCAGTGGGTCCACACCCACCAGTTACAATGGGTGTCCAAGCAATGTTACAAGGTTAAGCCTGAAAGGCCCCGCCGCTATCAATCACATCTTCTGTATCTTCGGAGCACCAGTAACAGAACTATATTAAGTGTTTTGTATTTTCACATAATTTCTGAAGATAAATAAAGCCAGATTTTCTTATATGGCCTTTGAAACCTCTTTAGAAATTACTTAGATTTGAGTTTGCTCCAAAAGTTTCCAATTCACTAAAAGAATTGAGAGTGAAGTTGCCGTCATGTGCGATCGGGCAAAAGATAAAATCACCTAATGCCAAGTGTGTAATGTAGAACAGAATGATATAGTGGTGTTCAAGGACACAAGTTCTGTATTCATGGGAAAGGTCAGGTTTCTCCTCTCGTGTATACATTAGGTGCTTCCATTTCCGCACGTTTCTAACCTGAGATCTGCCGCTTGATGCTTTCCAGTTGAGCAGTCAGCAGCAGCTCCTCACACTTGAGAATCTCAAACTGTACTTCATATAGCTGGAGCTGATGATCGTAGTAATCTGCCTCCAATTGGTCTAATACGGCGATTGCTTCTGTTCCACCATGTAAACTCTGCATCTAAATGGTAAAAAAAGAAATCTTGATTAGCTCATAGGAGTATATATGCGAGATCCTTACCTAATAAGGAGATCAGTCTCATGTTAGCTTGTTTGTCTCGTGTGTTCCTTGGCTTTCAAATTCAAACAAACAACAGGCTGGAATAAGAAAGGCTAAAAGCCCCGGCTCCTGTGATTGTGAGCAGACGTAGAAGATGGTGCCAGCACTTAGTGCCACATCTAAGCACCAAGTCTCCATTTTTATGCCTGTGTGAGGAGGTGGACACTAAAGAGAAGCACAAAGTTTCATAGTAGGAATCCTTTAGCCTTATTTATTTCCATGGCTCCATCAGGGGCAAGTCTTAGGCTATGTGCCCACGATGCAGAAATGAAGCAGAAAATTTCTGCAGCATTTCTGCATCTCCCTGGCAGAAAAAACGCATGCAGATTGTGCATGCGTTTTTCCTGCAGAATACATGTGGATTCACATGCATATCCACATGCGTTAACGCATGTGTTTCCGCATGCAGACTGACAAGCACTTTCCAGGCGATAGCATCACTTGGAAAGTGCTTGACAACTAGGTCACACTATATAAATCCATACAAACAGCATGGATTTATACAGTGTGACCGTAAAAATTAAAACAAATAAAGCTATACTCACCCCCAAGGCCCCGGTGTGTGCAGCAGCGCTCGTTCCTGTCTGGTTCCCGGCTGCCGGCATATCGCGAGACAGAGCGGTGAAGGGCCTGTGGTCACATGACTGTGACGTCACCGCAGGTCCTCAAGCGATGCCGGCATTCAGAGAGAAGCCGCCGGACAGATGAATATAAACTTTATTTGTTATTTTATTCTTTTTTTCACAGGTACAATGGTACCCAGGTCTGGATGAGAGTCTCCTCTCCTCCAGAACTGGGTACCATCCGCACATAGAGACGCATAGAAGCCGCTTGTAGAAATGTACAGTCGCGGTTTCTATGCGTTTCAATGCAAGTCAATGGCGGGAGTTCCGCTGCGCTTCCGCAAAATTAAATGACATGCTGCGGATTTTTGTACGCAGCATAAACGCTGCGGAAAAATCCGCAGCATGTGCATAGAACATGCGGAATCCCCTTGGGGACCATGGGGTGCGGATTACCTAGCGTTTCACAAGCGTTTCCGCTGCGGAAATTCCGCAGCATAAATGCTTGAAAAACGCTACGTGGGCACCCAGCCTTAATCCCCGTTTTTGGGGGATTCAGATGGAAGCCCTGGATGGAGACATGAGCGCACTGCAAATCAGTGGGAACAGGTCATAAAGCAGTGAGAGGGACCAGAAATCAGAGACCTGCAAGGATCCAGGAGGATCAAAACAGTGAGGAGGAGAGTATCTCTACTCTGAACATTTTTTTTGGAGGTTGGTTCTCAAGATCAATCTTCATAAGCCCACTGCACACCTGCCTCCAGCCTACCTGCTTGCCAGGGCCGATGATCAACTCTGCCCTCATCACTGCAATTACTAGAAGCATCTTTGCTCCTGAATCATCAGAGGAGCGTAGGGACGACCACGCTGGCCAGATCCAATCTCAGAGCAGCGCTTGTAAGCGCTGTGCTCATTGCCTAGAAGACCAGCCACCACTGATAATCTGCAGCAGTGGCTGGTAACCTAGACAAGGAGCAGTATACTAGAAAATTAAATTTCCCTTTGTTCTTGAGGTCAGAAAGGATTTTTTAATAATACATAAAATTACAAAGTTGCTTGTTTTTACCAGCATTCTGTAATTTTACCAATTTATCATGTTGAGACAACCCCTTTAATTGATCTGTCAGACACTTCTTATCTTTTATGCCCTAATATACAAATAAAAGTGAAGCAGGAAAACTAAAGTAGCAGCACACAGCAAGCAATCAGAGGTGAAATCTAACCCTGAAGTCAGGAAAATCTGGCAAAACAAGACTGAAGGGGCACAGTAATATCTGACTATTGCTGTGGTCAAAAGCTGATGAAGAGTAGCATCTACAGCTTCAAATAAAAATAGAAATGTTCATCAGCAAATAGCAGATTGAAGTAGAGCAGAGACAGTAGGAGGACAACGAGATCTCATACAGAACAGAATGTCAGCTCTCAAGACAAGCAACACAATACACAGCTACCGGCCAAAACATGGGAGCTCAACAAATACATGGGGAGGTGGTTAGACACGAGCATTATTACACAGGATCCAGCTGTCAAAACCTAAACACCCCAACTGGTCCTTTGGATGGGTGACAATGGTTATTTGTGAGATAACCTAAGTAATACCCTCTCCTTAAAGGGAACCTATCAAGGTTATAATGGCATCTGATCTGCACACAGCACATTATAAAGCTGGAGGAGCGGATTAGATTGATTTACATTTTTGTGGGAAAAGTTTCAGGCAAACTTGCATTTTATTCATTGAAATCCCTGGTGTTTGTATGGTTAAGTCCAGCGGGAGATCCGACTAGTGATTGACAGTATTCCATGTATATCTGTGCATGCAGAGAGAGCTGTCAATCACTAGTAGGACCGCCCATTGGACTTATTCATATAAACAGCAAGAATGTCAATGAATAAAATGGAAGTTTACATGAAACATTTCCCAACAAACCCATATATCATTCAGCTCAGCTTCTCCTTCTCTATAACATGCTGTCCACAGATCGGCCTGCAAATACAACATGACAGGTTTGTTTCAAGGTTAAATTCAGAACTTATGACATAAAACATAAGTGTACATCCCAAGTCAGGTCCCAGTGTTGTGGAACCAGCGGATGCCATCTGTGGTACACAACCAGTATCTCCCTAGAACAGCAGCGTCTGGAGCTTTCTCCACTCGCTGCCGTGTAACCATTTACACGCCACCGTCAATCACTGACCGCGGCATTTAAATAACGCTATTAATGGTGCCTCCATCGGCTGCCCATGCCTCACAGTCCCAGGGTGCTGATGGGATTACAGTGTCTGCTCAAGGTCCTCATGGCCACCATCTTCATCCTCCTGCAAAGCCCAACCTGTGGCTGGGCTTTCTACAAGAGCGTAATTCCCTTTATATACTACAATACTTTTGCCGGTCATTTTTTTCTGCACAATGAACATCACAAAAACAAAACCCCTCAAAATTGCAGTGTTTTTTTTTTTTCATCATACTTGTACTTTTTTTTCCATTTTTCAGTATATTATATGGTAATCTGAATGATGTCATTCAAAATGAAAACTCGTCCTGCAAAAAACAAGACCTCATATAATTGTATTGACGGGAAAAAAAATTATGGTCCTTGGAAGTAGGGAAAGAAAAAACGAAAGTGCAAAAATGAAAATTGCTCAAGGCAGAAGAGTGCTACAAACAGGAGGCTCACTTCATGAACACGTTTCCAATTCTGATGTGTACCCTAAGGCTATATGCACATGGCGACATTTACACACCAGGACAGCCACTGGGTTTTCCCAAACGAAGCTGCTTCAGGAAAATGAAGGCGGTCATATAGGCGGCTGCGCCGGTGCCATTGCTGTTGTTCTTGCGGCAGCTCTGCCGCTGGCGGCTTTCACTCTATACTCAAGTATAGACAGCATGCGGCTTTTCAGGAGAAAATGCCCCAAAAATGAGCATGTCAGTTCTTTTAACCGCTTCAAGGTTTCTGGAACCCTGAAGCAGTAAAAGAAGTGAAATCAGGTGGAACATGTGCACAGCAAAGTCAGTTTTGACATTGCTGCACACCATGTTCAGTTTATGAAGCGATGCTGTGGTGTATTTTCAGGCAGATTCCAGGTGGAATTCACCAGAGAAAGATGTATGCACGAACCCCATCAATGCTAAACAAGTACAGTAACTAATGGCTAAGCATAAAGCTAACTGAATCTCAGTCAACCCTGCAGGCCGGCGTCAATGGTCGACATGGCACTCCACACTGCCCCTATGACTACTAGGACTACTCCCACAGTGAATGGTACTAACTACAAGTGATCTTAGGATGTGGATGCACAGCAGAAAACCTCTGGAAAGCAGAGACCAAAATATACAGATTGTAGACAGAAAACAGCCAGTATACATGAAAAACAAACTTAAAGGGGTATTCCCATCTCCAAATTCCTATCCCAATATGTAGTAGGTTTAATAATAATAATAATATTAGCAAATACCTACAATTACAAATGTAGTATAGTTTTTCTGATTCGCTATCTCTCTTACCTCATGTGCAGGCATTGCAGGACCTTAGGTATCCATGGTTACGACCACTAGCAACTAGCTAACTAACTGTGACTTTATCAGTGGTCGTAACCATGGATACCCAAGGTCCTGTGATGCCTGCACATGAGGAAAGAGACATAGCGAATCAGAAAAAATATACTACATTTCTAATTGGAAGTATTTGCTAATATTACTATTATTACACCTACTACATACTGGGATAGGATCTTTGAGATGGGAACACTCCTTTAATCTTTAATATTAATGTGTTCTGACTTTTACCCCTCACCCCACATTCCCGCTTCCACCGTACGGACACTGCAGGGAAACTGAAAACTAGTTGTTAGGTCCTCATGGATTACAGCTGCATTGACCAGGCCAGGTGCCCCCCATCCCTCTTTGAAGTGCAGTTTTCACTTACCTCCTCCTTTAGTGCATGCTTCTTTTGTTCCAGACAGATTTCTTTTGCTCTCATTAACTGCAATGTCTCTTTAGATACCCCGTACTGAAGTTTCTCCATGCGCTCCACTGCTGCTGTCCAGGATGTCTTTCCAAACTTTTTCTGGTCTGCTCGCATCCGATCAAAAACCGCTTCATATACAAAAATATATAATTTTTATTGTTAAAAAAGTGAAAGGAGAATCAAGACAGTAAGAAACAAATAAGCTTTTCTTAGAAATTGTAGCTAAGCATAAACCACTAATTACGGTGCTCACTATGGAGGCTCTTTAGCATGAAAAACCCTTATGAAGTGTAGCCGCCTTTTTGAAAAGAGAGGAAAAAAAAGCACATGTAGACAAGTAGTAATAAGTGCAGCTAACAGAAGACTAAGCTCATCTAAACTGGTGAACTGGATACACTAAGTTTCCATATTACAGGAAAAATAAACCTAGTTATTTTCCCGATTGAGCTTACATTAAAAGGCATTCCCTCATGGGAACCACCCTTGTCCATATGACCCATTAGGGCAGACGTGGGCAAAGTGCGGCCTGTGGGCCACATCCGGCCCTCTGGCTGTTACTGTCTGGCCAGCGGACCTAGACAGCCTCGGGATGCAGACAGTGGTGGATACAATCGGTGAGTACATTGGTGGAGGAGGGGCCGGCAGCCCCTTCTTCCACCAATCAGCGAGTGAGACAGCAGACGCAATGACATCATTTCATTGTGACATTTTTTTATTATTTGTATGTATATAGGAGGCTATGTGGGTCTCATACTGTATATAGGGGGGACTCAAGCTGTATATACAAGGTTATGTGGGTCTCACTGTATATAGAGGGGCTCAAGCTGTATACAGGAAGCTATGTGGGTCTCATACTGTATATAGGGAGCTCATGCTTTATATGGGAGGCTATGTGGGGGCTCATACTGCATATAGGAGGCTATGTGGGGGCTCTTATGGTATATAGGAGGCTATGTGGGGGCTCACACTGTATATAGGGGACTGTGTGCAGGCTCATACGGTATATAGGGTGAGGTTAGCATACTTAATTCTGCTCAATATTAACTGATACAATAAAAATAAATATAATTAATATGTTAATATTAATATTGAGCAGAATTAATTTTAACCTATTGGTTCGGCCTCCACAACAGTCACGGTCTCTCATGTGGACCCTCAGGAAAATGAATTGCCCACCCCTGCATTAGGGCATATGAATGTCATGGAAAAAGGGGGAAAAGGTGGAATCACCCTTTCAGCACCCATCTTCTGAAACAGAATTAAAGGTGTTGTCCAGCTTTGACATGAAAGACTACAGTCACTTTTTGTGACTGCAGACTTGTGAATCCTCACAGCATGCACTGTCAGGATTCTCTGGAGCTGGGAGCAGACGGTCACGTGACCGCAAGTATGCGATATACAGACTCCTTGCCACATCCAGACTAGACGTGCATGACCACGCTCATTGCAAGTGAAATATGATATATTAGTCATGCCAAAAGGTCAGGTACTGCCTCTGCACCCATAAATAAGTAGTTAGACCAAAGGAGCTCCCTTTGCCAGCCAATTGCTTGCTCCAGTAACCCTATTACAGGGGTGCCAATGTGTTGTAATAGCTATTGCCCTGATGGCTGCCATTTTGGTGATCCTATTTTTGCCCAGTGAGATGACAGTTCTTATCAGGGCTGTGGAGTCGGAGTCCATTTTGGTGGAGTTGGTATAAAATGGACTCCTAACATATATAATAAATTGGGTTCAGTAATACAATGCAGGTTGTGTTGTAAATGTTTTCACAAGAATTTGAAATGTCCTATAAATGTCTGTTCTGTTCCTGATCTAAGGATCTCGGCTGTTAGTTGAGATGAATCTGTGCAGCACTTTATGTACACGCTCATACATCTTGTATGTAACCCCTTCTCATGTACAGCACCATGGAATCAATGGTGCGCTAAAAATAAATAATAACTATAAAAATCTCACAATATGTAACCCATTTGGTGAAAAATGAATTGCTGTTTTTAATTTATCAGTCTCACCAAAAAATTAAATAAAAAGATACAGTTATAGCTCTCAGAATACAGAGCCACAAACAAAATTATTGAAAAAAATAGTAGATTATATTGCACAAATACAGGAGAAAAAAATAAGTTATAAATACATACATCTGGTTTGCTCATAATATTACTGAGCCATAAAATAAAGCTAACATATAACTTATATCGCACAGTGAACAGTGTAAATAAAATACATATTGTCCCACAAAATCCAGATTGTCACACGATCACTCCCTCATGTATTTATTGTCCGAGTGCCTATGATGTGACATCCACCGCAGCTCTATAATGGGGGCATCAGAAGAGTCAGTAATAATAGTGCTGTCCTAGGAAATTGTTACTTGTGCAGCTCCCCAATACATTTTCTAAGGTTGATGAAGCAGAGAATATGGGGCATACGATACAACCCTGGTCAGATATGAGTGCAGATGAAATATATACAGAATATCATCAGTTACCTTTCTGAGCTTTCGCCGTGATTTCAAAGTATTTCACGGTTAAGTCTTGGATAGACAGCACGGCCATGTGGGCTTTTTTCTGCCAGTCGGCATCTTCCTTCTTCAAACTTTCGATTCGTCGGGGTCCCAAGTAATCATTCTCTATAGAGATCTGTAAATAAAACAAAAATAAATCCTGATTGTATAAAAAGTTAATAATCACAGCAGAATATACTGGTATATCCTCCCACATTTGTTGAGCATGCACACTACAGTTGCAAAGAGTCCATAAAGATACAAGTGAATGGGCCCCATGTGGGCTCAGACAAACGTATACGAGATAGTAAGTAGTGATGTATTTAGAGGCAATCAGTCACCAGGTTTTTCCTGCCCCATCTGAAAGCTGCGTGATGTAGGGGCAGAGACCCTGATTCCAGCGATGTGTCACTTACTGAACTACTTGCTGCAGTTTTTATAAAATCACTGATCTGCTGCAGATCTACCAGTTCTCTGAATGCTGAGCTCTGTATATCCTCGTTCACAACACAGACTGGCTGCTTTCTGTGTACATTGTGCATAGGCAAAAAGCTGCCAATCAGTGGTGTGGGGCAGGCTTATGTAGAGAAGGAGGACTGCACGGCACAAGATAACTAGTCCTATAGTGATACAAATCACAGTTTTATCAGGAGATTATCAAAGCAGTGATACATCGCTGGAATCAGGGTCTGTCTCTACATTACGCTGTTGTCAGATTAGGTGGCAAAACCTAGTGACAGATTGACCTATTGATTAAATCAGGTTTTGGGTGATCAATGTATTTTTTTTTTTTAATTTTGGCAATTTATTTTTAACCTAGCACATTGTGTATTAAAGATAAAAAATAGAGTGGGTTCCCGTGAGGACTGAGGACCGTTTGGGGTTATATGCAGAAGATTTAATCTGGTTTATAGTCCAAGAGTTACACTGCCTTTGATAATGGATCTGATTGATGAATTTGGCTGGTTCTCCACAGTAAAATTAAACTGGCAGAAATCCATGTTGTTACCTGTAAGCACTATGGGATAGAAAGTAGGGGATGAATTCTGCAGGCTACGAATAGTATCCCACTTTAAGTATCAAGGTATAAACATTGCAAGAAATCACATGCAACTCTGTAATTTAAATATATCCCCTTTTATTATGCCTGTGGGAGAAAATTTAAATATGGGGAACCCTCCCTCCGTCAGTAGCCTCCATAGCTTAGGTTTCTCAGTGTAGGAGATGTAATGATCCAGCCCTGATCTCTTGGTCTAACCTCCTGCATGAGTCAGTGTGGGGGGAGGGCAGTGCAGCTGAGTTTAGCTGTGTGACATTACAAACCCTTATATCAACTTCTTCCACTCTTAGCAAGGTCACCTCTGCTGTACAGGTGTCTTCCCTGGTTCCCAGCACCGCTGCAATCCTCTTCTTTAGCTTCATTGACTCAAATGGTCTGGGACAATGTGGCTTTCCCAACGCAAGTCTGAGACTCAGAGCCAAGCTCCATAAACTTACATTGAGAAAGCAACTTCTGGTTTACACATAACCTCTGTCTGAGCCACTAGTATGATTTCGGATCACACTGCCTGAAAGAGGACCAAAGCAGCGCTGGAAACTGGAAACGATGGCAAGAGGTAAGTACCTCCCTCTATACACTCCCTCTACATTACAAACATAATTAGAAGGGATTACAAAAAAAAATGCTGAAACATCTTTAAAAACACCAAGCACCATAAAAAACTGAAATCAGCAGCTAACCAGTATATAGAAGTCTAGTGTGATGAAGTCAGAGGCATTGGATCCACAGACTATCCATCCACTCCCATGCTCCAACGGACATTACCAGCTGCGCACACAATGCTCACACATTTGCAAATCGAATCTATCTTTAACCTTCAATATTTGCATGAACATGAACATGCTTACCATAGACCTAGACAAGACAATCATAAAACATAAAGCCTTAACATGAATAGAACAGTGTACAGCAGGACGTCATAAGGGAAAGGCATCACAAGACACATGAAAGAAGAGGAAGAAAAAGGAAACAGAAAATTACAGATCTATAAATGTGGTAGAAACAAACATTTCATCTCACAGACTGAACAGCAGAATAAATACTTTGTGCTTCAAACTTTGCTGCATGTTGCCAAATGTGCGTGGTAATTCATGTGAAGAAGGGATGGGCAGAGGCAGGCAGGCGGAGGTGATGGGCAGAGGCAGGCGGGCAGAGGTGATGGGCAGAGGCAAGCGGGCGGAGGTGATGGGCAGAGGCAGGCGAGCGGAGGTGATGGGCAGAGGCAGGCGGGCGGAGGTGATGGGCAGAGGCAGGCGGGCGGAGGTGATGGGCAGAGGCTGGCAGGCAGAGGTGATGGGCAGGGGCTGGCAGGCGGAGGTGATGGGCAGAGGCTGGCAGGCGGAGGTGATGGGCAGAGGCTGGCAGGCGGAGGTGATGGGCAGAGGCTGGCAGGCGGAGATGATGGGCAGAAGCTGGCAGGCGGAGGTGATGGGCAGAGGCGACTGGCAGCTCCCTAGTTGGTCACCACTACTTACATTAATCTAGTCGTCCAGACGAGTGTAAGCAAACTAGTCTGTTCATAGTCCTGAAAAAATCCCGACGTTTTTACATTCATATTGAGTTCCGCGTGTCTGTTTTTCATATCCGTATGTCCGTCTCTTATGCCGGTGTGCCATCCGTGCGTCCGTCTCTTATGCCGGTGTGCCATCCGTGCGTCCGTCTCTTATGCCGGTGTGCCATCCGTGCGTCCGTCTCTTATGCCGGTGTGCCATCCGTGCGTCCGTCTCTTATGCCGGTGTGCCATCCGTGCGTCCGTCTCTTATGCCGGTGTGCCATCCGTGCGTCCGTCTCTTATGCCGGTGTGCCATCCGTGCGTCCATCTCTTATGCCGGTGTGCCATCCGTGCGTCCGTCTCTTATGCCGGTGTGCCATCCGTGCGTCCGTCTCTTATGCCGGTGTGCCATCCGTGCGTCCGTCTCTTATGCCGGTGTGCCATCCGTGCGTCCGTCTCTTATGCCGGTGTGCCATCCATGCGTCCGTCTCTTATGCCGGTGTGCCATCCATGTGTCCATCTATTATGCCGGTGTGAAATCTGTATGTCCGTCTCTTATGCCAGTGTGCCATATGTGTGTCCATTTTGTCCATGCGTGTGGAATCCGGTTTTTAAATTAACAATTTAATAAATAGGGTCAAACACAGTTTCCCATCTTGATAATTGTATTGTATTGACTTCTGAATCCTTACAGCGCTAGCATTGCATACTGTTAGACTGTTAGGATTCTTCAATTTTGACGGTGAGAGCTGGCGGACACGTGACCACAAGTAAAGTAAGCGATCTGCATACTTCCAGCCACATTCCAACTAGACGTGCTCAGCCTCGCTTAATTCCTGTATTGAGTGAGGCAGAGTACGTCTAGTCAACACGTGACTTTATGCATGCAAATTGCATACTTGAGGTGACATGACCACCCACTCAGAGAATCCTGACAGCGTGTGTTGCACGCTCAGTAAGGATTCAGAAGTCTGCAGGCACATAGTGACTGCAGACTATCATTCCAACCCTGGACAACCCTTTTAATTGCAGCTGTCAGTGACTGACAGCTATATTTTAGAAGCTAAACACCAGCCCTGGAGCTAGCTCTGATCGCTACTAGCTGTCCAACACAGCCAGCAACTGCCCTGTGTGGAGTAGGCTCAGCCTCTAGGCCTACTCCATTCACCCCAACCTGCTCCATGGCAGATATATACATCATGTAGTGTGAAGTTCACTTTATACATGTCCAATTAAAGGGAATCTATCACCAGTTTTTTGCCACCTAATCTGAGAGCAGCATAATGCAGGGACAGAGACCCCGACTCCAGCAATGTGTCACTTACTGGGCTGCTTACTGTAGTATTGATAGTTGATACTTAATGGAGTTATACAGAGCTCAGCATTTAGAGAACATCTAGATTTGCAACAGATAAAAGAGTGATTTTATCAATATGACAGCCAGTTACATCACTGGAATCAGGGTCTCTACCCCTACATCAGGGGTGGAGAACTTCAGGCCCGAGATAAACGGCCCTTGATGACCTTTTATCTGGTCTCCAAGCAGATTTCTGGGGACTGCAGTGCTTGGGCTGGCAGCTGTATCTTGACGGCTCCCAGCCCATTAATTTCTTCTTGCACACAGCAGTCACTACTGAACGTTGAGGCGCATGCAATGAAAGATTACGTCCTGACACCAGTGCCAGCGTCTGGAAGTATTTTGTGTGTTAGCGCTCAATCTGTTTGGCCCCTGAAGAATGGTATAAATATCCAAATGGCCTTTGGCAGGAAAAAAAAAAAAAAGATTCCCCGCCCCTGCTCTACATCATGCTGCACTCCGATGGGGCAGCAAAAACCTGCTGACAGATTCCCTTCAAAGACAGCATTGCACAGCTGAAGGTGCATGCTACTAGTAGCCCAAATGACACAAGAAAAGTTTCCTATTAGGCGCGGACAGAATACATGGGACACAGGTTCAATGAGCATCCAATATATTTATTAAAAAAAAGTACAGGGTGCTCTCTCTCTTTCTGGGGCGGTGGGAATGATCTCCACATGAATACACCAGTGTGTGTAGTGTTTTCTATCAGTGCTCCTAGTAGCCAAACGGCACAATGTATTTTTGAGCCTTTACAGCTATTAATAACACGATCTTACAAAGAGCAACATATTAAAGGGAATCTGTCACCAGGTTTTTGCCATGGAATGTGAGAGCCGCATGACGTAGAGACAGAGACCCTGATTCCAGCAATGTGTCCTTTACTGGGCTGCTTGGTGCAGTTCTGACAAAATACCTGAATTCTCAGCTGTAAATCTAGCAGAGCTCATATTGATGGAGCGGTGTATATCGCCACCCACACTCCTGATTGGCTGCTTCCTGTGTAAACTGTATGTTGTCAGCAAGCTGCCAATCAGTGGTGGGGGCAGGGTTACACAAATTAGCCCGACACATGACACCTAGTACTGCAGTGATAATCTCCTGCTGATAAAACAATGATTGTATTGAAACTACAGCAAACTGATACTGCCCCTACATTATGCTATAATAATAATCATCATCATCTTTTTATGTATACAGCGCCAACATATTCCGCAGCGCTTTACAATTCAGACAGTTTTACAGTCATCATCATCCCTGTCCCCACTGGGGCTCACAATCTACATTCCCTATCAGTATGTCTGTGGAGTGTGGGAGGAAACCGAAGAACTCAGAGGAAACCCACGCAAACACGGGGAGAACATACAAACTCCTTGCAGATGTTGTCCTTGGTGGGAATTGAACCTAGGACCCCAGTGCTGCAAGGCTGCTATGCTAACCACTGAGCCACCGTGCTATCAGATTAAATAGCATCAATTTGCTAACAGATCCCCTTTAAGCCTAATCTTCTGCGTCCAAACCACTGTTGATAATACAAGTCAAGACTCTGAACTCCATGTGCCATCCAAGAAGCCCCCAATAATGTAACAGCACTCAATAATATAAAGCCATGAAGGGGGAAACACAATAATATTAGCTACTGCTAGATGCTGTCCATCACAGAAAACCACTGAAGTCAAAGCATCAGGCAGGTCCGGCAGCGCTGAAGGTTTTCCATTCTGCATATCTGATTTACGTAGGGTTCACATCATTTTGTGTATATTGTGCAAATGCATACACATATTTTGTCTCAATCTATAAATTTCCATCAATTATAAAACAGATTAATACATAGATGTCAGTGTTGTGGTCAGGCAATTTATTCTCCATTATTTGATGAAAAGGAGAAGATATAAATAAGGGAATGTTTCCACTTCACATAATGTCCAGATCGGAAACTTAGACATATATAAATGTACAGATCTCCTAAAAGTCATAAGGAAAGGACCTAAACTACCACTAAACCTACAGTACTCCAGCTAGAAGTGCACTTTGTAAAAAGAACGCCATCATTTGCTATGTTATATGACAGATGAGAGGGGCCGCTACGGATGGGAGGATGGGATCCATACAAAGCCTGAGAAACAGGGGTCCTGCTCCACCCCGAGAGAATTGGACAGGTGTCCAGTCAGTAGGAGTCAGTGCAGGTACTAACAATTCAGAGGGTGCCAGGGTCACGTTCAGAGCTCAATATTAGCTGTGAGGCACAAAGCTCTACCATTAGCTTGTGAAAAAAAGCAGCAAGACGTGTCAATTTTCCTGCCAGCTATGCAAATGTCATGGATAGGTCTCACTGGGATTTAGAAGGAAAAAAAAAAGCAACAAAAAAAAAAAAAAAAAAAAAGCACACTGGTCTGCAGGAATTATTAGTACTTCCTTCACCATTATATTGTCAGGCTGCCTCAGTAATATAGTGGGAACTGGACCTTAGGGAACGCAAAGGCAAGTAATATTACATAGTGCTGAATCTCTGCAGAATTGCACACAAAGGGAATCTGTCACCAGGTTTTTGCTACCCCATCTGAGCGCAGCCTGATATAGGGGCAGAGACCCCGATTCCAGAGATGTGTCACTTACTGGGCTGCTTGGAATAGTTTTGATAAAATCACTTTTCTTATCTGCTGCAGATCTAGCAGTTCTCTGAATGCTGAGCTCAGTATAACCCCACCCACACCACTGATTGGCAGCTTTCTGTGTACACAGTGCATAGGCAGAAAGCTTCCAATCAGTGGTAGGGGCGGGGTTACACAGAGCTCATGCGTATGGAAGACTACCTGACAGCAGGTTTGCCAAGTCCTCTAGTGATAATTTCCTACAGATAAAAAGTGATTTGATCAAAACTACAACAAGCATCCCAGTAAGTGACACATCGCTGGAGTAAGGGTCTCTGTCTCTACACCATACTGCTCTCAGATCAGGTGGCAAAGATTTGGTGACCCCTCTCCTTTAGAGGGGTTGTTTATAAAATGGACACCCCCTTCTTATTATTCCCCAGTGTAAAATAAAAATATATTGCCCACACCAGCCTTTCCAGAGTTGTCGACGTCAGGGTCTCTAGGGGCACGCGTGACATGGTTATTCCATACAAAACCCCAAGTGCAGACATCGCTTAAGGTTTTCTTTTTTTATTTTACAAGGGGGGCTACCTCACTTAAGGGGTTGTCTTAGTGGACAACACCTTTAAAAGGAAACTTCTTTTCAGAAGAGTGATTGAAAATAGCCTTTGCTTCATTCATCTCCTCCTGCCAAAATAGAGAAAGTGGGCATAGTAATCCCAGAACAATTCAGCAGAGTGCAGTACAACGGTACCCACGCTATAGTCAGGGAAAATGAAGGAAACCTACATAGTTGATAAGTGTGAGTGCCCCTTATATGAGCTCTGTCTGCCCACCACCAAGGAGGGTCCTGCTGAGCTCATCAATCTCGGCTGTGAGAAAGCTTTAGCATACATACTAAGTTACAGCAGTATACATATTTGTGATGCTGTCTGTGGAGTTCGGGGTTTACCACTGTAAATGATAGACACTTTTCTATTTTCCCATATATTTTATTTTTAGTTTATCATTAAAAAATGGGAACTAGCAAATTGCTTGCACATAAAATGCTTACTCACAATCTTCCCTTAGTTACATCATTACATCACGCCCTCCTTCATTACAGGAAGTTGAGTCATTGATCACCGGTCTCCCATCCAGTAGATGGGAGACCTGACCAGTAGACAGGAAGTCAGTCTCTAACCTCCTGTGAACTACGAGTAGACAGGAAGTCAGTCTCTAACCTCCTGTGAACTACGAGTAGACAGGAAGTCAGTCTCTAACCTCCTGTGAACTACGAGTAGACAGGAAGTCAGTCTCTAACCTCCTGTGAACTACGAGTAGACAGGAAGTCAGTCTCTAACCTCCTGTGAACTACGAGTAGACAGGAAGTCAGTCTCTAACCTCCTGTGAACTACGAGTAGACAGGAAGTCAGTCTCTAACCTCCTGTGAACTACGAGTAGACAGGAAGTCAGTCTCTAACCTCCTGTGAACTACAGGATGACATCATCACCTATCAGATCCCTCCTGGCAGCTCTCAGACTCCTCCCCTCCACCAAGCTCCACCCTCCTCATTCCTCTGCATTTCTTACCAATGAGCTAAAGATATGGATGAAGACACTGTATAAATAAAAAGCTGTCTCTGCTGCCAATTGCTAACATTTATATAGCAGCTTTCACTGTTCAAGAAGATAAACTTTATTCTGCATTATGATTGATTCTACGGAAAATAAGACCGTATCTTTTAGCTTTATAAATGTGACACGATAATTTATATGTATGTAGGTACTTTATATAAAAGAGCAGTGCTATAGTAAGGGAGACTCTGCTGTATACATCGCATAGGAGGAGACACTGAGGCTGCTGTATACATCACATAGAAGACACTGAGGCTGCTGTATACATCACATAGAAGGCACTGAGGCTGCTGAATACATCACATAGAAGACACTGAGGCTGCTGTATACATCACATAGAAGACACTGAGGCTGCTGTATACATCACATAGGAGGAGACACTGAGGCTGCTGTATACATCGCATAGGAGGAGACACTGAGGCTGCTGTATACATCACATAGAAGACACTGAGGCTGCTATATACATCACATAGAAGACACTGAGGCTGCTGTATACATCACATAGAAGACACTGAGGCTGCGGTATACATCACATAGAAGACACTGAGGCTGCTGTATACATCACATAGAAGACACAGAGGCTGCTGTATACATCACATAAAAGACAGACTGCTATATGCATCATACTGGAGACACAGATTGCTGTGTACATCACATAGGAGACACTGAGGCTGCTCTATACATCACATAGGAGAAACAAAGGCTGCTGTATACATCACATAGCAGACACAGGGTGCTGAATAAATCACAAAGGAGATACTGAGGCGGCAGTATACATCATATAGGAGATACCGAGGCTGATGTATAGAGCAGTAAGTGTCTACTTTGTGATGCATACATCACAGGACACAAAGACTGTGCAGTTTTTTTGCATAGGTCACAAATATCAGATCAGTAGGGGTTAGGGCTCTGACACCTGGTAGCAGGTGAATGTTCATGTATAGAGCAAAATCCCACAGCTATGTAAAACGGTTTTGTGGACTCTGCTGGGTAATGCAGATCAATTCATAGTCAAATGAATAGGAGCAGATCTGCACTATTCGAGAGCAGCCACTAAACAGAGCGACAAAGCAGTGGTAACAAAGAAAAACAACAACTACCCCGATTTTGCATCTACTGTGGGCTGTACAGAGTTCAGTGGTAAAGTAAAAGATGGCTATGTGATAAAACCTTAATTTTGGAATACCACTTTAAGGAACATGAAACGATGATCCGACTGCATTGCGTCTATTATATCTTTTGCACGGAGGTTTCTTTCTGATACGCGTATTTCTATAATGACATAGTTGTTTGTCTGCTTTCTTCTCCAAAGATGTAAAAGAATTTTAATTGAATATGCTATTCTGAAATCAAGCCCACGTTGTCAACTTCCATCGAAAGGAAAGGAGACATCAAAGGCTATAACTACTTGACACAACTGGGACAATCTAAGCAAGACCCATATTTCTTATATAATGAGATCACAATATGTATCTAAAGGGAAAAGACAAAAAGTTACGGATAGACAAGAAGTAAACAAAATCATTCTTGGTTTGTTAGTCTCCAGAAACATCACTGTTATCAGATACAACCGGATAATGGAAAGCTACGGCAATTATTTTTTTCAAAATAATTTGTGCTGTTTTCTCCTCCCCCATGTCACTAGGTATACTGATGATGGCGGGTCTCTAATCAGACACAACCCCATTCAGCATGCAGGTCCTGAACCAGAGTCCTGTTCCTCTGTCTGAGAAAGAGGAGGCCAGCTGGATTGTATGCATAGGGAGCAGTTAAGGAGAGTGAATGGTCACTGCTCCCCACGCACACAGTCCCGGCGTGGGGAGCAGTGACTATTCCGGCACAGCATCTCACAGGGTGAGGGCGCATGGCAGTTACGCCATGTGTGGCTCACAGTGAGATCCCTGTCGGCAGCAGAGCAGGACGCAGCGCTGGAGGAGAGAGGAGGTGAGTATAATTGTTTATTTTTTTGTGTGCAGCTAGACGGGGATCAGGAGGTGCCAAGCATACCAGGATGGAGGGGTGCCAAGCATACCAGGAAGAGGAATAAGGGGTGTCATACATACCAAGAAGAGGGGTGCCAAGCATACCAGGAAGAGGGATGAGGGGGGCCATACATACCAAGAAGAGGGGTGCCAAGCATACCAGGAAGAGGAATAAGGGATGCCATACATACCAGGAAGAGGGGTGCCAAGCATACCAGGAAGAGGGATGAGGGGGGCCATACATACCAAGAAGAGGGGTGCCAAGCATACCAGGAAGAGGAATAAGGGGTGCCATACATACCAGGAAGAGGGGTGCCAAGCATACCAGGAAGAGGGATGAAGGGTCCCATACATATCAGGAAGAGGGATGAGGGGAGCCATACATACCAGGAAGAGGGATGATGGGTGCCATACATACCAGGAAGAGGGATGATGGGTGCCATACATACCAGGATGAGGGATGAAGGGTGCTATACATACCAGGATAGGGATGAGGGGTGCCATGCATATCAGCATTTCAGGATTGGGATGAGGGCCATGTATAACAGGATGGAGGGGACCATATATACCAGGATGGGGGATATTAATAGAATTGGGGGACATTATCCCTATAACAGTGTCAGCAGCAGACCCCCTCCCCCTTAACAGCACATCATGAGCACATTTTTTGCTTACATTTTTTTTTCCTCCTCTAAAACCTAGGTGCATATTATGGTCTGGTGCGTCTTGTAGTTCGAAAAATACGTTACTTCATTTTCTGGAACAATTTCAAGGGTGCCAACACTTTCGGCCATGACTAATACAAATGAACATTAAAAGCACACTTAAAGGAAATCTGTCAACAGGCTTTTGCTACCCCATCTGAGAGCAGCATGATGTAGGGGCAGAGACCCTGATTTCAGTGATATATCACTTACTAAACTGCTTTCTGCAGTTTTGAGTTCTATCAGGTCTCTGAATGCTGAGTACTGTATAACCCCACCGACATCACTGATTGGCAACTTTCTGTGTACACTGTGCATAGGCAAAAAGCTGCTAATCAGTGGTGTGGGCGAGGTTATACAGAGTTCAGCTGACTCTTGAGTACCAGGATAGGGAATTAATGGGAACCTGTCACCAGGAAAATGCAGTCTAAGCTGCTGGCAGCATGTTATATAGATCAGGAGGAGCAGAGTAGATTGATATATAGTTCTGTGAGAAAAGACTCAGTATAACCTGCGCATTAATCATTTAATCCTTTGCTCTTTCTGGGATTTTCTGTCCAGCTATCTCTCCATTCACAATGGAATAAAGAAAGCTGTCAGCTAGTGATGGGTCTGCCCACTGGACCAAAAATCAGAGCGTGGAGGTATAAATGATTAAAACAAGTTATACCGAATCTTTTCTCACAAAACTATATATTAATCTGCTCAGCTCCTCCTGCTCTAAACATGCTGCCAGCAGTCCTGGTGACAGGTTCCCATTAATGTTGGGAAGGTGCACTGGACAATGGGAAAGTGAGGAACCCAAGAAAAGTCATGGCTGGAAACAGTAATCACAGTGTATTATGTCCTACAGTAAAATGTGCCAAAAATCATCGAAAAGCATGCGACTCGTTCAGCCATCGTGTATAAGAAATATGCTTCAATTAGTGGCAAAATTCAGATGAATTTGTAGCGACATGCTGATCCCACGCACCCTCTCGCTAACCTCCACCAACTTTCTGACAAGTAAAAATGGCAAAAAGTTGCACAACTATGAATTTCACATACATTTTATGGCATTGCAAACAGTTTTACACTGGACATCTGCTGCAAACTGATGAATTTGCCCCAGTATCCGGTCAATTGGTGCCAAGTAGATCTCCACCTCTCCAAGACCGCGTAGCCCTGAGCTAGAATAATACATCTCATCAGGCTTCCTCCATAGTAACGATTCTGCGCTGATCGCACAGGGTTTTTAGCCAGCTGTTATTACCCAATCACTTGTCCTCTTAGGGCAGGTACACACTGCCATATTTCACATCCGAGGATCGCATGGTAAACTTTGTACTGGCCGGCACATCTCCTGACCTGAGCTTGACAGCTGCATAGAATTCCATCACGCTGTCATGCTCAGGTCAGGAGAGGTGCCGGCCAGTCTGTTCAGTGTGATGCGATCCACGAGTTATAAGGCCGTGTGTCCCTGCCCTTAAGCTTCTATACATTATTTCCAGATTACTTTTTAAAGGGAATCTGTGACCCCCCCTGGGAGATATGAGACCTCTAATATGGGCATACAGGTTATAGAAATGTAAATCTATACATACCTGAATGGCCAATAGTAGAGGTCTGCTTGCAGAGAAATCTGTTTTTATAAAATCTGTTTTCACATGCTTGCCGTCTGGGGGATGCCAAGAAATCCCTGCCTATCTGATTAGGAAGTCAAGAAATCCCTACCTATCAGTTTATTTAGCATATTCCCCCCTCCCCTGCTCGTCCCAGGGCCCTGTGACATGCACTCGTCTCACTCACTTCCCGCGCATGCGCACATTGCCGCTATCATCAGGAGCGCTTTTTTTTTCCTCCAGGCCCAGGTTTTCTCTGCAGTATTCTAGTGCGCAGGCGCCGGGGAGTCACTGTGACTTCTGCTCCAGTGACTCCCCGGCGCCTGCGCACTAGAATACTGCAGAGAAAACCTGGGCCTGGAGGAAAAAAAAAGCGCTCCTGATGATAGCCGCAATGTGCGCATGCGCGGGAAGTGAGTGAGACGAGTGAATGTCACAGGGCCCTGGGACGAGCAGGGGAGGGGGGAATATGCTAAATAAACTGATAGGCCGGGATTTCTTGGCGTCCCCCAGACGGCAAGCATGTGAAAACAGATTTCATAAAAACAGATTTCTCTGCAAGCAGACCTCTACTATGGGCCATGCAGGTATGTATAGATTTACTTTTCTATACCCTGTATGGCCATAGTAGAGGTCTCATATCTCCCAGGGGGTGACAGATTCCCTTTAAGCCAACGAAGATAATTTTTAGAACATCCATTAGAGAATATCAGTAGTATTGGAGTATGTTTTTTTTAATGTATCTTTTGTTATAATTTGTAAAGTTATTATTAAAGGGATCCTGTCGCCACCAGAAACTCGACCTAATCTACTTAAAACAATCCTAAAAGGACTTAGCCCCGATAAAATGCATAAGTGCAATATAATTGTTTTTTTGTACAATGAAAAAAAGGAAAAGTTTTATTGTGTATGCCCTGCATGTTCCGCACTGACACTGCAGGAGCAGAGTTCACACAGTGTCATGTGGGGGCGCTCTCATCCCTCTCTCCTGTCTGCGGAGCTCGCTTGCACACAGGATCCCACAGTAGTGACCAGTCAATGCAGGCAGGAGTTGGATATGTACACACCTGCACAGACTTGGTTTATGCGTGGCGGTTTGACACCTATAGTGTCAGTGCAGTGGGGGATTCAATTCAGGCAGCATTTGCCCTGGGCAACCGAAAACTGTCAATCAAGCTAAGGGGAGGTGAGCATCATCTCGACTGAGTGGGTAGAACGATGCAGAGCCCCTGGCCATGCCACGTATGCACCGAGGAGCCCTTTAATGCATATACTATATAATTGTTCTCTGAGCAATTAAAGAAAGGAAATCCATACTGCACGTATGAGTATTATAGGGGGCCAAGTCCCTTACAGGACTGTATAAGTAGTTTAAATCAGGTTTTAAGGGTGACAGACTCCATTTAAGTGTTTTTATCATTTATGTAAGGAGATTCAACGTTTTCAATAATAATAGTTGCTCGCTTGTCAGGGATATTAACAAAAAAACTTTCAGGAAAGCATCACATGAGGTTAGCTGCTTATCATGGAGTGGGGGGGCTGGGACCAAATTCACAGGTCAATTCCATCAGTCTGGACAGCGGTGGATAGCTCCACTTTATTATATATGTGTGGACTTATGCAGCAATCTATAGAAGCCACATTGTTTAAGGGAGTTGTCCAGATTTGGTATGAAAGTCTGCACTCTATGTAACAGGAGACTTCGGAGTCCACACAGCGCATACTGTCAGGCCTCTATGGTGCCAATGGTCACATGACCGACTAGACGTACATACAGTCACATGCCAACTAGACTTGCTTGGCCTGGCTCAGTTCACTTGTATTTGATGAGGCCGCGCACTTCAAGTCAGAGTGTTGCAGAAATTATGTGAATATATAAAAACACAAAGCGCATTAGGGTCTTACCCAAGTAATATAGTGAGGGTGTAATAGAATTTTGCTCACCTGATGGGGTTGTGTATGACACAACCATTAATGGGAAGATGTCAGCTGCTGCAATATCCATGAGTGTTTTGGGAGAGATGCAAAAGGTAGGGTGGATTTTGATTTGCACTGCTGATTTACAACACGTTGACAAATAAACCATTTACCTTGAGATCCTTATTGTTGGATTGCATTGTAAATCAGCAGTGCAGATCAAAATCCACCCTACCTTGGGATCTCTCCCAAAACACTCGTGGATATTTTTTCACATAATTTCAGCAACACTCCTACAACTCTACAGATTTTCATTCCTCACTTGGATAAGCCCTTTAAGTCTTTTAAAATTTGTTAGAAAAAAAAATCCAAGAACACACAAGAATTACCTTAATCTGCTGCCTCCTTAACATTGCAAGCTCCCTCATATCTCGAAAGGGCTGTAACAAGTACTGATAGAATTCTGTAGTGGCTTCTACAACACCATTGTAAGCTTCATCCTCCATCTGATACAGCTCCAGGAGATCAATCATGTTTTCTGTGGCTTTGTGTTTTTCCAAAAGCTATGAAAAGGGAAAAAAATAAATTTAGGGCAGAAGATAAAGACACATATTTTTCTGCTACAGACAGTTTCCTACATTGCTTTATTAAAAAGGCTGGTGCCCAGTTTTAAAAAATATAATTAAATACAGCATCATATATACAGCATAATTTCAGATTTGTCAAAATCAATATTCTTTGTAGCAAATGGCAACCAATCACACAATCACAGCTTTCATTTTTCCAAACCAGCTTTAGAAATAAAAACAGCACTATAAGCTACATTCCCACAATGAGTTTTTGGTGTGTTTTTTTCATTCTGTGTTTTTGTGGTGTCAAAAACAAAGTGTCTTACAATTCCAGCAAAGTGGATGGGATTTATAGGAGTCTCCCGCCCACTGTAATTCTTTTTAACGCTGCATAAATAACCTGCGGTGCGTGTTTCAAATCCACAACATGTCAATTTCTCTTGCCAGTACGCTGAGTTTTCTGTGTGGATATCCACAATAGACTTACATTAGATGCGGAAAATCTGCAGCAAAAAAAACGCACATGTTTTTAGTGCATTTCCACATCAGAAACACATAAAAAATGCACATAATCCACACCTAACTATATCAATAACTTTGTCAAAGCAAAAAAACAGGAAGTATCAGACACAAAGCAGCTTTATTAAACACACACCAAAAAACGCAGCGACAAAAAGGCAAAAAAATTAATGTTAAAAAAACGCAAGTAACCCAATTTAAATAATAGAGATAGACGCTGGGAAAGGAAGTTGTTTCTGCGCTCTCTGGAGTCACGACAAACCATTAGTATGGATAAAAATGTAAGATTATTGTCTACGCGTTTCAGAGTCCACCGACTCCTTCCTCAGGACAACCATACAGTGGTGGCCAAAAGTATTGACACCCCTGCAATTCTGTCAGATAATACTCAGTTTCTTCCTGAAAATGATTGCAATCACAAATTCTTTGGTCTTATTATCTTCATTTAATTTGCTTGCAAGGAAAAAACACAAAAGAGAATGAAGCAAAAATCAAATCATTGATCATTTCACACAAAACTCCATAAATGGGCCAGACAAAAGTATTGGCACCCCTGCAATTCTGTCAGATAATACTCAGTTTCTTCCTGAAAATGATTGCAATCACAAATTCTTTGGTATTATTATCTTCATTTAATTTGTCTTCAATGAAAAAACACAAAAAGAATTGTCCTAAAGCCAAATTGGATATAATTCCACAACAAACCTAAAAAAGGGGGTGGACAAAAGTATTGGCACTGTTTGAAAAATCATGTGATGCTTCTCGAATTCGTGTAATTAACAGCACCTGTAACTTACCTGTGGCACCTAACAGGTGTTGTCAATAACTAAATCACACTTGCAGCCAGTTAACATGGATTAAAGTTGACTCAACCTCTGTCCTGTGTCCTTGTGTGTACCACATTGAGCATGGAGAAAAGAAAGAAGACCAAAGAACTGTCTGAGGACTTGAGAAACCAAATTGTGAGGAAGCATGAGCAATCTCAAGGCTACAAGTCCTTCTCCAAAGACCTGAATGTTCCTGTGTCTTCCGTGCGCAGTGTCAAGAAGTTTAAAGCCCATGGCACTGTGGCTAACCTCCCTAGATGTGGACGGAAAAGAAAAATTGACGAGAGATTTCAACGCAAGATTGTGCGGATGGTGGATAAAGAACCTCGACTAACATCCAAACAAGTTCAAGCTGCCCTGCAGTCCGAGGGTACAACAGTGTCAACCCGTACTATCCGTCGACGTCTGAATGAAAAGGGAATGTATGGTAGGATACCCAGGAAGACCCCACTTCTTACCCCGAGACATAAAAAAGCCAGGCTGGAGTTTGCCAAAACTTACCTGAGAAAGCCTAAAACGTTTTGGAAGAATGTTCTCTGGTCAGATGAGACAAAAGTAGAGCTTTTTGGGAAAAAGCATCAACATAGAGTGTACAGGAAAAAAAAAAGAGGCATTGAAAGAAAAGAACACAGTCCCTACAGTCAAACATGGCAGAGGTTCCCTGATGTTTTGGGGTTACTTTGCTGCCTCTGGCACTGGACTGCTTGACCGTGTGCATGGCATTATGAAGTCTGAAGACTACCAACAAATTTTGCAGCAAAATGTAGGGCCCAGTGTGAGAAAGCTGGGTCTCCCAGCAGGACAATGACCCAAAACACACTTCCAAAAGCACTATAAAATGGTTTGAGAGAAAGCACTGGAGACTTCTAAGGTGGCCAGCAATGAGTCCAGACCTGAATCCCATAGAACACCTGTGGAGAGATCTCAAAATGGCATTTTGGAGAAGGCACCCTTCAAATATCAGGGACCTGGAGCAGTTTGCCAAAGAAGAATGGTCTACAATTCCAGCAGAGCATTGTAAGAAACTCATTGATGGTTACCGGAAGCGGTTGTTCGCAGTTATTTTGGCTAAAGGTTGTGCAACCAAGTATTTGGCTGAGGGTGCCAATACTTTTGTCTGGCCCATTTTTGGAGTTTTCTGTGAAATGATCAATGATTTGATTTTTGCTTCATTCTCTTTTGTGTTTTTTCCTTGCAAGCAAATTAAATGAAGATAATAAGACCAAAGAATTTGTGATTGCAATCATTTTCAGGAAGAAACTGAGTATTATCTGACAGAATTGCAGGGGTGCCAATACTTTTGATCACCACTGTACATAAAAGTTTGCCAATGATCATCTGTATGAGCCAGAGGAGGCATGGGAGAAGGTCATGTGGTCAGATGAAATGAAAATAGAACTGTTTCGTATCAACTTCACTAGCCGTGTTTGGAGGAAGAAGGATGAGTATAACCCCAAGAACACCGTCCCAACCGTGAAGCATGGTAGGGAAAACATCATACTCTGGGGGTACTTTTCAGCAAAGGAGCCAGGATAACTGCACCGTTTTGAAGGGAAGATGGATGGGGTTATATATCACGAGATTTTGGCCAACAACCTCCTTCCCTCAGTAAGCTCATTGAAGATGGGTTGTGGCTGGGTCCCTACTACACTGAAGCTCAGCTGCTACCCGACAGTGCTCTGCCTCTACTACACTAATGCTCAGCGGCTCCCTGAAGGTGCTCTGCCCCTACTACACTAATGCTCAGCGGCTCCCCGACAGTGCTCTGCCTCTACTACACTAATGCAAAGCGGCTCCCCGACAGTGCTCTGCCTCTACTACACTAATGCAAAGCGGCTCCCCGACAGTGCTCTGCCTCTACTACACTAATGCAAAGCGGCTCCCCGACAGTGCTCTGCCTCTACTACACTAATGCAAAGCGGCTCCCCGACAGTGCTCTGCCTCTACTACACTAATGCAAAGCGGCTCCCCGACAGTGCTCTGCCTCTACACTAATGCAAAGCGGCTCCCCGACAGTGCTCTGCCTCTACTACACTAATGCTCAGCGGCTCCCCGACAGTGCTCTGCCTCTACTACACTAATGCAAAGCGGCTCCCCGACAGTGCTCTGCCTCTACTACACTAATGCTCAGCGGCTCCCCGACAGTGCTCTGCCTCTACTACACTAATGCAAAGCGGCTCCCCGACAGTGCTCTGCCTCTACTACACTAATGCAAAGCGGCTCCCCGACAGTGCTCTGCCTCTACACTAATGCAAAGCGGCTCCCCGACAGTGCTCTGCCTCTACTACACTAATGCTCAGCGGCTCCCCGACAGTGCTCTGCCTCTACTACACTAATGCAAAGCGGCTCCCCGACAGTGGTCTGCCTCTACTACACTAATGCTCAGCGGCTCCCCGACAGTGCTCTGCCTCTACTACACTAATGCAAAGCGGCTCCCCGACAGTGCTCTGCCTCTACTACACTAATGCAAAGTGGCTCCCCGACAGTGCTCTGCCTGTACACTAATGCAAAGCGGCTCCCCGACAGTGCTCTGCCTCTACTACACTAATGATCAGCGGCTCCCCGACAGTGCTCTGCCTCTACTACACTAATGCAAAGCGGCTCCCCGACAGTGCTCTGCCTCTACTACACTAATGCAAAGTGGCTCCCCGACAGTGCTCTGCCTCTACTACACTAATGCAAAGCGGCTCCCCGACAGTGCTCTGCCTCTACACTAATGCAAAGCGGCTCCCCGACAGTGCTCTGCCTCTACTACACTAATGCAAAGCGGCTCCCCGACAGTGCTCTGCCTCTACTACACTAATGCAAAGCGGCTCCCCGACTGTGCTCTGCCTCTACTACACTAATGCTCAGCGGCTCCCTGAAGGTGCTCTGCCTCTACTACACTAATGCTCAGCGGCTCCCTGAAGGTGCTCTGCCCCTACTACACTAATGCTCAGCGGCTCCCTGAAGGTGCTCTGCCCCTACTACACTAATGCTCAGCGGCTCCCCGACAGTGCTCTGCCTCTACTACACTAATGCTCAGCGGCTCCCCGACAGTGGTCTGCCTCTACTACACTAATGCTCAGCGGCTCCCCGACAGTGCTCTGCCTCTACTACACTAATGCAAAGCGGCTCCCCGACAGTGCTCTGCCTCTACTACACTAATGCAAAGCGGCTCCCCGACAGTGCTCTGCCTCTACACTAATGCAAAGCGGCTCCCCGACAGTGCTCTGCCTCTACTACACTAATGCAAAGTGGCTCCCCGACAGTGCTCTGCCTCTACTACACTAATGCAAAGTGGCTCCCCGACAGTGCTCTGCCTCTACTACACTAATGCAAAGCGGCTCCCCGACAGTGCTCTGCCTCTACACTAATGCAAAGCGGCTCCCCGACAGTGCTCTGCCTCTACTACACTAATGCAAAGCGGCTCCCCGACTGTGCTCTGCCTCTACTACACTAATGCAAAGCGGCTCCCCGACAGTGCTCTGCCTTTACTACACTAATGCAAAGTGGCTCCCCGACAGTGCTCTGCCTCTACTACACTAATGCAAAGCGGCTCCCCGACAGTGCTCTGCCTCTACTACACTAATGCTCAGCGGCTCCCCGACAGTGCTCTGCCTCTACTACACCTCTACTACACTGATGCTCAGCTGCTCCCCTACAGTGATCTGCCTCTACTACACCTCTATTACATGGATGCTCAGCCTCTAATAACCGGCTGGCTCGGCTGCCGCCCCTGACAGTGCTCTGCCTCTACTACACAGTTGTTTTGGCAGTGCTTCTTCATTCACCCTCTCTAGAGCCATGCACAGTAATCAGAGCCGCACAGTAAAACTTACTAGTTTACTAATTTTTTAGTAAGTTAGTGTTCGCTGTGATTTTATAACAGATCTTTATCAGTGGAGTGGTTAATACTGATGCAACATGTGAGCAGTGTGCCAATACCGCTCCTCTATGCAGCATATCACAGATTTAATAGCAGGGTGCACACCCTGTTGATGAATCTAGCTTAGGCTAAAAACATTGGGTCAGACCTTTTACAAAACTTTTCTATGTAGAACAACTCTGAAGCCAGGCCAATTTTACTTGACTCGTATGCTGCAGAAAGCAGAGGAGGTATTTTATTAATACGATTCTCAGCTAGAACAGCATATTTTTCAATGCAGTTACAACAGATATCTGGCATGAATATATTCTTGAGGCTTCCCAGAATATATGCTCCCTTTCACACAGTACGTGAAACTGGCTGTTTGCAGTCACCACTAGGGGGAAATCAGTGCATGTGAATTTGTATAGCTACTATGCAAATTGCCTCTTCAGAGAAAAAGAGGACTTGTACTCTATAGCGCCACCTATTGGAAGCAGCAGTCCTACAAGTCACAATCAACCCTTTAACGAGTCGTGCAATATGACTTAGGATAAAAGCCAAATCAGAATCTCAATTTGCAGACACGGTGTTTCGGGCTGTTGGCCCTCGTCAGTGCAAAGTATGAGAACTGATTTGGCTAGTGAGAGGCTCTGGACTGAGGTCAAATAGGTGGTGCTATAGAGTACAAGTCCTCTTTTTCTCTGAAGAGGCAATTTGCATATTAAATTTCCCAGAGGAGCATTGCACGGCGAATAAGCCTCCTTACCTTGACATGCCAGAGTCGGTATGTCACTCTCCACAAGGAGAAACGTTACCCCTTATACCTACTATTAAACTGAATGGAAACTGTAAACATCACGATGCACTAAGCTCCCCCATTGGGGTCTTCAGAAAAATACAAGGGCTGTCAGAAAGTAGCTGTAGTTCAGCACCAGCTGAATACTCTAACTCACCAGCAGCCAGCGCCACAGCTCCCCTAACATCTTAGCACAAGACCTCAAGCCTCCAGCTTCCACCGGTCTCCTGATGCAGACAGCAGCGGTGTGCAAAAAAGTAACCCAACTATCATAACCTTGTCTGAACAGGGCTCTTCTGTACTGATTTAAAGTATATCCATCTACATTACAACCCACATACAATATTAAATAGATGTTTTAGCCCTCATGAGACTGCTGCACATAGGTACATAATGTCTGTGTAATTAAAAAGAGGCCAGCTATAGAGCGACAGAGCCCCTGAGTCCAAGTAATTCATTCTTCACCCACCCAGCCTGACATCTCAGCAGCAGCAAGGAGAGGGTCACTGAGGAGCTGTCAGATTAAGTAATGGAGAAACGAGTGTAAGGAGGACCTGTCACCAAGTCAAGTATCGCCAGAAGAGTTTTTTGTTTTTTTAAATAAAATGCTAGCCTCATCAGATCTGAGAGATCTCTATAATGTATACAGTTTGAAAGGTAAAATCTGGTCACACATCCACTCTAAGGCCACAGCCCCAATATCAGTATTTGATCAGTATTTTTTCTCAGGAGTGGGAGCCAAAATCAGGAGTGGAGCAATCAGAGAAAAGGTATAATAGAAACAAGTCACCAATTCTGCATTTATCACCCACTCCTGGTTTTGGCTCCCACTCCTGAGAAACAATACTGAACGAATACTGACCAAATACTGATAGTGGGGCTGTGGCCTAAGGCTATGTGCCCACGATGCAGAAATGAAGCAGAAAATTTCTGCATCTCCCTGGCAGAAAAAACGCATGCAGATTGTGCATGCGTTTTTCCTGCAGAATACATGCGGATTCACATGCATATCCACATGCGTTAACGCATGTGTTTCCGCATGCGGACTGACAAGCACTTTCCAGGCGATAGCATCACTTGGAAACTGCTTGACAACTAGGTCACACTATATAAATCCATGCAAATGGCATGGATTTATACAGTGTGACCGTAAAAATAAAAAAAATAAAGCTATACTTACCCCCGATCCCCCGCCGCGTGTGCTGTCGCGCTCGTCCTGGCTTCTTCCGGGTTGCCAGCATCTCGCGAGACAGGCTGCGGTCACATGACCACGACGTCATCTCAGGTCCTGGAAGGTAAGCGCTGCAGGGGCCGCCGGACAGGTGAATATAAACTTTTTTATTATTTTTTTTTTTTTACAGGTACAATGGTACCCAGGTCTGGATGAGAGTCTTCTCTCCTCCAGAACTGGGTACCATCCGCACATTGAACCGCATATTATCCGCTTGTACAAATGTACAGACACGGATTCTATGCGTCTATTATTATTATTATTATTATTATAGCGCCATTTATTCCATGGCGCTTTACATGTGAAAAAGGGGGTATAATACAAGAACAATTTCAATAATCTTGAACACAATGTGACAGCGACTGGTACAGGCGGAGCGAGGACCCTGCCCGCGAGGGCTCACAATCTACGAGGGATGGGTGAGGATACAGTAGGTGAGGGTAGAGCTGGTCGTGCAGCGGTATGGTGGAGCGGTGGTTACTGCAGGTTGTAGGCTTGTCGGAAGAGGTGGGTCTTCAGGTTCCTTTTGAAGGTTTCCACGGTAGGCGAGAGTCTGATACGTTGGAGTAGAGAGTTCCAGAGTAGGGCGGAAGCACGGGAGAAATCTTGTATACGGTTGTGGGAGGAGGAGATAAGAGGGGAGTAGAGCAGGAGATCTTGTGAGGATCGGAGGTTGCGTGCAGGTATGTAACGGGAGACTAGGTCGGAGATATATGGAGGAGACAGGTTGTGAATGGCTTTGTATGTCATGGTTAGGGTTTTGAACTGGAGTCTCTGAGCAATGGGGAGCCAGTGAAGAGATTGACAGAGAGGAGAGGCCGGGGAATAGCGGGGGGACAGGTTGATTAGTCGAGCAGCAGAGTTTATGATAGATTGGAGGGGTGCGAGAGTGTTAGAGGGGAGGCCACAGAGCAGGAGGTTGCAGTAGTCAAGGCGGGAGATGATGAGGGCGTGCACTAGTGTTTTTGCAGATTCATGGTTTAGGAATGTGCGGATCCGGGAGATATTTTTAAGTTGGAGTCGGCAGGAAGTGGAAAGGGCTTGGATATGTGGTTTGAAGGAGAGTTCAGAGTCCAGGGTTACCCCGAGGCAGCGAGCTTGAGGGACTGGGGAGAGTGGGCAGCCATTGACTATGATGGATAGGTCAGTTGGGAGGGTTGAATGAGATGGCGGAAAGATGATGAATTCTGTTTTGTCCATGTTAAGTTTTAGAAATCTAGCAGAGAAGAAGGATGAAATAGCAGACAGACATTGTGGGATTTTGGTTAATACGGAGGTGATATCGGGTCCAGAGAGGTAGATCTGTGTGTCATCAGCATAGAGGTGATAATGAAAGCCATGAGACTCTATGAGCTGTCCCAGGCCTAAGGTGTAGATGGAGAAGAGCAGGGGTCCTAGAACTGAACCTTGGTGGACACCGACAGAT
This sequence comes from Phyllobates terribilis, assembly GCF_046119375.1. Taxonomy (NCBI): domain Eukaryota; kingdom Metazoa; phylum Chordata; class Amphibia; order Anura; family Dendrobatidae; genus Phyllobates; species Phyllobates terribilis. The sequence continues at coordinate 498,199,456 of NW_027362761.1, read as the reverse complement.
AGGGGGCGAGATGAAGAGGTGGTGTGTGAGTGGGAGACACTGAATGTCCGGTCTGTTAGGTATGAGGAGATCCAGGATAGGGCCAAGTCTGTGATGCCGAGAGATGAGAGAGTCTGTAGTAAGAGGGAATGGTCCACTGTGTCAAAGGCAGATGACAGGTCTAGGAGGAGGAGGACAGAGTAGTGTCGCTTAGATTTGGCGGTTAGTAGGTCGTTTGTGACTTTAGTCAGTGCAGTTTCAGTAGAATGGTGCGGTCGGAAACCAGATTGTAGGCGGTCAAAGAGGGAGCAGGAGGAGAGGTGGGAGGACAGTTCAGAATGGACATGTTGTTCCAGTAGTTTTGAGGCATAGGGGAGAAGTGATATGGGGCGATAGCTAGACACAGAGGATGGGTCAAGGGAGGGCTTTTTGAGGATGGGTGTGATTGAGGCATGTTTGAAACATGAGGGGAAGACACCAGTTGTTAGTGACAGGTTGAAGAGGTGGGCTAGGGCTGGGATGAAGATAGTGGTAAGGTTTGGGATGAGGTGGGACGGGATTGGGTCAAGTTTACAGGTGGTGAGGTGTGATTTGGAGAGTAAGGAGGAAAGTTGATCTTCAGAAATGGTGGAGAATGTAGTTTTGGAGGAGGAGGGTTGAGTAGGTGTGGGGAGGGGCTGTGGGGGCTTTAGGCAAAAGCTTTGTCTGATGGTGTCAATCTTCTGCTTGAAGAATGAGGCAAAGTCTTCGGCTGAAATAAGAGGAGAGGGAGGAGGCACTGGGGGACGGAGGAGAGAATTGAAGGTGTTGAATAGTTGTTTGGGGTTGTGGGACAGGGAGGATATGAGAGATGTGAAGTATGTTTGTTTTGCTGCAGTGAGTGTGGACTTGAAGGTAGTGAGGGACTGTTTGAATGCGATGAAGTGCTCATGGGAGTGGGACCTTTTCCATCTACGTTCAGCAGCCCTGGAGGCCCGTCGCAGTTCTTTAGTTAGGCTGGTGTGCCAGGGTTGTCTGTTGATTGTGCGAGTCTTGGTATGCATGAGGGGGGCGACCTAATCGAGAGCTGCAGCTGTTGTGGTGTTGTATAAAGTGGCAGCAGCATCTGCATCATGTAAGGAACTAATGTCTGTAAGAGGGAGGAGGGATTCAGAGAGAGAGTGTAGGTCAAGGTGTTTGAGATTTCTACGAGGGTATTCAAGTTTGTGGAGTGGGGATTGTTGCCCCGGGGAGGAGAGAGACGAGAATGTGAGTAGGTTGTGGTCAGAGAGAGGGAGAGGTGAGTTAGAGAGGTTAGATAGGGAACAGAGGCGGGTGAAGATGAGGTCCAGCGTGTGGCCGTCTTTGCGGGTGGGTGTGGAAGACCACTGGGTAAGACCAAAGGAGGAAGTGAGGGATAGAAGCTTAGAGGCAGCTGAGAGGGAAATATCAATGGGGATGTTAAAGTCGCCCATGAGGATAGTGGGGATGTCAACAGAGAGGAAATGAAGTAGCCAGGTGGTGAAGTGGTCAAAGAAAGTGGTGGCTGATCCTGGGGGGCGGTAGATGACAGCCAGTTGGAGGTTGGAGGGGGAGTAGATGCGCACACAGTGCACTTCAAAAGACGGGAGAGTAATTGCGGGCGGCAGTGGGATCTGGGTGAAGGAGCAGTTTTCTGAGAGGAGGAAACCTATTCCTCCACCGTGCTTGCCGTTGGGGTGGGGGGTATGGGAGAGGTGGAATCCGCCATACGAAAGTGCAGCAGGAGAGGTTGTGTCGGAGGGGGTGAGCCAGGTTTCAGTGATTCCGAGGAAGGAAAGCTTGTTAGTGATGAAGAGATCGTGAATGTAGGAAAGTTTATTGCAGACAGAGCGAGCGTTCCATAGAGCTCCTGTTAGTGGAACTGGGGAAGCGGGGGCTGGGCGGATGGGTGTAAGGTTAGAAGGGTTACGAGAGTTTGGGATAGATCGGGGGTAGGAGGTGGAAGTGAATGTAGGGATGTGGTGAGGAGGGCCAGGATTTGGAGAGATGTCGCCGGCAGTAAGGAGGAGCAGAGAAAGCGTTATTAGGTGGGAGCAGGAGAGGGCATGAGGTGGCTGTCTGTGTTTGGAGACAAAGGATTGTATGTTGTGGAATAGCTCTGAGGAAGAGGTGAGATGGGTGGGGAGAATGGAGGGAGAGATGAAGAGTTCCTTTCCAGGTGTAGGGATTAGGGGTGGTTGAAAGAAGTGAAGGATTAAGGGGGTGAGAGTGAAAACAAAAACAAACATTGTTTACGGTGACTTAGTATCCAGGTACCTTCAGTTCACTTCAGGTTCAATTCAGGATTAATTCAAATTTCAGACACTTCAGCTCATGGACACTTGAACCTGAGGGACACAGACTTCAGTCTGACACAGACTCCTAGTTCTCAATATATGGCCTACAGAATGCATTCAGCTGTGAACCAGAGGGGAGTGGTCTGTGCTCATCTTGATCAGCTGATTAAGGCTGAACCAGATGTAGGATACTCAAAGGTTCAGTAAACAAGGTCATAAATGAAAGTGGGGGGTGGGTAGTGTAACTTGGGTCACGTACCATTAGTATATAGTAGGAGCAGAGAGATATAGGGAAGGCTGCATGGAAATCAGGATGGAAAAGTTGGGTCACGTACCACGTCTCAATGCAAGTCAATGGCGGCGCTTCCGCAAAATTAATGAACATGCTGCGGATTTATGAGCGCTGCAGAAACTCTGCAGAAAAATCCGCAGCATGTGCATTGACATTGCGGAATGCCATTGGGGACCATGGGGGACGGATTACCATGCGTTTTTGATGCGTTTCCGCCGCGGAAACGCATCAAAAACGCATCGTGTGCACACAGCCTTAGGCTATGTGCCCACGATGCAGAAATGCTCTGGATTTTTCCTGAGCGTTTCTGCATCTCCCTGGCAGAAAAAACGCATGTGGATTGTACATGAAGATTGTACATGCGTTTCTCCTGCCAGGGACATGCGGATGTGAAACGTTCTTCACATGCATTTTCGCATGCAGGTTGTCAAGCGCTTTCCAAGAGATTTTAGCATCACTTGGAAAGTGCTTGTCAACTTGGTCACACTATATAAATCCATGCAGCCGGCATGGATTTATATAGTGTGACCGAAAGAATGGTAAAACATAAATATATACTCACCTTCTGATGGCCCCCGGTGTCCTTGTCTTGGCTTGCCAGTAGCTTGCGGTAGACTAAAGGACGTCGCATGACCCGTCACATGACTAAATGACGTCGGCAGGTCCATCAGAAGGTAAGTATAATGTATATTTTTTATTTCATTCTATTTTTTTTACAGGTACTATGGTACCCAGGTCCGGAGGAGAGTCTCGTCTCCAGACCCAGGTACCATCCGCACATTGAAAAGCATGTTATCTGCATGTACAGATGCAGTGATGCGGATTCCATGCGTTCCAATGCAAGTCAATGGTGGTGAAAACGCAGCGTTTCGGCAAAATAATTGGTAGTGCTGCGAATTTTTCCGCAATGATAACCAGCAGCGGAAATTTCCGCAGCAAGTGCACAGCACATGCGGATTATCATTGGAGAACATGGAAGACCTTCTACCAAGCGTTTCTGCAGCGGAATTGCTTAAAAAATGCATAGTGGGCACACAGCCTAACAGAGAACTTCTCATTTTTAACGGTCTCCTTGTCAATAATATATGTAAGCACCATGTTGGAGAACATAGCATAATAAGTCAAAAGAAATGCAAGTCATATATACAGCGTGAGAGTATTTTATTGGCTTTGACTATTGAATATGTAACTAAAACCACTTAGGTATAAGGCCTCAAAAATAGATTCGATAGACGTCCATAGGTCTTAAATCTGTTCCACCAATATGGCCTATTACAGAAATAAATTTAACAAAAAGGAAAAAACGTCAGTACTCCAGCTTCACCCCGGGCGTGCCTGGTGAATAAAATAGTTGGGATGGAGTTGGAGTCCTCTGGGGTTTTTTTTTCCTTCTGTTGAATTTTCAATGTCTTTGGACCATGATACTTTACTGCCTGTACCCAATCTGAAGACATGTGGTCGGGGAGTGGACTGCTCTATTTTTTCTGATTACTATAGTACGGAAGTAGTGCTCATAAGAAGCATTGCTTTCAGCATGTGAATACATTTTGTAAAATATATTATATTATATATACACACAAACAGTTTTGCACCCTGAAAATAAGTCTCAGGAAGTGTAAGACTATGCAGAAACTTATTAGAACACAGTCCAAAGCAATATATTACAATGCATGCAACCTGGTGGACTCCAGCCCTCAATTCATCAATCAGTAACACCACAGAAGTGCAGGACTATACATGGATGGCCTCTCCTTGGGATCAGACATAACAGTTGGTGTGTACATGCGGCTGTGCTGGTTATGATGCTCATTACAGTGCACAGGGCTGAGCTGCAGGACTCTGATCAAGGGTTGGACTCGGATCAACACACTTGGATGTTGTATCATAAACATTGGTCATCCAAGTATATTCCCAATAAATACCCTAAGGGTATGTGCACACGATGCAGAAATGCTCAGGATTTTTTCCTGAGCGTTTCTGCATCTCTCTGGCAGGAAAAAACGCATGCGGATTGTACATGCGGTTTCCTGCCAGGGACATGCGGAAATGAAGCGTTCTTCACTTTCATTTCCGCATGAGGGTTGACAAGCGCTTCCCAAGCGATTTTAGCATCACTTGGAAAGTGCTTGTCAACTTCACACTATATAAATCCATGCAACCGGCATGGATTTATATAGTGTGTGAATGTCAAAAAATAAAAAATAAATATATACTTTACCCTCTGATGGCCCCCGGTGTCCGGCTTCGCTCGGTCCCGGCTGCCGGCAGTGAAGACTTTAGGACCTTCCGACGTCAGCGTCACGTGACCCGTCACATGACTCTGACGTCAGCGAAGGTCCTTCTTCATTCAACCGCGAAGTGCGGGGAATCAAGCAGGAGCGCTGCGCGGGCCGTTAGAAGGTGAGAATATATATATATATTTTTAATTTTATTCTTTTTTTTTTAATGGTACCTGGGTCTGGATGAGAGTCCTCTCATCCACACCCGGGTACCATCCGCACATTAGAACGCATGGAATGCGCATCTACATATACAGTGATGCGTATTCCATGCGTTCTAATGCAAGTCAATGGCGGCAAAAGAGCAGCGTTTCCGCAAAATTAATTGACATGCTGCGGATCATGGGCACAGCACATGCGGATTTCAATTGGGGAACATTGCTGCCCTTCTACCATGCGTTTTCGCAACTGCAAAAACGCCGCGGAAACGCATGAAAAACGCATCGTGTGAACTCAGCCTTAATGTTTTTTGATGGCTCTCAGAACATGACTATGTGAGATAGCAAATAGAAATGCCGCTGGCTTGTATTCTAGGAAAACCCCTCCTAAGCACAGTCTGTCAGCTGCTTATCAAGTCCATTAAAGAATATACACTGCTCAAAAAAATAAAGGAACACTTAAACAACAGAATATAACTCCAAATGAATCAAACTTCTGTGAAATCAAGCTGTCCACTTAGGAAGCAACACTGATTGACAATCAATTTCACATGCTGTTGTGCAAATGGAATAGACAATAGATGGAAATTATTGGCAATTATCAAGACCCACTCAATAAAGGAGTGGTTCCCAGGTGGGGACCACAGACCACATCTCAGTAGCAATGCTTTCTGGCTGATGTTTTGGTCACTTGAATGTTGGTTGCGCTTTCACCTTTCACACTCGTGGTAGCATGAGACGGACTCTACAACCCACAGAAGTTGCTCAGGTAGCGCAGCTCATCCAGGATGGCACATCAATGCGAGCTGTAGCAAGGTTTGCTGTGTCTGTCAGCGTAGTGTCCAGAGGCTGGAGGCGCTACCAGGAGACAGGCCAGTACACCAGGAGATGTGGAGGGGGCGGTAGGAGAGCAACAACCCAGCAGCAGGACCACTACCTCCGCCTTTGTGCAAGGAGGAACACTGCCAGAGCCCTGCAAAATGACCTCCAGCAGGCCACAAATGTGAATGTGTCTGTACAAACGGTTAGAAACCGACTCCATGATGAGGGTGGTATGAGGGCCCGACGTCCACAGATGGGGGTTGTACTCACAGCTCAACACCGTGCAGGACGCTTGGCATTTGCCACAGAACACCAGGATTGGCAAAGTCGCCACTGGCGCCCGGTGCTCTTCACAGATGAAAGCAGGTTCACACTGAGCACATGTGACAGACGTGACACTGTCTGGAGAAGTCGTGGAGAGCAATCTGCTGCCTGCAACATCCTTCAGCATGACCGGTTTGTCAGTGGGTCAGTAATGGTGTGGGGTGGCATTTCTTTGGAGAGCCGCACAGCTCTCCATGTGCTCGTCAGAGGAAGCCTGACTGCCATTAGGTACAGAGATGAGATCCTCAGACCCCTTGTGAGACCATATGCTGATGCGGTTGGCCCTGGGTTCCTCCTAATGCAGGACAATGCCAGACCTCATGTGGCTGGAGTGTGTCAGCAGTTCCTGCAAGATGAAGGCATTGAAGCTATGGACTGGCCCGCCCGTTCCCCAGACCTGAATCCGATTGAGCACATCTCAGACATCATGTCTTGCTCCATCCACCAACGTCACGTTGCACCACATACTGTCCAGATGTTGGCGGATGCTTTAGTCCAGGTCTGGGAGGAGATCCCACAGGAGACCATCCGCAACCTCATCAGAAGCATGCCCAGGGGTTGTAGGGAGATCATACAGGCATGTGGAGGCCACACACAATACTGAGCCTCATTTTGACTTGTTTTAAAGGACATTACATCAAAGTTGGATCAGCCTGTAGTGTGTTTTTCCACTTTAATTTTGGGGGTGACTCCAAATCCAGGCCTCCATTGGTTAATAAATTTGATTTCCATTGATGATTTTTGTGTGATTTTGTTGGCAGCACATTCAACTTTGTACAGAACAAAGTATTCAATGAGAATCTTTAATTCATTCAGATCTAGGATGTGTTATTTGAGTGTTCCCTTTTTTTTTGAGCAGTGTATATCAGAGCTGAACTGAATGTGAAAGCTGCATTTATACCGGCCGATCCTTGTGAACAAGCGTACTTCCATTTCCCTGTCAATGGAAACAAGCTGCCGATCACCTGAAGAACAAACAATATGCTCGGTCATCAGGCTTGTGTAAAGATCAATGTTCTCGGTAGCACATCCTCCGATGTAACCAGGACATGTGCTGCTGACAACAATGTCAGCCTATCCATAAAAACCGATCTACTAATTATCATTCTGTGTCAATTGGAAGCACGGTGGCCGGTCTAAACCAACTATTAAACAGGTAAATAGGCACCAATCGGCAGTCAATTAGTGATCACAGGTCGTCTTATGTAAATGTACCCTAAAACACAAGATGGAAAAGTTTAAAATTGCAGTTAAGTGAATATCTGATCAGACAACATCTCCTGATTGAAGTGACTATAGAGGAAATCTGATCACACAGCATGTACAGACTGAAATGAAGAGACAACATGGGATAAGCGTGTGAGATCAGCACATTAATGAAGGGAAGGCCGAGCATAAGTGTGCCATTCATATAAACTGAGAGACATGCCAACTCACTAACAGAAAATGCAAATGGAGAACAATTGTGGTACAGTCATTGCAGCGTGCAGTAATTAGTGACAGTGCTCGCTCTGTTCTGAGGGCACCACATTAACCCTCACACAACAAGCAACATACTAGATGAAATACCCGATGTTGGGGGCGTACTGGCACACACCTGCGGCAGCTGCACACAAGCTTCCTCACAGATAGTTTGGGATGAACTTTGGACAGTTCTTTCTCAAAAACTGGAAAGTGACATTCATTCTTGGGACTGTGGGACAAAATGCCTGTGGCGTACTCGTCAATCATGAGCAGGGGGCTGGAGGTTTTCATCAAAAGGTTCCACAAGTACTCAGGGGTCTCAAAACATCTAGTTTTACTTGGATTTTAGCAATGGTGGTGTCTGATCAAAGAATATTAAGCTGCGGAATAAGAGTTATTGTGACAGGCTCAGATGACTTTTCTTGGAAATCTCCCTATGTCCTAATTGATTTATTGAGCAGCATTATCAGAGCCTTGGATATCAGAGGAGGATGAGAGCGGATACACTGGAATTACAGGACACCGCACACTGATGGCACCGCATTGTTCAAGCTGCTGGAGGCTCAGTCCTACCCTGCAGAGCACACGAGAAAGTGTAATAACCAAACGTAAGCTTTCAGTAGGTTTCATTCAGACTTTTGGGTTGTTATTTTTTATTTAAAAAAGTGGATCCAGCAGAAAGGAGAATTACAATCCCTTCTGTATATTGCCCATTACTTTTGGATCCACTTCTGGCTTTGGCACCAAAAACGGAAGTGATGTTTTTCAAAAATACTGCGCGGAAAACCGGCCAAACTCTTACACAATTTTATCTATACATTAATTCACGCATTCCCAATATTACATTTACATACAGGTGTATCTCACTAAATTAGCATATCATCAAAAAGTTAATTTATTTCAGTTCTTCAAGACAAAAAGTGAAACTCATTATATAGAGTCATTACAAACAGAGTGATCTATATCAAGTGTTTATTTCTGTTAATGTTGATGATTATGGCTTACAGCCAATAAAAAGTCACTATCTCAGCAAATTAAAATAATTAACAAAAAACACCTGCAAAGGCTTCCTATGCGTTTAAAAAGGTTCCTTAGTCTGTTTCAGTAGGCTCCACAATCATGGGGAAGACTGCTGACTTCACAGATGTCCAGAAGGCAGTCATTGACACACTTCACAAGGTCCCAGAGTTCCAATTTTCATTTGGAAATCAAGGTCCCAGAGTTTGGAGGAAGAGTGGAGAGGCCACAATCCAAACTGCTTGAGGTCTAGAGTGAAGTTTCCACAATCAGTGATGGTTTGGGGAGCCATGTCATCTGCTGTTATAGGTCCACTGTGTTTTATCAAGGCCAAAGTCAGCACAGCCGTCTACCAGGAAATTTTAGAGCACTTCATGCTTCCCTCTGCCGACAAGCTTTTTGGAGATGGAAATTTCATTCTCCAGCAGGACTTGGCCCCTGTCCACACTGTCAAAAGTACCAGTACCTGGTTTACACACAACAGTATCACTGAGCTTGATTGGCAGCAAACTCACCTGACCTTAACCCCATAGAGAATCTATGGGGTATTGTCAAGAGGAAGATGAGAGACACCAGACCCAACAATGCAGACGAGCTGAAGGCTGCTATCAAAGCAACCTGGGCTTCCAAAACGCCTCAGCAGTGCCGCAGGCTGATCGCCTCCATGCCACGCCTCATTGATGCAGTAACTGATGCAAAAGGAGCCCCGACCAAGTATTGAGTGCATTTACTGAACATACATTTCAGTAGGCCAACATTTCGGATTTTAAAATCATTTTTCAAGCTGTTGTTATAAAGTATTCTAATTTACTGAGATAATGACTTTTGTGTTTTCATTGGCTGTAAGCCATAATCATCAACATTAACAGAAATAAACACTTGAAATACAGTACAGACCAAAAGTTTGGACACACTTCTCATTTAAAGATTTTTCTGTATTTTCATGACTATGAAAATTGTACATTCACACTGAAGGCATCAAAACTATGAATTAACACATGTGGAATTATATACTTAACAAAAAAGTGTGAAACAACTGAAAATTTAGTGAGATGCACCTGTACATCACAATGAACAGGTTATTAACTTCCTTGACATCCTCATTAAAACTTGAGAAAGCCGGCTCACTTACTACAGAATGTGCACCCAACCAACCGATCGTAACTGCCTCTTACATTTTTCTAGTTTTCAGCCACAGCACATCAAAAAAATCGCTTCCACTGTGACAGCATCATAGATCCGTTATATTTATTGAGGCTTTATATATTCTAGTTTGTCCCTTTTCAATATAACATTTTGTTTGTCGTTTTCTCTTTCTTTTGTCTATGTTGCATATTTAATTCCTTTTAATCCTCTCTTTTCAGATCCAATAGTGGTTATCACGTAGTGACTTTACATACACTTCATGGCATGATTGTCTGCTTCTCCATTTCTTTTCTTTCTATTCTCTCATTTCTCTTGTTCTTTTCCCCCCTTCCATTTTTCCTTTCCAACCCCTTTTCCCACCTCGTTTTTTCACTTTCACTCCACTCTTCTTTATTCACTCATCTTTTTTCCACTTTCTTTTTATTTACTCTTTTCATTTCTTTCTCTTTTCCTTCTTTTACCCCATTTTCCATCTTACTTATCTCACTTTTTTCGCTGTTACTCCTATGTCCCTGCAATTCTCGTCTCTTCCTCACTGTTCTTTCTATGTTTCTGCTATTCTCCTCTCCTCCGCACCGTGATCTACCATCTACCTTGACATGGAGAAGGACCTGGGCGTCTTGGTTAACAGCAAATTAAATTGGAGTGCCCAGTGTCAGGCAGCAGCTGCGAAGGCAAATAGAGTCATGGCATGCATCTTCCTCTGTATAAAGCGCTGGTAAGGCCACACTTAGAATAGTTCTGGGCTCCGGTGCTCAGGAAAGACATATTGGAGCTAGAGAGGGTACAAAGGAGGGCGACTAAGGTAATAAAGGGAATGGAGGGACTAGAATACCCAGATAGGTTGTCAAAATTAGGCCTATTTACGTTGGAAAAGAGAAGGCTTAGGGGAGACCTCATAAACATGTATAAAATACATCAGGGGGCAGTACAGAGATCTCTCCCATGACCTGTTTATACCAAGGATGGTGACAAAGACGAGGGGGCACACTATGCGTCTGGAGGAAAGGAGGTTCCTGCACCAGCATAAAAGGGGATTCTTTACGGTCAGAGCCGTGAGACTCTGGAACTCTCTGGGAGAGGAAGTGGCGATGTCCAACTCACTTAATGAGTTCAAGAGAGGCCTGGACGCCTTTCTTGAGAGCAATAAAATTACATCTTATGCTTAGTGATAGTTAATTAATCCAGGGATTTAATCTGACTGCCAGATTGGCGTCGGGAAGTGAACTTTTCCTCAATGATGTAAATTGGCCTATACCGCATGGTTTTTTTTTTGCCTTCCCCTGGATCAACGCTGCGGAATAGCTGCAGTGCACAAGAAATAGGCTGAACTGGATGGACGCTTGTCTTTTTTCGGCCTTATAAACTATGTAACCATCCCTCGGCTCTTTCGCTGTCTCGCTTGGCGCGCATGTGCAGATCACTACAGTGGACCTAAATCCTTCCATCGCGTCATTATCACGCATGTCCTAGTTCTTCCCGTTCACCATATACAGCCCCACTTCTGGACCAGCCTTTCTTCCTCAGCGAGATAAGTTCCACAACGCCAATATTCCTTCAGACAATCCACGTGCAGGCACTGGTTCACTGCCTCTCACGGGTGTTATGCCAGCCTCCTTACTATTTGTACTCGCCTTGTCTCGACTTTACATCCTCTTTATGCTGCAGACTATCTCATCTTCCTCACACGTATTCTCTCCGCGTACCAACTTGCCATTTTAGAAATTACCTCCACTGGATACTTCTATTTCATTTCTTATTTCACTTTTTTTTTCCTATTTGGCCGATACCTTCATCTTGCCATGACATCATATTCTCTCTTTTTACAGGTAATTAGGGTGACATTCTGAATTGGTTCCCTACCCTCCTTATCCATTTGTGATATGACCACATAATGCTCTTATATATTCATTGATATAAATCCACATTGGGAATCTCCTATTGAACTCACTGCTCCACCTGCAAACTAATTGAATAGACTTGTTTTGAACTGTTGATTTTCTTATGTTTTGATGTTCATTTCTTCGCATTCATTATGTTGAAATACTCCTTGTTTTCTGTTCTGTGTTATCACCATGCAGATAATACTTGAAAAAGGCCATAAACCTTGGAAATTTCTGCGACTGAGAAACAAACCATTACGTTTAGCATTACTTTCTTCTAGCATGCCGAAGAATTTTTTCATGACCGAAACCGGCCAAAAGCTCAGACGTTTTCAAAGTTTTCCTATTGAAGTCTATTGACCACTTAGCCTGACCGTGATTCTACTGATCCTAATTAATGTCAATCCTGGCGACACTGCTGGTTACCTTCCCTGACAGAACCCCTGACACTCCGTACCATCAACACTCCCATGTAGCTCAAGGTGGCCACAGAGGACAGTCAGCCGAACCTGCAAGTAAAGAATATAGCCAGCCATATCTGATCAGCATGACCCTCTTTACGCTATTTTCATCACCTTAAGCCTACTTCAGATGGCCAAAAACATGTAGGTTCTGTGCACATTTTAGCAGATGTTTTTCTGATAACACGCTGTTCAAAGTCACTTGATCGCTGCAGCCGATCACAGGCTTCAGAGGCTAGTGGAACAGTGAGGTTCCACTTCCTGTGCAAGCATAGGTGAAGGAGCAGCCTGTGATGGATCCAGGTGGCTGCCAGTAGGTGAGTAATAATGAGTTCATAATTATTTTGTTTTAAAAAAAATCCAGTCCCCTGGGGAACGTTTCATTTCAGACAACCCATCAGCACATCATTACTGGAGACCTGGATACAGGGACAGACAGTGGATTAAGGAAGTGGTGCCACAGGGGCAGCATGGGGTTGCTGAGTACACAGATTTCCACATTGTTTGGTACAGATTTGCCTGTATACATTTTCCTTAGGGCGCCTATGGAAATTATGTGAGGACATCTCTTCAGCCTCCTCGCCTGGATAAATGTCCCCCTCACTATCTACCAGCCACTCATACTCCTCAACCGAAAAAGTGTCCCCCTTATTACCTGCCAGCCAATTACCTGCCTCAAGCCTGTAACAACAGATCTGACCTCATTAAGATAAACGCCCCCACTACTTGGCAGCCCCTCATAGGAGATCTGACCACCTTGTCCTCCTCACCCCAATAGCAGAAGATCTGACCTCCTCGCCCCCCTCACTATCTGGCAGCCCTTTATCTAGCTCTCAGTCCTGTAGCAGAAGATCTGACCTCCTCGCCTCCACCTCCCGTTGCTACCTAGCAGCCCCTTATCCTGCTCCCCCCAGTAGCAGATCTACCCACCTCACCCCCTGGCAGGCCTTTATCCTGCTCCGCCCTGTAGCAGCAGATCTGCCCACCTCACCCCCTGGCAGCCCCTTATCCTGCTCACCCCTGTAGCAGCAGATCTACCCTCCTCACCCCCTGGCAGCCCTTTATCCTGCTCACACATGTAGCAGCAGATCTACCCACCTCACCCCCTGGCAGCCCCTTATCCTGCTCACACATGTAGCAGCAGATCTACCCTCCTCACCCCCTGGCAGCCCCTTATCCTGCTCACTCCTGTAGCAGCAGATCTACCCTCCTCACCCCCTGGCAGCCCCTTATCCTGCTCACACATGTAGCAGCAGATCTACCCTCCTCACCCCCTGGCAGCCCTTTATCCTGCTCACACATGTAGCAGCAGATCTACCCTCCTCACCCCCTGGCAGCCCTTTATCCTGCTCACACATGTAGCAGCAGATCTACCCTCCTCACCCCCTGGCAGCCCTTTATCCTGCTCACACATGTAGCAGCAGATCTACCCTCCTCACCCCCTGGCAGCCCTTTATCCTGCTCACACATGTAGCAGCAGATCTACCCTCCTCACCCCCTGGCAGCCCTTTATCCTGCTCACACATGTAGCAGCAGATCTACCCTCCTCACCCCCTGGCAGCCCTTTATCCTGCTCACACATGTAGCAGCAGATCTACCCTCCTCACCCTCTGGCAGCCCTTTTTCCTGCTCACCCCTGTAGCAGATCTACCCACCTCACCCCCTGGCAGTCCCTTATCCTGCTCCCCCCCACCCACCCTGTAGCAGCATATCTACCCTCCTCACCCCCATAACAGATTTGCCCTCCTTGCACACTGGCAATAGATCAGCCCTCCTAACCCCCTGGCAGCCCCTTATCCTGCTCCTCGCCCACCCTACAGCAGTAGATCAGCCCTACTCACCCCCTGGCAGCCCCTTATCCTGCTCCTCGCCCCCTACAGCAGTAGATCAGCCCTACTCACCCCCTGGCACCCCCTTATTCTGCTCCTCGCCCCCTACAGCAGTAGATCAGCCCTCCTCAACCCCTTTATTCCGCTCCTCGCCCCCTGGCAGCAGCTCTCCTCACACAACACCCGGGCCCGCTGTTGCCGCTGCCCGGTTTCCATGGTGACCGTATACCTCGTGCAGGCTCCGCCGGGCCCGCTGCAGCGCCTCCTCGTAGCCCTTGTGCCGCAGCTCGCTCAGGCTCTCGTAGTATTCCTCCGGGTCGTCGCTCTCGGTGAACAGCACCTGGGACAGGATCTTCCAGCCGCAGGTGTCCAGGCCGTGGCCCAGGTAGAGCTGCAGGCGGCCGCACAGCTCCTCCACCAGCTCCTCGCTCAGCTCCGGGGGCCCGAACAGCACGGACCACATGCCGGACGGCTCCTCCGGGAAGGCGGGCAGGCAGGGCTCCAGCTCGGCGCTGACGGAGCACAGCTGCTGGTGCACGGCCCGCAGGTCCTGGAAGGAGAAGAGCCCGGCCCAGCTGCAGTCCTCGTCCTCCGGCTCCCGGGCCGGGCTCCCTCCCGGGGTCGTGTCCCTTCTGGCCGGGCTGCCCTCCGGCTCGTCCCTCCTGCAGGGGCTGCGGCTGCCGCCTTTGTCCGCGCTCCGCTGCCGCTGCGCAGTCCGGTTGTGACAGGTGATGGCGAACCTGCCTTCTACTTCATTCCAGGCCACGATGAACACGAACTTGTGTCGCTCCTTCTCCTCGAACACATTGGGCCGCACGGCCACCCAGTCCGCCTCCAGCGTGTCCTCCAGCGAGAACGACGACATCTCCGGCCCTCACCGAGCCTCCGACCGGCTGTATACTTGCGCGGCGGATGGATCCCTGCGAGTGTCTGCGGCCGGATCTCGCTACACTTGTGCCCCTATTGTTGTTATCAGCGGCCGCCGGTCATGTGACTAGGCGCCTTGCTGACAGTCACCGGGCAGCGGCCCCGTTCTTCTTCCGCCGTCGCCCGTCTTATCTCCGGCATGACCTCCTCGCCTGTCACCCGCATCACGTAGTCTCCCCCAGACCGGACCGCTCGTTGTTGTCGCCGCTGCCTCCTCCTCTCTCCCCTCAGCGACCTCCCCTTCTCAGGACGATGGAGACGACAACAAAGCTGTCAGGCCGGTGCTGACGTCACGATCTGCGAAGAAGGAACGTAAACATGCGCACGTGTCCCGTGTCCTGCCGCGCATGCTCACAGTGGGCGCCTGAGGGTCACTTGACTAAATAAGCGCCTCCCCCTCTTCTCTGCTGCGGCTTGGGTTAGCTGTGGGGTGTCTCACAGTGGTGATGGGCGAGTACTATAATGCTCGGGTCGAGCACATTGGAATACTTGGGTGCTCGACTCTAGCAAGGTGCCCACTGTAAGTCTATGGGAAACTAGAGTATTTTTCAGGCGGCTCCCCCCGGCGGTCTGCAGAGGGCCTAAAAATTGCCCAAATCGATGGGAACAGCATGGGGAAGACCCCTGGAAGCATTTCTGACCTCCAGGTCACTGCTGTCAACAACGTGGTCAGAGGTATTACGCCACTTTAACGGACTCTCAATAAAACATACAAAAACAGAACCAAAATGGATTTTCCTGTGAAATATCTTAAGGAACATCCTTTCTAGGGTAATGACTTGTATATAAGGCAACATAAATAACCAAAAACAAAAATGTTTCTCCACAACTTGGGCTATGTTTACACGTAGCTTTCTTGGTGCGTTTTTGCACTTTTGCATTGCTTTCAACAAAGACAAATGCATTCACCGGGAAATGTCACTTTAACATTTTACAACCTTATCTGGCCATGTGTGAGATATCATCAGACACATCCTGTTTCATTTATGAAGGAGGGACTATGAAAGTCACAAAGCCTACTTTTATAGGGCCATCAGGAGGCCTTTACTATTCTAAAAGGGCCAGCAGTCGGCTCTCACTATTCTCAGCCATCAGCCGGCTATGCTTTATTGTTCCCATTACTAAAGAGTGAGTCTCCTATACTGGTATTGCGTATGCAGTGAGTGGCAGGGCTGCCCAAAATTTGGACGCTCCAAAATACCCCTTTGAAAATTTGAACGCACCCCAATACCCCTTTGAAGAGACTTAGAGAAGGGCCTCCTGAAAACAATGTTCCCATTATTAGGATGTGGGTCTCCCATTATGTTTGCCTATGCAGTGAGTGCAAGGGCTGCCAAAAATTTGGACCTACTCCAGTGTCCCTTGGAAGAGACGTAGAGGAGGGCCTCCTGAAAAAAAATGTTCCCATTATTAGGAAGTGGGTCTCCCATAGTGTTGGCCTATGCAGTGAATGCAAGGGCTGCCAACAATTGGGAGGCACTCCAATGCCCCTTAGAAGAGACGTGGAGGAGGGCCTCATAAAAAAATGTTCCCATTAGAAAGGAGCAGGCCTCCTATACTTGTAATGCCCATGCACTAAGTGTATAGGCTGACAAACATTTACCCCTGGAGGGTATACATGAACATACTTTATAAAAAAAAAATTTTACGGTCATCATAAACACCCTTTAAAAAAATTATGTGGGTGTTGCCTCACGGACCACGGTCACCCTGGTGATATGGTGGTGGAGGATAAGGAGGAGGACAAGAGCAAATAGCCAAAATCAGGAAGCATATACCCATGTGTGGGTGTGAAGAGGTGCATGGGAATACACCTCCCAAAGAAAGACACTGGATTTGAGTTTATGTTACACTGCTATCATTCGATGGTGTTGAGAAGTCTGGCCCAATCGAGCCCTTGTTCATTTTTATAAGAGTCAGCCTGTCAGCATTTTCAGTTGACAGGCGGATGCGCTTATCAGTTATAATTCCACCAGCGGCACTAAAAACCCACTCTGATAAAACGCTGGCGGCAGGACAGGACCTCCAAGGCATAGAGAGCCAGTTCATTCCACGTATCAACCTTGGATATCCAATAATTATAAGGCACAGAGGAATCACGGAGGACGTTGTAACGGTCGGCAAGGTACTCCCTCAGCATCTTCTGAAATTTTGCACTCCTTGTGAGGGTACCCCGCGCCTCAGGGCCTGTGCGATGGGAGGGGCTTAGAAAACTCCTAGAACTTTGACAGTTTTCCCCTGCCTCTGCGAGATTGGAGTTGTGTCTCTCTCTGCTGTACTCCTTGGTTGTCCAACGAACTGTGACCTCTGCCGCCAGCAATTTCACATGGGAATTTTTTTAATAGTTCCGCAACAAGGGCCTTCTGGTACAGCCCCATTTTTGTAGACCTGTCTGCCTCAGGAATAAGAGATATAAAGTTCTCCTTGTAGCGGGGTCTAGAAGTGTCACTAACCAGCAATGACTCTCACCCAAAATTTTGAGAACGCGAGGGTCACGGGAAAGGCAGCGTAGCATAAACTCAGCCATGCGTGCCAGACTGCTAACAGGCAAGACTACCGTGTCCTCACCAAGAGGACGACTGACCATGCTCTCCTCCTCCTCCCTGTCCTCAGGCCATCCACGTTGAACAGACGGTATGACAGTTGTGCAGGTAGTACCGTACTAGCTCCTGTTCTTCCTCATTGTCACCCAATCCACATTGGGATGAGATGAGGCTGGGCTGTGTGTAATCACCCTGTATGGTTCCTTGCTCCATCTCATCGTGCTCCGCCTGCAATGCATCCTCTTTGATTGTGAGCAGAGAGCATTTCAGAAGACAAAGAAGTGGGATGGTGACACTAATTATGGCGTCATCGCCGCTCACCATCTTGGTGGAGTCCTAAAAGTTTAGGAGGATGGTAAAGAAGTCTGACATCCATGTTCACTGCTGAGCCCTTATGTGTGGAGTCTGAACTGAATACCGATGGCCTTGTTGATGCTGGTAGTCAACAACTTCCCTCTTCTGCTCACAAATCCTTCCCATCATCTGCAGTGTAGAGTTCCAACGCGTGGGGATATCACACACCAGTCGGTGAGCTGGAAGCTGCAAACGGTGCTGAAGCACGGCAAGGGTGGCGGGAGCTGTAGCTGACTTTCTAAAATGGGTACACAGGCGGCGTACTTTGACAAGCAGATCCGGGTAGCTTTTGAGAAACCGCTGAAGCACGAGGTTAAGCACATGGGCCTGGCATGGTACATGTGTGAGCTCGCCTCAATGCCGCCACCAGGTTCCGGCCATTGTCACACACGACCATGCCTGGCTGTAGGTTCAGCGGTGTGAGCCACAGATCTGCCTGCTCTTTCAGAGCTGTCCACAACTCTTCAGCATTGTGCGGTTTGTAACCTAAGCATATTAGCTTCAGCACAGCATGTTGCCGCTTGGCCAAGGCAGTGCTTCCAGCTTGTGACTGATGTGGTCATTTCGGAGATGGAGGCTGAAGAGGAGGATGAAGTGCAGGAGCTGTAGACTGTGGGGGCAACCCTGATTGACCTAGGGCCCACAATCCTCAACGTCGGGAGGATGTGTTCCGTCCCAAGGTCCCGGCTTCCACTATGTTAACCCAGTATACCGTCAGCGATATGTACCATCCCGGCCCACAAGCACTTGTCCATGTGTCCGTGGTTAGGTGGACTTTCCCGGTAACTGCGTTGTTGAGGGCACGGCTAATGTTGTGGGACACGTGCTTGTGTAATGCAGGGACGGCACACCAGGAGAAATAGTGGCGGCTGGGGACCGAGTACCGAGGGACGGCTGCTGCCATCAGGTTGCAGAAAGCTTCCATCTCCACGAGCCTAAAAGGCAACATTTCGAGTGCAAGCTGTCGCGAAATGTGGGAATTTAGTAGTGTGGCCTGTGGGGCATTGGCTGCATATTTGCGCTTGCGTTCCAAGGACTGGGGTATGGACAACTGAATGCTGCGCTGGGACAAGGACGTTCTTGCTGATGGTGCTAGTTGAGAGTGTGCAACGACAGGTGCAGGGCAGGAGGCATCTTTGCATGCACTATGGACAGGGGATTGGTTTGCACACATAACAGCGGAAGAAGCAGTGGTGTCACCCGCAGACACTGTTCCTGGTCCCTGGGGTTCGGCCCACAAAGTCGGGTGCTTTGCTGCCATGTGCCTGATCATGCTGGTGGTGGTCAGGCTGGTAGTTTTGCTACCCCTGCTGATGCGGGCCTGGCAGGTGGTGCAAATGGCCTTTTTGAGGTTATCGACTGTCTTTAAAAAACAACCAGACTCGGGAAGACCTAACAGTTGTACTGGCAACGTCCGTCATGTTGGTGTTACGGGGAACGGTTGCGGGGAACAGGCTTCTTCCTGCCTGTTGAGGTGCTCTGCCTCCCTCCCCCTGTGTGCTGCTGTCCTCTCTTTGTATGTCCCCCTGTCAGGTTGTGTCAGTTACTATATCTTCCACTTCCATACCCTGGTCCTCCTCCTGACTTTCTGACAATTGTG
Source organism: Phyllobates terribilis (assembly GCF_046119375.1). Lineage (NCBI taxonomy): Eukaryota > Metazoa > Chordata > Amphibia > Anura > Dendrobatidae > Phyllobates > Phyllobates terribilis. The sequence continues at coordinate 498,180,081 of NW_027362761.1, read as the reverse complement.
TCTCATCATCGTCCACCTCTTGTGACACTTTCCCACCGTTTCCTTCTTGTGACCGTGGCTGCTCAAATATTTGGGCATTGCTACACGCAATCTCCTCTTGCCCCACTTCAAGTGGACCAGGCGAGAGGCCTGAATCTATAAATGGAAAAGTGAACAGCACTTCGGAGTGTCCAAGTGTGGGATCAGTTGTCTCTGGGCACTCAGCATGGTGGGAGGATCAGGCTCAGGAATATGCGGTCCAGACAAACGGCTACTGAGACTTAGCCGTGTGGAAGACAGGGTGGTGGTGGTGGTGGCTAAGTGACTGGAAGCATTATCTGCTATCCAACCAATAACCTTTTCATACTGCTCTGTGTTCAATAGTGGTGTTCTGCGGTCCCCTACTAATTGGGACAAGAAGGTCGAGCGAGAAGATGTGGGTGTTTGTTGTGGCACAATTTCAGCTTGCCCACGACCTCTGCCTCTGCATGCACCATCACCATCACGTCCAGTTCCCCGTCCCTTGCCATGTGCCTTGCCCATTTTAAATGGAGGACAATATCTTCGACGCTGACTACAAATGACTGAATTTAAAGCGAACTTATATGTGATCCGTGTGACGGACAAGCCACAGTTTTAAATAGCTGGCCTGTAGGTAACTATTTTTACCAGCGCCGACCTCGTGTCAATCAGTTCACTGACACACTGCAACAAAATTTAAATGAAGTCCAGAAATGGCAATATTTTCAGCACAATTATATATGATCCGTGTGACGGACAAACCAGAGTTTTAAATAGCTGGCCTGTAGGTAACTATTTTTAACAGCAAACCGGTGTCAATAACTTTCCTGACACACTGAAACAAAATTTTAATGAAGGCCAGAAATGCCAATATTTTCAGCGCAATTATATATGATCCGTGTGACGGACAAACCACAGTTTTAAATAGCTGGATTTTTAGCGCTGTAATATGGAAAGGACCTGGCTATATTCTGCAGTGCCAACAAGCAAATGGCACAGATAAACGGTGTTCTCTGGTTTGGTTTTTAAGCAAATAATGAGGATTACGATAAAAAAAATATTCCTGGCCCCTGATACCTGGGGCTATTTCTACAAATATCTGTTAAAGCACCAGCAGACAGATCTGGAATGGACTTTCTTGCTATGTGCACTGCAGTCTGCTATATACCCTGCCTGCCTGCCTAGCACTGATATCTCTGCAGCTGGATTAGTCCTCAGAAGGACAGTTAGTTGAGATGGATATGTGTAGAATATGTTGTGGTACACCTACACTAACTAGAAACAAGCAAATCTCTCCCTAGCTCCTGCACCTCTCCCTACACTGTCTGATTCTGGAGTGACTGTGACAAGCATGGCGGCGCCACGTCTGATATAGACCTGATGACGCTGTGTGGCCAGCCAATCACTGTAATGCCACAACCAACATGGCTGCGGCATTACAATGAGTGGCAGGCAATCCCTGCATGTTCATTGGCTCTCTAAAGAGCACCAAATATGCAGGGAGGGGACCCGAGCTCCCGCCGAGCAACCCCGGAAATACTCAGCGAGCGCCCACCATCTCAAGCAGTGAGATGCCCGGGCGAGCACCGAGCAGTAGTGAGCATGCTCGCTCATCACTACTGAACAGTGTTAGGCCACGGCCCCACTATCAGTATTTGGTCAATATTTTTTCTCAGGAGTGGGAGCCAAAAACAGGTGTGGGTGATAAATGTAGAATTGGTGACTTGTTTCTATTATACCTTTTCTCTGATTGTTCCTCATCTGGTTTTGTCTCCCACTCCTGAGAAAAAATACTGAATGAATACTGACCAAATACTGATAGTGGGGCCGTGGCCTTATAGTGGAGTCGTCATATCTTCTTCTATGGTCTCTGCTTTATCCCTGTGCTTATTACTGGTATCTACAGATGTGAGAACCACCAGATACAGTGACATCATGCAGTGACTATAAGGCCTCGTTCACACGTACGAGCAAAACAGGCAAATTATTTTGATCAGTGTGTCGTCGGAGTACATGGAGTCCAAGGGTGGTCCGATTTTTTCACAGAACCGTGGACCTACATTGCTGATTTTGATCCAACGCTCTGATCACTATCGAACTTTTCTCAAAAAAAATCACAGATTTCTGAACAGCCCCATAGACTCGTCACAGATACTGTGCTGTCCGTGAAAACCATGAATAGCACTCGTACGAGAACATCGGTAGTGTGAACGAGGCCTTAAAAAGACAGAACTGCCGCTTCCCATTTCCTGCACACAATATCCTTCATGGCTGACCACAGGGGAGCCTGCCAGCCATGACTTACCCTCATACACCGCGTCCAGTGCATTTTTATCTAGTGTTATTGGGGGCGTCTTTTGTATTAGCAGTTTCCAAACTTTTTTTTTTTATCTCTATTCAACAATGAAGAAAACACTGTGTTTTACAAGCAAAAATGCTGTCAAAATGATCAAAAAGGGTCTTTTGAACCTTCCCTTAGAGTTGCGTTTTAAAGTATAGAGCGTTTTCAGAGTGGACGCCGCCGGACAAATGGTCAGGTCTAGTGTTGAGTTCAAGTGCTCGTTACTCGAGTTTGTCTAGGTGCTCGGGTATGTACCAAGTGACATGTTCCAAGTCGCCGCACCTTCATGTTTCACCACTGTTAGCCACAAAACATACAGTGATTGCCTGACATACACAGGCAATCCTCGTATGTTTTGTGACTGTCTAACAGCAGCGAAACATGCGGTGCGGGGACTCAAACATGTCACTAGAGCACCTGCGATACTGCGTGCATATCCGAGCACCCTAGGCAGACTCCAGTAACGAGCACTTGTGCTCATCACTAGTCAGGTCACTTCTTTTGGAAACTTGAAGATGCTGAGAAGTCTGACCATATAAATAGCAAGGATTCTTTACATAGAAATGCATATGTTCAATATTTTGAACATTTTCTGGGCGCTTTTTGGCGCAGATTTCGAAGCTTAACTTCCTGAAAAAGACATTATGTGCACATACCCTAAAGGTGATTGCCAATGGGACAAGGGTTGGGGTAATAAAATGACTTCTACTCACCTCACAGACCGGCGTTACTCCTCTGCACTCATTACTGTGTCTTGGGGCATCTGCATCTATAGGGGGTGTCATGTAGCGGCTGTTGGACTGCAGCCTTCACAATCTTTCTGAGCTTTGTGTGAACAAACCACTGTGTGTTTCAAGACTGTAGTATCCTGATCACTTAGCTCTCTTCTGGGTCATGGGGCTGACTGGATTTCATTACCAGTCCCACAGACGGCCAAACACTTCTACCATGATAACTCCAGGTTTTCTGTATCCTGTGGAAGATGCTATAGGCAGCATCCACATCAATAAACCTGCCAACGGCAGTCGATAGGGGATAACTTACTGATCACTGGTGGTCTCAGCAATCACAAGAACCTGTTCATCTGTGCTACATTCACTAAGGGCTCGTGCACACAACAGATTTTCTCGGATAAGTGCTATCCTTGGTTTTCCTATGATATTCTATGGGGCCGTGCACTTGTCCCATTTTTTTCTCGGACCGCGTAGTCAGAGGAAAAAATTAGTAACGTCCAATTTTGATCCGAGTATCAGATCCAAATCGGCAATGTAAGTCTATGAGTCAGTGAAAAAAAAATCAGACCGCACTCGTATGATCAAAGTCTCATCAGAGTAATCGTACTGTTTTTTTCGGATGTGGAGAAAACGGTTGTGTGACCCTACTCTGAGGCTGCGTTCCCACGTCAAGCTTTTCGTGAGTTTTTGATGTTGCAGATTTTCTGCACCATTTCTACACTCATTAAGTAAAATAGGCTACTTGCATTTTTTTCTAAACTACGCAACGTAAAAAACTCACCAAGAACTCATCGTTGGAACTTGGCCTAAGGGTTCGTGCTCATGACCATTGTGGCAAAGTCACTGTCAGAGTGCAGGAGGGGAGATATGATTGACTGAGGCTATTAGCTTCACTGATGTGAAACCTGGAAGTATTCTCCTGCATGATATGTGCTGAGAGGGTTAATCAGCCATATCAGCTTGCTTTTTTGTGAATGGCCATAGTGCGGGTGGGAGGCCTTTCACCATATCTCCACCCCAGGGTGTGGTCTGGGGTTTAAATGCTCGGCCTGTAGAGGCATTGGGTGTTCAGTGTCTGGAGAAGCTGCACTCGGATGACATCCAAGTGCAGTGCAGCTTTTACTGACTAACAGAATGGGAAGAAGATGGAAAAAAAATGTAACTATCATCTACTCATACAAGAAAATTGGATAACACTCTGATCAGAGTGTGATTAGCATAATTGGCCCGATTCTCTCAGACCAGAGAAAATACGGTGGTGAGACCCTAGGCTAATACTGCAGAATATAGCAGAGGTCTATTCTTTGCTGCCTCCAGCAGTTCCACACAGAATGAATGGAGCAGAGGTGTGTGCTTGTGCGACCTCCGCTCCGCCATGCAGAATGAGGCTCCGCAGAGCTCTGTTCTCAGGATCGCTAGGGATCCCAGCAGTTCGTCCCCCAGCAATCAGTAAATGATTCCCTATCCTATCAATACTGGATAACATAATTGAAAACTAAAAAGAATAGGGAGCAGCACAACACAGAATTCCAAGAAGTATGGAGGCTACAAGTATTCACTAACAGACATTTCAAGAGAAGTAACAGGTCCTCTTTAGATAAACATGCACGCTCTGGCAATGCAAGCATGCATGTTTATGCGGTAGGGTAATTAAACTTTCGGCTGACAACTATCTTAGTTGATATATTTGAGTGGTATAAGCTACAGAACAAGCATAGTCATCCATCTCTGCAGGCGCTAACAATTGACGTTTTGTGCATTCAGATATTATAAAGAAAACCTTGCACAGAGAGATTATTATTGGGGATGCTGACTGCTGATTTTTTCTCATTACTTTCACTCATTAAAATTTAAATCATTACATTTAGATAATTAAAATCAGTAACTAATGTAATAGGAAGCATGCTAATTGTTTTAATTAGAATTACCATGGCAGGTATCAGTGAAATGACAGATCTGCTTCTGTTAATCTTCAGATTACACGTGTCCATCCCGAGAAGTAATAAATTAAGGTCACCTCGCCCATTAACATTATGATGATCAGTATAAGAGGCATCTGTCATTACATTATCTTGGAAGATACTGACAAGTTTATTGCAGGATCTCGCATTGGCTTCTTTCTCTGTGGTGTGAACAGAATACCTTTTGGAGCTTTGTTCATACTGTGTTTGATCTTTTAATTTTTGGACCAATTCATCATTTGTGGTTTTTTTGGAAATCACTTCTCTTTTATTTTGTTTTTTTGTTATGTGGCATTTGTTGATGTTTTTGTGCCAATTTTTTCAAAATGTTGGAAAAGGCTGTGAGGACAATTCAAGCGCAATAGGATTTTATCCAAGTAAGAATATACAGGTGCTTCTCACAAAATTAGCATATCATCAAAAAGTTAATTTATTTCAGTTCTTCAAGACAAAAAGTGAAACTCATATATTATATAGAGTCATTACAAACAGAGTGATCTATTTCAAGTGTTTATTTCTGTTAATGTTGAAGATTATGGCTTACAGCCAATGAAAACACAAAAGTCATTATCTCAGTAAAATTAGAATAATTAACAAAAAACACCAGCAAAGGCTTCCTAAGCGTTTAAAAAGGTCCCTTAGTCTGTTTCAGTAGGCTCCACAATCATGGGGAAGACTGCTGACTTGACAGGTGTCCAGAAGGCAGTCACTGACACACGCCACAAGGAGGGTAAGCCACAAAAGGTCATTGCTAAAGAAGCTAGCTGTTCCGAGAGTGCTGTATCCAAGCATATTAGTGGAAAGTTGAGTGGAAGGAAAAAATGTGGTAGAAAAAGGTGCACAAGCAACCGGGATAACCGCAGCCTTGAAAGGATTCTTAAGAAAAGGCCATTCAAAAATTTGGGGGAGTTTCACAAGGAGTGGACTGCTGCTGGAGTCATTGCTTCAAGAGCCACCACACACAGACGTATCCAGGACATGGGCTGCAAACAGCGCCGGACTGGAATACCTGGGGCCCACCAGGAAAAAATCAATCTTGGGGCCCACCAGCACCATGCAGTTACCGTATATAGGAGTAACATAAATCCACAAACTCTTTCAAAATGAATCAACTTTATTAACCAATAAATAACCAATATAATGAATAAATAACAAACTAAAGAAACACTCCTGGCAAAAGAGGAACACTGTTATCTTATTCACATCAGTGTGTGATAAAGTGCCATAACAGAACAATAACAATAAATACTTTCAAGGTACATTCTTTTAAAGTACTGTATAAGTGCCACAAATTGAACCTGCATCTATCTAGCATCCCAGCAGCCAGCATCATTAAAGCAGCACCAAACTTGGCCCACTGGGAAAACTTAAAGAATTCTGTAAGCATTTTGGAAGTATGTATTGCACGTTTTCCTCTCCTCTATAATACATTTAATTGTTAGTGAAAGGCCAAAAACAACAAATAAACACACACTAACAGTCATTCAGCAGCAAAATTACAAAAGTTTTTTTTTTCAGAACAGAAGATGACATTGCATACGTATTAATAATGTCATCATAGTCTAAGTTCCTTGAAATGTCATACTCAATGTTCAACAGAAGGACTGACTCTAAAAGCTCCTGTCCAATCGAAGACCTCAGACGATTTTTACAATTTTCAGCTTTGAGAACACTCTTTCACATGAAACCTGGGTGCAAGCTAGTGTAAGAAGTGTCTTGTAAACTGCAAAAATGTTTGTGTAAGCAGCAGAATGTAAATTGTAGTCATATGAAAGTCTGTAGCAGCAGGAAAGACAGTTTTTTTGTGGGACGAGTTGTACTTTCAGATGCAATCATTTATTTTACCATAAAGTGTACAGGGAAATGGCAACAAAAATTTCAATTGCAGTAAAATTGCAAAAAAAAGTTCAATTACACGTTTGTTTATTGGGTTTTTTAGTCACCATGTTCACTGTATGGTAAAACTGACATGACAGGGTGATGCCTCGAGTCAGTATGAGTTTGTAGATACCAAACATGTATACCTTTACTGGTATCTAAGTGGTGAAAACAAATTCACAAGTTTGAAAAAAAACTTTTCGCGCCATGTTCTACGCACCATAGTGTTCTCATTTTTTTGGATCTGGGGCTGTGTGACGGCTTATTTTTTGCGTCTTGAGCTGACGTGCATCTCTGTTGCTGTGTATTAGTCACAACACAGGGAGAGGTTAAACATCCAAGTATTTAATATGTATTGCAAATAAAGAATGTTCCCATTCTTAATATCCAAAAAAACAAATGACTGACGACAATCCACTATACGTAGACTAATAATACCATATAGAAGAGAGAAATACCGCCACACCATGACCAGAACACATACCACCACATAGTAATCAAATACTACCAAGTACAAGGTATATATACTGCCACACCATGAGAAGACCACATATTACCACCACATAGTGACTGTTCGAATAATACCACATACAAGGGACAAATACCGCCACGCCATGACCATGGCACATAATGGCTCCAGATAGTGACTGATAATGAAAATGGAAAAAAGCTCTGTATATAGAGTCAGTGTACAGATAATGTAGAGATTATCAGTGACATTATACACAGGAGCTCTGTGTATAGTGTCAGTGTACAGGTAATACAGGGATCACCAGTGACATTATGCACAGGAGCTCTGTATATAGTGTCAGTGTACAGGTAATACAGTGATCACCAGTGACATTATGCACAGGAGCTCTGTATATAGTGTCAGTGTACAGGTAATACAGGGATCACCAGTGACATTATGCACAGGAGCTGTGTATATAGTGTCAGTGTGTGTGTATAGATAATACAGGGATCACCAGTGACATTATGCACAGCAGCTGTTTATATAGTGTCAGTGTGTGTGTATAGGTAATACAGTGATCACCAGTGACATTATACACAGGAGCTCTGTATATAGTGTCAGTGTGTGTGTATAGGTAATACAGTGATCACCAGTGACATTATGCACAGGAGCTCTGTATATAGTGTCAGTGTGTGTGTATAGGTAATACAGTGATCACCAGTAGAGATGAGCGTTGTTCGACTCGAACTGTTCGCCAATCTCAAATTCGAGCTGTTTTGGGCGGTGTTCGAGCCGTTCGGCGAACACGAATGATTTGAGAAAAATTCGGCTGTTCGAGGTTATGTTCGATAACTGTTCGTGCACCAAAATCATAACTGGATTTTTTCTCAGTAATGATGAAAATTAATGTTAATACGCAGTTTGAGTGTACAGCGGGGTGGGGGGAGGGGCAGGGGATGGATCTCTGCAGGAACAATGAAGATCTCCATTTTTTTTTCTCTTTCCCGCATTTGCAGTGGGGAGGTGCAATCTGTCAGCCTATCAGCAGCGCACACACGGAGCGAAGTGCTTTTTTTCACACAAGCAAGGGCATGTGTCATTGGCAGTGTATGTCACATGTCCTTGCCCTATAAGACCAAGCCATTTTCCCCGTCGCCACCATTTTCTCACTGCTGCAGCTGCGTGTTAGACGGCACCGCTGTTGCTGTGTGCGCTATATCTTGTTAATTTCAAGCCAATTTTCGCACAAATCTACAGATAGCTTGGGAGTAGGGAATAGTTGTGATTGCAGTCCTTTTAAGGACTAGGTTACAGCATTTCCTACGACTTTTATCAGGCAGGTCTGTGCTCTTAAATAGATAGGTTGTGGGAGTAAAGACTAATTGTAATTGCAGTCCTTTTCAGGACTAGGTTACATCAGTTCCTATCAGTTTTTGCCAGGCAGGTCTGTGCCAGTGCTGTGCAAGTTTTTTTCACAGCATTTGGCTGAATCTAGCAAAGCTAATCCTTTTTGGCCTATTGCAGAGTGTGTTAGTCAGTGGAGTAGCCTATCTGTGTTGCAAGATATACCACCTGTGTATAGAATACCATTTTTTTTACTGCACCTAGTGAAGTAAAATCTTTTGGGCATAGCATCATTCTATTAGTCCATCTATACTGACCTCCATCAGGTTGCAAATTGAATATAATTTTTTTCTGCATCTAGCTCTGAAAAAATATTTGGGCTTCTAGCAGTGTGTGGGACTTGTTCTATTAGTCCATTTATACTGACCTCCATCAGGTTGCAAACTGAATATAATTTTTTTCTGCATCTAGCTCTGAAAAAATATTTGGGCTTCTAGCAGTGTGTGGGACTTGTTCTATTAGTCCATCTATACTGACCTCCATCAGGTTGCAAATTCAAAATAATTTTTTGTCTGCATCTAGCTCTGAAAAAATATTTGGCCTTCTAGCAGTGTGTGGGACTTTCTCTATTAGTCTATCTATACTGACCTCCATCACGTTGCAAATTCAAAATAATTTTTTGTCTGCATCTAGCTCTGAAAAAATATTTGGCCTTCTAGCAGTGTGTGGGACTTTCTCTATTAGTCCATCTATACTGACCTCCATCAGGTTGCAAACTGAATATATTTTTTTTCTGCATCTACCTCTGAAAAAATATTTGGGCTTCTAGCTGTGTGTGGGACTTGTTCTATTAGTCCATCTATACTGACCTCCATCAGGTTGCAAACTGAATATAATTTTTTTCTGCATCTACCTCTGAAAAAATATTTGGGCTTCTAGCTGTGTGTGGGACTTGTTCTATTAGTCCATCTATACTGACCTCCATCAGGTTGCAAACTGAATATAATTTTTTTCTGCATCTAGCTCTGAAAAAATATTTGGCCTTCTAGCAGTGTGTGGGACTTGTTCTATTAGTCCACCTATACTGACCTCCATCAGGTTGCAAATTCAAAATAATTTTTTGTCTGCATCTAGCTCTGAAAAAATATTTGGCCTTCTAGCAGTGTGTGGGACTTTCTCTATTAGTCCATCTATACTGACCTCCATCAGGTTGCAAATTGAATATAATTTTTTTCTGCATCTAGCTCTGAAAAAATATTTGGCCTTCTAGCAATGTGTGGGACTTGTTCTATTAGTCCATCTATACTGACTTCCATCAGGTTGCAAACTGAATATAATTTTTTTCTGCATCTAGCTCTGAAAAAATATTTGGCCTTCTAGCAGTGTGTGGGACTTTCTCTATTAGTCCATCTATACTGACCTCAATCAGGTTGCAAATTAAAAATAATTTTTATCTGCATCTACCTCTGAAAAAATATTTGGGCTTCTAGCTGTGTGTGGGACTTGTTCTATTAGTCCATCTATACTGACCTCCATCAGGTTGCAAACTGAATATAATTTTTTTCTGCATCTAGCTCTGAAAAAATATTTGGCCTTCTAGCAGTGTGTGGGACTTTCTCTATTACTCCATCTATACTGACCTCCATCAGGTTGCAAATTAAAAATAATTTTTATCTGCATCTAGCTCTGAAAAAATATTTGGCCTTCTAGCAGTGTGTGGGACTTGTTCTATTAGTCCATCTATACTGACCTCCATCAGGTTGCAAACTGAATATAATGTTTTTCTGCATCTAGCTCTGAAAAAATATTTGGCCTTCTAGCAATGTGTGGGACTTTCTCTATTAGTCCATCTATACTGACCTCCATCAGGTTGCAAATTAAAAATAATTTTTATCTGCATCTAGCTCTGAAAAAATATTTGGCCTTCTAGCTGTGTGTGGGACTTGTTCTATTAGTCCATCTATACTGACCTCCATCAGGTTGCAAATTAAAAATAATTTTTATCTGCATCTACCTCTGAAAAAATATTTGGGCTTCTAGCTGTGTGTGGGACTTGTTCTATTAGTCCATCTATACTGACCTCCATCAGGTTGCAAACTGAATATAATTTTTTTCTGCATCTAGCTCTGAAAAAATATTTGGCCTTCTAGCAGTGTGTGGAACTTTCTCTATTAGTCCATCTATACTGACCTCCATCAGGTTGCAAATTAAAAATAATTTTTATCTGCATCTAGCTCTGAAAAAATATTTGGCCTTCTAGCAGTGTGTGGGACTTTCTCTATTAGTCCATCTATACTGACCTCCATCAGGTTGCAAATTCAAAATAATTTTTATCTGCATCTAGCTCTGAAAAAATATTTGGCCTTCTAGCAGTGTGTGGGACTTTCTCTATTAGTCCATCTATAGTGACCTCCATCAGGTTGCAAATTAAAAATATTTTTTTGTCTGCATCTAGCTCTGAAAAAATATTTGGCCTTCTAGCAGTGTGTGGGACTTGTTCTATTAGTCCATCTATACTGATCTCCATCAGGTTGCAAACTGAATATATTTTTTTTCTGCATCTACCTCTGAAAAAATATTTGGGCTTCTAGCTGTGTGTGGGACTTGTTCTATTAGTCCATCTATACTGACCTCCATCAGGTTGCAAATTGAATATAATTTTTTTCTGCATCTAACCCAGCCAATAGTTTTGGCCTAATACCACAGTTTGGTCACTCAGCTCTGCTCGGTTTCCATCCATTGTTTTTTTGTGCAAACAACTCCAGAGTTGTGAATTAGTTAACCACCAAAATGAGTGGAAAAAGGCCTGCTGCTGGTGGAAAGGGGAATAGGCGTGTTGGGAAGGGGAAAAAAGGTTGTGTCCGTGGGGTAGGTGTTAAAGCAACAGTAACATCTGCAGAAGAAAGACCATCTTCCAGCCAAACTAAAATGTCTACTTCTTTTAGCGGACAATGTGATAAGATCCCTTTCTTACGGCCACGCCAATCGCTACAAATTCCAGATGAGGCACAAAAACAGCAGGTGCTTCAACGGATATCAAGTGTTCCTTTAAGTGGGCTCTCCTCCACATCAACTTCAACATCATAAATACTCCAGTCCTCAAAGGTGTCACCCCAATCGCACTTGCTTCCTCACAGCTGCCAAATCTCCAGCTGCCCGTCTGAGTATGAGGTAGAACAGATGGTTGAGTCTGCAGAGCTGTTTACTCATACTATAGCCTGGGAATCAGAGGTCGACTCCAGCGCTTCTGTGAATCCAGATGAGGAAATGATCTGCACTGATGCCCAGAATCTTTATGAGTCGGATCCAGGACCAGACGCAGAAGGTTCTGACCATAATGTAGACCCTCATTCCCAAACTGTAACTCCTGTTGGTGGAGACAATGAGGAAGACGATGATGAGACTCAAATACCTGATTGGAGCGACAACTTTAGTTTTTTGTCAGGGCAGGAACAGGTTGGCTCTGAGGACGACGGGTGTGATAACGCACAGGGTGATGATGATGAGGTTGGAGATCCCACTTACTGTCAACCCACAGTCAGCCAAGAGATGAGGTCAGCAGAGGAGGTGGAGGAGGATGCTAGTGATGACGAGGTCAGGTTGCGCCTTCCTGGACAGAGACGTAGTACTGGAAGCACGTCAACAACTGCATCCTCAAACACAACTCTGCCTCTCACCACAAGTCGTGGTGGCTCTTCAGGTCGCATGGGTGCTAAGCCTTGCATAGCCTGGGCATTTTTTCAGATCGATAAAGATGACCCAACTCGTGTTATCTGTAACATTTGTCAGCAAAAGCTAAGTAGAGGCCAAAAAATACATAGTTTGAGTACTTCATGCATGAACCGGCACATGGACATGAAGCATAAGTTGCAGTGGGAAGCTCACTGTGCTACAATGCGGCCTAGCCGGCCGGGCCAACCACCGTCTGCCATATCTTGTGCATCCGCGGCCTCTTCATCCTCTGTGACTGGGGGGACAGCAGTCACACCTGTTTTGGGGCGCAGACCTGCCACCTCTTTACCCGCAACAGCCAGCGTGATTGGCAGGTCATCATTTTCTTTGGAGGTGGTAACACCAGCTGGTGTTGAGCGCTGTCCGACATCGATAGCACCACCTTTGGATCAAGGCAACCTAATGTGACACCCCAGGGGTCTGGTTGCCACAGTGATAGAGATATTACGTCTGAGAGCAGGTGGGAGGTCTCTTGGTCAGGGATCCTATGCATGCCACACCTCCTGCCCAGTCCTGGGAGGGGAAGAACTTCCCCTATATAAACCTAGGGCTGAGGCAGGGTGGGTGAGTAGAGAAGAGGTAGAGACAGAGAAGCAGCATAGGAAGAAACTACAGGAGCTCTGTGGGAACAGTGCTACAAGGAGTCAGGGGCTGGCAGCTGCAGAGCTCGCCCTGACTGAGAAGTATCACTGGACCCGGAGTCCGAGGCTGTGGGGACTAATCTCTACCCAGCAGCAGAAACCGACCGGCAGGGGATTACAGGTCCTCTGGCCCAGAAACCCGAAGGCATGGTCACACGCGTGGGACCAGCACCGCCATCGTGGAGCGGAAGCCATTAGAAGGCCCCGAGTCACCGGCCATACGGGTGAGCACCACACGGTACACTCAGGGACGTGGGCTACTTTTACCCGCCTCTAGCAAGGTAGCCAGAAGAGTACAGTTAGTTGGGAAGGCCTACAACTCCGCCTGGCCAGGGGAGATCCCATCTGCTCAAGGACTGACCAGGCCCCGATTGCTAGCAAGTACTCCGGGAGGGTCTATCTTTGTCACCAGTAAAGACCCTGAACTACACCGCATCGTCTCTGAGTGGTTCCTGCTACCCCCATCATCCACGTCGGCTGCCCTGAGGCCATACCCCTCCCGTTGGGGGTTATACCATCCACGCTGCACCATCCTTCCACCGGCCTCAGCGGTCTGCCCTGCAGCGGCAGCTCCATAGCTGCATTCAACGGGTGGCGTAGTCATCCACCATCCACTGCTAATAGACTGCCACTTAGTCTGACTCCCTGGGCATGGACCGGGTCACCGCCACGAGACTACTACCCCCCATCTGATCCGGCTCCGGGTAGGCTCCCGCGTGCGCAACGCTGCGCGACTCAGGCCCAGGGGCGCGTCAACTTTTGGCGTAGTCGGCAGGATTTCGTGCCCGCAACCACCGGGTACTGCGTGCCTGAAAAAGAGACTTTTAAAACTTACCATCCGTGAAGTTTTCCCGCCATCCGGCGCCATCTTCAGCCTTCTTCCCGCCATCCGTGAAGATTCCCGCCATCCGGCGCCATCTTCAGCCTTCTTCCCGCCATCCGTGAGGTTTTCCCGCCATCCGGCGCCATCTTCAGCCTTCTTCCCGCCATCCGTGGAGATTTCCCGCCGTTGGCCGCCATCTTGAAGACGCCGCGCGGGAAGAAGAGGGGCGTGGACTCCGAAAGAGCGCGAGAACTGAAGCCCCGCCTCACGTCCGGACGTTGCGTAAGGTCCTGGAAGGAGCCCAGCAGACGCCGACGTCACAGGAGCGCGACGGAAGGTCCTCAACCCTGACGATCCACTGCGGAGCCGCGGCCTACGGAAGAGGATCATCGCAAGGTAGGCCACGGTCCACTAGGGGGGAGAAGGATGTCGGATACGGAGGAGAGCTTCACTGCTTCAACCCCCGCCAGCGCCACCGCTGTTGCGGTCATGCCTTTCACCATGCCCTATATCCCGGGGGCAGCCTGGCTACCCCAGTACTCAGGGGAGTCCCATACCCTGCATGACTTTAGAGAAAAGCTGGATAGCCTCTTCCAGGTGTACCCCCTCACAGAGGAGCAAAAAGTGAGCATCCTGGTGGCCCAACTAACCGGGGCAGCCCAAAGGGAGGTAAAGTCCTGGCCACCTGGGGGGAGGACTGTCGCGGGGATACTAACCCGGCTGAGGGACACCTTTGATACCCGCACCTCAGCCGAGATCAAGCTTAGATTCTACGGGTGCAAACAGCGGGCACATGAGAGTATAAGGGACTATGCCCTGAACCTACAAGAGGCCCTGAGAGCCATTAAGCAGACCGACCCTGACGGCGTGGGAGACGAGGACAGGCTGTTGACTGAACAATTTATAGAGGGTTTATATTGCAATGCCCACCGAACCCAGTTGCGGGCAATGGCCTTACAGGACCCTCATCTGGGATTTGCACAGTTCAAGGACAGAGCCATCCGGGTGCTTCGAGAACCGGCACCCGGTGGCGTTGTGACCCACAGACGCCCCACTACCACTTACCACCAGGAGGCGGCGCCCTTGTCGGCAGGGCCTGTGGGAGCTGATGCGCAGGCTTTGAACAATGACCCGGCTCCAGACCTGCACCATCAGGTCCAAGAGCTAGCTAAAAGCGTTGCTGCGCTAACCCGAACTGTGCAGTCTTTACAGGTTTCCACTCCAGGGAAGATCCAGCTGGCATCCGGACCGGAGGACATCCCGTGGCGTCGACCAAGGAGGACCCCACCGGCCAGAGGAAGACCCAGCGACCGATACAACGAGGACGGACGACCCATCTGCCGCCGCTGCAATCAACCCGGACATATGGCAAGGTACTGTCCTTTAAACTGGCACAACCTGGGGTAGAGGGCCAACCCCCTGGAAAAAGATCACCAGGCCCATCGAACTGGCGCGACAAATATGTGGGAGGACGTCCAGTCTTACCCGTGGTACTGGATGGCATTCCTATGAGTGCCCTGCTGGACACCGGGTCACAGGTCACCACCATCCCGTACGTGCTCTTCAAGCAGTACTGGAATGACTCGGATATCACCCGCTACCCTGACGACGACTTGAGTATCATCGCCAGCAATGGTCAGCCCGTGCCACAGATTGGATTTAAAGAGGTGACCATTAAAATCGGTAGAGTCGAATTGGCGGCACAGGGACTGATCATTGTAGACATTGACAAACACGAGAGTCACCCAAAGATAACTCTAGGAACTAATGTAATTGAAAATTGTCTTGCAGAGGTGATTTTCCTTTTACAGCAGGTTGCCAAGAACGCCAGCTCCGGCCAGCAGCGAGTGCTCCAGAAAGAGATCCGGGCACTGATGCGACGGCAACAGCTAGAACTCTCCGGTGGTGAGATTGGTAGCGTGCGAATGTGTGACCCTTTCCCTATTGCCATGCCCCCAAAAAGTGAAATGATGATTTGGTGCCGGGCAGCTATTGGTCTGAGAGGTAGAGATTACCAGGCAATGGTAGAACCAGTTTACTCAGACAGTAGGCCCACCATTTTGACAGCACGGGGGGTGGTCAATGTACGCCATGGGAGGGTGCCCGTTCGCATAATAAATATCGGGAAGAGGGAAGTGTACCTGCCCCGGTATGCCACGCTAGCCAAATTGTATACCATCAATCAAGATTCCATACAGTCCGTAGAACCCTTGCCTCCATCTTCCCCGGAGGAAGGTAACGGCTCTAAGAAAACGATGGAGGACTGGTGTCAGCAACTACATTTGGGTACTGACTCCACTCCCTCACACCAGAAACAGGGAGTCTATCGGGTGGTTCAAGAGTACGAGAGAGTGTTTAGTAAACACCCGTTAGACTTCGGGCAAGTCAAGGGGGTAGAACACCACATCCCCACGGGAGACCATCCTCCCATAAAAGAGAGGTATCGACCCGTACCCCCTGCACACTACCAACACGCCAAGGGGATGCTTAGAGACATGAAGGAGGCTGGGGTGATCAGGGATAGCTGTAGCCCCTGGGCAGCTCCACTAGTCTTAGTCAAAAAGAAAGACAACACCATGAGGATGTGTGTAGATTACCGGAAAATCAACCGTATCACACACAAGGATGCGTACCCCTTACCAAGGATAGAGGAGTCTTTGGCTGCTTTAAGATCTGCTAACTTCTTCTCTACCTTGGATCTCACTAGTGGGTACTGGCAGGTTCCTGTAGCAGAGGCGGACCGGGAGAAGACCGCATTCACCACCCCGATGGGACTTAGCGAGTTTACCTGCATGCTGTTCGGACTCTGCAACGCACCAGGAACCTTCCAACGATTAATGGAGTGCTGTCTGGGCCACAGAAACTTCGAGACGGTCTTGTTGTACCTGGACGATGTCATCGTATATTCCAAGACGTATGAGGACCACCTGAAACACCTGGCGGAAGTGTTCGAAGCTCTGGCAAGCTACGGCCTAAAGGTGAAACCCTCCAAGTGTCACCTCCTGAAACCAAAGGTGCAGTACCTGGGACACGTGGTGAGCGCTGACGGAGTGGCTCCCGACCCTGATAAGATCACCGCAATTAAGGAATGGCCAAGTCCCTCCAGTGTAAAAGAAGTGCGGCAGTTCCTCGGGTTGGTAGGCTATTACCGCAGATTCATCCCCGGTTTCACCAAAAAGGCAGCTCCTATGCAGGACCTCCTGATAGGCCAGTCCCGGAAGGCCAAGAACCAGAAGCCACCCTTCAGATGGGAGAAGTTAGAAGAAGAGTCCTTCCGCCAGCTGAAGATGGCCCTCACGGGGGATAAAATCCTGGCGTAGATTACAGCCAGCCCTTTATCCTCTACACCGACGCAAGTAACATCGGGCTAGGAGCCGTGCTGTCCCAGATCCAGCAGGGGAAAGAACGAGTAATCGCTTACGCCAGCCGAAAACTGCGACCCACCGAGAGAAACCCTGAGAATTACAGCTCATTTAAGCTAGAGTTCCTGGCAGTGGTGTGGGCAGTCACCGAACGCTTTAAGCACTACCTCGCTTCTTCCCGGTTCATCGTGTACACGGATAACAACCCGTTGACACACCTGGACACGGCAAGACTCGGTGCCCTAGAGCAGAGATGGATGGCCCGTCTGTCCAACTACAAGTTCACAATCAAATACCGGGCAGGACGCTCCAATACCAACGCGGACGCCCTGTCCAGGATGCCAAACCTACCGGACGTAGGAGAAGATCCAGAGGGACTGGAAGAAGTTGAACTCCCCGCGTTCCACCGTCATGGGACT
This sequence comes from Phyllobates terribilis, assembly GCF_046119375.1. Lineage (NCBI taxonomy): Eukaryota > Metazoa > Chordata > Amphibia > Anura > Dendrobatidae > Phyllobates > Phyllobates terribilis. The sequence continues at coordinate 498,162,395 of NW_027362761.1, read as the reverse complement.
ATCCAGTATTCCCATCGGGTAAAGAGTAAGCAAGCCGCTACGTTTAACCCCTTGCCTCACTACAACTGGGAGGAAACGCAAGACAGTGACCCTGCCGTCCGACTGGTGAAGGAGATGCTGACTCGGCCAGAGGCTCGCCTTGACCCAGACGCTCCGGAGGAAGCCAAGCAACTATGGGCTGAGAAGAGTCGACTGTTCCTTTACAAGGGGAAGTTGTGCCGCAGAATGGTTAACTCCCGGACGCATGAACTAATCTGGCAAGTAGTGGTGCCACGAAGAGACGCAGCCATGGTGATGGAGGCATACCACGACGGGGCTGGACACTTCGGATGGAAGAAGCTGGAGTTCCTGCTGCGCGAGCGGTTTCACTGGGTAGGCATGAGGGGAACCATCGAGAGGTGGTGCAGAGACTGTGGCCCGTGCAACCTAAGAAGGAAGGACCGTGCCAGCCAGAAGACTCCCCTGCAGTCCATCGTCACCCGGCAGCCGTTGGAACTGGTAGCCTTGAATCATGTAAAACTGACCCCAAGCAGAAGTGGCTACGTCTACGCACTAACCATCGTGGACCACTACTCCCGGTTCTTGGTTGTCGTCCCCGTCAAGGACTTAACAGCTCGAACAGCAGCTAGAGCCTTCCAGCAGCATTTCTGCCGTCCACACGGGTACCCGGACCAAGTGTTGACAGACCAGGGACCTGCCTTTGAAGCGGAGGTCTTCCAAGAATTCTGCACTCTGTATGGCTGCCGGAAGATAAGGACAACACCCTATCATCCGCAAACTAATGGACTTTGTGAGAAAATGAACCAGGTGGTAATGGATCTTCTGAAAACGTTGCCCCTGGAAGAACGCAACCTGTGGCCTGAGAAGCTGCCCGATCTGGTGGACCTATACAACCACATCCCGGTAGGTTCCACCAACTGTACCCCGGCTTACCTAATGAGGGCGAGACCTGGTAAGTTACCTGTTGACCTGGAAATGGGAGTCCTGACACCCGAGGACACTTCACCAGAAGCAGACTGGGACACAGAGAGGCAGCAGCAGTACCGGAGAGTACAGAAGAGTGTGGAGCGAAGTCTCTGTCAGGCTAGGGAAAGACAAGAGAAAACTTACAACCAGTATGCTCCCGCTGTTCCCCTGGTACCCGGAGAGCAGGTCTTGAAGAGAAAAAGACGGCTCCACAAGTTGGACGACCAGTGGGAGAAGGACCCGTACACCGTACTGCCCTCAAGCCACGACAACCCAAAGGTCTGTACCATCAGTAAAGACGGAGGGGAAACCACGACCATTGTATCCCGGGATCACCTGAAGAAGTGTCCCGAACAGCTACGGAACCCTGAGGAGGAACAAGAAGACCCTCGACCCGTAGAGGAAAGGGAAGACATGGTTAGTACTGTGCTCGGAGACTTCCCTCGGTCTTGGACTCAAGTCAATGGTGCAGTTGTGGTACCCGTACTCACCTTCCTCCAACCAGCATCCCAAGCACCTACGGAGCGACAGGTAGAGCTGGAAGAGCAGCCGGTCCAGGAGGCAGAAGACTCCACACAAGCAGAACAGGAGGATCAACCCTCTGCTTATAGTGAGCCTGCCGTACCCCTAGTGAGCCAAGGAGCCGGTAGACAGCTGCCCAGTTTACACTTGACAGCTCCTACACCCTGTAGTTCAGGGCTAGACAGTCAGCTCCGTAGGTCCACTAGGGCCACTAGAGGCCAGTTACCCGCACGTTGGAGGATTTGAAGTGTATAAATTGTTTTATTTGTGGTTACCTGTTTTTCTTGTTGCTTGTGTATAATTATGTGTTTCTAGTTGTTTATAGGAGTCTTTGGTGGATTTACCGGGAATCCTGTGTACATAGTTGGAGCGTAACCCAGGACGGACTAAAGACTGTTAAGGACTCGGGGTAGGACAGACCCCTACCTGGTTACGTCTCCCTGTTTTGGTGAAATGGACACCTTGCTTTTCTTCAAAAACTGCACCCGGTTGCGGACACGCCGTGACCATCTTTATATGTATTTCTTATTGTACTATTATTGTTTATACCTTGTTATGTTTTTCCAAAAATATGTTTAGTCCCGGAGTACTAAATTTCACTAGGGGGGAATGTGACACCCCAGGGGTCTGGTTGCCACAGTGATAGAGATATTACGTCTGAGAGCAGGTGGGAGGTCTCTTGGTCAGGGATCCTATGCATGCCACACCTCCTGCCCAGTCCTGGGAGGGGAAGAACTTCCCCTATATAAACCTAGGGCTGAGGCAGGGTGGGTGAGTAGAGAAGAGGTAGAGACAGAGAAGCAGCATAGGAAGAAACTACAGGAGCTCTGTGGGAACAGTGCTACAAGGAGTCAGGGGCTGGCAGCTGCAGAGCTCGCCCTGACTGAGAAGTATCACCGGACCCGGAGTCCGAGGCTGTGGGGACTAATCTCTACCCAGCAGCAGAAACCGACCGGCAGGGGATTGCAGGTCCTCTGGCCCAGAAACCCGAAGGCACGGTCACACGCGTGGGACCAGCACCGCCATCGTGGAGCGGAAGCCATTAGAAGGCCCCGAGCACCACACGGTACACTCAGGGACGTGGGCTACTTTTACCCGCCTCTAGCAAGGTAGCCAGAAGAGTACAGTTAGTTGGGAAGGCCTACAACTCCGCCTGGCCAGGGGAGATCCCATCTGCTCAAGGACTGACCAGGCCCCGATTGCTAGCAAGTACTCCGGGAGGGTCTATCTTTGTCACCAGTAAAGACCCTGAACTACACCGCATCGTCTCTGAGTGGTTCCTGCTACCCCCATCATCCACGTCGGCTGCCCTGAGGCCATACCCCTCCCGTTGGGGGTTATACCATCCACGCTGCACCATCCTTCCACCGGCCTCAGCGGTCTGCCCTGCAGCGGCAGCTCCATAGCTGCATTCAACGGGTGGCGTAGTCATCCACCATCCACTGCTAATAGACTGCCACTTAGTCTGACTCCCTGGGCACGGACCGGGTCACCGCCACGAGACTACTACCCCCCATCTGATCCGGCTCCGGGTAGGCTCCCGCGTGCGCAACGCTGCGCGACTCAGGCCCAGGGGCGCGTCACTAACATGTCCGCCTGCATCTTCCTCACAGACCGGCAGTTTGCCGGGGACACCCTTATCAACCCCGTCTAAGCACAATAGCCAGCCCTCGGTCCCTCAGATGTGGACAAGTAAAAGACCATTTCCTCCTAGCCATGAGAAAGCTAAGAGGTTGAATTTCACCATCTGCAAGCTCTTGGCTACAGAAATGCTGCCTTTCCGCCTGGTGGACACAGAGGATTTTCGAGACCTTATGTCCGTCGCAGTGCCCCAGTACCAGATGCCCAGTCGGCACTACTTCTCAAAGAAAGGTGTGCCTGCACTCCACCAGCATGTCACACACAACATCACCGCTTCTTTGAGAAACTCTGTGTGTGACAGGGTGCATTTCACCACAGACACTTGGACGAGTAGGCATGGACAGGGGCGTTACATGTCGCTGACTGGGCACTGGGTAACTATGGTGACAGCAGGACAAGGGGCTGCTGTCCAAGTCTTGCCGTCCCCACGAGTTGTGCGTCAATCCTCTTTATCTCAAAGTTCCTCCACTGCTTCTGCCTCCTCAACCTCCTCTCGGTCCCCCACCTGCACCCAAAGCCTGTCTGGTCATGCCACAAGCTTTCTAACTGCGCAGAAGGGATCCTGCACACCTCCTTACTATGCTGGCAGTAGGGCTCAACGTCATCAGGCGGTTTTTACTTTGAAATGTCTGGAAAATATGAGTCACACAGCTGAGGAGTTGTGGTCAGCTTTGGAGAACCAATTTCATGAATGGTTGTCTCCACTGGACCTGAAACCAGGGAAGGCCATGTGCGACAATGCTGCAAACCTGGGTGCGGCCCTTCGCCGGGGCAATGTCACACACGTGCCTTGTATGGCTCACGTGTTGAACCTGGTTGTCCAGCAATTTTTAGCCCACTATCCCGGACTAGATGGCCTTCTGCAGAGGGCACGGTCGCTGTGTACTCACTTCCGCCGTTCGCATCCCGCAGCTCAGCGACTTACATCTCTACAGAAGTCGTTGGGCCTGCCACTTCACCGGCTAAAATGCGATGTGCCTACCCGGTGGAATTCAACTCTGCACATGTTGCAGCGACTGTGGCAGCACCGACAAGCCCTGGTGCAATACGTTCTGACGTATAGCCTGGGCCAACGAGATCCAGAGGTGGGGCAAATCACGCTGGAGGAGTGGTCTCAGATCAGGGACCTATGCACCCTTCTGCACAGTTTTGAAATGGCGACGAAGATGTTTAGTGCTGACGATGCCATTATCAGCATGACTATTCCGGTGATTTACATGCTGGAGCACATGTTAAACAGAATTCGGAGTCAGGTGGTGGCACAAGAGGAGGTGGAGGAAGTAGAGGAGGAGGAGTTGTATGCGGAAGGGCTAACATCTGCAAGGTCCAGACGGTCGGCAGCACCAAGGCGGCAGGCATGTGAGGGTGGGGGAGATGGTTTTACCAGGGTGCATGGTAGCAGCCAAACTAGTGAGGAAGGTGCAGGAGCCCAGGAAGAAGTGGAGGACGAACTGATGGAAGACTCATCAGATGAGGGAGACCTTGATCACATTTCTGTTGTGCGAGGTTGGGGGGAGAGGACAGAGGAAGGAAGCATGATTGTTACCTCGCCACCAACACAACAGGGACTTGGTGCTCCTGGATGTGCAACACACATGAGTGCCTTCTTGCTGCACTACCTGCAACATGACCCTCGAATTGTGAGAATTAGAAATAATCCTGACTACTGGGTTGCCACACTGTTAGATCCCCGGTACAAAAGTAAATTTGCAGAAATTATTCCTGCCATAGAAAGGGATGCACGCATGCAGGAGTATCAGCAGAGACTGTTGCAGAATCTTACATGTGCTTTTCCACAAAACACCAGTGGTGCACGTAGTGAATCTCACAGTTCCAACTTGCCAACCGTGGGACCGTTGAGTGTTCAGCACTCAAACCATAACAGAACCACAGTATCTGCTGGTAACATCAATTTTGCGGAATCATTTCACCACTTTTTTAGCCCATCCTTTGCAAGGCCACAGGAGACAAGAAGTCTGACACATAGTCAACTCCTAGAGACGATGGTACAGGAGTATCTCCAAGTAAACATTGAAGCCATGACTGTGTCACTGGACCCTTGCTCTTTTTGGGCTTCCAATCTGGATAAATGGCCGGAGCTAGCCACTTACGCCTTGGAGATCTTGTCATGCCCCGCAGCCAGCGTTCTGTCTGAACGTGTGTTCAGCGCTGCTGGTGGTGTGCTGACAGATAAGCGCACGCGGCTCTCCACTGATAATGTAGACAGACTCACGTTCATAAAGATGAATAAATCATGGATCCGAAATGACTTTTCTACCCCTGTGTCATCCTGGGGAGAGTAAAAGCTTGATGATTGGTTAAAATCACCTCACCAACTGTTTTAAGCTTTCAAATTACTAATCATGTTTATCTGTATCTTGGCTGGAAAATAATTTGGGCTTTGTAGCAGTGTGCAGCACTGATTCTATTAGGCCATCTATAATAAGCTCCACCAGATTTAAAATTACTAATCATGTTTATCTGTATCTTGGCTGGAAAATAATTTGGGCTTTGTAGCAGTGGGCAGTACTGATTCTATTAGGCCATCTATACTAAGCTCCACCAGATTTAAAATTACTAATTATGTTTATCTGTACCTTGGCTGGAAAATAATTTGGGCTTTGTAGCAGTGTGCAGCACTGATTCTATTAGGCCATCTATACTAAGCTCCACCAGATTTAAAATTAATAATAATTTTTAGCTGCATCTAGCCCGGAAAATAATTTTGGGGCTCCGAGATGCGCAAGACACATAAGTGCCTTCTTGCTGCACTACCTGCAACATGACCCTCATATTGTCAGAATTCGAAGTAATCCTGACTACTGGGTTGCCACACTCTTAGATCCCCCAAACTTTTCGATCAACCTTTTCATTTTAATAAAGACCAAAAAAAATGGTCATTTTTTAAATTATAAGCATTAGCAGGTTATTAGAAACTGAAATCAAACAGTTTTCAACTCAAAACTTTATTCTAGGTGATGTTACATTTTCGCATAGGACCCCTTGTTCGAAAGGAGCTTCTGAACTCTCTCGTCCATTGAATTTGTCAGGTTTTGGATGGTTTCTGCTTCAATTGTTTTGCATGAGGACAGAATACCCTCCCAGAGCTGTTGCTTAGATGTGAACTGCCTCCCGCCATCATAGACACTCCTTTTGATGATGCTCCAGAGGTTCTGAATGGGGTAGAGGTCAGGGGAGCATGGGGGTCACACCATAAGTTTGTCCCCTTTTATGCCCATATCAGCCAGAGATGCAGATGTTTTATGTGCAGCATGAGATGGTGCATTATCATGCAGAAAAATGATCTTGCTGTGGAATACACGGTTCTTCTTCTTGAACCATGGCAGGAAGTGCTGCTTGAGAAACTCCACATACATTATGGAGTTCATCTTTACCCCTTCAGGGATCCTAAAGGGGCCGACAATCTCTCTCCCCATGATTCCAGCCCAAAACATTACTCCACCTCCTCCTTGTTGGCGCTGTAGCCGTGTTTGCGTGGGGTGTCCATCAACCAGCCATCCTCCACTCCATCCATCTGGACCATCGAGCGTTGCACGGCACTCATCCGTGAACAAAACAGTTTTGAAATCAGTCTTCATGTAATGTTTGGCCCACTGGAGCCGTTTCTGCTTGTGTGAAGTGGATAGAGGAGGTCGACAGGATGGCGTATGCACAGCTGCAAACCTCTGAAGGACCCTGCATCTTGTTGTTCGGGGGACGTTGGAGGCACCAGCAGCTTCAAAAACTTGTCTGCTGCTATGACAAGGCTTTTTTGCCGCTGCTCTTTTAACCTGACGTAATTGCCTTTAGGAAAGAGTCCTCAATTTGCCCTTATCAGCACGCACACGTGTGTACTGTGAATCAGCTACATACTTCTTGATTGCCAAGACACTTCATCCTGATCATCACACAATGTTGATTGTAGTCATGCCTTGACCTAAACACTCCACAATTTGTTGCTTCTCAGCAGCCGACACATCCTTTTTCTTTCCTATTTTGGCAGAAAATGTAGGCTGCTTAATAATGTGGGACAGCCTTCGTAAGTAGTCTTGCCTTTCATTGGACACACCTGCCAAACTAATTAGCACAGGTGTCTGCAATTGCTTACAGTGATATAAAGAGCCCTGACACACATCACCATCAATGAGTTTAACTGACAAACAAACAAATTCTTCCCTTATCACTCCTAAACACTTTTTGCATAATAATTTGGAACACAGTGTACATGTGCTTTTCCACAAAACACCAGTGGTTCACGTAGTGAATCTTACAGTTCTAACTTGCCAACCGTGGTCTGTATGGAGTTGTTCAATAAAGGGCCCAAAATTAAGATAACATAGATGGGAGAGGTCTCTATGAATAGGAATTCCTAAGTATTTGATACCCTGTGAGGGCCGAGCAAAGGGAAAGTTGGACTGGATGGAATCCTGTATGGATTTGGGGAGGGAGACATCGAGGGCCTCGGACTTCGCTTCATTGATTTTAAAATTTGACCATGTAACAAAGTGATCTATTTCAGCCATAACAGCATGGATGGATATATGTGATTGAGTGATATATACTAGGACATCATCAGCAAATAGAGAGCACTTGTACTCGGTGCCTCCCACCTCAATCCACCTAATATTGGGGTTATGGCGAATTGATGAGAGCAGGTGCTCCGTCACTAGGATGTATAAGAGAGGGGACAGAGGACATCTCTGCCTTGTCCCATTGGTGATTGTGAAAGGTGATGAAAATGTTCTGATGCACACCCTGGGCCTTGGGACACCCGGAGCCGGACCCTTTTTGGTGGATGCTGGTGGTTGTAGTCTCCGTGGCGGCGACCCGGTTCCGTGGCTCAGGGCGGTCAAACCAGTGGCGGAACTATTTATGTGGTTTTGATGTTTAAATGTCCGACTACGCCACCCGTGAATTGCGGTCAGAGTGAACCGCCGCTGCAGGGCAGACCGCTGAGGCTGGTGTTGTGGGTGCAGCAGAGCGTAGCATAACTCCCCACGGGAGGAGTATAGCCTCAGGGAAGTGTATGCGGAGGATGGGGGTGATGGTGCAGGGCAGCAGCAGTAACGACACGGAGTCAGTGATGCAGTCCAGGGCCTTTACTCACAGTTCTTATTATCCAGACCACGTCTGCAGGTAACGGCTGCCCACGTCGTACTGTGGTTACCAGGTGAGGGGCTCAGACAACTCCCAGATAACTTTGGAGCGCTTCACAGGACCCCCTTTGTGTGTCCTTTGTCTGGCCTTTCTTACCAACCCTTCTGTCCGGCTGCCTCGGGCCTCCTCTTGGTAAACTTGGCGCCAGTTTCCCTGACCCTATGTGGTGCCTTCCTAGCGGGTGTAGCGAGGGGCTGCGCCACATAAAATGTCACAGCCTCCGGTTTCTAGCTGAGGGTCATTTCCTGCCTCCACTAGTTTCGGGGACCGGTCTACCCCTTTGGCCTGACCCCTCCACGCAGGTGGATTCGGGCGTGCGGTGGCGACTCGCCCGTCCGCACCCCTGGGATCCCTTCGTTCCTCGTTCCTGGAGCCTTCTCCGCTCCTCTTCCTTCCTTCTCCCTCTTCCAGGCCTGGGCCTCTGTTACTAGGCCCGCCTCCGGAGCAGAGCTCATGCAGAGCCCCTGCTCCCTGTCACTTCTGCTCAGACTTCTCTGCACTGAACTAAGATGGTGCCCTCCTTTTATACTCCCTTCTCAATGCACCCAGGAACTGCTTCCTCCCTGCTCCTGCACTACAGGGTTCCCCTTCCTCAGTGTTCCCTCCCCCCACTCCAACCAGGGACAGGGACTGTCGTGCCCATCTCAGGGGCATATTGGTCGCCCTGCCCCACGGCAATGTGGTGTAATGCATGCAGGTGTCGGGTCCTGATCCACACTCCATCCTTACCTGAGAGTGAGATATCACACCTCTGGGTGAGGTGCAATACCTCTGTAGCAACCGAGCCCTCAGGGTGCTACAGTTCCATTTATCTTCAGCCTAGGTGACGTATTGTGATACAGCGCCGTGATTTTGGCTATAAAAGGGTCCCCTAGACCCCTACCCCAAGCTTTTTAAGAGAATCATATATGGCGTGCCAGGAGACTCTATGGAATGCTTTCTCAGCATCCAACGAGAGTATCTAATTACAAATTTTTAACTGCATCTAGCCCAGGAAATACTTTGTGCCTAGTAGCAGTGTCTGCTAGTCAGCGGATTATCCCGGCTGTTAAGCAAGCTACACCACCTGTAGTTTGGACACTTAATTTTTTCAAAGGAAATGCTTCGGGACCACAGGATACTCAGTGAAGAGCATCAGGAGGCACCCCAAGGCATAGGGGCTGGGACTGGCAGTAGGATGCCTTGCGGTGGACAGCCGAGCTTGATCCTTATAAAAGCTTTTTAACTGCAGCAGCTTTAGTGGACGCTACTGGAGCTGGAATTACGCGGCTGCTGGCATGAGACTTGCCCTCCAATAGATCCTTGTAAATGGATTTAAAGTGTATTCATTCAAATTAGAGAGACAATTTAAATTAAAAAGCTTAGAGCTGCCTCCACCACAGGGGGGCTCGCTCGACCCACCAGCGGACAGGCACCAGTATTGGGAGAGGGGGGCTGGCCGTCAGGGTTCACCGCGGCTCTGGCACAAACCCGGCGACACGGAGGTGTCACGGGCAGGAGCGGACTGGCTGTGTCGGCTTCTCACTTTTTGGATTTTAGAAGGGCATGACATGCCTATATCTGTGTCTCCCCCTCCTTTTACTCCTCCACCTCTTTTCTTTTCGCATGACTATATGTACTTGTCACTTTTCCATGTGTTAGTTGTGTCTTCTGAGCAGTTTGTCAGCTTTTGGACACCTTTGAAGGTGTTTTCTATGTGTTTCTATTTGTTTTTGTTTGCCTGCCATTGGTTTTAACGGTGTTCGAAGGTGTTCGACGAACAGTTCGACGAACAGTTCGGCGAACACACGGGTGTTCGACGAACCGAACCGAACTCGAACACTACGGGGGTGGCTCAACACTAATCACCAGTGACATTATGCACAGGAGCTCTGTATATAGTGTCAGTGTGTGTGTACAGGTAATACAGGGATCACCAGTGACATTATGCACAGGAGCTGTGTATATAGTGTCAGTGTGTGTGTATAGGTAATACACATACTCACCAGTGATTTCTCTAGGTGAAGTTCTTTATCTGCCGCAGACCGATATATCACATCTTCTATGCAGGACTTATTTCTGCAGAAAATAACATAGTTAGCTATAACTGATCACTTCCAGAGCGCAATACACACTTTTCCCAAGATTTCTACACTGCATGAAATGACGAAAAAAGAAACCTAGTGCCGCACTACGCAGTAACAGTGCTCCAGTGTCATTCTGTGCCTGTTCATCTCTGTCAGCAGACATATTTGTCTGATAGCAAAGATGTAGCAGAGCTGAAGACAGAAGACCTATGGATAACGTTGGAGTGAGGATTTATACTTATTAAAGATGGAGTCCCTAAATGTGTTTTATTTTTAACTAAAAAAAATTTCTGTCTTTTTTTTTTCTGTCTACTAGAAATTCATGGTGGCTATGTCTAATTTGGCATGGCACCCTGAATTTCGGGCTTAGTACCAGCTGATAATACAAAGCTGGCCTGGTACTAACCCTATTATTACCCAGGGTGCCACTCACCACCAGGGCCGCTAGAAGAGCCGGGTAAAGCACCTGGAAATGGTGCTATGATGAATGCGCCATTTTCAGGGGTGGCTGCGGGCTGCGATTTTCAGCATGGGGGGCCAAGAACGCTTGGGCCTTACCATGCTGTGAATCCCAGCCCCCAGCTGCCTTGTTTTATCTGGCTGACGATCAACATATGGCGGGAGCTGGGCAATGGGCATGATTATCAAATAATATATATCTGACAGGAGCCCATACATTCTCCTGCCTCCAATAATATATACCTGACAGGAGCCCATAGATTCTGCTGCCTCCAATAATATATACCTGACAGGAGCCCATAGATTCTCCTGCCTCCAATAATATATACCTGACAGGAGCCCATACATTCTCCTGCCTCCAATAATATATACCTGACAGGAGCCCATAGATTCTCCTGCCTCCAATAATATATACCTGACAGGAGCCCATAGATTCTCCTGCCTCCAATAATATATACCTGACAGGAGCCCATAGATTCTCCTGCCTCCAATAATATATACATGACATGGGCCCATACATTCTGCTGCCTCCAATAATATATACCTGACAGGAGCCCATACATTCTCCTGCCTCCAATAATATATACCTGACAGGAGCCCATAGATTCTCCTGCCTCCAATAATATATACCTGACAAGAGCCCATAGATTCTCCTGCCTCCAATAATATATACCTAACAGGAGCCCATATATTCTCCTGCCTCCAATAATATATACCTGACAGGAGCCCATAGATTCTCCTGCCTCCAATAACATATACCTGACAGGAGCCCATAGATTCTCCTGCCTCCAATAATATATACCTGACAGGAGCCCATACATTCTCCTGCCTCCAATAATATATACCTGACAGGAGCCCATAGATTCTGCTGCCTCCAATAATATATACCTGACAGGAGCCCATAGATTCTCCTGCCTCCAATAATATATACCTGACAGGAGCCCATACATTCTCCTGCCTCCAATAATATATACCTGACAGGAGCCCATAGATTCTCCTGCCTCCAATAATATATACCTGACAGGAGCCCATAGATTCTCCTGCCTCCAATAATATATACCTGACAGGAGCCCATAGATTCTCCTGCCTCCAATAATATATACCTGACAGGAGCCCATACATTCTGCTGCCTCCAATAATATATACCTGACAGGAGCCCATACATTCTCCTGCCTCCAATAATATATACCTGACAGGAGCCCATAGATTCTCCTGCCTCCAATAATATATACCTGACAAGAGCCCATAGATTCTCCTGCCTCCAATAATATATACCTAACAGGAGCCCATATATTCTCCTGCCTCCAATAATATATACCTGACAGGAGCCCATAGATTCTCCTGCCTCCAATAACATATACCTGACAGGAGCCCATAGATTCTCCTGCCTCCAATAATATATACCTGACAGGAGCCCATACATTCTCCTGCCTCCAATAATATATACCTGACAGGAGCCCATAGATTCTCCTGCCTCCAATAATATATACCTGACAGGAGCCCATAGATTCTGCTGCCTCCAATAATATATACCTGACAGGAGCCCATAGATTCTGCTGCCTCCAGTAATATATACCTGACAGGAGCCCATAGATTCTCCTGCCTCCAATAATATATACCTGACAGGAGCCCATAGATTCTGCTGCCTCCAATAATATATACCTGACAGGAGCCCATAGATTCTCCTGCCTCCAATAATATATACCTGGTAGGAGCCCATACATTCTGCTGGCTTCAATAATATATACCTGGTAGGAGCCCATAGATTCTGCTGCCGCTGCCTGGGGTGACGCCGGGTCCGTCCTCCACAGTGCACACAGGAAGCAGTCCCAGGGCGATGACGTCATCGCCCTGAGACTGACCTCCTGCGCATGTGCTGGCAGTGTCGCGCTGCGCAGAGGAGGCAGAGGGGCACTGCGGCAGCAGGCAGAGCAGGGAGATGGCTCTCCCTGCTTTGCCGCTGCAGAGGGCCCATCACTAATCATATCGGCAGTTCCGATCGGGACCCGGGGCCCACCGGGGTTTTTCCTGATCCTCCGGTGGGCCAGTCCGCCCCTGGCTACAAGTGTCACATTCCTTGTGTGAAGCCACTCATGATCAATAGACAATGCCAGAAGCGTCTTACTTGGGGCAAGGAGAAAAAGACCTGGACTGTTGCTCAGTGGTCCAAGGTGTTTTCAGATGAAAGTAAATTTTGCATTTCATTTAGAAATCAAGGTCCCAGAGTCTGGAGGAAGAGTGGAGAGTCCACAATCCAAGCTGTTGAGGTCTAGTGTGACGTTTCCACAATCAGTGATGGTTTGGCAAGCTATATCATCAGCTGGTGTAGGTCCACTGTGTTTTATCAAGACCAAAGTCAGCGCAACCGTCTACCAGGAACTTTTAGAGCACTTCATGCTTCCCTTTCCTGACAAGCTTTTTGGAGATGGAAATTTCATTCTCCAGCAGGACTTGGCCCCTGTCCACACTGCCAAAAGTACCAATACCTGGTTTAAAAACAACAGTATCACTGGGCTTGATTGGCCAGCAAACTTGCCTGACCTTAACCCCATAGAGAATATTTAGGGTATTGTCAAGAGGAAGATGAGAGACACCAGACCCAACAATGGAGACGAGCTGAAGGCTGCTATCAAAGCAACCTGGGTTTCCATAACACCTCAGCAATACCACAGTGTAACATCCCTGGCGGCATGCTGGCATGGCTTACCACCTCCCACCATGCAAGACCGCTATCTTACCTATCAGTCCAGGCTGCACACTTTGCTCCAGTACCTGCTGTGTGCATGTCTCTTGTCTGATTGCTTAGGGCGGCGGCGCGGTTACTACCTGTCTCTTATAGTTACTGTTTGCACAGTCCTAATGTGTCCCCAGCCTATTGCTGTGAATCACTGGATACTTAAACCCCCTCCACCCAGTAGGAGGTGCCTGAGCAACACTTTCATTCAGTGTGTTCTGTGCAACTGAGTTGCCAGGTCCTGTCCTGTATCTTGTCTGTTTCCGCCACCCTGGGGGCTGTATACCCAAGCCTGTTACCTGTATCTGTGACTTCTAGTCTGTTCCGCCACCCTGGGGGCTGAGTTCCCAGGCTCGTTCCTGTATCTTGTACCTGGTTCAGTTCCTGTCTGAACAGTGTCCTAACCCGTTACTTGTTTGTCTCTATGTCCGAACCTTCCCTTTTCCTGCAGTGTCTGAACCTGCACCTAACTCCAACTCATTGTCTCTGTTTTGTGTCCACCCGCTACTTCATAGTAAGTACCTTGAGTGTATCTGGTTCTGCTTGTCCCGTTTCCCTGCCTCCATATCTACCTCCTGTGTTCTAACTATCTTCCTGTATTTTCCAGTCTGTTCCATGTGAACAGAGCCCTGTCCTGTCTGCCTGCACCTTCTGCTCTGTTCTGCTCTGCTTGCCCACCGCATCTGCGGTTTTGCTCTGCTTGTCTACCGCATCTGCGGTTTCGCTCTGCTCTGCTTGTTCACCGCACCTGCAGTTTTGCTCTGCTCTGCTTGTTCACCGCACCTGCGGTTTCGCTCTGCTCTGCTTGTTCACCGCACCAGCGGTTTCGCTCTGCTCTGCATGTTCACCGCGCCTGCGGTTTTGCTCTGCTCTGCTTGTTCACCGCACCTGCGGTTTTGCTCTGCTCTGCTTGTTCACCGCACCTGCAATTTCGCTCTGCTCTGCTTGTTCACCGCACCTGCGGTTACGCTCTGCTCTGCTTGTTCACCGCACCTGCGGTTTCGCTCTGCTCTGCTTGTTCACCGCACCTGCGGGTTTTGCTCTGCTCTGCTTGTTTACCGCACCTGCGGGTTTTGCTCTGCTCTGCTTGTCTACCGCACCTGCGGGTTTTGCTCTGCTCTGCTTGTCTACCGCACCTGCGGGTTTTGCTCTGCTCTGCTTGTCTACCGCACCTGCAGGTTTTGCTCTGCTTGTCTACCGCACCTGCGGGTTTTGCACTGCTCTGCCTGTCTACCGCACCTGCGGGTTTTGCTCTGCTTGTCTACCGCACCTGCAGGTTTTGCTCTGCTCGGCTTGTCTACCGCATCTGCGGGTTTTGCTCTGCTCTGCTTGTCTACCGCACCTGCGGCTCCGTTCCTGCATCCCAGTCTGTACTGGTCCCTATCCTGCCTGCGTTCCTACCTGCCAGTACCCGCCTGTCTGCATGCCAGCCGTGCCTGCCAGTGCCCACCTGTCTGCATGCCAGCCGTGCCTGCCAGTGCCCACCTGTCTGCATACCAGCCGTGCCTGCCAGTACCCACCTGTCTATATGTCAGTCTAACCTGCTTGTTCCTGCATTCCTCGGTGTGGGTCAACAGCTGTGACCGGGGTCTGATCTGGAGTAGCACCTGGTCCCTCTGCTCGGTTCCTCCCTGGTTCACGGAGTCGACTGAGCCGCCGTGCGACCTTGGTTGGACCGGGTTGATACTTAGTCACGCCCCTGAAGGGAATCCTCGGTTCATGGTCCAGTGGGATCACTAATCATGCTGACGCCAGTCAGTCTGGGCGTGTGCGTAACACACAGGCTGATCGCCTCCATGCCATGCCGCATTGATGCAGTAATTGATGCAAAAGGAGCCCCGACCAAGTATTGAAGGCATTTATTGAACATACATTTCAGTAGGCCAACAATTTGGATTTTAAAAACATTTTTCAAGCTGTTGTTATAAAGTATTCTAATTTACTGAGATAATGACTTTTGTGTTTTCATTGGCTGTAAGCCATAATCATCAACATTTACAGAAATAAACGCTTGAAATAGATCACTCTGTTTGTAATGACTCTACATAATATATGAGTTTCACTTTTTTGGATTGAAGAACTGAAATAAATTAACTTTTTGATGATATTCTAATTTTGTGAGAAGCACTTGTATAAAATAAAGCGCCAACGCTCTCCTAGTGTGGTTGTGTGAGACACAGCACTGTGGAGTATCTGAATAGAGGGTTTGCAGATCAAACGTGGTATTAAGGTAATCGGAGATGTGTGCAATCTGCGCTGCTGGTGCTGTGTCCAATATGCAGAGTGGAGGTAACAGTGCAGCTTAATCTCAATGCGTTTCGAAGTTTTCAGACTTCTTCTGGAGATCCAGAAGCCTTTGTTCTCCTGAAGAAGGCAGAGGGGCCGGGGGAGGGGGCTAAGAAAATAACCCACCGTCCGGCCCCTATGTACCTAAAGTTAATTACACGAAAACTTCAAATGCTAATTAAAGAACAACCACAAAGCGGATTTCTTCACTAAAGGTATCTATTTAAAGGGGTTTTCCGGTTTAAAATGATAAGTCTGCAAACACTCTGTGTGACTGCAGACTTATGAATCCCCCCAGCTCACGCACTGCATGTTGCAAGGATTCACCGGTTTCTGATCTGGGAACGGCAGTGATGTATAACTCATACATCACCGCTGTTCCCAGCTCAGAAATTGGCAAATCCTTGCCGCGCACAGTGCGTGCCCTGGGGGCATTCATAAGTCTGCAGTCACACAGAGTGAATGCAGACTTATCATTTAAGGCCACATCCCCACTATCAGTATTTGGTCAGTATTCAGTCAGTATTTTTTCTCAGAAGCGGGAGTCAAAACCAGGTGAGGAACAATCAGAGAAAAGGTATAATAGAAAGAAGTCACCAATTCTGCATTTATCACCCACTCCTGGTTTTGTCTCCCACTCCTGACAAAAAATACCGACCAAATACTGACCAAATACTGACCTAAAACTGTTTACTTTCCCATTCGTTCTCCATTGCTTTTCCCCCTTTCTCTGTATTTATAAGGTGGAATGATCACATCTTCCCTGTGCAGGCAGGTGTCAAAATCTCAAATTGAGTGGTTTAACTGTACAACTAATACAGGTCCTATGCAGTGTGATTGTGTGCATCTTCTTTTTGTAGAATGATTGCTGTTGTTTTTGTGGTTTTATTTTATTTTTGTATTGACAGCTATAGGGTTGCTTCAAACGAGTGTATAAAAAAAATCGGTCAGAGGTTCATCAGACTGGGGCGGTTTTTTTTCTCACTTGTCAAACCATTTTTTTACACCAGCTATTAATCATTTACAGTTTCCTATGTTACAGAATTGCAATGTATCCGTAAAAATCAGACACCATAGTGTGGTTCCAAATGGCATCCCATATTTTAATGCACCCATGCACTTGTATGGGCGAGTCTCATCCTATTTATGGAAGAAATTGGTGCATGCTGCGATTTTATTCACATGCAGATTCAGTCAGTGAAAAAAATGGCTCATCTGCACTGTGCCACTAATAACATTGGTCCAACTGCTCTGGGTTTTTTTCACGGACAGCACTCTGACCAAAAATATGGTCGTGTGAACAAGCTCATAAAGGATCATGCTGTTTTGTTTTGCCATAATCATCTTTATTGATTTTCAAAAAGAAAAAAAAACAAAAACCATTACAGACGTAAAATGAAAAAAAGAAGTAGATCATATTGCATATACAGAAAAGAATAATAATTATGATTAGTTAATTAATGCCCCCCGGGATCATGCTGCTTAATCAATAATATTCATCATAAAATCTTTTAAGCTGATAAATGCTTAAGAAATAAGTAGTCATCGTCTGTGCTCTAATACGTCTAAGGGCTCACGCAGACAAGCGTAGAAATCAGACAGCATACTGACCCATCTTTATTCAATAGGGCTGTTCATATGAACGATTTTTCTCCCGGTCTAAACGACCGTGCAGCATGCACTACTTTCTTTCGAGTCTTGCATTAGACTCACACATTCAAGTAGATGCATAAAAAAAAAATCCCACACAAAACATAACCATTCGGATGATAAAACTTGGATGATTTTTTCATATGTTCGTCTACACCCCGCATTAGTCTAAGACATTGATGTAATGTGAAACTATTGAATTTGTGTGACGCTAGTCACTACTCACGAATAAGCCGTGAGGCTGGGTAGTTAAGAGGTCCGAGGTCAAAAGCCAAGACAGTATGTCATAGACAGAGGGATAAGACAAAGGCATAGTCAGGAAACAGTCCGAAGTCAATATTCCAAGAAGGTAACGGATAACAAGAAAAGGGTTAGGCAAACGGATGGTCAAGATAAATCCAAGGTCAAGCAGCAAAGATCTTAATACTAAACAAAGCGCACAGAGTAAGCACACAACTCATGAGCTAAGCTGCAATTGGCAGCAATCTAAGGCAGGAATCTGGTTAAATACAGACACATGGATGAAGCCCCAACGCACTTTGATTCTGATTGGATGGGTAAATTGTCACTCCAGAAACTGACAGCTCGGTACGCCCCAGCATACGATTGGACGGCTGAGCTGTCCATCATCATAGTGACAGTTCAGCATGCCCCTTTCCTAGATGGCAGAACTATCATTCACTGCATCCAGACACTCAGATACGAGGAACTGTGACAATTTGCTTTGAGAGCGTTTGTTAAATTTATGGGTAGCGTAAACTATCATATAAACCTTAAATTCTTTTATTTATAATTTGCACAAAACTAAACATAATATGGAAATAACTGAAATGCATGATGGATTATTCTCGGAGCTTAGATTTAGTAACATGTAATATTTGTCCCATTTATGCAGAATTCACAGTTTTCTCGATCTGCGCTTTTTATAATGGCTTCTCCACAATGGGATTATATCCAGAGTCATGCCATTGTTGTTCTAGGCCCTCATCCAAAATTTCAATCCTGGCTCTGTTTGCAATGCGGGAAAGTTGGTTACTGTGCATTCTCAAAGTAGATGTCTTCTACTGTTTTGACCTTTTGTGCTGAACAATGCCGGCCTCAGGCGATATACCTGAATAGTTGCAGGATTCCACTGAAATCTGGCACTAGTGATTCTTTAACATATAGCTTTGCCATCCATTAGTGTTGTATATCAGATTCTACCTACAGTTTCAGTTACAGAAGGGTGTATACATATATATATTTATATATACAGTGTATATATACAGTATAGACCAAAAGTTTGGAGACACCTTCTCATTTAAATATAATTTTCTGTATTTTCTTGACTTTCAAAATTGTACATTCACACTAAAGGCATCAGAACTATGAATTAACACATATGGAATTATATACTTAACAAAAAAGTGTGAAACAACTGAAAATATGTCTTATATTCTAGGTTCTTCAAAGTAGGCACCTTTTGCTTTGATGACTGCTTTACCCTGGAACATCCTTTCCAGGGTAAAGACTTGTGTATAAGTTAAAATAAATTACCAAAAATACTCCTCCACACCTTCGGCTATGTTCACAAGTAGCATTTTTTATGCGTTTTTGCACTTTTGCATTGCTTTCAACTATGACAAATGCATTCACCGTGAAATGTCATTTTAACATTTTACAACCTTATCTGGCCATGTGCTGTGTGACACATGCATAAAGTGCTGAAAAGACAAGGGAACAGCATGGGGAAGACCCCTGGAAACATCTCTGACTCCCAGGTCACTGTCTAAAAGTGTGCCCATCATAAGTGATCCTTACAGCATCAGAAGATGCAGACTTGCAACTATCCCCATGCAAGTGCTAGTCCCAGGGCAGTGTTCAATTGTACCTCCCCCATTCCTTGCAATACAAGCTCAAGTATGCAGCCTGCCACCCACCCACCCCCAGGCTGCAATACCATACTGCTTGCTTGCTTGAACTTAAAATTGGGCCTTTTAGGCATGTGGAGGCGGAATGTGGCCACCACGTCATGGCTGTGTTGGCGGCCTGGAATCCATACTCAGTCCCCAGCCGCCCGGCGGCCGGGTGTCCATACTCGGTCCCCAGCCGCCCGGCGGCCGGGTGTCCAC
This sequence comes from Phyllobates terribilis, assembly GCF_046119375.1. Taxonomy (NCBI): domain Eukaryota; kingdom Metazoa; phylum Chordata; class Amphibia; order Anura; family Dendrobatidae; genus Phyllobates; species Phyllobates terribilis. The sequence continues at coordinate 498,142,803 of NW_027362761.1, read as the reverse complement.
ACACGGTCCCCAGCCGCCCCTATTTCTCCTTGGAACATCCCCCCACACACTTTTCTTAGCCCGGCCTGCTTTAGGCAGCATTGGACGAGCCCACCAGAGAACCAGACTCCTCCGGTGGGCCCTGACTTCTCCATCGGTGGAGTTGAGAGTGCGAAGGTGAGGAGCATGATGATGATGACAAAAGTTAGCATCTGCTATGTTTTCTTTTAATGCAAGTGTAAGTGTGCAGCCTGCCACCCACCCACCCCCAGACTGCAATTCCATACTGCTAGCTTGCACTTGAAATGGGGCCTTTTAGTTTGGAGGAGGCCGAAGCTGGCCACTACCTCATGGCTGCTTCGGCAGCGAGGTATCCATACTCAGTCCCCAGCCGCCCAATATTTGTCCTGGTGTGCCTTATACATAAGATTAAGCGCGTATACCAAAACATTACCTGTGCCCTCCCCAGTGCATTTAGTGGCAAGGAGAGCCTATTCCGCTGTAGTGTGTGCATGCCAAACCCCTGTTCATGGTACATGCGAAGATGCCTCCCACCTTGCACCTGTCGTTGCAGACTTGCAACTATCCCCATTCAAGTCCTTGTCCCAGGGCAGTGTTCAATTGTACCTCTCCCATTCCTTGCAATGCAAGCGCAAGTATGCAGCCTGCCACCCACCCACCCCCAGGCTGCAATACCATACTGCTTGCTTGCTTGCACTTTAAATTGGGCCTTTTAGACATGTGGAGGTGGAATCTGGCCACCACGCCATGGCTGTGTCGGCGGCCTGGTATCCATACTCAGTCCCCAGCCGCCTGGTGGCCGGGTGTCAATACTCGGTCCCCAGCCACCCCTATTTGTCCCGGTAACCTTTCCCACACTTTTCTTAGCCTGGCCTGCTTTAGGGCAGCATTGGCCGAGCCCACCGGACTATCAGACTCCTCCGGTGGGCCCTGGCTTCTCCATCAGGGGAGTTGAGAGTGCCACGGTGAGGAGCATGATGAGGATGATAGAAGTTAGCATCTGCTTTGTTTTGTTGTAATGCAAGCGCATGTATGTAGTAGCGGCTAGGCCTGAGGTGGTCAGCGTTTTGGTGCATATCCTACCTCCTCCGAGGATTGCTGGATGTTTTCCTGCTACTATCCAAGTTCTATGACTCCCGTTAAAACAAAGCTTCAGGTGATAAATGATGGATGAGGTAGTGGCAAAGGAGAAAGAGCAGGAGGAACAGGGACCATTCACATCAATATCAGGCCTGTCAACCAGATATGTCTTGTAGGATATGTTTCTGTAACAAAAGGAGCGGTTTAGCTACACAGTTATAGGGCATACAGTGAGTGCAATGCCTACCAAAAATTTCGAGCCACTCCAATGCCCCTTGGAAATGACATGGAGGTCAGAGGGCGTTAACTAAACCTTTTTTTCCATTTATAGCAACTGGGTCTCCCATGCACTGTTGGCCTAAGCAGTGAATGGAAGGCTTTCCAAAAATTATGAGGAACTGCAATGCCCCTTACAAGAGCCATGTGTGGCACCCCAGGGGTCTGGTCACCACAGTAATAGAGATATTACATCGGAGAGATATTACATCGGAGAGCAAGTGGGAGGTTTCCTGGTCAGGATCCCTTAAACATGCAACATCCTCCTGCCCCAATCCTGGGAGGGGAGAATTCTGCCCTTATAAACTGGATCAGGAGCGGGGTTGAGTGAGTCAGAGAACAGTCAGAGTCAGAGTGAGAGCAAGGGAAAGTAACAGCAAGGAGCTCTGTAGGAGCTAGGAGCTAAAGACCAAGGGCTGGAAGCTGAGCAGAGCTCGCCCTGGCAGAAGATAATAGGAACCGAACACAGGAGTCCGAAGCTGTGAGGACTTATATATCCAGCAGCAGAAACCAGCCGGCAGGGGATTTCAGGTCCTCTGGCCATAGAAGCCCAGAGGCTCAGTCACAAGCAAGGGACCAGCACCGCCGTCGTGGAGCGGAGGCTAACAGAAGGCCCCAAGTCACCAGCCATACGGGTGAGCACTACACGGTACACTCAGGGACGTGGGCTACTTCTTCCCGCTTACAGCAAGGTAGCCAGGAAGAGTGCAGACAGACGGGGAGGCCTACAACTCCACCTGGCCAGGGAAACTCCTGCTTGCTCACAGACTGACCAGGCCTCTTATGCTAGCCAGTACTCCCGGGAGGGTCTACCTTATAATCATCAGTAAAGACCCTGAACTGCACTGCAAAGACTCTGAGTCATTCCTGCTGCGCTCGTGCACCATCACCCCCATCATCCACACTCACTGCCCTGAGGCTATACTCCTCCCGAGGGGAGTTATCCCATTCTATGCTGCGCACACAACACCAGCCTCAGCGGTCTGCCTCGCAGCGGTGGTACTCCCTGACCGCAATCCACGGGTGGCGCAGTCGGACAATTAACCTCAAAACCTAAGAAAGACTGCCACTGGTTTGACCAGCCTGAGCCACGGGACTGGGTCACCGCCACGGAGACTACAGACCCCAGAGACCCGGCACCGGGTATCCCACACACGTGTACACACGGCCCAGGGGGTGCGTTACATGCAGTACAGCATATTACAAACATAAGTCCCATTATTGGGGAGTGGGTGTCCCATAGTATTTGCTTATGCTTTCCCAGCAAAAGCTGCCACAAATTAGGACGGAGCAACTTGCAATGCCCCTTACAAGAGCCATGCAGTACAGCATATTACAAACATAAGTCCCATTATTGGGGAGTGGGTGTCCCATAGTATTTGCTTATGCTTTCCCAGCAAAAGCTGCCAAAAATTAGGACGGAGCAACTTGCAATGCCCCTTACAAGAACCATGCAGTACAGCATATTACAAACATAAGTCCCATTATTGGGGAGTGGGTGTCCAATAGTATTTGCTTATGCTTTCCCAGCAAAAGCTGCCAAAAATTAGGATGGAGCAACTTGCAATGCCCCTTACAAGAGCCATGCAGTACAGCATATTACAAACATAAGTCCCATTATTAGGGAGTGGGTGTCCCATGGTATTTGCTTATGCTTTCCCAGCAAAAGCTGCCAAAAATTAGGACGGAGCAACTTGCAATGCCCCTTACAAGAGCCAAGCAGTACAGCATATTACAAACATAAGTCCCATTGTCGGGGAGTGGGTGTCCCATAGTATTTGCTTATGCTTTCCCAGCAAAAGCTGCCAAAAATTAGGACGGAGCAACTTGCAATGCCCCTTACAAGAGCCATGCAGTACAGCATATTACAAACATAAGTCCCATTATTGGGGAGTGGGTGTCCCATAGTATTTGCTTATGCTTTTCCAGCAAAAGCTGCCAAAAATTAGGACGGAGCAACTTGCAATGCCCCTTACAAGAGCCATGCAGTACAGCATATTACAAACATAAGTCCCATTATTGGGGAGTGGGTGTCCCATAGTATTTGCTTATGCTTTCCCAGCAAAAGCTGCCAAAAATTAGGACGGAGCAACTTGCAATGCCCCTTACAAGAGCCATGCAGTACAGCATATTACAAACATAAGTCCCATTATTGGGGAGTGGGTGTCCCATAGTATTTGCTTATGCTTTCCCAGCAAACGCTGCCAAAAATTAGGACGGAGCAACTTGCAATGCCCCTTACAAGAGCCATGCAGTACAGCATATTACAAACATAAGTCCCATTATTGGGGAGTGGGTGTCCCATAGTATTTGCTTATGCTTTCCCAGCAAAAGCTGCCAAAAATTAGGACGGAGCAACTTGCAATACCCCTTACAAGAGCCATGCAGTACAGCATATTACAAACATAAGTCCCATTATTGGGGAGTGGGTGTCCCATAGTATTTGCTTATGCTTTCCCAGCAAAAGCTGCCAAAAATTAGGACGGAGCAACTTGCAATGCCCCTTACAAGAGCCATGCAGTACAGCATATTACAAACATAAGTCCCATTATTGGGGAGTGGGTGTCCCATAGTATTTTCTTATGCCTTGCAAGCAAAAGCTGCCAAAAATAAGGACGGAGGAACTTGCAATGCTGGCACCCTGGTGGTATAGTGGTGGTGGAGGCTGAGGATAAGGAGAAGAAGACTAAACAGCCGAAACGAGGAAGCGTATACCCATGTGTGGGTGTGAAGCGGTGCATGTGAATACACCTCCCGAAATAACACAGTGGATTTGACTTTATGTTACTCTGCTGTCATTTGGTGGTGATGAGAAGTCTGGCCCAATCCAGCTCTTGTTCATTTTGATAAGGGTCAGCTTGTCAGCATTGTCAGTTGACAGGCGAGTGCGCTTATCAGTTATAATTCCCCCAGTGGCACTAAAAACACGCTCCGATAACACGCTAGCGGCAGGGCAGGCCAGGACCTCCAAGGCGTACAGAGTGAGTTCATTCCAAGTGTCCAGCTTGGATACCCAATAATTAAAAGGCACAGAGGAATCACGGAGGACGCTGGTATGATCGGCAAGGTACTCCCTCACCATCTTTTGAAACTTTCCACTCCTTGTGAGAGTACCCCGCGCCTCAGGGCCTGTAAGCTGGGCGGGTGTCAGAAAACTGTCCCAGAACGTTGACAGTGTTCTCCTGCCTCTGCTGGATTGGAGTTGCATCTCTCTCGCCTGTACGCCTTGGTTGGGCAACGAACTGTGACCTCTGCCGCTAGCGTGTTCAGATGGGAATTTTTTTAAGAGTTCTGCAGCAAGGGCCTTCTGGTATTGCCCCATTTATGTAGACCTCTCCACCTCAGGAATAAGAGAGTGAAAGTTCTCCTTGTAGCGGGGGTCTACAAGTGTCACCAACCAGTAATGACTGTCACCCAACATTTTGTCAACGCGAGGGTCACGGTTAAGGCAGCGTAACATAAAGTCAGCCATGCGTGCCGGACTGGTAACGGGCAAGATTTCCGTGTCCTCACCAAGAAGACGACTGACCATGCTCTCCTCCTCCTCCTCCTCTTCCTCCTCCCCCCTGTCCTCAGGCCACCCACGCTGAACCGACGGTATGACACTTGTACAGGTACTACCGTCTACAACGCATGATAGCAGCTCCTGTTCTTCCTCCTCCTCCTCCTCCTCTCCCTCATTGTCCCCCAATGCACGTTGGGATGAGATGAGGCTGGGCTGTGTGTAATCGCCCGCTACGGCTTCTTGATCCATCTCATCATACTCTGGCTGCAATGTCTCCTCTTTAATTCTCTGCAGAGAGCGTTGCAAAAGACAGACAAGTGGGATCCTGACACTAATGATGGCGTCATCGCCACTCACCATCTTGGTGGCCTCCTCAAAGTTTGTCAGGATGGTACATATGTCAGACATCCAGGTCCACTCCTGAGGTCTTATGTGTGGAGTCTGACCTGAATATCGACGGCCTTGTTGCAGCTGGTACTCCACAACTGCTCTCTTCTGCTCACAAATCCTTTGCAACATGTGGAGGGTAGAGTTCCAACGTGTGGGGACATCACACACCAGTCGGTGTGCCGGAAGCTGCAAACACTGCTGCAACACAGCAAGGGCGGCGGAAGCTGTAGCCGACTTGCGAAAATGAGCTGACAGGCGGCGTACTTTCACGAGCAGATCTGGCAACTCGAGGTACGATTTAAGAAACCACGAGGTTAAGCACATGAGCCAGGCATGGTACGTGTGTGATCTCACCTCGCCTCAGAGCCGCCACCAGGTTACGGCCATTGTCACACACGACCATGCCGGGATGTAGGTTCAGCGGTCTCAGCCACAGATCTGCCTGCTCTTTCACAGCTGTCCACAACTCACAAGCAGTGTGAGGTTTATCACCTAAGCTTCTGAGTTTCAGCACAGCCTGTTGCCGCTTGGCGGAGGCAGTACTGCAATGCTTCCAGCTTGTAACTGATGTGGTGATATCTGAGATGGAGGCTGAACATGAGGAGGAGGAGGAGGAGGAGGATGCGCAGGAGCTGTACACTGTGGGGGCAACTCTGACTGACATAGGGCCCGCAATCCTCGGTGTGGGGAGGATGTGTTCCATCCCAAGGTCCGACTGGGTCCCGGCTTCCACTATGTTTACCCAGTGTGCCGTCAAAGAGATGTACCGTCCCTGGCCACAAGCACTTGTCCACGTGTCCGTTGTCAGGTGGACTCTCCCAGTAACTGCGTTGTTGAGGGCACGGCAGATGCTTTGGGACACGTGCTTGTGTAGTGCGGGGATGGCACACCGGGCAAAATAGTGTCGGCTGGGGACCAAGTACCGAGGGACGGCCACCGCCATAAGATTGCGGAAGGATTCCGTCTCCACCAGCCTAAAAGGCAGCATTTCCAATGCAAGCAGTCGTGAAATGTGCGAATTTAGGACTGTGGCCTGTGGGGCGTTAGCTGCGAATTTCCGCTTTCGTTCAAAGGTCTGGGATATGGACAATTGAACGCTGCGGTGGGACGTGGACGTGGACGTTGATGCTGTTTCTTGAGAAACTGCCATAACAAGTGAAGACTGAGAGGAGGGGGCATCTTTACATGCAGTATGGACAGGGGATTGCCTTGCACACACAACAGGGGGTTCTATTGCACGCACAACAGTGGAAGAAGCAGTGGTGACACCCGCTGACACTGGTCGTGGACCCTGGGTTTCGCCCCACAAAGTCGGGTGCTTTTCTGCCATGTGCCTGATCATGCTGGTGGTGGTCAGGCTGGTAGTTTTGTCACCCCTGCTGATGCTGGCATGGCAGGTGGAACATATGGCCTTTTTGGGGTTATCAGCAGAGTCTTTAAAAAAATTCCAGACTCTGGAAGACCTACCGCTTGTACTGGCAACGTCCCTCGTGTTGGTGTTACGGGGAACGGTTGCCTGCCTTCTGTCTGCGGCCACCACACTGCTTCTTCCTGCCTGTTGGGGTACTCTGCCTCCCTCCCCCTGTGTGCTGCTGGCCTCACTCTGCATGTCCTCCTTCCACGTTGGGTCAGTTACTAGATCATCCACCACCTCCTCCTCTTCCACTTGCGCACCACGATCCTCTTCCTCACTTCCTGGCAATTGTGTCACGTCATCGCCCACCTCTTGTGACAGATTGCCAGCGTCGACTTCCTGTGGCCGTGGCTGTTCAAATATTTGGGCATCGCAACATGGGATCTCCACTTCCACCACTTCAAGCGTATCAGGCGAGGGGCCCAAATATGGAAATGGACCAGTGAACAGCTCTTCAGAGTGTCCAAGTGTGGGATCACTTGCTGTCTGACGACACTCGGCATGGTGGGAGGAAGGAGCATCAGGGTGAGGAGGAGTATGCGGTCGAGACTCACGGCTACTAAGAGTTGACCGTGTGGAAGACAGACCGGAGGTGGTGGTGCCCAGGTAACTGGAAGTATTATCTGCTATCCAATTAATAACCTGTTCACACTGATAAGTTCTCAATACTGGTGTTGTTCTGTGCTTCCTTAGTAATTCGGTCAAGAAGTGGGAGCGAGAAGATGTGGCTGTTGGTTGTGGCACATTTTCACCTTGGCCACGGCCCCGTCCTCTGCACGAACCATCACCAGAACGTCCACTTCCACGTCCCTTGCCACGCGCCTTGCCCATTGTAAATGAAGTAAAATAGCTTACACTTGCACTATCAATGGAAAAAGGGTAATAAAGAGTAGATTAGAACCGTGGAAGAGGAAAACCACAGTTATTGTTTACTGGGGTATACCACACTTTTTTAAATAGAGATATTTGCGGCTGAACAGTGAGCGACACACTCAAACTGCTTTTTTTAGATACCAAAGGCCCAAAACTGGATAGTACAGCGATTTGACCCGTGGAACTGCGAAACCACACTGGGATGTCGGGCCTACACAAGACTATTTTCAACAGATATTATTTTGTGTCACAACAGTCAGGAGACACTATTGTTTTTCTTTACGGAAAAAACTACCAAAACCTGAATAATAGAGATTTTTTACCGTGGGATGGCAAAACCACAGTTATTGTTTACTGGGGTATACCACACTTTTTTAAATAGAGATATTTGCGGCTGAACAGTGAGCGACACACTCAAACAGTTTTTTTTTTTAGATACAAATGGCCCAAAATGGATAATACAGAGGTTTGAACCGTGGAAGTGCAAAACAACACTTCTGTTTCTCTAGCCTACACCAGACTATTTTCAACAGTTATATTTGTGTCTGAAAAATCAGAGACACGCTTTTTTTTTGGGGGGGGGGGACACACCAAAAGGTTAATAAGACGGGTATTTGTACAGTGTGAAGGAGGAAAAAAAAAGGAGGATTTAGATGAAAAAAAAGGATTTTTCCTGGCCCCCGACAACTGGTGCTAAGTCCAGCAATTTCAGCAACAGGACCACACAGGACTGTAATGCAGCGTTTGCTGGTATAACCACTGTGTCTCCTATACAGCCTGCCTGCCTGGTATCCGGGATGGATATTAGTCCTGAAAAGGACTGTTTGTTTGTTCTGTATGCCTTTACAGACCCTACACTAACTATTTCGCAGTTTATATCTCTCCCTATATCAGCAGCGCTGTCCCTACACTGTCTAATCCGGAGCGACTGTGTCCAAGATGGCGGCGCCCCGTTTTAAATACTCGAGGTGAGGCTGTGCGGCCAGCCAATCACTGTAATGCCCACAACCAACATGGCTGCAGCATTACAGTGACTGGCTGGCAATCCCTGCATGTTCATTGGCTCTGTAAAGAGCGCCAAACATGCAGGGCGGAGACCCGAGCTCCCGCCCGAGTAACCCGGAAATGCTCGGTGCTCGTCTAACATCCCGAGTAGCGTGATGCTCGGGCGAGTACCGAGCAGTGTCGAGCATGTTCACTCAACACTAATAATAATAAATAATCAATGATGTTTGATGGAATGTATATAATAATTAATATTATTTTGCATTGCTTATACAGTGCTATCATATTATGCCATGCTTTACATTCATTACCATCGCTGTCCCTAATTGGGCTCACAATCTAAATTACCTATAAGTATGTCTTTGGAGTGTGGGAGGAAACCCACAGAGAACATACAAACTCCTTTGCAGACATCGTCCTTGGTGGGATTTGAACACAGGACCCCAGCGCTGCAAGGCTGCACCGCTAACCACTGAGCCACCGTGCTGCCCAACATAATAAGTGCAAACAACAGCAAAAAATTATATTTATAGAAAAATGAAGTTCAAATGCACGTAAAATAAGAAATTAATATATATACTGTATATGTACACTGCTCAAAAAAATAAAGGGAACACTCAAATAGCACATCCTAGATCTGAGTGAATGAAGCATTCTCATTGAATACTTTGTTCTGTACAAAGTTGAATGTGCTGACAACAAAATCACTTAAAAATCATCACTGGAAATCAAATTTATTAACCAATGGAAGCCTGGATTTGGAGTCACCCCCAAAATTAAAGTGGAAAAACACACTACAGGCTGATCCAATTTTGATGTAATGTCCTTAAAACAAGTCAAAATGAGGCTCAGTATTGTGTGTGGCCTCCACGTGCCTGTATGACCTCCCCACAATGCCTGGGCATGCTCCTGATGAGGTTGCAGATGGTCTCCTGTGGGATCTCCTCCCAGACCTGGACTAAAGCATCCGCCAACTCCTGGACAGTCTGTGGTGTGGTCTGTTGGTGGATGGAGCGAGACATGATGTCCCAGATGTGCTCAATCGGATTCAGGTCTGGGGAACGGGCGGGCCAGTCCATAGCTTCAATGCCTTCATCTTGCAGGAACTGCTGACACACTCCAGCCACATGAGGTCTGGCATTGTCCTGCATTAGAAGGAACCCAGGGCCAACCACACCAGCATATGGTCTCACAAGGGGTCTGAGGATCTCATCTCGGTACCTAATGGCAGTCAGGCTACCTCTGGCGAGCACATGGAGGGCTGTGCGGCCCTCCAAAGAAATGCCACCCCACACCATTACTGACCCACTGCCAAACCGGTCATGCAGAAGGATGTTGCAGGCAGCAGATCGCTCTCCACGGCGTCTCCAGACACTGTCACGTCTGTCACATGTGCTCAGTGTGAACCTGCTTTCATCTGTGAAGAGCACAGGGCGCCAGTGGCGACTTTGCCAATCCTGGTGTTCTGTGGCAAATGCCAAGCGTCCTGCACGGTGTTGGGGTGTGAGCACAACCCCCATCTGTGGACGTCGGGCCCTTTTACCACCCTCATGAAGTCGGTTTCTAACCGTTTGTGCAGACACATGCACATTTGTGGCCGGCTGGATGTCATTTTACAGGGGTCTGGCAGTGCTCCTTCTGTTCCTCCTTGCACAAAGGCGGAGGTAGCGGTCCTGCTGCTGGGCTGTTGCCTTCCTACGGCCCCCTCCACGTCTCCTGGTGTACTGGCCTGTCTCCTGGTAGTGCCTTCAGCCTCTGGACACTACGCTGACAGACACAGCAAACGTTCTTGCCACAGCTCGCATTGATGTGCCATCCTGGATGAGCTGCACTACCTGAGCAACTTCTGTGGGTTGTAGAGTCCGTCTCATGCTACCACGAGTGTGAAAGCACAACCAACATTCAAAAGTAACCAAAACATTAGCCAGAAAGCATTGGTACTGAGATGTGCTGTGGTCCCCACCTGGAGAACCACTCCTTTTTTGAGTGTGTCTTGATAATTGCCAATAATTTCCATCTATTGTCTATTCCATTTGCACAACAGCATGTAAAATTGATTGTCAATCAGTGTTGCTTCCTAAGTGGACAGTTTGATTTCACAGAAGTTTGATTTACTTGGAGTTATATTCTGTTGTTTAATTGTTCCCTTTATTTTTTTGAGCAGTGTATTTTATTGGAATACAAACATGATTAAAATGAAAATGAGCTACTTAAATTATCCAATTTTTATTTTAATCATGTTGGTATTTTAATAGAATAGACGGTATATATTATTTTCATATTTTGTGTGTATTTGAACTTTATTTTTCTATAGGTTATAATTAAACTGAAACTGGCAGAAATAATTAGTGTTAATAAAATGATACAAGTTGTAAAGTGTCCCTATTATTTAATTCCACCAGCTGATGTAATTATGGATGTGGAGAGGTGCAGGCAGCAACTGAAGCATCATTGTTAGAGTATGTGCCCCCGATCAGGCTATAGCATCGCTTTGGACGCAGCGTATTTTCGCTGCATCCGATCACGCAGGTAAATCCGCATGTTTTCACTGAAAACATGCAGAGTTACCACATCCTATCCATTCTATTGGGGAAATTTCTGTTGCGTCGCTGCCAGTGAGTTTACGTGGCTTCAAATAGAAGCACAGTGGGCATGGGGTTTCTATAAATTCATCCACTGTGCTTCTAATGTAGAACGCAGCATTTTGGACGCAGTGCTGGTGAGCTGCTTCCAAAACGCTGCTATTACGGATCGTGGGCACGCAACCTTAAAGTTCATGCCATTCCAGTGTTGTATTTTTACTGCGTCCCACCAGTCTTTGCTTGTGGGGCTGCAGCAGTGATGTCCTGTCAACAACGTGACCGCTGCAACCGATCACTGGGATCAGGGATATCACCTCATTTGGTGGCTGCTGAAGCCACTGTTTGGCTGCTGTGGTCACACGTTGTAGATGTGAAAAATGTAAAACTGGGTAGCATGGTGGCTCAGTGGTTAGCACTGCAGCACTGGGGTCCTGGGTCAAATCCCACCAAGGACAACATCTGCAAGGAGTTTGTATGTTCTCCCCATGTTTGTGTGAGTTTCCTCTGGGTTCTCTAGTTTCTTCCCACACTCCAAAGACATACTGCTAGGGAATATAGATTTTGAGCCCCAATAGGGACAGTGTTGATCATGTCTGTAAAGCGCTTTGGAATTAATGGTGCTATATAAGTGAGTAAAATAAATAAATAAATAAATAAAAACTTCAATGGCAGGGCTTGAACATTTGTGTAAGGCCGGCTTCACACATCCAGTGACTTTTGAGTGTTTATGAGGCTGCGAAGTTCCGGTCTAAAGATCCGAGGCCAGTCCCTACATCACAATCCGCACTGAGGCCACAAAACACTGATGTGTGAAACCAGCCTAAAGTAAAGGTAAGTAAAGCCCGTGCTCCATTGCATTTAATTACCAGTCCAGATAATTCAGTTATTTCTGAAAAATTAAGACATATTTGCTATTCAAGATTTGGGGCATCCTAAATAAGGCTCAGGCTACATGATGACTTTGGCCAGCAATTGCTTCATCACATCAGCTTTTCTGGTGATGCTCGTGGCACTGGCAATATTTCTGAAAACACCACCTTGGAGATCCATCAGCTTTTCTCCTAGCTCCCTTAAATCTTTTCTAAGGACCCTCCTTGCCCTCTGACTTTGTCATTTGTACCAATGTGTGCTGTGACCACTAGATTTTCCCCAGCTCAACCCAACAATCTGTCTGTCCGATGCCGGGAGATAACACAATGTTCAGCATTCTGGATCTCAGCAGCATATGACCCCATCTCTCCACTTCATTATAGAGTTACCAGGGGCATAACTATGATAGGAGCAGGGGCCGTAATCGCACCTGGGCTCTGGAGCCTAAGGGGGTCCCAAAAGTCCCTTTTGCCTATATAAAAAAGACCAACGCTATTAACCACTTTGCAACATCCGCCGTACATGTACGGCGCCTATCAGAAGCGAGTGAATGGAGCGGGCTCCCAGAGCGAGCCCATCCCAGCAAGCCCGCAGTGCTTCACCCGCAATTGTTAACTTGTTAACTGCTGCTGTCAACCTCTGCGCACGTCATTTTTCCGCCCATCGGCACGCCTGTAACGTGATCGCGGATCGCCAATGAGTTTTCATGACACGTGGGGGTCAGCTGATGACCCCCGTGCCTGTCATTACAGAGCTCCACTGAAACCCTGCCTGTGGCTGGGCTTCAAAGGAGACCGTGATTTCTGCTACATACAGCGATGCTGTCATATCGTTGTATTTAGCACAAGCGATTGGACGATCACATCTCCAATCCCATAATGGGACTAACAATAACAGTAAAAAGTAAAACATTTAAGAAAATATGAAAATAAAGATATAAAAATAAAAAAACACACACACAGTACAGACCAAAAGTTTGGACACACCTTCTCATTTAAAGATTTTTCTGTATTTTCATGACTATGAAAATTGTGCATTCACACTGAAGGCATCAAAACTATGAATTAACACATGTGGAATTATATACTTAACAAAAAAGTGTGAAACAACTGAAAATGTGTCTTATATTCTAGGTTCTTCAAAGTAGCCACCTTTTGCTTTGATGACTGCTATTTTTCACTTTTTTGACCAGATGTAATTCAGTTAGTACAATTTTAAAGGGAATCTGTCACCCCCTGGGTGATATCAGACCTCTACTATGGGCATTCAGGGTATAGAAAAGTAAATCTATACATGCCTGTATGGCCCATAGTAGAGGTTTGATTGCAGAGAAAAGCGCTTTAATCAATTCTATTTTGTACAGGCTTCGCTTCCGGGGGAGGCCAAGCAATCCCCGCCTATGTGCTTATTATTCCCCCAAATCCCCGCCTATATGCTTAATTATCATATTCCTCCCTCCCCTGCACGTCACAGGGCGCTGTGATGTGCACTGTGCTCCCTGATATCCCAGGCATGCGCAAAGCACCGCTCACATAGAGCTCACAAGAGCGCACTTTTCTTCATCCCGGCCCCGTCTGCCTGTGCACTGCACTGCAGGGTTCTATTGCGCAGGCGCCGGGGAGTCACTGTCACTTCCCGGGGCCTGCGCAATAGAAACCTGCGGCGCAGAGCACAGGCAGACGGGGCCGGGATGAAGCAAAGTGCGCTCTTGTGAGCTTTATGTGAGCGGCGCTTTGCACATGCTCGGGAAGTCAGGGAGCACAGTGCATGTCACAGACACTATGACGTGCAGGGGAGGGGGGAATATGATAATTAAGCATATAGGCGGGGATTTGGGGGAACAATAAGCACATAGGCGGGGATTGCTTGGCCTCCCCCGGACGCCAAGCCTGTACAAAATAGAATTGATTAAAGTGCTTTTCTCTGTAATCAGACCTCTACTATGGGCCATACAGGTATGTATAGATTTATTTTTCTATACCCTGAATGCCCATAGTAGAGGTCTGATAACTCCAAAGTGGTGACAGATTCCCTTTAAATGGTTTTACTTTATATTTTCAGCCCCCGGAGGTTTCCATATGTGTTTTGTGTTTCTGACTTTTCACCAGGTGTGAAGGATTATATATGGGAGGACTCCATGTTAGTTATGAGATTCAAGTATTACCAGTCTGTAAATTATACATAACGCCAACTGTCAACTGCACTGTTTCCTTCAGCAGAGGATCAGAGCTTAGTAAATACCATCGGCATTTGATGTTTTTTAGGTATTTTTTTAAAATTATAATAACTGCATATTTTTATCTATGCATTTATCAGCTGCAAAGACTCCTGTTACTTAGTTTTGATAAAACTTTATTGATGAAATAATGTGTGGATAAAGATGAGCTTAGTGTCTGGTGCTAAACTCCGAGTGAAAGAGAGTTTTGGTCTCCATTGCTTTCAATGTGATTCAGGTTCAGATTAAAGTTCGGGTCAAGTTCTGGTACCAGAACCGAACTTTGGATTAAAATTCGGGTCGGGTACAAGAAGCCAAACTTCCACAGGTCCGCTCATCCCTATGTGTAGATTACATGAGTTTTTTACCTTTGGATTTTCCTCATCTCATTAGGCCACGTTCACACGTTCAGTATTTGGCCAGTATTTTACATCCGTATTTGGAAGCCAAAATCAGGACTGGAACAATCCGAGGAAAAGTATAATAGAAACACGTCACCACTTCTGTATTTATCACCCACTCCTGGTTTTGGCTTACAAATACTGAGGTAAAATACTGACCAAATACTGAACGTGTGAACGTGGTCTTCAAGCTTGCAAATAAAGCAGCCTAAGGGCGCAGTCAGACAGCCGATTTATATGGCCGTCTGACGGACATGCCAGTCCTTCTAAAGTCACTCATTGCAGCCACTGACTGAACTTTCTGGGTGAAAAATCTCCTCTCTAATATTTTGTTTTTATGCTTTTTTCTTACATTTTTATGCTGATGTGCACTACAAATAGCACATTTCTTGTGGCTTTTTTTTTTTACCTATTTTTGAGTTAAAACGAAGTATTTAGTGAGATTGGTGTAGATTTTCGGCAGCATTTCTGCTCCTATTAGCTAAATTAGGTTACTTGAGGTTTTTTCCTTTTGTTTTTTGAGTGCTTTTTTTTACATGTGGTTTTATTGAATTTCTGACATTGCGGTTTTTTGTCTCTTTTTGGTTTGTCATGTTTTAAATAAAGTTGCTTTATTTTTTATATCTCCTGGTATTTGGCTTTGACAAAACTTTTTTGATACAGTCATGTATGGATTATGCTTGCTTTTAGTGCATTTTTGCGGCAGACACGCATTAGCGGTTTTTGCCTGTGGATTTTCTGCAAATAATGTAATTCTATGCAGAAAATCCGCACATAACATCCAGAATACCTGCAAGAGAAATTGACATATGCAGATTTCAAAAACGCACCCCAGGTTAGTTTATGTAGTGTACCAAAAAGCACAGTAGCCATGAGATTTCTAAAAATCACATCTCCTTTGCTGGAACTGTAAGACGCTGAGTTATTTGTGCAGCTTCACCTAATGGAGCCATCAAAATTAACTACATTATCTATGGCGTGTTTTTCAGTGCATGTTTTTGGGCAACAAAGAACACTGACTCCAGATGTGTACTGAATGTAAATAGGAAATTATGAAACGCTGTGGGGGTTTTTTCAGTTTAATTTTGCTTATTTTTATAATTTTTCAGAAACACATCATGCTATTGATATTGTGCTTTTCTCTGCTATTTGTTGGCATTTATCTTCCATAGATATCTATTGTTCTAGGTTTACTTAAAGGAGTTATGTCACGAAAAAAAGTATATTTTAATTAACAGATCTTGGAATAATAATGACTTCCACAATTGGATGTGTTTAAATAAAATGTTCCTGTGCTGAGATAATCTTATAAATGTGTCCCTGCTGTGTATTGTGTAATGGCTGTGTCTGGCCGTGCAGGAACATGGTCTGATCATACCACATCTCCTGGGCAGGGGAGGAAGGAAAAGAGTATACAGACATTACAGCAGGGGGTCACAGCTGATTCTTTCTATGAGGTAAAACATTTCCCTGCCTGATTTTAAACAATATTTTACCTCAAAGAAGAATCAGCTGTGATCCTGTGCTGTCCTGTCTGTATACTCTTTTCCTTCTCTCCCTGCCCAGGAGCTGTGGTATGATCAGACCATGTTCCTGCACGGTCAGACACAGCCATTACACAGTACACAGCAGGGACACATTTATAAGATTATCTCAGCACAGGAACATTTTATTTAAACACATCCAATTGTGAAGCTTATTTTTATTCCAAGATCTGTTGATTAAAATTAGCTTTTGTTCGTGGCAAAACCCCTTTAAGCGTATTTCATAAGTACGTTTTATACTCTTCATAGCCTTGAAACCTTGGTTTGTAGTGAGCCACCCATCCTCTAGATACCCCAGGTTTTAAGGGGTTATCCCGTCACCTAATATTAATGACCTATCCTTAATGTATTTGTTGGTGTGCTTCCTCATTCTGGACTGTTTTGGTTTCTTTTTTCTACTAATTAGTAAACCAGACGAGCACCCAAATAATTCTCTATTTTAGATCATTTGGACCATTTAAATTTCCTTAGGCGTGGCCCTCTATATATTTTCTTCTGTTATTTTCTATTAAGCATGGAAAAAAAATCTAAATTTCAGAATTTCTTTTTTGCCATTTCTGTTATAGTCTATTAGAACCCATCAGATTGCCATTCCTTCGATATTCTTGTGTTTTGGAGTTCATGTTTTCCATCTTGTGTGTAGTGCCTCATAGTGCACCATACTGGATGACTGATCATAACGATTCTTTTTGGGTTGTTTTTTATTTTTTTATTTTAATGTATGCTGTGATCAATGAATTAGAACCTTATTACAAGCATGGATGTTCCCATTACAGATCATATTGCTTTTTTCAAATATAAATTATGGTAAGCGGTAGCTGCAATATTTCTCTAAGGCCACGTTCGCACGTTCAGTATTTGGTCATTTTTTTTAATCAATATTTGTAACCCAAAACCAGGAGTGGGTGATAAATACAGAAGTGGTGACGTGTTTCTATTATACCTTTTCTACTGATTGTTCCTGTCCTGGTTTTGATTACAAATACTGATGTAAAATAGTGAGCGTATGAACGTGGCCTAAACAAATTGGTTGCTCGTCTTGGTTGGGTGTTCGTGTGTTTTCTTCCCTCAACTAATTCCTATAACGCCAGAGCTGTCAATCAAGGCACACTGCACACCAGGGCCGGCGTCAGAACCCGGCGCACCCGGGCAAATGCCGGGGCCCTGAGCAGGCGGGGGGGGGCCCCTCCCCGTCAGCGCCCGCTCCCTCGCGCTTGCTCAGGGCCCCGGTACCCGGCACAATACTTACCCCTCCCCGTGCCTCCGCAGCAGCTCCTGCATCCTCCGCGGCCGCTGCACTGTGACGTCTCAGGTCAGAGGACGCGGTGACGTCTTTACACCGCGGTCTCTCCTGAGCAGTCACAGCGCAGAGCGGGATGAGGCCGGCGACACTGAAGTCCGGAGCAGCGGCAGCAGGTGAGACGTGAGGTGAGTATTTGATTTTTTTTTTTTTATTGTATGGAGGCATGGGGCAGTATAAGGGAGGGGGGTGACACCCTGCATGGGGCATTATAAGGGAGGGGGGGTGTGACATCCTGCATGGGGCATTATAAGGGGGGGGGTGACACCCTGCATGGGGCATTATAAGGGAGGGGGGGTGTGACATCCTGCATGGGGCATTATAAGGGGGGGTGACATCATGCATGGGGCATTATAAGGAGGGGTGTGTGACATCCTGCATGGGGCATTATAAGGGGGGGTGACATCCTGCATGGGGCATTATAAGGAGGGGTGTATGACATCCTGCATGGGGCATTATAAGGGAGGGGGGGTGTGACATCCTGCATGGGGCATTATAAGGAAGGGGGGGTGTCATCCTGCATGGGGCATTATAAGGGGCGGTGACATCCTACATGGGGCATTATATGGGGGGAACAGCCTGCGTGGGGCATTATGTGGGGGGAACAGCCTGCGTGGGGCATTATGTGGGGGGGAACAGCTTGCATGAGGCATTATGTGTGGGGAACAGTCTGCATGGAGCGTTATATGGGGGCCAGTATTCTGTATGGAGCGTTATATGGGGGCCAGTATTCTGTATGGAGCATTATATGGGGGCCAGTATTCTGTATGGAGCATTATATGGGGGCCAGTATCCTGTATGGAGCGTTATATGGGGGCAAGTATTCCGTATGGAGCATTATATGGGGGCCAGTATTCTGTATGGAGCGTTATATGGGGGCCAGTACTCTGTATGGAGCATTTTATGGGGGCCAGTAATCTGTATGGAGCATTATATGGGGGCCAGTATCCTGTATGGAGCGTTATATGGGGGCCAGTATTCTGTATGGAGCGTTATATGGGGGCCAGTATTCTGTATGGAGCATTATATGGGGGCCAGTATCCTGTATGGAGCGTTATATGGGAGCCAGTATTCTGTATGGAGCATTATATGGGGGCCAGTATTCCATATGGAGCGTTATATGGGGGCCAGTATCCTGTATGGAGCATTATATGGGGGCCAGTATCCTGTATGGAGCGTTATATGGGGACCAGTATCCTGCATGGAGCGTTATATGGGGGTCAGTATTCTGTATGGAGCATTATATGGGGGCCAGTATCCTGTATGGAGCGTTATATGGGAGCCAGTATTCTGTATGGAGCGTTATATGGGGGCCAGTATTCTGTATGGAGCGTTATATGGGGGCCAGTATCCTGTATGGAGCGTTATATGGGGGCCAGTATACTGTGTGGAAGGTTCACCGGTTTCTGAGCTATTGTAGAATTTACAATAGATATCACTCATGTAATGTAAGAAGAGAAATCTTTGCATTGTACTATATATATATTTCTCTTCGGTATCTGTGACCATGGCTTGCCCCCCCCTAGTTTTGATCCTGGGTACGCCCATGGCAGAGATGGATGTAATATAAGTAGGTGGATGTGCATAATTGGACATTAATTTTCGAGTGGTGGCGGTTCGACAACCCCACGTTCAGCTGTGGTGGCGGCCAGACGTTAACACATAATGGGGATGAACAAAGCAGCTTCGATTCATACGTAGCGGCTGCTGACAAGAACTGCTGATCATTTCCGTTTCATTATCTCAGGGCAGGAACGTTTTTTTTCAAACACATCCTATTGTGGAGTTTATTTTTATTCCAAGGTCTGTTAATTAAAATATACTTTTGTTCGTGGCACAAGCCCTTTAATTAGTTAAATAAAAAACATGCGTTAGAGCTCATTTAGATTTTTGTTCACGGGTAGCACTCCCACCTAAGATAGTCTGTGGTGCTTTTCACTTGCCCATGATTTTGTGGTAATGCAAGTCTAAGGGGCTGTGAAAAAAATCTAACAGTACTCAGATGCCCCTCCGAAAAGACAGACGCCACAGCAAATAAGTACAAAAGGAATCCATTTGTCTCCATTTGTAATGAATTTTGTTTTTCAGGGATTCAGGTGGAAGCTATCAAACCATTGCCGTTTGGTTTATACGGCTGTCTGACTGCGCATTTGGCTGCGTGCTCCTGATGCGTTTTTCAAGCGTTTTTGCTGCAGAATTTTTGCAGCGTAAACGCTTGTAAAACGCTTGGTAATCCTTCTCCCATGGTCCCCAATGACAATCTGCAATTTCAATGCCCATGCTGCGGATTTTTCCGCAGCATTTTTGATGTGCGGAAAAATCGGCAGTATGTTCATTATTTGTGCGTTTACGCATGCAAAATTGCCTTCTCAATGCATTAAAAAACGCAAGGCATGTCCAAAACGCTTCAAAAATGCGCGAAAAACGCGTGTCAAATTCGGCACGTGTTTTTATGGGCAAGGACATGCAGAAATGAAGCGGAAATTTTCCGCTTCATTTCTGCATCGTGGGCACATAGCCTTGAAGTAACTTATGGTTCATCTTTTTCATTACAATTCATGTTATTCATTGATGATGTAATTACAAAATTTCTCATACAATCACAATCACATGAGTTATGATGTAAAAACTGCAACAAAAAAGACAGTAAAAAAAAGTTGCAAGTACTAAAGCACATTCAATTTTGAAATAAATGCAGTAAAAAAAATACAAAGGAAAAAAACAAAAAGGTTTTAAAAAAAAGCATGTAGCAATGCAGGGTTTTGCATGAGTTTTTTGACTGATAAAAATGCAATAAAAATTGTGTGTGAAGTTATCCTAATTGGATATTAGAAAATAGCTTTTCTAAACTATACAAAATATGGTTTTCCGGTTTTAATAGGTAATAAACTGGTAATATTCTCAAATTTGGAAGTTATCGCCTATCACTATGGGTCCAATTTCTGAGATCCCAACTGATCCCGAGAGCTTGGGGCTCTGAAGAGCCTCATGTCAATGGAGTGGTCGATTATGCGCACTCCATTCATTCTTAACAGAGTGCCGAAGACCATTCGAGCGCTGCGCTCCTGCTTTCTCGGCGGTCCCATTAAGAATGAATGGAGAGGCAATGCGCATGATCAATCACCACTTCCACGCATGGGGCTCTGTTTTCGCGATCAGCAGGGGATTTCAGCAGTTGGACTGTTAATGATCAATACTTTATTCCCTATTAAATGGACAGGGAATAAGTTCCAAACTTAAATAAAGCACTGTAAACCTTTCTAGAATTTTGACTTATTCAAGGTGCTCAAAACCACATTCAAGAAGTTTATTAACCCTTCAGGTGCCTCACAGGAATTTTTGGAATGTGGAAGAAAATAATGAACATTTAACCTTTTTCACAAAAATTTTACTTACCCATTTTTTTTTATTTTCTTAAGGGTAACAGGAAAAAATGGACCCCAAAATTTGTTGTGCAATTTCTCCTGAGCACGCTGATACTCCATATGTGGGAGAAAAACACTGTTTGGGCGCACGGCAGGGCTCAAAAGAGAAGGAGCGCCATTTGACTTTTTTAATGTAAAATTTGCTTGAATAATTAGCAGATGCTATGTTGCATTTGGAGAGCCCCTGATGTGCCTAAACAGTGGAAACCCCCTAGAAGTGACCCCATTTTGGAAAGCAGACCCTTCAGGGAACTTATCTAGATGTGTGGTGAGCACCTTGAACCCCTAGGTGCTTCACAGAAGTTTATAACATTGAGCCATATTTTTTTATTTTCAAAGGGGTAACAGGAGAAAATGGACCCCAAAATTTGTAGTACAATTTCTCCTGAGCATGCAGATACCCAATATGTGAGGGAAAACTATTGTTTGGGCGAACGGCAGGGCTCAGAAAAGAAGGAGTTACATTTTGGAACGAAGACTTTGATGGAATGGTCTGCAGGTCTCATATTGCGTTTGTAGATCCCCTGATGAGCCTAAACAGCAGAAAACCCCCACAAGTGACCCTCCTGTTGTAAAACAGACCCCCTCAAGGTATTTATTTAGATGTGTGGAGAGCACCTTGAACCCACAGGTGCTTCACAGAATTTTACAACGTGGATCAATAAAAATGGAAAAAATATATTTTTCCCACAAAAATGTTGTTTTAGCCCCTAATTTTTTCATTTTCATAAGTGTAGCAGGAGAAAATGGACCCCAAAATTTGTTGTGCAATTTTTCCTATGTACGCCGATACCCCATATGTGGTCGAAAACTACTTTTGATGCACAGTGCAATGCTCAGAAGGGAAGAAGCGCCATATTGGAGTTCAGATTTTGCTGGACTAGCTTGACGGTTCCATGTCACATTGGCAGAGCTTCTGAGGTGCCAGAACAGCAGACCCCCCATAAGAGACCATATTTTACAAGCTGCACCTCTTAATGAATTAATGTAGCGGTGCAATGAGCATATTGACACCACATGTGGATCACAATTTTATACCATTATGCAGCAAAGAAAAAAATAATTACATTTTTACCACCCAAATTTTGTTCTAGCTCAAGATTTTACATTTTCACACTGGGAAATAGGTAAAATTTGCACCAAAATTTGTCCCTCAATTACTGCTGAATGTAGAAATATCCCATATGTGGCTGTACAGTAATGCTTAGCCATACGGCGAGACTCGGGAGGGACGGAGCGCTATTTGCTTCCTGGAGCACAGATTTTTCTAGAAAAGTTTGCGGACTCTATATACTATATACACAGGGACTATATACAGGGACCCTAAGTGCTAGAATAGCAGAATTCCCCCTCAAGTGACCCCACTTTGCAAATTATACGCCTTTGGGCATTTATCTACAGGTGTAGTGATGATTTTGACTCCATGGGTCTTTTCCAGAAACAAGCAGCAGTGGATGTCGCCGAGTGAAAATTGCAAACTGCCGTTGTAGTGACCAGTAAGTTGTAGTGACCAGCACGTTGTGCCCAGCTCATGCTTCTGGAGACACGCACCTGTAAATTAGCAGGCTCTCATCGCTACAGAGATACCAAACATGTGGACGCTAACTGTGGTTTAGGCACACTGGGGCTCAGAAGGTAGGGGGACATTTGGATTTGGGAGCGCAGAATTTGCGCATTTTCTTTTGGGGATGATAAGCCATGGTGCTTTTCCAGAGCCTTTGTGTTACCAGTAACGTGGAAGTCCCTATATTTCCAATAACAGATGACAGACCTGAGTGGGGACTTGCTTTTTTGGGGGTTTTGAGTTGAAGCTTTTATTGTGAACATTTTACATAACATTTTAGATCTCATTTATCCTGTGCTTTACGCTAGGCACTTATACCAGGGTTTCCATCTACACTGTGTTCCAAATTATTATGCAAATAATATTTTCTCTGATTTTCCCAAATTACCTATATGAATTGCAGTTATTGCAATTTTCCAGTCAAATAACTATTAGAGTACAATTGAAAGGTTTTTGTACAAACTGCCTATGATAACAGTATATTTAAAAAAAAATAAAAAACTTAAACTGCACTCAAAATGCATGTTCCAAATTATTATGCACAGTAGAGTTTTCAACCTTTTCATTTTAATAAAGAACAAAAAAATGGTCATTTTTGAAATTATAAGCATTAGCAGGT
Source organism: Phyllobates terribilis (assembly GCF_046119375.1). Lineage (NCBI taxonomy): Eukaryota > Metazoa > Chordata > Amphibia > Anura > Dendrobatidae > Phyllobates > Phyllobates terribilis. The sequence continues at coordinate 498,119,740 of NW_027362761.1, read as the reverse complement.
TATTACAAACTGAAATCAAACAGTTTTCAACTCAAAACTTTATTCTAGGTGATGTTACATTTGCACATAGGACCCCTTGTTCGAAAGGAGCTTCTGAACTCTCTCGTCCATTGAATTTGTCAGGTTTTGGATGGTTTCTGCTTTAATTGTTTTGCAGGTGGAAGAAAGGCGATTCCGGCACCTAAACAGGAAAGGGTTCTTTACAGTCAGAGCAGTCGGACTGCGGAATGCCGGCCACAAGAGGTAGTAATGGCAGATAATATAACAGCTTTTAAAAAAGGGCTGGATGATTTCCTCAATACACATACAGTGCTGGCCAAAAGTATTGGCACCCCTGCAATTCTGTCAGATAATACTCAGTTTCTTCCTGAAAATTATTGCAATCACAAATTCTTTGGTATTATTCTCTTCATTTAATTTGCTTGTAAGGAAAAAACACAAAAGAGAATGAGGCAAAAATCAAATCATTGATCATTTCACACAAAACTCCAAAAAAGGGCCGGACAAAAGTATTGGCACCCTCAGCCTAATACTTGGCTGCACAACCTTTAGCCAAAATAACTGCGAACAACCGCTTCCGGTAACCATCAATGAGTTTCTTACAATGCTCTGCTGGAATTGTAGACCATTCTTCTTTGGCAAACTGCTCCAGGTCCCTGATATTTGAAGGGTGCCTTCTCCAAACTGCCATTTTGAGATCTCTCCACAGGTGTTCTATTGGATTTAGGTCTGGACTCATTGCTGGCCACCTTAGAAGTCTCCAGTGCTTTCTCTAAAACCATTTTATAGTGCTTTTGGAAGTGTGTTTTGGGTCATTGTCCTGCTGGAAGACCCATGACCTCTGAGGGAGACCCAGCTTTCTCACACTGGGCCCTATATTATGCTGCAAAATTTGTTGGTAGTCTTCAGACTTCATAATGCCATGCACACGGTCAAGCAGTCCAGTGCCAGAGGCAGCAAGCAACCCCAAAACATCAGGGAACCTCCGCCATGTTTGACTGTAGGGACCGTGTTCTTTTCTTTGAATGCCTCTTTTTTTTTCCTGTACACTCTATGTTGATGCTTTTTCCCAAAAAGCTCTACTTTTGTCTCATCTGACCAGAGAACATTCTTCCAAAACGTTTTAGGCTTTCTCAGGTAAGTTTTGGCAAACTCCAGCCTGGCTTTTTATGTCTCGGGGTAAGAAGTGGGGTCTTCCTGGGTATCCTACCATACAGTCCCTTTTCATTCAGACGTCGACAGATAGTACGGGTTGACACTGCTGTACCCTCGGACTGCAGGGCAGCTTGAACTTGTTTGGATGTTAGTCGAGGTTCTTTATCCACCATCCGCACAATCTTGCGTTGAAATCTCTCGTCAATTTTTCTTTTCCGTCCACATCTAGGGAGGTTAGCCACAGTGCCATGGGCTTTAAACTTCTTGATGACACTGCGCACGGAAGACACAGGAACATTCAGGTCTTTGTAGATGGACTTGTAGCCTTGAGATTGCTCATGCTTCCTCACAATTTGGTTTCTCAAGTCCTCAGACAGTTCTTTGGTCTTCTTTCTTTTCTCCATGCTCAATGTGGTACACACAAGGACACAGGACAGAGGTTGAGTCAACTTTAATCCATGTTAACTGGCTGCAAGTGTGATTTAGTTATTGCCAACACCTGTTAGGTACCACAAGTAAGTTACAGGTGCTGTTAATTACACAAATTAGAGAGGCATCACATGATTTTTCAAACAGTGCCAATACTTTTGTCCACCCCCTTTTTTAGGTTTGGTGTTGAATTATATCCAATTTGGCTTTAGGACAATTCTTTTTGTGTTTTTTTCATTGAAGACAAATTAAATGAAGATAATAATACCAAAGAATTTGTGATTGCAATCATTTTCAGGAAGAAACTGAGTATTATCTGACAGAATTGCAGGGGTGCCAATACTTTTGGCCAGCACTGTAACATTGTGGGCTACAGTTAAACTAGTGACAAAATGTACAATTGGGGGAGAAAGGTTAAACTTAATGAACCTAGGTCTTTATTCAACCTATGTAACTATATATTGTTTTCATGTTCCATTTTGATAATCTTGGCTAAAAAGTCATGTAAAGATTATAACATTTTATTACGATCACAAGTATTGGATATTTTGAGCAATGAGTATGAGGTCTACTGAATTTTTATACTTTGGGCAAAACGTTAACCACATAAGTGCACTTAGGATTGCAATAATATCAGCATGATAATAATATAAAGACTTATCGTTTAGGTCAAGAAATGACCGGCAGCAAGCCTTCCACATTATGTCTGTATTGTATATATCCAGCTACCTTATCTCTGTGTTTGACTGAGCAGTTGACGCTAATAATATATTACAAAGCGCTGTATTAACATTTAATTAACCATTGCCGGTAATTATCTTTCATGTCCTGTATTCAGAGAATATAAACGCTGATGTCAATGGATGTATTTAAAGGTCATCCTCATGTATGGCAGCCTTAAACGTTTTGCTGATATGGGATTGCAAGCACTTTAAAGGGAATATATGGTGCATTATTTAACAGCTGAGCAAGAAAGGCATGAGTGATGCATGCTTGTGTGTGATGAAAAATAGAAGAGACAGATAATTGATGCATCTCAGAGAAGAAAGACAAGAACAGGATAGGGCTCAATATAATGAGGGGAGATAACTGCTAGGGTCTATTAGACTTCAAAAGGAAAGTGTTGCTAGATCTGCCACGATTACTTTAGCTATATATATATATATATATATATATATATATATATATATATATATATTTATTTATTTATTTTTATATAAATATATATATATTTATTTTATTTTTTTGTCTCATCATTCCAGAGCACCTGCTGCTATTTTTCTGCACCTCAGTTCCTATGTGTTCATGCATAGTTGATTCGCTTGACCTTCATCTGCAGCACTAAGTTTCCTTGACCGACCACTGCGTCTACTGTTCTCAATGTTGCCTATTTCTTGGTGTTTCTTCAAAAGAGCTTGAACAGCACATTTTGAATTCCCGGTCTGCATTGAAATCTTTGCTTGGGAGAAAACTTTCTGATGCAGTATAAAAACGTATGTCTTGTTGCCGTGCACAGTTTTGCCATAGTGTATGATGTATGACATAAAACTGTCTTCCACAACCTCACCTCTGTAGCAGACTTTGGCTGTCCCTCACCCAGTTTTAGGCCTCCTACATAGCTGTTTCGGTTAATGACTGTGTTTCAATTTACGTATGAAAATGATGAACACTATCACCTCTTTGGTAAAAGTGGTTACTCATACAACTGACTCTAATCCTACAAATATATATATATATATATATATATATACAGTGAAGGAAATAATTATTTGATCCCTTGCTGTTTTTGTAAGTTTGCCCACTGACAAAGTCATGAACAGTTTATAATTTTAAGGGTAGGTTAATTTTAATATTGAGAGCTAGAATATCCCCCCAAAAAATCAAGAAAATCATAGATAAATTTATTTGCATTTTGTAGTGAGAAATACTGGGTACAGGTACAGGGGTAGCACTGCTGCAGCAAGGTATGTCCTCTGAAAGCCGGAGGAGTGTCAGCTCCAGTAAGGGGGGAAATAGGAGAGGAGAGCAGGGCAGGCCAGGCAGGTGCTGGTAGTGGATCCTGGAGGGTTTCCTAAGAGATGCTATAGTAGAGTATCTGAAGAAGAGTAACCTCATGACCCAATATCAAAATGGGTTTACGAGGGACCATTCCTGTCAAACTAATCTGATCAGCTTTTATGACTAAGTAAGTTCTGGACTGGACCAAGTAAATGCAGTGGATGTTGTGTATATGGACTTTTCAAAAGCTTTTGATACGGTCCCACACAAAAGGTTGATACATAAAATGAGAACAATGGGGATAGGGGAAAATATATGTATGTGGGTTAAGAACTGGCTCAGTGATAGGAAACAAAAGGTGGTTATTAATGGAAAACACTCAGATTGGGTCTCAGTTTACAGTGGAGTACCACAGGGGTCAGTATTGGGCCCGCTTCTTTTTAACATATTTATTAATGACCTTGTAGGGGGCATACAGAGTAGTATTTCAATATTTGCAGATGACACTAAACTCTGCAGGGTAATCAATACAGAGGAGGACAATTTTATATTACAGGAGGATCTATGTAAACTAGAAACTTGGGCTAATAAATGGCAAATGAGCTTTAATGGGGATAAATGTAAGGTAATGCACTTGGGCAGAGGAAATAAAATGTATAATTATATGCTTAATTGTAAAACGCTGGGCAAAACTGTCACCGAAAAAGACCTGGGTGTATTGGTGGACGACAAGTTTTTGGTGGCCAGTGTCAGGCAGCTGCTGCAAAGGCAAATAAAATAATGGGATGCATTAAAAGAGGCATAGATGCTCATGAGGAGAACATAATTTTACCTCTATACAAGTTACTAGTGCGACCACACTTAGAATACTGTGTACAGTTTTGGTCTCCGGTGTATAAGAAAGACATAGCTGAACTAGAGCGGGTGCAGAGAAGAGCGACCAAGGTTATTAGAGGACTGGGGGGTCTGCAATACCAAGACAGGTTATTACACTTGGGGTTATTTACTGTGGAAAAAAGAAGGCTTAGGGGTGATATTATTACTATGTACAAGTATATGAGGGGACAGTACAAAGACCTGTCTACTGATCTTTTTACTCTGAGGCCTGAGACAGGGACAAGGGGGCATCTTCTACGTCTGGAGGAAAGAAGGTTTAATCATAATCACAGACGCGGATTCTTTACTGTAAGAGCAGTGAGACTATGGAACTTTCTGCCACATGATGTTGTAATGAGTGATTCACTACTAAAATTTAAGAAGGGCATGGATGCCTTTCTTGAAAAGTATAATATTACAGGTTATATATACTAGATTCCTTGATAGGGCGTTGATCGAGGGAACTAGTCTGATTGTCGTGTGGAGTCAGGAAGGAATTTTTTTCCCCAATGTGGAGCTTGGTGTTTGCCACATGGGTTTTTTTTTGCCTTCCTCTGGATCAACATGTTAGGCTATGGGTTGAACTAGATGGACTTAGTCTTCCTTCAACCTTAAAAACTATTTTACTATGTTACTGTGTAAATAAGTATTTGATCCCTCTGGCAAACAACACTTAATACTTGGTGGCAAAACCCTTGTTGGCAAGCACAGCAGTCAGACGTTTTTTGTAGTTGATGAGGGTTGCGCACATGTCAGGAGGAATTTTGGTCCACTCCTCTTTGCAGATCATCTCTAAATCATTAAGATTTAGAGGCTGTCGCTTAGCAACTCGGAGCTTCAACTCCCTCCATAAGTTTTCTATGGGATTAAGGTCTAGAGACTGGCTAGGCCACTCCATGACCTTACTGTGCTTCTTTTTGAGCCACTCCTTTGTTGCCTTGGCTGTATGTTTTGGGTCAGTGTCTTGCTGGAGGACCCAGCCACGACCCATTTTTAATGCTCTTACTGAGGGAAGGAGGTTGTTGGCCAAAATCTCGCGATACATGACCCCATCCATCTTCCCTTCAGTACGGTGCAGTCATCATGTCCCCTTTGCAGAAAAGCACCCCCAAAGTATAATGTTTCCCCCACCATGCTTCACGGTTGGGACGATGTTCTTAGGTTTGTACTCATCCTTCTTCCTCCAAACATGGTGAGTTGAGTTAATGCCAAAGAGCTCAATTTTTGTCTCATCTGACCACAGCACCTTCTCCCAATAACTCACAGAATCATCCTGGTGTTCATTGGCAAACTTCAGACGGGCCTGCACATGTGCCTTCTTGAGCAGGGGGACCTTGCGGGCACTGCAGGATTTTAAACCTTTAAGGCGTAATGTGTTACCAATGGTTTTCTTGGTGACTGTGGTCCCAGCTGCTTTGAGATGATTAACAAGTTCCCCCCGTGTAGTTTTAGGCTGATCTCTCACCTTCCTCGTGATCAAGGATTCCCTATGAGATTTTGCATGTTGCCTCAGATCGATGTTGATTGACAGTCATTTTGTATTTCTTCCATTTTATTACTATTGTACCAACAGTTGTCCCCTTCTCACCCAGTGTCTTACTTATGGTTTTGTAGCCCATTCCAGCTTTGTGCAGGTCTATGATCTTGTCCCTGACATCCTTAGAAAGCTCTTTGGTCTTGCCCATGTTGTAGAGGTTAGTGTCTGACTGATTAATTGAGTCTGTGAACAGGAGTCTTTTATACAGGTGACTATGTAAGACCCTGTCTTTAATGCAGGTAACGAGTTGATTAGGAGCGTCTAACTGTTCTGTAGGAGCCAGAACTCATAATGGTTTGTAGAGGATCAAATACTTATTTCTCACTGCAAAATGCAAATAAATTTATCTAATTTATACAAGGTGATTTTCTTGATTTTATTTGGATATTCTATCTCTCAATGTTAAAATTAACCTACCCTTAAAATTATAGACTGTTCATGTTTTTGTCAGTGGGCAAACTTACAAAAACAGCAAGGGATCAAATACAAATAATTATTTCCTTCACGGTATGTATATATGTATACACAGCTCAAAAAAATAAAGGGAAAACTTAAAAAACAGAATATAACTCCAAATGAATCAAACTTCTGTGAAATCAAGCTGTCCACTTAGGAAGCAACACTGATTGACAATCAATTTCACATGCTGTTGTGCAAATGGAATAGACAATAGATGGAAATTATTGTCAATTATCAAGACACACTCAATAAAGGAGTGGTTCTGCAGCTGGGGACCACAGACAACATCTCAGTACCAATGCTTTCTGGCTGATGTTTTGGTCACTTTTGAATGTTGGTTGTGCTTTCACACTCGTGGTAGCATGAGACGGACTCTACAACCCACAGAAGTTGCTGAGGTAGCGCAGCTCATCCAGGATGGCACATCAATGCGAGCTGTGGCAAGACGTGGAGGGGGCCATAGGAGGGCAACAACCCAGCAGCAGGACCGCTACCTCCGCCTTTGTGCAAGGAGGAACAGGAGGAGCACTTTCAGAGCCCTGCAAAATGACCTCCAGCAGGCCACAAATGTGCATGTGTCTTCACAAATGGTTAGAAACCGACTCCATGAGGGTGGTATGAGGGACCGTGCAGGACGCATGGCATTTGCCACAGAACACCAGGATTCGCAAAGTCCCCACTGGCGCCCTGTGCTCTTCACAGATGAAAGCAGGTTCACACTGAGCACACGTGACAGACGTGACCTAGCCTGGAGAAGCCGTGGAGAGCGATCTGCAGCCTGCAACATCCTTCAGCATGACCGGTTTGGCAGTGGGTCAGTAATGGTGTGGGGTGGCATTTCTTTGGAGGGCCGCACAGCCCTCCATGTGCTCGCCAGAGGTAGCCTGACTGCCATTAGGTACCGAGATGAGATCCTCAGACCCCTTGTGAGACCATATGCTGGTGCGGTTGGCCCTGGGTTCCTCCTAATGCAGCACAATGCTAGACCTCATGTGGCTGGAGTGTGTCAGCAGTTCCTGCAAGATGAAGCCATTGAAGCTATGGACTGGCCCGCCCGTTCCCAAGACCTGAATCCGATTGAGCACATCTGGGACATCATGTCTCACTCCATCCACCAACGTCACGTTGCACCACAGACCGTCCAGGAGTTGGCGGATGCTTTAGTCCAGGTCTGGGAGGAGATCCCACAGGAGACCATCCGCAACCTCATCAGGAGCATGCCCTGGCGTTGTAGGGGGGTCATACAGGCACGTGGAGGCCACACACACAATACTGAGCCTCATTTTGACTTGTTTTAAGGACATTACAACAAAGTTGGATCAGCCTGTAGTGTGTTTTTCCACTTTAATTTTGGGGGTGACTCCAAATCCAGGCCTCCATTGGTTAATAAATTTGATTTCCATTGATGGTTTTTGTGTGATTTTGTTATCAGCACATTCAACTTTGTGCAGAACAAAGTATTCAATGAAAATATTTCATTCATTCAGATCTAGGATGTGTTATTTGAATGTTCCCTTTGTTTTTTTGAGCAGTTTATAACATACAGTACAGACCAAAAGTTTGGACACACCTTCTCATTTAAAGATTTTTCTGTATTTTCATGACTATGAAAATTGTACATTCACAACTGATGGTCCCAACCCCATTTATAAGGCTAGAAATCCCACTTATTAAACCTGACAGGGCACACCTGTGAAGTGAAAACCATTTCGGTGACTACCTCTTGAGCTCATCAAGAGAATGCCAAGAGTGTGCAAAGCAGTCATCAAAGCAAAAGGTGGCTACTTTGAAGAACCTAAAATATAAGACATATTTTCAGTTGTTTCACACTTTTTTGTTAAGTATATAATTCCACATGTGTTAATTCATAGTTTTGATGCCTTCAGTGTGAATGTACAATTTTCATAGTCATGAAAATACAGAAAATCTTTAAATGAGAAGGTGTGTCCAAACTTTAGATCTGTACTGTATATATATATATATATATATATATATACATATATATATATACATATATATATATATATATATATATCCCCACACTCTAGAGGACGCTGTGGTCCGCAATCACCAGCCAGGGGGAGAGAAGCGGGGTTAAGAGAAAACAATGCCACACTACCCAGTCATCAGTACTAGGAAATGGCTGCTGCTACACTTGGTCAGCACCCACATTGCAGCACTGTACAGAAGAAGGTGAGAAGGAAGCCGTCTCATCCACACTCACTCCACTGTGCCCTACACTCAGCAGTGTTTGTCCTGGGAAAAAAAAACTAAAATAAAAAACTAAATGAGAAAATACTCTGCTGTAAATAAATAGCAATAGTGCATGGAAACAATATAGGGTACTTATACTTATCATAATTTTTATTAAGAAAAAACACAAAAGCCATCCCAGCATGTCAAGGTGACCCTATTTGGGACGGTCCTAACCTCTAGTATTAAAACTAGTGTTGAGCGAGCATGCTCGACACTGCTCGGTACTCGCCCAAGCATCACGCTACTCGGGATGTTTGGCGAGCACCAAGCATTTCCGGGTTACTCGGGAGGGAGCTCGGGTCTCCGCCCTGCATGTTTGGCGCTCTTTACCGAGCCAATAAACATGCAGGGATTGCCAGCCAGTCACTGTAATGCTGCAGCCATGTTGTTTGTGGGCATTACAGTGATTGGCTGGCCGCACAGCGTCACCTCGAGTATTTAAAACCGGGCGCCGCCATCTTGGACACAGACGCTCCGGATTAGACAGTGTAGGGACAGCGCTGCTGATTTAGGGAGAAATATATCCTGCAAAATAGTTAGTGTAGGGTCTGTAAAGGCTGCAAGATCAAACAAACAGTCCTTCTCAGGACTAATATCCATCCCAGATATCAGGCAGGCAGGCAGGCAGGCTGTATAGGAGACGCAGTGGTTATACCAGCAAACGCTGCATTACAGTCCTGTGTGCTCCTGTTGCTGAAATTGCTGGACTTAGCTCCAGGTCTCGGGGGCCAGGAAAAATCTTTTTTTTTCATCTAAATCCTCTTTTTTTTTCCTCTTTCACACTGTACAAATACCCGTCTTATTAACTTTTTGGCGTCCCCCCCCCCCAAAAAAAAAAAAAAGAAGTGTGTCTCTGATTTTTCAGACACAAATATATCTGTTGAAAATAGTCTGGTGTAGGTCAGAGAAATAGAAGTGTGGTTTTGCAGTTCCATGGGCCATTTGTATCTAAAAATAACAGTTTGAATGTGTCGCTCACTGTTCAGCCGCAAATATATATATTTAAAAAAGTCTGGTATACACCAGTAAATTATAACTGTGGTTTTGCTGTTCCAGGGTAAAAAATCTTTATTATCCTGTTTTTGGCAGTTTTTGCCTAAAAAAAAATAATAATAGTGTCTCCCTGATTTTTCAGACTCAAATATATCTGTTGAAAATAGTCTGGTGTAGGCCAGAGGGACAGAAGTGTGCTTTTGCTGTTCCACGTTAAAAAAACTCTATTATCCTGCTTTTGGCATTTTTTGCCGTAAAAAAAAAATTAATAGTGTCTCCCTGATTTTTCAGACACAAATATATCTGTTGAAAATAGTCTGGTGTAGGCCAGAGAGACAGAAGTGTGCTTTTGCAGTTCCACGGTAAAAAATCTCTATTATCCTGCTTTTGGCATTTTTGGCCGTAAAAAAAAAAATAATAGTGTCTCCCTGATTTTTCAGACACAAATATATCTGTTGAAAATAGTCTGGTGTAGGCCAGAGAGACAGAAGTGTGGTTTTGCAGTTCCACGGTTCAAACCTCTGTATTATCCACTTTTGGGCCATTTGTATCTAAAAAAAACAGTTTGAGTGTGTCGCTCACTGTTCAGCCGCAAATATATTTATTTAAAAAAGTCTGGTATACACCAGTAAATTATAACTGTGGTTTTGCTGTTCCACGGTAAGAAATCTCTATTATCCAGCTTTTGGCATTTTTTGATGTAAAAAATAAATAATAGTGTCTCCTGATTGTTCAGACACAAATATATCTGTTGAAAATAGTCTGGTGTAGGCCCGAGAAATACAAGTGTGGTTTTGCAGTTCCACGGTTCAAATCTCTGTATTATCCACTTTTGGGCCATTTGTATCTTAAAAAAACAGTTTGAGTGTGTCGCTCACTGTTCAGCCGCAAATATATATATTTAAAAAAGTCTGGTATACACCAGTAAATAATAACTGTGGTTTTGCTGTTCCACGGTAAAAAATCTCTATTATCCTGCTTTTGGCATTTTTTGCCGTAAAAAATAAATAATAGTGTCTCCTGATTGTTCAGACACAAATATATCTGTTGAAAATAGTCTGGTGTAGGCCCGAGAAATACAAGTGTGGTTTTGCAGTTCCACTGGTCAAATCTCTGTATTATCCACTTTTGGGCCATTTGTATCTAAAAAAAACAGTTTGAGTGTGTCGCTCACTGTTCAGCCGCAAATATATATATTTAAAAAAGTCTGGTATACACCAGTAAATTATAACTGTGGTTTTGCTGCTCCACGGTAAGAAATCTCTATTATTCAGCTTTTGGTTTTTTTTCCGTAAAGAAAAACAGTAATAGTTTCTCCCTGATTGTTCAGATTGTTTAAAAGAGTCGGGTGTAGGCCAGAGAAATAGAACTGTGGTTTTCCTCTTCCACGGTTCTAATCTACTTTTTGTTACCCTTTTTCCATTGATAGTGCAAGTGTAAGCTATTTTACTTCCTTTACAATGGGCAAGGCGCGTGGCAAGGGATGTGGAAGTGGACGTTCTGGTGATGGTGCATGCAGAGGACGGGGCCGTGGCCAAGGTGAAAATGTGCCACAACCAACAGCCACATCTTCTCGCTCCCACTTCTTGATCGAATTACTAGGGAAGCACAGAACAACACCAGTATTGCGAACTGATCAGTGTGAACAGGTTATTAATTGGATAGCAGATAATACTTCCAGTTACCTGGGCACCGCCACCTCCGGCCTGTCTTCCACACGGTCGACTCTTAGTAGCCATGAGTGTCGACCGCATACTCCTCCTCACCCTGATGCTCCTTCCTCCCACCTTGCCGAGTGTCGTCAGACAGCAACTGATCCCACACTTGGACACTCTGAAGAGCTGTTCACTGGTCCATTTCCAGATTTGTGTCCCTCGCCTGCTCCGCTTGAAGTGGTGGAAGAGGAGATCCCATGTAGCGATGCCTAAATATTTGAACAGCCACGGCCACAGGAAGTCGACGCTGGCAATTTGTCACAAGAGGTGGACGATGACGAGACACAATTGCCAGGAAGTGAGGAGGAGGATTGTGGTGCGCAAGTGGAAGAGGAGGAGGTGGTGGATGATCTAGTAACTGACCCAACGTGGCAGGAGGACATGCAGAGTGAGGCCAGCAGCACACAGGGGGAGGGAGGCAGAGTACCCCAACAGGCAGGAAGAAGCAGTGTGGTGGCCGCAGACAGAAGGCGGGCAACCGTTCCCCGTAACACCAACACGAGGGACGTTGCCAATACAAGCGGTAGGTCTTCCAGAGTCTGGAATTTTTTTAAAGACTCTGCTGATAACCCCAAAAAGGCCATTTGTACCACCTGCCATGCCAGCATCAGCAGGGGTGACAAAACGACCAGCCTGACCACCACCAGCATGATCAGGCACATGGCAGCAAAGCACCCGACTTTGTGGGGCGAACCCCAGGGTCCACGACAAGTGTCAGCGGGTGTCACCACTGCTTCTTCCGCTGTTGTGCGTGCAATAGAACCCCCTGTTGTGTGTGCAAGGCAATCCCCTGTCCATACTGCATGCAAAGATGCCCCCTCCTCTCAGTCTTCACTTGTTATGGCAGTTTCTCAAGAAACAGCATCAACGTCCACGTCCCACCGCAGCGTTCAATTGTCCATATCCCAGACCTGTGAACGAAAGCGGAAATTCGCAGCTAATGCCCCACAGGCCACAGTCCTAAATTCGCACATTTTATGACTGCTTGCATTGGAAATGCTGCCTTTTAGGCTGGTGGAGACCTTATGGCGGTGGCCGTCCCTCGGTACTATTTTGCCCGGTGTGCCATCCCTGCACTACACAAGCACGTGTCCCAAAACATCTGCAGTGCCCTCAACAACGCAGTTACTGGGAGAGTCCACCTGACAACGGACACGTGGACAAGTGCTTGTGGCCAAGGACAGTACATCTCCCTGACGGCACACTGGGTAAACATAGTGGAAATCGGGACCCAGTCGGACCTTGGGACGGAACACATCCTCCCCACACCGAGAATTGCGGGCCCTATGTTAGTCAGAGTTGCCCCCACAGTGTACAGCTCCTGCGCATCCTCCTCCTCCTCCTCCTCATGTTCAGCCTCCATCTCAGATATCAACACATCAGTTACAAGCTGGAAGCACTGCAGTACTGTCTCCGCCAAGCGGCAACAGGCTGTGCTGAAACTCATAAGCTTAGGTGAGAAACCTCACACTGCTTATGAGTTGTGGATAGCTGTGATAGAGCAGGCAGATCTGTGGCTGAGACTGCTGAACCTACATCCAGGCATGGTCGTGTGTGACAATGGCCGTAACCTGGTGGCGGCTCTGAGGCGAGGCGAGATTACACACGTTCCATGCCTGGCTCATGTGCTTATCCTCGTGGTTCAGCGGTTTCTTAAATCGTACCCCGAGTTGCCAGATCTGCTCGTGAAAGTACGCCGCCTGTCAGCTCATTTTCGCAAGTCGGCTACAGCTTCCGCCGCCCTTGCTGTGTTGCAGCAGCGTTTGCAGCTTCCGTCACACCGACTGGTGTGTGATGTCCCCACACGTTGGAACTCTACCCTCCACATGTTGCAAAGGATTTGTGAGCAGAAGAGAACAGTTGTGGAGTACCAGCTGCAACAAGGCCGTCGATATTCAGGTCAGACTCCACACATAAGACCTCAGGAGTGGACCTGGATGTCTGACATCTGTACCATCTTGACAAACTTGGAGGAGTCCACCCAGATGGTGAGTGGCGATGACGCCATCATTAGCGTCAGCATTCCACTTGTCTGTCTTTTGCAACGCTCTCTGCAGAGAATTAAAGAGGAGGCATTGCAGCCAGAGTATGATGAGATGGATCAAGAAGCCGTAGCGGTCGATTACACACAGCCCAGCCTCATCTCATCCCAATGTGCATTGGGGGACAATGAGGGAGAGGAGGAGGAGGAGGAGGAAGAACAGGAGCTTGTATCATGCACTGTAGACGGTAGTACCTGTACAAGTGTCATACCGTCGGTTCAGCGTTGGTGGCCTGAGGACAGGGGGGAGGAGGAGGAGGAGGAGGAGAGCATGGTCAGTCGTCATCTTGGTGAGGACACGGAAGTCTTGCCTGTTACCAGTCTGGCACGCATGGCTGACTATATGTTACGCTGCCTTAACCGTGACCCTCGCATTGTCAAAATGTTGGGTGACAGTCATTACTGGTTGGTGACACTTTTAGACCCCCGCTACAAGGAGAACTTTCACTCTCTTATTCCTGAGGTGGAGAGGTCTACATAAATGGGGCAGTACCAGAAGGCCCTTGCTGCAGAACTGTTAAAAAAGTTCCCATCTGAACACGCTAGCAGCAGAGGTCACAGTTCGTTGACCAACCAAGGTGTACAAGCGAGAGAGAGGCAACTCCAATCCAGCAGAGGCAGGGGAACACTGTCAACGTTCTGGGACAGTTTTCTGAGACCCGCCCAGCTTACAGGCCCTGAGGCGCGGGGTACTCTCACAAGGAGTGGAAAGTTTCAAAAGATGGTGAGGGAGTACCTTGCCGACCATACCAACGTGATTCCTCTGTGCCTTTTAATTATTGGGTATCCAAGCTGGACACTTGGAATGAACTCACTCTGTACGCCTTAGAGGTCCTGGCCTGCCCTGCCGCTAGCGTGTTATCGGAGCGTGTTTTTAGTGCCACTGGGGGAATTATAACTGATAAGCTCACTCGCCTGTCAACTGACAATGCTGACAAGCTGACCCTTATCAAAATGAACAAGGGCTGGATTGGGCCAGACTTCTCATCACCACCAAATGACAGCAGAGTAACATAAAGTCAAATCCACTGTGTTTTTTCGGGAGGTGTATTCACATGCACCGCTTCACACCCACACATGGGTATATGCTTCCTCATTTCGGCTGTTTTATGTCATCCCTCCTTATCCTCAGCCTCCACCACCACTATACCACCAGGGTGACCGTGGTCCGTGTTGCCTTTATTGAAAGTTCCTCTGTCCTTATTTTTGTCAGCTTTTGCTTGGAAGGCATAAGCAAAGACTGTGGGAGACCCACTCCCCAATAATGGGAATAATATTTTTAAGATGCTGTACTGTATGGCTCTTGTAAGGGGCATTAAAAGCGTCTTGTTAAGCTACTGCTACCTCCACCACTTTTCCGAGGGGCATTAAAAGCGTCTTGTTAAGCTACTGCGACCTCCACCACTTTTCCTAAGGGCATTAAAAGCGTCTTGTTAAGCTACTGGGACCTCCACGTCTCTTCTGAGGGGCATTAAAAGTGTCTTATTAAGCTACTGGGACCTCCACATCTCTTCTGAGGGGCATTAAAAGTGTCTTGTTAAGCTACTGCGACCTCCACCACTTTTCCGAGGGGCATTAAAAGCGTCTTGTTAAGCTACTGGGACCTCCACGTCTCTTCTGAGGGGCATTAAAACCGTCTTGTTAAGCTACTGCGACCTCCATGTCTCTTCTGAGGGGCATTAAAAGCGTCTTGTTAAGCTACTGGGACCTCCACGTCTCTTCTGAGGGGCATTAAAACTGTCTTGTTAAGCTACTGCGACCTCAACGTCTCTTCTGAGGGGCATTAAAAGCGTCTTGTTAAACTACTGGGACCTCCACGTCTTTTCTGAGGGGAATTAAAAGCGTCTTGTTAAGCTATTGGGACCTCCACCACTTTTCCGAGGGGCATTAAAACCGTCTTGTTAAGCTACTGGGACCTCCACGTCTCTTCTGAGGGGCATTAAAAGCGTCTTGTTAAACCACTCTGAACTCCACAGCTCTTCCAAGGGGCATTGAAATGTTGTTTTTCATTAACTCTAACCTCCACGACTCTTCGAACGGGCATTGCATTTCCTCCTAATTTTTGGCAGCTTTTGCTTGCAAGGCATAAGCAAAGACTATGGGAGACACACTCACCAATAATGGGAATAATGTTTGTAATATGCTATACTGCATGGCTCTTGTAAGGGGCATTGCAAGTTCCTCCGTCCTAATTTTTGGCAGCTTTTGCTTGGAAGGCATAAGCAAAGACTATGGGAGACACACTCCCCAATAATGGGAATAATGTTTGTAATATGCTGTACTGCATGGCTCGTGTAAGGGGCATTGCAAGTTCCTCCGTCCTAATTTTTGGCAGCTTTTGCTTGGAAGGCATAAGCAAAGACTATGAGAGACACACTCCCCAATAATGGGAATAATGTTTTTAAGATACTATACTGTATGGCTCTTGTAAGGGGCATTGCAAGTTCCTCCGTCCTAATTTTTGGCAGCTTTTGCTTGGAAGGCCTAAGCAAATACTATGGGAGACCCACTCCCCAATCATGGGAATAATGTTTGTAATATGCTGTACTGCATGGCTCTTGTAAGGGTCATTGCAAGTTTCTCCGTCCTAATTTTTGGCAGCTTTTGCTTGGAAGGCATAAGCAAAGACTATCGGAGACACACTCCCCAATAATGGGAATAATGTTTGTAATATGCTGTACTTCATGGCTCTTGTAAGGGGCATTGCAAGTTCCTCCATCCTAATTTTTGGCAGCTTTTGCTTGGAAGGCATAAGCAAAGACTATGGGAGACACACTCCCCAATAATGGGAATAATGTTTGTAATATGCTGTACTGCATGGCTCTTGTAAGGGGCCTTGCAAGTTCCTCCGTCCTAATTTTTGGCAGCTTTTGCTTGGAAGGCATAAGAAAAGACTATGGGAGACACACTCCCCAATAATGGGAATAATGTTTTTAAGATGCTGTACTGTATGGCTCTTGTAAGGGGCATTAAAACCGTCTTGTTAAGCTACTGCGACCTCCACCACTTTTCCGAGGGGCATTAAAACCGTGTTGTTAAGCTACTGTGACCTCCACGTCTCTTCCAAGGGGCATTCAAACCATCTTGTTAAGCTACTGGGACCTCCACGTCTCTTCAAAGGGGCATTAAAAGTGTCTTCTTAAGCCACTCTGAACTCCACAGCTCTTCCAAGGGGCATTGAAATGTTGTTTTTAATTACCACTAACCTCCATGACTCTTCCAACGGGCATTGCATTTCCTCCTAATTTTAGTCAGCTTTTGCTTTTCAATGCAAAGGCGAAAGCTAAGGGAGACCCATTCCCCAATAATGGGTAGAAGGTTTTTAGTACGCTGTAATCCACGTCTGTTTCAAGGGGCATTGCAGTTCCTCATAATTTTTGGAAAGCCTTCCATTCACTGCTTAGGCCAACAGTGTACAGGAGACCCAGTTGCTATAAATGGAAAAAACAGTTTAGTTAAGGCCCTCTGACCTCCATGTCATTTCCAAGGGGCATTGGAGTGCCTCAAAAGTTTTGGTAGGCATTGCACTCACTGTATGCCCTATAACTGTGTAGCTGAACCGCTCCTTTTGTTACAGAAACATATCCTACAAGACATATGTGGTTGACTGGCCTGATATTGATGTAAATGGTCCCTGTTCCTCCTGCTCTTTCTCCTTTGCGACCACCTCATCCATCATTTATCACCTGAAGCTTTGTTTTAACGGGAGTCATAGAACTGGGATAGTAGCCGGAAAACATCCAGCAATCCTCGGAGGAGGTAGGATATGCGCCAAAACACTGACCACCTCAGGCCTAACCGCTACTACATACATGCGCTTGCATTCCAAGAAAACAAAGCAGATGCTAACTTCTATCATCATCATCATGGTCCTCACCTTGGCACTCTCAACTCCCCTGATGGAGAAGCCAGGGCCCACCGGAGGAGTCTGGTTCTTTGGTGGGCTCGTCCAATGCTGCCCTAAAGCAGGCCGGGCTAAGAAAAGTGTGTGGGGGGAAGTTGACAGGAGAAATAGGGGCGGCTGGGGACCGTTTATGGACACCCGGCTGCCCCCAGGCGGCTGGAGACTGTGTGTGGACACCCGGCCGCGGGGTGGCTGGGGACTGAGTATGGACACCCGGCCGCTGGGCGGCAGGGGACTGAGTATGGATACCAGGCCGCCAATGCAGCCATGACGGTGTGGCCAGATTCCGCCTCCACATGCCTAAAAGGCCCAATTTCAAGTGCAAACAAGCAAGCAGTATGGTATTGCAGCCTGGGGGTGGGTGGGTGGCAGGTTGCACACTTACGCTTGCATTCCAAGAAAACAAAGCAGATGCTAACTTCTATCATCATCATCATGCTCCTCACCTTGGCACTCTCAACTCCCCTGATGGAGAAGCCAGGGCCCACCGGAGGAGTCTGTTTCTCTGGTGGGCTCGTCCAATGCTGCCCTAAAGCAGGCCGGGCTAAGAAAAGTGTGTGGGGGGATGTTCCAAGGAGAAATAGGGGCGGCTGGGGACCGTTTATGGACACCCAGCTGTCCCCAGGCGGCTGGGGACCGTGTGTGGACACCCGGCCGCGGGGCAGCTGGGGACCGAGTATGGACACCTTGCCGCCCCCTGGCGGCTGGGGACCGAGTGTGGACACCCGGCCGCCGGGCGGCTGGGGACTGAGTATGGATACCAGGCCGCCAATGCAGCCATGACGTGGTGGCTAGATTTCACCTCCACATGCCTAAAAGGCCCAATTTCAAGTGCAAGCAAGCAAGCAGTATGGTATTGCAGCCTGGGGGTGGGTGGGTGGTTGGCTGCATATTTGTGCTTGCATTGCAAGGAATGGGGGAGGTACAATTGAACACTGCCCTGGGACAAGAACTTGCACGGGGATAGTTGCAAGTCTGCATCTTCTGATGTGGCAAGGATGACTTCTGATGGGCACACTTTTAGGCAGTGACCTGGGTGTCAGAGATCCTTCAAGGGGTATTCCCCATGCTGTTCCCATGTCTTTTCAGCACTGTATGCATGTGTCACACAGCACATGGCCAGATAAGGTTGTAAATGTTAAAATGACATTTCCCGGTGAATGCATTGGTCACGGTTGAAAGCAATACAAAAGTGCAAAAACGCATAAAAAATGCTACTTGTGAACATAGCCCAAGGTGTGGAGGAGTATTTTTTTTTTAGGGTTATTTATTTTACCTTATACACAAGTCTTTACCCTGGAAAGGAACTTCCTTAATATATTTCACAGGAAAGCACTTTCAGTTTAGTTTTTGAACGTTTTATTGTGAGCCCTTAACAGTGGCTTAATAGCTCTGACCACATTGTTGACAGCAGTGACCTGGGGGTCAGAAATGCTTCCTGGGGCGATCCCCATGTTGTCCCCATGTCATTTGAGCACTGTCACTATCGTTTTGGACACTTGTTAGGCTTTTAAAAGACTGCAGGGGGTGCCGCCGCAAAAATGCTCGGGTCTCCCATAGGCTAATATTGGGCTCGTTGCTCGAGTCGAGCACCCGAGTATCACGGCGAGCTCGGCCCGAGCTTCGAGCACCCGAGCATTTTAGTACTCGCTCTACACTAATTAAAACCTCACCATAAATCAAATGACGTAAATGTAAATAGGGGCTGAGCAGGACCAAGACCCTGACTAATGGACACCCGGCTATGGGGAGCCATATAAACATAATGTCTAGCTCAAAGAAAAAGCAGGTCACACCCTTATTTGCATAGAGTGCAAAAACCTAAAACAAAAACCTAAGGAGAGGAACTGGAATATAAGTTGTGTATATCAGTGTACATGCAACGTGTAGGTGCAGGTTCACACTGGCCACTAAACAGACAAAACCTAAGATGAAAACAAAGGGAGCAAATACCCTGCAGTAAATAAATAAATAGCAATAGTGCATGAAAATAACATAGGGTACTTAATTAATATAATTTTGATCAAGAAAATGAAAATGCCATCCCACAACGTCAAGGTGACCCTATTCGGTTGTTTTATGTATTTGAAATAGCTGATGTCTTTGCATTACAACTATTATTCCTAATTTTCGTGAACATGGATATATATATATATATATATTTATATATATATATATATATATATATATATATATATACAGTCAGTTGTCCTAGGATAAGAACTCTGCTCTTAAGTCGATGCATGTTTTATTAAGTCACGTCTATCTACATATATATATGGGCAGCATGGTGGCTCAGTGTTTAGCACTATAGCCTTGCAGCACTGGGTTTCTTGGTTGAAATATTATGTAATAAATAATGTCCCCTCAGTTCCATGTATTACTATACATGTATTACATGTATAGTAATAATCCCCCCTGAGTTCCTGCACATATAGTTATAACACCCCCCTGAGTGAATTCGCGTATAGGAATAATGTCCCTTTCGTGCCCCAATAAAGTAATAATGCCTTTTAAGTAAAACTGAGCATTTTACCTTGCCCCCTGGGTGCCCCTAAATTTAAAAAATGTCCCCTGAGTAGCCCCTTAAAAATTTCTCAAGTGCACTAACAAAACTAATAGCACGATGGTTAGCACTGTACAGTGGCTCAGTGATTAGCACTGTAGCTTTGCAACGCTGGGGTCTGGAGGTCATATCCCACCAAGGAGTTTGTATGTTCTCCCCGTATTTGTGTGGGTTTCCTCCGGGTTCTGCGGTTTCCTCTCACATTCCAAAGACCTACTGATAGGGAATGTAGATTGTGAGCCCCAATGAGGACAGTGATGACCACATCTGTAAAGCGCTGTAAAATGAGTTGGTGCTATCTAAGAAAAGCATAATAAATATAATAATTATATATATATATATATATATATATATATATATTCCCATATGCATACATTTCCATTGGAGCAGAGGCTGCTCATCTGGGGCTTCTGAAGTCGGACTATGGCAATCATCTGGAAAGTGATTGTCTAGATAAAACAACTCCTTTAACACAAACAACAGACAAAAATATTTTCTTGTTACTTGGCAATTGCATAACAGAAAACCACGTGTCTAATGCTGGCAGACTTGTCATCATCTAAATGATACATTATTAGTATTTACATTATCTTAGATTGCGCCATTGTTGTTCTTATTGCCACCTTTTGATAATATGAATAACCACATGGTATTTAAAAATAATTGGATGTCGATAGCACAGAAGTTTATGGTCAGGTCACAATCACACCCTTTGTATAGACTCCAAGTTTACGTAAAACTTCCTCTGTGATTCATGTATATTGTTCTGGCTGCCAGGCATTCCAGCGCCTTGTGGATGTCTGAGAAATATTATAATGAAGGCAGCAATCAGCTTCACAGAGGAAAGAATAAAAACTAGCAACTGAAGAGTATATCCTTTTAATATTAAAAATAAAATACCTGGAAATTGTCGCCCTATTATAGAAGTCTCTTCATTTTCCACTCATGTTTTTATTGTTTACTAGCTGTACCCGGCCACACGTTGCTGAGGCTCAGTCTAGTTAAATGGAAAAGAAAGAAAAGAGAAAGCGCACATTTCTAAAATATTTAATTTCACAATGCTTGTGGGTATACAATATTTTTTGTTGGGGTATAGCGTGTGTTTCTTTTATGTCCAACAGCTGGTATATGAAAACATAGTAGGTATATTAAAATATGGGTGTATTCAAATGCAACGTTAATTTTTAATTATATAGATTATATATTATATATAATATATATATACTTACATTTTTATTTATATATATATATCAGATAGGGCAATGCTGGCGCTGTTGATAGTTGTGCCCATCAGGTAGGCATGGTGGCAGCCTGTACCCTGTGACCCCTGCAGGCCTGTACTCTGCACAGGTCACTAAAGAGGTCGGTACTTGCTGTCAGGTGTCACAATGGAGCCGGTGACGTCAGGGATTGCTAGTTATTCAATTTCCTAGTACAGAGGGAATGTGACAGGAGGGGGCGCAGAGATGAAGGCAGGTGACTGCAGAGGAGGAGGGGGTGATCTGCTTGACATGTCCTGGGCCGGTACCGGCCAGATCACAGCGCCGCTCCCGCCGGTGGCGCAGTGGGATTTCCAGTCACTTGCTATCCGCCCACTACTGCGAAGCTTGGGCCCAGCCCAGCGCCCAGAGCGGAGGCTGCGGCCTGCGCCTCTCCATGCAGCCTCCCTCACTCCTTCCCTCCCTCCCCCGCTTGTTGTTGCGCAGACAGAAATAAGACTCACCTGCCGGAGAAGAAGCCGCAGCAGCACCGCTGCCGGAGAGAAGAGGCGGCTGCCTCTCAGGCGATGGTGGTGATGAGCAGCAGCGTCTTTCCCCTCTCCCTCCCCCCTCCCCAAGGGACACAAAAGGAGCAGAGCACAGGCAGCGGCTGGGGCGAATGAAGGAGTGAGGGAGAGAGAGAAGGGTTTATGAATGAGATGTCACTAAGGGGGGAGAATCCCGGGGGGCCGGGAAGAGTCAACATGGGACTGATCTTGTAACACCCCCCTCTCACTGTTGCTTTTACATCCAACAGCTGTTATATAAAAACATAGTAGGTATATAAAAACATGTGTGTATTCGAATGCAACGTTGTGTCAAAATTTCAAAGCAATCGGTGAAAGAAGTCGTACACACGTAAAAACAGACATACATATGACAATGTGTATGAGAAATGTTTGTTTTATTCTATATGTAGATTGGATGAGCCGACCTTAAATAAACCCTAAAAGCTATATAGATCACTGTCACAGGTTTACTGCACTCATTAGAAGCACTTCACCATCATATTAAACAGTGCAGGTTTCTGATAGCAGTGCAGGGGTTAATCTGTTCATTTGAGAGTTTCTGAAGCTTCTTTGCTTTATTGGTCTCAGCTGTTTAGTGTTGTCCACTCCCCTCTGCTATATATACTCGCCTCTGGCAAGCCAGTGTTAATTTCATACTGCCTGGTTCTGAAGTTGGAGGTTTTGGTTGTTTGAGGAGGCATTTGGAGTGTTGCTCTAAAGACTGTTGCTTGGTGATTTGTTTTTGTGCATATGCTCATCCTCTCCTATTTGTTTTTTCCTTCCTTTACTTCCCGCTGTTCCACTCTGTTGTTTGTGAGTGCATATTTGTATAATTGGTATTTTCATGTATTCCTGTACATCTCCCCTGCTTAGTCTGATTTGTGTATTCTTATACACTACAACTTCCCACTTCCCTGGGTGGGGGAGGGGACAGATAAGGGCTGATTTAGGAGCTCAGCAAGGCACGTGGCCATGACGTCTTCACCATCGGAAGTAATCCAGGGAGCAGGGATACCTAGGGCTCCCTTTGCTTTAGGGATAGGGAAGAAGCCCCTGGCCCCTCGATATCAAAGAACAGAGCTGTGACATCCAGAATGTTAATTGTGTGGAGTTACACCCCTATCATCTAATTCCCGGATTTGGTTCCAACCAAACGCAACATCTGCATGTCTGAGTTTTGTATGTTCTCCCCATATCAGCCTAGTTTTCTCTGAGGTTTTGGTTTCATCCCAAATATACTGATATGTTAATTCATGGGCAGACATACAGTGTCATTGGTGCAACCTGTGCAGCTGCACAGGGGCCCAAGAGATAAGGGGGCCACATCCACCTCCAAAGCAGCAATCAGCTTCTGTCACAGACATATGAAGGGGTGCATTATGATGAACTTTTGGCTTGAAAAGGGCCATTATACTATTCTTGCACAAGAGCTCTTTTCTGACTATGTTTACCCCTAATTGGTTTCCTATGAAATTTTGCCTCATTGATGAAATCAATTTTGGCTATGTTACGTGTTCAGCATCAAATCAGATAACAATCCACATCTCATGCATGTGAATGAGATTTCAATAGCCCCCTTTACATGCAAGGCCACAGGCATGCCACAGAGTAAGGCTACGGTCACACTATCAGTATTTGGTCAGTATTTTACATCAGTATTTGTAAGCCAAAACAAGGATCAGGAGCGGGTGAAAAATGCAGAAGTGGAGGCGTGTTTCTATTATACTTTTCCTCTGATTGTTCTACTCCTGGTTTTGGCTTACAAATACTGATAGAAAATACTGACCAAATACTGAAAGTGTGATCGTGGCCTTAGGTGCGCTGTGGAAATATGTATCATGCTACTTACTGTTGCAGATTCCACATGGAGAAGCCAACAATGGGATTCAGCTTTATGTCATTGCTAATTCCACAACAGTTGGAATATGCACATATTCAGCAAAAATTCCAACCTTGGAATTCCAATAAATTTTGGATTTAATTCCGTATCGAATGACTGTGCTCCACAGGTTTCCTGGTCTTATGATACTGATGATCTACCTTTACGATAGTAAGGTAACATCCAGCTGCCAGAGCTGATAACAGATGATCAGTGAGGGAGCCAGCCGTTGGACCCCCACCGATTTAATATTTATGACCTCTCCTAAGGTTGGGTCATTGATATCACAAGGCTGAAAACCCCTTTGACATAGTCACTAAATGCTACATTCCATTTAATTGTGGCCATACATGGAAAAAAAATTAAAGAGCCCACGCCTCAATCCAATTAGTTGAAAGTAAAAGGAACTTGTTAGGAGATTTTTTCACCAAACTAATTATATTGCTGGTTAGAGTGGTAAAAACTAAGTTGAAACACACCATCTTGAATTTTAGGACATATTCACATGTCCTTGTTTAAACACGGATGTGAAAAAATGGTACCGGAGTCATCAGTGTTTTCAATTAGTGTGTCATCCGTGTGTCCGTTTTGACCCAGTGTCATCAGTGTTTTCCATCAGTGTGTCATCCATGTGTCCGTTTTGACCTAGTGTCATCAGTATTTTCCATCAGTATGTCATCCGTATGTCCATTTTGACCCAGTGTCATCAGTATTTTCCATCATTGTGTCATCCGTGTGTCCATTTTGACCCAGTGTCATCAGTGTTTTCCATCATTGTGTCATCCGTGTGTCCATTTTGACCCAGTGTCATCAGTATTTTCCATCAGTGTTTCATCCGTATGTCCATTTTGACCCAGTGTCATCAGTATTTTCCATCATTGTGTCATCCATGTGTCCATTTTGACCCAGTGTCATCAGTGTTTTCCATCATTGTGTCATCCGTGTGTCCATTTTGACCCAGTGTCATCAGTGTTTTCCATCATTGTGTCATCCGTGTGTCCATTTTGACCCAGTGTCATCAGTATTTTCCATCATTGTGTCATCCGTGTGTCCATTTTGACCCAGTGTCATCAGTATTTTCCATCATTGTGTCATCCATGTGTCCATTTTGACCCAGTGTCATCAGTGTTTTCCATCATTGTGTCATCCGTGTGTCCATTTTGACCCAGTGTCATCAGTGTTTTCCATCATTGTGTCATCCGTGTGTCCATTTTGACCCAGTGTCATCAGTATTTTCCATCATTGTGTCATCCATGTGTCCATTTTGACCAAGTGTCATCAGTGTTTTCCATCATTGTGTCATCCATGTGTCCATTTTGACCCAGTGCCATCAGTATTTTCCATCAGTGTGTCATCCGTATGTCCATTTTGACCCAGTGTCAACAGTATTTTCCATCAGTGTGTCATCCGTATGTCCATTTTGACCTAGTGTCATCAGTATTTTCCATCAGTGTGTCATCCGTGTGTCCGTTTTAACCTAGTGTCATCAGTATTTTCCATCAGTGTGTCATCCGTATGTCCATTTTGACCCAGTGTCATCAGTATTTCCCATCAGTGTGTCATCCGTATGTCCATTTTGACCCAGTGTCATCAGTATTTTCCATCATTGTGTCATCCGTGTGTCCATTTTGACCTAGTGTCATCTGTATTTTCCATCAGTGTGTTATCCGTATGTCCATTTTGACCCAGTGTCATCAGTATTTTCCATCATTGTGTCATCCGTGTGTCCATTTTGACCCAGTGTCATCAGTGTTTTCCATCATTGTGTCATCCGTGTATCCGTTTTGACCCAGTGTCATCAGTGTTTTTCCAGTATGAATAAAGAAAGAATGAAATTACGAAGTTTCTCCTGTCATTTGCAATGTTAAACACCACACATAGACTGTACACTGACGCCATCCATGCACTGTACATGTTTTTCACAGACCCATAGACTTGTATTTTCATCTGTGCTGCCAGTAAAAAAGGACATGTGAACAGTACTATAGATTAATAAGTATGTGTTGTATCCGTGAAAAAAAACAGATACAACACGTGCATGCAACTTGGACTCTGACAGTGAGAAAATCAGCTTTAAATCTTTATGACAATGAGGCTGCAAGGGTACAAAGGACAATTCTAGAGTAGTTAATTGATCCTCTGCCTTATTTGCCACCTACGGCTCCCCCAGCTGCTTGATTGACATCAATGAGGCAAACATTTTAAAACTTTGGATTCTAGTTGACCATCTTTCTATTAGTGGCTGTCTTTTTGTTGGACACAATTGCATAGTCTACCTTGCAGTACCTTATGGTTTGCGGTGCGATCCCATTCATTTGTATTATTCAATGTAGCAACGGCATAGTGCGATCTCTAGCCACACGTCCTACATAGTGCCATGTAGTGCCACACTAAAACCCAGGACCTCAGAGTTGCAAGCCAACAGGGCTAATCAGTAAGCTACCATATTACCAGATGTTATGGCAGCTACATGGACACTGAAAGGCGACCTAAGATTGTTACTTCGGGATCAGAAAACAGCATTAGTACATAGGCTGTACCTGGTTTTGCAGCTCTAATAGTTCCTGTAGGCACACCTCCATACATAGGTCGTCATGCATGTTTCCCATTAGAAAACTGAAAGCTGTAACTAGTCTGTTTTTCTGAAAAATATTTACATAGAAAATGCTTCCCCCGATGAACATCTTATAAACGTGCAGTTGTGTGAGCTGCTTTGTTCGGCGTTCTGCCTGCGTAATGTCAGTATAGACACATTTATCGGTGCAGAAGCTCAGCACCAGACAATACTTGTAAATAAGGAAGGAAATGCAGAATGAGATGCTGGCCGCACAATTATCTTGGTCAGGAAAACCAAAAACCTCAAGTCACAATATGTTAACATAGTTCAAACCCTCTTTGAAATGAAGCAATCTCCATGAACCCTGCTGCAGGAGTGCGAGTGTGTGCCACTGACTGATCTCTATAAACCAGACCTGGGCAAACTGCGGCCCGCGGGCCACATCCGGCCCTCTGACTGTTCCAGTCTGGCCTGCGGACCGAGACAGCCAAGGGGTAGAAATAGCGGACCGCACCATGCCCTCCCCTGCCCGCAGTCCCTCCGCCGCCCGCTGTCACCACTATCTGCATCCTCAGGATGCCTACAGCACGATGCTGAAATTGGTTTCTTATTCATCCAATTTCTTATTCGGGGCTGAAGTTGGCTTCTTATATCGCAGTTTCTTATTCGGCAATTTTTTTTCTGCTTTGTACAGGTTTAACACCAAAAATAAAAAATCACAACAATAAAATACAATACAGCAAGGTGCCCTGATGTGAATACACCTAAAATCAGCTGCAAAAAAAATATAAAACTGGCACAAATAATGGGCATCAAAGCAGGCACCAAAGGGCGTTATTGAAAGGATTAAATGACTTTGGGCCACTAATATCACACTGCAGACACCTAGATAGTGATGCCCAACATAAAATTCAGGCCACTTCAGCCTGGCCCAATTGGTTTCTGGGCATCAGAACTGGCATCAAAGTGGGCAAATGACCAATTTTTACAGCTTTGAATAAGTAACTGGTGTTTTTAAGGGGTTAAATTACTTTGGGCCACTGAACTCTCACTGCCGACACACAGATACTGATGTCCTGTATCAAATTCAGGTTACTCCAGCCTGGCTCAAATGGTTCTGGGCATCAGAACTGGCCAGTTTCTTATTCGGGGCTGAAGTTGTTTGTTTATTCAGCAGTTTCTTATTTGCCATTTTTTTTCCTGTTTTTTTACAGGTTTAATAACAAAAACAAAAAAATCACAATAATAAAATACAATGCAGCATCAAAGGAGTTTCTGTTGGGCTCAAGAAAGAGACTAAAATATTTCCTAAAAGTGGAACAGGAGGATGTTATCACTTGTCATTTGGTTTATTTCTTATATATGACCTGTATGACCAAACTGATGATTTGTACAATAATAACAAAGTCTATGAAAAAAATTAAAGTGGGTGCCCTCATTTACTGCTTAGATACAGGGTGAGGAGGAGAGGTGAAAAAATCGCCTAAATAATGATAATGCTGTCCATAATGTGCAAAAAATCAAATAAACTTTATTCTTTAAAATTTAAACAGATTAGTGTGGAGTAAAAACATCAACAGCAGTTGCCATATGGAAAAAACAATACACAGGTGATTTTACAGAATCTAATACCACTGCCATCACAAACCTAGATAAATTGATTGATGTTGCACAGACTGACCTTAGGTCTAATTGTCCACCTGAAAAATTACAGGCTTTTGATACTCAGATTGATGGTATGATGGACATTACAGTGAAAAAAATACATGACACTCAGTCAACCAAATTGAATAGAGATACACGTGACTACCAACTTAAGACAGTGTACCGTTGGAGACAAGCGTCTTCATCTCGCCCTCCATCTTCTCGTACACCATCCGTTACCTCTTTGTCATCTATGAGTGATACATCAGATGCACCGTCCACGTCTATGGTTACGCGGTCTGGCACAAATTCTATTAAACAACGGGAATTCAACTATCATCCTTATAAACGGTATGATTGTCGCCCAGCAGAGAAGAAAAAGAGAGATAATAAGGTAATTAATCTAAGTAAACATTCTCTCTCGGCTGCTGATCTTTCTCTCCTGGGCAAGGGTCTGTCTTTCTCTCCATCCTCCGGGTTTGATAGCTTCACTGCCATAAAGGACCTGCACATTTTTGCAAGGTCATTGATCTTTAAACGCTATTTTTATAATGATGATCTCCATAAATTGTTCCCTACAGAGGAGGAACAAGTGGCCCTAAGGACATTGGAGGAACTATCTGTTGAACATAATACAACTGAAAATGGTAAGATACTGCCATCAATTAGACAACGCTTAAAAAAATTCCCTCCTCTTTCCGCCTGTACTAATGTAGAACTCTTTGTGCAGATTGTTACCAACGAATTTCGAAAGATCCCTCGCTTTATTAGGGGTGATAATCTCACCAGAAAAGAGCTGGATAGGTTTAAAGTGTTGAGTGGTTTGACAGATGTTGTGCTGAAACCAGCAGACAAAGGGGGGAATAT
Source organism: Phyllobates terribilis (assembly GCF_046119375.1). NCBI lineage: Eukaryota > Metazoa > Chordata > Amphibia > Anura > Dendrobatidae > Phyllobates > Phyllobates terribilis. Next base: position 498,091,096 of record NW_027362761.1, on the reverse strand, counting down.
TGTTATCTGGCCTATACAAATGTATGAAAAGGAGGCATTTCGCCAACTTAACAACAAAACCTGCTATAAGAAGCTTACTTATAACCCCCTGTCTGCTTTTAGACAACAACTGCAAACCATCCTTGACTGCCACTGGAAGTGGGAGCATCACTCGGGATTTGGCTTTAGCGCTGTCTGTTACAGAGCCCACTATACCTACGTTATATTTACTCCCGAAACTCCATAAAAATTCGGAGACACCCCCGGGGCGTCCTATTATATCTGGAAGAGGGAACTATTTTGAGAATGTTAACAAATGGATTGATTCCAAACTACAACCTCTAGTTGAGAACCTCCCCTCATTTTTGAAAGACACAGTCGAATTATTACGGAGGGTTGATGGTGTCTTTCTAGAGACTGATACATTGATGGTAACAGCAGATGTTGAATCCCTGTATACCAATATAAGGCATCATGATGGCCTTAGAGCAACAAAATTCTTCCTGGATAGCTCTAATTTACCGGTTTCCATTCGCCATTTGGTGATGGAACTCTTGGAATTTACATTAACACACAATTTTTTCGTTTTTAAGGGGTCCTTCTTTCTGCAGCTACAGGGGACAGCTATGGGGGCTGCCTTTGCCCCCTCGTACGCCAACCTGTTTCTGGGGCTGTGGGAGAGGGACCTCCTCCTGTCGGATCAGCAGCCATCGATGGGCCGCGTCCTCTCCTGGACACGGTACATCGATGACATATTGCTGATCTGGCAGGGTTCCACCCAACAGTTAGAAACCTTCATGTCCGGGCTAAATTGCAATGACGTAAATGTTCATATTACATACCAATATAATTTGAATAAGGCGGTTTTCCTTGATGTTACACTCAGGAGAGATGGTGAGAATGCTCTACAGACTGATATCTATAGGAAGCCTACATCTACTAATATGTTCTTACATGCAACTTCTTCACATCCGAAACATGTGGTCGACGCTGTTCCTGTGGGACAGTTCCTGGCCTACGCAGAATCTGTTCCACGGATCAAGACTTTGAAAAACAAGCTCAGGACCTCAGAAATAGGTTTCATGACAGAGGATATAGTCATAGGATGACTAAAAGAGCATATCATAAAGCGAAATATTCATCCCGCCAGAATCTTCTGTATGGTTCCAGAGTTGCTAAGGAGGGCAACTTTGTGAGATTTACAACTAAATTTCACTCACAAGTGCCTGCAATGAGGGAAGCATTAGGGAAAGCATGGTCAATTCTCAAGGCAGACCCGAGCATCTCAAAATTCATACCTGAGACACCTGCTATGGTATTCCGACGGTCTAAGAATTTGCGTGATCGGCTCGTCAAAAGCCACTTTGAGGGTGAACCTGTAGCGACATTTTTGGATGGAGCCATAAGAAAATGTGGATGTGTTCCGTGTGGCCGCTGCGTGGCCTGCCCTAATGTAGAACGCTGTAATGAATTTGCTGATTCTAGCGGTTCCAAGATATATAACATAAAAAAATATATTGCGTGTTTATCAAATAATGTGGTGTATTATGCCACATGCCCGTGTGGGCTAATTTATGTTGGACTTAAGACACGCCAACTAAAAGTACGCGTAAGAGAACACATCTTGGGCATAAATGCAGCAGCGGACCACACGGACATATCCACATTGAAAATGATCCCACGCCATTTCAAATTACACCATCAAAGCAATGCCAAACTGTTAAAGGTGAGAGATATTGACTTGATTGAGGTGGGGATCCGGGGTGGACAGACATCACAACGCCTGGCCCAATTGGATATGGACCTTTGATGCGCTCCCTGGGCCGTGGGGTACTCAAAACCGGGTCTTCTGGTGTACGGTGCTGATGGGGGTAGTAGTGGCAACCCGGTCCCGTGGCTCAAGGTGGTCAGACCAATGTGGTGGCAGCCTATTTATACATTTGTGAATGTCCCACTACGCCACCCGTGGATTGCGGTCAGGGATAACCGCCGCTGCTAGGCAGACCGCTGAGGCTGGTGTTGGTGTGCAGCTCAAGGGAAGGATAACTCCCCACGGGAGGAGTGTGGCCTGAGGGCAGTGTAGGTGGATGCTGGGGGTGATAGTGCTGGCTGCAATAGTAAAAGTTCAGAGTCCGTTTCAAAACACTTCTGGGTCTTTATTAGAGATGAGCGTTGTTCTACTCGAACTGTTCGCCAATCTCAAATTCGAGCTGTTTTGGGCGGTGTTCGAGCCGTTCGGCGAACACGAACAATTTGAGAAAAATTCGGCTGTTCGAGGTTATGTTCGATAACTGTTCGTGCACCAAAATCATAACTGGATTTTTTCTCAGTAATGATGAAAATTAATGTTAATACGCAGTTTGAGTGTACAGCGGGGTGGGGGGAGGGGCAGGGGATGGATCTCTGCAGGAACAATGAAGATCTCCATTTTTTTTTCTCTTTCCCGCATTTACAGTGGGGAGGTGCAATCTGTCAGCCTATCAGCAGCGCACACATGGAGCGAAGTGCTTTTTTTCACACAAGCAAGGGCATGTGTCATTGGCAGTGTATGTCACATGTCCTTGCCCTATAAGACCAAGCCATTTTCCCCGTCGCCACCATTTTCTCACTGCTGCAGCTGCGTGTTAGACGGCACCGCTGTTGCTGTGTGCGCTATACCTTGTTAATTTCAAGCCAATTTTCGCACAAATCTACAGATAGCTTGGGAGTAGGGAATAGTTGTGATTGCAGTCCTTTTAAGGACTAGGTTACAGCATTTCCTACGACTTTTATCAGGCAGGTCTGTGCTCTTAAATAGATAGGTTGTGGGAGTAAAGACTAATTGTAATTGGAGTCCTTTTCAGGACTAGGTTACATCAGTTCCTATCAGTTTTTGCCAGGCAGGTCTGTGCCAGTGCTGTGCAAGTTTTTTTCACAGCATTTGGCTGAATCTAGCAAAGCTAATCCTTTTTGGCCTATTGCAGAGTGTGTTAGTCAGTGGAGTAGCCTATCTGTGTTGCAAGATATACCACCTGTGTATAGAATACCAATTTTTTTACTGCACCTAGTGAAGTAAAATCTTTTGGGCATAGCATCATTCTATTAGTCCATCTATACTGACCTCCATCAGGTTGCAAACTGAATAAAAAAAATTTCTGCATCTAGCTCTGAAAAAATATTTGGCCTTCTAGCAGTGTGTGGGACTTGTTCTATTAGTCCACCTATACTGACCTCCATCAGGTTGCAAACTGAATATATTTTTTTCTGCATCTACCTCTGAAAAAATATTGGGCTTCTAGCTGTGTGTGGGTCTTGTTGTATTAGTCCATCTATACTGACCTCCATCAGGTTGCAAACTGAATATATTTTTTTCTGCATCTACCTCTGAAAAAATATTTGGGCTTCTAGCTGTGTGTGGGACTTGTTGTATTAGTCCATCTATACTGACCTCCATCAGGTTGCAAACTGAATATATTTTTTTCTGCATCTACCTCTGAAAAAATATTGGGCTTCTAGCTGTGTGTGGGACTTGTTGTATTAGTCCATCTATACTGACCTCCATCAGGTTGCAAATTGAATATAATTTTTTTCTGCATCTAACCCAGCCAATAGTTTTGGCCTAATACCACAGTTTGGCCACTCAGCTCTGCTCGGTTACCATCCATTGTTTTTTTGTGCAAACAACTCCAGAGTTGTGAATTAGTTAACCACCAAAATGAGTGGAAAAAGGCCTGCTGCTGGTGGAAAGGGGAATAGGCGTGTTGGGAAGGGGAAAAAAGGTTGTGTCCGTGGGGTAGGTGTTAAAGCAACAGTAACATCTGCAGAAGAAAGACCATCTTCCAGCCAAACTAAAATGTCTACTTCTTTTAGCGGACAATGTGATAAGATCCCTTTCTTACGGCCACGCCAATCGCTACAAATTCCAGATGAGGCACAAAAACAGCAGGTGCTTCAACGGATATCAAGTGCTCCTTTAAGTGGGCTCTCCTCCACATCAACTTCAACATCACAAATACTCCAGTCCTCAAAGGTGTCACCCAAATCGCACTTGCTTCCTCACAGCTCCCAAATCTCCAGCTGCCCGTCTGAGTATGAGGTAGAACAGATGGTTGAGTCTGCAGAGCTGTTTACTCATGCTATAGCCTGGGAATCAGAGGTCGACTCCAGCACTTCTGTGAATCCAGACGAGGAAATGATCTGCACTGATGCCCAGAATCTTTATGAGTCGGATCCAGGACCAGACGCAGAAGGTTCTGACCATAATGTAGACCCTCATTCCCAAACTGTAACTCCTGTTGGTGGAGACAATGAGGAAGACGATGATAAGACTCAAATACCTGATTGGAGCGACAACTTTAGTTTTTTGTCAGGGCAGGAACAGGTTGGCTCTGAAGACGACGGGTGTGATAACACACAGGGTGATGATGATGAGGTTGGAGATCCCACTTACTGTCAACCCACAGTCAGCCAAGAGATGAGGTCAGCAGAGGAGGTGGAGGAAGATGCTAGTGACGACGAGGTCAGGTTGCGCCTTCCTGGACAGAGACGTAGTACTGGAAGCACGTCAACAACTGCATCCTCAAACACAACTCTGCCTCTCACCACAAGTCGTGGTGGCTCTTCAGGTCGCATGGGTGCTAAGCCTTGCATAGCCTGGGCATTTTTTCAGATCGATAAAGATGACCCAACTCGTGTTATCTGTAACATTTGTCAGCAAAAGCTAAGTAGAGGCCAAAAAATACATAGTTTGAGTACTTCATGCATGAACCGGCACATGGACATGAAGCATAAGTTGCAGTGGGAAGCTCAGTGTGCTACAATGCGGCCTAGCCGGCCGGGCCAACCACCGTCTGCCATATCTTGTGCATCCGCGGCCTCTTCATCCTCTGTGACTGGGGGGACAGCAGTCACACCTGTTTTGGGGCGCAGACCTGCCACCTCTTTACCCGCAACAGCCAGCGTGATTGGCAGGTCATCATTTTCTTTGGAGGTGGGAACACCAGCTGGTGTTGAGCGCTGTCCGACATCGATAGCACCACCTTTGGATCAAGGCAACCTAACATGTCCGCCTGCATCTTCCTCACAGACCGGCAGTTTGCCGGGGACACCCTTATCAACCCCGTCTAAGCACAATAGCCAGCCCTCGGTCCCTCAGATGTGGACAAGTAAAAGACCATTTCCTCCTAGCCATGAGAAAGCTAAGAGGTTGAATTTCACCATCTGCAAGCTCTTGGCTACAGAAATGCTGCCTTTCCGCCTGGTGGACACAGAGGATTTTCGAGACCTTATGTCCGTCGCAGTGCCCCAGTACCAGATGCCCAGTCGGCACTACTTCTCAAAGAAAGGTGTGCCTGCGCTCCACCAGCATGTCGCACACAACATCACCGCTTCTTTGAGAAACTCTGTGTGTGACAGGGTGCATTTCACCACAGACACTTGGACGAGTAGGCATGGACAGGGGCGTTACATGTCGCTGACTGGGCACTGGGTAACTATGGTGACAGCAGGACAAGGGGCTGCTGTCCAAGTCTTGCCGTCCCCACGAGTTGTGCGTCAATCCTCTTTATGTCAAAGTTCCTCCACTGCTTCTGCCTCCTCAACCTCCTCTCGGTCTTCCACCTGCACCCAAAGCCTGTCTGGTCATGCCACAAGCTTTCTAACTGCGCAGAAGGGATCCTGCACACCTCCTTACTATGCTGGCAGTAGGGCTCAACGTCATCAGGCGGTTTTTACATTGAAATGTCTGGGAAATGTGAGTCACACAGCTGAGGAGTTGTGGTCAGCTCTGGAGAACCAATTTCATGAATGGTTGTCTCCACTGGACCTGAAACCAGGGAAGGCCGTGTGCGACAATGCTGCAAACCTGGGTGCGGCCCTTCGCCGGGGCAATGTCACACACGTGCCTTGTATGGCTCACGTGTTGAACCTGGTTGTCCAGCAATTTTTAGCCCACTATCCCAGACTAGATGGCCTTCTGCAGAGGGCACGGTCGCTGTGTGCTCACTTCCGCCGTTCGCATCCCGCAGCTCAGCGACTTACATCTCTACAGAAGTCGTTGGGCCTGCCACTTCACCGGCTAAAATGCGATGTGCCTACCCGGTGGAATTCAACTCTGCACATGTTGCAGCGACTGTGGCAGCACCGACAAGCCCTGGTGCAATACGTTCTGACGTATAGCCTGGGCCAACGAGATTCAGAGGTGGGGCAAATCACGCTGGAGGAGTGGTCTCAGATCAGGGACCTATGCACCCTTCTGCACAGTTTTGAAATGGCGACGAAGATGTTTAGTGCTGACGATGCCATTATCAGCATGACTATTCCGGTGATTTACATGCTGGAGCACATGTTAAACAGAATTAGGAGTCAGGTGGTGGCACAAGAGGAGGTGGAGGAAGTAGAGGAGGAGGAGTTGTATGCGGAAGGGCTAACATCTGCAAGGTCCAGACGGTCGGCAGCACCAAGGCGGCAGGCATGTGAGGGTGGGGGAGATGGTTTTACCAGGGCGCATGGTAGCAGCCAAACTAGTGAGGAAGGTGCAGGAGCCCAGGAAGAAGTGGAGGACGAACTGATGGAAGACTCATCAGATGAGGGAGACCTTGATCACATTTCTGTTGTGCGAGGTTGGGGGGAGAGGACAGAGGAAGGAAGCATGATTGTTACCTCGCCACCAACACAACAGGGACTTGGTGCTCCTGGATGCGCAACACACATGAGTGCCTTCTTGCTGCACTACCTGCAACATGACCCTCGAATTGTGAGAATTAGAAATAATCCTGACTACTGGGTTGCCACACTGTTAGATCCCCGGTACAAAAGTAAATTTGCAGAAATTATTCCTGCCATAGAAAGGGATGCACGCATGCAGGAGTATCAGCAGAGACTGTTGCAGAAACTTACATGTGCTTTTCCACAAAATACCAGTTGTGCACGTAGTGAATCTCACAGTTCCAACTTGCCAACCGTGGGACCGTCAAGTGTTCAGCACTCAAACCGTAACAGAACCACAGTATCTACTGGTAACATCAATTTTGCGGAATCATTTCACCACTTTTTTAGCCCATCCTTTGCAAGGCCACAGGAGACAAGAAGTCTGACACATAGTCAACGCCTAGAGACGATGGTACAGGAGTATCTCCAAGTAAACATTGAAGCCACGACTGTGTCACTGGACCCTTGCTCTTTTTGGGCTTCCAATCTGGATAAATGGCCGGAGCTAGCCACTTACGCCTTGGAGATCTTGTCATGCCCCGCAGCCAGCGTTCTGTCTGAACGTGTGTTCAGCGCTGCTGGTGGTGTGCTGACAGATAAGCGCACGCGGCTCTCCACTGATAATGTAGACAGACTCACGTTCATAAAGATGAACAAATCATGGATCCGAAACGACTTTTCTACCCCTGTGTCATCCTGGGGAGAGTAAAAGCTTGATGATTGGTTAAAATCACCCTACCAACCGTTTTAAGCTTTCAAATTACTAATCATGTTTATCTGTATCTTGACTGGAAAATAATTTGGGCTTTGTAGCAGTGTGCAGCACTGATCCTATTAGGCCATCTATACTAAAGCTTCACCAGATTTAAAATTTAAAATAATTTTTAGCTGCATCTAGCCCGGAAAATAATTTTGGGGCTCCGAGATGCGCAAGACACATAAGTGCCTTCTTGCTGCACTACCTGCAGCATGACCCTCATATTGTCAGAATTCGAAGTAATCATGACTACTGGGTTGCCACACTCTTAGATCCCCCAAACTTTTCGATCAACCTTTTCATTTTAATAAAGACCAAAAAAATGGTCATTTTTGAAATTATAAGCATTAGCAGGTTGTTAGAAACTGAAATCAAACAGTTTTCAACTCAAAACTTTATTCTAGGTGATGTTACATTTTCACATAGGACCCCTTGTTCGAAAGGAGCTTCTGAACTCTCTCGTCCATTGAATTTGTCAGGTTTTGGATGGTTTCTGCTTCAATTGTTTTGCATGAGGACAGAATACCCTCCCAGAGCTGTTGCTTAGATGTGAACTGCCTCCCGCCATCATAGACACTCCTTTTAATGATGCTCCAAAGGTTCTGAATGGGGTAGAGGTCAGGGGAGCATGGGGGTCACACCATAAGTTTGTCCCCTTTTATGCCCATATCAGCCAGAGATGCAGATGTTTTATGTGCAGCATGAGATGGTGCATTATCATGCAGAAAAATGATCTTGCTGTGAAATACACGGTTCTTCTTCTTGAACCATGGCAGGAAGTGCTGTTTGAGAAAATCCACATACATTATGGAGTTCATCTTTAGCGCCTTCAGGGATCCTAAAGGGGCCGACAATCTCTCTCCCCATGATTCCAGCCCAAAACATTACTCCACCTCCTCCTTGTTGGCGCTGTAGCCGTGTTTGCGTGGGGTGTCCATCAACCAGCCATCCTCCACTCCATCCATCTGGACCATCGAGCGCTGCATGGCACTCATCCGTGAACAAAACTGTTTTGAAATCAGTCTTCATGTAATGTTTGGCCCACTGGAGCCGTTTCTGCTTGTGTGAAGTGGATAGAGGAGGTCGACAGGATGGCGTATGCACAGCTGCAAACCTCTGAAGGACCCTGCATCTTGTTGTTCGGGGGACGTTGGAGGCACAAGCAGCTTCAAAAACTTGTCTGCTGCTATGACAAGGCTTTTTGGCCGCTGCTCTTTCAACCTGACGTAATTGCCTGTAGGAAAGAGTCCTCAATTTGCCCTTATCAGCACGCACACGTGTGTACTGTGAATCAGCTACATACTTCTTGATTGCCAAGACACTTCATCCTGATCATCGCACAATGTTGATTGTAGTCATGCCTTGACCTAAATACTCCACAATTTGTTGCTTCTCAGCAGCCGACACATCCTTTTTCTTTCCCATTTTGGCAGAAAATGTAGGCTGCTTAATAATGTGAGAGAGCCTTCTTAAGTAGTCTTGCCTTTCATTGGACACACCTGCCAAACTAATTAGCACAGGTGTCTGCAATTGCTTACAGTGATATAAAGAGCCCTGACACACATCACCATCAATGAGTTTAACTGACAAACAAACAAATTCTTCCCTTATCACTCCTAAACACTTTTTGCATAATAATTTGGAACGCAGTGTACATGTGCTTTTCCACAAAACACCAGCGGTTCACGTAGTGAATCTTACAGTTCTAACTTGCCAACCGTGGTCTGTATGGAGTTGTTCAATAAAGGGCCCAAAATTAAGATAACATAGATGGGAGAGGTCTCTATGAATAGGAATTCCTAAGTATTTGATACCCTGTGAGGGACAGGCAAAGGGAAAGTTGGACTGGATGGAATCCTATATGGATTTGGGGAGGGAGACATCGAGGGCCTCAGACTTCGCTGCATTGATTTTAAAATTTGACCATGTAACAAAGTGATCTATTTCAGCCATAACAGCAGGGATGGATATATGTGATTGAGTGATATATACTAGGACATCATCAGCAAATAGAGAGCACTTGTACTCAGTGCCTCCCACCTCAATCCACCTAATATTGGGGTTATGGCGAATTGATGAGAGCAGGTGCTCCGTCACTAGGATGTATAAGAGAGGGGACAGAGAACATCCCTGCCTTGTCCCATTGGTGATTGTGAAAGGTGATGAAAATGTTCTGACGCGCCCCCTGGGCCTTGGGACACCCGGAGCCGGACCCTTTTTGGTGGATGCTGGTGGTTGTAGTCTCCGTGGCGGCAACCCGGTTCCGTGGCTCAGGGCGGTCAAACCAGTGGCGGAACTATTTATGTGGTTTTGATGTTTAAATGTCCGACTACGTGGATTGCGGTCAGAGTGAACCGCCGCTCCAGGGCAGACCGCTGAGGCTGGTGTTGTGGGTGCAGCAGAGCGTAGCATAACTCCCCACGGGAGGAGTATAGCCTCAGGGCAGTGTATGCGGAGGATGGGGGTGATGATGCAGGGCAGCAGCAGTAACGACACGGAGTCAGTGATGCAGTCCAGGGCCTTTACTCACAGTTCTTATTATCCAGACCACGTCTGCAGGTAACGGCTGCCCACGTCGTACTGTGCTCACCAGGTGAGGGGCTCAGACAACTCCCAGATAACTTTGGAGCACTTCACAGGACCCCCTTTGTGTGTCCTTTGTCTGGCCTTTCTTACCAACCCTTCTGTCCGGCTGCCTCGGGCCTCCTCTTGGTAAACTTGGCGCCAGTTTCCCTGACCCTATGTGGTGCCTTCCTAGCGGGTGTAGCGAGGGGCTGCGCCACATAAAATGTCAGAGCCTCCGGTTTCTAGCTGAGGGTCGTTTCCTGCCTCCACTAGTTCGGGGACCGGTCTCCCCCTTTGGCCTGACCCCTCCACGCAGGTGGATTCGGGCGTGCGGTGGCGACTCGCCCGTCCGCACCCCTGGGATCCCTTCATTCCTCGTTCCTGGAGCCTTCTCCGCTCCTCTTCCTTCCTTCTCCCTCTTCCAGGCCTGGGCCTCTGTTACTAGGCCCGCCTCCGGAGCAGAGCTCATGCAGAGCCCCTGCTCCCCGCCACTTCTGCTCAGACTTTTCTGCACTGAACTAACATGGTGCCCACCTTTTATACTCCCTTCTCAATGCACCCAGGAACTGCTTCCTCCCTGCTCCTGCACTACAGGGTTCCCCTTCCTCAGTGTTCCCTCCCCCCACTCCAGCCAGGGACAGGGACTGTCGTGCCCATCTCAGGGGCATATTGGTCGCCCTGCCCCACGGCAATGTGGTGTAATGCATGCAGGTGTCGGGTCCTGATCCACACTCCATCCTTACCTAAGAGTGAGATATCACACCTCTGGGTGAGGTGCAATACGTCTGTAGCAACCGAGCCCTCAGGGTGCTACAGTTCCATTTATCTTCAGCCTAGGTGACGTATTGCGATACAGGGCCGTGATTTTGGCTATAAAAGGGTCCCCTAGACCCCTACCCCAAGCTTTTTAAGAGAATCATATATGGCATGCCAGGAGACTCTATGGAATGCTTTCTCAGCATCCAACGAGAGTATCTAATTACAAATTTTTAACTGCATCTAGCCCAGGAAATACTTTGTGCCTAGTAGCAGTGTCTGCTAGTCAGCGGATTATCCCGGCTGTTAAGCAAGCTACACCACCTGTAGTTTAGACACTTAATTTTTTCAAAGGAAATGATTCGGGACCATGGGATACTTAGTGAAGAGCATCAGGAGGCACCCCAAGGCATAGGGGCTGGGACTGGCATTAGGATGCCTTGCGGTGGATAGCCGAGCTCGATCCTTATAAAAGCTTTTTAACTGCAGCAGCTTTAGTGGACGCTACTGGAGCTGGAATTACGCGGCTGCTGGCATGAGACTTGCCCTCCAATAGATCCTTGTAAATGGATTTAAAGTGTATTCATTCAAATTAGAGAGACAATTTAAATTAAAAAGCTTAGAGCTGCCTCCACCACAGGGGGGCTCGCTCGACCCACCAGCGGACAGGCACCAGTATTGGGAGAGGGGGGCTGGCCGTCAGGGTTCACCGCGGCTCTGGCACAAACCCGGCGACACGGAGGTGGCACGGGCAGGAGCGGACTGGCCGTGTCGGCTTCTCACTTTTTGGATTTTAGAAGGGCATGACATGCCTATATCTGTGTCTCCCCCTCCTTTTACTCCTCCACCTCTTTTATTTTCGCATGACTATATGTACTTGTCACTTTTCCATGTGTTAGTTATGTCTTCTGAGCAGTTTGTCAGCTTTTGGACACCTTTGAAGGTGTTTTCTATGTGTTTCTATGTGTTTTTGTTTGCCTGCCATTGTTTTTAACGGTGTTCGAAGGTGTTCGACGAACAGTTCGACGAACAGTTCGGCGAACACACGGGTGTTCGACGAACCGAAAGGAAACTCGAACACTACGGGGGTGGCTCAACACTAGTCTTTATTGTAGATGTTATTAATGACCCAACAGTAGTACGGGTTAGGAATGGGCCTGGGTGCCTGAGAGCATTCGGGGGAGCCCCACTGGTCAGGGTGAGTGTGTAGGCCTACCGTTCTCTCTATGCTCTTTCTGACTATCCCCCTCTTTGTGGTGTAATAGCCCACGTCCCTGAGCTTGCCGTGTACTTTTCGCCTGTATGGCTTGCGACTCGGGCCTTGAGTACCTTTTGCTTTCTCCTCGCTGTACTGGTCCCTCTGTGTGGCGGAGCCTCCAGGCTTCTTAGGCCAAGGGACCTGAAATCTCTCGCGGGTTGGTTCTTTGCTGCTGGGAATGATAACCCGGACAGCCTCGGACCCCAATGTCCAGTTAGATTGATTCTCTGCCAGGACCGGCTCTCGTCGCCTCTGTCCCTGGCTTGCAGTCTCTCCTCTGCCTCACTGACTCCTCAGCTGCTGCTGACCTGTCCCTTCCTCTAAGAAACCCTTCTGGTCACTTCAGAAGTGGGTTCTGGTCTGCCTAACCCTGCCCCAGTTCCAGCTTTTATAGGGCAGCCAGCTCCCCCTACTAGCCTGGGACAGGAGGTGCTGCATGCTAATTGTCCCTAACCAGGGAACCTCCCTCCTGCTCTCAGGTGCAGATTAATCACATTTGTGGCAACCAGGCCTGGGGTGCCACATTCCCCCCTAGTAAAAGTTAGTACTCCGGGACTAAGCCTTTTTGGCAAAAACAACCGGGTAACATATGCACGACCATAAACACAACATTAATAAATGGCAACAAACAAGACACAATTGAGTTCTTTAGGTCACAGTGTGGTCTGTGACCGGGTGTCCATGTCACTTAAACAGGTAAGGCTCAAACCGGGTGGGGATCTGTCCTAACCCCCAAGTCCTTGACAGTCTTTGCTTGGACAGTCTTTATTCCGCGGTTGAGCTTCAAAAGGAGGCACCTTGTGCAATTATTTACAAGCAGTCCCGGTTACTCAAAGTTCATAACCTGTTAGTCCATTTGTCACTAGGAGAAACTAGAAAAACATAATTACTGGTCATGCAATTAACTTTTGTAAACTTTTTCAACATTAGGCATCATTTACAGGAAAATATATACAGGTCACACTATTGGCACATCCTATATTTTCCAGCGCAAGGGTATCTGTCCCCTAGTGCTCCGGGTTGACCTACATAACCCACTGTCTGGTGGTGGTCTAACCTGGCTCTCTTTACTCTTATTGGGGGTACAGATACTTGCAGGGCCTACAGGTAGGTCGGGCAGCTGTCTGCGCGTCCTTTGGCTTACCGCAGGCATGGCAGGCTCACTGTCAGCAGAGGACTTACTCTCCTGGGCTGCTGGTATGGACTCTTCTGCCTCCGGGGCTGCTTGTTCTTCCGACTCTTCCTGCTCTCCTGTAGGTTCTTGCTGGTTTGGTTGAAGGAAGGTAAGGACGGGTACCACTATGGCGTTGTTAATTTGAGTCCAGGACCGGGGGAACTCTCCGAGGACCGTGCTGACCATTTCTTCCTTGTCCACTGCGGGTTCAAGGCTATCCTGGTCTTCACCAGCACTCTGTAGCTGCTCGGGGCACCTTTTCAGGTGGTCTCTGGAAACAGTGGTGGTGGTTTCTCCTCCATCCTTGCTGATTACACACACCTTCGAATTGTCATGGTTGGAAGGCAGCACCGTGTACGGGTCCTTCTCCCACTGGTCGTCCAGCTTGTGGAGCCGCCTCTTCCTCTTTAGGACCTGTTCTCCAGGTGCCAGGGGACCAGCAGGTGCGTGTTGGTTGAAGAGCCTCTCCCGCTTCTCTCTCACCTGGGATAAGCTCCTCTCCACACTCTCCTGTACCTTCTTGTACTGCTGCCTCCTTTCCGTGTCCCAGTCTGCTTCTGGGGAGGTGTCCTCGGGTGTCAGGACTCCCATCTCCAAGTCCATCGGCAGCTTACCAGGTCTTGCTCGCATTAGGTAAGCTGGGGTGCAGTTGGTAGATCCCACCGGGATATGATTATACAAGTCTATTAGATCTGGCAGCTTCTCAGGCCATAAGCAGCGTTCCTCCAGGGGCAACGTTTTGAGCAGGTCTATGACGACCTGGTTCATTTTCTCACACATCCCGTTGGTCTGGGGGTGGTAAGGCGTCGTCCGTATCTTCTTACAGCCGTAGAGGTTGCAGAACTCTTGGAAGACTTCAGCCTCGAACGCTGGACCTTAGTCTGTCAATACCTGCTCCGGGTACCCGTGTGGACGGCAGAAGTGTTGCTGGAAGGCGCGGGCTGCCGTTTGCGCTGTCAAGTCTTTAACAGGAACCACCACTAGGAACCGGGAGTAATGGTCCACAATCGTGAGGGCATAGATGTAGCCGGACCGGCTTGGAGGCAACTTCACGTGGTCTAGTGCTACCAGCTCGAGAGGCTGCCTGGTGATAATCGGCCTCAAAGGAGTCTTCTGGCTGGTACGATCCTTCCTTCTGAGGTTACAGGGGCCGCATTCTCTGCACCATCTCTCTATGGCCCCTCTCATACCTATCCAGAAGAACCGCTCACGTAACAGGAACTCCAGTTTCTTCCACCCGAAGTGTCCTGCTCTGTCGTGGTAGGCCTCCAGGACCATGGCCGCATCTCGCCTTGGGACTACTACCTGCCAGGTTAACTCGTGTGTCCGGTGGTTGACAAGCCTTCTGCACAGCTTCCCCTCGTAGAGGAATAGCCTGCTCTTCTCCTTTCACAGATGCTTAGCTTCCACAGGGGCATCCGGATCGGGGTAGGCATCTGCCTGAGTCAGCATTTCCTTCACCAAGCGAACTGCAGGGTCACTATCCTGTGTTTCAGCCCAGCCGTGGTGAGGTAAGGGATTGAACATGATGGTGGTCGAGTCTTTATCTCTTACACGGTGGGAGTACTGAGTGGCCCCATACCGGTGGAATGCAGGGAGCTCTATTTCCTCCAGCTTGTCTGGATCTTCTCCCTCATCGGGTAAGTGGGGCATTCTCGATAGGGCATCTGCATTGGCATTGGCTTGGCCTGCCCGGTACTTGATTGTGAAGTCATAGTGTGATAGCCGGGCCATCCATCGCTGCTCTAAGGCACCAAGTCTTGCGGTGTCCAGGTGCGTCAATGGATTATTGTCCGTGTATACTGTGAACTTAGCAGAGGCCAGGTAATGTCTAAAATGTTCCGTTACTGCCCACACCACGGCCAAGAACTCCAGTTTGAAGGAGCTGTAATTCTCCGGGTTTCTCTCGGTGGGCCTCAATTTCCGGCTGGCGTATGCGATTACCCTTTCTCTGCCCTGTTGGTTCTGTGACAGTACGGCTCCCAGCCCCACATTACTGGCGTCTGTGTGGAGGATAAAAGGCTGGCCATAATCGGGGTAGGCCAGGACTTCATCCCCCATGAGGGCCATATTCAGCTGGCGGAAGGACTCCTCTTCCAGCTTGTCCCACTTGAAGGGTGGCTTTTGGCTTCTGGTCTTAGATTGTCCTATCAGGAGGTCCTGCATAGGGGCTGCCATCTTGGTGAACCCGGGGATGAAGCTGCGGTAGTAGCCCACCAACCTGAGGAACTGCCTCACTTCTTTTATGTTAGAGGGGCTTGGCCAGTTCTTTATTGCTGTGATCTTGTCAGGGTTCGGGGGCTACTCCTTTTGCACTCACCACGTGTCCTAGGTACTGTACCTTCGGCTTTAACAGATGGCACTTGGATGGTTTCACTTTCATGCCAAAGCCTGCCAGGGCCTCGAACACCTCTGCCAGGTGTTTTAGATGGTCCTCGTAAGTCTTTGAATAGACAATAACATCGTCCAAGTAGAGTAGGACCGTTTCAAAATTTTTGTATCCAAGGCAGCATTCCATCAACCTCTGGAAGGTCCCTTGTGTGTTGCAGAGCCCGAACGGCATACAGTTGAATTCACTGAGTCCCATCGGGGTGGTGAAGGCGGTCTTCTCCTTGTCAGCCTCTGCCACAGGAACCTGCCAGTACCCGCTAGTAAGATCCAAAGTAGAGAAGAAGTTAGCTGATTTTAGTGCGGCTAAAGACTCCTCTATCCTAGGCAACGGGTACGCGTCTTTATGGGTAATACGATTAACCTTTCTATAATCCACGCACATTCTCATGGTACCGTCTTTCTTTTTTACCAGAACTAAGGGAGCTGCCCAGGGGCTACAGCTGTCTCTAATGACCCCAGATTCTTTCATTTCTCTCAGCATGCCCTTTGCGTTCTGAGGGGGGTACAGGTCTGTATCTCTCTTTTATTGGTGGGTGGCTCCCCGTGGGGATGTGGTGTTCTACCTCTTTTACTCTGCCGAAGTCTAGCGGGTGCTTACTAAAGATTCTCTTGTACTCCTGAACCACCCAGTAGACTCCTTGTTTTTGGTGCAGGGGAGTGGAGTCAGCACCCACATGGAGTTTCTGGCACCAGTCCTCCTTGTGTTTCTGGGAGCCATTATCCTCCACCGGGGGAGATGGAGGCAAGGGTTCCACGACCCTAAGAGCACTGTGTTCGACAGCAAACAATTTGGCAAGTGTACTTCCCTTTCCCCAATGTTCAAGATGCTGACGGGCACCCTCCCATGGCGGACATCAATCACCCCCCATGCTGTCAAAATGGTGGGCCTGCTGTCTGAGTACACATGTTCTACCATGGCTTGGTAGTCTCTTCCTCTTAACCCGATTGCAGTCCGACACCAGATCATCATTTCACTTTAGGGAGGCATGGCAATGGGGAACGGGTCGCTCATCCTCACGCTACCGATCTCACCACCAGACAGTTCTACTTGTTGCCGTCTCATCAGGGCTCTTATCTCTTTCCGGAGGACCCTCTGTTGGCTGGAGCTAGCATTCATCGCCACCTGCTGTAAAATTACAATTATCTCTGAAAGACAATTTTCAATCACGTTAGTACCCAAAGTTATTTTAGGGTGACTTTCACGACGGTCAATGTCCACAATAATCATCCCCTGTGCCGGCAGTTCAACTTTACCAATCTTGATGGTCACCTCTTTGAACCCCACCTGCGGCACGGGTTGGCCATTGCTGGCGATGATGCTCAAGTCATTGTCTGGATAACGGGTTATATCAGTGTCACTCCAGTACTGCTTGAAAAGTACATAGGGGATGGTAGTCACTTGGGACCCGGTGTCCAGCAGTGCAGTCATGGGGATACCGTCCAGCACTACGGGTAAAACCGGGCGTCCCCCCACGTACTTATCGCGCCAATTAGACGGGCCTGGTGACCTTATGCCTGGGGGTTGGCCCTCTGCCCCAGGTCGGACCCATTTAAAGTACAATACCTGGCTATGTGTCCTGGCTGGTTGCAACGGCGGCAAATCGGCTGTCCATCCTCAGCGTAGCGGTCTGTCGACGCCACGGGACATCCTCCGGACTGGAAACCAGCTTGATTGGTCCTGACTGGTCCATCTGTAACGACTGTACTGTCCTGGTCATTGCAGCAACACTCTTTGCAGGCGGGGATGCAGGCGGGGATGGGTTTAGGGCCTGCGCATCAGCCCCCACAAGGTCTGCAGGGTAGGGCGCCGCTTCCTGGTGGTAAGTGATGGCAGGGCGCCGGGAAGCTACAGCGCCACCTGGTGCGGGTTCTCGGAGCACCCGGATGGTCCTATCTTTAAACTGTGCAAAAGTCAAATCGGGGTTCTGTAGGGCCATGAGGCGCAGCTGGGTTCTGTGGGCGCTGGACAGCAGACCTTTTATGAACTGTTCAGTCAATAGTTTATCTTTATCCTGCACGCTGCTAGGGTCAGCTTGTTTCATTGCTCTCAGGGCTTCTTGCAAGTTTAAGGCATAGTCTCTGATACTATCTTGGGCACGCTGCTTACATCCATAGAACCGCATTTTGATTTCTGCTGAGGTACAGGTATCAAAGGTGTCCTGTAGACGGGTCAGAACCCCCCTTTCGGTCCTTTTCTCCTCAGCTGTCCAAGACTTTACCTCCCGCTGGGCCGCACCAGTTAGCTGCCCTATCAGTATGCTTACTTTCTGTTCTTCTGTCAGGGGATAAACTTTGAATAAGCTATACAGTCTTTCTTTAAAGTCGCTCAAGGTATGCGACTCGCCGGCATAATGTGGCAGCCAGGCCGCTCCGGCGATATAGGGCATGGAAAACGGCATCACAGCTGCAGCGGCTACGCTAGTGGTAGAGGGTTCCTCCGCTTCCGACATCTTCCTCCCCCCTAGTTAACCGTGGCCTACCTTCCGACGATCCTCTTCTGTAGGCCGCGGCTCCGCTCGCGATGCTCTGGGTGAGGACCTTGCGTCGCGGGGTGATGACGTCGGCGTCCGCTGGATCTCCTTCCAGGACCTTGAGCAGCGTCTGGACGTAGGGCGGGGCTTCAGGTCTCGCGCGGTTTTGGTGTCCACGCCCCTCTTCTTCCCGCACGGCGTCCCGAAGATGGCGCCTTTTGGCGGGAAACGGTCCCGAATGGCGGGAAACTTCACTCAGGTAAATATAAAGTCTTTTCAGGCACACAATACCCGTTTGTGGCGGGTTGGTCACAATCCTGCCGACTACGCCAAAGCTGACGCGCCCCCTGGGCCGTGGGGTACTCGAAACCGGGTTTTCTGGTGTACGGTGCTGATGGGGGTAGTAGTGGCAACCCGGTCCCGTGGCTCAGGGTGGTCAGACCAATGTGGTGGCAGCCTATTTATATATTTGTGAATGTGCGACTACGCCACCCTTGGATTGCGGTCAGGGATAACCGCCGCTGCTAGGCAGACCGCTGAGGCTGGTGTTGGTGTGCAGCTCAAGGGTAGGATAACTCCCCACGGGAGGAGTGGGGCCTGAGGGCAGTGTAGGTGGATGCTGGGGGTGATAGTGCCGGCTGCAATAGTAAAAGTTCAGAGTCCTTTTCAAAACACTTCTGGGTCTTTATTGTAGATGTTATTAATGACCCAACAGTAGTACTGGTTAGGAATGGGCCTGGGTGTCTGAGAGCATTCGGGGGAGCCCCACTGGTCAGGGTGAGTGTGTAGGCCTACCGTTCTCTCTATGCTCTTTCTGACTATCCCCCTCTTCGTGGTGTAATAGCCCACGTCCCTGAGCTTGCCGTGTACTTTTCGCCTGTATGGCTTGTGTCTCGGGCCTTGGGTACCTTTTGCTTTCTCCTCGCTGTACTGGTCCCTCTGTGTGGCGGAGCCTCCAGGCTTCTTAGGCCAAGGGACCTAAAATCCCTCGCGGGTTGGTTCTTTGCTGCTGGGAATGATAACACGGACAGCCTCGGACCCCAATGTCCGGTTGTGTGATTCTCTCAGCCAGGACCGGCTCTCGTCGCCTCTGTCCCTGGCTTGCAGTTTCTCCTCTGCCTCACGGACTCCTCAGCTGCTGCTGACCTGTCCCTTCCTCTAAGAAACCCTTCTGGTCACTTCAGAAGTGGGTTCTGGTCTCTCTAACCCTGCCCCAGTTCCAGCTCTTAAAGGGCAGCCAGCTCCCCCAACTGGCCTGGGACAGGAGGTGCTGCATGCTAATTGTCCCTAACCAGGGAACCTCCCTCCTGCTCTCAGGCGCAGATTAATCACATTTGTGGCAACCAGGCCTGGGGTGCCACTCCTTGAATACCGTTCATCCGGCGGGGCTCAATGAAAATTTGAGCTTCGCACCATTTTTGTGATCACCAGTTATATATGAGTTTTTGATCTTCACTTACATGTTATTTATACGTCCCTTGCCATATGTTGTTTTTATTTGTTTTTAATATATACTTTTTATTCTGTAAGATCCTCTGGTCCTGTGGCATTCACCCTTAATATGTCGGTATATAGTGTTCTTCGGTCTCTTGAATTCTGCTTCGCTGGACGATACTCTTCATCTTATTCTTGGATATACAGCAAGATCAGATATCTTTATGTACAATGATAACAAGCTACCGCCAGGAATCAAGATACAGTTGGACACTATGTTACACATGCCTTTGTATAAGAAGTATTTAGAATTATGCATTAATACATTTTTGTAAGCAATTTATTGGCTGTTTGTGTATATTTGCTGGCAATTTCTTTGTATTTTCACCTCTTTGACTTCTATATCACCTTGGGGGTTCACTTATGATATGGACTAATAATAATAATATATACAAAATATGTAGGGTCCTAATTTCCTTCAACTTCCCCTCCCCCCCCCCCCCGGGTAATGTGGAACTCTGGTTCCTATTTAGATACTATATATTTTGATTCAAAGTTGAGGCCGAATCTATATACTATTTTTGAGGGGGCTATATACTTAGGAAATAAGTTGATTGTTCTGTATACATACCGGCCTTGTAGTATCCTTAGTTGTAGCGTTGATATGCCATTTTGGCCAGCACGCATGCGCGCCATGGTCCCTGCACCTCCGCTGGCTCTCGGCATCAACAGTGCTGTGTGACATGTGGGTTTACCCTCTGTCATCCAGGCATGATGCCGACGCCGCGGAGCGTCCTGGTTACCATTACAGCGCAAGCGTCACTTCCGGATGATATCCAGCATTAGAGGATAGCATCACCGCGTTACCGGGATAACGGACGTCATTTCCGGAGGCGGGCACCAAGTTAATTGGCCCGCAGTCTGCCATTTGACCATTGGACGCAGGTTTTTATAAATTGCACACTTTTTTGACATTCACCTATTGCCCCTTGACAAAGGCCCACCCCGAAATGCACGTCGGGGTTGAACACGTGTTCTGGTTCCCTTCGGCAACACCCTATATGTTAATATTTGGGTATAGAGATCCTCTGTAGTGGACCAGTATTTTTGAGACTGTTATTATATATGCATAGGTGTAGAAAAAACAGACATGGTTACACTATATATATAGCACATGTCAACCATATATATAGCACATGTCAACCATATGCATGTCTCTGTAAAATCACCTGTGTATTGTTTTTTCCATATGGCAACTGCTGTTGATGTTTTTACTCCACACTAATCTCTTTAAATTTTAAAGAGTAAAGTTTATTTGATTTTTTGCACATTATGGACAGCATTATCATTATTTAGGCGATTTTTTTCGCCTCTCCTCCTTATTTAGTTATATATGATGATTTGTCGTATTAATAGTCCTACTCTTGACAGACGTTTAATATTATTATACAGGTTAATATGTTTGTTAGTAAATTCTATATATGGCTGTTTTCTGCTAGTTCTTTTATATTGTTTAGATACAGGGTTGGAACTCCTTTTTGGAAGTGCATTGAGGTGAAGGGTACATTGCTGGAAAAGGAGAAAAAAAAAAAAAAAAAAACTCTTTAAATCTCTTAGTTTGCGAGTGTGAACGAGCTGCATGTGTCCGGAGCATAAGTGCGAACGAAAGTAAGTGTGTGACTTGTTTTTCAGTGAAGAGGTATTTGGGAATCCTGCAGAAAATACCTGTGTGAATTGCGGTGAGTGCTGCATTGTGACCTGCTGAGTGCTTTTCTACCTGTTTAGATTTATTGGGCTTTTTAAAACCTATTTTCTCACTACAGTTTTAGTTTCTTAGTTTACTACCTGTGTATTTAAGGGTTAACTACAGTGCACTAAAATCCTGAGGTGTAGATTTACTCACAAGGGGTTAATTAAGGGGAAGGGGTCATAATTAAGGGTTTATAAGGGGCAGCTGGTTGGACATCAAGTCCTTTGGAAGTGCATTGAGGTGAAGGGTACATTGCTGGAAAAGGAAAAAAAAAAAAAAAACTCTTTAAATCTCTTAGTTTGCGAGTGTGAACGAGCTGCGTGTGTCCGGAGCGTAAGTGCGAACGAAAGTAAGTGTGTGACTTGTTTTTCAGTGACTTTGGATTCAGGGAGTTTGGAAGGGAGGACTTTGGACTGAATTGCTGTCTGTATTTCATCTTTCTTTACTTTACTTTTTACTTAATTAATCCACCTGACCTACTTATCTGATTCCCCCGTCCATACTTGATACTTAATTGATCCCCCGTCCATACTTTACTGATCCCCCGCAGATATCTAATTGATACACTTGCACATCCCTAATTGATCCCCGTCCATACACCTATATATAAATAATTGTGTTTTGTACTTGTATATATATACTGACTGTATCCCCATATTTAGAATGACGTCCATTTTGGCCGGAGCCGTGCAGTGTACATCTTGCGCAATGTATGCATTCCGTGAGCAACCGCTCGAGGATCCATACTGCTGCGAGAGATGTGAGCATATCGTGCACTTGGAAGCCCAAATTCTGGATCTAAGTGCTCAGATAGCGGTACTGAGGAGCATCGACAACATGGAACGGAGTTTGCTGCTCACCGAGCAGACACTCAATGGGTCAATACTGGGGGTGGAGCATAGAGGGGAAGTGCAGGCTGAACAGGCAGGGAGCTGGATAACAGTTAGGAGGGATAGAGAGAAGAAGTATAGGAAGGCTGGTTCAGAACCGGCATTATTGGAGCACGACAGATCCTCTGACCGCCGGGGGAGTGTATGCTCCAGTAATGAGGGGGAGGGGGGAAGTGTAGGGCAGGCAAGACAGGTTCTGGTAGTGGGTGACTCTATTATTAGGGGGACAGACAGGGCAATCTGTCACAAAGACCGGGATCGCCGAACGGTGTGCTGCCTCCCTGGCGCTCGAGTCCGGCACATCGCGGATCGGGTTGACAGGTTACTGGGTGGGGCTGGCGAAGACCCAGCGGTCATGGTCCACATCAGCACCAATGACAAAGTGAGTGGTAGATGGAGGGTCCTTAAAAATGATTTCAGGGACCTAGGTAGGAAGCTTAGGGCAAGGACCTCCAAGGTAGTTTTCTCAGAAATACTACCAATCCCGCGAGCCACACAGGAGCGCCAACGGGAAGTTAGGGAGGTGAATAAGTGGCTAAAGAGTTGGTGCAAGGCAGAAGGGTTTGGGTTCATGGAGAACTGGGCCGACTTCGCGGTCGGCTACAGGCTCTACCGTAGGGACGGGCTGCACCTCAATGGGGAGGGTGCAGCGGTGCTGGGGAAGAAGATGGCTAATAGGTTGGAGGAGTTTTTAAACTAGAGACCGGGGGGGGGGAACCAAGGAAATAGGTGGGATGTGAGGCAAGCAAGGGGGAAGGGGAGAAGTGAATATAATGAGGGTGGAGAGGGGGGTGGGGATAGTACAGTTAGATCGTTAGAGAAGAATAGGATGCTAAATAACCCCAAAGGTTTATCTTGCATGCTGACCAACGCAAGAAGCCTGACCAATAAGGCGGATGAGCTGCAGGCGCTTATATCGGAGGAGAGGTATGACATCGTAGGTATAACAGAGACTTGGCTAGACGATAGCTACGACTGGGCGGTAAATTTATTAGATTATAGTTTATTTAGAAGGGACTGGAAACAGGGGAAAGGCGGAGGAGTCTGCTTATATGTAAAGTCATGTCTAAAACCCAGACTAAGGGAAGATATAGGAGAGGGAGAAGAGGGGGTCGAGTCCATGTGGGTAGAGATAGAGGGAACTAAAAATAATAATAAAATATTACTGGGGGTCTGCTATAAGCCACCCAATATAACAGAGGAGAATGAGAATCTGCTATTAGGACAAATAGACAAAGTAGCAAAACATAATGAAGTGATTGTAATGGGGGATTTCAACTACCCGGATATTGACTGGGAAACAGAAACCTGTAGATCTCAGAAAGGAAAAAGGTTCTTGACAAATATTAAGGATAATTATCTCTCCCAACTAGTGCAGGAACCAACGAGAGGGAAGGCCGTGTTGGACTTAATATTGACTAATAGGCCTGATAGAATAACTGAGGTACAGATAGGGGGGCACCTAGGTAATAGCGACCATAATATTATCGACTTCAAAATGCCCTTCAGTAGGGTTATCAATAAGGGAACAACAAAAACATTAAACTTTAGGAGGGCGAAGTTTGATCAGCTGAAAGAAAGCCTTCAACTTATTGACTGGGACAAAGTTCTTAATCAAAGGAATACGAATAGTAAATGGGAAACCTTCAAAAGAATTCTGAATACTCAGTGCGAGAGATATATACCGTATGGGAATAAAAGGGCCAGAAATAAGAGGAAACCAATATGGTTGAACAAGAACGTAAAAGGGGCGTTAAATAGCAAAAAAGAGGCATTCAAGAGATTAAAACAGGAAAACAGTAAGGAGGCACTAATGTGTTACAAGGCAAAAACGAGAACCTGTAAAAAACAAATAAAAATAGCGAAGGAGGAAACAGAGAAGCGTATTGCTAGGGAAAGTAGATCAAATCCCAAACTGTTCTTTACGTATATAAATAGTAAAATGATTAAATCGGATAATATTGGACCGATAAAAAGTGAGGAGGGCAAAATCATAGAGAAAGATGAGGATAAAGCTAATCTATTAAATAATTTTTTTTCGACAACTTTCTCAAAGGAAATCGAACTAACAGGAGAAATGAGAAGTGACAAGCTTAATCCTCCACTAAGTATGACAAATCTAACCCAAGCTGGGGTACAGAAACGCCTCAGTAACATTAAAATAAACAAATCACCAGGACCTGATGGCATACACCCACGGGTACTAAGGGAACTAAGTAATGTGATAGACAGACCGTTATATCTTATATTTAAGGACTCTGTTGAGACTGGGTCTGTGCCACTTGATTGGCGACAGGCGAATGTAGTGCCAATATTCAAAAAGGGAGCGAAAAGTGACGCCTGAAACTATCGGCCGGTGAGTCTGACGTCCGTTGTGGGCAAAATTTTTGAAAGCTTCATTAAAGAGGCAATTACGGAGCATCTTGATGCTAATAATCTTTTAATCCCGAACCAACATGGATTCATGAGGAATCGCTCCTGCCAAACAAACCTGATTGACTTCTACGAGGAGGTTAGCTCTCGAGTAGATCAGGGGGAACCAGTGGATGTCGTGTATCTCGACTTCTCAAAAGCGTTCGATAGTGTGCCACATAATAGGTTGGTATACAAAATGAGAATGATGGGGTTGGGGGAAAATGTCTGCAAGTGGGTAGCTAACTGGCTAAAGGATAGAAGGCAGAGGGTGGTTATAAATGGAATATACTCAGATTGGGTAAGCGTCACTAGTGGGGTACCACAGCGGTCTGTACTAGGCCCAATGTTATTTAATATCTTTATTAACGACATAGTCAACGGGATAAATAGTAAAATATCAATATTTGCAGATGACACAAAGTTATGTAAAACAATTAATACAAAAGAGGACAGTGCAGACCTACAGAGGGATTTGGATAAGCTGGGTAGGTGGAGCATTAAATGGCAAATGAGGTTTAACGAGGAGAAATGTAAGGTCATACACATGGGAAGGAAAAATGGAAGTCACCAGTACTCACTGAATGGGAAATCATTGGGGAATTCAGAGATGGAGAAGGACTTGGGCATCTTGATTGATAGCAAACTAAATTGGAGTGCCCAAAGTCAGGCCGCTGCTGTAAGGGCAAACAGGGTAATGGGATGTATCAGAAGAGGTATAGCTGCAAAGGATGAGAACATTGTTCTTCCACTGTACAAAGCACTGGTCAGACCACACTTGGAATACTGTGCTCAGTTATGGGCCCCAATATATAGAAAGGATATAAATGAGCTTGAAAAGGTACAAAGGAGGGCAACAAAATTAATAAAGGGAATGGAGGGACTGCAATACCCAGAGAGGTTGGCAAAACTAGGACTATTCAGCCTGGAAAAGAGAAGGTTGAGGGGGGACATAATAAATGTGTACAAATATGTTAGGGGACAGTATAGAGATCTTGCCCGGGATTTGTTCAAAAGGAGGGATATTACGGTAACAAGAGGGCACTCACTAAGACTGGAAGAGAAAAGGTTTCAGCACCAGCATAGGAAGGGGTTCTTTATGGTAAGAGCAGTGAGAATATGGAATTCACTGAGTGAGGAGACGGTAATGTCGGATTCACTACACCAGTTCAAGCGGGGACTGGATGCATTTCTAGATACCAGGCAGATTTCAGCATATACTTAAAAATAAAATAAAATAGTAGGTTGATACAGGGATTTATTCTGACTGCTGGTTTCAGAGTCGGGAGGGAATTTTTCCTCAGGTGAAGATTGGCCAAATCATTTGGGGTTTTTGCCCTCCTCTGGATCAACTTTAGCAATTACAGAACTAACAGGTCGAACTTGATGGACGCAAGTCTTTATTCGGCTTTACAAACTATGTTACTATGTTACTATGTAATACTTAATGGGGTTAAAAAAAACACTATAAAAATGCAATTTAATTTTACTGTATGAAAATGTACACAGTATGAAAAGACTTTCTGTATATATATTTGTGGTCTTGTAAGTCAATTTATTTTACAACTAATTCCACTTTTATTTCAGATCTGACTGATCCTATTATTTATGACTAATATGACAGGATTATTTGGACACTGTATGGCAATGTTTTTTACACCCTGTGTGGTCCTGCTTTTCCGCTTTTCCACAGTTTGGCCCTATTATCTGTACGTTGTATAGTACCTTAATTATTTATGGTTTTGTCACTTGGTTAGTGCAGATTTTGCGCTGGGGCAAAAAGCATCAAACTATGTATGTTATGGAGTAATTATACTGTGTCTTCAAGCCAACGTCCCATCCCCTGACGACGACGCTGAAGCGGTGAAAGATGTTGGGGGGACATGTGCTAGTATAAACTACCTTCCTATTCTGCCACGAATGGTGGCTTCCTATGAGGCCATCAGAACAAACATATGAGTGACTATAATAGAAAGTTAAGGTAGATCAGGGATGTTTTTAATACCCAGTGTGCATTTTAATTGAATATTTAATAAAAGTTAAATTTTATAGTCTTTAGTGAGGGGTATTATATGGGGTTTCCCCATTTGGTGAATAATTATACAGTGTCCATACTTGTAGATAAGAATATAATGATTGTTTTCATTGTTTTTCTTTTGTACCCATTGAAATGTAACTTGAAATAAAATGAGTTCAAAGGAGGAAACATGATAGTTCAGTAGGTTCACTTTCATCATTTCAGGTGACTACAAAAACATTCTGTATAGAGTGAAGTGTCAGAAGAGCACACAGTGTCCTTTGTGTATACTGTATCATTTTATACACTATGTGTCAACTTGTTTGGTTCTGTACATTTGTAAATAGATAACTGTATGAATTACACTGTATTCAAGGTTCAAGGTTATCCACATATCAGTCCTATGCAATATCTAAACTCCTTTAGACACACTCTATATATGTATAGATATATATATATAGATATATATACTGTATATATATGTTTATGTGTTTTTTTTTTTTACTACTATTTATTTACTTACATTGTATTTATCTTAAGTTTAGTAAGAAACACGTTAAACTTTCAGGTTCTAACACCAGTAAAACCACACCTCTTGGGATTATCACCTTTTCAACAAAAGTGATCACATTTCTTCTTAAGCAAATGACACTGTTACTCTAGAGCAGAGGTCTCAAACAAGCGGCCCGATGGTCGCATGCGGCCCCTGAGGCTGCTTTATGCGGCCCGCAGGCACAGACCCCTTGACGATCCCGACCTGGTCCAGGAGGAGCCACCGACAGCAGCACTGCATTGCCGTGCAGAGACTGGCTCTCTGCACAGCATTTCCAATGCCAGACACTGGCCAATCAGAAGCCAGCAGCTGATATCTGCGTCCCTGCGCAGCGACGTATAACGTCGCTGCCATGCTCAGATATCAGCTGCTGGCTTCTGATTGGCCAGTGTCTGGCATTGGAAATGCTGTGCAGAGAGCCAGTCTCTGCACGGCAATGCAGTGCTGCTGTCGGTGGCTCCTCCTGGACCAGGTCGGGATCGTCAAGGGGTCTGTGCCTGCGGGCCGCATATGCACAAAGCCAAGGGAACGGAGGACAGGTGAGAAGAATCTTTTTTTTTTCTTTTTTATGTGTGTGAAGAACAGCGCAGGGGACAATTCTACCAGATAGGGACCTGGATGGGGCATTACTACCGGATGGGGAACATTACTGCAAGATGGGGACCACCAGGATGGGGCACATTACTCCAAGACGAGGACCAGGATGGGGCATAATACTACAAGATGGGGACCACCAGGATGGGGCATATTACTACAAGATAGGGACCACCAAGATGGGGCATATTACTGCAAGATGGGGACCACCAGGATGGGGCACATTACTCCAAGACGAGGACCAGGATGGGGCATATTACTACAAGATGGGGACCACAAGGATGGGGCATATTACTACAAGATAGGGACCACCAGGATGGGGCACATTACTACAAGATGGGGACCACCAGGATGGGGCACATTACTACAAGATAGGGACCACCAAAATGGGGCACATTACTACAAGGTGGGAACCAGGATGGGGCACATTACTACAAGATGGGGACCACCAGAATGGGGCACATTACTACAAGATGGGGCCACCAGGGTGGGGCACATTACTACAAGGTGGGGATCAGGATGGGGCACATTACTGCAAGATGGGGACCACCAGGATGGGGCACATTACTGCAAGATGGGGGCCACCAGGATGGGGCACATTACTGCAAGATGTGGACCAGGATGGGGCACATTGCTGCAAGACGAGAACCACCAGGATGGGGCACATTACTGCAATAAGGAACCACCAGGATGGGGCACATTACTGCAAGATGGGGACAACTAGGATGGGCACATTACTACAAGATGGGGGCCACTAGGATGGGGCACATTACTACAAGGTGGGGATCAGGATGGGGCACATTACTGCAAGATGGGGACCACCAGGATGGGGCACATTACTGCAAGATTGGGACCACCAGAATGGGGCACATTACTACAAGATGGGGCCACCAGGATGGGGCACATTACTACAAGGTGGGGATCAGGATGGGGCACATTACTGCAAGATGGGGACCACCAGGATGGGGCACATTACTGCAAGATGGGGACCACCAGGATGGGGCACATTACTGCAAGATGGGGGCCACCAGGATGGGGCACATTACTGCAAGATGTGGACCAGGATGGGGCACATTTCTGCAAGACGAGAACCACCAGGATGGGGCACATTACTGCAATATAGGAACCACCAGGATGGGGCACATTACTACAAGATTGGGACCACCAGGATGGGGCACATTACTGCAAGATGGGGACAACTAGGATGGGCACATTACTACAAGATGGGGACCACTAGGATGGGGCACATTACTACAAGGTGAGGATCAGTATGGGGCACATTACTGCAAGATGGGGACCACCAGGATGGGGCACATTACTGCAAGATGGGGACCACCAGGATGGGGCACATTACTGCAAGATGGGGACCACCAGGATGGGGCATATTACTACAAGGTGGGGACCTGAATGGGGTACATTACTACAAGATTGGGACCACCAGGATGGGGCACATTACTGCAAGATGGGGACCACCAGGTTGGGGCACATTATTACAATATTGGGACCACCAGGATGGGGCACATTGCTGTAAGATGGGAACCACCAGGATGGGGCATATTACTACAAGATGGGGACCACCAGGATGGGGCACATTACTACTAGATGGGGACCAGGATGGGGCACATTACTACAAGATTGGGACCACCAGGATGGGGCACATTACTGCAAGATGGGGACCACCAGGATGGGGCACATTACTACAAGATTGGGACCACCAGGATGGGCATACTACTACAAGATGGGGACCACCAGGATGGGTCATATTACTACAAGATGGGGACCAGGATTGGCCACATTACTACAAGATTGGGACCACCAGGATGGGGCACATTACAACAAGATGGGGACCACCAGGATGGGGCACGTTAATACAAGATTGGGACCACCAGGATGGGGCACATTACTAGATGTTTGCCAGAATTATGATATGGTGCTAATTGTAAAACAATATTACTGTATGTGGCCAATTGGAGGAAACAAAATTGTAAAAATGAAAAAAAATAAAAATAAAATAAAGCATGAAAAAATATTTTGCCACTTAAAATACTGTTTTATATATAAACTAAAGTAAACACAAAAAAGTGCACGTTTATTATTGCCACATCGCAATGACCCAAGCTATAAAAAAATAAAATAAACAGCAAAAATGTTCAGATGGTGTATACAAAAAAATACGGTATCACTAAAAATGTCACTTTGAACTGCAAAGAATACGGCCCCCTAAATTCAATTTTTTTCCATGTGCAGCCCATATACCCAGCCGAGTTTGAGACCCCTGCTCTAGCGGGTAGACAATCCAAGTTAAATTTAACAGTAGTTTACCAAATTTTTTATTAGCAAATAGAATTGACTGGCTTTTTACATAGACTGGCTATTCTAGGAAAAGGTCATAATTAGTGATGAGCGAACGTGCTCGCCAGTGCTTGGTATTCGCCCGAGCATCACTGTGCTCGACGCGCTTGGCGAGTATTTCTGGGTTGCTCGGGCGAGAACTCGGGTACCCTCCTTGCATGTTTGGCGCTCTTTAAAGAGCCAATGAACATGCAGGGATTGCTTGCCATACACTGTAATGCCGCAGCCATGTTGGTTGTGGGCATTACAGTGATTGGCTGGCCGCATAGCATCATCAGGTGTATATAAGACCTGGCGCCGCCATGCTCGTCACAGTCGCTCCGGAATCAGGCAGAGTAGGGAGAGATGCTGCTGAGCTAGGGAGAGATTCGCTTGTCTTAGTTAGTGTAGGTGTACCACAATATATTATAAACATATCCATCTGAACTAACAGTCCTTCTGAGGACTAATCCAGCTGTATCTATTCAGTGGTGATAGCAGGAGTTAGGCAGGCAGGCAGTGTATGTGGCAGAATGCAGTGTATGATACAGCACAAGAGGGTGATACTGGTCCGGGTGGTGGAACCTCTGTTCTTTGATGCAAGGAGGGACCAGAGGGGCTTAACTAAGTGCCTACTCGGACCGACCCAGGTCACACGGCGGCTTAGTCGACTCCATGAACCAAGGAGGGACCGGGCAGGTGAACCAGGTGCCACTCTAGGACCGACCTTGTGTGAGAGCAGATGACTCCCACGGGTCAAGAGCTGACCAGTACAGCGGATGAGCACGGCTGGTAGGCTGGCGGGTGATCCGGGTGGACAAGCAGGCGGGTACAGCGGATAGCCAGACAGGTACTCCGGGTAAACGAGCAGATGGACACGGCTGGTAACTTGGCAAGTGCTCCGGGCAGGCATGCAGGCGGGCACGGCCGGTAACTTGGCAGGTGCTCCGGTTAGGCAGGTGGGCACGGCAGGTAAACTGGCAGGTGCTCCGGGTAGGCAGGCGGGCACGGTAGGTAATCTGGCAAGTGCTCTGGGTAGGCAGGCTGGCGGACACGGCTGATAGGCAGACTGGCGGGCATGGCTGATAGATACTGGCGAGCAGGACTGTTAGACAGACTGGCGTGCAAGGAACCTGAGGGCTGAGGAGAGTGTTAGCCAACAAACAACAGCCTTGCATAGGCACCTCCATTTTGGAGGAGGTGCTTAACATAGGGGCAGTCCTCCGGCCATTGGCCGGGGACTCTTTAGGCCGGCGCGCGGCCCCTTTAAGAGGGAGGGCGCACGCCCAAGCACAGTGCCCGGGAAGCTGCGCGCATTGTGCGCCTTAGCAGCAGGAGAGCAGGAAGATGCCGGGCTGGGACCGCGGAGGTGAGGGGAACAGCATCTCTGCCCGGCAGGATGCAGAGACGCCGATGCTACAGAGGGTTCATTGAACACCCTGTTAGTATAGGTATTTCACAACATATACAGTACAGACCAAAAGTTTGGACACACCTTCTCATTTAAAGATTTTTCTGTATTTTCACGACTATGAAAATTGTACATTCACACTGAAGGCATCAAAACTATGAATTAACACATGTGGAATTATATACTTAACAAAAAAGTGTGAAACAACTGAAAGTATGTCTTATATTCTAGGTTCTTCAAAGTAGCCACCTTTTGCTTTGATAGCTGCTTTACACACTCTTGGCATTCTCTTGATGAGCTTCAAGAGGTAGTCACCGGAAATGGTTTTCACTTCAAAGGTGTGCCCTGTCAGGTTTAATAAATGGGATTTCTTGCCTTATTAATGGGGTTAGGACCATCAGTTGTGTTGTGCAGAAGTCTGGTGGATACACAGCTGATAGTCCTACTGAATAGACTGTTAGAATTTGTATTATGGCAAGAAAAAAGCAGCTAAGTAAAGAAAAACGAGTGTCTATCATTACTTTAAGAAATGAAAGTCAGTCAGTCCGAAAAATTGGGCAAACTTTGAAATTGTCCCCAAGTGCAGTTGCAAAAACCATCAAGCGCTACAAAGAAACTGGCTCACATGAGGACTGCCCCAGGAAAGGAAGACCAAGAGTCACCTCTGCTTCTGAGGATAAGTTTCAAGCGCGCAGTTCATGCTAGACAGCCCAGGAATTTACAGGAACTGGAGGCTTTTTTCCAAGAAGAATGGGCAGCTTTACATTTGAGAAAATAAACAACCTCATCCACAACTACCACAAAAGACTTCAAGCTGTCATGGATGTTAGAGGGGGCAATACACGGTATTAAGAACTGAGGTATGTGAACTTTTGATCAGTGTCATTTGGATGTTTTTGGTTGTCATTAAAATTTAGAAAGATAAACACAGTAGTTTGACAATAAATGGATTCATCCAACTAATAACCATGAGTGGAGAAAAAGTTTTTTTGCTACCATTCATATTCTCTGAAACAAGGCCAAGAAAGAAAAAATTCTGCTGGGGTATGTAAACTTTTGAGCACACTGCAGAATAAAGCCAGATCTGTTCCATATTTCAGCGATAAAAATCCAGAACTTTGAACTGAACATGGAAAATATTGGCCTCCTTTTCCATTCTGTTGCAGCGTGTTGGTCAAGCTATTCACACTAGGTCTCTGTGTAAAATAATATTACTAAATTATAGGCCTATTGTTTTAAACCGTGGTTCTCTGTCAGACATATCACCTATAAGACTGTTCAAAAATCATACATTTCTTCCATTTTCATTCCCTTGCAATGTGTCGGTGAAGCTATTTACACTAGGTCTCTGTGTAGAATAATATTACTAAATTACAGGCCTACTGTTTAAAACCGTGGTTCTCTGTCAGACATATCACTTATAAGACTGTTCAAAAATCATACATTTCTTCCATTTTCATTCTGTTGCAGTGTGTCGGTGAAGCTCTTCACACTAGATCTCTGTGTAGAGTAATATTAGTAAATTACAGGGCTACTATTTAAAACCGTGGCTCTCTGTCAGACATATCACCTATAAGACTGTTCAAAAATCATACATTTCTTCCATTTTCATTCCGTTGTAGTGTGTAGGTGAAGCTATTCACACTAGGTCTCTGTGTAGAATAATATTAGTAAATTACATTACTACTATTTAAAACCGTGGTTCTCTGTCAGACGTATCACATATAACTGCGTTTCAAAATCAGCCATTTCTTGTGAACATGGAAAATATTGTCCTCCATTAAAAATGGGCAAGGTGCCTGGCAAGGGACGGGGAAGTGGACGTGATGATGCATGCAGAGGCCGAGGACGTGGCCGCGGGCATGCTGAAATTGTGCCACAACAAACACCCACATCTTGTAGCTCGACCTTCCTGTCCCAATTACTAGGGGACCACAGAACACCACTATTGAACACAGAGCGGGGTCAAAAGGTTATTGGTTGGATAGCAGATGCTTCCAGTCACGTAGCCACCACCACCACCACCCTGTCTTCCACACGGTCAAGTCTCAGTTGCCGTGAGTCTGGACCGCATCTTTCTCACCCTGATCCTTCTTCCTCCCACCATGCTGAGTGCCCAGAGACAACTGATCCCACACTTGGACACTCAGAAGAGCTGTTCACTTTTCCATTTGTAGATTCCGGCCTCTCGCCCGGCCAGCTTCAAGTGAGTCAAGAGGAGAACGCGTGTAGCGATGGCCAAATATTGGAGCAGCCACCGTCACACGAAGGCGACGGTGGTAAAGTGCAATTACTGTCGCAAGAGGTGGATGATGATGATGAGACACAATTGCCAGAAAGTCAGGAGGATGATCAGGGTGCGGAAGTGGAAGACGACGTGGTGGATGATATAGTAACTGACCCAACCTGGCAGGGGGACATACAGAGCGAGGACAGCAGCACACAGGGGGTTGGAGGCGTAGCACCACAACAGGCAGGAAGAAGCAGTGTGGTGGCCGCAGACACAAGGCAGGAAAGCGTTCCTCATAACACCAACACGACGGAAGTTGTCAGTACAACTGTTAGGTCTTCCCGAGTCTGGTTATACTCTGCAGATAACCCCAAAAAGGCAATTTGAACCACCGGCCAGGCCAGCATCAGCAGGGGTAGCAAAACTAGCAGCCTGACCACCACCAGCATGATCAGGCATATGACAGCAAATCACCCGACAAAGTGGGCAAAACCCCATGGTCCAGCAACAGTGTCTGCGGGTGACACCACTGCTTGTTCCGCTGTTGTGCATGAACGCCAATCATCTGTCCATGGGCATTCCAAGATGCCTCCCGCCCTGCACCTGTCGTTGCACACGCTCAACTAGCACCATCAGCAAGCACGTCCACGTCCTTGTCCCAGAGCAGCGTTCAGTTGTCCCTATCCCAGTCCTTGAAACGCAAGCGCAAATACGCAGCCAACGCCCTACAGCCAACACTACTAAATTCACACATTTCGCGAATGCTTGCACTCAAATGTTGCCTTTTAGGCTCGTGGAGACGGAAGCTTTCTGCAGCCTGATAGCGGCGGCCGTCCCTCGGTACTCGGTCCCCAGCCGCCACTATTTCTCCCGGTGTGCCATCACCGCATTACATGAGCACGGGTCCCACAGCATTAGTCTTGCCCTCAACAACACAGTTACTGGGAAAGTCCACTTAACTACGTACACGTGGAAAGTGCTTGTGGGCAGGGACGGTACATCTCACTGACGGCACACTGGGTTAATATAGTGGAAGCCGGGACCCAGTCAGACCTTGGGATGGAACACGTCCTCCCGACGCCGAGGATTGCAGGCCACAGGTCAATCAGGGTTACCCCCACATTCTACAGCTCCTGCACCTCCTCCTCTTCAGCCTCCATCTCCAAAATTACCACATCAGTCGTAAGCTGGAAACACTTCAGCACTGGCTCGGCCAAGCGGCGGAAACATGCTGTGCTGAAACTAATATGCTTAGGTGACAAAGCGCACAATGCTGAAGAGTTGTGGACAGCTCTGAAACAGCAGGCAGATCTGTATCTGACAGCGCTGAACCTACAGCTAGGCATGGTCATGTGTGACAATGGCTGGAACCTGGTGGCGGCTCTGAGGCAAGGCGAACTCACACACGTACTATGTCTGGTCCATGTGCTTAACCTTTTGGTTCAGCGGTTTATCAAAATCTACCCGGATCTGCTTGTCAAAGTACGCCGCCTTTGTGCTCATTCTAGAAAGATAGCTACAGCTTCCGTCGCCCTTGCCGTGCTTCAGCAGCGTTTGCAGCTTCCAGCTCACCGACTGATCTGCGATGTCCCGACGCTTTGGAACTCTACATTGCAGATGTTGGAAAGGATTTGTGAGCAGAAGAGGGCAGTTGTTGACTACCAGCATCAACAAGGTCGTCGGTATTCAGGTTAGACTCCACACATAATCAGTGAATATGAATAGCGGTACCAGAGCGCCAATAACAGGGCAAAAATATTAAAAGGACTGGTTTATTAATACACACAACGCGTTTCGGTGGACACAGCCACCTTCATCAGGTGTGACAAGCAGCAAACAATTGATCCTTATATACATTTGACTAGGTATGCAATTACTTAAAAGGGGCGGGGCCAGATACAGAGTAATACCTCTATATTAACCCCTTGAGTTCATATATGCTCAATAGAGTAAAAAGGATTGTTATAAATTAATGCCTAATGAAGCATATAGGGTTCTTATAAAAAGGATTCGCTGTATAAAAACTTGTGAATCCTATAATCATAATACTTAATAGGATATATTGTCATCTACCACCCTATATTTTATTTTATAAAAAAAAAATAATAATAATAATTTTTACATACAACATAAAACAATGTATAAATATAAAGTTATAGGATTCACAAGTTTTTATACAGCGAATCCTTTTTATAAGAACCCTATATGCTTCATTAGGCATTAATTTATAACAATCCTTTTTACTCTATTGAGCATATATGAACTCAAGGGGTTAATATAGAGGTATTACTCTGTATCTGGCCCCGCCCCTTTTAAGTAATTGCATACCTAGTCAAATGTATATAAGGATCAATTGTTTGCTGCTTGTCACACCTGATGAAGGTGGCTGTGTCCACCGAAACACGTTGTGTGTATTAATACACCAGTCCTTTTAATATTTTTGCCCTGTTATTGGCGCTCTGGTACCGCTATTCATATTCACTGATTGTCCCTTTCCCCCTGTTGGGGTGCGGTAGAGCTGCCTTTAATCTATTGTTCTTTCACCTGTGGGAGCAATTTAATTAGAATTACTACCCTGGTTTTCCAAGCTGCGCTGCCCTAACCCCTCCGGAACGCTGCCGGGGGTGTTGGTGAAGCTGGGCGTCCATCTCGGCGTTACATGCTACTAACCTGACCACGTGATCCACCACCGAGAGATCAGGATCTGTGAACGCCGCTGGAAATAGATGACAGCCACCAACAGAGCGGAGCTTGTGGAGCTTTACACTGGGGTTGTGCAGAGGTGCACAACTTCATAAGGCTAGTAGCCATCCCCACACCCCTCTAACAATTGCAATACTGAGTCACCCATTGCGCCTTGTTCTCTCCTCTCTTTACAGACTCCACACATAAGACCTCTAGAGTGGACATGGATGTCAGACATATGTAGCATCCTCCAAAACTTTGAGCCCTCCACCAAGATGGTGAGCGGCGATGACGCCATAATTAGGGTCACCATCCCGCTTCTCTGTCTTCTGAAACGCTCTCTGCTCATAATTAAAGAGGATGCATTGCAGGCAGAGCACGATGAGATGGAGCAAGGAACCATACAAAGTGATTACACACAGCCTCATCTCATCCCAACGTGGATTGGGCGACGATGAGGAAGAGGAGGAGGAAGAACAGGAGCTAGTTTCCTGCGCTATAGACGGTACTACCTGCACAACTGTCATACCGTCTGTTCATTATGGATGGCCTGAGGACAGGGAGGAGGAGGAAAAAGAGCAGGATGAGGAGAAGAGCATGGTCAGTCGTCCTCTTGGTGAGGACACTGAAGTCTTGCCTCTTTGCAGTCTGGCACACATGGCTGAGTTTATGTTACGCTGGCTTTCGCGTGACCCTCGTGTTGCCCAAATTTTGGGTGACAGTCATTAATTATTGGTTAGTGACACTTCTAGACCCACGCTACAAGGAGAACATCCTGTCTCTTATTCCCTTGCAGTACAGGCCTAACAAAATGGTGCAGTACCAGAAGGCCCTTGTTGCGGAATTACTCGGTCCGAGCACTCGAGCATTCCAATTTGCTCGACTCGAACATTTTACTTTTCGCTCATCACTAGTCATAATTTGTACTTACAGTGCTGGCCAAAAGTATTGGCACCCTGCAAGTCTGTCAGATAATACTCAGTTTCTTCCTGAAAATGATTGCAATCACAAATTCTTTGGTATTATTCTCTTCATTTAATTTGCTTGCAAGGAAAAAACACAAAATAGAATGAAGCAAAAAATCAAATCATTGATCATTTCACACAAAACTCCAAAAATGGTCCGGAAAAAAGTATTGGCACCCTCAGCCTAATACTTGGTTGCACAACCTTTAGCCAAAATAACTGCAAACAACCGCTTCCGGTAACCATCAATGAGTTTCTTACAATGCTCTGCTGGAATTGTAGACCATTCTTCTTTGGCAAACTGCTCCAGGTCCCTGATATTTGAAGGGAGCCTTCTCCAAACTGCCATTTTGAGATCTCTCCACAGGTGTTCTATGGGATTCAGATCTGGACTCATTGCTGGCCACCTTAGAAGTCTCCAGTGCTTTCTCTAAAACCATTTTATAGTGCTTTTGGAAGTGTGTTTTGGGTCATTGTCCTGCTGGAAGACCCAGGACCTCTGAGGGAGACCCAGCTTTCTCACACTGGGCCCTACATTATGCTGCAAAATTTGTTGGTAGTCTTCAGACTTCATAATGCCATGCACACGGTCAAGCAGTCCAGTGCCAGAGGCAGCAAAGCAACCCCAAAACATCAGGGAACCTCCGCTATGTTTGACTGTAGGGACCGTGTTCTGTTCTTTGAATGCCTCTTTTTTTTTCCTGTACGCTCTATGTTGATGCTTTTTCCCAAAAAGCTCTACTTTTGTCTCATCTGACCAGAGAACATTCTTCCAAAACGTTTTAGGCTTTCTCAGGTAAGTTTTGGCAAACTCCAGCCTGGCTTTTTTATGTCTCGGGGTAAGAAGTGGGGACTTCCTGGGTATCCTACCATACAGTCCCTTTTCATTCAGACGCCGACGGATAGTACGGGTTGACACTGTTGTACCCTCGGACTGCAGGGCAGCTTGAACTTGGTTGGGTGTTAGTCGAGGTTCTTTATCCACCATCCGCACAATCTTGCGTTGAAATCTCTCGTCAATTTTTCTTTTCCGTCCACATCTAGGGAGGTTAGCCACAGTGCCATGGGCTTTAAACTTCTTGATGACACTGCGCACGGAAGACACAGGAACATTCAGGTCTTTGGAGATGGACTTGTAGCCTTGAGATTGCTCATGCTTCCTCACAATTTGGTTTCTCAAGTCCTCAGACAGTTCTTTGGTCTTCTTTCTTTTCTCCATGCTCAATGTGGTACACACAAGGACACAGGACAGAGGTTGAGTCAACTTTAATCCATGTTAACTGGCTACAGGTGTGATTAAGTTATTGCCAACACCTGTTAGGTGCCACAGGTAAGTTACAGGTGCTGTTAATTACACGAATTAGAGAAGCATCACATGATTTTTCAAAGGGTGCCAATACTTTTGTCCACCCCCTTTTTTAGGTTTGGCGTGGAATTATATCCAATTTGGCTTTTGGACAATTCTTTTTGTGTTTTTTTCATTGAAGACAAATTAAATGAAGAGAATAATATCAAAGAATTTGTGATTGCAATCATTTTCAGGAAGAAACTGAGTATTATCTGACAGAATTGCAGGGGTGCCAATACTTTTGGCCAGCACTGTATGAAGGCCAAGAAAAAACAAAAAAGAGAAACCCAAAGGTGCCAAAGCTAGACCACTAAGACACAGTCTGAAAAGTCGTTCTATCTGGTCATAATTTGGGCCTATGGACTTATTCTACCGAATGATGAAAATATTGTGGAATGATTTGAGGAATATAACACAAATTTAATTTACTACAAAGTATATAGATGACGGTGGTTTGGATCAGCTGAGTATAACAATGCTGACATTTAATACGCTAATTGTCATTTCTTCAGCATGGTGACAATATTCCTGTCATTCATTTCACACATTTTGTCACATCCTTACTTTAATGGAATTGTTCTGTTCGATCTCCTGAGATGAAGCTAATAAACTGCTAACAGAATGGATAATGTTCTTGCACCATAGCTACATAGATTCAGTTTTCATTTTTTCCCCATACTTACTTTTCTGCAGTTATTAGAATCTCAAAATGAAGTGTTAATCTACAGTAAAGATAGTAACAGAGGAAGATCGTAACTGTGTGGATATTTGCATCTACCAGCACTGCAACCGTCTGAGTTTGAAAAGTGGGTGTCACGCAAGGTGTGCGAAAGACTAAGTGCTACACGAAGGGAAGAGGGGAAGGAAGCCCAGACACTAGGGAAAGGGGGAGTGGAGACCTCCTAGGCTGATCTGATATCACCCTGTCTCGCCTATCGTCCCCATATTGTTTCCGCACCAATCACCACACATGAACCTAAGCCCTGTATATCCCTAGCATTTGGCCTTGGATAGGGAGGGGGGATGAGCACTAGTCAGTCCCCGCTAACAACTAAAGACAACAAGGGAGACAAACACGGGGGAAAGTAACTTAGCTTGAGCCGACTTCAGAGAGA
The DNA here is from genome assembly GCF_046119375.1 of Phyllobates terribilis. Taxonomy (NCBI): domain Eukaryota; kingdom Metazoa; phylum Chordata; class Amphibia; order Anura; family Dendrobatidae; genus Phyllobates; species Phyllobates terribilis. The sequence continues at coordinate 498,051,323 of NW_027362761.1, read as the reverse complement.
TTACACCAAACGTCCTCCTAACACCAGAGAGGAAGTAAGCAGACTGCAATAGCTCCAATCCTTCACAAGGGAACATGTTAATATCACCGGCACCTCCCTGTAGCAAACAGAAAGTATTTAAACACCCAGGCCTGGGTGTCAATTAGCAGGAGGGAGGTAACCGCTGGGTCCTAGAGCGAGACAGATCTAAGAAGATGTCTGTAATGCCAAATGAATAGATCTTCTGCAACCAACTGCAGGGCAACTGTCTGTCACATCTGACACACTCATGACAGTTGGGTAAGCTGAGAAGATAGCGCATTGCTGCGTAAAGTAAAACTAAACATTTATGTTAAGGCTGTATGCAAAACATTTATATCAAACAGCAATTTAAAAAGAAAGGTCACAATGATATGATTTACTAAAACTTTTATTAGAGGATAAACTCCAGTGTTTATGGCAAGAAAAGAAGAATAGCCAAGAAGTCTTCAATATTGTACCTTCTTTTCAAAAAATATGTTGTCTTCCCAATAGTTAGCTGCAAAAGTAAAATTTGATGATTTTGATCAATATCTATCTAAAGTGTATATAAACACTAGAACAGATAGAGTTTTACACCATCTGGATATCCATACACATTAAAGTCGTTTTCCAGTCTTAAGCTACAAGTCTGCAGTCACTCTATGTGTCACTCTATGTGACTGTAGACTTGTGAATCCTCACATCACGCGCACTGTGCGCTGTCAGGATTCTCCGGTGCCGGCGCTGGGAGCGGGCAGTCATGTGACTGCAAGTATGCGAATTGGCCACATTCTGACTACAGTAGACGATATCCATCCTCGCTCAATACACTTGCATTGAGCGAAGCCACGGTCATCTAGTCAGTTCGTGACCGCATGTATGCAAATCACATACTTGCGGTCACACTCCTGCCTTTCCCGGCACCGGAGAATCCTCATAGTGCGCAGCTGTTCAAGCTCTGTGGGTCTTTATTTGGCATATTCCATGGGTTGCTGCTTATGTGGAGGTATTCTCACCTTTAAGTATTGCTTTTAGGGGAGAAAAAACTGTACATACAACACCTAAAGGAGGTGTACGGATGCACACCAAAGCTGCATAATAGGGCATGGATGCTGTTATAGAATCCTGCCTATCGTGAAATGACTTGTTGACAGCCCATACCACATGAAGTATGCAGCTAGTCTGCATAGATCATGGGATGTCAGACATCCATTGCTGGCTACCTTATACTGTAGTTGCCATTTCATCTAAGCATTCACTCAATCTTTATTAAAGCATATATACACATGGATAAGAATTAATATATCTAATAGGATAACCACAGCTGTCCCGATCTGTGCTATGTTCCTGCCTTTCGTGAAATGACCCCTGTTGACAGCTCATACTTCATGTATACAGCTAGTCTGCATAGATCATGGGATGACGCCAGCTGTCCAGACCTGCATCCCACCACAAGAACCACTCTGGAGAATTAAATAATTCTCAGTTCTCAAACTGTTGGGGTGCAGCTGTGGGTCCCTATTTTCGGAGAGGATGTCCTCCACCCAAGTCTCAAAAGGCTGAAAGGGTCTTCAGGAGAGGTGGGTAGTTGAGCTAGTCTAGGCCATCAGACCTCTGTAGCTGCAGTGTCATCCTTCCTATGGTTCCAATCAGGGGCGGACAGCTGCGGACATGTGATTGGTGCAACTTGTTCGACTGCACACAGACCAAGAGGTAAGGGGGCCCATTCCACCTCCAAAACAGATGGAATTGTGAATTGTGATGAGCTATTAGGCTGCAAAGGCCTCATATATTGTACTTGCACAGGGGCCTCTTCTGTCTGTGTCCGCCAGTGGCTTCAATGTATAATTAACTTCCTGCAATAAGAAACATATCACATTTATAATTTCCAGGCAATCAAGATCAATACAATCAATCCGATCACTATCACTATGGGCTTTAGCAAAGTTGAGAGTATATTGTTTGTAGTATCAGCGTCTCTGCCTCCTGCCGGGCAGAGACGCCGTTCCCCTCACCGCCGCGGTCCAGGTCCGGCGTCTTCCCGCTTACCTGCTGCTGTGGCGCGCACCGTGCACAGCTTCCCGGGCACTGTGCTTAGGCATGCGTGCGCGCGCTCCCTCCCTCTTTAAGGGGCGCGCGCCGTCCTATAGAGTCCCCGGCCAATGGCCGGAGGACTTCCCCTATATAAGGCACCTCCTCCAAAATGGAGGTGCCTGTGCAAGGTTGTTGTTCTGTGTGCTAAACACTAGCTCCAGCCCTCAGGTCCCGCTGCCTGTCAATCCTGCGTGTCAGCCTGTCTGTCAGTCCAACCCTGTCTAAAAGTTCCGACCTCCAGTCTGTCTACAGTTGTGCCCGCCAGCCTGCTTACCTGGAGCACCTGTCAGTTACCTGCCGTGCCCGCCTGCCTGCTTACCTGGAGCACCTGTCCGTTACCTGTTGTGCCCGCCAGCCTACCCGGAGCACCTGCCAGTTACCTGTTGTGCCCGCCTGCTTGTCTACCTGGAGTACCCATCTGGCTATCTGCCGAACCAGCCGGCTTATTTACCCAGACCACCCGTCAGTCTTCCTGCCGTGCTTATCCGCTGTACCGGTCAGTTCCTGCCACCTGACCCATGGGAGTCACCTGCTCTCACACAAGGTCGGTCCCGGAGTGGCACCTGGTCCACCTGCCCGGTCCCTCCCTGATTCACAGAGTCGACTAAGCCGCCGTGTGACCTTGGTCGGGCCAAGTAGGCACTTAGTCACGCCCCTCTGGTCCCTCCTTGTACCGAAGCACAGAGGTTCCACCATACGGACCCGTAACAGTGTTTAACCAAACTCCGATAGACCCCATCCAGGAAAAGGGATTCCATCCCTCCTTGGATATATCTCTAGCTTTTTGTTGCAGCTCCTTTACCTTATCCATGTTTCTCTCAATTGAATCATGTGCACCTTCAATCTAGGAGCAGCATTCCTCACCTATAACAGCACAAGTTCCACCTTCAATTGATAACAGGTAGTCAAGAGCCATTCTGTTCTAAAGGGCTACCTTCCACATTCACTGACATCACGAGTAGAAGCTAATGGGGGCGAAACCAAGAACCAAAACGTTTGGTGACATCACAAGTAGTAGCTTATGGGATTGAAACCAACAACCAAAACAGTCCATGAAATGACAAATAAGAGCTAATGAGGGCAGAGCCAACAACGATAACATTCTGTGACATCATATGAAGCATCTAACGGAATCATCAACCCCAACATTCTGTGCCATAACAAGCAACAACTTACAGTGCCTACAAGTAGTATTCAACCCCCTGCAGATTTAGCTGGTTTGATAAGATGCAAATAAGTTAGAGCCTTCAAACTGCAAATGAGAGTAGGTTTTATGAACAGAAGCATAAATCTTACAAACCAAAAAGTTATGTTGCTCAGTTGAATTTTATTAAATTTTAAACATAAAAGTGTGGGTCAATTATTATACAACCCCTATGTTTAATATTTTGTGGAATAACCCTTGTTTGCAATTACAGCTAATAATCGTCTTTTATAAGACCTGATCAGGCCGGCACAGGTCTGTGGAGTTATCTTGGCCCACTCCTCCATGCAGATCTTCTCCAAGTTATCTAGGTTCTTTGGGTGTCTCATGTGGACTTTATTCTTGAGCTCCTTCCACAAGTTTTCAATTGGGTTAAGGTCAGGAGACTGACTAGGCCACTCCAACACCTTGACTTTTTCCCTCTTGAACCAGGCCTTGGTTTTCTTGGCTGTGTGCTTTGGGTCGTTGTCTTGTTGGAAGATGAAATTACGACCCATCTTAAGATCCTTGATGGAGGAGTGGAGGTTCTTGGCCAAAATCTCCAGGTAGGCCGTGCTATCCATCTTCCCATGGATGCGGACCAGATGGCCAGGCCCCTTGGCAGAGAAACAGCCCCACAGCATGATGCTGCCACCACCATGCTTGACTGTAGGGATGGTATTCTTGGGGTCGTATGCAGTGCCATCCAGTCTCCAAACGTCACGTGTGTGGTTGGCACCAAAGATCTCGATCTTGGTCTCATCAGACCATAGAACCTTGAACCAGTCTGTCTCAGAGTCCTCCAAGTGATCATGAGCAAACTGTAGACGAGCCTTGACATGACGCTTTGAAAGTAAAGGTACCTTACGGGCTCGTCTGGAACGGAGACCATTGCGGTGGAGTACGTTACTTATGGTATTGACTGAAACCAATGTCCCCACTGCCATGAGATCTTCCCGGAGCTCCTTCCTTGTTGTCCTTGGGTTAGCCTTGACTCTTCGGACAAGCCTGGCCTCGGCACGGGAGGACACTTTCAAAGGCTGTCCTGGCCGTGGAAGGCTAACAGTAGTTCCATAAGCCTTCCACTTACGGATGATGCTCCCAACAGTGGAGACAGGTAGGCCCAACTCCTTGGAAAGGGTTTTGTACCCCTTGCCAGCCTTGTGACCCTCAACGATCTTGTCTCTGATGGCCTTGGAATGCTCCTTTGTCTTTCCCATGTTGACCATGTCTGAGTGCTGTTCACAAGTTTGGGGAGGGTCTTAAATAGTCAGAAAAGGCTGGCAAAAGAGATCTTTAATCCACACATGTGAAGCTCATTATTCTTGGTGCCTGAACTACTTCTTAATACTTTTGGGGGACCCAACAGAATTCTTGTGGTTTGAGGGGTTGAATAATAAATGACACTCTGAATTAACTTTTAACGTTTTTAAAAAAAAAAAAAAAAATTTGCTGCAGTGCATTTCCCACTTCCAGGCTGATCTACAGTACAAATGTCACAATGCCAAGTTAATTCCGCATGTGTCAACCAGCTAAATCTGCAGGGGGTTGAATACTACTTGTAGGCACTGTATGTGAATGGAGCCAACAACCACCACATTCCGTGACCTTACAAGTGTTGGAGGTTACTGCGGGCTTCCATTGAAGTGCATTGCCTAATATACTAGAGATCAAACAATATGAATCCTACCAAAGTGGGGAATATTTGAACAACATTGGTGTTGTACAAGGATTTCCCAATATTTGTTAGATTTCTATTTTTGATCTGGGCTGTATATTACTATAAGGCTATGTGCCCACGATGCAGAAATGCTCCGGATTTTTCCTGAGTGTTTCTGCATCTCCCTGGCAGAAAAAACGCATGTGGATTTTACATGCGTTTTTCCTGCCAGGTAGAAGCGTTTGTGAAGCGTTTTTAACATGCGATTTCGCATGCGGGTTGTCAAGTTCTTTTCCAGGCGATTTTAGCATCACTTGGAAAAGTGCTTGACAACTTGGTCACACTATATAAATCCATGCAACCGGCATGGATTTATATAGTGTGACCAAGCTACGATGCTGTGCTGCAAATGCAGCATCAATAGTAAAGAAAAGAATAAAAATGGTGAAAATAAAAATAAACATTATACTCACCTTCCAATGGCCCCCGGTCTCCTGTATGGTGAGTCTGGTGTCTTCGGCAGCTCGCGGTGGTGTAAAAGGACCTTCCATGACGTCATTTAGTCATGTGACAGGTCACGCGACCGCCGAAGGTGGAAGGTGAGTATATGTTTATTTTTTATTTTCATTCTTTTTTAAATACAGGTACTATGGTACCTGGGTCTGGAGGAGAGTCTCCTCTTCTCCAGACCCGGGTACCAACCACGCATTGAACCGCATAATATCCGCATGTGCACATGTAGTCATGCGGATGTTATGCGCAATGATTATCCACAGCGCAAATTTCGGCAGCATGTGCACAGCACATGCGGATTATCATTGGGGAACATGGCAGGCCTTCTACCAAGCGTTTTTAAAGCGTTTCCGCTGCGGAATTGCCGTGGGCATGCAGTGGGCACGCAGCGCAGCCTAAGCCTCAATAACACCTGACAATTACATAATTATCTTCAGGTTTTATGTGTTCCCTTTAAAGGATATAACTTTAACCCCTTCACTCCGAAGCCTGTTTTCACCTTCCTGACCAGGCCAATTTTTTCAATTCTGACCACTGTCACTTTATGAAGTAATTACTCTGGAACGCTTCAACGGATTCCCCTGATTCTGAGAATGTTTTTTCGTGACATATTGTACTTCATGATAGTGGTAAAATTTCTTTGATATGACTTTGCGTTTATTTGTGAAAAAATCAGAAATTTGGCGAAAATTGTGAAAATTTAGCAATTTTCAAACCTTTAATCTTTATGCTCTTAAATCATGTCACACATAATAGTTTATAAATAACATTAGCCACATGTCTACTTTACATAAGCACAATTTTGGAAACATAATTTTTTTTTGTTAGGAAGTTATAAGGGTTAAAAGTTAACCAGCGATTTCTCATTTTTTCAACAAAATTTACAAAACCATTTTTTTTAGGGACCACATCACATTTGAAGTGACTTTGAGAGGTCTATATAACAGAAAATACCCAAAAGTGACACCATTCTAAAAACTGTACACCTCAAGGTGCTCAAAACCACATTCAAGAACTTTATTAACCCTTCAGGTGCTTCACAGGAATAATGGAATGTGGAAAGAAAAAAATAAACATTTAACTTTTTTCACAAAAATTTAACTTTAGACCCAATCTTTTTTACTTTCACAAGGGTAACAGAAGAAAATGGACCCCACAATTTATTGTGCAACTTCTCCTGAGCACACCGATACCCAATATGTGGGGGAAAACCACTGTTTTTGCACACAGCAGGGCTCGGAAGGGAATGAGCACCATTTGACTTTTTTAATGTAAAATTTGCTGGCATAATTAACGGACGCCATATTGCGTTTGGAAAGCCCCTGATGTGCCTAAACAGTGGAAACCCCCCACAAGTGAAACCATTCTGGAAAATAGACCCCTCAAGGAAATTACCTAGATGTGTAGTGAGCACCTTGAACCCACAGGTGCTTCACAGATGTTTATAACATTGAGCAGTGAAAATAAAGAAATCACATTTTTCCACAAAAATGTTTTTTTTAGCCCCAAATTTTGCATTTTCACTAGGGTAACAGGAAAAATTGCACCTTACAATTTGTTGTGCAATTTCTTTTGAGTATGCAGATACCCAACATGTGGAGGAAAACTACTGGTTGGGCGCACAGAAGGGCTTGGAGCTAAAGGAGCGCAATTTGACTTTTTGAATGTAAAATTTGCTGGAATAATTAGCGGACGCTATGTCACGATTGGAGAGCCCCTGATGTGCCTAAACAGTGGAACCCCCCACAAGTGACATCATTTTGGAAACTAGACCCCTCAGGGAACTTATCTAGATGTGTGGTGAGCACCTTGAATCCCCAGGTGCTTCACAGAAGTTTATAACATTGAGCCATGAAAATAAAAGAAACACATTTTTCCCGCAAGAATGTTCTTTAGCACAAAATTTTGCATTTTCACAAGGGTAACAGGAGAAAATGGACCCCAAAATTTGTTGTGCAGTTTCTCCTGAGTATGCAGATACCCCATATGTGATAGAAAACTACTTTTGAGACATAGTGCAAAGCTCAGAAGGGAAGAAGCGCCATATTGGAGTTCAGATTTTGATGGACTGGTTTGAGGGTGCCATGTTACATTGGCAGAGCCCCTGAGGTGCCAGATCAGCTAAACCCCCCAAAAGTGACCCCATTTTACAAACTACACCTCTCAATGAATTCATCTAGAGGAGCAGTGATCATATTGACGCAACAGGTGTGTCACAGAATTTTATACCATTGGACAGTGAAGAAAAATAATTACATTTTTACAACAAAAAAATTGTTTTAGCCCCAAATTTTACATTTTCAGACTGGGAAATGGATAAAAATGGCACCAAAATTTGTCCCACAATTTCTGCTGAATGTAGAAATACCCCATATGTGGCTGTACAGTACTGCTTAGCCACACGGCGAGACTTGGGACTGACGAAGCTCTTTTTGCCTCCAGGAGCGTAGATTTTCCTAGAATAGTTTGCGGACTCCATATACAGAGACCCTAAGTACTAGAATCGCAGAATACCCCCCTCAAGTGACCCCATTTTGGAAATTATACCCATTTGTGAATTTATCTAAAGGTGTAGTGATGATTTGGACTCCATGGGTGCTTTCCAGAAATAAGCAGCAGTGGATGTTGCTAAGTGAAGATTGCAAACTGCTGTTGTAGTGACCAGTAAGTTGCAGTGACCAGTACATTATGCCCAGCTTGTTGTTCTGGAGACATGCACCCGTAAATAAGGCAGGCTCTTATCGCTGCAGGAATGCCAAACAAGTGGATGCTAACTGCAGTTTAGACACACAATGGAGCTCAGAAGGGAGGGGGACATTTGGATTTTGGAGTGCAGAAGTCGCTGGATTTCTTTTGGAGGGCGAGGAGCCATTTCGTTTTTCCAGAGCCTTTGTGCTACCAGTAACATGGAAGCCCCCTATATTTTCGTTAACAGATGACGGACCTGAGTGGGGACTTGCTTTTTTTGTGAATGGAGTTGAAGTTTTAATTGGGAACATTTTACATAACATTTTGGATCACATTTATCCTGCTCTCTACATTGAGCACTTATATTGGGGTTTCCATCTAAATCTCCGAGTGACGTGATTCAGATGAAATCCCCAAGGGATCCATTCACTATAATGAGGCAGCAGAGTTACTCTGGACTCCATCTGGCCTCTGGTCAGCGGTGTCCTTCTTTTCAGAAATGCACAAAACTGTGGCCGACGGCACTTTTATGCATGCCTAATAAAAAGACGGACACCTCCAGATCATAGGCCAGACGGTGTCCACAGTGTCTCCATCTGCTTCACTATAAGGAATCTTCCACCGGGGATTTCGTCTGAATCACTTATTTCACCGATTTACACGGAGACCCTAGTGAAGCGCTCAGCACAGAGCGCAGGATAAATGTGAGCCGAGCCTTACTGCGATCTTTGGGAGATCTTTGGGAGATAGAAAGAACCAATCAACAGCAGGTGAAGAATTGGTTTTATTTAATTTTTTATGCCGTTCCTCTTGTGGTATAATTGATTAGACAACTTTATTCTTTGGATCAGTGCGATTACAGCGATACCAGATTTATATTGGGTTTTTATTATTGGCACACTAAAATGCTCTTTTTATTGTAAAAACAAGTTTTTGCATCGCCATATTTTGAGAGCTATAATTTTTCCATATTTCTGCCATCAATAGAGTCATGTGACGGCTTTTTTTTTGCAAGATAAGTTGACGTTTTTATTGGTACCATTTTCTGGTACGTGACATTTTTTGATCGCTTTCTATTCCATTTTTTGGGAGGCAGGATGAACAAAAACCAACAATTCAGGAATTGTTTTTTGGGGATTTTTTTATGCCATTCCGCGTGTGGGAAAATAAATAAAGCAGCTTTATTCTTCTGGTCAGTACGATTACAACGATACCACATTTATATAATTTTTTTATGCTTTGCTACTTTTACACAATAAAAACTATTTTATAGAAAAAATAATTATTTTGGCAACGCTTTATTCTGAGAGCTGTAACTTTTTCATTTTTCCACTGATGGAGCTGTATGGCGGCTTGTTTTTTGCGAGACAAGATGATGTTTTCAGTGGTACCATATTTATTTACAGGCGTCTTTTTGATCGCACTTTATTCCACTTTTTGTTCGGTGGTATCATGATAAAGCATTGTTTTTTGCCTTTTTTTCATTTTTTTTTTACAGTGTTCACTGAAGGGGTTAAGTAGTGGGACAGTTTTATAGGTCGGGTCGTTACAGAAACGGCGATACCAAATATGTGTACTTTTTTTGTTTATTTTTTTTTTACACAGAAAAATGTATTTATTGAATTAATATTTTTTCCTTTTTTTTGTTCTTTATTTTGTGATTTTTAAAAAAATATTTTTACAATTATCATTAACTTTTTACTCTTTCACATTGTCCCACTATGGGACATCAACTTTCTCTGCCTTGATCTAATACTCTGTAGCGCTTCTGCACTGCAGAGCATCAGATCAGCGTCTGACAGGCATGAAGGAGGCGTCTCAGCTCCTGCTCTGAGCCCCCCCCTTAGCCTTTCTATATACAATATAAGCCCCCACATATCCCTCTATATACAGTATGAGACCACACATAGCCCCCTATATACAGTGTGAGCTAGAGATGTATCTAGCAGTGATGCTCACTACTTCTCGATACTCGATCATGCGTCGGGGTGCTCGGTTACGCTTGTTACTCTACCGAGTATCGCAGGTGATCGAGCGCCATGCTCAAGTCCCCCCCGCATGTTTCACAGTTGTAAAATAAACAATAAACATGCGGGGATTATCTGCCATACATGGTAATGCTGTAGCCATGTTGGCTACTGGTATTACTGCGATTGGCTGGCCGCATCACGTCATAGGGTCTTATATAACAGAGCAGACAGATTTGTGGCTATCGCCACTGAATCTACAGCCAGGCATGGTCGTGTGTGATAATGGCCGTAACTTGGTGGTGGCTCTGAAGTTTGGCAAGCTCGTACACATATCATGCCTAGCCCCGGCATCGGACTGGCCCTCCAGGACACTAGATGATCCTCCAATAGGTCCTAGGTCCTCGGTGGGCTCCCATGCCGGATATAGTGGGGGCCCGCAGGTAACTCTGGTCATTAGAACGACCACGGGACTATCAAAGGACGCGCGCTTAAGCATGCGGCACATACATCTTATGTTAAGATGGTTGGCAGGAATGTCACTACTATGCACTGTGTGCTGACGTCATCATGCGGCGCATAGCAGTGACATTTAAAGACCGCGGGGCAATCACTGTCATTAAACATCACTGCTATGCACCGAGTGCTGATGTCAGTGCGCTGCGCATAGCAGTGATAGTAAGTGCATACCTCACAACTTTTGAAGAACAGAAAGAGGGACAGATCATGCGGCATGAGTAGCACGTCGCGACACATTTTGGCCACACCCCAATCCACACCCATTTATACAGCTGACATGTGCCCGCAACAGCCACGGGAGGAATCGCGATCCACTCGCAGCTGTTAACTAGTTAAATGCCACAGTCAATCTCTGACAGCACCATTTAACTTTAACTTTAGCTTCCGGGCGTCACTGACTCCGCCCATCGGTGACCGCGGGCCACACATGGGTTGGCATGCTTGAAGCAAGCAGAAAGTGTAAAAAAAAGTTTTTAAAAATAGTAAAAAAATCAAAAAAATATAAAAAGTTTAAATCACCCCCCTTTCTCCCCATTCAAAATAAAACAATAAAAAAAAAACCCACATACACATATTTGGTATCGCCGCATTCAGAATCGCCCGATCTATCAATATAAAAAATAATTAATCCGATTGATAAACCGCGTAGCGAGAAAAAAATTCTAAATGCCAGAATTACGTTTTTTTGGTCGCCGCAACATTGCAATAAAATACAATAACAGGCGATCAAAACATCCGATCTACCCCAAAATGGTATCAATAAAAATATCTACTCGGAGCACAAAAAATAAGCTCTCACCCGGCCCTAGATCTCGGTCTCGGAAAATGGCAACTTTTTTTGTTTGTTTTTTAGCAAACTTTGGATTTTTTTTTTCACCACTTAAATAAAAAAAGAACCTATACATGTTTGATATCTATAAACTCCTAATTACTTGGAGAATAATAATGGCAGGTCAGTTTTAGTATTCAGTGAACGTGGTAAAAAAAAAACACCAAAAAACAAGTGTGGTATTGCACTTTTTTTGCAATTTCACCGCATTTGGAATTTTTTTCCCGTTTTCCCGTACACGATATGGTAAAACCAGTGATGTTATTCAAAAGTACAACTTGTCCTGACAAAAAATAAGCCCTCACATGGCCATATTGACTGAAAAATAAAAAAGTTATGGGTCTGGGAACAAGGGGAGCAAAAAACGAAAACACAAAAACTGAAAATTCTCCCGTCATTAAGGGGTTAAATTTAGCTTTTTTGTTTTTATTTTGTTCTTGTTTGCTTCTATACTAGGCCTCTTTCACAGGCCCCGGACCTGCGCTGAGCTCATGAGTGATGTCCTGTCATTCACTGAGCTCAGTGCAGGTCAGGGGCCTGCTTGCTGCAACGAGTCATTCTCCTCTGCTCCTCAGAGTGCGCGGTCGCCTCAATCCAGGTGAGTATAAGGACTTTTTTATTTTATTCTTATTTTTACAGGTTTTGGAGACTTCTGGAGGTGAATACTACTCTCAACGTTGTACCTTGCTAGCACTGATCCCTGTGTCAGCAGGAGACAATGATGAGTGATCGCTTCAGCACCTGGCGCTTGGGAACAGCACTAACTGTACCGCTGATTCCCTGGTGCCGGTACGTGTCACACGGATGACACACGGATGTCATCCGTGTGCACGTGTGTGGGACATTTTGCGGCCCCTGCAGAGATAAAAAAATGGACATGTCAACGTGTTTTGCCGACAGACACACGGTGCGTGGAAACACACTGACATGTGCACAGACCCATTCATTTGAATGGGTCTGCGTGTATATGTGTCTCCAGTACATGTGGAAACTGTCACCACACTTACAGGAGACACTGACGTGTGAAAGAGCCCTAACTGTGTATTTATATGTCTCTCCCCTTTTTCTTTATCCCATTTATGTAAAAAACCTTACTAAAAACTACTTTAACAAAAAAGGCGCCCGCTGTGCGCCCAAGGACGCGGCTGAACTGTGCAGTTTTGGTGCTTTTTTTTTCTGTAAATGCTTCTATGTTGAGCCTATAAAAATGCATGTAAATAACTGCAGATACTTTATTAAGTACAGAATCAAAGCTTTTCTGTACAATAAGAAAAACATTAAAAACGCAGCTTCACATCAAACGCGTCAAATAAGTGGAAGAAAATTGTTATCCTGTAGTTTAGTGCGGACATATGCAGAAAACAAAAAACATAGTATTTCTGCAACGTGTGAACACGGCCTCACAGACGCAAAAAGCCAGATATCATGAACGGAAACTACATAAAGATGAGAAAGTTCTGGGAATGAATGAACAGCTAGAGATGAGCAGGATGCACAGATGACGTCGCGCTGCCCTGGGTGATCAAAAGCTGCCGGGGACACCGGAAGGATAAAGATTCACGGCCTCCCATCCAGCCGCCAGGTAGCACTGAACTGGATGCTGGACCAGAGAATCCATCCGCTCATCTCTAGTCCCAACTGTCCCGGATACAGTGGACAGTCCTGGATTTGGGTCTACGCCCTGCAGTCTCGGGCGTCTGCTGAATTTCCCTCACTACAACCTCCCCTCTAAGATCATTTTACTGAGATTGCACTTTACTGTATGGAGGACAATGGGAAGTGTATTATACTATGTTAAGGACTATGGGGAGTGTATTATACTATGTGGAGGACTATAGGGCACATTATACTCGATTGAGGACTATGGGAAGTGCATTATACTGTATGTACTGTATGGGAGCTGCATTATACTATATGGGGCTGCATTATTCTCTATCAAGGACTAGTGGCTGTGTTTTATACTGTATGTACTATATGGGGGCTGCAGTATACCCCATCAAAGACTATAGGGAGTGCATATACTATGTGCACTATATGGGGGCCGCATTATACTGTATCAAGGACTATGGGGTGCATTATACTATATGGAGGACTATGGGGAGTGTATTATACTATATGGAGGACTATGGGGAGTGCATTATACTATATGGAGAACTATGGAGAGTGCATTATACTGTATGGAGGACTATGGGAAGTGTATTATACTATGTTGAGGACTATGGGGAGTGTATTATACTATGTGGAGGACTATAGGGCACATTATACTCGATTGAGGACTATGGGAAGTGCACTATACTGTATGTACTATATGGGAGCTGCATTTTACTATATGGGGCGGCATTATTCTCAATCAAGGACTAGTGGCTGTGTTTTATACTGTATGTACTATATGGGGGCTGCAGTATACCCTATCAAAGACTATGGGGAGTGCATATACTATGTGCACTATATGGGGGCTGCATTATACTGTATCAAGGACTATGGGGTGCATTATACTATATGAAGGAGTATGGGGTGCATTATACTATGGGGAGTTCATTGTACTATATGGAGGACTACGGGGGTGCATTATACAATATGGAGGACTGTGGGATGCATTATACTATATGGAGGACTATGGGGAGTGTATTATACTATATGGAGGACTATGGGGAGTGCATTGTACTATATGGAGAACTATGGAGAGTGCATTATACTGTATGGAGGACTATGGAGAGTGTGACGCGCCCCTGGGCCTACTTGGTGTAGCGTTGCGCACGCGGGGACTACCCGGAGCCGGGCCTGTTGGGGGTAGTAGTCTCGTGGCGGTGACCCGGTCCGTGCCCAGGGAGTCAATCTGTGTGGCTGAGTATTAGCAGTAGATGTTGGACGACTACGCCACCCGTTGAATGCAGCTATGGAGCTGCCGCTGCAGGGCAGACCGCTGAGGCCGGTGGAAGGATTGTGCAGCGTGGATGGGATAACCCCCAACGGGAGGGGTATGGCCTCAGGGCAGCCGACGTGGAAGATGGGGGTAGCAGGAACCACTCAGAGACGATGCGGTGTAGTTCAGGGTCTTTACTGGTGATAAAGATAGACCCTCCCGGAGTACTGGCTAGCGATCGGGGCCTGGTCAGTCTTTGAGCAGATGGGATTTCCCCTGGCCAGGCGGAGTTGTAGGCCTCCCCAACTAATTGTACTCTTCTGGCTACCTTGCTAGAGGCGGGTAAAAGTAGCCCACGTCCCTGAGTGTACCGTGTGGTGCTCACCCGTATGGCCGGTGACTCGGGGCCTTCTAGTGGCTTCCGCTCCACGACGGCGGTGCTGGTCCCACGCGTGTGACCGTGCCTTCGGGTTTCTTGGCCAGAGGACCTGAAATCCCCTGCCGGTCGGTTTCTGCTGCTGGGTAAGGATTAGTCCCCACAGCCTCGGACTCCGGGTCCGGTGATAATTCTTCAATCAGGGCGAGCTCTACAGCTGCCAGCCCCTGATTCCTTGTAGCACTGCTCCCACTGAGCTCCTGATCTTTCTTTCCTATAGCTGCTCCTCTTAACTCCTAACCCTGCCTCAGCCCCAGTTTTATATAGGGGAAGTTCTTCCCCTCCCAGGACTGGGCAGGAGGTGTGGCATGCATAGGATTCCTGACCAAGAGACCTCCCACCTGCTCTCAGACGTAATATCTCTATCACTGTGGCAACCAGACCCCTGGGGTGTCACAAGTGCATTATTCTGTATGGAGGACTATGGGGAGTGTATTATACTATATGGAGGACTATGGGGAGTGTATTATACTATATGGAGGACTATGGGGAGTGTATTATACTACATGGAGAACTATGGGGAGTGCATTATACAGTATGGAGGACTATGAGGAGTGCATTATACTATATTGAGGACTATGGGGAGTGCATTATACTATATTGATGACTATGGGGAGTGTATTATACTATATGGATGACTATGGGGAGTGCATTATTGTCACACACGGTGTGGGAAGACAAAGTGCAACACGAAGGGAAGAGGGGAAGGAAGCCCAAACACTAGGGAAAGGGGAAATGGTGATCCCTAGGCAGATTTAATAACACCCTGCCTACCCTACAGTCCCTATATTGTTTCCACACCAACTGCCGAGCAGGAAACCTAAGTCCTGAATATCTCTAGATCTTGGCCCTAGATTGGGAGGGGAAGGGGGTGAGCACTGGTCAGGCACCACTACAAACTAAAGACAACAAGATAGACAAACAAAGGGGATAACTTAGCCTGAGCAGACACCAGAGGAGAAACGCAAACAATCTTCCAAGGGCACCAGAGAAGAGGTCGACGGCTAGTACCCCAATCCAGAGCCAAGAAACATCAAAATATCACCGGCGAGTCCCTGAAGCAGACGGATTAAGAAGGCGTCTGCAATGCCAGACGCAGTGACCTTCTATAAACAGATCCAGAGTCACTGTCTGTTACATCTGACACACCCGTGACAAGTATACTCTATGGCAGTGTTTCTCAACTCCAGTCCTCAGGACCCCCAACAGATCAGGTTTTCAGGATCTCCTTAGTATTGCACAGGTGATGGAATTATTGTCAAGGCATCAAAAAATGCCGCAGGATCTCTCACCTGTTCAATACTAAGGAGATCCTGAAAACCTGATCTGTTGGGGGGTCCTGAGGACTGGAGTTGAGAAACACTGCTCTATGGAGTACAATGGGGGTGTATTATACAATAGGGAGGACTATGGAGAGTGCATTATACTGTATGGAGTAGTAGGGAGAATGCATTATACTATATGGAGGACTATGGAAAGTGTATTACACTATGTTGACGGCTATGGGGAGTGTATTATTCTATGTGGAGGACTATAGGGCACATTTTACTATATGGAGAACTATGGGGAGTGTATTATACTATGTGGACTATAGGGCACATTATACTATATGGGAGACTATGGGCTGTGGATTATACTATGTGGAGGACTATGGGGTGCATTATATTAAATGAGCAAAATGCTGCCTATTAACCAAGTGATTGGATTGTTTATGCCGGAACAAAAATCACTGTTCTCAGCAGCAGATCACCCGGTGAAAATTGCAGATGTGCTGCTGATAACATGATACTGTATGGGGACAGATTGATCTATTAGTGATTGTTCTGTCCCCATCATTCTTCCTCAGCCGGTGTAAAGAAGCCGGGAAACAAGCGCCGAACGACTTCAATATTGTCGATCATGCTCGTTTAGTAGCCTGAACTCAGTGCATGTAAACACAACAGAAATGTTTCTGTGTGATGGTACAATATGTGACCATTTAGGGCCCCACTTTAAAATTTTGCCCCGGGCCCCACTTTATCTAAAACCGGCCCTGCCTGTAGTACTTCTAAAACTCCATCACCCAATTCCAGTTTGACAGTTTCCCGAGTTTATTAAAATCAATTTCAGCTTTTGAAGAGTTTTATTTATTTCATTTTTATTACTTCCAGACCATATGGCTTGTTGACGTGAATCCCTAGAGGTGGTCACTGAACTCCCAGAGGGTCCTAAATTCTCAAAGGCAAGTAATAACATTTCAAAGAAGACAGCGATTGTCATAAATAATGACTGAAGCTGTGCACATATGGTATACTAAGAAATGGTTGTAATGTGAGAACGGTTAACTGGAGCCAATACAATACTGCAGTGTGCTGGTAAAAAACAGCCCTATTAACAACAAACAAAACTCTACTGGTAAACATATCCAGCACATGGTGCGCGGGGTTTAGGCTGCGGCTCCACAGGGATTGTTATGTGAAATCACAGGTAATTGCAATTATTACACAACTTTAATGCTTCAATGTGTGGGAAAATATTGCATAAATATTGGATAGTCAAAGTTTGGGCAAATTTTTTTGGTTTATTTTGTGCCACTTTTATGTTGATTATCTGTTGCTATTCTCATTGAACAGGTGCCATATTAGCCGAATTTACAAGCTTCACCAAGGAGGTGACGTAGCTGGCAGAGCGCATCACACCTAGTATATAGATTGGACAAAAAAATATCAAAAATGTTCCAAAATAATTAAAATATTAATATGTACATAATATGCGTAAATGTGCAATTTTTTTTATCCATAGCGAGAGTTTCCATGTGCTTAAAATCATCTCCCACAATTTGTAATTGTATTGTTCAAAATTGTTGTAATTGCTTGTGCTTTGTATACCCCTTTCACATGTAAAGCGCCGTGGAATAAATAGCACTATAATAATAAATAATAATAATGTATTCAGTAGAAACGGTCCCATATTTATGCTAAAACAGCTCTTTTCATGTCTCCTTGCTTCCTAAATTTCTTCTGAAATCATGGGTGGTGAGTACATTACATGATTCATGCTGTCGCTCACCCATGATTCTCTACTGCAGTCCTCTGTACGCTGACATCGGCTGATTTAGACTAAGAGAGGATAGTGCTGAAACTCACAAGTATTGGACCTGTACCAAAAGGGAGAACTGCAGGTGTGCTGCGCTGCTGATTAAGAATTCGTAGGATTCAGATGAATAGAAATAGATTGTAGTTTATTTCCAACGCGTTTCTAGGTTGAAATGACCTCTTCCTAAGGGGAACCACCGTAAAGATAAGTATTGGACCCAAACATGAATTGGACCTGAAGCAAAAGGGAGAACTGTAGGTGTGCTGCGCTGCTGGTGAAGAATTTGCAGGATTCAGATGATTAGAAATAGATTGTAGTTTATTTCCAACCCTTTTCTAGGTGGAATGGACCTCTTCCTCAGGGGAACCACGGTAAAGATAAGTATTGGACCCAAGCATCAGCAAACAAGAGTAGACACAGAGCTATGGTGGAAGAAGCCAGAGTCAGAAGGCGGCTGCTCATGTGTGAGTGTTACTAGTGGACCAGGGGCGAACATTTCATATATTTGACAAGTGCAGCTGCACAATGACCCAATGAATAGGGAGCCCACTGCCACCTTCTTAGTTTCCTACAGCAGTCTATTAGATTGTATGTAAGGGTCTGAGCTAAAGAGTTTCATGATTTACAATTCCTGGGGAATTGTTAGAGATACAAACGGGGGGAGGGCTCTCTCATCACATATTGAAGAGTACGGAGTCCATATTCTTTTACAGCACAGGGGTCCCTGCTCTCTGTGTCCACCCAATAAACAAAAAAAGACACCGTGGTAAAGGGTAAAGAAATAAAATAATTTTTATTTTAAAGAAACAATTTCGAAAATAGAAACAAATTAGTAAGTACAGTATATTGATATATTGATTATATATGTATAACTAGATTTTTTTTTCTAACTATAATATAAAGCAATTATAATGTATAAAAATGTATAGAAATGATTGATTTACATGATGGCTTATTTGTACATTTGTTTTGTTGTTAGTACCCAGGTTGATGTTGTTATTTTCTATCACTTCTATCAGTATTCTATAAATAAATGAACAAAATGCTTGTGTAGTTGGTAAATAATTACACGCTGCCTGGCCAAAGTTCATTGAGGTCCCGACTTGTCAGGTTTTTAACCAGTGATATGATTTTCATTTATAATTTGATACGTTTCCCCATAAAGAATCCCTCCCATGTATTTTTTTTTATTAAATGTGTGTATATGTGTGTGTTACGTAGTGTAAATGTATTAATATACTCACCTACTGCCACTCTCTCCGGGATCCAGCGCCGTTACACTCCTCAGTGATGTCACCGCTCTGCAGACTCTCTGGATCACACTGCGCTCTGCGCGGCCTGGAAGTGCCTTTTAGGCCATGTTCACACATGTTGGGTTTTTCAGCGTTTTTTGCTGCAGATTTATATGCAAATTTTCAGCTGCATTTTGCAGTACCAGCAAAGTCTATGAGAAACCAGAATTCTCTGTTCACACATCTTGTTTTTTTGTTGCGTATTTTTTGCCTTGATTATGTTTTTGGAAAATAGAGCTTCTTTCTATCAGGTTTTGCTGTATTTTTAGTGAAAATAAGCAAGTACAGCAGTGTGTGAAACTCATTTATTTTTGTGATTAACCATTCTGACTTGGTCACTGAGATGGTTGTTTGTATTAGGAGAGTTTAATTAAATGAGTGATGATGAGTTAAGTATAAACATTAGCTGAGCTACATGTGAGATTGAACAATACCTGTGGCCTAGGGAGGTGTGAAATTGAACAATGTCAGACCCCATAGTGTGAAAGTAAATAGTGTCATAAAAACTGAATGCATTGCCAGTATCTAAACTATTCCTGGACAATTCAGCTTGTCCACTATGCCAAAACCAGAATGAGAATTTTTTTTTCACAGAACTTTATGTACATACATAAATAGAGGCAGAAGGACAATGAAAAAAACGCACAACAAAATTCAGCAAAATCTGCATTTTTGATGCAGCTGATTTTCTGCCAGAGTTGGGTTTTGCTGCAGATTTGTGATGCTGAAAGTGTTAAGCTATGTTTACACTTTGTGTTTTTGCTAAGTTTTTTACTGCATGCAAAACCTGCTCTCTTGGCAATAAAAAAGCAACGTCAAAAAAGCAGGTTTTGATGAGTTTTTGCTGCGTTTTTTTGTTGTGTTTCTGTAAGGGTACATTTGCTTCTTGTGCATACTGATAAAGTTTAGTGCATAAAAAAAAATAACCTGATTTAACTTCCTCAGGTTTTGGCACCCAAAACGCAGCAAAACCTGATACCTGCGGTTTTTGCAACGGTTTTTCACTTACCTCTTGCTTTCTATGGGTGAAAAATGCTGAAATAACGCTGAAAGAAGTGACAAGCTGCATTTGGCAAAAACGCAGCTCTTTGAGAAAACAGTCAGAATAAAAACCAAGGTGTGTGTATGAGATTTCTGAAATCTCATAGACTTTGCTGGTACTGTAAAACGCAGCTGAAAATTTGCATAAAAAAACGCTGCAAAAACGCAGCATGTGAACATAGCCTATGTCTATAGAGGGTCAGAACGAGGCGCCATAGACTTAAAAAGCGACATTCAAAAGCGAAGCAGAACCGCGCTGGACACCAAAGTAGGTAGGTGAGTAATGTTTAGTTTCTTCACTTAGGCTGCGTGCCCACGTTGCGTATTACAAGCGTATATGCTGCGGAATTTCCGCAGCGTAAACGCTTGTAAAACGCATGTATATCCGCACCCCATGGTCTCCAATGGCATTCCGCAATGTCAATGCCCATGCTGCGGATTTTTCCGCAGCGTATATGCTGCGGTCAAAAATCCGCAGCATGTTCATAAATTTTGTGGAAGCGCAGCGGAATCAATGTGCGGATGGTACCCAAGTCTGGATGAGAGGAGACTCTCATCCAGACCTGGGTACCAAAGAACCTGTAAAAAAAAGAATAAAATAAAGTTTATACTTATCTTCTGTTGTTTTCCCTCCGTCGCGCTGTTGTGTGAAGGACCTGCCACGTCATTGAGTCATGTGACCCATCACATGACTCAATGACTTCACCGCAGGTCCTGCACACAACAGCGTGAGCCGCTCAAGACTCCGGACGGGGCAGAGAATGCATCGGTAGGTGAGTATAAACTTTATTTTTTTATTTTTTACCATTCTGATTCTTTTTTTTTAACTATTACTTGGTCACACTATATAAATCCATGCCGGTTGCATGGATTTATATAGTGTGAACAAGTTGTCAAGCACTTTTCCAAGTGATGCTTAAATCACTTGGAGAAGTGCTTGATAACCCGCATGCTGAAATGCATGCAAAGATGCTGCAAAGACGCCTCACAAACGCTTCTACCTGGGGGGAAAACCGCATGTAAAATCCGCATGCGATTTTCCCGCCAGGGAGAAGCGTAAAAAATATGCTTCAGTTCCACAACGTGGGCACTTAGCCTTAATTGTAAATATCTCCTATCAGTAAAAAGCAATTGACTAAAGTCTTATCAGTAGGGGTTGTCAACCATCTGTATGATCTTACTCTAGGGTCAAGGAACATGAAGGGCAGAAAATAGTTAAGAAGGCCTCACAGTGCTTTACTTCTTTGTACAGAAGTTTGTGCTCCAGCGCTGATCTTATCCCTGTAACTGGGGATAGGACATTGGCAGAAGCACCTGGGTTACTTCTGCCATCTTTCTTACCTGAATATCTGTCAGTCTTGTGTATGTTACTTCATAGTCATACCTGTTTTCCTTCTTTTTATTATCTTGAACCCAGGATGGGACAAGGACAGATGTGTGCCCTTGTGCAAGAACAGTATCTCTGCCCTTGCTTGAACCAGTACACAAGAGGAAGGCATTTCTACACTGAGATAGTAACAACCACATTTTAATGAATAGCACACCCTGGGATAAAATGGCTGAAAAATATCATAATGCATGTGTCATGTACGAGGGAAGGGGGGCATATGATTCTTCGATCCACTGTGCTATGGCGCCTGGCTTACCTAGGAGGGGTGTAGTTAAGCTGCTACCTGGTGTTCACTGCAGTTCCTGATGGTTGATTCAGGCTTGAGCTGCAGGTAGCTACCAGATACCTAGGCTGTCCCCGGTACTACAGCAGCTGACCCCAGGGGTCAGGATAGCAGAAGTGAACTGGGCTCGGAGTAACTGGCAGGACAGGATTCGGACTCTGTTCAGACTACACAGGTTCTGATCCTTGGGCAGAACGATCATACTGACACGGAGTCACAGGATTCGGATACTGGAACAGGCTCCGACCGTACGGACTCTGTAACGCTAACCAGGAAATACACTGGAGCTGGTTCAAGTACTGCAGGAACGGTTTTATGTTCGGGTACCAACGGTGTGGATTCAGGTTCTAGGACCGCCAATGTGGTTTGGGGTTGAGGTAACGCCAGTGTGGCTTCAGGCACAAGTACCACTGGGAGTGGTGTCAGGCTTCAGGTGCCGCTGGTGCAACTTTAGGCACAGTTACTGCCAGGGGCAGTGTCAGGCTTCAGGTGCCGCTGTTGTGACTTTAGGCACAGATACTGCCGGAGGCGGTGTCAGGCTTCAGGTGCTGCGGGTGCGGTTTCAGGGACAGCTACTGCAGGGAGCGGTGTCAGGGTTCAGATGCCATCGGTGTGGCTTCAGGCTCAAAGACTGCCAATGCGGTTTCAGAATTAGGATTCGGATTGATTCAGGCCCTGACCACACAAGGATCAGGGGTTCAGTTTCAGGCCCTGACCACACAAGGACCAGAGTGTTTGGATTCAGGCCCTGGCCACACAAGGATCAGGGGTTCATGATCAGGCTACATGGGAAACAAGTTCAGGATACAGGACAGGGACCTGGCAACTCACTAGTTTCACAACTTAGAAAGAAGAACGTTGTTGGCTGGAGGCATTTCACAGAACGCTTGCTACCCCTTTAAGATCAGGGGAGCGCACGTGCCACGGGGAAGCCTGTGCGGTGTGCACAGGAAGCAGAGAGCAGAAGATGGGGAGGTCACTGAGCGGCCGAGGTGGTGAGTATGTTGGCATCCCTGCATGGAAGGGGAAGGGGAACCATGCAGGAGCCCTGGCACTGATGTTACAGCTTGCAGTGATTTTCACGTATGAAAAATAAATAAATTGCAAACCTTCTCCTTTTCATTGCAATGTCAATCACGGACAGTGCACTGATGCCTTCCGTTTGCTGCCCTTAGACTTTTAAGGGTAATTTTGATCTTTGACTCCAATCATGTCTTAGTGACACAAGGCCAGCAAAAAAAACATCGGCATGTGAATAGCATTTTAGAGTTCAATGGGCACATGTTCATGAATATACTCTGTTCATGATTAAAGAATGTTTGAATTAAACCTTGCAGAGATTTTTTTATTTGCACCTTATTCATTATTTAATTTATGTATTTTTAAAGTTAACTTTACTTGGTTTTGTCTGTTTTTTTTTTCAATATTATGAATGTGGTTTGAATTATTCAGATCTTTTAGCCTAATTCATCATTTGTGACGTTTATGTTTTTCACTATTTTTTATGCACAATGGTACTCTAGCACTTTAGTAGAGTGTACAAAATCTGTCTGATGGTTTATTTTTGCATAGCTGAAGACTAATATACATTTTAAAACTTATTAAAGGGATTGGGCAATTTTGGATTCTAAAACACAACTCCTTTAAGATGAGAAATAAAAAATATACATGTAAAGCTAGTCATAAACATAATATGGGGCATAAATACCTGACGTGGCAACATGATCATAACTAATAACTTGTAAAACAGGAAACAATCAAGTCTACTTTTGTAATGAACAAAAGGCAAACACCAGATAAAAGGGACAATTGAGAGCTGTGTTGCTCTGTACTAACATTACTCTGTAGGCTAGGGTGTTATCAGAGCGCTGCCCTCGCATCATCTGTATCTATACACAGTATTGGGTGATGTTTTCATCGGTGGAGATAACTATAGAATATTTTCTAACTTATTATTTGTTTATATTTAAAGGACAATTTGTCATGTGGCTTTACAGGCTGTATACAGTTTACATAAAGTGTAAGCCACAAAGCAGTAGTTAAAACATATTAAGAGACTACAGTATAATTATAGATAATGATAGTACAACTATAGACAGGTAACGTTCTTTCTGATGATGTTGTCCACTTTTCCCATTTTTTCCGTCTGGCCCAGACTGGCATGACGACTTCTTACAGCCACGATTCATCTGTAGAGTTTACAACAAAGACACGTTTGACTTCTCACATTTCTTGCACTATTCCCAACCAGCACACACTCCCCATCCTGCCGATATCCCAGTGCTGAGCCGCTGCTGCCATATTTGTCTCTATTACTGCACCTGCTGTGTGTCATGGTAACAATACTACTCTTAGTGTCCCACATAATAATGCCCACCACTGTGCCCTTTACACAATATAATGCCCCTTTTGTGCCCTCTAGGTGGCATAACTGTCCTCTAAAAAATATTACTGCCTCCCATGAGTACCCTAGCAAGTTATAAACCACATATTTTG
This sequence comes from Phyllobates terribilis, assembly GCF_046119375.1. NCBI lineage: Eukaryota > Metazoa > Chordata > Amphibia > Anura > Dendrobatidae > Phyllobates > Phyllobates terribilis. The sequence continues at coordinate 498,026,994 of NW_027362761.1, read as the reverse complement.
CCTTCAAGAAAATAATAATGCCCCCTGGTGCCCTTTTGAAGTTATAATACTCTAAATGCCCATATAATGTATTAATGTCTTAAGTGACCATGTAACATTTAATATTGTCCCTTGAGTATCACCTTAGCAATGCCCCGAGTGCCCCAACAAAAGTAATAATGTCCCCTTAGTTCCCACATGTACAGTAATGATGGCCCCCTGAGTTCTTGCACATATAGTTATAACACCTCCTAAGTCCCCTGACATACAGTAAAAATGTCCACTTTGTGCCCCTATAAAGTAATAATGCCTCCTAAGTAACATTTAACATTTCCCCCTGAGTGTCCCTAAAATTAATAATGTCTACTTAGCAATTAAATATTCCCCAAGTGCACTATGCACTCTGCGTTGTACGCCAATACAGTTATAAATGGGTCACTCTCGGTGGGGGCCACTATGTTTGCCCCCCCGGTAGCTAAGCTAAAAAAGTTTAAAAAAAATAGTTTAAGGTACAACTAGACTGGCAGATTTCAGCCCATTAACGACAACAAGAATTTTTTTAGAATTCGTTTAAAAACTTGACAGTCCTGACAGACCCTAATATAAGCAAATGAGGATCAGTTTTCAAACAGATTCTTTATTCTGGTCATAACTCTGTTAAGAAAAGAAGTAATGATGATGTTCAGACCCAATTTGGTGGAACCTGGAAGTAATTGTTTAATTTTCCAGAAACACCACGACAGGGGCAATGAAGAATCCAATTGGCATATGCACTATCAATCACCACTACCAATTTTAAACACCTGGAAACCTAATCTAATATATATAATTGTCTTATCCCGTCTGTCTGTCTGTCTGTCCTTCTGTCCAGGAAATCCCACGTCGCTGATTGGTCCGGCCAATGAGCGACGCGGGATTTCAGAAAAAGATGGCGGCCATTAGCGGCTCATCTGCCGCATGGAGGTCAGCGGCGCTGCAGCCGGGAGATGACCGGCGCTAGTCGGTCATCTCCCAGCTGCTCGCAGCAGAACTACCCCGACCGGTGGCGCCGCTGACCTCCATGCGGCTACTGTCGGGAGATCAGCGGCTACGGCCGCTGATCTCCCGACGGCAAGTGCGAAGGGAGGACCGGGGAGCGGCGCTGCCGGTCGGGATGCTTCTGCTGCGAGCAGCCGCTCATCTCCTGGCTGCTCACAGCGGAAGTACACGCACACGCAGCGCCGCTCCCCGGTCCTCAGTAAAACGATTCGCTGATTGGTCGCGGCCGCCGGCCGCGACCAATCAGTGATGTTGGCGTCAAATTTGAACACCACTCTGCTGATTGGCCGCGACCGCGACCAATCAGCGATTTTTGCGCCAAATTTAAACACCGCTTTGCTGATTGCGCCGAGTCGGCCCATACATATTCTAGAATACCCGATGCGTTTGAATCGGGCCACCATCTAGTGATTATATATTTATCACCTATAATGTGGACAGGTGATAAATGTCATTAGTGGGATAGCCACTAACAGAGAAGTTATTTGTGCGCTACAGTTTGTCTATGTTGAGAGACTTTTTTAACTGTACCTCTCAGTTTCGTCAACTAGACCTGGCGGGTAGGGTGCATATCACCGGTGTACTGTAGCTGGTTTAGGACAGAGTGCTAGGGAACTCCACAAAGCAACTCCACTATAAGGGACCAGTGTTGAAGTCAGATTTTTTGGACCAATAATTAAAATCATTCTCAAGGCTTTTACTTGACCTATCGGACTCGTGTACTGTTTCAGCTGCTAGTGTAACAAGATATGACGTTACCACGTGATGGATCCCATTTTGGGGGTACTGTAGCAATATAATAAATAATTTAATAGTTAATATAAATAATGTAACTTATTAAAATGATTAAAACCAATTAAAAAAGATAAATCATGTGATATAAATGCAATTTGATTAAAAAAACCTCAGGTCATAAAAGGACTAGTTCAGTGTTTTATGTGTGTAGAAAATGTAATTGTTATGAATGTAACACACACTCACTCACAGGGAACGGAAAAAGGGAAGATCTACTACAGGGAGACGCCGCCCCAACACCCAACTGGTCCCTGTGCAGACTAGAGGACCCTAACTGCAAACTGCACAAGTCAAAAACACCTGACTCCCTAAAAGGCCATCAAGGTGTTTCTCATACCTCTTGAGGAACCAGAGGGAAGCCCGCAACACACTGCCAACAAGAGGAGAGGAAAATGTGCAGAAAGATGCAAAAACCCAGGGTGAGAAAATTAAAACACATTCATTCCAAGCTGAAGGGCTGGAACTCCTAAACCCAAGTCCACCTAGAAGTATAGCCAGCAAGGAAGTGCAGTGAAGGATGAACATATAAAATCCAATCTAGAATGGGTTAGGGCATACCAAAATGGGAGAACACCTAGAGAGGCACAAATCAAGAAGGGGGAACAAAGATAATTGGAACCATCAGCATTGGGATGGGGAAGAGAGGGAAATAGCTTAGCAGACATGACAGTACCCCTCTTCTACGAGGGGTCACCGGACCCTCAGAAGCTCCTACATCGCAGATGGAACTCCTTCACCAGCCGATCCACATGAAGATCTTCCGAATCAACCCAGAAGTTATCTTCACGACCATAACCTTTCCACTTAACGAGATACTGCACACGGCCCCTGATCCGCCTGGAACCAAGAACTTGCTTTACCTCACACTCCCGAACCCCTTCCAAAACCCACCTCAATTATGCCTTGAGGACCAGGTGCACCCTTAAAAATTTTTTTAAAAGAGACAAATGGAAATAATTATTTATCCTCCAGGCAATAGGAAGTTGCAACTTAACCTTCACAGGATTTAAAATTTTAATAATTTTTTAATAATAATTTTATAAAGATCCTAGACGTGACCTTTAAGCATACATTTTTTGAGGACAACCACACAAAGTCCCCTACCCTAAAGACAGGAGCCTTTCTACATCTGCAGTTAGCACCTATTTTGGCCCAGTCACTAGCTACTAAATGACCCCGTTCGACTTCCCTCCAGACTTTAATTAATTGGGAAGAAAATCTCTCCTCCTCTGGCATGGAGGACTGTAAAAGTTCCCAAACACTGGATGAAATCCCCCACAGCAAAAAAAGAGGCGAGGTCCTGAAAGCCGTAAAGTAGGTCCGGCGCCAGCACCCCACGCACCCGGGCAAGTGCCGGGGCCCTGAGCAGGCGGGGGGGCCCACTCACCGTCGGGCACCACGCCGCGCTATGGGACCCATGAGCGGAAGAGAGCGGTGTCAGCGCCCGCTCCCCTCCCCTCGCTTGCTCAGGGCCCCGGCACAATACTTACCCCTCCCCGTGCCTCCGCAGCAGCTCCTGTCTCTTCCGCATCCTCTGACTGTGACGTCTCAGGTCAGAGGACGCGGTGACGTCTTTCTGACACGCCCCCTGGGCCGTGTGTGTGTGGGGATACCCGGAACCGGATCTGTTGTGGAATGCTGGGGGTTGTAGTCTCCGCGTGGCGGTGACCCGGTCCGTGGCTCAGGGTGGTCAAACCAGTGGCAGTCTACTTATAGGGTTTTGTGATATTAAATGTCCGACTACGCCACCCGTGGATTGCGGTCAGACTGAACCGCCGCTGCAGGGCAGACCGCTGAGGCTGGTGTTGTGAGTGTAGCAGGAAATAGTATAACTCCCCACGGGAGGAGTATAGCCTCAGGGCAGCAAGTGGAGATGTTGGGGGTGATGGTGCGCAGGAGCAGCAGTAATGACACAGAGTCCTGTAATGCAGTCCAGAGTATTTACTCACAGTTCTTTATCCACGTTACTACAGCTGGTCATAACGTCCCTCGTCGCACTGTGTTCACTAGGTGAAGGGCTCGGCCTACTCCCAGATAACTTTGGAGCGTTTCACAGGACCCCTGTTACGTGTCCTTTCTCTGGCCTGTCATACCCCGCCAGTGACATCGCTTCTGTTCGGCTGCCTCGGGCCTTCTCTGGTAAACTTTGGCGCCAGTTTCCCTGACCCTATATGGTGCCTTCCTCGCGGGTATAGCGAGGGGCTGCGCCACGTGAAATGTCACAGCCTCCGGTTTCTAGCTGAGGGTAGTTCCCCGCCTCCACTAGTTTCGGGGACCGGTCTCCCCCTTTGGCCTGACCCTTCTACGCAGGTAGATTCGGGCGTGCGGTGGCGACTCGCCGGTCCGCACCCCTGGGGTCCCTTCGTTCCTTGTTCCTGGAGCCTCCTCCGCTCCTCTTTCTTCCTTCTTCCTCCTCCAGGCCCCGGCCTACTCTCAGGCCCGCCTGCGGAGCAAAGCCCATGCAGAGCCTCTGCTCCCAGCTACTGAGCTGACTGACTTCCCACGACTTCTCTCAGAACTAAGATGGTGCCCACCTTTTATACCTCCCTCTAGGTGCACCCAGGAACTGCCCTCTCCCTCCTATGCACTACAGGGTTCCCCCTTCCTCGCTGTTCCCTCCCCCCACTCCAGCCAGGGACAGGGACTGTCGTGCTCTACTTGGAGCATATCGGTCGCCCTGCCCCCCGGAAATGTGGTGTAATACATGCAGGTGTCGGGGTCCTGATCCACACTCCATCCTTACCTGAGAGTGAGATATCACACCTCTGGGTGAGGTGCAATACCTCTGTAGCAACCGAGCCCTCGGGGTGCCACATTCCCCCCTGGTAAACCACAGCACGTCCGCGGGCTGGAATAGAGCAAAAGACAGTGCAAATTAGGACATGCAAAGAAATGTATTTATTTTTTTAACTGCCAACTGCATATCACTTCCCTTTATGGGAAACATTTTCTCTTTTCAACATTATAAGTGCACTTTTAATATCACGGGAACTCTTTTATCAAACATCATGTAAAGCACCATATAAAGCATTTCGGTATATAAAACTTTTCATATAAAACATTTTCAAGTGGACTCTCTTGTACTGGCCGCGGTGCAACTTGTGACCAGGTGTCCATTCTTTTTCAATAAGGTGCAAACTTGCAAACAGGTAACAGATAAACATAAGGGACCCGGCCCAAATCCTCAACGGAGGCCCTGGGGTGGCTGCAGGGCGTAGATGATCCAGATGCTGGACCTCGTCTTCGGCATCCTCCTTGTGCACGCTCCTCCTCCTCGTAGTCCTCAGACCCGTCTGGGTCCTCTGGATAGTCAGATTCATGGTAGTGCTGCTCCTCTACCCGCTGGACATTGAGGGCATACCACCCTTGCAGTCCTCGATGTCGGGTGTGTTACCCGATATCCCGGGAACAACTCCCGCTTCGGGTGACCCGCTGGCAGGTGACCCTCCACATCCCTCCTGTCAACATAGAGGTCTGTGGCGGTAGTAGAGTCCCGGATGAACCCCCACCCTTTCTCTTGGTGGAACTTTACCACGGTCCCAGCAATTTTTGGACCGCGTGCAGCTTGGGGGTTTCGGCGGGTCCGCGTTTTCTCCTCTGCGCTCCGGGCTTGCAGCTGCCCCCTCTTCTGGCGCCGCGCCCGCTCCTCCTTCTCAAGCTGCCTGATTTCCCACTCGCAGAACTCCCGCCTGCGAGCTGCGTCTCCTGCGAAAACCCCATCAGATCCTCCCCGGTCTGGTCCCACTCGATCTGGACCTCTTCCTCCGGGAGCTGGGGGATGGCGACTGGCTGTGGCACGGGCAGGAGCGGAGCAAGCGGGGCATCGGCCTTTGTGGACAGGTTCTTCCTCTGACGAGGGTGAACCCATCCTTCTGGTATGGGGACCGGCTCTCCATCGGGTCCTGCGAGCTGGCTGTACAGGTCAGTCCCTAGGGGTGGTGGCTTCGGGACCGGGGGCGCACGCTGCTGGAAGGCGCCTGGGGAGGTCGGGCCTTGCGACCGGGCCTGGAGCGGGCCGCTTCCGACCGCACCCGGGGTCAGGGGGCACGGCCCGGGGCTTGATCCGGCGACGGTGCTCACGGCTTGGGGCCTGTGTGCCGGCGGTGGGAGCGGGGGAGGCGCAGCGACGCCCAGAACGTCTGGCTCCGCGACAGGGTCCAGAGGCAGGTTGGTGACATCAGGGCTGGTGGCAGGGGTGTTCCCCTTACTTGCTTCCAGGGCTGCGCTGCTCTCAGCTTCCAGCCTCCGCTCCTCGTCCTCAGGGGCTGGCTCGCTGGCCGGTGCTGGCGGCGTCCCGTGCTGCTGGGCCGCGACCCGCCGGGCCATCTCCTCTCTCCATTCTGCTACAGCTTCCCTCTGCGCCTGAACCATCCTCCGGTCCAGATCCTCCAACGCCGTTCGGAGGAACTCCGGGTATTCTCCAGGGAGCTGAGCTATCAGCTCCTTGAGGCTGTACGGGGCCGCGATGGCCTGCAGCAAGCCACCAGTCAGGGTGCTGGAGTCGGTGCTACTCGCCATCTCCAGGTGTGGTCTGCCGAGACTGATCCAAACCACACCCTGCCCCTCGGTTTTCTTCTCTTTCCGCCCCTGTTGGGGGTGGTCCCGGGGCAGTCTGCTGACAATCACTCTCAGGGGCAGCCCCCCCACATTGATGGACATCTCTACAGCCGCACTCAAGGCTGTTGGGGGTGGGCTCCTTCTGGCCCACGATGGGAGGTGGCTTCTTGTTGTCTTTTGGCACGCACATTATGGCGTCCGTTCTGCTGGGGCGGGCGCCATATTCAATACAGTAAAACAGTCTCTTTTAAGGCACGCAGTACCCGTTGGCAGCGGGCACGAAATCCTGCCGACTACGCCAAAGTTGACGCGCCCACTGGGCCGTGTGTGTGTGGGGATACCCGGAACCGGATCTGTTGTGGAATGCTGGGGGCTGTAGTCTCCACGTGGCGGTGACCCGGTCCGTGGCTCAGGGTGGTCAAACCAGTGGCAGTCTACTTATAGAGTTTTGTGATATTAAATGTCCGACTACGCCACCCGTGGATTGCAGTCAGAGTGAACCGCCGCTGCAGGGCAGACCACTGAGGCTGGTGTTGTGAGTGCAGCAGGAAATAGTATAACTCCCCACGGGAGGAGTATAGCCTCAGGGCAGCAAGTGGAGATGTTGGGGGTGATGGTGCGCGGGAGCAGCAGTAACGACACAGAGTCCTGTAAGGCAGTCCAGAGTATTTACTCACAGTTCTTTATCCACATTACTACAGCTGGTCATAACGTCTATACATACACACACACTATACACACACACACACACTATACCTACACACACATTATACACACACACCACACACACTATACATACACACACACAGATGTGTGTGTGGGCAGGTGTGTGTGTGTGTGGGCAGGTGTGTGTGTGTGGGCAGGTGTGTGATGTCTGTCTGTTTGTGTGTGTGTGTGTGGGCAGATGTCATTGTGTGATGTCTGTTTGTATGTATTTTTGTGTTTCAAATGTGTTTATGCGTGTCTGTATATGTTTGTGTGTGTGTATGACTGCATGCGGCCTCCTGCTGAGTATAGTTGGCGCCGTGCGGCCTCCTGATGTCTCTGGGGGGGGCGCCGTGCGGCCTCCCGCTGTGTATAGATGGCTACGTGCGCCCCCCCGCTGTGTATAGATGGCTACGTGCGGCCCCCCGCTGTGTATAGACGGTGCCGTGCGGCCCCCCGCTGTGTATAGATGGCTACGTGTGCCCCCCGCTGTGTATAGATGGCTACGTGCGGCCCCCCGCTGAGTATAGATGTTGCCGTGTGGCCTCCTGCTGTGTATAGATGGCTACGTGCGGTCTCCCGCTGAGTATAGATGGCGCTGTGTGGCCTCCTGCTGTCTCTGGGGGGAGCGCCGTGCGGCATCTATACTCAGCAGGAGGCCGCACGTAGCCATCTATACACGTATACTCAGCAGGAGGCCGCACGTAGCCATCTATACGGTGCCATCTATACACAGCGGGAGGCCGCACGACGCCATCTATACACAGCTGGAGGCCGCACGGCGCCATCTATTCACAGCCGGAGGCCGCACGGCGCCATCTATACACTGCGGGAGTCTCAGTGCTTTGCAAGAGCAGTCAATAAATTCTGCTTGACTAATTCTGAGCACCATAAAGTCTGGTTTGCTTCTAACCTGCTGTCTTCATTTTCAGCTTGCTGAATTCTAACTCATTTACTGTCATTCGAGACGATGCCTTTGCTGGTCTCTTTCACCTTGAATACCTGTAAGTGCTCCACTTAATGTCATATTTTTGATTCTGTTCTTCTTCATCTTTTGGCATGTGCAATTGTATGAGCAAGTATTCATATGAATTTATGACCTACTTAAACCTTGGAGGACCTTAAATTTTATTCAATCAAATTTTTTTCCAGTTTAAAACTATGGGACATATATGTGCCTTGGTCCTCAAAGGGTTTTTAAAGGGGCTGCAAACATAAATACGAAAAAAATAATTCAATTAGTGCTTTTTGTGTTCATTTAATTTTTATTTGAAGTCCATTTTTTTATATACCTTGAAATTAAGCCCTACCCCATGGAATGAAGCCCTACCTACATGACATCTGAGAGATACATGGATCCCGCTTGTGAGGTGCCTGTCCGTCACTACTATTCAGTTTTAGGGTCCACTCACTAAGCCATATATTCTCTCATGCAAGAGAATAGGGCCAATTATGCTAATGACACTCGGCTCAAACTCTGTCAGAGCTTCAACTGAGTGTGATCCGATTCTCTCGCAGCACAGATATGGAGAAGATGGAGAACTTAATTTCTCCATCTTCTCCATAGTCTGTGAGTGTTCATCGGACTGCACTTGGATGACATCCGAGTGCAGTCCAATGTTTTACGTGCACCCGTAGACTTGTATGGGTGCACATGGTCCGAATATCGAATGAGATTATTTTCTCATGCCAATAATCGCAGATCTGCACTGTCCCATAGTATAACATAGGGCTGAGTCCTATCCAATAAAACATCACATAGCATTCGGCCGTGTTATACGACAGTGTGAGCGAGCCCTTAGAGTCAAGGAATATTTACATGCAGATGATGATATTACTCTCCAAGTGTATATTTTTTTAGGCGAGTTCATAGTAAATGCTTTGCCTTTTTGACATGTGATCAACTAAAGAAAAAGAAAGATTTAGGACCTCCCCTATAGAGAAACGGAAAATAGTTTGGAGGACTTGCATGTCCTTTTTTATTTATTATGAGAAAATCATAAAAGATCCCGTTTTTTAACCATGCTGTGACTTTCTGCTGAGGGAGAGGGAGAGAGCTGCCCTATTCAGAGTCTGTAATAAGACCTGCTGACAAAAGTGTTGAAGATACAGTCTAATGTGAATTAACAATGAAAAAAATTTAATTTCACAAATGGCTTGTATTTTTTTTAATACAAACTTTTTTGTCTTTACAGCTCCTTTAAAGGGAATCTGTCATCAGGTTTTTGCCACCTAATCTGAGAGCAGCATAATGTAGGGTTAGAGGCATTGATTCCAGTAATGTGTCACTTACTGGGCTGCTTAGTGTTGTTTTGATAAAATCATTGATTTGTCAGAAGGTAATTGACTAGTAAGTTCTGTAGGACCCCACCCCCATCACTGATCAGTAGATTTCTGTGTACACTGAGCATGGGCAGAAAGCTGCCAATCTGTGGTGTGGGCGGGGCTATACAGAGAGCAGCATTCAGAGAGCTGCTAGATCTGCAGCAGATAAAACGGTGATTTTCTCAAAATGACAACAAGCAGCTGAAAAAGTGACACATCGCTGGAATCAGGGTATCTGCCCCTATATTGTGCTGCTCTCAGATGGGGCAGCACAATTAATATTGTGCCAAATTAATTTCCCGTGAACTATCACATGATCTATCACAGGGGATCATGTGACATGTCACGTGATAAATCAGGTGTGGGGGGGGGCCGCGCCTTCTAAACTGCCCGGGGCCCTTGCTACTCTTAATCCACCCCTGACTATATATATATTTCTCTGCTGTATCTGTGCATCATGAATCGTGGTATGTGTTAAAGGGGCCCACAGAGACTCTTTCGCCCAGGGCCCAGAAAAACCTGGAGCCGGCCCTGTCGCAGAGGTACGGTTATTTATAGTAAACTCGTCAAGGGGCAGAAACACCACCCAGTCTTCCTGATTAGAGGAAACAAAACATCTCAAATACTGCTCTACCTCTTGGTTCATCCTTTCTGTTTTCCCATTAGTCTAGGGATGATAACCTGAGGAAAAAGACAGTTTGATACCCAATCTGGAGCAATAACTACGCCTGAAATTGAGTTCCTCTATCAGAAATAATGTATTTGGGAACACCATGCAATTTAACGATATGAGACATGAACAAAGTTGCTAAGCTCTTAGCAGTTGGAAACTTTTGAAGTGGGACCAAATGAACCATTTAGCTAAAACAGTCTACCATCACCCACACGAGGGCGGCACATAAAGTTTGTTTATAGGTAAACCTTCCGGTGCACTTTCCTGAGCATCCTGAATGCGCCGCCTGGTATCTACCCCCAGAGCACCAACCACCACCCCCTGACTAAGAATCTTGACTGGATTTTCGCCCCTCAACTCTATGACAAAGCTACAGGATAAAGTGTCAGCCTTGACACTCTTACATTCAGGGAGATAAGTAACAACAAAGTCAAACAGGGCAAAAAAAAAGGCCCACCGAGCCTGTCTGCTGTTTAAGCACTTACCAGCGTCAATATATAACAGGTTCTTATGATCAGAAAATACAGTCACCTAATGTCTTGCCCCCTCCAACTAATCTCTCCATTCCTGGAAGGCTCTTTTAACCACCAGAAGTTCTTAGTCACCTATATCATAATTAGATTCCACTTGAGGGAACTTCTGGGAGCAAAAAGCACAAGGATATACAGTTGAAACCAGGAGTTTACATACACTATATAAAAAGACACATATGCATGTTTTTCTCAATATCTGACATGAAATCAGAATAAACCTTTCCCGTTTTAGGTAAATTAGGATTACCATAATGTTTAATATTTGACAAATGCCAAAATAATGAGAGAGAGAGAATGTGTTAAGGCATTTTTATTACTTACTGCAAAGTCAAAAGTTTACATATGTGGCACCCCAGGGGTCTGGTTGCCACAGTAATAGAAATATTATGTCTGAGAGCAAGTGGGAGGTTTCTCTGGTCAGGAGCCCTAAGCATGCAACACTGCCCGTCCAGACCTGGGAGGGGAGGAATCTGCCCTTATAAACTGGGTCTGGGGCGGGATTAGGTTAGACAGAGACAGAGCCTGCAGAACAAGCAGAGCAGACAGAGTCTGAGAGTCAGAGCCTGGAGAGGGAAAGCAAGAACTGGGAGCTCTGTAGGAGCAGGAGCGAGTGCCAGAGGCTGGAAGCTAGAAAGCTCGCCTTGGCTGAAGACACTAAACCCTGACACGGAGTCCGAGGCTGTGGGGACATCCAGGTCCAGCAGCAGAATCCAACCGGCAGGGGATTCCATGTCCTCTGGCCATAGAAGCCCGGAGGCACGGTCACAAGCAAGGGACCAGCACTGCCATCGTGAAGCGGAGGCTAACGGAAGGCCCCAAGTCACCGGCCATACGGGTGAGCACCACACGGTATACTCAGGGACGTGGGCTACTTCTACCCGCATAGAGCAAGGTAGCCAGGAAAGAGTGCAGATAGTCGGGGAGGCCTACAACTCCACCTGGCCAGGGGAGATCTTACTTGCTTACAGACTGACCAGGCCCCTACTGCTAACCAGTACTCCCGAGAGGGTCCGCGTTATACCATCAGTAAAGACCCTGAACTGCACCACACGTCTCTGTGTTTCATCGCCGCACCAGCACCATCAGTACTGGGACGCTCACACCATCACTCCCATCATCCACACTAGCTGCCCTGAGGCAATACTTCTCCCGTCGGGAGTTATCCCATACTGGGCTGCGCATACGACATCAGCCTCAGCGGTCTGCAGTGCAGCGGCGGTCCCCACTGACCGCAATCCACGGGTGGCGTAGTCGGACATTTGTCACCTTACTAAGACTGCCACTGGTTTGACTGCCCTGGGCACAGACCGGGTCACAGCCACGGAGGACTACAGCCCCCAGCGATCCGGCTCCGGGTATCCCCTGCACAGCACAGGCCCAGGGGGCGCGTCAACTTTGGCGTAGTCGGCAGGATTTCGTGCCCGCAACCACCGGGTACTGCGTGCCTGAAAAAGACTTTTGTACTTATCTGTGGCGAAGTTTCCCGCCGTCCGGAGCCGTTTCCCGCCATCGGACACCATCTTGGGTCGTTTCCCGCCGTCTTCTGCCGTCTTCCCGCCATCCGCAGCTGGTTCCCGCCTTCGGACGCCATCTTCGGGACGCCGCACGGGAAGAAGAGGGGCGTGGACGCCGAAAGCGTGCGAGATCCGAAGCTCCGCCCCACGCACTGACACTGCGAAAGGTCCTGGAAGGGAGGAAGAGCGATGCTGACGTCATCGGAGCGCGACGCCAGGTCCTCTACCCCGACGATTGACTGCGGAGCCGTGGCCTACGGAAGAAGAGCATCGCAAGGTAGGCCACGGTCCACTAGGGGGGTATAAGGATGTCGGATACCGAGGGGAGCTCCACCGCCACACCGGCCGCCAGCGCAACCGCTGCAGCGGTCATGCCATTCACCATGCCCTATATCCCGGGGGCAACCTGGCTACCCCAGTACTCAGGGGAGTCACATACCCTAAGTGACTTTAGGGAAAGACTGGATAGCCTCTTCCAGGTATACCCCCTCACGGAAGAGCAAAAAGTGAGCATCCTGGTGGCCCAGTTAATCGGGGCAGCCCAAAGGGAGGTAAAGTCCTGGTCACCTGGGAAGAAGAGGACTGTCAGAGAAATACTAGCCCGGCTGAAAGACACATTTGACACCCGCACCTCAGCCGAAATAAAGCTCAGATTTTACGGGTGCAAACAACGGGCACATGAAAGTATAAGAGACTATGCTCTAAACCTACAAGAGGCCCTGAGAGCCATTAAGCAGGCAGACCCTGACAGCGTGGGAAATGAAGACAAGCTGTTGACCGAACAATTTATTGAGGGTCTACTGTGCAATGCCCACCGAAGCCAGTTGCGGGCAATGGCCTTACAGGACCCTGACCTTGACTTTGCACAGATCAAGGACAGAGCCGTCCGGGTGCTCCAAGAACCGGCACCAGGTGGCGCTGTGACCCACAGGCGCCCTGCTATCACTTATCACCAGGCAGCCGCTGGAACTGGTCGCTCTGGACCATGTTAAATTGGCTCCAAGCAGAAGCGGGTATGTCTACGCCCTAACCATCGTGGATCACTACTCCCGGTTCCTGGTGGTGGTCCCTGTCAAAGACCTGACGGCTCAGACAGCAGCCAGAGCCTTCCAGCTGCACTTCTGCCGCCCACACGGGTACCCGGACCAAGTGCTGACGGACCAAGGACCAGCCTTCGAAGCGGAGGTCTTCCAGGAGTTCTGCAACCTGTATGGCTGCAAGAAGATAAGAACAACGCCCTATCACCCCCAAACCAATGGACTCTGCGAGAAGATGAACCAGGTGGTGATAGATCTGCTAAAAACATTGCCCCTGGAAGAACGCAGTCTGTGGCCTGAGAAACTGCCCGATCTAGTGGACCTGTATAACCACATCCCGGTAGGTTCCACCAACTGTACCCCGGCTTACCTAATGCGAGCAAGACCTGGTAAGCTGCCTTTTGACCTGGATATGGGAGTCCTGATACCCGAGGACACCTCGCCAGAGGCAGACTGGGATACAGAACGGCAGCAGCAGTACCAGAAAGTACAGGAGAGCGTCGAGCGAAGTCTCTGCCAATCAAGAGAAAGGCAGGAGAGGACTTATAACCAACATGCTCCCGCTGTTCCCCTGGTACCTGGAGAGCAGGTCTTGAAAAGAAAAAGGGGGCTCCATGAGTTGGACGACCAGTGGGAAAAGGACCCGTACACCGTACTGCCCTCAAGCCACAATAATCCAAAGGTGTACGTCATCAGCAAGGATGGAGGAGAGACCACAGCCACTGTCTCCAGAGACCACCTGAAAAAGTGCCCCGAGAAGTTGCAAAGCACGGATGAAGATCAGGAAGACCCTCAACCCGTAGAGGAAAAGGAGGAAATGATCAGCACCGTACTCGGAGACTTTCCCCGGTCCTGGACACAAGTAAACAACGCTATCGTGGTGCCCGTCCTCACATTTCCCCAGCCAGCCCCTCAAGTGCCTACAGAAGACCAGGTAGAGCTGGAAGAGCAGCCGGCCCAGGAGGCAGAAGAGTCCACACCAGCAGCACAGGAGGATCAACCCTCTGCTAGTAGTGAGCCTGCCGTGCCCCTAGTGAGCCAAAGAGTGCGCAGACAGCAGCCCAGCTTACCCATAACACCTCCTACACCCTGTAGTGCAGGACCAGTTAGTGAGCTCCGTAGGTCCACTTGAGTCACTAGAGGTCAGATGCCCGCTCGCTGGAAAATATAAAATAATGCACTGTAAATTTACCTGTTTCTTGAAAATGTTTATGGTTTTTGTTGTAGCCTGTTACTAATTATGTTTCTCAGTTACCCTGCAGATTTATTTGGACTAACAGGTTATGGACACTGGATAACCGGAACAATTCTTGTAGATAGTTGCACCTTGGTGCCTCTTGCGAAGACGGCCACGGAAGAGAAAACCTGTCTGGTGTGGCCTCCTAGCGGTCCAAAGTAGCTAGCTTCAGCCTTGCAGCCATGCCCAGGGCCAACGCAAGGGGTTTGCTTTGGACAGGTCCCCTACTTCGCTTAAAACTTCACCTTGGGTGATATGGACACCTGGTTGCGGACACGCCGTGACCTTTAAAAAACTAAAGCTTCTTGTAAATATGTTATTGTGTTATTGTTATACCCTTTATTTATGTTTCTTTAAAAATGTGTTTAGTCCCGGAGTACTAAAATTTACTAGGGGAGAATGTGGCACCCCAGGGGTCTGGTTGCCACAGTAATAGAAATATTATGTCTGAGAGCAAGTGGGAGGTTTCTCTGGTCAGGAGCCCTAAGCATGCAACACTGCCCGCCCAGACCTGGGAGGGGAGGAATCTGCCCTTATAAACTGGGTCTGGGGTGGGATTAGGTTAGACAGAGACAGAGCCTGCAGAACAAGCAGAGCAGACAGAGTCTGAGAGTCAGAGCCTGGAGAGGGAAAGCAAGAACTAGGAGCTCTGTAGGAGCAGGAGCGAGTGCCAGAGGCTGGAAGCTAGAAAGCTCGCCTTGGCTGAAGACACTAAACCCGGACACGGAGTCCGAGGCTGTGGGGACATCCAGGTCCAGCAGCAGAATCCAACCGGCAGGGGATTCCATGTCCTCTGGCCATAGAAGCCCGGAGGCACGGTCACAAGCAAGGGACCAGCACCGCCATCGTGAAGCGGAGGCTAGCGGAAGGCCCCAAGTCACCGGCCATACGGGTGAGCACCACACGGTATACTCAGGGACGTGGGCTACTTCTACCCACATAGAGCAAGGTAGCCAGGAAAGAGTGCAGATAGTCGGGGAGGCCTACAACTCCACCTGGCCAGGGGAGATCCTACTTGCTTACAGACTGACCAGGCCTCTACTGCTAACCAGTACTCCCGGCGGGGTCCGCGTTATACCATCAGTAAAGACCCTGAACTGCACCACACGTCTCTGTGTTTCATCGCCACACCAGCACCATCAGTACTGGGACGCTCACACCATCACTCCCATCATCCACACTAGCTGCCCTGAGGCAATACTTCTCCTGTGGGGAGTTATCCCATACTGGGCTGCGCATACAACATCAGCCTCAGCGGTCTGCAGCGCAGCGGCGGTCCCCACTGACCGCAATCCACGGGTGGCGTAGTCGGACATTTGTCACCTTACTAAGACTGCCACTGGTTTGACCGCCCTGGGCACGGACCGGGTCACAGCCACGGAGGACTACAGCCCCCAGCGATCCGGCTCCGGGTATCCACTGCACAGCACAGGCCCAGGGGGCGCGTAACATACATTTCATTAGTATTTGGTACCATTGCCCTTAAACTGAATGACTTGGGTCAAATATTCTGGATATCTTTCCACAAGCTTCTCACAATAGTTGGTCGGAATTTGAGCCCATTCCTCCTGACAAAACTGGTGTAACTGATCCAGGTTTGTAGGTCGCCTTGCTCGCATCTGCCTTTTCAGTTTTGCCCATAAATTTTCAATAGGATTGAGATTAGGGCTTTGTGATGGCCACTCCAAAACATAGACTTTGTTATCCTTAAGCCACTTTGTTACCATTTTGGCAGTATGCTTCGGGTCATTATCCATTTGGAAGACCCATATCCGCCCAAGCTTTAACTTCCTGGCTGATGTCTTGAGATGTTGCTTCATGTTTCCCGCATCCTTCTGGGCAGAACATGGCTGATTTAATCAGTCATCATGTGCCTTTAATAGCCACTTGTGTAACCAATTGTGGAATCACACTTTTTTTTGCAATTTCAACGCACTTAGATTTTTTTCCCTCTTTCCGTGCATCACATAATAAAATGAATAACGTAATTCAAAAGTATAACTCGTCCCACAAAAAACAAGCCCTCAAGCTACGTGGATAGAAAAATAAAAAAGTTATGGCTCTTGGAAGAAGGGGTAGAAAAAACTAAAACAAAAAAATGGAAAACCACTTGAGGGTGAAGGGGTTAAGTGAATGCCCTCAGTTGCAATACCATGCACAGTCCATGGGAGGATGTGGTTCTGTTTCCTTCCAGCTGACATATTGGAAGAATGACAAAAAGAGACAATACATTTCCATCTCTACTGCCCTTAGTTCCTTACAGATGTCTTGACAGTAGATTTTGCTGAACACATGACTAACTCCCGGATGACCCTGTTAGAATAATATAACACACATATCATGTAATTACATCTCCAAAATAAGACATTATGATTTCATCCTATGTAATTAGAGGGAGTCATCTCAGATAGTATCTATTATACAAAACACAAGGTGTTGTTCTTATCCTTAAATTGACGGATGTTGTGCTTTAAGACAGATGTGATTGAGCATGTCAAGTGTTGGTTTCTATACACAGTTGGCCAATATGCACACAATCATCATGAAAGTTAAAACCACCTGTCTAATGTAGTTACCCTTTGCTCCACCCAAAGAGCTCTGTGATATAGACTCCAAAAGATCTCTGTAGGCATCTTCCTAGGTCTTTTTGTATCTGCCACTTTAGTAGCAGGTAAGTTACAGAGCTGCTCACCATTATTGGCACCCCTTCATTTTTTCATAAACTATACAATATCTTCAGAAATAAATGGAATTGTTATAAGTTAAATGTTATATCATCAGGATTTTTTAATTAGTGGTCCAAAGTAATACAATAAAACATTGTTTTTCAACTTCCATGTTGCAATTTCAAATAAGAAACAGAATAAACAGTATGTGCAGCAGCCGGGGCGGACCTACCGCCCGTGCAGCCGGTTAACTTAACGGGGGCCCCGAGGGAGAGGGGGCCCCTCCAGCCTCCAGCAGGGCCGCCTGACTCCAGCATGGGGCCCGGGCTGTCGGGGCCCCGTTGGGGCCCCCGTCTTGTGCGTCTCCTCATGGGGCCCCCTCGCAGGACCCCCCGCCGTCACATGACCGGAGATGTCCCTGCGCTCATCATGGGCCCCCGGCCCCATGCTGAGCGCAGGGACATCTCCGGTCATGTGACGGCGCCGGCACAATACTTACCCCTCCCCGTGCCTCCGCAGCGTCTTCCGCGTCCTCTGACTGTGACGTCTCAGGTCAGAGGGCGCGGTGACATGTTTACAGCGCGCGCGATCTCTCCTGAGCTGTCACAGCGGGAAGACACGGGCGACGCTGTGGAGTCCGGATCAGCATCAGGTAAGAAGTGAGGTATTTGATTTTTTTTTTATGTATGGGGGCATGGGGCATTATATGGTGGGGGGGAGAGTGGGTGTGACGTCCTGCATGGGGCATTATATGGTGGGGGGGAGAGTGGGTGTGACGTCCTGCATGGGGCATTATATGGGGGGGGTGACATACCGCATGGGGCAATATATGGGGTGTGTGTGACATACTGCATGGGGCATTATATGGTGGGGGGGTGACATACCGCATGGAGCATTATATGGTGGGGGGAGAGTGGGTGTGACGTCCTGCATGGGGCATTATATGGGGGGGTGACATACCGCATGGGGCATTATATGGGGTGTGTGTGACATACTCCATGGGGCATTATATGGGGGGGTGACATACCGCATGGGGCATTATATGGTGGGGGGAGAGTGGGCGTGACATCCTGCATGGGGCATTATAAGAGGGGAAGGGGGGAAGTGACATACTGCATGGGGCATTATATGGGGGGGTGACATCCTGCATGGGGCATTATAAGAGGGGGAGGGAGGAATTGACATCCTGCATGGGGCATTATAAGGAGGGTATGTGTGTGACATACTGCATGGGGCATTATAAGGAGGGGGTGGTCTGACATACTGCATGGGGCATTGAAAAGGGGGGAAGTGACATCCTGCAAGGGGCATTATATGGGGGGGATGACATCCTGCATGGGGCATTTTATGGGGGGTAGAGGTGACATCCTGCATAGGGCATTAAAAGGGGGGTGTCATCCTGCATGGGGCATTATAAGGGGGGAACAGCCAGCATGGAGCATTACATAGGGGCCAATATTCTGTATGGAGCATTATATGGGGACCAGTATCCTGTATGGAGCATTATAAGGGGGTCAGTATCCTGTATAGAGCATTATATGGTGCCCATAATACTGTATGGAGGACTATACTGTATGGAGCGTTATAAGGGGGACAGTATTCTGTATGGAGCGTTATATGGGGGCCAGTATTCTGCATGGAGCGTTATATGGGGGTCAGTATTCTGTATGGAGCATTTTATGGGGGTCAGTATTCTGTATGGAGCGTTATATGGGGGCTAGTATCCTGTATGGAGCTTTATATGGGGACTAGTATCCTGTATGGAGCATTATAAGGGGGTCAGAATCCTGTATGGAGCATTATATGGTACCCATAATACTGTATGAAAGACTATACTGTCCGGTCTGCACTGTGCGCTGTGAGGATTCGCCGGTTTCTGAGCTATTGTAGAATTTACAATAGATATCGCTCATGTCATGTAGTAAGTGAAATCCTTGGCCTTGTACTATATATATATTTCTCTGTGGTATCTGTGCATCATGAATCATGGTATGTGTTAAAGAGGCCCACTAAAATTCTGTCGCCCAGGGCCCACAAAAACCTGGAGCCATCCCTGGGGGTAAGTATAACAAGTTTTATTTTTTTTAAATACAATTAATTAACTAGGAGTGGGGGGAATCAGAGATGCACGGGGGGATGAGAGATGCATGGGGGGGGGGCCTTCATGCCCCCTATAAAGGGCAGGGGAGGGCCCCCAAAAATTCCTGCACAGGGGCCCACTGCAGTCTGTGTCCACCCCTGTGCAGCAGTAGAGGCACCCCTAATTAATACTTGGTTGCACACCCTTTGGCATTGCTGACAGCCTCCCAACATTTCATCTATAAGCTTCTTGCCCTTCTCAACTGGAATTTTCTCCCACTCTTCCTTTGCAGTTTGTTCAATCTCTTAAATGTTTGCAGGGTTCTTTTTCCCAATGGCAGATTTCAGCTCACCCCAAAGATTTTCAATGGGATTGAGTTCAGGACACTTTAAATCAGTCCATTTTTTTTTTTTCAACTATTCATGTGTACTTTTGGATGTGTGCTTTGGGTCACTGTCTTGCTGGAGGACCCATGATCTTCGACTCAAATCAGGCTTTCTTACACCGGGTAGGACATTTCGCTCTAAAATCTCTTGATGATTCTCTGATTTCATGATTCCTGTGATATGATGAAGGCCTCCAGTACCAGACACAGCAAAGCACCCCACAGCATTATGGATCCTCCACCATGCTTAACTGTTGGTAAAGTGTTTTTTTCCTTATAAGCTTCATTGCACCATCTGTAAATAAACAGTTGCTTTGCAATTTCAAAAAGCTCTATTTTTGTTTTATCTGTCCATATAACATTTTCCCAGAAGGATTGTGGTTTGTCATGGTACTCTTTAGCAAAGATCAGTCGTTCATTTTTATGTATTTTCTTCAGCAATGGCTTCCCCTTTGGCCTTCGCACATAAAACTCTGCTTGGTTTAGTGTGCAACGTGTGGTACTTGTTGAAACCTTGACTCCAGATTTTTCCAGGTTGACCTTCAGGTCTTTGGATGTTTGAAGTAATGTTTTTTCCACCATTTGCACCAACTTTCATGGGTGTATCAGAGGTGACAGACAATTGCCCTTCAGTTGGTTGCAGGAGATCTCTACGTTTGGCATTACAGACATCTTCTTAGATGAGAGGCTGTCTTTAGGATCTAGCGGCTACCTCACTCTGGTAATTGGCTCCCTGGTCTGGGTGTATATATACCTGGTGTGTCTGAGAGGGAGGTGCCGGCTATATTCATTTCTACCTGTGAAGGCTTAGCAAGAGCAGTACTTCGTCCTTTCTGGAGCTCGAGGATGAGTTCACATTTGTCTGGAGTCGTCTAAAGCTAAGCATTCTCACCCTGTTTGTCTACCCTTGTCTATAGAGTTTAGTGGAGATCGACTAGTGCTCATCTCCTCCCATCCCTAGTCTTAGCCATACGCCAGGGAAAGACAAGGCAAGGCACACGATTGCTGAAGAAGCAATATAGGAAGGATAGTTGAGACAGGGTGACACTAGACCAGTCTAGGAGGTCTCCACTTCCCCCCTTCCCTCTGTGTTGCACTAAGTCTTTCCCACATCTGGCGTGACATCAACCTTCGAAGACATCTCTTGTCAATTTTCCTCTTTGCCCCAAGTCCAGGGAGCAGTTCTGATGTCCTCAGACAGATCCTTTGTCTTCACCATTGTAACAAAGGAACAGGGCCTACCATCTGGCTTTTTAAAACACTGAAGTCATCATTCATTGGCTAATTCATGTCACATGGGCACCGACAATTAATCACAGGTGAATCTCTTTTGTGATTTACCACAGGTAAGTCAAAATGTGTTTCCATACTAAATTAATGTAAAGGGTGTCAATACCAGGGTCACAGGAAGCTTTAGGTTTTTCTGTTTTTCCCTCCCATTGTTTTTTGTTTTAAATTATTGTTTATCATTTGCTCTTTTGTATTTAACACGAGTCTCTATACAAAAAAACTGTTTCAATTGATTCATTTTTTCCAGGAGATATTCCACATTATGTACTTAAATTTCATGGGTGCCCATAACGATAAGCAGGACTGTATGTAAGTTGTGAAGCACAGCTTCCATCCATCCAACTTGTTTTTCCAGCACATGCCGCAGTGTGGCCATGAGCATTATCCTGCTGAAGAAGCCACTGACATTAGAGAATACCATGTCAGGAAAGGTAGAAAAAAAGAGATTCAGTTCACCCTTCAGTGTAATATAGGTGTTATGATTCAGATCCCATGAGCAATTCGATTTTAATTGTTGAAATAAACCAGTTTTTAAATTCCTTGCTTTTTAGAGTCTGGAGTCACCTTTTTTGTTAATCCAAAATGACTGTTTCAGCTCCAGAGGGTTTTTAGGGCAGGTGGAGACGAGTGTACTTGTCTATCGGCCAGTGTTAGCCTATGGGGCCTTACAGATGTCCGATTTTTTTTCTCGGACCGAGATATTGGAATCCCACCCGGCCATGCAAGTCAATGAGTCCTTTGGAAATATCGGACTGCACTCAGATGTCATCTGAGTGCAATCCGATTTCTGAAGTCTCACAGAATGGAGAAAATGAAGACTTTTTTTTTCGCCATCTTCTCCTCATACTAGAGAATCGGATCGCACTATGCTGATACACTGATCAAACTCTGGCCAGAATGTGATTAGCATAATTGGCTCTCGATTCTCTCGGTTGCGATAATCTACGGCCGTCTGCACCTGCCCTTATTGATATAATTAAAACTACATAATAAAAGTGAAAAAATAGTAGAAAAAACCTGCAAGTTTCAAATGCAAAAAAGCATCCTTAATCATGACATCCTTACGATTAAGGATGCTTGTTTGTTGTTTTTTTTCCACAATTTTTTTCACTTGGATTATGAAGTTTTAATTATATCAATAAAAAGCATTATTTTAATCCTCTGGAGTTGGAAAAATCTTTAAGGATTAGCATAACCTAGCTGGATGTCTTATCGAGGAGCAGTCCGTGCACCATTGCTACTACATGGAGGAGCCTTTTTTCTTTTTGAGCGCCTTTTTTGACATACCATCAATGGCGTACATATCAAAGAAAAATTAACATTAATGACAGAAAGTAAGATTTCCCTCTACTGCACATGGACAACCTTGCTTTGCAGATATTCAGACCTACTGTAGATAACACAATTATCTAATTACACCACACAGTTACTGTACTTCATTCAGTCAGTGTATTATATAATTTGCTTAAAGATTTTTTGTTCTAACTCAATATTTTCCAAAATTTACAAGGATAAATACATTTTAATACATCTTTATGGTAATATTTCTATACGTAGAGGTCACTACCGGACCCGTGCAGATGAGGGGCCTGCCGACGCCAGCGTAAACTTCAACGCACAGACCAGTTTGTCAATCAGAGGACAGCAGCTGACGTCGGCGTGCACGTGACTGGGGGCGCAAGGCAGTGACATCATGCACTCCCGTCGCTTGCACGCTGAAGTCAGCTGCTGGCTTCAGAAGAGGACGCCACGCAGAGGGGGAGCAGAGGGAAGGTGAGTATAATTTTTTTTTTCTATGCATTAACAGCGGCAGAACCGGGGACATGGGGATATATATATCAGGATGGGGCCCAGGATAAGGGAAATATATCAGGATGGGGGACATATATACCAGGATGTGGCCCAGGATAAGGGACATACATAGCAGGATGGGGCCCATGATAACAAACATATATACCAGGATGTGGCCGATGATGAGGGACATATATAACAGGATGGGGCCCAGGATAACAGACATATATACCAGGCTGGGACCCAGGATAAGGGACATATATTCCAGGATGGGGGATATATATACCATGAGGGGGCCCAGGATAAGGGATATATTTACACCAGTATAGGGGATATTTACCAGGATGGGGCCCAGGATAAGGGACATATATACCAGGATTGGGCCAGGCAATGGAACATATATACCAGGATGGAAGACATATATATCTATATATTGTGACAGGGTCATTGGCAATGTAAGTGAGGGGAGATATGTATCACGAACATTGCCATCTTCCGTGATGTGAAACCCAGGAGTTTCTCTCCAGCATGTTATGTGCTGAGGGGTTAATCGGCCATGACAGGGTTGGCTTTTTTGTGAGTGGCTGTAAGAGATGGGCTGGATGGCCACTCACCATATCTCCTCCCCAAGGGTGTGGTTCGGCAAGCTAAATGTCTGACCACTGAGTTTTTTTCTCTGTCTGTGTGTTGGAGGCATAGAAGTCTCCAGTCTGGAGCTAAAGTGGGAGCTGAAGTTGTTGTATCCGGAGTAGGCAAATCCTGCAGACATATGGACTGTGTTATAAGTTATCTTTTGTTTTCCCGTTATGCCAAAAAGGCCATGTTTATTTTGCTGAATCCTTCACTAGTTTATTCAGTGATTTAAATAAACCAGCCGAAAAAATGTTCCTGTGTCTACCTCTGTAGGCAGCCGAGTGAGCCAATCTACCACAATATATATGTACCAGGATGGGGCTAGGATGAGGGACAAATATTTTAGGACCGAGGGCATATATACAGTACAGACCAAAAGTTTGGACACACCTTCTCATTTAAAGATTTTTCTGTATTTTCATTAGTCACCGGAAATGGTTTTCACTTCACAGGTGTGCCCTGTCAGGATTAATAAGTGGGATTTCTTGCCTTATAAATGGGGTTGGGACCATCAGTTGTGTTGTGCAGAAGTCTGGTGGATACACAGCTGATAGTCCTACTGAATAGACTGTTAGAATTTGTATTACGGCAAGAAAAAAGCAGCTAAGTAAAGAAAAACGAGTGGCCATCATTACTTTAAGAAATGAAGGTCAGTCAGTCCGAAAAATTGGGAAAACTTTGAAAGCGTCCCCAAGTGCAGTTGCAAAAACCATCAAGCGCTACAAAGAAACTGGCTCATATGAAGACCGCCCCAGGAAAGGAAGACCAAGAGTCACCTCTGCTTCTGAGGATAAGTTTATCCGAGTCACCAGCCTCAGAAATCGCAGGTTAACAGCAGCTCAGATTAGAGACCAGGTCAATGCCACACAGAGTTCCAGCAGCAGACACATCTTTACAACAACTGTTGTAAGGAGACTTTGTGCAGCAGGCCTTCATGGTAAAATAGCTGCTAGGAAACAACTGCTAAGGACAGGCAACAAGCAGAAGAGACTTGTTTGGGCTAAAGAACACAAGGAATGGACATTAGACCAGTGGAAATCTGTGCTTTGGTCTGATGAGTCCAAATTTGAGATCTTTGGTTCCAAACACCGTGTCTTTGTGCGACGCAGAAAAGGTGAACGGATGGACTCTACATGCCTGGTTCCCACCGTGAAGCATGGAGGAGGAGGTGTGATGGTGTGGGGGTGCTTTGCTGGTGACACTGTTCAAAATTGAAGGCATACTGAACCAGCAGGGCTACCACAGCATCTTGCAGCGGCATGCTATTCCATACGGTTTGCGTTTAGTTGGACCATCATTTATTTTTCAACTGGACAATGACCCCAAACACACCTCCAGGCTGTGTAAGGGCTATTTGACCAAGAAGGGGAGTGATGGGGTGCTACGCCAGATGACCTGGCCTCCACAGTCACCAGACCTGGACCCAATCGAGATGGTTTGGGGTGAGCTGGACCGCAGAGTGAAGGCAAAAGGGCCAACAAGTGCTAAGCATCTCTGGGAACTCCTTCAAGATTGTTGGAAGACCATTTCCGGTGACTACCTCTTGAAGCTCATCAAGAGAATGCCAAGAGTGTGCAAAGCAGTCATCAAAGCAAAAGGTGGCTACTTTGAAGAACCTAGAATATAAGACATATTTTCAGTTGTTTCACACTTTTTTGTTAAGTATATAATTCCACATGTGTTAATTCATAGTTTGATGCCTTCAGTGTGAATGTACAATTTTCATAGTCATGAAAATACAGAAAAATCTTTAAATGAGAAGGTGTGTCCAAACTTTTGGTCTGTACTGTGTATATATATATATATATATATATATATATATATATATATATATATATATATATATATATACCAGGATGGGGCCAGGATGAGGAACATATATATCAGGATGGAGGGTATATATAAATATATATACCAAGATGCAAGATGGGGGGAGCCCGGTCTAAGTCTACACCGGGGCCCATCAGACCCTAGTTACGTCACTGCATAGAATGAGGCCAGTATAAAACCTTCTTATTTTCCACCAGCTAACCTTTTTTATGAAATTCTCAGTGTCCTTGACAGTTCGCTCTTAGATAAAGAATATCTTCTATAAGTGAATGTGATTAGTCAGCATCTCCACCCTGCAGAAACATTCACCACAGACTTGTGCCAAAAAGCTTTTAGTGATTATGGCTACAACTTCAGGATCATTCAGCACTGAGTCCCTTTCTCTGAGTCCTGTAATATTTTGCAGTTAGCATCACTTTTTGTAAGTGCTATGGCTGCTATGGACAGTTCCGTTCAGTGCTTTTCACATATATAATTCAGAAGGAAAATGACATTTCTGATTACATTGTACATATATGATATTTTTATGTCTTATTTTACTGCATTTCTGTTACATCCGTTATAAAGACGAAAATTAGACTTGGATCCATCAAAGGAAGTGTACATAGGTTCATGAGTGACCAAATGCAATTTTGTGGCAATCCTATTAAAACTCTGTTCAAATTGATATCATAATGCAGCTTATGTGAATGGGAAATAATTCAGACTTTTGAAAAAGTTAATCACTTTCTAGAAATATCTGGGCACCCCTGATGTAAGAAGGACTTGAATGTATATAACTATTGTTGAGCGAGCACTAAAATGCTCGGGAGCTCGAAGCTCGGGCCGAGCTCACCGTGATACTCGGGTACTCGACCCGAGCAACGAGCCCAATGTTAGTCTATGGCAGACCCGAGCATTTTTGTGGCGGCACCCCCGGCAGTCTGTAGAAAGCCTAAAAAGTGCCCAAAACGATAGTGACAGTGCTCAAATGACATGGGGACAGCATGGGGATCGCCCCAGGAAGCATTTCTGACCCCCAGGTCACTGCTGTCAACAACGTGGTCAGAGGTATTAAGCCACTTTTACGGGCTCACAATAAAACGTTCAAAAACAAAACTGAAACTGCTTTCCTGTGAAATATGTTAAGGAACTTCCTTTCCAGGGTAAAGACTTTTGTATAAGGTAAAATAAATAACCAAAAACAAAAATACTACTCCACACCTTGGGCTATGTTCACAAGTAGCATTTTTTATGCGTTTTTGCACTTTTGTATTGCTTTCAACCGTGACAAATGCATTCACCGGGAAATGTAATTTTAACATTTTACAACCTTATCTGGCCATGTGCTGTGTGACACATGCATACAGTGCTGAAAATACATGGTAACAGCATGGGGAAGACCCTTGGAAGCATCTCTGACCCCCAGGTCACTGCCTAAAAGTGTGCCCATCAGAAGTGATCCTTGCCGCATCAGAAGATGCAGACTTGCAACTATCCCCGTGCAAGTCCTTGTGCCAGGGCAGTGTTCAATTGTACCTCCCCCATTCCTTGCAATGCAAGCGCAAGTATGCAGCCTGCCACCCACCCCCAGGCTGCAATACCATACTGCTTGCTTGCTTGCACTTGAAATTGGGCCTTTTAGGCATGTGGAGACGGAATCTGGCCACCTCGTCATGGCTGCATCGGCGGCCTGGTATCCATACTCAGTCCCCAGCCGCCAGGCGGCCGGGTGTCCACGCTTGGTCCCCAGACACCAGGGGGCAGCCGGGTGTCCATACTCAGTTCCCAGCCGCCCGGCGGCCGGGTGCCCACACACGGTCCCCAGCCGCCTGGGGGCGGCCAGATGTTCATAAACGGTCCCCAGCCGCCCCTATTTGAAGGACAGCCTAACCACAAACACGTGGACAAGTGAATGTGGCCAGGGATGGTCCAGCTGACTGACGCCGTCACACTGGGTTAATATTGTGGAAGCCGGGACACAGTTGGACACTGGGATGCAACACGTCCTCCAGACATAAGGGATTGCGGGTCCTGGGTCAATCAAGCTTCAACACAAAGTTCAGAAGGTAGACAGCAGCAGTGGTCGGCCACCTACACAACGAGTAAATTATTCATGATCATGAGGCCATCCATCTCCTTAGCTTTCTGTTCCTTGGAATGCAAGCGCATGTATGTAGTAGCGGCTAGGCCTGAGGTGGTCAGCGTTTTGACGCATATCCTACCTCCTCCGAGGATTGCTGGATGTTTTCCTGCTACTATCCCAGTTCTATGACTCCCGTTAAAACAAAGCTTCAGGTGATGAATGATGGATGAGGTGGTGGCAAAGGAGAAAGAGCAGGAGGAACAGGTACCATTCACATCAATATCAGGCCAGTCAACCACACATGTCTTGTAGGATATGTTTCTGTACCAAAAGGAGCGGTTCAGCTACACAGTTATAGGGCATACTGTGAGTGCAATGCCTACCAAAAATTTCGAGCCACTCCAATGCCCCTTGGAAGTGACATGGAGGTCAGAGGGCCTTAACTAAACCTTTTTTTCCATTTATAGCAACTGGGTCTCCTGTACACTGTTGGCCTAAGCAGTGAATGGAAGGCTTTCCAAAAATTATGAGGAACTGCAATGCCCCTTGAAACAGACGTGGATTACAGCGTACTAAAACCTTCCACCCATTATTGAGGAGTGAGTCTACATTAGTGTTCGCCTATGCATTGAAAAGCAAAAGCTGACTAAAATTAGGAGGAAATGCAATGCCCGTTGGAAGAGTCATGGAGGTTAGAGGTAATTAAAAACAACATTTCAATGCCCCTTGGAAGAGCTGTGGAGTTCAGAGAGATTTAACAAGACAGTTTTAATGCCCCTTGGAAGAGACGTGGAGTTCAGAGTGGTTTAACAAGACAGTTTTAATGCCCCTTGGAAGAGACGTGGAGGTCAGAGTGGTATAACAAGATGGTTTTAATGCCCCTTGGACGAGAAGTGGAGGTTAGAGTGGTTTAACAAGACGGTTTTAATGCCCCTTGGAAGAGTAGTGGAGGTCACAGTAGCTTAACAAGATGGTTTTAATGCCCCTTGGAAGAGCTGTGGAGTTCAGAGTGGTTTAACAAGACGGTTTTAATGCCCCTTGGAAGAGTGGTGGAGGTCACAGTAGCTTAACAAGAGAGTTTTAATGCCTCTTGGAAGAGTCATGGAGGTCGCAGTGGAACAAAAAGACAATATCAATGCCCCTTGGAAGAGTGGTGGAGGTCACAGTAGCTTAACAAGATGGTTTTAATGCCCCTTGGAAGAGACGTGGAGTTCACAGTAGATTAAAAAGACAGTTTTAATGCGCATTGGAAGAGTGGTGGAGGTCGCAGTGGAATAAAAAGACAATATCAATGCCCCTTGGAAGAGTGGTGGAGGTCACAGTAGCTTAACAAGAGAGTTTCAATGCCCCTTGGAAGAGTGGTGGAGGTCGCAGTGGAATAAAAAGACAATATCAATGCCCCTTGGAAGAGTGGTGGAGGTCACAGTAGCTTAACAAGATGGTTTTAATGCCCCTTGGAAGAGCTGTGGAGTTAAGAGTGGTTTAACAAGACGATTTTAATGCCCCTTGGAAGAGTGGTGGAGGTCACAGTAGCTTAACAAGACAGTTTTAATGCCCCTTGGAAGAGTGGTGGAGGTCGCAGTGGAATAAAAAGACAATATCAATACCCCTTGGAAGAGTGGTGGAGGTCGCAGTGGAATAAAAAGACAATATCAATGCCCCTTGGAAGAGTGGTGGAAGTCACAGTAGCTTAACAAGACAGTTTTAATGCCCCTTGGAAGAGTGGTGGAGGTCGCAGTGGAATAAAAAGATAATATCAATGCCCCTTGGAAGAGTGGTGGAGGTCACAGTAGCTTAACAAGACGGTTTTAATGCCCCTTGGAAGAGTGGTGGAGGTCACAGTAGCTTAACAAGACGATTTTAATGCCACTTGGAAGAGTGGTGAAGGTCACACTAGCTTATCAAGATGGTTTTAATGCCCCTTGGAAGAGACGTGGAGGTCACAGTAGCTTAACAAGACGGTTTTAATGCCCCTTGGAAGAGACGTGGAGGTCACAGTAGATTAGCAAGATAGTTTTAATGCCCCTTGGAAGAGTGGTGGAGGTCGCAATGGAATAAAAAGACAATATCAATGCCCCTTGGAAGAGTGGTGGAGGTCACAGTAGCTTAACAAGACAGTTTCAATGCCCCTTGGAAGAGTGGTGGAGGTCGCAGTGGAATAAAAAGACAATATCAAAGCCCCTTGGAACAGTGGTGGAGGTCGCAGTGGAATAAAAAGACAATATCAATGCCCCTTGGAAGAGTGGTGGAGGTCACAGTAGCTTAACAAGACGGTTTTAATGCCCCTTGGAAGAGCTGTGGAGTTCAGAGAGGTTTAACAAGATGGTTTTAATGCCCCTTGGAAGAGTAGTGGAGGTCACAGTAGCTTAACAAGACAGTTTTAATGCCCCTTGGAAGAGTGGTGGAGGTCGCAGTGGAATAAAAAGACAATATCAATGCCCCTTGTAAGAGTGGTGGAGGTCGAGGTGGAATAAAAAGACAATATCAATGCCCCTTGGAAGAGTGGTGGAGGTCGCAGTGGAATAAAAAGACAATATCAATGCCCCTTGGAAGAGTGGTGGAGGTCACAGTAGCTTAACAAGACAGTTTTAATGCCCCTTGGAAGAGTGGTGGAGGTCGCAATGGAATAAAAAGACAATATCAATGCTCCTTGGAAGAGTGGTGGAGGTCGCAGTGGAATAACAAGACAATATCAATGCCCCTTGGAAGAGTGGTGGGGGTCACAGTAGCTTATCAAGACAGTTTTAATGCCCCTTGGAAGAGTGGTGGAGGTCACAGTGGAATAAAAAGACAATATCAATGCCTCTTGGAAGAGTGGTGGAGGTCACAGTAGCTTAACAAGACTGTTTTAATGCCCCATAGAAGAGCTGTGTTCAGAGTGGTTTAACAAGACAGTCTTGATGCCCCTTGGAAGAGTTGTGGAGATCAGAGTGGTTTAACAAGACGGTTTTAATGCCCTTTGGAAGAAACGTGGGGGTCACAGAAGATTAACAAGACGGTTTTAATGCCCCTTGGAAGAGACGTGGAGGTCACAGTAGCTTAACAAGACGGTTTTATTGCCCCTTGGAAGAGCTGTGGAGTTCAGAGTGGTTTAACAAGACCGTCTTAATGCCCCATGGAAGAGTTGTGGAGTTCAGAGTGGTTTAACAAGACAGTTTTAATGCCCCTTGGAAGAGACGTGGAGGTCACAGTAGCTTAACAAGACAGTTTTAATGCCCCTTGGAAGAGTGGTTAAGGTCGCAGTGGAATAAAAAGACAATATCAATGCCCCTTGGAAGAGTGGTGGAGGTCACAGTAGCTTAACAAGACGGTTTTAATGCCCCTTGGAAGAGACGTGGAGGTCACAGTAGCTTAACAAGACAGTTTTAATGCCCCTTGGAAGAGTGGTGGAGGTCACAGGGGAATAAAAAGACAATATCAATGCCCCTTGGAAGAGTGGTGGAGGTCACAGTAGCTTAACAAGACAGTTTTAATGCCCCTTGGAAGAGTGGTGGAGGTCGGAGTAGAATAAAAAGACAATATCAATGCCCCTTGGAAGAGTGGTGGAGGTCGCAGTGGAATAAAAAGACAATATCAAAGCCCCTTGGAACAGTGGTGGAGGTCGCAGTGGAATAAAAAGACAATATCAATGCCCTTTGGAAGAGTGGTGGAGGTCGCAGTAGAATAAAAAGACAATGTCAATGCCCCTTGGAAGAGTGGTGGAGGTCACAGTAGCTTAACAAGACGGTTTTAATGCCCCTTGGAAGAGCTGTGGAGTTCAGAGAGGTTTAACAAGATGGTTTTAATGCCCCTTGGAAGAGTAGTGGAGGTCACAGTAGCTTAACAAGACAGTTTTAATGCCCCTTAGATGAGTGGTGGAGGTCGCAGTGGAATAAAAAGACAATATCAATGCCCCTTGTAAGAGTGGTGGAGGTCGAGGTGGAATAAAAAGACAATATCAATGCCCCTTGGAAGAATGGTGGAGGTCGAAGTGGAATAAAAAGACAATATCAATGCCCCTTGGAAGAGTGGTGGAGGTCACAGTAGCTTAACAAGACAGTTTTAATGCCCCTTGGAAGAGTGGTGGAGGTCGCAATGGAATAAAAAGACAATATCAATGCCCCTTGGAAGAGTGGTGGAGGTCGCAGTGGAATAACAAGACAATATCAATGCCCCTTGGAAGAGTGGTGGGGGTCACAGTAGCTTATCAAGACAGTTTTAATGCCCCTTGGAAGAGTGGTGGAGGTCACAGTGGAATAAAAAGACAATATCAATGCCTCTTGGAAGAGTGGTGGAGGTCACAGTAGCTTAACAAGACTGTTTTAATGCCCCATAGAAGAGCTGTGTTCAGAGTGGTTTAACAAGACAGTCTTGATGCCCCTTGGAAGAGTTGTGGAGATCAGAGTGGTTTAACAAGACGGTTTTAATGCCCTTTGGAAGAAACGTGGGGGTCACAGAAGATTAACAAGACGGTTTTAATGCCCCTTGGAAGAGACGTGGAGGTCACAGTAGCTTAACAAGACGGTTTTATTGCCCCTTGGAAGAGCTGTGGAGTTCAGAGTGGTTTAACAAGACAGTTTTAATGCCCCTTGGAAGAGACGTGGAGGTCACAGTAGCTTAACAAGACAGTTTTAATGCCCCTTGGAAGAGTGGTTAAGGTCGCAGTGGAATAAAAAGACAATATCAATGCCCCTTGGAAGAGTGGTGGAGGTCACAGTAGCTTAACAAGACGGTTTTAATGCCCCTTGGAAGAGACGTGGAGGTCACAGTAGCTTAACAAGACAGTTTTAATGCCCCTTGGAAGAGTGGTGGAGGTCACAGTGGAATAAAAAGACAATATCAATGCCCCTTGGAAGAGTGGTGGAGGTCACAGTAGCTTAACAAGACAGTTTTAATGCCCCTTGGAAGAGTGGTGGAGGTCGGAGTGGAATAAAAAGACAATATCAATGCCCCTTGGAAGAGTGGTTGAGGTCGCAGTGGAATAAAAAGACAATATCAATGCCCCTTGGAAGAGTGGTGGAGGTCGCAGTGGAATAAAAAGACAATATCAATGCCCCTTGGAAGAGTGGTGGAGGTCACAGTAGCTTAACAAGACGGTTTTAATGCCCCTTGGAAGAGCTGTGGAGTTCAGAGTGGTTTAACAAGACGGTTTTAATGCCCCTTGGAAGAGACGTTGAGGTCACAGTAGCTTAACAGGATGGTCTTAATGCCCCTTGGAAGAGACGTGGAGGTCACAGTAGCTTAACAAGACAGTTTTAATGCCCCTTGGAAGAGTGGTGGAAATCGCAGTGGAATAAAAATACAATATCAATGCCCCTTGGAAGAGTGGTGGAGGTCACAGTAGCTTAACAAGACAGTTTTAATGCCCCTTGGAAGAGACGTGGCGTTCACAGTAGCTTAACAAGACGGTTTTAATGCCCCTTGGAAGAGACGTGGAGGTCACAGTAGCTTAACAAGACGGTTTTAATGCCCCTTGCAAGAGTTGTGGAGTTCAGTGTGGTTTAACAAGATGGTTTTAATGCCCCTTGGAAGAGACGTGGAGGTCACAGAAGCTTAACAAGACGGTTTTAATGCCCCTTGGAAGAGACGTGGAGGTCACAGTAGCTTAACAAGATGGTTTTAATGCCCCTTGGAAGAGACATGGAGGTCACAGTAGATTAACAAGACAGTTTTAATGCCCCTTGGAAGATTGGTGGAGGTCGCAATGGAATGAAAAGACAATATCAGTGCCCCTTGGAAGAGTGGTGGAGGTTACAGTAGCTTAACAAGACAGGTTTAATGCCCCTTGGAAGAGTGGTGGAGGTCGCAGTGGAATAAAAAGACAATATCAATGCCCCTTGGAAGAGTGGTGGAGGTCACAGTAGCTTAGCAAGATGGTTTTAATGCCCCTTGGAAGAGCTGTGGAGTTCAGAGTGGTTTAACAAGACGGTTTTAATGCCCCTTGGAAGAGTGGTGGAGGTCACAGTAGCTTAACAAGACAGTTTTAATGCCCCTTGGAAGAGTGGTGGAGGTCGCAATGGAAAAACAAGACAATATCAATGCCCCTTGGAAGAGTGGTGGAGGTCGCAGTGGAATAACAAGACAATATCAATGCCCCTTGGAAGAGTGGTGGGGGTCACAGTAGCTTATCAAAACAGTTTTAACGCCCCTTGGAAGAGTGGTGGAGGTCACCGTGGAATAAAAAGACAATATCAATGCCCCTTGGAAGAGTGGTGGAGGTCACAGTAGCTTAACAAGACGGTTTTAATGCCCCTTGGAAGAGCTGTGTTCAGAGTGGTTTAACAAGACGGTCTTGATGCCCCTTGGAAGAGTTGTGGAGTTCAGAGTGGTTTAACAAGACGGTTTTAATGCCCTTTGGAAGAGACGTGGGGGTCACAGAAGCTTAACAAGACGGTTTTAATGCCCCTTGGAAGAGACGTGGAGGTCACAGTAGCTTAACAAGATGGTTTTAATGCCCCTTGAAAGAGTTGTGGAGTTCAGAGTGGTTTAACAAGACTGTCTTGATGCCCCTTGGAAGAGTTGTGGAGTTCCGAGTGGTTTAACAAGACGGTTTTAATGCCCCTTGGAAGAGACGTGGAGGTCACAGAAGCTTAACAAGACGGTTTTAATGCCCCTTGGAAGAGACGTGGAGGTCACAGTAGCTTAACAAGATGGTTTTAATGCCCCTTGGAAGAGACGTGGAGGTCACAGTAGATTAACAAGACAGTTTTAATGCCCCTTGGAAGATTGGTGGAGGTCGCAATGGAATAAAAGGACAATATCAGTGCCCCTTGGAAGAGTGGTGGAGGTTACAGTAGCTTAACAAGACAGTTTTAATGCCCCTTGGAAGAGTGGTGGAGGTCGCAGTGGAATAAAAAGACAATATCAATGCCCCTTGGAAGAGTGGTGGAGGTCACAGTAGCTTAGCAAGATGGTTTTAATGCCCCTTGGAAGAGCTGTGGAGTTCAGAGTGGTTTAACAAGACGGTTTCAATGCCCCTTGGAAGAGTGGTGGAGGTCACAGTAGCTTAACAAGACAGTTTTAATGCCCCTTGGAAGAGTGGTGGAGGTCGCAATGGAATCAAAAGACAATATCAATGCCCCTTGGAAGAGTGGTGGAGGTCGCAGTGGAATAACAAGACAATATCAATGCCCCTTGGAAGAGTGGTGGGGGTCACAGTAGCTTATCAAAACAGTTTTAACGCCCCTTGGAAGAGTGGTGGAGGTCACCGTGGAATAAAAAGACAATATCAATGCACCTTGGAAGAGTGGTGGAGGTCACAGTAGCTTAACAAGACGGTTTTAATGCCCCTTGGAAGAGCTGTGTTCAGAGTGGTTTAACAAGACGGTCTTGATGCCACTTGGAAGAGTTGTGGAGTTCAGAGTGGTTTAAAAAGATGGTTTTAATGCCCTTTGGAAGAGACGTGGGGGTCACAGAAGCTTAACAAGACGGTTTTAATGCCCCTTGGAAGAGACGTGGAGGTCACAGTAGCTTAACAAGACAGTTTTAATGCCCCTTGGAAGAGTGGTGGAGGTCGCAGTGGAATAAAAAGACAATATCAATGCCCCTTGGAAGAGTGGTTGAGGTCGCAGTGGAATAACAAGACAATATCAATGCCCCTTGGAAGAGTGGTGGAGGTCACAGTAGCTTAACAAGACAGTTTGAATGCCCCTTGGAAGAGTGGTGGAGGTCGCAGTGCAATAAAAAGACAATATCAATGCCCCTTGGAAGAGTCATGGAGGTCACAGTAGCTTAACAAGACGGTTTTAATGCCCCTTGGAAGAGCTGTGGAGTTCAGAGTGGTTTAACAAGACGGTCTTAATGCCCCTTGGAAGAGTTGTTGAGTTCAGAGTGGTTTAACAAGACAGTTTTAATGCCCCTTGGAAGAGACGTGGAGGTCACAGTAGCTTAACAAGACAGTTTTAATGCCCCTTGGAAGAGTGGTTAAGGTCGCAGTGGAATAAAAAGACAATATCAATGCCCCTTGGAAGAGTGGTGGAGGTCACAGTAGCTTAACAAGACAGTTTTAATGCCCCTTGGAAGAGTGGTGGAGGTCGGAGTGGAATAAAAAGACAATATCAATGCCCCTTGGAAGAGTGGTGGAGGTCGCAGTGGAATAAAAAGACAATATCAATGCCCCTTGGAAGAGTGGCGGAGGTTACAGTAGCTTAACAAGACAGTTTTAATGCCCCTTGGAAGAGTGGTGGAGGTCGGAGAGGAATAAAAAGACACTATCAATGCCCTTTGGAAGAGTGGTGGAGGTCGCAGTAGAATAAAAAGACAATGTCAATGCCCCTTCGAAGAGTGGTGGAGGTCACAGTAGCTTGACAAGACAGTTTTAATGCCCCTTGGAAGAGTGGTGGAGGTCACAGTAGCTTAACAAGACGGTTTTAATGCCCCTTGGAAGAGCTGTGGAGTTCAGAGTGGTTTAACAAGACGGTCTTAATGCCCCTTGGAAGAGTTGTGGAGTTCAGAGTGGTTTAACAAGACGGTTTTAATGCCCCTTGGAAGAGTGGTGGAGGTCACAGTAGCTTAACAAGACGATTTTAATGCCCCTTGGAAGAGTGGTGGAGGTCGCAGTGGAATAAAAAGACAATATCAATACCCCTTGGAAGAGTGGTGGAGGTCGCAGTGGAATAAAAAGACAATATCAATGCCCCTTGGAAGAGTGGTGGAAGTCACAGTAGCCTAACAAGACAGTTTTAATGCCCCTTGGAAGAGTGGTGGAGGTCGCAGTGGAATAAAAAGACAATATCAATGCCTCTTGGAAGAGTGGTGGAGGTCACAGTAGCTTAACAAGACGGTTTTAATGCCCCTTGGAAGAGTGGTGGAGGTCACAGTAGCTTAACAAGACGATTTTAATGCCACTTGGAAGAGTGGTGAAGGTCACACTAGCTTATCAAGATGGTTTTAATGCCCCTTGGAAGAGCTGTGGAGTTCAGAGTGGTTTAACAAGACGGTTTTAATGCCCCTTGGAAGAGACGTGGAGGTCACAGTAGCTTAACAAGACGGTTTTAATGCCCCTTGGAAGAGACGTGGAGGTCACAATAGATTAGCAAGATAGTTTTAATGCCCCTTGGAAGAGTGGTGGAGGTCGCAATGGAATAAAAAGACAATATCAATGCCCCTTGGAAGAGTGGTGGAGGTCACAGTAGCTTAACAAGACAGTTTTAATGCCCCTTGGAAGAGTGGTGGAGGTCGCAGTGGAATAAAAAGACAATATCAAAGCCCCTTGGAACAGTGGTGGAGGTCGCAGTGGAATAAAAAGACAATATCAATGCCCCTTGGAAGAGTGGTGGAGGTCACAGTAGCTTAACAAGACGGTTTTAATGCCCCTTGGAAGAGCTGTGGAGTTCAGAGAGGTTTAACAAGATGGTTTTAATGCCCCTTGGAAGAGTAGTGGAGGTCACAGTAGCTTAACAAGACAGTTTTAATGCCCCTTGGAAGAGTGGTGGAGGTCGCAGTGGAATAAAAAGACAATATCAATGCCCCTTGTAAGAGTGGTGGAGGTCGAGGTGGAATAAAAAGACAATATCAATGCCCCTTGGAAGAGTGGTGGAGGTCGCAGTGGAATAAAAAGACAATATCAATGCCCCTTGGAAGAGTGGTGGAGGTCACAGTAGCTTAACAAGACAGTTTTAATGCCCCTTGGAAGAGTGGTGGAGGTCGCAATGGAATAAAAAGACAATATCAATGCCCCTTGGAAGAGTGGTGGAGGTCGCAGTGGAATAACAAGACAATATCAATGCCCCTTGGAAGAGTGGTGGGGGTCACAGTAGCTTATCAAGACAGTTTTAATGCCCCTTGGAAGAGTGGTGGAGGTCACAGTGGAATAAAAAGACAATATCAATGCCTCTTGGAAGAGAGGTGGAGGTCACAGTAGCTTAACAAGACTGTTTTAATGCCCCATAGAAGAGCTGTGTTCAGAGTGGTTTAACAAGACAGTCTTGATGCCCCTTGGAAGAGTTGTGGAGATCAGAGTGGTTTAACAAGACGGTTTTAATGCCCTTTGGAAGAAACGTGGGGGTCACAGAAGATTAACAAGACGGTTTTAATGCCCCTTGGAAGAGACGTGGAGGTCACAGTAGCTTAACAAGACGGTTTTATTGCCCCTTGGAAGAGCTGTGGAGTTCAGAGTGGTTTAACAAGACCGTCTTAATGCCCCATGGAAGAGTTGTGGAGTTCAGAGTGGTTTAACAAGACAGTTTTAATGCCCCTTGGAAGAGACGTGGAGGTCACAGTAGCTTAACAAGACAGTTTTAATGCCCCTTGGAAGAGT
Organism: Phyllobates terribilis; assembly: GCF_046119375.1. Lineage (NCBI taxonomy): Eukaryota > Metazoa > Chordata > Amphibia > Anura > Dendrobatidae > Phyllobates > Phyllobates terribilis. Next base: position 497,989,624 of record NW_027362761.1, on the reverse strand, counting down.
GGTTAAGGTCGCAGTGGAATAAAAAGACAATATCAATGCCCCTTGGAAGAGTGGTGGAGGTCACAGTAGCTTAACAAGACGGTTTTAATGCCCCTTGGAAGAGACGTGGAGGTCACAGTAGCTTAACAAGACAGTTTTAATGCCCCTTGGAAGAGTGGTGGAGGTCACAGTGGAATAAAAAGACAATATCAATGCCCCTTGGAAGAGTGGTGGAGGTCACAGTAGCTTAACAAGACAGTTTTAATGCCCCTTGCAAGAGTGGTGGAGGTCAGAGTGGAATAAAAAGACAATATCAATGCCCCTTGGAAGAGTGGTTGAGGTCGCAGTGGAATAAAAAGACAATATCAATGCCCCTTGGAAGAGTGGTGGAGGTCACAGTGGAATAAAAAGACAATATCAATGCCCCTTGGAAGAGTGGTGGAGGTCACAGTAGCTTAACAAGACGGTTTTAATGCCCCTTGGAAGAGCTGTGGAGTTCAGAGTGGTTTAACAAGACGGTCTTAATGCCCCTTGGAAGAGTTGTGGAGTTCAGAGTGGTTTAACAAGACGGTTTTAATGCCCCTTGGAAGAGACGTTGAGGTCACAGTAGCTTAACAGGATGGTCTTAATGCCCCTTGGAAGAGACGTGGAGGTCACAGTAGCTTAACAAGACAGTTTTAATGCCCCTTGGAAGAGTGGTGGAAATCGCAGTGGAATAAAAAGACAATATCAATGCCCCTTGGAAGAGTGGTGGAGGTCACAGTAGCTTAACAAGACGGTTTTAATGCCCCTTGGAAGAGACGTGGAGTTCACAGTAGCTTAACAAGACGGTTTTAATGCCCCTTGGAAGAGACGTGGAGGTCACAGTAGCTTAACAAGACGGTTTTAATGCCCCTTGCAAGAGTTGTGGAGTTCAGTGTGGTTTAACAAGACGGTCTTGATGCCCCTTGGAAGAGTTGTGGAGTTCCGAGTGGTTTAACAAGACGGTTTTAATGCCCCTTGGAAGAGACGTGGAGGTCACAGAAGCTTAACAAGACGGTTTTAATGCCCCTTGGAAGAGACGTGGAGGTCACAGTAGCTTAACAAGATGGTTTTAATGCCCCTTGGAAGAGACGTGGAGGTCACAGTAGATTAACAAGACAGTTTCAATGCCCCTTTGAAGATTGGTGGAGGTCGCAATGGAATGAAAAGACAATATCAGTGCCCCTTGGAAGAGTGGTGGAGGTTACAGTAGCTTAACAAGACAGGTTTAATGCCCCTTGGAAGAGTGGTGGAGGTCGCAGTGGAATAAAAAGACAATATCAATGCCTCTTGGAAGAGTGGTGGAGGTCACAGTAGCTTAGCAAGATGGTTTTAATGCCCCTTGGAAGAGCTGTGGAGTTCAGAGTGGTTTAACAAGACGGTTTTAATGCCCCTTGGAAGAGTGGTGGAGGTCACAGTAGCTTAACAAAACAGTTTTAATGCCCCATGGAAGAGTGGTGGAGGTCGCAATGGAATAACAAGACAATATCAATGCCCCTTGGAAGAGTGGTGGAGGTCGCAGTGAAATAACAAGACAATATCAATGCCCCTTGGAAGAGTGGTGGGGGTCACAGTAGCTTATCAAAACAGTTTTAACGCCCCTTGGAAGAGTGGTGGAGGTCACCGTGGAATAAAAAGACAATATCAATGCCCCTTGGAAGAGTGGTGGAGGTCACAGTAGCTTAACAAGACGGTTTTAATGCCCCTTGGAAGAGCTGTGTTCAGAGTGGTTTAACAAGACGGTCTTGATGCCCCTTGGAAGAGTTGTGGAGTTCAGAGTGGTTTAACAAGACGGTTTTAATGCCCTTTGGAAGAGACGTGGGGGTCACAGAAGCTTAACAAGACGGTTTTAATGCCCCTTGGAAGAGACGTGGAGGTCACAGTAGCTTCACAAGATGGTTTTAATGCCCCTTGAAAGAGTTGTGGAGTTCAGAGTGGTTTAACAAGACGGTCTTGATGCCCCTTGGAAGAGTTGTGGAGTTCCGAGTGGTTTAACAAGACGGTTTTAATGCCCCTTGGAAGAGACGTGGAGGTCACAGAAGCTTAACAAGACGGTTTTAATGCCCCTTGGAAGAGACGTGGAGGTCACAGTAGCTTAACAAGATGGTTTTAATGCCCCTTGGAAGAGACGTGGAGGTCACAGTAGATTAACAAGACAGTTTTAATGCCCCTTGGAAGATTGGTGGAGGTCACAGTAGCTTAACAAGACAGTTTTAATGCCCCTTGGAAGAGTGGTGGAGGTCGCAGTGGAATAAAAAGACAATATCAATGCCCCTTGGAAGAGTGGTGGAGGTCACAGTAGCTTAGCAAGATGGTTTTAATGCCCCTTGGAAGAGCTGTGGAGTTCAGAGTGGTTTAACAAGACGGTTTTAATGCCCCTTGGAAGAGTGGTGGAGGTCACAGTAGCTTAACAAGACAGTTTTAATGCCCCTTGGAAGAGTGGTGGAGGTCGCAATGGAATAAAAAGACAATATCAATGCCCCTTGGAAGAGTGGTGGAGGTCGCAGTGGAATAACAAGACAATATCAATGCCCCTTGGAAGAGTGGTGGGGGTCACAGTAGCTTATCAAAACAGTTTTAACGCCCCTTGGAAGAGTGGTGGAGGTCACCGTGGAATAAAAAGACAATATCAATGCACCTTGGAAGAGTGGTGGAGGTCACAGTAGCTTAACAAGACGGTTTTAATGCCCCTTGGAAGAGCTGTGTTCAGAGTGGTTTAACAAGACGGTCTTGATGCCCCTTGGAAGAGTTGTGGAGTTCAGAGTGGTTTAAAAAGATGGTTTTAATGCCCTTTGGAAGAGACGTGGGGGTCACAGAAGCTTAACAAGACGGTTTTAATGCCCCTTGGAAGAGACGTGGAGGTCACAGTAGCTTAACAAGACAGTTTTAATGCCCCTTGGAAGAGTGGTGGAGGTCGCAGTGGAATAAAAAGACAATATCAATGCCCCTTGGAAGAGTGGTTGAGGTCGCAGTGGAATAAAAAGACAATATCAATGCCCCTTGGAAGAGTGGTGGAGGTCACAGTAGCTTAACAAGACAGTTTTAATGCCCCTTGGAAGAGTGGTGGAGGTCGCAGTGGAATAAAAAGACAATATCAATGCCCCTTGGAAGAGTCATGGAGGTCACAGTAGCTTAACAAGACGGTTTTAATGCCCCTTGGAAGAGCTGTGGAGTTCAGAGTGGTTTAACAAGACGGTCTTAATGCCCCCTTGGAAGAGTTGTTGAGTTCAGAGTGGTTTAACAAGACAGTTTTAATGCCCCTTGGAAGAGACGTGGAGGTCACAGTAGCTTAACAAGACAGTTTTAATGCCCCTTGGAAGAGTGGTTAAGGTCGCAGTGGAATAAAAAGACAATATCAATGCCCCTTGGAAGAGTGGTGGAGGTCACAGTAGCTTAACAAGACAGTTTTAATGCCCCTTGGAAGAGTGGTGGAGGTCGGAGTGGAATAAAAAGACAATATCAATGCCCCTTGGAAGAGTGGTGGAGGTCGCAGTGGAATAAAAAGACAATATCAATGCCCCTTGGAAGAGTGGTGGAGGTTACAGTAGCTTAACAAGACAGTTTTAATGCCCCTTGGAAGAGTGGTGGAGGTCGGAGTGGAATAAAAAGACACTATCAATGCCCTTTGGAAGAGTGGTGGAGGTCGCAGTAGAATAAAAAGACAATGTCAATGCCCCTTCGAAGAGTGGTGGAGGTCACAGTAGCTTGACAAGACAGTTTTAATGCCCCTTGGAAGAGTGGTGGAGGTCACAGTAGCTTAACAAGACGGTTTTAATGCCCCTTGGAAGAGCTGTGGAGTTCAGAGTGGTTTAACAAGACGGTCTTAATGCCCCTTGGAAGAGTTGTGGAGCTCAGAGTGGTTTAACAAGACGGTTTTAATGCCCCTTGGAAGAGACGTGGAGGTCACAGTAGCTTAACAGGATGGTCTTAATGCCCCTTGGAAGAGACATGGAGGTCACAGTAGCTTAACAAGACAGTTTTAATGCCCCTTGGAAGAGTGGTGGAAATCGCAGTGGAATAAAAAGACAATATCAATGCCCCTTGGAAGAGTGGTGGAGGTCACTGTAGCTTAACAAGACGGTTTTAATACCCCTTGGAAGAGACGTGGAGTTCACAGTAGCTTAACAAGACGGTTTTAATGCCCCTTGGAAGAGGCGTGGAGGTCACAGTAGCTTAACAAGACAGTTTTAATGCCCCTTGGAAGAGTGGTGGAGGTCGCAGTGGAATAAAAAGGCAATATCAATGCCCCTTGGAAGAGTGGTGGAGGTCACAGTAGCTTAACAAGACGGTTTTAATGCCCCTTGGAAGAGCTGTGGAGTTCAGATTGGTTTAGCAAGACGGTTTTCATGCCCCTTACAAGAGCCATGCAGTACAGCATATTAAAAACATTATTCCCATTATTGGGGAGTGGGTCTCCCATAGTCTTTGCCTATGCCTTCCAAGCAAAAGCTGCCAAAAATTAGGACGGAGGAACTTGCAATGCTGGCAAACAAGAGCCATGCAGTACAGCATATTAAAAACATTATTCTGATTATTGGGGAGTGGGTCTCCCATAGTCTTTGCCTATGCCTTCCAAGCAAAAGCTGCCAAAAATTAGGACGGAGGAACTTGCAATGCTGGCAAACAAGAGCCATTCAGTACAGCATATTAAAAACATTATTCCCATTATTGGGGAGTGGGTCTCCCATAGTCTATGCTTATGCCTTCCAGGCAAAAGCTGCCAAAAATTAGGACGTAGGAACTTGCAATGCTGGAAAACAAGAGCCATGCAGTGCAGCATATTAAAAACATTATTCCCATTGTTGGGGAGTCGGTCTCCCATAGTCTTTGCCTATGCCTTCCAAGCAAAAGCTGCCAAAAATTAGGATGGAGGAACTTGCAATGCTGGCAAACAAGAGCCATTCAGTACAGCATATTAAAAACATTATTCCCATTGTTGGGGAGTCGGACTCCCATAGTCTTTGCCTATGCCTTCCAAGTAAAAGCTGCCAAAAATTAGGACGGGGGAACTTGCAATGCTGGCAACACGGACCACGGTCACCCTGGTGGTATAGTGGTGGGGGAGGCTGAGGATAAGGAGAAGAGCAAAATACAGTCGAAATGAGGAAGCGTATACCCATGTGTGGGTGTGAAGCGGTGCATGGGAATACACCTCCCGAAATTACACAGTGGACTTGATTTTATTTTACTCTGCTGTCATTCGGTGGTGATGAGAAGTCTGGCCCAGTCCAGCCCCTGTTCATTTTGATAAGGATCAGTTTGTCAGCATTGTCAGTTGACAGGCGAGTGCGCTTATCAGTTATAATTCCCCCAGCGGCACTAAAAACACGCTCCGATAACACGCTAGCGGCAGGGCAGGCCAGGACCTCCAAGGCGTACAGAGCGAATTCATTCCAAGTGTCCAGCTTGGATACCCAATAATTAAAAGGCACAGAGGAATCACGGAGGACGCTGGTACGGTCGGCAAGGTACTCCCTCACCATCTTTTGAAACTTTCCACTCCTTGTGAGAGTACCCCGCACCTCAGGGCCTGTAAGCTGGGCGGGTCTCAGAAAACTGTCCCAGAATGTTGACTGTGTTCCCCTGCCTCTGCTGGATTGGAGTTGCGTCTCTCTCACCTGTACGCCTTGGTTGGTCAACGAACTGTGACCTCTGCCACTAGCGTGATCAGATGGGAATTTTTTTAACAGTTCTGCAGCAAGGGCCTTCTGGTACTGCCACATTTTTGTAGACCTCTCCACCTCAGGAATAAGAGAGTGAAAGTTCTCCTTGTAACGGGGGTCTAAAAGTGTCACCAACCAGTAATGACTGTCACCCAACATTTTGACAACGCGAGGGTCACGGTTAAGGCAGCGTAACATAAAGTCAGCCATGCGTGCCAGACTGGTAACGGGTAAGACTTCCGTGTCCTCACCAAGATGACGACTGACCATGCTCTCCTCCTCCTCCTCTCCCCTGTCATCAGGCCACCCACGCTGAACCGACGGTATGACAGTTGTACAGGTACTACAGTCTACAGCGCATGATACCAGCTTCTGTTATTCCTCCTCCTCCTCTCCCTCATTGTCCCCCAATGCACGTTGGGATGAGATGAGGCTGGGCTGTGTGTAATCGCCCATTACGGCTTCTTGATCCATCTCATCATACTCTGGCTGCAATGCCTCCTCTTTAATTCTCTGCAGAGAGCGTTGCAAAAGACAGACAAGTGGGATGCTGACGCTAATGATGGCGTCATCACCACTCACCATCTTGGTGGACTCCTCAAAGTTTGTCAGGATGGTACATATGTCAGACATCCAGGTCCACTCCTTAGGTCTTATGTGTGGAGTCTGACCTGAATATCATCGGCCTTGTTGCAGCTGGTACTCCACAACGTCTCTCTTCTGCTCACAAATCCTTTGCAACATGTGGAGGGTAGAGTTCCAACGTGTGGGGAAATCACACACCAGTCGGTGTGCCGGAAGCTGCAAACGTTGCTGCAACACAGCTAGGGTGGCGGAAGCTGTAGTTGACTTCCAAAAATGAGCTGACAGGCGGCGTACTTTGACGAGCAGATCTGGCAACTCGGGGTATGATTTAAGAAACTGCTGAACCACCAGGTTAAGCACATGAGCCAGCCATGGTACGTGTGTGATCTCGCCTCGCCTCAGAGCCGCCACCAAGTTACGACCATTGTCACACATGACCATGCCTGGATGTAGGTTCAGCGGTCTTAGCCACAGATCTGCCTGCTCTTTCACAACTGTCCAGAACTCACAAGCAGTGTGAGGTTTATCACCTAAGCTTATGAGTTTCAGCACAGCCTGTTGCCGCTTGGCTGAGGCAGTACTGCAGTGCTTCCAGCTTGTAACTGATGTGGTGATATCTGAGATGGAGGCTGAACATGAGGAGGAGGAGGATGATGCGCAGGAGCTGTACACTGTGGGGGCAACTCTGACTGACATAGGGCCCACAATCCTCGGTGTGGGGAGGATGTGTTCCGTCCCAAGGTCCGACTGGGTCCCGGCTTCCACTATGTTTGCCCAGTGTGCCATAAGGGAGATGTACCGTCCCTGGCCACAAGCACTTGTCCACGTGTCCGTTGTCAGGTGGACTCTCCCAGTAACTGCGTTGTTGAAGGCATGGCAGATGTTTTGGGACACGTGCTTGTGTAGTGCGGGGATGGCACACCGGGCAAAATAGTGGCGGTTGGGGACCGAGTACCGAGGGACGGCCACCGCCATAAGGTTAGGGAAGGATTCCGTCTCCACCAGCCTAAAAGGCAGCATTTCCAATGCAAGCAGTCGTGAAATGTGCGAATTTAGGACTGTGGCCTGTGGGGCGTTGGCTGCGAATTTGCGCTTTCGTTCAAAATTCTGGGATATGGACAATTGAACGCTGCGGTGGGACGTGGATGTGGACGTTGATGCTGTTTCTTGAGAAACTGCCATAACAAGTGAAGACTGAGAGAAGGGGGCATCTTTGCATGCAGTATGGACAGGGGATTGCCTTGCACGCACAACAGGGGGTTCTCTTACATGCACAACAGCGGAAGAAGCAGTGGTGACACCCGCTGACACTGGTCGTGGACCCTGGGGTTCGCCCCACAAAGTCGGGTGCTTTTCTGACATGTGCCTGATCATGCTGGTGGTGGGCAGGCTGGTAGTTTTGTCACCTCTGCTGATGCTGGCATGCAGGTGGTACAAATGGCCTTTTTAGGGTTATCAGCAGAGTCTTTAAAAAAATTCCAGACTCTGGAAGACCTACCGGTTGCACTGGCAACGTCCCTCGTGTTGGTATGACGGGGAACTGTTGCTCGCCTTCTGTGTGCGGCCACCAAACTGCTTCTTCCTGCCTGTTGGGGTACTCTGCCTCCCTCCCCCTGTGTGCTGCTGGCCTCGCTCTGCGTGTCCTCCTGCCACGTTGGGTCAGTTACTAGATCATCCACCACCTCCTCCTCTTCAACTTGCGCACCACGATCCTCCTCCTCACTTCATGGCAATTGTGTCTCGTCATCGTCCACCTCTTGTGACAAATTGCCAGCGTCGACTTCCTGTGGCCGTGGCTGTTCAAATATTTGGGCATCGCTACATGGGATCTCCTCTTCCACCACTTCAAGCAGAGCTGGCGAGGGGCACAAATATGGAAATGGACCAGTGAACAGCTCTTCAGAAGGAGGAAGGAGGAAGGAGCATCAGGGTGAGGAGGAGTATTCGGTCGAGACTCACGGCTACTAAAACTTGACCATGTGGAAGACAGACCGGAGGTGGTGGTGCCCAGGTGACTGGAAGTATTATCTGCTATCCAATTAATAACCTGTTCACACTGATCAGTTCGCAATAGTGGTGCTGTTGAGTGCTTCCCTAGTAATTCGGTCAAGAAGTGGGAGCGAGAAGATGTGGCTGTTGGTTGTGGCACATTTTCACCTTGGCCACGGCCCCTTCCTCTACACGCACCATCACCAGAACGTCCAGTTCCACGTCCCTTGCCACGCGCCTTGCCCATTGTAAAGAAGTAAAATAGCTTATACTCGCACTATCAATGGAAAAAGGGTAACAGAAAGGAGATTAGAACCGTGGAAGAGGAAAACCACAGTTCTATTTCTCTGGCCAACACCAGAATCTTTTGAACAGATAAATTTGTGTCTGAACACTGAGCGAGACACTCAATTTTTTTATGTTTTATGTAAAAAAGGCAAAAAGGTGGATAATACAGAGATTTGAACCGTGGAACAGCAAACCACAGTTATAGTTATGTGCCCTACACCAGACTCTTTTAAACAGACATATTTGTGTCTGAACAGTCAGGGAGACACTATTACTGTTTTTTTTTTACGGAAAAAATGACAAAAGCAGGATAATACAGAGATTTGAACAGTGGAACTGCAAAACCAAAGTTCTAGTTATCTGGCCTACACCAGACTCTTTTAAATAGATATATTGGTGTCTGAACAGTCAGGGAGACACTATTACTGTTTTTTTTACGGAAAAAATGCCAAAAGCAGGATAATACAGAGATTTGAACAGTGGAACTGCAAAACCACAGTTCTAGTTATCTGGCCTACACCAGACTCTTTTACATAGATATATTGGTGTCTGAACAGTCAGGGAGACACTATTACTGTTTTTTTTTACGGAAAAAATGCCAAAAGCAGTATAATACAGAGATTTGAACCGTGGAACTGCAAAACCACAGTTCTAGTTATCTGGCCTACACCAGACTCTTTTAAACAGATATATTGGTGTCTGAACAGTCAGAGAGACACTATTACTGTTTTTTTTACGGAAAAAATGCCAAAAGCAGGATAATACAGAGATTTGAACCATGGAACTGCAAAACCGCAGTTCTAGTTATCTGGCCTACACCAGACTCTTTTAAACAGATATAGTTGTGTCTGAACAGTCAGGGAGACACTATTATTGTTTTTTTTACGGAAAAAATGCCAAATGCAGGATAATACAGAGATTTGAACCGTGGAACTGCAAAACCAAAGTTCTAGTTATCTGGCCTACACCAGACTCTTTTAAACAGATATATTTGTGTCTGAACAGTCAGGGAGACACTATTACTGTTTTTTTTTATGGAAAAAATGCCAAAAGCAGGATAGTACAGAGATTTAAACCATGGAACAGCAAAACCACAGTTCTAGTTATCTGGCCTACACCAGACTCTTTTAAACAGATATATTTGTGTCTGAACAGTCAGGGAGACACTATTACTGTTTTTTTTTACGGAAAAAAATGCCAAAAGCAGGATAATACAGAGATTTGAACCGTGGAACTGCAAAACCAAAGTTCTAGTTATATGGCCTACACCAGACTCTTTTAAACAGATATATTGGTGTATGAACAGTCAGGGAGACCCTATTACTGTTTTTTTTACGGAAAAAATGCCAAAAGTAGGATAATACATAGATTTTAACCATGGAACTGCAAAACCACAGTTCTAGTTATCTGGCCTACACCAGACTCTTTTAAACAGATATAGCTGTGTCTGAACAGTCAGGGAGACACTATTACTGTTTTTTTTAACGGAAAAAATGCCAAAAGCAGGATAATACAGAGATTTAAACCGTGGAACTGCAAAACCACAGCTCTAGTTATCTGGCCTACACCAGAATCTTTTAAACAGATATATTGGTGCATGAACAGTCAGGGAGACCCTATTACTGTTTTTTTTACGGAAAAAATGCCAAAAGTAGGATAATACATAGATTTTAACCATGGAACTGCAAAACCACAGTTCTAGTTATCTGGCCTACACCAGAATCTTTTAAACAGATATATTTGTGTCTGAACAGTCAGGGAGACACTATTACTGTTTTTTTTACGGAAAAATTGCCAAAAGCAGGATAATACAGAGATTTGAACCGTGGAACTGCAAAACCAAAGTTCTAGTTATCTGGCTTACACCAGACTCTTTTAAACAGATATATTGGTGTCTGAACAGTCAGGGAGACACTATTACTGTTTTTTTTTTACGGAAAAAATGCCAAAAGCAGGATAATACAGAGATTTGAACCATGGAACTGCAAAACCACAGTTGTAGTTATCTGGCCTACACCAGACTCTTTTAAACAGATATAATTGTGTCTGAACAGTCAGGGAGACACTATTACTGTTTTTTTTTACGGAAAAAATGCGAAAAGCAGGATAATACAGAGATTTGAACCGTGGAACTGCAAAACCAAAGTTCTAGTTATCTGGCCTACACCAGACTCTTTTAAGCAGATATATTGGTGTCTGAACAGTCAGGGAGACACTATTACTGTTTTTTTTTACGGAAAAAATGCCAAAAGCAGGATAATACAGAGATTTGAACCATGGAACTGCAAAACCACAGTTCTAGTTATCTGGCCTACACCAGACTCTTTTAAACAGATATAGTTGTGTCTGAACAGTCAGGGAGACACTATTATTGTTTTTTTTACGGAAAAAATGACAAAAGCAGGATAATACAGAGATTTGAACCGTGGAACTGCAAAACCACAGTTCTAGTTATCTGGCCTACACCAGACTCTTTTAAACAGATATATTGGTGTATGAACAGTCAGGGAGACCCTATTACTGTTTTTTTTACGGAAAAAATGCCAAAAGTAGGATAATACATAGATTTTAACCATGGAACTGCAAAACCACAGTTCTAGTTATCTGGCCTACACCAGACTCTTCTAAACAGATATAGCTGTGTCTGAACAGTCAGGGAGACACTATTACTGTTTTTTTTTACGGAAAAAATGCGAAAAAGCAGGATAATACAGAGATTTGAACCGTGGAACTGCAAAACCACAGTTATAGTTATCTGGCCTACACCAGAATCTTTTAAACAGATATATTTGTGTCTGAACAGTCAGGGAGACACTATTACTGTTTTTTTTACGGAAAAATTGCCAAAAGCAGGATAATACAGAGATTTGAACCGTGGAACTGCAAAACCAAAGTTTTAGTTATCTGGCTTACACCAGACTCTTTTAAACAGATATATTGGTGTCTGAACAGTCAGGGAGACACTATTACTGTTTTTTTTTTACGGAAAAAATGCCAAAAGCAGGATAATACAGAGATTTGAACCATGGAACTGCAAAACCACAGTTCTAGTTATCTGGCCTACACCAGACTCTTTTAAACAGATATAATTGTGTCTGAACAGTCAGGAAGACACTATTACTGTTTTTTTTATGGAAAAAATGCCAAAAGCAGGATAGTACAGAGATTTGAACCATGGAACTGCAAAACCACAGTTCTAGTTATCTGGCCTACACCAGACTCTTTTAAACAGATATATTGGTGTCTGAACAGTCAGGGAGACACTATTACTGTTTTTTTTTTTACGGAAAAAATGCCAAAAGCAGGATAATACAGAGATTTGAACCGTGGAACTGCAAAACCACAGTTCTAGTTATCTGGCCTACACCAGACTCTTTTAAACAGATATATTGGTGTATGAACAGTCAGGGAGACCCTATTACTGTTTTTTTTACGGAAAAAATGCCAAAAGTAGGATAATACATAGATTTTAACCATGGAACTGCAAAACCACAGTTCTAGTTATCTGGCCTACACCAGACTCTTCTAAACAGATATATCTGTGTCTGAACAGTCAGGGAGACACTATTACTGTTTTTTTTTACGGAAAAAATGCCAAAAGCAGGATAATACAGAGATTTGAACCGTGGAACTGCAAAACCACAGTTCTAGTTATCTGGCCTACACCAGAATCTTTTAAACAGATATATTTGTGTCTGAACAGTCAGGGAGACACTATTACTGTTTTTTTTACGGAAAAATTGCCAAAAGCAGGATAATACAGAGATTTGAACCGTGGAACTGCAAAACCAAAGTTTTAGTTATCTGGCTTGCACCAGACTCTTTTAAACAGATATATTGGTGTCTGAACAGTCAGGGAGACACTATTACTGTTTTTTTTTACGGAAAATATGCCAAAAGCAGGATAATACAGAGATTTGAACCATGGAACTGCAAAACCACAGTTCTAGTTATCTGGCCTACACCAGACTCTTTTAAACAGATATAATTGTGTCTGAACAGTCAGGGAGACACTATTATTGTTTTTTTTACGGAAAAAATGCCAAAAGCAGGATAATACAGAGATTTGAACCGTGGAACTGCAAAACCAAAGTTCTAGTTATCTGGCCTACACCAGACTCTTTTAAACAGATATATTTGTGTCTGAACAGTCAGGGAGACACTATTACTGTTTTTTTTTTATGGAAAAAATGCCAAAAGCAGGATAGTGCAGAGATTTGAACCGTGGAACTGCAAAACCACAGTTCTAGTTATGTGGCCTACACCAGACTCTTTTAAACAGATATATTGGTGTCTGAACAGTCAGGAAGACACTATTACTGTTTTTTTTTACGGAAAAAATGCCAAAAGCAGGATAATACAGAGATTTGAACAGTGGAACTGCAAAACCACAGTTCTAGTTATCTGGCCTACACCAGAATCTTTTAAACAGATATATTTGTGTCTGAACAGTCATGGAGACACTATTACTGTTCTTCTTTACGGAAAAATTGCCAAAAGTAGGATAATACAGAAATTTGAACCGTGGAACTGCAAAACCAAAGTTCTAGTTATCTGGCTTACACCAGACTCTTTTAAACAGATATATTGGTGTCTGAACAGTCAGAGAACACTATTACTGTTTTTTTTTAGGAAAAAATGCCAAAAGCAGGATAACACAGAGATTTGAACCGTGGAACTGCAAAACCAAAGTTCTAGTTATCTGGCCTACACCAGACTCTTTTAAACAGATATATTGATGTCTGAACAGTCAGGGAGCCCCTATTACTGTTTTTTTTACGGAAAAAATGCCAAAAGTAGGATAATACATAGATTTTAACCATGGAACTGCAAAACCACAGTTCTAGTTATCTGGCCTACACCAGACTCTTCTAAACAGATATAGCTGTCTCTGAACAGTCAGGGAGACACTATTACTGTTTTTTTTTACGGAAAAAATGCCAAAAGCAGGATAATACAGAGATTTGAACCGTGGAACTGCAAAACCACAGTTCTAGTTATCTGGCCTACACCAGAATATTTTAAACAGATATATTTGTGTCTGAACAGTCAGGGAGACACTATTACTGTTTTTTTTTACGGAAAAATTACCAAAAGCAGGATAATACAGAGATTTGAACCGTGGAACTGCAAAACCAAAGTTTTAGTTATCTGGCTTACACCAGACTCTTTTAAACAGATATATTGGTGTCTGAACAGTCAGGGAGACACTATTACTGTTTTTTTTTTACGGAAAAAATGCCAAAAGCAGGATAATACAGAGATTTGAACCATGGAACTGCAAAACCACAGTTCTAGTTATCTGGCCTACACCAGACTCTTTTAAACAGATATAGCTGCGTCTGAACAGTCAGGGAGACACTATTACTGTTTTTTTTTACGGAAAAAATGCCAAAAGCAGGATAATACAGAGATTTGAACCGTGGAACTGCAAAACCACAGTTCTAGTTATCTGGCCTACACCAGAATCTTTTAAACAGATATATTTGTGTCTGAACAGTCAGGGAGACACTATTACTGTTTTTTTTACGGAAAAATTGCCAAAAGCAGGATAATACAGAGATTTGAACCGTGGAACTGCAAAACCAAAGTTCTAGTTATCTGGCTTACACCAGACTCTTTTAAACAGATATATTGGTGTCTGAACAGTCAGGGAGACACTATTACTGTTTTTTTTTTACGGAAAAAATGCCAAAAGCAGGATAATACAGAGATTTGAACCATGGAACTGCAAAACCACAGTTGTAGTTATCTGGCCTACACCAGACTCTTTTAAACAGATATAATTGTGTCTGAACAGTCAGGGAGACACTATTACTGTTTTTTTTTACGGAAAAAATGCGAAAAGCAGGATAATACAGAGATTTGAACCGTGGAACTGCAAAACCAAAGTTCTAGTTATCTGGCCTACACCAGACTCTTTTAAGCAGATATATTGGTGTCTGAACAGTCAGGGAGACACTATTACTGTTTTTTTTTACGGAAAAAATGCCAAAAGCAGGATAATACAGAGATTTGAACCATGGAACTGCAAAACCACAGTTCTAGTTATCTGGCCTACACCAGACTCTTTTAAACAGATATAGTTGTGTCTGAACAGTCAGGGAGACACTATTATTGTTTTTTTTACGGAAAAAATGACAAAAGCAGGATAATACAGAGATTTGAACCGTGGAACTGCAAAACCACAGTTCTAGTTATCTGGCCTACACCAGACTCTTTTAAACAGATATATTGGTGTATGAACAGTCAGGGAGACCCTATTACTGTTTTTTTTACGGAAAAAATGCCAAAAGTAGGATAATACATAGATTTTAACCATGGAACTGCAAAACCACAGTTCTAGTTATCTGGCCTACACCAGACTCTTCTAAACAGATATAGCTGTGTCTGAACAGTCAGGGAGACACTATTACTGTTTTTTTTTACGGAAAAAATGCGAAAAGCAGGATAATACAGAGATTTGAACCGTGGAACTGCAAAACCACAGTTCTAGTTATCTGGCCTACACCAGAATCTTTTAAACAGATATATTTGTGTCTGAACAGTCAGGGAGACACTATTACTGTTTTTTTTACGGAAAAATTGCCAAAAGCAGGATAATACAGAGATTTGAACCGTGGAACTGCAAAACCAAAGTTTTAGTTATCTGGCTTACACCAGACTCTTTTAAACAGATATATTGGTGTCTGAACAGTCAGGGAGACACTATTACTGTTTTTTTTTTACGGAAAAAATGCCAAAAGCAGGATAATACAGAGATTTGAACCATGGAACTGCAAAACCACAGTTCTAGTTATCTGGCCTACACCAGACTCTTTTAAACAGATATAATTGTGTCTGAACAGTCAGGAAGACACTATTACTGTTTTTTTTATGGAAAAAATGCCAAAAGCAGGATAGTACAGAGATTTGAACCATGGAACTGCAAAACCACAGTTCTAGTTATCTGGCCTACACCAGACTCTTTTAAACAGATATATTGGTGTCTGAACAGTCAGGGAGACACTATTACTGTTTTTTTTTTTACGGAAAAAATGCCAAAAGCAGGATAATACAGAGATTTGAACCGTGGAACTGCAAAACCACAGTTCTAGTTATCTGGCCTACACCAGACTCTTTTAAACAGATATATTGGTGTATGAACAGTCAGGGAGACCCTATTACTGTTTTTTTTACGGAAAAAATGCCAAAAGTAGGATAATACATAGATTTTAACCATGGAACTGCAAAACCACAGTTCTAGTTATCTGGCCTACACCAGACTCTTCTAAACAGATATAGCTGTGTCTGAACAGTCAGGGAGACACTATTACTGTTTTTTTTTACGGAAAAAATGCCAAAAGCAGGATAATACAGAGATTTGAACCGTGGAACTGCAAAACCACAGTTCTAGTTATCTGGCCTACACCAGAATCTTTTAAACAGATATATTTGTGTCTGAACAGTCAGGGAGACACTATTACTGTTTTTTTTACGGAAAAATTGCCAAAAGCAGGATAATACAGAGATTTGAACCGTGGAACTGCAAAACCAAAGTTTTAGTTATCTGGCTTACACCAGACTCTTTTAAACAGATATATTGGTGTCTGAACAGTCAGGGAGACACTATTACTGTTTTTTTTTACGGAAAATATGCCAAAAGCAGGATAATACAGAGATTTGAACCATGGAACTGCAAAACCACAGTTCTAGTTATCTGGCCTACACCAGACTCTTTTAAACAGATATAATTGTGTCTGAACAGTCAGGGAGACACTATTATTGTTTTTTTTACGGAAAAAATGCCAAAAGCAGGATAATACAGAGATTTGAACCGTGGAACTGCAAAACCAAAGTTCTAGTTATCTGGCCTACACCAGACTCTTTTAAACAGATATATTTGTGTCTGAACAGTCAGGGAGACACTATTACTGTTTTTTTTTTATGGAAAAAATGCCAAAAGCAGGATAGTACAGAGATTTGAACCGTGGAACTGCAAAACCACAGTTCTAGTTATCTGGCCTACACCAGACTCTTTTAAACAGATATATTGGTGTCTGAACAGTCAGGGAGACACTATTACTGTTTTTTTTTACGGAAAAAATGCCAAAAGCAGGATAATACAGAGATTTGAACAGTGGAACTGCAAAACCACAGTTCTAGTTATCTGGCCTACACCAGAATCTTTTAAACAGTTATATTTGTGTCTGAACAGTCATGGAGACACTATTACTGTTCTTCTTTACGGAAAAATTGCCAAAAGTAGGATAATACAGAAATTTGAACCGTGGAACTGCAAAACCAAAGTTCTAGTTATCTGGCTTACACCAGACTCTTTTAAACAGATATATTGGTGTCTGAACAGTCAGAGAACACTATTACTGTTTTTTTTTAGGAAAAAATGCCAAAAGCAGGATAACACAGAGATTTGAAACGTGGAACTGCAAAACCAAAGTTCTAGTTATCTGGCCTACACCAGACTCTTTTAAACAGATATATTGATGTCTGAACAGTCAGGGAGCCCCTATTACTGTTTTTTTTACGGAAAAAATGCCAAAAGTAGGATAATACATAGATTTTAACCATGGAACTGCAAAACCACAGTTCTAGTTATCTGGCCTACACCAGACTCTTCTAAACAGATATAGCTGTGTCTGAACAGTCAGGGAGACACTATTACTGTTTTTTTTTACGGAAAAAATGCCAAAAGCAGGATAATACAGAGATTTGAACCGTGGAACTGCAAAACCACAGTTCTAGTTATCTGGCCTACACCAGAATATTTTAAACAGATATATTTGTGTCTGAACAGTCAGGGAGACACTATTACTGTTTTTTTTTACGGAAAAATTACCAAAAGCAGGATAATACAGAGATTTGAACCGTGGAACTGCAAAACCAAAGTTTTAGTTATCTGGCTTACACCAGACTCTTTTAAACAGATATATTGGTGTCTGAACAGTCAGGGAGACACTATTACTGTTTTTTTTTTACGGAAAAAATGCCAAAAGCAGGATAATACAGAGATTTGAACCATGGAACTGCAAAACCACAGTTCTAGTTATCTGGCCTACACCAGACTCTTTTAAACAGATATACTTGTGTCTGAACAGTCAGGGAGACACTATTACTGTTTTTTTTATGGAAAAAATGCCAAAAGCAGGATAGTACAGAGATTTGAACCATGGAACTGCAAAACCACAGTTCTAGTTATCTGGCCTACACCAGACTCTTTTAAACAGATATATTTGTGTCTGAACAGTCAGGGAGACACTATTACTGTTTTTTTTACGGAAAAAATGCCAAAAGTAGGATAATACAGAGATTTGAACCGTGGAACTGCAAAACCAAAGTTCTAGTTATCTGGCCTACACCAGACTCTTTTAAACAGATATATTGGTGTCTGAACAGTCAGGGAGACACTATTACTGTTTTTTTTTTTACGGAAAAAATGCCAAAAGGAGGATAATACAGAGATTTGAACCGTGGAACTGCAAAACCACAGTTCTAGTTATCTGGCCTACACCAGACTCTTTTAAACAGATATATTGGTGTATGAACAGTCAGGGAGACCCTATTACTGTTTTTTTTACGGAAAAAATGCCAAAAGTAGGATAATACATAGATTTTAACCATGGAACCGCAAAACCACAGTTCTAGTTATCTGGCCTACACCAGACTCTTCTAAACAGATATATCTGTGTCTGAACAGTCAGGGAGACACTATTACTGTTTTTTTTTACGGAAAAAATGCCAAAAGCAGGATAATACAGAGATTTGAACTGTGGAACTGCAAAACCACAGTTCTAGTTATCTGGCCTACACCAGAATCTTTTAAACAGATATATTTGTGTCTGAACAGTCAGGGAGACACTATTACTGTTTTTTTTACGGAAAAATTGCCAAAAGCAGGATAATACAGAGATTTGAACCGTGGAACTGCAAAACCAAAGTTTTAGTTATCTGGCTTACACCAGACTCTTTTAAACAGATATATTGGTGTCTGAACAGTCAGGGAGACACTATTACTGTTTTTTTTTTACGGAAAAAATGCCAAAAGCAGGATAATACAGAGATTTGAACCATGGAACTGCAAAACCACAGTTCTAGTTATCTGGCCTACACCAGACTCTTTTAAACAGATATAATTGTGTCTGAACAGTCAGGGAGACACTATTACTGTTTTTTTTACGGAAAAAATGCCAAAAGCAGGATAATACAGAGATTTGAACCGTGGAACTGCAAAACCAAAGTTCTAGTTATCTGGCCTACACATCTCTGTACTATCCTGCTTCTTTTAAACAGATATATTTGTGTCTGAACAGTCAGGGAGACACTATTACTGTTTTTTTTTACGGAAAAAATGCCATAAGCAGGATAATACAGAGATTTGAACCGTGGAACTGCAAAACCACAGTTCTAGTTATCTGGCCTACACCAGAATCTTTTAAACAGATATATTTGTGTCTGAACAGTCAGGGAGACACTATTACTGTTTTTTTTACGGAAAAATTGCCAAAAGCAGGATAATACAGAGATTTGAACCGTGGAACTGCAAAACCAAAGTTTTAGTTATCTGGCTTACACCAGACTCTTTTAAACAGATATATTGGTGTCTGAACAGTCAGGGAGACACTATTACTGTTTTTTTTTACGGAAAATATGCCAAAAGCAGGATAATACAGAGATTTGAACCATGGAACTGCAAAACCACAGTTCTAGTTATCTGGCCTACACCAGACTCTTTTAAACAGATATAATTGTGTCTGAACAGTCAGGGAGACACTATTATTGTTTTTTTTACGGAAAAAATGCCAAAAGCAGGATAATACAGAGATTTGAACCGTGGAACTGCAAAACCAAAGTTCTAGTTATCTGGCCTACACCAGACTCTTTTAAACAGATATATTTGTGTCTGAACAGTCAGGGAGACACTATTACTGTTTTTTTTTTATGGAAAAAATGCCAAAAGCAGGATAGTACAGAGATTTGAACCGTGGAACTGCAAAACCACAGTTCTAGTTATCTGGCCTACACCAGACTCTTTTAAACAGATATATTGGTGTCTGAACAGTCAGGGAGACACTATTACTGTTTTTTTTTACGGAAAAAATGCCAAAAGCAGGATAATACAGAGATTTGAACAGTGGAACTGCAAAACCACAGTTCTAGTTATCTGGCCTACACCAGAATCTTTTAAACAGATATATTTGTGTCTGAACAGTCATGGAGACACTATTACTGTTCTTCTTTACGGAAAAATTGCCAAAAGTAGGATAATACAGAAATTTGAACCGTGGAACTGCAAAACCAAAGTTCTAGTTATCTGGCTTACACCAGACTCTTTTAAACAGATATATTGGTGTCTGAACAGTCAGAGAACACTATTACTGTTTTTTTTTAGGAAAAAATGCCAAAAGCAGGATAACACAGAGATTTGAAACGTGGAACTGCAAAACCAAAGTTCTAGTTATCTGGCCTACACCAGACTCTTTTAAACAGATATATTGATGTCTGAACAGTCAGGGAGCCCCTATTACTGTTTTTTTTACGGAAAAAATGCCAAAAGTAGGATAATACATAGATTTTAACCATGGAACTGCAAAACCACAGTTCTAGTTATCTGGCCTACACCAGACTCTTCTAAACAGATATAGCTGTGTCTGAACAGTCAGGGAGACACTATTACTGTTTTTTTTTACGGAAAAAATGCCAAAAGCAGGATAATACAGAGATTTGAACCGTGGAACTGCAAAACCACAGTTCTAGTTATCTGGCCTACACCAGAATATTTTAAACAGATATATTTGTGTCTGAACAGTCAGGGAGACACTATTACTGTTTTTTTTTACGGAAAAATTACCAAAAGCAGGATAATACAGAGATTTGAACCGTGGAACTGCAAAACCAAAGTTTTAGTTATCTGGCTTACACCAGACTCTTTTAAACAGATATATTGGTGTCTGAACAGTCAGGGAGACACTATTACTGTTTTTTTTTTACGGAAAAAATGCCAAAAGCAGGATAATACAGAGATTTGAACCATGGAACTGCAAAACCACAGTTCTAGTTATCTGGCCTACACCAGACTCTTTTAAACAGATATACTTGTGTCTGAACAGTCAGGGAGACACTATTACTGTTTTTTTTATGGAAAAAATGCCAAAAGCAGGATAGTACAGAGATTTGAACCATGGAACTGCAAAACCACAGTTCTAGTTATCTGGCCTACACCAGACTCTTTTAAACAGATATATTTGTGTCTGAACAGTCAGGGAGACACTATTACTGTTTTTTTTACGGAAAAAATGCCAAAAGTAGGATAATACAGAGATTTGAACCGTGGAACTGCAAAACCAAAGTTCTAGTTATCTGGCCTACACCAGACTCTTTTAAACAGATATATTGGTGTCTGAACAGTCAGGGAGACACTATTACTGTTTTTTTTTTTACGGAAAAAATGCCAAAAGGAGGATAATACAGAGATTTGAACCGTGGAACTGCAAAACCACAGTTCTAGTTATCTGGCCTACACCAGACTCTTTTAAACAGATATATTGGTGTATGAACAGTCAGGGAGACCCTATTACTGTTTTTTTTACGGAAAAAATGCCAAAAGTAGGATAATACATAGATTTTAACCATGGAACCGCAAAACCACAGTTCTAGTTATCTGGCCTACACCAGACTCTTCTAAACAGATATATCTGTGTCTGAACAGTCAGGGAGACACTATTACTGTTTTTTTTTACGGAAAAAATGCCAAAAGCAGGATAATACAGAGATTTGAACTGTGGAACTGCAAAACCACAGTTCTAGTTATCTGGCCTACACCAGAATCTTTTAAACAGATATATTTGTGTCTGAACAGTCAGGGAGACACTATTACTGTTTTTTTTACGGAAAAATTGCCAAAAGCAGGATAATACAGAGATTTGAACCGTGGAACTGCAAAACCAAAGTTTTAGTTATCTGGCTTACACCAGACTCTTTTAAACAGATATATTGGTGTCTGAACAGTCAGGGAGACACTATTACTGGTTTTTTTTACGGAAAAAATGCCAAAAGCAGGATAATACAGAGATTTGAACCATGGAACTGCAAAACCACAGTTCTAGTTATCTGGCCTACACCAGACTCTTTTAAACAGATATAATTGTGTCTGAACAGTCAGGGAGACACTATTACTGTTTTTTTTACGGAAAAAATGCCAAAAGCAGGATAATACAGAGATTTGAACCGTGGAACTGCAAAACCAAAGTTCTAGTTATCTGGCCTACACATCTCTGTACTATCCTGCTTCTTTTAAACAGATATATTTGTGTCTGAACAGTCAGGGAGACACTATTACTGTTTTTTTTTATGGAAAAAATGCCAAAAGCAGGATAGTACAGAGATTTGAACCGTGGAACTGCAAAACCACAGTTCTAGTTATCTGGCCTACACCAGACTCTTTTAAACAGATATATTGGTGTCTGAACAGTCAGGGAGACACTATTACTGTTTTTTTTTACGGAAAAAATGCCAAAAGCAGGATAATACAGAGATTTGAACAGTGGAACTGCAAAACCACAGTTCTAGTTATCTGGCCTACACCAGAATCTTTTAAACAGATATATTTGTGTCTGAACAGTCATGGAGACACTATTACTGTTCTTCTTTACGGAAAAATTGCCAAAAGTAGGATAATACAGAAATTTGAACCATGGAACTGCAAAACCAAAGTTCTAGTTATCTGGCTTACACCAGACTCTTTTAAACAGATATATTGGTGTCTGAACAGTCAGGGAGACACTATTACTGTTTTTTTTTAGGAAAAAATGCCAAAAGCAGGATAACACAGAGATTTGAACCGTGGAACTGCAAAACCAAAGTTCTAGTTATCTGGCCTACACCAGACTCTTTTAAACAGATATATTGGTGCCTGAACAGTCACAGACACACTCAATTTTTTTTTTTTTGGGGGGGGGGGATACCAATAAGTTTAATAAGACGGGTATTTGTACAGTCTGACTGAGGGGAAAATAAAATACAGGATTTAGATGAAAAAAAAGGATTTTTCCTGGCCTCTGAGACCTGGGGATAAGTCTAGCAATTTGACCAGCAGGAGCACACAGGACTGTAATGCACTGTTTGTTGGTATAACCACTGCGTCTCCTATACAGCCTGCCTGCCAGATATCTGGACTGTTTGTTTGATTTGGCAGGCTATAGAGACCCTACACTACCTATTTTGTACTATATATTTCTCCCTAACTCTGCAGCACTGACCTTACACTGTCTGATCCCGGGCGACTGTGTCCAAGATGGCGGCGCCCGGTTTTAAATATTCGAGGTGACGCTGTGCGGCCAGCCAATCACTGTAATGACCACAAACAACATGGCTGCGGCATTACAGTGACTGGCTGGCAATCCCTGCATGTTCATTGGCTCTGTAAAGAGCGCCAAACGTGCAGGGCGGAGACCCGAGCTCCCGCCCGAGTAACCCGGAAATGCTCTGTGCTCGCCAAAAGGAGGATAATACAGAGATTTGAACCGTGGAACTGCAAAACCACAGTT
Source organism: Phyllobates terribilis (assembly GCF_046119375.1). Lineage (NCBI taxonomy): Eukaryota > Metazoa > Chordata > Amphibia > Anura > Dendrobatidae > Phyllobates > Phyllobates terribilis. The sequence continues at coordinate 497,966,559 of NW_027362761.1, read as the reverse complement.
CTAGTTATCTGGCCTACACCAGACTCTTTTAAACAGATATATTGGTGTCTGAACAGTCAGGGAGACACTATTACTGTTTTTTTTTACGGAAAAAATGCCAAAAGCAGGATAATACAGAGATTTGAACCGTGGAACTGCAAAACCAAAGTTCTAGTTATCTGGCCTACACCAGACTCTTTTAAACAGATATATTTGTGTCTGAACAGTCAGGGAGACACTATTACTGTTTTTTTTTATGGAAAAAATGCCAAAAGCAGGATAGTACAGAGATTTGAACCGTGGAACTGCAAAACCACAGTTCTAGTTATCTGGCCTACACCAGGATCTTTTAAACAGATATATTGGTGTCTGAACAGTCAGGGAGACACTATTACTGTTTTTTTTTACGGAAAAAATGCCAAAAGCAGGATAATACAGAGATTTGAACAGTGGAACTGCAAAACCACAGTTCTAGTTATCTGGCCTACACCAGAATCTTTTAAACAGATATATTTGTGTCTGAACAGTCATGGAGACACTATTACTGTTCTTCTTTACGGAAAAATTGCCAAAAGTAGGATAATACAGAAATTTGAACCGTGGAACTGCAAAACCAAAGTTCTAGTTATCTGGCTTACACCAGACTCTTTTAAACAGATATATTTGTGTCTGAACAGTCAGGGAGACACTATTACTGTTTTTTTTTAGGAAAAATTGCCAAAAGCAGGATAATACAGAGATTTGAACCGTGGAACTGCAAAACCAAAGTTTTAGTTATCTGGCTTACACCAGACTCTTTTAAACAGATATATTGGTGCCTGAACAGTCACAGACACACTCAATTTTTTTTTTTTGGGGGGGGGGGGGATACCAATAAGTTTAATAAGACGGGTATTTGTACAGTCTGACTGAGGGAAAAATAAAATACAGGATTTAGATGAAAAAAAAGGATTTTTCCTGGCCTCTGAGACCTGGGGATAAGTCTAGCAATTTGACCAGCAGGAGCACACAGGACTGTAATGCACTGTTTGTTGGTATAACCACTGCGTCTCCTATACAGCCTGCCTGCCAGATATCTGGACTGTTTGTTTGATTTGGCAGGCTATAGAGACCCTACACTACCTATTTTGTACTATATATTTCTCCCTAACTCTGCAGCACTGACCTTACACTGTCTGATCCCGGGCGACTGTGTCCAAGATGGCGGCGCCCGGTTTTAAATATTCGAGGTGACGCTGTGCGGCCAGCCAATCACTGTAATGACCACAAACAACATGGCTGCGGCATTACAGTGACTGGCTGGCAATCCCTGCATGTTCATTGGCTCTGTAAAGAGCGCCAAACGTGCAGGGCGGAGACCCGAGCTCCCGCCCGAGTAACCCGGAAATGCTCTGTGCTCGCCGAACATCCCGAGTAATGAGATGCTCGGGCGAGTAACGAGCAGTGTCGAGCATGCTCGCTCAACACTATATATAACCCAAAGTTATATGATGAGAACTCACTGTGTACTGTATGTTAAGTAGATGGGAACTTCTCAAGCCATCTACTGTACTTAATATTTTCGGTGATATATCATGCCTACTCTTATATTCATAGAAAAAGCTGTGGCAATCAAATGCTCAATCTCAATACTGTTACTTTATATTTTCATCAATGGAAAGAAGTAAAGTAAAACATATGTACATAAGATAGGTTTTCCTCTTTTAAATTTTATAATGGAACATGCTAGGTCTAAAAAAAATCAGCCTTACGTTTACCCCCTGCCACTCCAGCACATCCAGGTGACATGGCTGCAACGATAAAGACATGGCTATAGCACGTTAAAGCTGCATACAATCCAAGGGCTCTGTGGTAATGCCAATGTGATGGCTCAAGACCACTGAGCCTAATGATTGGCTGCAGCAGTCACATGCTGTAGTCGTGATGTCACAAGTCTTTCTCAACAAAGAATGGGACAGTGGTGGAGTGTCGATGCAGTAGCATCAGTTTTAAGAAAGACAGAATTTATTATCCAGGAGAGATCTAGAAGAGTCTAATGTTAATTTACCATTTTTCTGCAATTTTGCTTCCTTTCCCTGACCCTTGGGACAATTATAAAGCCATTTAGTGCAAAAAAATAAATTCCACCAAAGTTATGAGTTCTGTACAGACATCATGCAGTAGCAAGGGGAAAATTGAACTAATGGATCCCCTCTCTCCATAGACCCCATAGCAGCTGAATGGTTTGCCTTACCCATCACCGTTGGATAAATCAATAAGTTATATTGATATGTATACATATAAAAAGCATAATAACATATCCTATTTTTCTGACCAAATTTTCTGACAAACACCAAAAAGAAACAATTTTTCTAAAATCTGTGAGCTTCTCATAGTCCGGAGGATGCGTCTTTCGTAATGAATAGGCGCGCTGATAGAGATTCTTTTCCGATCACTGAGAGAGAATATGATTTTTTTACAATTTGCTCTGAGCGAATTCAGCAAAATAGCAGCCAGCTGAAGATGCCATTTTTCTGAAATGTATAAGGCTGGCAAATATTAAAAAAAAAGTGAGACATCACTGTTCACCTGTCCCACCATACCTGCAGACCGCTGTCTGGTCCTCTACCTCGGCTTTTTCTCCTTCCCCCTTTCTGCATACTCTCTTCAGCCAAGCCATGTCTTCCAGCTTGAGTAGGCCTCGAACTTCACTGTGCTCAGTGCCGTTGAGATGTTACGACGCGCGTAGAGTGATGTTCAAGGCCTTGTCTAGCTGGTAGATCAGGCTTGAAGTAAAGAGGCCTAAGGAAAGAGACCAGCGGACCAGACGGTAGGCTGCGGGGACAGCTGGACCTGCAAGTATTACATTTTTTTCTGTTTTACATCCTATTTTTTTTCCATGTTTATTATGCTCTGGGATCTGGAGGACATTCAGTTTGCAAATAATAACTTTGCTGCAAATCAAATTTTCATGTTGAATCCAGGGTATTTGGTGAATGTTGACAGATTTGATCATCTCTAACGCTGATTTATGTGATCAGTGCAGAGCACTAAGCTGAACTTATGTGTCACCCTGGCCTGGATGCCACAAGTGTAATTAAAGCTGTGTCTGAGAGCAAGGGGGAGGTTCTCTAGTCAGGGGAACATTAGCATGCAGTACCTCCTGTCTCAGGCCAGTAGGGGGAGCAGGCAGCCCCTATAAAAGCTGGTGCTGGGGGCAGGGTTAGGGAGAACTTGATGGCCTGTCTCAGCACTGAGACTTGTCCCAGAGCAGAGCAGGGACAGACAGTCGTATTGCACCTAAGAGGAAGTGTGGCAGGAGGAGAGCCACAGGCCAGAGACAAGAGGCGAAGAGAGCCTGTCTTGGCAGATAAAGGACTTAATCTACCAGACTTTGGTGTCTGAGGCTGGGAGGATTCCACATTCTCCAGCAGATAACCAGTCCGCAAGGGACTGTATATTCCTTGGCCTAAGAAGCCTGGAGGCCCTGCCACAACCGAAGGGACCAGTAAAGCCGTACAAGGCTGGGAGCAGAAAGGAACCCACGTCGCAGGCCATACAGGCGAGAATACACGGAAAGCTCGGAAACGTGGGCTGTTACCCTATAACGAGGAGATAGCCAGAGGGAGCGCAGAAAGCACAGTAGGCCTACACCCTCACCCTGACCAGGGCCAATTTCCCCGTTGCTCTCAGACATCCAGGTCCCCTCCTAGCTGGGACTGTTTATGGGTCAGTTTACCTGTTTTAGTAAAGACCCTGGACTGCAACTTGTTGTCTGTGTGCTCCTTGCTCCTCCAGCACTATCGGCACCGGGACTCTCACTACCATCACTCCCACCATCCACCACACTGCCCTGGGGCCGCACTCTTCCCGTGGGGTGTCACACCATCCCAGCTGCATATATCATCAGCCCCAGCGGTCTGCCCTGCAGCGGCGGTTCCTAATGACCGCAAATCCACGGGTGGCGTAGTCGGACATAATCAATAGCACGTAACGGACTACCACTGGCCTGACTACCCTGAGCCACGGAACCGGGTTGCCACTACTACCCCCATCGCTCCCTATTGCCCGGATCCGAGTGCCCCACGGCCCAGGGGGCGAGTCAGCTTTGGCGTAGTCGGCAGGATTTCGTGCCCGCAACCACCGGGTACTGCATGCCTGAAAAAGACTTTTGTAACTTACCTGTGGCGAAGTTTCCCGCCGTCCGGAGCCGATTCCCGCCATCAGACTCCATCTTGGACCGTTTCCCGCCGTCTTCTGCCGCCTTCCCGCCATCCGCAGCTGTTTCCCGCCATCGGACGCCATCTTCAGGACGCCGCGCGGGAAGAAGAGGGGCGTGGACGTCAAAACCGCGCGAGATCCGAAGCTCCGCCCCACGCACCGACGCTGCGCAAGGTCCTGGAAGGGAGAGAGAGCGACGCTGACGTCATCAGGACGCGACGGCTGGTCCTCGTCCATAGCAGCAGCAGCGGAGCCGCGGCCTACAGAAGAGGATCGTCGGAAGGTAGGCCACGCTTAACTAGGGGGGAGGAAGATGTCGGACACAGAGGCGCCCACTACCACCAACGCGGCTGCAGCAGCGGTGATGCCCTTTTCCCTGCCCTACATCCCTGGAGCGGCCTGGCTGCCCAAGTACTCAGGGGAGCCCCATGCCCTAACTGACTTTAAGGAAAGGCTGTACAGTTTGTTCCAGGTTTACCCCCTGACAGAGGAACAGAAGGTCAGCATATTGACAGGGCAGTTAACTGGCGCAGCCCAAAGGGAGGTAAAATCATGGCCCACTGAGGAGAAAAGGACTGTGAAGGGTATTCTGGCCCGGCTGCGGGGTACCTTTGACACACGTACCTCCACTGAAATTAAAATGAGGTTCTATGGATGTAAGCAGAGGGCACAGGACAGCATCAGAGACTATGCCCTAAATCTGCAGGAAGCCTTGAGGGCTATTCAACAAACTGACCCTGGCAGTGTGCAGGAAACGGATAAGCTGCTAACAGAACAATTCATAGAAGGTCTGCTGTCTAGCGCCCACAGGGCCCAACTGCGCCTCATGTTCTTTCAGAACCCCGACCTGACTTTTGCCCAATTTAAGGACAGGGCCATAAGGGTGCTCCGTGAATCTGCAACCAGTGGCGCTATAAACCCCCGGCGCCCTGCTCTCACCTACCACCAGGAGGCGGCGCCCTCCTCTATGGACCCCGTGGGGGCAGATGCACAGGCCCTGAACCAAGCCCCGTCGAAAGACCTGCACCACCAAGACCAGGAGCTGACCAGGAGCGTCGCGGAGTTGACCAGGACCGTCCAGGCATTGCAAGTGGACCCGTCAAGACCCATCGAGCTGGCTTCAAGTCCGGAGGATGTCCCGTGGCGTCGACAGAGGAGGATCCCGTCGTTCCGAGGGAGGCCCACAGACCGCTACGCAGAGGATGGACAGCCCATTTGCCGTCGATGCAACCAGCCCGGACACATTTCCAGGTGCTGTAATTTAAACGGGTCCAACCTGGGGCAGAGGGCCAACCCCCAGGCATAAGATCACCAGGCCCTTACAATTGGCGTAATAAGTACGTTGGGGGGCGCCCGGTTTTACCCGTGGTGTTGGACGGTATCCCCATGAGCGCCTTGCTGGATACTGGGTCGCAAGTAACCACTATCCCTTATGTACTTTTTAAGCAGTATTGGACTGATGCTGATATCACACGGTATCCAGACAGTAACTTGAGCATCATCGCCAGTAATGGCTTACCCGTGCCGCAGATGGGGTTCAAGGAGATGACCATTAAAATTGGTAAAGTTGAACTGCCGGCACAGGGAGTGATTATTGTGGACATTGACCGTCGTGAAAGTCACCCTAAAATATCTGTGGGTACTAACGTAATTGAAAATTGTCTTTCAGAGGTAATTGTAATCTTACAACAGGTGGCGGTGAATGCTAGTTCCAGCCAACAGAGAGTCCTCAACAAGGAGATAAAAGCCCTGATGAGACGGCAGCAGGTAGAACTGTCTGGTGGTGAGATCGGTAGCGTAAGGCTGAGTGACCCATTTCCCATTTCCATGCCTCCCAAAAGTGAAATGATGATCTGGTGTCGGACTGCAATCGGGTTGAGAGGTAGAGACTACCAAGCCATGGTAGAACCCGTGTACTCAGACAGCAGGCCCACCATTTTGACAGCACGGGGGGTGGTTGATGTCCGTCATGGGAGGGTGCCCGTCCGCATTCTCAACATTGGGGAGAGGGAAGTACACTTACCCAGGTACGCTACACTCGCCAAACTGTTTGTTGTCGAACACAAAGCTATCAGGGCCGTGGAACCCTTGCTTCCATCTCCTCAGGCGGAGGGTAATGGCTCCCAGAAACAAAAGGAGGACTGGTGCCAGAAACTCCATGTGGGTGCTGACTCCACTCCCCTGCACCAAAAACAAGGAGTCTACCGGGTGGTACAGGGGTACGAGAGAGTCTTTAGTAAGCACCCGCTAGACTTCGGCAGAGTAAAAGGGATAGAACACCACATCCCCACAGGGAGCCACCCACCAATAAAAGAAAGACACCGACCTGTACCCCCTGCACACTATCAGAATGCAAAGGGCATGCTAAGAGAAATGAAAGAGGCTGGGGTCATTAGAGATAGCTGTAGCCCCTGGGCAGCCCCCTTGGTTCTGGTGAAAAAGAAAGACGGCACCATGAGAATGTGCGTGGACTATAGACAAATCAACCGTATCACCCACAAAGACGCATATCCGCTGCCTAGAATAGAGGAGTCTTTAGCCGCACTAAAATCTGCTAACTTCTTTTCTACTTTGGACCTTACTAGCGGGTACTGGCAGGTTCCTGTGGCAGAGGCTGACAAGGAGAAGACCGCCTTCACCACCCCGATGGGACTGAGTGAGTTCAACTGTATGCCCTTCGGGCTCTGCAACGCACCAGGGACCTTCCAGAGGCTGATGGAATGCTGTCTAGGGCACCGAAACTTTGAGACGGTCCTCCTTTACCTGGACGACGTGATCGTCTATTCGAAGACCTACGAGGACCATCTCAAACACCTGGCTGAGGTGTTCGAAGCCCTGGCAGGCTATGGCCTGAAGGTGAAACCATCGAAGTGTCACCTGCTGAAACCAAAGGTCCAGTACCTAGGGCACGTGGTTAGCGTGGAAGGAGTGGCCCCCGACCCTGACAAGGTCACGGCAATCAAGAGCTGGCCAAGCCCCTCGAACATCAAAGAGGTGAGACAGTTTCTCGGGTTGGTAGGCTACTACCGAAGATTCATCCCCGGGTTTACCAAGATGGCAGCTCCAATGCAGGACCTCCTGATCGGACAGTCTAAGTCCAGGAGTCAAAAGCCACCCTTCAAGTGGGATAAACCGGAAGAGGAGTCCTTCCGCCAGTTGAAGATGGCCCTCACGGGGGATGAGATCCTGGCCTACCCTGATTATGGCCAGCCTTTTATCCTTCACACAGACGCCAGTAATGTGGGACTGGGAGCCGTACTGTCCCAAAACCAACAGGGCAGAGAAAGGGTGATCGCGTACGCCAGCCGGAAGCTGAGACCCACTGAGAGGAACCCGGAGAATTACAGCTCTTTCAAGCTAGAATTCTTGGCGGTGGTGTGGGCCGTGATGGAACGCTTCAAGCATTACCTGGCCTCCGCAAAGTTCACCGTGTACATGGACAACAACCCGTTGACACACCTGGACAATGCAAGACTGGGTGCCCTGGAACAGCGGTGGATGGCCCGTCTCTCCAACTATGACTTCGTGATCAAGTACCGGGCAGGCAAAACCAAGGATGCCTCACTTACCTGAAAGTGACGAAGACCCAGAAGAGCTGGAGGAGGTAGAACTCCCCGCGTTTCACCGGTATGGAGCCGCTCAATACTCTCACCGCGTGAAGGAGGAGGATCTAACAACTGTGATGATCAACCCCCTACCTCACCACAGCTGGGCCGAGACCCAAGGTAGTGACCCTGCTGTCCGCCTGGTGAAAGATCTGCTGACCCAGGAAGATGCCCGCATAGATCCGGATGCTCCAGAGGAAGCCAAGCAGCTATGGAAAGAGAAGAGCAAGCTGTTCCTCTACGAAGGCAAGTTGTGCAGAAGGATTGTCAACCACCGGACGCACGAGCTGACCTGGCAAGTCGTGGTCCCAAGGCGGGATGCAGCTATGGTCCTGGGGGCTTACCATGACAGAGCGGGACACTTCGGTTGGAAGAAACTGGAGTTCCTACTAAGAGGAAGGTTCTTTTGGGTCGGCATGTGAGGAGCTGTAGAAAAGTGGTGCAGAGACTGTGGCCCTTGTCACCTAAAGAGGAAGGACCGCACCAGCCAGAAGACACCCTTGAGGCCCATCGTCACCACGCAGCCTCTTGAGCTGGTAGCTCTAGACCACGTCAAGTTGGCTCCAAGCCGGTCAGGGTACATCTACGCCCTGACAATCGTGGACCACTATTCCCGTTTTCTAGTGGTGGTCCCGGTAAAGGACTTGACAGCCCAAACAGCGGCCAGAGCCTTCCAACAATACTTCTGCCGTCCACACGGGTATCCGGAACAGGTCCTGACAGACCAGGGTCCAGCGTTCGAGGCTGAAATCTTCCAGGAGTTCTGCAACCTCTATGGCTGTAAGAAGATTCGTATGACGCCTTACCACCCACAAACCAACGGGATGTATGAGAAGATGAACAACATAGTCATTGATCTCCTGAAGACGTTGCCCCTGGAGGAACGCAGCCTGTGGCCAGAAAAACTGCCGGACCTGATAGACTTATACAATCACATCCCGGTGAATGCTACCAACTGCACCCCGGCTTACCTGATGCGAGCCAGACCGGGTAAGCTGCCCGTAGACCTGGAGATGGGAGTCCTAACACCTGAGGACACCTCCCCGGATGCAGACTGGGATACGGAAAGGCAACTGCAGTACAAGAAGGTACAGGAGAGTGTGGAGAGGAGCTTGGCCCAGGTGAGAGAAAGGCAAGAAAGACTCTTCAACCAACACGCCCCTGCTGGTCCCCTAGAACCTGGTGAGCAGGTCCTAAAGCGAAAAAGAAGGCTACATAAGTTGGACGACCAGTGGGAAAGGGAACCCAACACCGTACTGCAGTCTGACCACGACAACCCAAAGGTGTGCGTGATCACCAAGGACGGAGGAGAAATCACTAGTACCGTCTCCAGAGACCACCTCAAAAGGTGCCCCGAGCAACTCCGTAGTGCAGAAGAGGATCAGAGTGACCTTGAACCCGCAGAGGACAAGGAAGAAATGATCAGCACCGTTCTCGGAGAGTTCCCTCAGTCCTGGACTCGCATAAATGATGCCATAGTGGTACCCGTCCTGCATTTCCTGCAACCGGCACAGCAACAACCAACACCAGAGCCGGAAGGTGAAAAGGAGCAAGCGGTTCCAGAGGCAGAAGAGCCTGTACCAGCAGCCCAGGAGAGTCAACCCTCTGCTGACAGTGAGCCTGCCATGCCTGAGGTAAGCCAAAGGACCCGCAGACAGCTGCCTGCCCTACCTGTACACCCAGCTGGTAGCTGTACCCCTAACGCTAGTGGGAAAAGCAGAGTCAGTCCACCACCAGACAGTGGGCTACGTAGGTCAACCAGGAGCACAAAGGGGCAGATACCCGCTCGCTGGAGAATATAGAGCACGCAAAAATTGTAAATAACCCTGTTACCAAATGTTGAATTGTTTGCCAAGTTACATGCATGTTTGGTAATTCTGTGTTTCAGTTTCTTGCAGCTACCATAAGGACTCAAAGGTTATGGACTTTTTATAACCGGGACATGGTATGGACTGCGTTCGGAGCCTAACCCAGGAATGAACTAAGACTGTAAAGGACTTGGGGTAGGACAGACCCCCACCTGGTTAAGGCTCCCCGTTGTGCTGGTGATATGGACACCCGGTCACAGACCACAATGTGACCTTAAGAACTCAATCTGTGCGTCGTCTGTCTGTTATTGTTTTATGGTTATGCATATTGTCTTTGTTTATTGTTTAGTCCCGGAGTACTAAATTTTACTAGGGGGGAATGTGTCACCCTGGCCTGGATGCCACAAGTGTAATTAAAGCTGTGTCTGAGAGTAAGGGGGAGGTTCTCTAGTCAGGGGAACATTAGCATGCAGTACCTCCTGTCTCAGGCCAGTAGGGGGAGCAGGCTGCCCCTATAAAAGCTGGTGCTGGGGGCAGGGTTAGGGAGAACTTGATGGCCTGTCTCAGCACTGAGACTTGTCCCAGAGCAGAGCAGGGACAGACAGTCGTATTGCACCTAAGAGGAAGTGTGGCAGGAGGAGAGCCACAGGCCAGAGACAAGAGGCAAAGAGAGCCTGTCTTGGCAGATAAAGGACTTAATCTACCAGACTTTGGTGTCTGAGGCTGGGAGGATTCCACATTCTCCAGCAGATAACCAGTCCGCAAGGGACTGTATATTCCTTGGCCTAAGAAGCCTGGAGGCCCTGCCACAACCGAAGGGACCAGTAAAGCCGTACAAGGCTGGGAGCAGAAAGGAACCCACATCGCAGGCCATACAGGCGAGAATACACGGAAAGCTCGGAAACGTGGGCTGTTACCCTATAACGAGGAGATAGCCAGAGGGAGCACAGAAAGCACGGTAGGCCTACACCCTCACCCTGACCAGGGCCAATTTCCCCGTTGCTCTCAGACATCCAGGTCCCCTCCTAGCTGGGACTGTTTATGGGTCAGTTTACCTGTTTTAGTAAAGACCCTGGACTGCAACTTGTTGTCTGTGTGCTCCTTGCTCCTCCAGCACTATCGGCACCGGGACTCTCACTACCATCACTCCCACCATCCACCACACTGTCCTGGGGCCGCACTCTTCCCGTTGGGAGTCACACCATCCCAGCTGCATATATCATCAGCCCCAGCGGTCTGCCCTGCAGCGGCGGTTCCTAATGACCGCAAATCCACGGGTGGCGTAGTCGGACATAATCAATAGCACGTAACGGACTACCACTGGCCTGACCACCCTGAGCCACGGAACCGGGTTGCCACTACTACCCCCATTGCTCCCTATTGCCCGGATCCGAGTGCCCCACGGCCCAGGGGGCGAGTCACTTACACATTAGTAAAGCTGATCAGGACATGGACAGTTCTCACCATATATTTTACTTATTTTCTGATATGTAAAACTGGGGTGAGTTTTATAGTAAGGCGAGTTCTGTAGTCTAAAAAATACGATAGTGTTGAAGTTGCTTTTAAACGACTTGGTGCAGTTGAATCTAATCAATCTTAACACTGTTGGGCTTAATTTCACGTTCTATACCCTGAGAGTGCCTAACTGGACCACATCCACAGGCATCCTATGCAGGGGCGGATTAAGAGTAGCCAAGGCCCCAGGCAGCTTTTTTGCATGGGCCCCCCAGTACCCTACATATCACGTGACATGCCACATGATGTTTTTGGGAGGTCATGTGACAGGCCACGTGATGAACTCACATGTGCTCTGGTGCACATCTCTAGACGCTAATTTTTTTTCCCTTACATACAGCACTAAACATAACAATGGAGAATACCATATAATAGGGGACGATGCTATACATAACAATAGACTATATCATGTTATAAGGGATGGGGCTATACATAACAATAGAGGATACCATGTTATAAGGGACGGGGCTATACATAACAATAGAGGATACCATGTTATAAGGGACGGGGCTATACAAAACAATAGAGGATACCATGTTATAAGGGACGGGGCTATACATAACAATAGAGGATACCATGTTATAAGGGACGGGGCTATACATAACGATAGAGGATACCATGTTATAAGGGACGGGTCCAGTGGCGTACCGTGACCGCGGGGGGCCCCAAGCAGCGGGGGGACCCAAGCAGCGTGGGGACGAGTTGTATAGGTGAGTATTGGTGGATAGTGGTGGGGGAGGTTGCGGCGGAGCGGAGCACACACAGTAGCAGCTGAAGCAGCTATCACATGTGCCCGCTGCTAAAGGGACATGGGCGTGGAGAAGAGGGAATATTCATTCTCTTTAGTAGTGGGCTCGGAGGAGCGCTGAGTCGCAGCTAATGCTGACAGTGCCTGCTACTAAAGAGAATGCATATTCACGCTTCTCCACGCCCATAGTCCTGGCGTGGAGAGGAGTGAATATGCCGGCAGCAGCAGCTCACCTCAGGATCTGAGAATGCGCGTTGCTCAGATGCCGACATGAGCTGCAGCAGACAGGACGCAGCGCTGGAGGAGAGGTGAGGAAGGAAGGTGAGTATTAGTGTTTTTTGTGTGTGCAGTGATTGGGGGATGAGGGGGCCATAGATACCAGGATTGGGGGTTTGGGGGAGCCACACATACCAAGATTGGGGGTTTGAGGGGACCACATATACCAGGATTGGGGGATTGAGGGGGCCACGCATACCAGGATTGGGGGATTGAGGAGGCCACGCTTACCAGGATTGGGGGATTGAGGAGGCCACGCATACCAGGATTGGGGGATTGAGGAAGCCACACATACCAGGATTGGGGGATTGAGGAGGCAACACATACCAGGATTGGGGGATGAGGGGTGCCATACGTACCAGGATTTGAGGATGAGGAGTGCCATACGTACCAGGATTGGTAAATTTACTATTAGCTGCTGCATTTACCACCCTAGGCTTACACTCGAGTCAATACGTTTTTCCAGTTTTTTTGTAGTAAAATTATGGGCCTCGGCTTATACTCAGGTCGGCTTATTTAAAATATATGGTATTTTAAAAATCAGTGAGTACGTGGTGCCCATAATACTGTAGGACTGTGGGGTGCATTATACTATATGGGGGCAGCATTTTACCCTATGGGGTGTGTAATATACTGTATGGAGAACTGTGGGGAGTGAATTATATTCTATGGAGGACCATGGTAAATTCATTATACTATATGGAGGATTATGGGGGGCGCATTATACTATATGGAGGATTATGGGGGCGCATTATACTATATAGAGGATTATCAGTGGCGTATTATACTATATGGAAGGCTATGTGGGGCCATTATAATATTTTGAGGGCTACGTGGGGGGGGGGCCATTATACTGTTTGGAAGGCTAGTGCAGGCCATTATACTGTATGTAAGCCCATTATAGTGTATGGAGGGCTCTGTGGGGGTCACAGTTGGGGGATCATACTGTGTTGGTGTCACCATACTTAGCCTTGGGAGTTGAAGTGGGGTACTGTAGGGTCATTATACTGTGCATGTGGATGCTAATGTGGAGGAATGCACCATGGGGGTATCATACTGTGTCTGGGGGGCACTTTTGTTGGCATCATACTTTATGGGGAAATGAAAGAGGGATCTAAGACTTTAGCAGGAGGAAAATTACTATGTAAAGGCTGGAAAGTTGTGAGATCTGCTCTTCTGTGACACAGACAAATATTTATTTATTTATTTATTTGGGGGGGTGCCCAATTAGAGCTTCTATTATAGGGCCCCATGATTTCTATGTACGCCCCTGGACAGGGCTATACCTAACAAGAGGGGATGCTATGGAAGAAGGGAAAATTTGTTCCCTTACATATAGCACTGAACATAACAAGGGAAGACCCTCTATACTAAGTGACTGTTCTTTACATAATAAGGGAGTTTCTTTTGCAAGCAAAAGTATTACTCCAATCATCTCTGCAAATAAAGCTGCATTTACACTGAAAGATAATCAGTGAAGAAGCGTTCTTATGATACATCCTTTCCATGTGAACAGTCTGCCGATCACCCGATGAGTTAGCAAAACGCTCGTTCATCAGGTGAAATTACTTTTTGTGCAGCGCAAAAGATCATCGTCCTCTGTAAACAGGACTCGCTCAGCCGAGAACAATGATCATGGTTTACCTATCAGTGGCCATTTAGCGCCACTGATAACTGTGTAAACCTCTGTATGGCGCAGATGCAGAATAAATATTTGCAGCCAGTAACTTACTGCTGATGTCTTGTCTGATTACAGCCATTTTCTTTATTTCTTCTCCATCTTGTCAAACCTTCTTGTCGACGTTTTAAAGCCATGATGTGGCCACTGCAGAGTTTTAAGCACTGTTCACGGCGCCCCTAAAAATAAAAACGTTATATATGTATGTGACGCGCCCCCTGGGCCGTGGGGTACTCGGTAGCCGGGCCGGTCGGTGCTGGGGGATGTCACAGTGGCGGTGACCCGGTCCGTGACCTAGGGCGGTCAATAAAAAGGGGTTATGGTTTTTATAGTATGCGGTGGTATGAGGCTATATGGAGCCACCGCTGCGGTACAGATCCATGGGAGCTGATGGTGACGCAGCAGAGTTGGGACAGCTCTCCACAGGCAGAGCTTAGCTCCAGGGCAGTATAGATGGTGACTTGGTAGATGTCGCTGTGCAATGTGGTGCAGGTGATGGCGCAGATAATAATTCTAGGACACAGTGGGGTGCAGTCTTCAAGATTTACTCACAGTTGTCAGACTCCAGGTTCCCAGCGCCAGGGTAACCTCCCGCGCCGTCCTGTGTTCACTCAGGGAGGGGTTCAGCAATCCCTCAGGTAATTCAAGAGCACTTAATGGGACCCCATGCTGTGTGCCTTCCTCAGTGGTCTTCCTGTGCCGGCTCTCATCCTCCTACCCTGCGCCTCGCAACCAGTGTCTCAAGCCGGTAGCCTCGGATTTTGGCGGGCAACCTGCAGTCCCCTGAATCCTATGTGGCTACCTTTTTAGCTATTAGTTGCGGTTGTGAGCAGCTGCACCCTGAAAGTGCAGTAACCTCCGGTTTCTAGCTGAGCCTTGTGGTTCTCCACTAGTTAGGGGCCGGTCCCCTCTGCGGCCTGATCCCTCCACGTTCTGGTAGATTCGGGCGCACGGGTGACATCCGCACTTCCCGTGTCCCTGGGATCCCCTCTGTTCCTCATGGAGCCTTCCGTCTGCTCCCGTCCTCTTCCGGCCTGTCCTCCTGGGCTTCTCCCTCTAGGCCCGCTTCTCTCTCCTCTCTGAGCAGAGCTCCTCCAGAGCTCCTGCTCCCACTCCTTCTCCTCTGTTCGACTGGTTCTCTCTGCCTTTCTGCTTCTAGATGGTTCCCTGCTTTCTTATATTCCCACTGAAGATGCTCCCATGAACGACTTTCTCCACCCACACCCACTACATGGTTCCCCCCTCTAGGCTCCCCCTACTTCCAACCAGGGACAGGGCTCAGCATAAGCCAGTGCATCTTGCCCTGCCTGCTGGTCTGGAATGGTGTAGTGTTGGATGCAGGTGGGTGGGTCCCGGACAGTACTCCCTCCTTACCTGAGAGTGGGATACCTCCGTGGCAACTGAACCCGCAGGGGCGCCACATATGTCCCTCATATAAATATATATATATATATATATATACAGTACAGACCAAAAGTTTGGACACACCTTCTCATTTAAAGATTTTTCTGTAGTTTCATGACTATGAAAATTGTACATTCACACTGGAGGCATCAAAACTATGAATTAACACATGTGGAATTATATACTTAACAAAAAAGTGTGAAACAACTGAAAATATGTCTTATATTTTAGGTTCTTTAAAGTAGCCACCTTTTGCTTTGATGACTGCTTTGCACACTCTTGGCATTCTCTTGATGAGCTTCAAGAGGTAGTCACCGGAAATGGTCTTCCAACAATCTTGAAGGAGTTCCCAGAGATGCTTAGCACTTGTTGGCCCTTTTGCCTTCACTCTGCGGTCCAGCTCACCCCAAACCATCTTGATTGGGTTCAGGTCTTGTGACTGTGGAGGCCAGGTCATCTGGCGTAGCACCCCATCACTCTCCTTCTTGGTCAAATAGCCCTTACACAGCCTGGAGGTGTGTTTGGGGTCATTGTCCTGTTGAAAAATAAATGATGGTCCAACTAAACGCAAACCGGATGGAATAGCATGCTGCTGCAAGATGCTGTGGTAGCCATGCTGGTTCAGTATGCCTTCAATTTTGAATAAATCCTCAACAGTGTCACCAGAAAAGCACCCCCACACCATCACACCTCCTCCTCCATGCTTCACGGTGGGAACCAGGCATGTAGAGTCCATCCGTTCACCTTTTCTGCGTCGCACAAAGACACGGTGGTTTGAACCAAAGATCTCAAATTTGGACTCATCAGACCAAAGCACAGATTTCCACTGGTCTAATGTCCATTCCTTGTGTTCTTTAGCCCAAACAAGTCTCTTCTGCTTGTTGCCTGTCCTTAGCAGTGGTTTCCTAGCAGCTATTTTACCATGAAGGCCTGCTGCACAAAGTCTCCTCTTAACAGTTGTAGAGATGTGTCTGCTGCTAGAATTCTGAGTGGCATTGACCTGGTCTCTAATCTGAGCTGCTGTTAACCTGCGATTTCTGAGGCTGGTGACTCAGATAAACTTATCCTCAGAAGCAGAGGTGACTCTTGGTCTTCCTTTCCTGGGGCGGTCCTCATGTGAGCCAGTTTCTTTGTAGCGATTGATGGTTTTTGCAACTGCACTTGGGAACACATTCAAAGTTTGCCCAATTTTTCTGACTGACTGCGCCACTGAATACAGACATGCACCCACCATTAATATATAATTAGCCACTGTGCAACCCATCATTCAAAATATACATTAATACACCACCACTTTGACCCCCTCTAACTATAATTAGTCACTTTTCCCCACCCAATAAAAATATAAATTAATTAGCCCCTGTGCTCTTTCCCCCAATTAATTCACAGTCTCTCTCCTGCGTCCTCAACCTTCACTGTGCTCCTTCTGCTCCCACAATTTATTATAATTACATGTCCTCTCCCCAATTCATTCTAATTGTATACCCCAAAAATTAAAATTACATACCTGCAATTCATTATAGCTACATATCCCAATTCAGTGTAGCCACATACCCCCCAATTTATTATAACAACCTGTGCTCCCACCCATTCTTCACCCCAATTCATTATAACATACTGTGCAATGCTCCCACCCATCCTCTACCCCAATTCATTATAACATACAGTACTGTGCAGTGCTCTCACCCATCCTCCCATCACAATTTATTATAACTGTCACGGGTATGTCAGAAGTGACAGACAGTCGCCCTGCAGTTGGTTGCAGGAGATCTCTATGTTTGGCATTACTTACATCTTCTTAGAGGCAGTCTCTAGGACCCAGCGGCTACCTCCCTCTGGCTAATTAACTCCCTGGCCTGGGTGTATAAATACCTGGTGTGTTCTAGCGGGAGGTGCCGGTGACGCGCCCCCTGGGCCGTGTGGGGAACCCGGAACCGGGCCTTTTGTGGGATGCTGGGGGTTGTAGTCTCCGCGTGGCGGTGACCCGGTCCGTGGCTCAGGGTGGTCAACTGAAATGGCAGTCTGTTTGTTGTATTTTAAATGTCCGACTACTTGCGGTCAGGATGAACCGCCGCTGCAGGGCAGACCGCTGAGGCTGGTGTTGTGAGTGCAGCAGAGTGTAGTACAACTCCCCACGGGAGGAGTGTAGCCTCAGGGCAGTGTATAGGGATGTTGGTGGTGATGGTGCGCGGGAGCAACAGTAACCACACGGAGTCTGTCATGCAATTCAGGGTCTTTACTGTTGGTGGTATTAAAGAACCCGTCCGGAATACAAGTTAACAAGGGAGGCCTGGTCAGTCTGAGAGCAACTGGGAAATCCTGCTGGTCAGGGGGAGTTTGTAGGCCTACCGTGCTGACTTCACTTTTTCTTGGCTATCCTGCTGTAGTGTAGTGGTAGCCCACATCTCTGAGTGTACCGCGTTGTTCTCATCCATATGACTGGC
This sequence comes from Phyllobates terribilis, assembly GCF_046119375.1. NCBI lineage: Eukaryota > Metazoa > Chordata > Amphibia > Anura > Dendrobatidae > Phyllobates > Phyllobates terribilis. The sequence goes on along the minus strand of NW_027362761.1, from coordinate 497,948,902 downwards.
GACTCGGGCCTTCCATGCTTCTCACCCCTCCAGGGCAGTAGTGGTCCCTCTCGTGTGGCTGAGCCTCCAGGCTTCTTTGGGCCAGAGGACTTGAAGTCCCCTGCGTGGTGGTTTTCTGCTGCTGGGCTTATAACCCTCACAGCCTCGGACTCCAGTGTCCGGCTTAGTAAGTCTCTGGTCAGGACGAACTCTGCTAGTTCCCCTCCTGGCCTCGTGTTCCTCCTCTGCCTACAGGGACTCCTCAGCCTGCTGCTGACCTGTCCCTATCTGCAACTTGTCTGGAACTTGTCTCTGGCTGGTCTCTGTCTGGTCTCTCCCTAACCCCGCCCCAGATCCAGTTTATAAAGGGCAGGTTTCTCCCCTCCCTGGACTGAGGCAGGAGGTGCTGCATGCTAATTGTCCCCAACCAGGGAACCTCCCACCTGCTCTCAGACATGACATTGCTGTCACTGTGGCAACCAGACCTCGGGGTGCCACACCGGCGACATTCATTACTACTGGTGAAGGCTTTAGCAAGTCCAGTACTTTGTCCTCTCTGGAGCTTGAGGACGTGTGCGCATTTGTCTGGAGTTGTCTAAAGCTAAGCAATTTCCCCGTTTGTCCTTCCTTGTTGTCTATAGTGTTTAGTGGAGATCGACTAGTGCTCATCTCCTCCCTTTCCTACCCTGAGCCAAACGCCAGGGAAAGACAGTATGAGGTACGTATGCGGCGATTGGTGAAGAGCCAATACAGGGACTTTAGGGGAGACAAGGTGACGCTAGATCAACCTAGGAGGTCTCCACTCCCCCTTCCCTTTCCCTATATTCCGGGCTCCCTTTCCCTCTTCTCTTTGTCTTGCACTAAGTCTTTTCCACACCTTGCGTGACAATAACATACTGTGCAGTGCTCTCACCCATCTTCTCACCCCAATTCATTATGACATACTGTGCAGTGCTCTCACCTATCCTCCCACCCCAATTCATTATAACATACTGTGCAGTGCTCTCACCCTTCCTCCCACCCCAATTCATTATAACATACTGTGCAGTGCTCTCACCCATCTTCTCACCCCAATTCATTATAACATACTGTGCAGTGCTCTTACACATCTTCTCACCCCAATTCATTATAATATACTGTGCAGTGCTCTCAACCATCTTCCCACCCCAATTCATTATAACATACTGTGCAGTGCTCTCACCCATCCTCCCACCCCAATTCTTTATAACATACTGTGCAGTGCTCTCACCCATCTTCTCATCCCAATTCATTATAGCATACTGTGCAGTGCTCTCACCCATCCTCCCACCCCAATTCATTATAACACACTGTGCAGTGCTGTCACCCATCCTCCCACCCCAATTCATTATAACATACTGTGCAGTGCTCTCACCCATCCTCCCACCCCAATTCATTATAACATACTGTGCAGTGCTCTCACCCATCTTCTCATCCCAATTCATTATAGCATACTGTGCAGTGCTCTCACCCATTTTTTCATCACAGTTAATTATAACATACTGTGCAGTGCTCTCACCCATCTTCTCATCTCAATTCAATATAACATACTGTGCAGTGCTCTCACCCATCTTCTCATCCCAATTCATTATAACATACTATGCAGCGCTCTCACCTATCTTCCCAGCCAAATTCATTATCACATACTGTGCAGTCCTCTCACCCATCCTCCCACCCCAATTCATTTACTTTAAAGAAAAAAAAAAGAATAACACACCTCTCCTGGCGATCTACTTCCTTTCTCTTCTTGCCGGCGCACATATGGTAAATGACGCAGCCATGCTGGCTGAGTCATAGAGAAGGCGACGGGCTGCAGCTACGCTCCATTTCTCTCCAGCAGCGGAACAATAGGAGCGCTTTCTGCTGGCGATAAGCGCCACCGATGTTGGTGCAAAAAATATTATAATGAGGGCAATCTGGCTAAGGGCCCCCCTGGAGCCTTGGGCCCCGAGCAGTAGCCATAACCGCAACCAAGTATTCTGAAAATATCATCTATGTTCTAAAATATAGATCGTATTTTCCAATTTTTTTGTGCAGGCATGGTGAGCATCAAAGATCTGGGGCTTCTTGCCCAGGACCCTGGATCTCTGGCGGCCACCACATTGAAATGTGTCAGCATCAACACACGTGTCAGTGATGCTGATGCAGCTCAATCCCGTGATAGAACAGAGAGCTACTAGCTCCCTGCCCTATCAATCACCATCTCGTAGGCTGCAGGCTGTAGGCAACATATAAGGCGACAGGGTACTCACACAGATGGCATAATGATGTCAATGTATTGCACCGTTTCTGCAGGCCCACTGTAGAAGCAAAAGGAGACAGAAACTGATGGAAATCAGGATTAGTTGGTTGTCAATTTTCTTTTTTTATATATACAGTATTATCGGGCTGTGGAGGTCATCATGTTACACAGTGGGGAAAAGAAGTATTTGATACACTGCCGATTTTGCAAGTTTTCCCACCTACAAAGAATGGAGAGGTCTGTATTTTTTATCGTAGGCACACTTCAACTGTGACGCAGAATCTAAAAATAATTGTATGATTTTTAAATAAATAAATTACATTTTATTGCATGAAATAAGTATTTGATCACCTACCAACCATCAAGAATTCTGGCTCTCATAGACCTGTTACTTTTTCTTTAAGAAGCCCTCCTACTCTGCACTCATTACCTGTATTAATAGCAGCTGTTTGAACTCGTTACCTGTATAAAAGACACCTGTCCACACAATCAATCACATTCCAATCTCTCCACCATAGCCAAGACCAAAGAGCTGTCCAAGGACACCAGGGACAAAATTCTAGACCTGCACAAGACTGGGGTGGGCTACCGGACAATACAGGACAATAGGCAAGCAGTTTGGTGAGAAGGCAACAACTGTTGGCACAATTGTTAGAAAATGGAAGAAACACAAGATGACAATGTCAATCTTCCTTGGTATGGGGCTCAATGCAAGATCTCGCCTTATGGTGTAAGGACGATTCTGAGAAAGGTCAGGAATCAGCCCAGAACTACTCGGGAGGACCTGGTCAATGACCTGAAGAGAGATGGGACCACAGTCTCAAACATTACAGTTAGTAACACACTATGCCATCACGGATTAAAATCCTGCAAGGCACGCAAGGTCCCACTGCTCATGCCAACACATGTCCAGGCCCATTTGAAGTTCGCCAACGACCATCTGGATGATCCAGAGGAAGCATGGGAGAAGGTCATGTGGTCAGATGAGAACAAAATAGAACTTTTTGGTATCAACTCCACTTGCCATGTTTGGAGGAAGAAAAAGGATGATTACAACCCCAAGAACACTGTCCCAACCGTAAAGCATGGTGGGGGAAACATCATACTTTGGCGGTGCTTTTCTGCAAAGGGGACAGGATGACTGCACCATATTGAAGAGAGGATGGGGTCATGTATCGCAAGATTTTGGCCAACAACCTCCTTCCCTCAGTAAAAGTATTGAAGATAGGTCGTAGCTGGGTCTTCCAGCAGGAAAATGACCAGAAACACACAGCCAGGGCAACTAAGGAGTGATTCTTTAAGAAGCATTTCAAGGTCCTGGAGTGGCCTAGCTAGTCTCCAGACCTGAACCCAATAGAAAATCTTTGGAAAGTCAATGTTGCCCAGCGACAGCCCCAAAACCTGAAAGATGTGGAGAAGATCTGTGTGGAGGAGTGGGCCAAAATCCCTGCTGCAGTGTGTGCAAACTTGGTCAAGAACTACAGGAAACGTCAGACCTCTGTAATTGCAAACAAAGGTTTCTGTACTAAATATTAAGTTCTATTTTTCTATTGTATCAAATACTTATTTCATGCAATAAAATGCAAATTAATTATGTAAAAATCATACAATGTGATTTTCTGGATTTTTTTTTAAGATTCTGTTTCTCACAGTTGAAGTCTACCTACGATAAAATTACAGACCTCTCCATTCTTTATAGGTGGGAAAACTTGCAAAATCAGCAGTGTATAAAATACTTATTTTCCCCATTGTATATAGGGTGCTGTGGGGGACCATAATATTGTGTATAGGGGACTGTTGGTGCCATCATATTGTTACGATAATGGTGGAACATGGCTGGAATCCAATGGCTGGAGGAGCATGAGCGGGGCACAGCAAGTGGTAGTTCTTGGAAGTAGCATTAGAAATAGTAGGAACAATCCGGAGAGGAGTGGGAACAGTCTGAGTGAGACAGTTCTCAGGAGCTGGAGACTGGAACTAGACTAAAGTCTACACAAAATACTCAAGCATATTGTTCGAAAGCAGAGATAGTGAAGCTGGCACTGCTTGGTTGCAGGACTTGCCATAAGTAACAACCTTATGTGAGCAGCGGGAACGCGAGTGGCGACACAGCTGGAATGGCTCCGGCAGCGGAGGTGTTATAGGTGTTTTTATTTTAACGGGGGCAAACATTCAGTATGAGAAGGTATAGTCCTAGTAGTGGACAACCCCTTTACACACGTGGTCAAAATTGTTGGTACCCCTCGTTTAATGAAAGAAAAACCCACAATGGTCACAGAAATAACTTGAAGCTGACAAAAATAATAATAAATGAAAAATCTATGAAAATGAACAAATGAAAGTCAGACATTGTTTTTCAACCCTGCTTCCACAGAATTTAAAAAAAATTAAACTCCTGAAATAGGCCTGGACAGAAATGATGGTACCCCTGAAAATAATGTGACAAAAGGGACATGTTAAATCAAGTTGTGTCCACTAATTAGCATCACTGGTGTCTACAATCCTGTAATCTGTCAGTGGGCCTGTATATAGGGCTACAGATACTCACTGTGCTGTTTAGTGACATGGTATGTATCACACTCAACATGGACCAGAGGAAGCAAAGGAAAGAGTTGTCTCAGGAGATTAGAAAGAAAATTATAGACAAGCATGTTAAAGGTAAAGGTTATAAGACCATCTCCAAGCAGATTGATGTTCCTGTGACTACAGTTGCACATATAAATTCAGAAATTTAAGATCCATGGGACTGTAGCCAACCTCCCTGGAAGTGGCCGCAGGAGGAAAATTGATGACAAATCAAAGAGACGGATAATACAAATGGTAACAAAAGAGCTCAGGAAAACTTCTAGATAGATTAAAGGTAAACTACAAGCTCAAGGAACATCAGTGTCAGATCGCACCACCCATCATTGTTTGATCCAAAGTGGACTTCATGGGAGACAACCAAGGAGAACACCATTGTTGAAAAAAAAAAATCATAAAAAAGCCAGACTGGAATTTGCCAAACTACATGTTGACAAGCCACAAAGCTTCTGGGAGAATGTCATATGGACAGATGAGACAAAAATGGAAGTTTTTGGCAAGGCACATCAGCTCTATGTTCTCCGACAGAAAAATGAAGCATATCAAGAAAAGAACACTGTCCCTACTGTGAAACATGGAGGAGGCTTTGTTATGCTCTGTGGCTGCTTTGCTACATCTGGCACAGGGTGTCTTGAATCTGTGCAGTGTACAATGAAATCTCAAGACTATCAAGGGATTCTAGAGAGAAATGTGCTGCCCAGTGTCAGAAAGCTTGGTCTCAGTCGCAGGTCATGGGTCTTGCAACAGGATAATGACCCAAAACACGCAGCTAAAAACACCCAAGAATGGCTAAGAGGAAAACATTGGACTATTCTGAAGTGGCCTTCTATGAGCCCTGACCTAAATCCTATGGAGCATCTTTGGAAAGAGCTGAAACATGCCGTCTGGAAAAGGCAACCTTCAAAGACGAGACAACTGGAGCAGTTTGCTCATGAGGAGTGGGCCAAAATACCTGTCAAGAGGTGCAGAAGTCTCATTGACAGTTACAGGAATCGTTTGATTGCAGTGATTGCCTCAAAAGGTTGTTCAACAAAATATTAAGTTAAGAGTACCATCATTTCTGTCCAGGCCTATTTCATGAATTAAATTTTTTTTAAATTCTGTGGAAGCAGGGTTGAAAAGCAATGTCTGACTTTCATTTGTTCATTTTCATAGATTTTTAATTTATTATTACTTTTGTCAGATTCAAGTTATTTCTGTGACTATTGTGGGTTTTTCTTTCATTAAACAAGGGGTACCAAAAATATTGACCACGTGTGTAAGTAGACCTAAACAGGGAACAAGTTGGCTTTCACAGGTTCAACATCAGCCTTTTAGTAAAGGGCGATTACAAATACACAATAGTAGCCTCCAGTGGTAAGCAGTGGAAATGCGTGCACGTAGCAAGAAGTGTAATTAAAACCTAACTTTTATTAGACATATGTTAAAAAAACACCAATACAGTCGTGCCCTGCATGTCTCCCGCTCTAACAAGAGCAGTGCCCAAATATAAACTAAATACCCAATTCAAAACAGCCCTACCAACGTGTTTCGGCCTCAATGATGAGGCCTCATCAGGGGAATGTACTTGGGGATATGAGGACACGAGGTCCAAGAAATATACTGAGTACAGCAAACTATTTAAGGCGCTACTGAGAAAAAGAAAAAGACGCCTGGTGCTGCAGTGGCAGAAACACCTAGGGTCGACCATGCAGAGTGCTGCCTGATCATTCCAGATCAGGCATAATTGGGTATTTAGTTTTTATTTGGGCACTACTCTTGTTAGAGCGGGAGACATACAGGGCACCACAGGGTAGGCAAGGTACACATTTTTGCATCCTGTGTGCTATGGTATGTCCGTTTCCATGCTGAGGACTCGATTGGAGTTATCTCTTTGGGTGAGATTGTGAATTTTCTTTATGAGCACTACCACTTTGAGCACTCTATTGTCTTGTTCGTATAGGTGTTATTTTAACATATATCTAATAAAAGTTAGGTTTTAATTATGCTTCTTGCTGCGTGCACTAGTTTAATTTGAAGAGTACAATCTGACCATCCCGACTGAATGAACAGTCGATTGATTTAATAAGGAGTGAAATGCAGCACATTTTGTCAAGGTGAATAATAGCAGTGGTCAATTTGCAGAAGATTAACAAAATCCTGATATTACTCGTTCCTTTCAACAGCTGCCTCTGGGTGATGCTTGATTTGATTTATCTGGATATCTTCGATAAAACTCTTTAAGCAGTCAAGGAGCATTGAAATTTCTACAAGTTCTCAGGAATTATACTCAGGGCCGTACCCATGCCATTTATTAAGTACTGCAACCAGTTTCTGAATATTCTGGAGTCTCGGATCTTTTCAACAGTCTAATGATCCACTTCAATAGGATCAGGAAGAGGTAGGCGATGTCCTAGAAAAGAATTTGGAACAAATGGCTTCAGTAAGGAGACATGGAACACTGGATGTATCTTCATTGTCCTGGGAAGTTGAAGATAAAAAGCTACTGAGCTAACTTGTCCAACGATATTGAAAGGACCAATGCATTTTTGACCCTGTTTGGTGAAGTTATGGAGTTTCAAAATCTTTGTGGAAAGCAAGACTTCATCTCCCATTTGAAAGTTTGGAGCTACTTCCATATATTTCTCTTTTAGCATTTCTAGATTCTGTTGGAGGGATTTTATTCTGTCAGCGGCAGCAGGAATAGGCGTTTCTCTTGGAAAATTAGGAAGAATACTTTAATGGTAACCCAAATTTGTGAAGAATGGTGTCTGTTTAGTTGAAGCATTTTGAGAATTGTTGTATGAAAACTCTGCCTTAGGAAGCATATCAAACCAGTCATTCTGAAGATGTCAAGCATATCATCGGAGATATGGCTCTAAAGTTTGGGTAGTGCGTTCAGTCTGACCATTACACTGGGGAAAAATCAGAGGATAAGCTGACATCAGTGTCCAATGCTGCACAAAATTTCTTCCAGATGCTCGATGTAAATTGTACTCCACAATCACAGACAACTTAATCAGAATGTGTTTCTTCTCCATGAAGAGGAAACACATTTTGAATTACGAGATCGTCAGTCTCCTTAGCAGAGGAACAAAATATGATGCTTTGGTGAGTCGGTCAACCACGACTACAATGGAAGTCTTCCCCTTTGAAACTGGTAGATCAGCAAAAACGTTCATAGATATTGAACCCCGAGGATGACATGGAATTGCCGGTGATGTGCAGGGAGTTTCATGCATGGTGTTACAGGAAGAAATTGGTAATTGGGTCATATGTGTATAGGGGGGTTGTGGTAGCCACCATTCTGTATAAAAGGAGCTTTGGGGACCTTATAATGTATACATGAAGCTATAGGGGCCTTATAACGTATACTGGGGCTTTGGGTCTTCATACTGTATATACAGGGCTGTGAGGGCCATCATACTGTTTATAGGGTTCACTGGGGGAATATAATACAGTGGGTACGGAAAGTATTCAGACCCCTTTAAATTTTTCACTCTTTGTTTCATTGCAATTATTTGGTAAATTCTAAAAAGTTCATTTTTTTCTCATTAAAGTACACTCTGCACCCCATCTTTACTGAAAAAAACAGAAATGTAGAAATGTTTACAAATTTATTAAAAAAGAAAAACTGAAATATCACACGGTCATAAGTATTCAGACCCTTTGCTCACTATTGAGTAGAAGCACCCTTTTGAGCTAGTACAGCCATGAGTCTTCTTGGGAATGATGCAACAAGTTTTTCACACCTGGATTTGGGGATCCTCTGCCATTCTTCCTTGCGGATCCTCTCCAGTTCCGTCAGTTTGGATGGGGAACATTGGTGGACAGACATTTTCAGGTTTCTCCAGAGATGCTCAATTGGGTTTAGGTCAGGGCTCTGGCTGGGCCAGTCAAGAATGGTCACAGAGTTGTGCTGAAGCCACTCCTTTGTTATTTTAGCTGTGTGCTTAGGGTCATTGTCTTGTTGGTTGGTGAACCTTAGGCCAAGTCTGAGGTCCAGAGCACTTTGGAAGAGGTTTTCATCCAGGATATCTCTGTACTTGGCCGAATTCATGTTTTCTTCAATTGCAACCAGTTGTCCTGTCCCTGCAGCTGAAAAACACCCACATAGCATGATGCTGCCACCACCATGTTTCACTGTTGGAATTGTATTGATCAGGTGATGAGCAGTGCCTGGTTTTCTCCACAAATACCGCTTAGAATTATCACCAAAAAGTTCTATCTTCTTGTCATCAGACCAGAAAATCTTATTTCTCATAGTCTGGGAGTCCTTCATGTGTTTTTGAGTAAACTCTATGCGGGCTTTCATATGTCTTGCACTGAGGAGAGGTTTCCGTCAGGCCACTCTGCCATAAAGGCCCGAATGGTAGAGGGCTGCAGTGATAGTTGACTTTGTGGAACTTTCTTCCATCTCCCTACTGCATCTCTGGAGCTCAGCACACAGTGATCTTGGGGTTCTTCTTTACCTCTCTCACCAAAGCTATTCTCCCATGACTGTTCAGTTTGGCTGGACGACCAGGTCTAGGCCATTTAAGGATTATGGAGGCAACTATGCTCTTAGGAAACTTGAGTAATGCAGAAATTCTTTTATAACCTTGGCCAGATCTGTGCCTTGCCACAATTCTGTCTCTGAGCTCCTTGGGCAGTTGCTTTGAGCTCATGATTCTCATTAGGTCTGACATGCACTGTGAGCTGTGAGGTCTTATATAGGCAGGTGTGCATTTTCAAATCAAGTATTATCAGTTTAATTAAACACAGCTGGATTCCAATGAAAGAGTAGAACCATCTTAAGGAGGATCACAAGGAAATGGACAGCATATGACTTAAATATGAGTGTCTGAGCAAAGGGTCTGAATACTTATGACCATGTGATATTTCAGTTTTACCATTTACCAAATTAAAGGGGTCTGAATACTTTCCGTACCCACTGTACTGTACATTTGGAGTTGTGGGCTTAATACTGTATATATGAAGATGTGGGGGACTTCATAGTGTATATATGGGAGCTGTGGGGGCCTCAATGTACAGTGGGTATAAAAAGTCTGCCCACCCCTGTCAAAATGCCAGGTTTTTGTTGTGTAAAAGTATCATATCAAAAAGAATAATTTCAGAACTTTTTCTAACTCTGTTGTCAGAATCCCTGCTTTAGTGACCCCATTTTACAACCTAAACCCCTGAATTAATTCATTTAGTGGTGCAGTTAGCATATTAGCACCATAGGAGATTCACATAATTTTACACCATTGGGTGGTGAAAAAAAAGTAATTACATTTTTACAATGAAATGTTTCTTTAGCCTCAAGTTTTTAATTTATAAAAGTGCTAATAGGAGAAAATGGACCACATAATAAGTACGCGAATAACCCATTTGTGGTCAGCAACTAGCTTTCAGGCACAGTGCAAAGCTCAGAAAGAAAGGAGCTCCATATTAGCATGCAGAATTTGCTGGAATAGTTTGCAGGTGTAATGTCACATTAACTGAGTTCTTTAGGTGCTAGAACAACAGAAGCCTCCCATAAGTGACCACATTTTGCAAACTACACTCTTCAATTAATTCATCTAGGGTTGCAGTGAGCATATTGACATCACAGGTATTTGACAAAATGTTATACCATTGGGAGGTGAAGAAGAAATAATTACATTTTTACCACTAAAATGTTGTTTTGGCTCCAGATTTTACATTTTCGCAAGGATAAATTGGTAAAAAAAAAGGCCCTAATATGTTTTACACAATTTCTTCCACAATTTGACCACAAGTCAGAAAATATTTTGCAGACTCCATTTTCAGCACTATTTGACTTTTGAAGCACAGATTTTCCTAAAATCTTATGTGCCAGAACAGCAGAAACTTCCATCAAGTTACCCCATTTTTAGAAACTACACCTCTCTGGGAATTCACTTCCAGGTGTATGTTACATGCATTGCGCTAGGTTCAGATAGGGGCGAGACAGGTTTCATGAATTCTTTGGAATCCTGAGGGAACCATTACTCAGGACGACCATAGGCTGCAGCTTCTCTCAGGCACACGATAGATTCATTTGCTGACCAGACACATCTGACAAGAGTCTTTTTCAACAGTTTAACAGTGGAATTTAATCTGAAGCATGGCCAGTGCAATTCAAGGATATTACAGCAAAAATCTTCATTACAGTGCAGTCTGAGTTTCTTGAGCAACCGGCTCCAGTGACAATACAGTAGTTTCTTCACAAGGCACAGTATTACAGTCTCTTCAGTAGCATAATTCAGCATAGATTAGATCTTTTAGCAGCACACTTCTATGCATGCACAACCACAGGCTTTTCCTTCATAAGGACAATGGTACACAGCATTCTTTATCCTGCATGGAGATGGACGGGGGGAGGAGATTTGATGAGGGAGATGATCCCTATGACACAATTACTTTCAGTCCTTATCTTCCTGCCCGATAATACTCTGCATTGCTAGTTCAGGGAGTTTATCTGACCTCTGTTTCTCTCCTGATCTGAATCCTGTTCAGTTGCCTTCTGTCAAATACAGATAACACACCACCTTTCTCTTCAGCTTCAGCCAGACTACAATAGCAAGTTCCCCATAATCCCCTGGGGCTCTGCTAAAACACTCCCTGTCTCCTATGACTGTGTTAACCCCTCTAGTTGCTGGATGCTTCTGAAGCACAACACTTCCTAGCTCCTGTGCTTGCTTGTGTTATTTGTAATAGTTGCTGAATGCAGCAGCACTACTTCTGCATGTCACATGCAGTATGGCTGTGACTCCATGAGTGATTTCCAGATACAAACACGCAGTGGATGTTGAAAAGTGAAAATTTCAAATATGCCATTATAGTGCCCAGTATATTGTAGTGTCCAGTACATTATGCCCAGCTCATGGTTCTGAAGACACGCACCCAAAAAATGAAGTAGTTTACCTTGCTACAGAAATGCCAAATGTAATGCTGGTGGATGTGGACACTGCGCCACCGGCCAGGCTTACCCTGGAGAGGCGTAACTAAGTGACTACCTGGTATTCACTAGAGCCTCTGATGTTAAGGATAGGCTTGGCCGCAGGTAGTCACTAGGTACTACTCCAGGGCAGTCCCTGGGTCTGCTGCAGCTGACTGGAGGGTCAGAGACACAGGTACAGGAGGATGAAGGCAGAGATGTGGTCACACAATCCGGGCTCAGGGCAGGCAGCACAGAATCAGAGTACAAAGCCATGGTCAGAAGCTGAGAGGTCAGACAGGATGGGTATCTAAGCCAGGTCGATAACGGGAGAATCAATGCAAACAAGCATATAAACATTATACTAGCAGACAAATTAACTATGAACCAATGTTCAGGCAAGGAGTGGTGGGAGGAGTTGCCTAATAAACCCCCTGCTGCCTAGGGATAGGCTGGGGAAGTTAAACCCGGCAGGACACAGCAGGGTTAAGTTCCTGCAGGACTTGGGCACGCCTCCCTATAGCCAGGTTGAGATAGCAGGGATATGCAGCAGAGTTGGAGGAGCTACAGGGACTCAGTATCGCAGTCTGTCAAGGGAAGGAGCAGAGCGGCAAACGCAATGAGTAGCACAGCACTGGAAACGCGTGTGCGTTACCACCGTGTCAGTACACCCCCTTACGCCGCTCCCTTACTTAGCCAGCCTAATGGAGAAACCTTTCCAAGATGACAGGAGCAAAGATGTTATCTGCAGGCTCCCAGGATTTCTCCTCAGGTCCAAAGCCCTTCCAGTCTAGCAGAAAGGTCATTCGCTGAACCTTTTTATTATCCAGGATGTCCCTAACCTTGAAGATATCCAAGAGACCGTCAAGAACAGAGTTAGTGAAATTAGCATGGGGCTTCGAGAAGTGACTCAGGACCACTGGCTTCAGGAGCAAGACATGAAAGGAGTTAGGGATCCGTAGATTCGCAGCGAGTTGAAGACGGTAGGTCACCAGATTAAGTGGCTTAAGGGTTTTTTATGGACCGAGATATCGTGGAGCGAACTTATATGAGGGTAACTTTAGGCAAATATTCCGGGATGACAGCCAGACTTTATCTCCAGGGTGATGCTGAGGTGGCAAACCTCTCTTCTTGTCCGCATGAGTCTTCATCCAAGACACGGCCTTAAGGAGGGAGGCCTGTGTTTGCTGCCAGATCTGGAGGAATGCACCATACGAGGAATCAGCTGCTGATACCCTGGAGGAAGCAGTCATAGGAGAGGACACTTCAGGATGCTGGGAGTATACCATGAAGAATGGAGATACTCCGGAAGATGTAGGAAAACTCAGGGGAGCAGTTGTATCCAGCCATCCTGATGGGCAGAGATAAAATAGCGAAGGTAGGTCTCGAAAATCTGATTAACCAATTCCACTTGTCCATTGGTTTGCGGATGATATGCGGAGGAGAAATCCAACTGGATATTCAGCAACTTGCAAAGAGCTCTCAAGAATTTGGAAGTGAACTGAACCCCACGATCTGAAACAATGTGGAGAGTAAGACCATGGAGACTAAATACGTGTTGAAAAACTGCGTAGTGAGTTAGGGAGCGGAGAGAAGGCTTACTAGAAGAATGAAGTGAGCCATTTTGGAAAACCGATCCACCATGACCCAGATGGTGTTGCCAGCCTCAGAGAGAGGGACGTCCAAGATGAAATCCATGGCTATGTGCTGTCACGGAGAAGAAGGAGACGGCAGAGGCTGAAGGAGACCAGCAGGCTTGTCCCTGGAGGACTTATTTCTGGCGCACTGTGGATAAGCAGTTACAAAGTCCCAAACATACTTGACCAACGAAGGCCACCAGGAGCGACGAGCAATAAGCTCAGTAGTCTTGCGTATGCCCATATGGCCAGCCATCTTGAATTTGTGCCCCCAGGACAGAATTCTCCTCCCCCTAGCACTAGAGATAAAGGTTTAACCCAGAGGAATATCTTTTAAAAGAACTGGAGCCACTTCAACAATATTAGCCGGGTTAATTATGAGCTGTGGCTCCTCCTCAGAATCAGTCACATCAAAGGATCGAGACAAGGCATCCGCTTTCACACTCTCCTCCTCAGGATGGTAGTACAACTCAAAGTTGAACAGAGCGAAGAAGGGTGCTCACCTGGCTTGGCGAGGATTTAACGGTTGGATGGACTGCAGTATAGTTAAATTTTTATGGTCTGTGTATATTATCTCTAGAGAGCTGGCACCTTCCAATAGATGTCTCCATTCTTCAAGCGCTATCTTAATGGCCAGTAGTTCACGATCTCCGATAGTATAGTTTCGCTCAGCCGAAGAGAACAGCCTAGTGAAAAAACCACAGGGGACACACCTCCCCGAAGAAGTCCTTTGCAGAAGGATTGCTGCAGCACCAATAGAGGAGGCATCTGTTAGAACTCTCCTGTTAGGTTTTTTCTATTTTGCTGGTCACATGACCTTTTTTGCCTATTTAATCCTGCTCCACCCTTCTGGCCATGCTGGACTTCATTGTAATTTCTACTCTTAAGCTAGCCAGGTGCTTTGTTACCTTTCTCAGTCAGTTTAGCTAGGTCTTTTGACCTTTATGTTCTATGTTGTGTGTTTGTCTTTTTACTGCTACAATTTCTGCTAGGAGGTGTCCATCTTTCTCCCAGTCCCTAGTTCTTGTAGGGATCCCTCCCTCACATCTATAGGTCTTCGTTCAGACTAGCTGTGGACTTTAGCGGGTCTGATCGCAGGATCAGGTTCCCCGTTACATCGTAGGGATCTAACTTAGTTCTATTGTAGGGACAGATCTCCTGTCTTTCCTTAGTGCTTGTAGCAGATCATAACAGTAAGTCCAGCCCAAAAAATTTTTCTCTAAGGAAAGACCTCCAGTTTCCATCATGGTGTCGGTTCAGGATTTGGCTCAACGCCTGCAGTGACTCTCTCTGGAGGTGGCCGAGCTCCAACAACACGTGAGTAGCTGTTCTGGAGCGCATTTTGTGGAGCCAAAGGTACGATTGCCTGATTTATTTTTTGGTGAACAACAAGATTTTTTTTCCTTTAAAAATGCTTGTTTATTGTATTTTCGTTTGAGACCCAGATCCTCTGGTGATGAATCACAGCGCATAGGGTTCATAATGTCACTTTTGCGCAAAGAACCTCAGGGATGGGCCTTTTCTCTCCAACCTAGTGATCCGTGCTTTAGATCAGTGGATAGTTTTTTTTCTGCTTTGGGGTTGTTGTATGATGATCCTGATCGTGTCTCATCAGCTGAGACGGAATTGAGACATTTGAGGCAGGGATCAGGTAATGTGGAAAATTATTGCACTCACTTCCGTCGGTGGTCTGCTCAGGTGGGGTGGAATGATTCAGCTCTGAAAAGTTTGTTTCTTGCGGGGCTAGGTGAAAGGGTTAAGGATCTGCTTATTGCTTATCCTACACCTGGAAACTTGCAGGAGGCAATGCAATTAGCTATACGGGTGGACAGGAGACTGCGTGCATGGTTAATGAGAGTATATCCTTTGCCATGTCAGCTCCTAGTCTTGAGAGGGTCTGTACTGACACTGGAGAGCCGATGGAGATTGGGGCGATGTCACCCCGCTCTCAGGAAAAAGACCGCAGGTTTTCTGAAGGTTTGTGCTTTTATTGCGGAAAATCTGACCATTTCATTAAGAACTGTGTGCTTCGTATGAACAAAGAAAAAAAAAAGGGCAGTTACGCCTGTATAGCCTGTTTAAATACTAAGGGGGTATTTCTTTCTGCTACTACTGCAGCTCAGGAAGAATTAATTGAATTTCGGGTATTTGTGGATTGTGGTTCTACTCTGAATGTGATTGATGGGGGATTCTTGGAAAAACTTAAATTAAAACCCAAACCTTTGTCATCCCCTATTGCCGTGGTTTCTGTCGACGGCTCTCCCTTGAAATGTGTTACTCACAAGGTTTATGAATTTCCTGTCACTATTAATGGTATTCACCAAGAAAATTTTGATTTGGTAGTATTAAATAATTTGCCTTCTCCAGTAATATTGGGGTTACCCTGGTTAAAATTGCACAATCCTGTACTGGATTGGTCTACTAATGAAATTAAGTTCTGGAGCCCTAAGTGTTATGACAAGTGTTGTAACGGGCGCATTGCTGCTGTGGATAAAGGGGAATTACCTGTACCTATTCAGGATTTTTGGAAAGTTTTTTCTGAGGAGGAGTCTCAAATTTTGCCTCCCCATAGAGACTATGATTGTACCATTGAATTTGTCCCTGGAGCGACTCTTCCTAAAAGTCGTTTATTTAATCTTACTATTCCTGAGAGGAAGGCCTTGGAGGAATACATACAGACGAGCTTGGCCGCCGGTCATATCAGACCCTCTAAGTCACCTGTGGCTGTTGGATTTTTTTTTGTTAAAAAAAGGACGGTGGTTTACGTCCTTGTCTGTACTTTCGCGAGATTAATAAAATTACTGTACGTAATCCCTACCCACTGCCATTGATTCCTGATTTGTTTAACCAGTTAGTGGGGGCCAAGTGGTTCTCTAAAATTGATCTCCGGGGGGGCATACAATTTGTTGCGCATGAAGGAGGGTGATGAATGGAAGACTGCTTTTAACACTCCTGTGGGTCATTTTGAGAATCTGGTTATGCCTTTTGGTCTTACCAATGCACCAGCGTTTTTTCAGAATCTTATTAATGACATCCTTAGACCTTTGATTGGTAAGAATGTGGTTGTGTATTTGGAAGACATTTTGATTTATTCGCCTGACCTGGAGTCTCATTGGCAGAGCGTACGTGAGGTATTACAGTTATTGATTGACAATTCGCTTTTTGCTAAGCTGGAGAAATGTGAGTTCGCTGTACAGAGAATTAGTTTTTTGGGCTACATTATCTCCAGCGAGGGCTTTGAGATGGACCCGGTGAAAGTTCAAGCTGTGCAGGAATGGCCTAGGCCTATTGGTTTGAAATCGGTACAGAGGTTTTTGGGTTTCGCCAATTATTACAGAAAATTCATTAAAAATGTTTCTATTATTGTTAAACCACTGACCGATCTCACCAGGAAAGGTGCTAATGCGGTTCAGTGGACTACTGAGGCCATTGAAGCGTGTGTTTCTAAAGGAGAGGTACAGTTCTGCCCCTATCCTTATGCAGCCTGATGTGACTAAGCCGTTTTTGGTTGAGGTTGATGCTTCTTCTGTGGGGGTCGGTGCGGTGTTGTCTCAGGAAAACAAGGATGGATTACATCCCTGTGCCTTTTTTTTAATTTTTTTTTCTGAGACTGAACTTAATTACGATATTGGTAATCGGGAATTGCTGGCTATTAAACTCGCATTTGAACATTGGCGTCATCTCTTGGAAGGTGCTGAATTTCCCATTCAGGTTTTCACTGATCATAAAAATCTGATCTATCTTGATGCTGCCAAGCGCTTGAATGCCCGTCAGGCTAGGTGGGCACTTTTTTTCGCGGTTTAATTTTTCCGTTACTTACATCCCGGGTACCAAGAATGTTAAAGCTGATGCGTTGTCTCGCAGCTTTTCTCCCATGGTCGGTGCTGAGGAGGAGGAGAGCATTTTACAAGAAGGTGTTGTGATTGCTGCATTGGACTCCGTTTTGGAAGATGAAATTCTTAAAGCACAGGAGAATGCCCCATCTAACACTCCCCATGGGAGGTTGTTTGTGCCTAGGACCTTTAGGAGAGATTTGTTTGTTGAGTGTCATGAGTCTCGGTTGGCAGGTCATCCTGGAATTTCTGAGACCAAGAGACTTGTGGGTCGCAGTTTTTGGTGGCCTGGATGGCAGAAGGAGGTCATTAAGTGGGTGCGTCAATGTACTGTGTGTGCTAGATCTAAGTCTTCACGTACTCCTGCTGCGGGGTTGCTTTGCCCTCTGGAGGTTCCTAGTGCACCTTGGACACATCTGGCTATGGACTTTATTACTGACCTTCCCTCCTCTGAGGGTTTCACAGTCATCTGGGTGGTCGTGGACCGTTTTAGCAAGATGTGTCACTTGGTTCCCTTCATCAAACTGCCCTGCGCTAAGACACTCGCTAAGGCCTTTGTCAAGGAAATTGTCAGACTCCATGGTGTTCCTACTGACATTGTTTCTGATAGGGGACCTCAGTTCGTGGCTCATTTTTGGCGTGCCTTTTGTGACAGGTTGGGAGTTCATTTGTCGTTTTCATCTGGATATCATCCTGAGTCTAATGGCCAGATATAAAGGAAGAATCAGGATGTTGAGCAGTTCTTGCGTTGTTTTGTGGCAGACAATCAAGAGGGGTGGTCGGAGTTTCTGCCGCTTGCTGAATTTGCTCTTAGCAACCATACATCCTCTTCTGCTGGGTGTTCGCCTTTTTTTTGTTGTTCTGGGAGACATCCGTCTTTTGGGTCATTCTCCAAATTGGTATCGGCTGTGCCTGAGGAGGAGAGTTTTTCCGTTGATTTGGAGAGAGTTTGGACGGATGTGTGTGGTAATCTTCAGGAGGCTAACAAAAAATCTAAGAGGTACTTTGACAGGAAACGTCAAGAGGTTTTGTTTACGGTTGGTGACATGGTTTGGTTGTCCTCTAAGAATCTGCGGTTGAGGATTCCTTCTAAAAAATTGGGTCACAAGTTTGTAGGGCCCTTTAAGGTGCTTCAGGTAGTTAACCAATCTGCTGTTAGGTTGGAGGTTCCTACCTCCTGGAAGATTAATCCGGTGTTTCATGTTTCTCTATTGAAAAAAGCTGATGTATCAGATAGAGACGCCACTGCCACTGTTCCTCCGGTGGTGGATGACGGGGAATATGAAATTTCCCGCATCCTTAATTCTAGACGGTATAGGGGGAGTTTGCAGTATCTCGTTGCTTGGAAGGGTTTCGGTCCCGAGGATAACTCATGGGTGAGGGCGGATGATGTTTCTGCTTCCAGACTTGTCAGAGCATTTCACAAGAGGTTTCCTGATAAGCCTGGGCCTAGGGGATCCAGAGGATCCTCTTAGAAGAGGGGGTACTGTTAGAACTCTCCTGTTAGGTTTTTTCTATTTTGCTGGTCACATGACCTTTTTTGCCTATTTAATCCTGCTCCGCCCTTCTGGCAATGCTGGACTTCATTGTAATTTCTACTCTTAAGCTAGCCAGGTGCTTTGTTACCTTTCTCAGTCAGTTTAGCTAGGTCTTTTGACCTTTATGTTCTATGTTGTGTGTTTGTCTTTTTACTGCTACAATTTCTGCTAGGAGGTGTCCATCTTTCTCCCAGTCCCTAGTTCTTGTCGGGATCCCTCCCTCACATCTATAGGTCTTCGTTCAGACTAGCTGAGGACTTTAGCGGGTCTGATCGCAGGATCAGGTTCCCCGTTACATCGTAGGGATCTAGCTTAGTTCTATTGTAGGGACAGATCTCCTGTCTTTCCTTAGTGCTTGTAGCAGATTATAGCAGCATCCACTTCCAGCAGGAACTGCTTGTTAGGCCATGACCCCACTTTCAGTATTTGGTCAGTATTCGCTCAGTATTTTTTCTCAGGAGTGGGAGCCAAAACCAGGTGAGGAACAATGAGAGAAAAGGTATAATAGAAACAAGTGCATCAATTCTGCATTTATCATCCACTTCAAGTTTCGGCTCCCACGCCTAAGAAAAAATACTGACCGAATACTGAGCAGATACTGATAGTGGGGCTGTGGCCTTAGGATCAGGGTGATCCAGCACTGGAGCTCTTGCGAAGGCCTCTTCTTGGAAGGGTGACACGGCTGACTCAGACTAGAACTTGGCATTAGCTCCCTTTTTGGTTAAGGCGGAAATGAATGCCATGACCAATGAGAAGTGTGGAATAATTTACCTGTAGAAGTTGGCGAAACCCATGAAGCGCTGGATGGCACGCAAACCTTGAGGATGAGGCCAGGAGAGAACAACAGAAACCTTCTCGACTGCCAAAGCACATTCATACGGGTAACGTACAAACCAGGAAGACTAATACCTGAACCTGACAGGTTTCTGTTCTGAGGAAAAAACCCTTGTGTGATCCTGGTCTGTCACAGCGTGACCGCAGAGGTTGGCACCCTAAGATAACTTAACGTCGCCCCCACTCGACGGCGGCTTACCCTGAATGTCCCTAGCAGCTCTTAGAATCGCTAGAGTAGCAGTTCCCTAAGGAATGCAGAATCACACACAAAACTACTGCAACCAACACAAACTACAGCTAAGTGACTGAATCCAACAAAGTCTATCACCAGCAAGAAACAACAGTAGGGGAACGTATTTAATGGTGTACTCGAAAGGTGATGGGACAGACAAACAAATGAAAAACATGTTACCCAAAACCAACAGAAACAGAAATAGCAGAACTAAAACACCCAAAGATCTGCTGTGGCCCAGCGGAAAAAGACGCCGACCACAGAACACAGAACCAAGGGTTCAATTCTAGAAGCATGACAGTAAGGGTAAGGAGGTTTTTAAAATACATTTGGTCAACTTGGCAAACAAATTGTTCTCCCGAAGACTTGACGGGCATGTCTTCTGTGGGTAGCTACATCAGGGGAGAATATCAGAATATGGTCCAGATACACAAACATGAAAACATAAAGGAGATCACAGAAGAGGTCTTTAATGAACTTCTGAAACACTGTGGGTGCATTACACAGATCAAAGGGCATGACAAGATACTCGTAATGATCGTCACGGTTATTAAAGGCCGTCTTCCATTCATTGTCTTTGCAGATTTTGATCAAGGTATAAGCTCCTATTAGATCCAATTTAGTGAAAATCTTTGCCCCTGTCAAATAGTTCAGAGATCAACTGCAGAGGGTACTTGTTCTTGATGGTGATTTTGTTAAGACACCAATAATCAATGCAGGGAAGTAGGGAGCCATACTTTTTAGTCACGAAGAAGAAGCCAACCATGGCAGGAGAAGAGAACTTATGGATGAATCCCTTAGCTAGGTTTTCTTGGATGTATTCCCACTTGGCAGAACTCTATGGAAATTATAGCAGATACACCCCGCCTCAGGTTGGAGAGGTGACAGGTTGCAGATCAATAGGACAATTGTAAGGTCTATGGAGTGGCAAGACCTCTGCCTTCTTCTCACAAAAGACGTTTGCAAAGTCATGATGATGGATGGGCAGAGAAGCAAGGTTCAAAGGCAGGGAGGGCAGAGTCAAGGGCGTGACCATGGCAAGGCAGTTGGAAGCACAATATGATCTCCTGTGAAGCATCTGACCGATGGACCAGTAAACAACCGACACGTGTAGACACAGCCATGGAAGACCCAGAAGAATAGGATTCACAGATTAGGGTAGCACGTAGAAATATTTTTTTCCCCGAATGCAGGACTCCAATCCCAGCTTGTCTGGCAGCGTGATGAACTGAATAAGCTTTGCCAAGAGTTGTCCTTCAATGGATGCAATAGTCAGGAGACTATACAGCTGTTGTGTGGGGAGTTGAAATCAATGGACCAGATCCTGATGGATGAAGTTGCCCATGGAGAAGGAATCCAGATGGGCAGCTGCAAAGAGACCTCTCCTCCCAGGCCAGGGTAACTTCAGTCAATAGCTTTGAAGAGCAATTACTCTCACCTAGGGTCGTCTCTGGCCAGCCCTAGGTGCTGGAGTTTCCTGGGCACTGGTTTCTCACAGGGTACTGGCAAACAAAATGTCCCTTGCCTCCACAGTACGTGCATACCATCTCTCTGTACCTCCGCTGTTGTTCCTGCACAGAAAGTTTGGCTACTCAACCTGCATCAGCTCAGTGACTGGTGGTGTGGCCTGCGGCAGCAAGGGCAACTGAAAGATAGGAGCCAGTCTGTGTGGTCTTCTGGCACTAGGAGACACGAAAACCTTGTTCCAGGGATCTCTCATGGAAGCGGGGGATCTCTCATGGAAGCGGGGGATCTATCTTAGGGGCCAGCTGTATAAGGGTATCTAGCAAGGATGGTAGATCCCTACCTGCCAACTCATCATCAATACAACCGTACAGGCCCTGCCAGAATATTGCCACCAGGACTTCTTTGTTCCAAGACCGCTCCATTGCTAAGATACGGAAGTGTAAGGAATACTGAGCCATGGTATCCATGCTTTGCCTTAGAGACAAAAGGGACGAAGCAGCTGGGGAGGTGCGGCATGGAACCTCGAGTATTCGAGGACCACCAGACTCCCAGATGGGATTTGCCCAGACAGCAGAGAGAACATAAACGCTATCTTTTTCTGGTCTGAATGAAAAATATGGAGCATGGAGTGGATCTGACAGATTAGTTAAGCCACGGCTTTCCTTGGGGTTTCCATCATAGCAGGATGGAAATGAAAGCTGTAGCTTAGCAGTTCCACCAGAAACTGAGGTCATAAGCAGTTCTGAGGAGTGTTGACCAGATGTGGTAGAGGCAAGGCAGACTCTGCAGCCGGTTTGCCATCTCATTGATTGTCTGCATCATCTGGTCCTGGTGCTCAGATTGAGAGCATATCTCATAGTACAGTCCTTAAATATTTGACTTGGGATCTCTGGGTCCCAATTTGTCAGCGGGGTCCAGAAAGTACTTTAATGCTGGTATGTGGACCCACTGAGCCGGGCTTACGCTGGAGGGGCGTAACCAAGTGACTACCTGGTATTCACTAGAGTCTTTGATGGTGAGGATAGGCTTGGCTACAGGTAGTCACCAAGTACCACTCCAAGGCAGCCCTCGGGTCTGCAACAGCTGATCGTACCAGTGTCTCTGCCCCTCCGAAGTACAGGAGGACAAAAGGCAGAGATGTGATCAGACAGACATTCTGGGGTCAGGGAAGGCAGCACAGGATCAGTTTTGCTATTTTTTAGAGGAGAGCATTTACGGTGATCTCCAGGGGTAGATTGTTTTCTTTACAATTGGATATTGCACAACAATATTTGTCTTTTATACTTTTGTATATTGCAGTTAAACTAAGAAGTGATATTTGGGGGAATCATCAGGAAAGAATATTGAAGGTCTTAAATATCCTCCACAAATGTGCCTTATTTAATAGTTTTAAACATTAGTTATTTGCTCCTAAATAAGTATCCTCACAACCTAGAAAAATTTGCTTGCTGTACAATTAGTATCCACATGATGGCAGAGTTACCCTGTTCTACAGTAGAAAGTAGTTGTATAAAAAAGGAGCCTTGATAAATTGCAGTTTCCATCCCCAAATTGAGATTCTGATTTGGCTTTTATACCAAGTCATATTGCACGACTCATTAAAGGGTTGATTGTGACTTGTAGGATTGCTACTTCCAATAGGTGGTGCTACAGAGTACAAGTCCTCTTTTCTCTGAAGAGGCAATTTGCATATTAAGCATCCCCATACAAAAATCTTTTAAACAGACTTAGATATTATACAAAAAGTGATAAATCACCTTACACCACTTTTTTTAGTTTGATTTGTGCATTTATTGCACAAAAATGCACCAAACAGTATTTTAGCAAGTTCATCTACTTGTGCATAGGGTTAACCCCCGCCACTCCCCAAACAAAAAATAAAATTCTATGTGTGAATTTTAAAATGCAAATCTTGCTCTAGCCTGCGGTAGGTCAGATTTTACACTTACCATTGCAAAGTGAGAAATACTTATCCAGCTATAGTGCAGATTTTGGTTATGCAATTGCTGCAGATTTTCCTACATCAGCAATAGGTGGCTTTAGTTTACACTGGAGTCTTAGACCCATTGCCCTATGAACAGCTGCACTCACTGCAGAAAGTCATTTCCACTGCATAAAATAAATGTAAATAAAATTAATTCCATCCATTCTTTACAAAATATTTATTTGATGCAAGACAAACAATTAATGCATATTATCAGATAGAATTATGGCAATTACCACATATGGTCTGTCCACCCTTGGATATGGGTCATTTCTTCACTGATTGCATCTACTAGTTGAGCACTGATAGTTACTGTATGATAATCTCAAGGGTGTCCATCCTGATGGCAGCAGAGAGAGTTTCCCTAGGATGCCTGTATCACTATTGTGTCTTCGCTATATATTTGTGTAGAGTTGGAATGTTCATAGCAGCAGAAGAAGAGTGTGCTGGTCTTGTGGCAGGCAGTGACTAGTGCACATACTGCAACAATCAGCAAGGCCTATGGTAATGGAGTCAGGTCAGAACTATGAAAAGCTAGTGTATGAGCAATAGTGTATACTGTCAAACCTAGCTAGTAAAAATCCATCAGGATTGATGTTTTATTCCAGCAAAGCTAAACATTTACCATTAAATATCTGACTGGTTAATTTTTTGTACAGACTGCATCAAATTATTGATATTAACATTGCTGGATTACAAGGATTGCTTTGAAAATAATTCTCTCAGTTGATTTTCTGTAGTCGCCTCCTTCTGCTGCATCAGTTCTGCGTCTCCTTTGGTCACTCCCCAGGCATCTGGCCTTGCCATGGAAGGACAGTAGGGTCTCCCTGAAGCTGGGTGCAACTTCTCCCAATAGTCACGCCTGGCCCTGTCATAAAACAAAAAAGCTAATTCATATACATATCAAATCTCATTGACAGGATCTACAGTTGTGGGCTGGACCACCATTCATGACAATGTGGAATGGGAAGAGCCTTTTAAAACTTAAAGATGAAATCAAAATAGGCTGCCGTGTGTCCAGGAGGAACAACACTATTTCTGTCCATTACATGAGTTGTATCCTGCATTTTAACCATTCACACACACACAATTTTTAGTTGTTTGAGCTAGTGGGTAGAGACAAGCTGCCAATATCTACCATTCACAGCACACATATGAGGGATTCCAGCTTTCCTGAATGTCCAGAGAGAGGTAGGATGGGGGACATTACACGATGCCATATCTCCAAACCATCATGGACGAGAAAGAAGGACAGTAACTTTTTTTATTCTTTACAAAAAGACACCAAACCCTGTTTTTTGGGTCTGGATTTTTGTGCAAGGATCGGTAGGATTGGGATTGGTAGGAGTTTGGCTCTGTGCCCACAATGCAGAAATGCTCAGGTTTTTCCTGAGCGTTTCTGCATCTCCCTGGCAGAAAAATACGCATGCGGATTGTACATGCGTTTTTCCTGCCAGGGGGAAGTGAAGTGTTTTGCACATGTGGGTTGACAAGTGCTTTCCAATCGATTTTAGCATCACTTGGAAAGTGCTTGACAACTTGGTCACACTATATAAATCCATGCAAACAGCATGGATTTATATATTGTGACCATAAGAACGGTAAAAAATAAATCTATACTTACCTTCTGATGGCCCCCGGGTGTCTTTATTCGATGAGTCTCGGCTTGCCGGCAGCTCGCGGTACACTGAAAGGACCTGCCGACGTCAGCAGTCGCGTGACCAGTCACATGACTAAATGATGTCATGGCAGGTCCTTGAGTCCACTGCGATCTGCTGGCAAGCCAAGACAGTGGGGGCCATCAGAAGGAAAGTATAATTTTTCTCTTTTTTTTTTTCTTCACAGGTTCTATGGTACCCGGGTCTGGAGGAGAGTCTCCTCTTCTCCAAACCCAGGTACCATCCGCACATTGAAATGAACAGATCCAGTGATGCGGATTCCATGCGTTCCAATGCAAGTCAATGGCGTTGAAAACAGCGCTTCCGCAAAATTGGTAGTGCTGCGTTTTTTTTACCACAATGATAATCCACAGCGGAAATTTCAGCAGTATGTGCACAGCACATACGGATCATTGCATACCTTCTACCAAGCATTTCTGCAGTGGAATTGCCGCTGCAGAAACTAAAAAAAAAAAAAAAAACCACACACACATCGTGGGTACACAGTCAGTCTCCTCCTCCAGTCATAAATGTAATACATATTGCGCGCTTACCTTGCACGAACCCAGGGTTTAGTGTGCATATCCAGTCCACTGCCCCAGCTGCCATGTTTCTCTGAACCAGTTGGTAAGAATCCTCTTTCTGGGGCCAGCTCTTCTGCTATAGCCCTAGTATGATATGGCTCAAACCCACAACAACCACCAATGTACCGGACTCCAAGATCGTAGGCTGCTCTGGCATACTTGTGTATGTCCCATCTTGACACAATACGTGGTTCCAAAGCTGAAATATATTAGTATATAAAGCAAGTGATCATCAAGAACAGGTCCATGAGTTCTGATCACTCCCTCAGCTCAAATGTTCAATAGTCCAAGGTGAGACAGGAGATTCACCACATGACTGCACCAGTCAGATCTATAGCAGATCCTATTGTTGCACCTCCGTAAAAGTTTTCTGGCTCCTCATAGGAGATTCCAACTGTTCTGCACAGTAATAAAAGGTGTTCCTACTACACCCCTATATACAAACTAATTCACAAATATCAGTAAACAGTCTACTTCGTATATCGACCACACAAATTTTCCCAGACAGATGTGTCAGTGGAGAGAAGGATCTGACGTGTCTGATTTCATACTGTCAACCCTTTTACCCTCAGCAAGAAGCCACCACCAGAGGAGCCTGGCAGCCGCCATCTCAGATAACAGGAGCGCTGAGTGCCAGGAGAGATGGTTGGCAGCCGTCCATTGTTCATGGAGGTTTTACTCCTCTTCAGGGCAATTAATGTCATTGTAATGCAATGCCATCATATGTAATAAAGGCAGCTCATAATGACATAAGTACTGAAAGTAACAAGTTCCATATAATTTCTCATGACTAAACATTAGTTACATTAAACGTTGGACTTACCAAAAGGAAACTCTGGCAGGTCAATGAAGCCTTGCTTTCCGCAGTCAGGTGTGTGATAAGCAAGTGGTTGGGTCATCAGATGAGCCTCGACATTGGCTGCAGCCAAACCTTCCTTCATCAGCTTCACTGTGGCTACACAGGTCATTGGGTCGAAATGGCAATTAACTCCAACCACAGAGGCCCCTGGAGTTCACAGTAACAAATTACTAGAATAGGCCTTAGCGTATATCTGTAGGCATGTTTACCATAAAATTTGTAATGTGTGCGATTAGATATCCGACTAAAATCCTAAATCCATTTTAATTCTTATACAAGGCTGTGCAAATACCAGTAGATGTAACTGACATTGTGATACTCAATTCTTAAGAATAAAAAAAAATTACTTTTAGCAGCAGTGGTGGAGGAGCGTGGCACAGTAGGTAGGAGCAGTCTACACTGTGCCCACTGCTAAATAAAATGAATACTCATTGCTCTCCATGCCCATGGGTGTGGGGAGCAGTGAATATTAGTTTTCCTTAGTAGCACGCACAGTGTAGCCACAGCGCAGCTCCTGCTATGGCTCGGAGGTTGCGTGTGCCCGCTATTAAAAACCATGAATATTCACTATATCCCACTCCCATGGGCGTGGGGAGTAGTGAATATTCATACTCTTTAATGGCGGGCACATGAGACTGCCGGCCACTGCAGGAGCTGCACTGCTGGTTACACTGTGCGCGCTATTAGAGTGAATAGTCACTGTTCCCCACGTCCATAGTTCCAGCGTGGGGAGCAGCGACTGTGCTGGCAGATCTCACCGTGTGATGGCGCATGGCAGTGACATCATGCGTGGCTCACACTGAGATCAGTGCTGGTAGAACAGAACGCAGCGCTGGAGCAAAGGGAAAGAAGGGGAGTAGAATGGTTTATTTTTTTGTGTGCAGCATAATATGGGGGATGGAGGGGTGCCATGTATACCAGGATGGGAGATGAGGGCCACATAACAGGAAGGAGGGGGGCCATATATACCAGGATGGGGGATATTAGTACAGAATTTGGGGACATTACCCCTATAACAGTGTCAGCACCAGACCCACTCCCCCATAACAGTGCATCATGGCCACATTTTTTTTTTTTTTTTTTTTTCCTCCTCTAAAACCTAGGTGTGTCTTATAGTCTGAAAAATACAGTACTTCTCACCTGGAAGGAAAGAAAACTGCATATTTCTTCATGTGGAGATTGCCAATGAGACAAAAAGTTTTAGTCTCAAGAAGAGCCAATTCCCCAAAGGAAGGGCAGAGAGAACAAACCATTACACCACACCATCAGCAAGGTTAGCAATCTGAACAATGGATGGAAGGCCTGCAAGTCTCTGCAAAAAAATGGAGCATTTCCAGCTGACTGTTGCCGACACCGAGAATAGATCAGCGGGGGGTGCTGGGTGTCAGATATTGATGACTATCCTAAGGATAGGTCAAGGATAAAAGTAGTGTACAACCTCTAAAAGGGAAAAAAATAAAATGTACCAGCTTTTGCCAGCCTGACTGCGCACTCTCCTGGACAGACGCCATTTAAATCTCCTTCTGGACCAATACATAATGTGGCTGCCACAGTCTTTCCAGCCTCTTTTAACACTTCTACTGCCCAGACAGCTTCTTCCACATGTTCAAAGTACTAGAAATAAACAATGCAATATTGGTAATTCTGACAATTACAGTAGTAGAGCACAAAGCATGAGAGTGTCTCACTCGCTCCATATTTAGCTTGAAGGGTTTGCACGGCTGTCAATGCATAGGTTCTCAACATCAGAATGGTGGTGGGGGATGGGTCCAAGACCCCCCCAGACCCTGATCACCTGCCATCACTTCTGGCAGCAGCCTGATGTAAACAGTGAATTGAGCAAAACCGCACAGCTCTGTCCACCACCTAGAGGGCACTCCTAGGTACTGCAGCTCTGCCAACAGTCACATCAGTAGGAGCTGTTAGATATATGGATCACATTACCTCAGCGATAAGAAAGTCCACATTCTTCTTTACAAATACGTCCAACTGCTTTCGGAATATAGCCTTCACCTCAGACTCACTCTTGCAGCTTAGATATGAAGGGGTTTGACTCACGCCTCCAGCAACCAATGCATCACCTTCATTTGCTACCTCCCTCGCGATGTCACAAGCCGCTTCATTCACTTTTTGGCCCTGAAGTGAAACAAAAATGCAAAAAAGCCAAGGTAATTAGATAAACCGAGTATAAGTGTCCAGTTTACAGCTAGATATAACCTACATATACTTTTGAGCACTATGCAAGTGTTACATTTTGATCTCCATTATGCCCAATGTCCGCCATGATACAGTCATTGTCTGAAAGCACTGATTCCAAGTAGCAACATTTGGAACAGGGTGGATAAAAATCAATTTTTAAAAAAAAAAAAAAAAAAAAAAAGGATTTTTTTGATTTAAATCGGATTTTTTTCAATAAACTGCTTTTTGAGGAAAATATTTTACCATCCAAAGGTTCTTCCATCATGAGATAAAGCAGAGTTGTTTAACTCAGTAGAATAAAGGCTGTATATGTGTAACATTCACAATGCCATGCTCTTCCAGAGGTTTCTGTAGGATTAGTGGGCAGTTTCTCTCCTATATTATCACAGACGCTCGCTTTACTTACGCAGTTCTCAAAACTGAATTTGACTCCGCAGAGGTCCCAGCCTCTTCTTCACGGCAAAAATGTTACAACATGAACAGAGTGGAGAAAAAGACCTTAATCCTATTGTTCTACAAACCTATGAATACAGAATCAACCCCTTCAGTGCCAAGTCCAAGAAGTTAGACAATATGTTTCTGATTGTTTGGAGTGGAATAGATCTGCACAACACAAGAAGAATGTGAATCTAAGTGTGAGGAGGAGGAAGGGCAAGCAGACAAGAAAATGAAAGTGAAACTTTGAGCACAATACTGCAGCATAGCCACAGACAGACAAGTCTGGATCTGTTTGTGTGTACGATCTGAGGTTTATTACATTCTTTCCTTATAATGGTAGCAGGCCGTAAAAGAGACCCAGTTTGGGAATATTTTAATGAAGCTCCTTCGCCTATCGGTAAGGCAGGCATGCGTGCAAAATGCAAACGATGCAACAAAGATGCAAGGCCTGGTGGTGCGAATGAGGCAACATCATGAGAAGTGCGGTGATGAAGATGACCAAAGAAACACTTCTGAACAGGCAGGATCTGTTGGTAAACATTTTTATTGAATCCTATTTCTAAAGGCTGAACTGTCTTGTGTGAGAAAAATTATATTTCTTATTATTACTGCATGTTACTGTCATTTGGTACAGTTATGAAGAAAAACAAATATTCCTTTTGGGGCAGGGGCAGTGATGTGTTGTGTACAATAAGCAGAAATTGTATAAACAATAAAATAACAGCATTGACTTTTTGTTTAGGGGAATTCATGGATTCTGGAAACTATCCACCTCCAAGATCACCATCATCCTGTTCTACAGTTTCAGAGTTATCCATCCAGGATAGTGCTTCATTAGCAGCAGCATCATCAGACACCCACAGCCACATATCACCATCACCCAAAAGGAAGAAAAAACCTTTACCTCCTGGAACCACCAGAGATAGGTTTGTGATAAGAACGAGCAGATTAGAAAAATAGTTGATTGATGAAAAAATTGCCCAGTTTATTTATGCAATGAACTCTTCTTTCCGTCTGACTGAGAACCCACATTTCATTAATATGGTTCAGTCACTGAGACCAGGATACAGTCCACCCAGCAGAGCTGATGTTGCAGGGAAACTGCTGGATCAAGTGTATGACAGAGAAATGGAGCAATGTGCAACAGCTCTGGAGGGTAAAATTGTTAACCTAAGTATTGATGGGTGGAGTAATGTCCACAATGATCCTATTGTATGTGCTTGTATAACAGAAGAAGGTAAAGTCTTCCTTGCAAACAACGGATACGTCAGGAAATGCACACACAGCAGAATACTTACAAGAAGTGGCAGTAAAAGCTATAACAACATGTGAACAAAAATTCAAATGTCTAGTACGCAGTTTGGTCACTGACAATGCTGCAAACGTATCCAAGATGAGAAGAAATTTAGAAGAGCAGGGAGGGAATACAAAGCTGCTAATAACATATGGTTGCAGTGCTCATTTGCTGCACCTCTTAGCCAAAGACTTAAGTGTTCCAGAAATAAAGGCTAATGTTGTTGAAATTGCTAAATACTTCCGTAATAATCATTTTGCTGCAGCAGCTCTGAAAAGGATGGGTGGAACCAAGCTAACGCTCCCACAAAATGTTAGATGGAACTCTGTGGTGGACTGTTTTGAGCAGTATATCAAAAACTGGCCTATTCTGATGACACTGAAGAAAATGAAGATAAAAATAGATGGCACCGTCACGGCCAAAATCCTCAACATTGGACTTAAGAGAAATGTTGAACATATGCTGAGCTTCCTGAAACCCATCTCTCAAGCTTTAAAC
The DNA here is from genome assembly GCF_046119375.1 of Phyllobates terribilis. Classification (NCBI taxonomy): domain Eukaryota; kingdom Metazoa; phylum Chordata; class Amphibia; order Anura; family Dendrobatidae; genus Phyllobates; species Phyllobates terribilis. Next base: position 497,918,124 of record NW_027362761.1, on the reverse strand, counting down.
AAAATACAGAAAAATAGCTGTTTTATTGCGGATGCTGTTGAAATTTGGAAGGAACTGAGTGAACACTTAAAAACAGAACTACACATGGACAGAATTAAATTACAAGCAGTAAACAAACGAATGGGACAAGCACTGACTCCAGCTCATTTTTTGGCAAATATTGTCAATATCCAATATCAGGGTCAAAACCTAAGTGCTGAGGAAGAGGAGTTAGCTATGACATGGGTATCCAGCAATCATCCATCTTTAATGCCAACTATAATAAACTTCAGAGCTAAGGGGGGAACCATTCAAGAAATATATATGTTTGCTGAAGATATTTTAAGGAAGGTCACACCAGTAAACTGGTGGAAGTCACTTAAGCGCTTGGATTTAGAGACTGTTCAAGTAATGATTTCACTTTTAACAGCAGTAGCTTCTTCTGCAGGCGTTGAAAGAATATTCTCTTCCTTTGGACTCATTCATTCTAAATTGAGAAATCGGTTGGGACCCAATAAAGCAGGAAAGATTGTTTTTCTTTTCCAGATTATGAATAGGAACAAAGAAGAAGATGAAGACGACGAGTGAGCTACAGAGGACAGCAGTATTTAAGTTTTTCATGGTCAGCTGGGCTGACAGTCTAAGTTTCTTAATATAAATATATATATATATATATATATATATATATATATATATATATATATATATATATATATATATATATATATATATATATATATATATATATATATATATATATTGTTTAGCCAAATTAGTTAACAAACATGGATGTTTGTTTAAGCAAATAACTTATGCTGTAATGTTGTTATTGTTTCAGTTGAATAAATCTATTTAAATTGTTAAGGTCAGGATTATTTTTCTCCTTCCTAAGTACAACAGAACAGTGGTGTCCAAATATGAATGATTAACCCATTAAACTGGGGAGAAAAAAGTAATATAAAAAGTGATTCTAAAAATCTTCATCTGCTTGCATGTTAAAGTAAAGTAGCAAGAACTAGTTTAGGTAGAAACTTTGATTTAAATCACGCCTTACTGACTACTGATTTAAATAGTGATTTAAATCAGTTAGATTCAAATCAAATCCACCCTGATTTGGAATAGATTATTAAACTAGTTTTCCCAATACTCATGTGAAGTTTGCAGAGAGTAGGGATTACAGAAAAAAGCAATACTTCATTCCCAGTGAAAGCCAAACTGGTAGTGATAACAGCTGAATCTAGAGACAAGTCAGTGGTCTTGGTGGTCAGGTGACTGACGGGACATAATTAATTCTACTCAGACAATCGCAGCAGAGGGGATACTAGTGGTCGGGGTTGCCGCTTTCTTTTATAAGGATCTTTGCCCTCTAAATGTTTCACAAGTCATGAAGGGGGGGGTGGGGTTTAAAAATGTCTGCAATTAAAAAGGATATTAACATCTTTCGGGAGGGGCATCTTTTTTACTTAAAGGAATTTTTCATTTTGGTTATCTGTCTACTATCTGTCAGCAGTGGCTGGTTTCCTATGCAATGAGCAGGTTTAAAAGCTCTGCTCTGAAGTTGACTAGATCATTGATGTGGTCCAAATTTCAGTGTCCCTTGGGTCCCTCCCCACTCCCCCCATGTTGCCTCTGTTTGAAGCATGCACAAGTTCATGCTGCTTCCCAGATCTGTCAGTCAGCAGTGCATCCTCCCCCAGCAAGATGGAATGCAAAGGAGCAGAGAGCTAATGAACAAAACCACATTAAAAGAGAGTTTTTTAAACCCCCAAAAAATTGCAAAGTTTTACAGTACGATTTTTATTACTTCAGCCTTTGTGTAGAATCAAGTTATGGTTAACCCCTTCTGTTTCGTGCTCTGTGGCTATGCAACAATGTTGTTCAGCCCTTATGTGGACCTTGCCTCAAGTCACCAGTAAAGAGATTTCTGTCCCGAGTCTACCTTTAGCCAGTCTCACTCCTGTTTGATTGCTAAAGCATGACCTAGCGCCACACCTGGATCCTGACTTTCTCAATGAATACGACCCCTGGAAATTGTAGTTCCACTATTGGATCTGTCTGATCACAGTCCAATGTTGTGTTATCACTGCAGCCATAAACGTCCATACCCTACAGGACAAAGCTAGTAGGGAAGTTTCCATATGAAATAAAGTGTGCAGTGTAAATACATTAGGACCTCTTTAACCAAGGTCATTAACCCCTGAACACTTACTGAGATTTTCTCCCCCACGTAGTTCCCTCTGTTCTCCAGTTTATCATCGCTGGCGTAGAATGTAAATGTCTGCATCACATTTGCCCCGGCTCTGAGGAATTCCCTGTGAAGCTGACGTACTGTAAAACAAGAATATTATAACGCATTTCTAGTGGCGTTACCCCGCAGTGGATCCATCTACTGCACCTGGTAAAGTCGGTCTAACTGGTTTACTAGGAAATAGCGGTCACTTAATACTGCATACCTCCTGAACTATATAGGTCACTGTTTTTTTTGTAAAATTAACAGGTTTTCCAGGCAATCTCCTCTATTGCAGGACTTTTTTTGAGCAGGTCATCAATATCAGATAAGGGAGGGGGTCCAACAAACCTACCACAGTGAACGCAGCTGTGCACACAAGGATGCAATCAGAGCTAGTAACAGCTGACCAGTGAAGGTTTTGGGTGTCAGATATCCCCCACTGGTTCAATATTGATGACACGCCAAGGGTGTAAGAAGGAAAAAAAAAAAAAGCCAGCAGAGGAGATTGCCTCTAAAATGTTGCATTAGATGTGACAACTGGTCTTCTAGGCCACTGAAAATAAGTAGTAATACACAAAGTATTTTCCAGTGCACAAATATACTATAATATCCGGCCCTTATACTTGGGTAGTTGTTTATCCTTGTTAGATGGTAGCACCATTGATCACCTGCAGACACTTACCAGCTTCTGGATGTTCTACTGCAGCTTCAGGGGTCCATGGTCCTGCTTTCACATAACCTCTTTTCTCCAAAGCAAACACAAAGCCCCCATCTCCAATAACAATTTCCCCGGCATCAAGACGCTCCAAGAGGCCCTAGAATGAAATAAAAGTCCATTAATCAGACACTAAAGTGGTTGAATGGATCCTCCTGTCACATGTTCCTGAATAAATAAACCCTAACACAGATAACAGTTTATTAAAGTACACGACCATGTATGCATGCACATAATCATCACAGCTTGATTTAAATAGAAGTATGGAGCTGCAATATAGGAATCATAGAAGTTTACAGGTCCATAGGAAGGGAGGCCATCCTCAAAATTACCCATTTACATCTGCTTTTGTGTAACCATTTTATTTAAAAAAAAAAAAAAAAAAAGTGATCTTGCAAGTTTCACAGTGGCTTTTTTTAGGCTCATACTTATGGTCCTTTCAGGTACAGTTTCAACAGGCTCCTTATCAGCAGAGGCAGGAATACAATGACAGGCAACACCTCTATACACAGCATCTGCCATATAGGATGTCACACCTGACCCTGCCTTCCCAATGATCTTTGCACAGGCTCATTAGAGTCTGCAATACAAAAGATGGGGGTCAGGTATGATCATTGTGGCCATGTACAGGTCTTATTTCAGGAATCATCATGTTAGAGCCCAAAGGAAAAAATAGCCACAGTGGCTAGTGTGAAAATTTGCAGTATTTTTATTTGTTTAATAATTTGCAATATGTACAATCAGATGCAGAGGTATTGTTCTTCCAAATCATTGCATTCATAGTACAGGGAGGTGAATTGCAATACACAGCCCCCTGGAAGGTACCATATGCTGGCACAGAATGCCTAGGACTCTATACTAAGCAGGTAGATCAAGGGCTGATATTCCAGTGCACCGTCATTTAAGTTGAATTTGAGCCACAGATCCTCTAGTGCAGGGTTCCCCAACTCCAGTCCTCAAGGCCCACCAACAGGTCATGTTTTCAGGATTTCCTTAGTATTACACAGGTGATAATTGCATCACCTGCACAGGCAATAATTCCATCACCTGTGCAATACTAAGGAAATCCTGAAAACATGACCTGTTGGTGGGCCTTGAGGACTGGAGTTGGGGAACCCTGCTCTAGTGAATACATGTCAGATTGCCATAGGCAAATCTGACACGTGTGAACCGATCCCAAGTCTTACCATGATTGAACAGGGAAGTGCTGATGGATTTCACTATCCATTACATAACTTTTGTTTAAAAAAAAAAAAAAAAATTGTACAGATTAGGTGTGGGGGGGTTTGAGTTATGTACTCGGACCGATTTTATTCATAGGGGTAGTGCAGATGAACGATTTTTCTCACTCACTGAATATGCATCTACAGCCAGAAAGGTGTTTTTTTTATACCGTCATGACCCTAGTCAGAGCTCAAATATTGGGATTGCATTATGATAATTTTACAGTCAAGGAATAGTTTTTTCCTTTATATCCTCAAGAGGAAAGTAAAAAAGGATTAAAGTGATAGCAATAGTTTACTATGAAATAACGGCAGTATTATGTTTTAGAAGAAGTGCACCTCACGGGGAGCAGAATGGGTTCTAGCTGGTAGATCGTTCCTTACTATGGAGGATGGTAGGATTAAGGTCTGGGTAGGAGGCCTGTGATAACACCATTTTTAGTCGGACACTATACCTACATAACCATTTCACTCACCATCAATGACCCTTCTACAAAATCAGTTTTAGTTTTCCAATATTATAAAACTTCCCATAACATTATACTGTGTCTACTGCATATCCTACAAGTGAGAGGAGCAGCACCTCTGCCTCCTTACCTTTCTGGCCTGCCCACTCTTTGCTCCAGCTGGTGCCATCTCTGTGGTGGACAAGTTGTCAGTGCCAACTGCAGATCTATCCTTTATATAAATGGCAGGCGGGTGGGGCTGCATCAGGCTGTTTTCTTCTCTCTGATTTGTGGGCTTATCCCCCACCTCCTCCAGTTATTCCACACTCCACCTATTGGCAGACATCACATACAGACACATCAGCTATCTGCAGTGCAAACATTTGTCTTTTACTAAATGTTAACTTGTTCTTTCCAAAATATAGACATATAATGCAACATAAGTAACAACATGAGCTGATTCTTCTGCCTGGATTGCGCAACGCTACAAAGAAAAAGTAAACTTGTTAAAAGTTTTCAGCAAAGTTTCCAAACATATGAAATGGAAAGCGTTAATTTTGGGTCATCCCTTTTAAACTTTGTTACCATGAACTATTGAAAATATTTTCTTTACTGATGCTGAAGAGTCCACTGCACAGAGAGCCACAGGATTGTAACATGTGCAGAAGATCTCTATCCTGTTGAATGTTTAACTGATCATGGAGTGTTTTTTTCCTGCAGGGGAAGATGAGGCTTGGTGCTGATTTGTGAAGCAAGAGGGCGGATCCTGGCAGCTTGTAATCTCCTCCACCGTGTGTTTTGCTTTTTTTGGGGGTTTGCATACATCTAAAGTTAGGGAATAAGAAGAGTGTATGAGATTTCAGAGCTCCTCCACCTGCTAGCAGCACTCTCAGCAAGATGAGGCTCCAGCATGTGAGGCTCCTGCTGCAGAAGAAGGATCACTTACTAGCAGCTAGGGGCAGGGTGCAAGCTGTGGTCACTGGTGTGCAAGAGCCCAGGAGGACTGTCAGCACAGGTCCTAACAAAGAGAGGTGGGTAACCCACATATGTGTATGCAAAGGGTTCCAGTATTGATATGATTTATTATGCTCACTTATATAGCTCCATTAATTCCACAGCGCTTTAGAGACATCATCAACACTGTCCCCGTTAGGGCTCTAAATCCCCTATCAGTCTTTGGAGTGTGGGAGGAAACCCATACAAACTCCTTGCTGACTGCACACTACCTGATATAGAAAAAGCAACCTTTTCTGACAACAATCACAAATTAGTTTTCCCTGATGCCTATATATTTATTTATTTTACTTGCTTATATAGCACCATCATATCCCACGGCAGTTTACAGATATTGTCATCACCGTCCCCACTGAGGCTCACAATCTACATTCCCTATCAGTATGTCTTTGGAGTGTGGGAGGAAACCGGAGAACCCGGAGGAAACCCACGGAAACACGGGGAGAACATACAAACTCCTTGCAGATGTTGTCTTTGGTGGGATTTGAACCCAGGACCCCAGCAAGGCTGCAGTGCTAACGACTGAGCCACCGTGCTGCCCACAGTGCACATATATATGCAGAGGGTTCCAGTATTGATATGATGGTATAGTTAAATCAGTGTGATTTAGGCTAGGTGTAGACGAGCGTGTATTCTGTCATTCGAGAGAATCGGGCCGATTATGCAAATTACACTTGGATCATAGTTTGATCAGCGTTTGAGCACAGTGTGATCTGATTCTCTCAGATGAGAAAAAAATTCTCCATCTTCTCCATTCTGTCAGTCTGTGGAAATCAGACCGCACTCCGATGTCATCGGAGTGCAGTCTGAGGTTTTCCATAAACTCACTGACTCACATGGCCGAGTGCAATCCGAATATTGGATCAAGTTTGGGCATGCTGTTATGTTTTCCCCCAGACGGGCTCTTCTGTCTGAGGAAAAAAATTGGACATGTTCACAGCCCCATAGAATAGAATGGGGACAAGTGCTATCCGATTTGTCTGCACAAGCCCCAATACATATATATCAGAGCTGAATTAGATTTTTTTAGGTTGCTCCATAATTGTTAAACAGTTAGTAGTAAATAGGTTGTGTCTTGTATTGCAGCTTAGTCTCATTCACCTTTCTAATATTTTGAGCCCTTTATATTCAATTAAAGAGAACCTGTCACCAGAAATGACGCTATTAATCTGCAGGTTAACAGCGTTATTATGCTGCCCGGCGCCTGCACTCAGCCAGAGGCTGCGGGGAGAAAATGGACGTTATTCTCCCCGCCTGCATTTGGCGTTCAGGCACGGGGGCGCCGTGGGTTCAGTCGTCGCTCTGAGAATACAGAGCGTGCGTTGTAATCGCGTGCCTGGCCCTGAGTGACGTGCCCTCTGCATTGGGGTCAGTCATGACCGGGGAAGCAGTTATAGCAGCCACTCTGTATTCTCAGAGCGATGACTGAACCCGCGGCGCCCCCTGAACGCCGAATGCTGGCGGGGAGAATAAAGTTAATTTTCTATCTGCTGCATTCGGCTGCATGCAGGCGCCGGGCAGCATAATAATGCTGTTACCCTGAAGATTAACCGCATATCAGCAGGTTAATAGCGTTCTTTCTGGTGACAGGTTCCCTTTAAGAAAATGCGGAATGTTTTGTCTTCCATGCGCTCTACAGATAACATTCTAGTGACGCTACATTACCGGTACAATATCTGCAGTTTTCTATGTGCAATGATCAATGCTGAGATCAGCATCTATGTCGAGTAGAGGCCCCGGCCGGACTGTCAGGAATGGAGAGGCGGCCACACATGCGTGTGCATTGTGTATTCCTTTCTTTGGGAGCTCAGACCGTATCCTATTCATATACCCAGATGGGAACACTCATTACAATTATGGTCCTTTTTCCTGGAGAGTTTACTTTTATTCAAACTATAGATGTAGTTATTTTTCAAGCATAAAGGGGTATTCTCACTTCAAACATATCTAGAATATCACGAGAGGGAGTCTGTATGATATTTATATGCTATTATGAGTTTCCATCCACACATCAAAAGAAAGATTGACTAAACGGTATCCTCAAAAGAGAGGCCTCCGCTGTGAAACCAGTCTGCTGACAGATCTGCAGGGCAGTCATGAGAAATGCGCTGTGCCATGCTTATTATTGGGAGGAGATATCTGTACTGTTCACACTTTCACTACTATATTTTCCCAGTAAACTGTCTGTAACATCGACCATTATATAATCTCTGTCCATTATATAATCTCTTATCATGACTGTCAGCATATAGTTGATACATTGTATTACCTTATTTATATTGTTTGTTTTTATAAGTATAAGCAATGTGGAAAGCAAATCTTCCTTTCTGGGGAAGAGATGGAAGGACACTGCAAACACGGTTATTATTGGTGGTGGATGCGTGGGGGTGAGCCTGGCATATCACCTCGCCAAGGCTGGCATGAAGGATGTGGTATTACTGGAGAAATCAGAGCTCACAGCGGGATCTACATGGCATGCAGTAAGTGTTTGTTTTACGACTTTCCTAAAAATGTTATAGTTTATGAGCATCAAGTAGTAACTAAAATCATGGCTGATTTCTAATAAAATAGGCACCACACCTGCCCTTGGGTTGTGTCCAGTATTGCAGCTCAGCTCCATTGAGGAGGGTAATGGCTGCTGCAGATGTCTGCGATCATCGGTCCAATCTCAGATCACAATGCACGGACTGGCCATGAGTCGCCCAACCCCAAGCGTCACAGCTTCATATATTTCTATGGTCTGGTGACACGTGGCCACACCTCGATCCGAGATCGCGCCGATGATCATGGACGTCTGCACCAGCCCTTAAGTTAAGCTGTAATGCCATACACAACCTGTAGACATATGTGGCGCTGTTTCTGGAAGAAAGTAGTCTCTCCTTTTTTTTTTTTTTTTTTGTAACCCTGGCTACATCGTCTTTTTTTTTAAAATGGAAAATAGGAGATGTTGCTTTTAGTATTCATTTTACATGTAACGAGCTACAAATAAATTATCATCTTATCTAATATGTCTTCCTCTGATTAAGCCAATTAAAAATCCATTGGATGTAATCAATAGAAAAACACTAATTTATCTGAGCTGTTGATTTTCAGGCTGGGCTAACAGCATATTTTCATCCTGGGATTAACCTAAAGAAAATCCATTATTACAGTATCAAACTGTATGAAGACTTAGAAGAAGAGACTGGACAGGTATGGGCAACATTGGCAAAATAATCACATTTTATAACCTCTATAATCGTTCTGATCAGATATCATTCATTGGGTTTATACCCATATTGGCCTGGAGAACCCAATCTATTGTGAATTTTATCTATAGAACTCTTTACTTCTACACGGCTGTCTGGCTATGTGCCCACATTCAGAATTTGCAGTAAAATTTTCTGCAGCAAATCCTGATGTGTTGGAAGGAAAAAACGCTATGTAAAATATCTGTGCTTTTGCCACATTTTTGACATATGTTTTTTTTGCGTATTTTTCCCCACTCATTAATATAAGTGAAGTATGCTGGAAGAATTGGCATGCTGCAGAACTGAATCTGCTGCAAATCTGTAGGGGAAAAAAGTAACGCGTGCTGGAGATTTCAGAAATCTCGTTCACTTTGTGGGTACTGTAAAACGCTGCGTATTTTCCCCACACCAATGTAAAAACGTCAGTTTTTTTCGGGACAAAAATCAAACAATTTTGCATCGGCTTATCTGAACCCGACCGCATGGGATGTAAATGCTGCAAATTTTACATGCACATTTGCTTAGGGGAAAATATCAGTGCAATCCGCCATAGACTAGAGCAGCAGTCTAACTCACAGATAACAATATCTTCAGCCGACAGTCTAACATGTGTGGGAGCCCTGGACAATTTATTGTCGGGGGGGGGGGAATATCTCTGGAGACAATATGATCAACAGTCTGAAAACGTACAGGTCAGATCAATAAGCCAGCGATGACGGTCAAGGTGGCTGCCATTTGAACAATCGGCCAAACCATCGCATGGCCGACCGCCATCATATTTCTATGGTGTGCTTTCACCATAGATATATTGTGTAAAAATTCTGCTGTATTCGGACAGTTGGACTGCAGATATTTTTTCAAGCTTTGGGACTTATCACAACATACATTACCTAGATTTACTCCCTGAAAACACTCAGCTGGGACCCAAATGACAACCTACACCTGCCCCATGCAAAAAGCAAACAAGGCCAATACATCAAACGTGAAATAAAGGTGCCTGTGCACACTGCTATGGCCGCAATACTAAAGCAAACAAATACAAAAGATAAGGCAGCGCACTGCAAGCATGAAAGGGATCAAAAAATGATCGATTGTTTAAATCTTGTTTTTGTTTTGCATATGTTTTTGACAAATTTTATTTCTATGTCAGCATTCTGTTTACGCTGCACGATTATCGGGGAAAGAGCTGTTCCTAAGAACGCTTGTTCCTGATAGTCGCCCATTACATGTGGACATGGAATATTATTTTGCATTACTGTTATATTTACTATAGGTTTATACAGCTTGATCAAAATGTGCACTAAGAACCTAAAATTAGTAAGTAAAACAGTAATTCAGGTTATAATAATCCGTATGGTCTCTGTTTATGTATGTCTTTGTGCGTGCTGCTATATTTTTCCATTATTTGCTTGTACCAGATTTACAGTAAGCCTAAAGTGCCAGTGTGCTCATTGTCTGAAATATTGGTCTGCTCTTACATAAAAAGAAGATTGCAGTGTGCCCCTGAAAAACATGGAGCACCTTCTGCAGACTTCCCGCCTTTCCTCCATGGGTGTCCTCCTCTCACTTTCTCAGTAGTGTGATAATAACCTATAGATACATATAATATTCATAAGAATACATAACGCTCAGTCTATTCATTTGTAAACTTTTTAATTGCACCCAATATATAGGCACACGCCATTGGTGCCTACAGGTAAACCCTGACCTGGTACCTATGTACTGGAGCATGCAGCTGCCTATGATGGGAATAACAGTGGTAGATGTACAAGCAAAATCTGCACCCAGAATGGTTAGTACCTGGGAGGTTAATATGGATGTCAAAGAAGGTTGTGAGGCCCAAGAAAGCGGTCAGCAACAGAGTGCAAAGACAGAGTCAGAAATATGTTTTGAAGTAATATAAATGAACATATAAGTGCCACTTACACATCCTCTGTACATAAAGCTGCCACATAAGTCCTAGTAAAGTCAGTTTATTTCTGAGTATATTGCCCATATCTAATTGATTTCCTCTCATGAACTTAAAGGGAATCGGTTGGCAGGTTTTTGCTATTTAATCTGAGAGTAGCATAATATAGGGAATGTGAGCCAGATTGCAACGATATATATCATAGTTTACTGGGTGTAGCAGTTGTGACACAGTCAGAGTTTTCAGATGCAGCATGAAGCAGAGCTGAGAAAGCTAACCCCGCCCACACCAGGCTCCCTGTGTGCATAGTCTATAGACAATGTGATGCTTATCACAGAAGGGGCGTGGTCGGACCTGGGCTCACATGCTGCTGTAGTCCAGCAGTGATTATCTTACAATGATTTTTTTTTTTATCACTAGAAGTAAACAGCACACAGCCAAAAATGTGACACATTATTGAATTCAGTGTCTCAGCTGCTACTGCTGTTTTCAGATTATATGGCAAAAACCTGCTGACAGATTCCCTTTAAGCTTACTGTAATTAACCATGGATCTTGGCAGTGGAGACATCATTACCTTTCTACATTTACAGGCCATTGGCTTCCATCAACCAGGAAGTATCAGAATTGCTTCAACTCCGACTCGTGTGGATGAACTAAAATACCAGATGACAAGGGCCCGATGGCATCCGAATCCTCAGTATCTGATTGGACCAGAAAAAGTGCAAGAACTGTTTCCTCTACTTAATATGGAAAAGGTAAATCGGTCATTTTGTGTCTATTCTAAACAATAGGTTATATTGCATAATCCAAACTCTGGATCCATCCTGTACGACTACAGACCCCAAACAGGTACTCTGGAATTGAGCCCTATGGACCATTTCTGGCAACCATGTATAGTAGAGGTGACTGGAAATGCACATGGCCACCTCTGCTAAAGTCTATAGGAATTTTGGATATAGTTGAGCTTGCAACTTCTTTAGACTTCAAAAAAAGATGGTGTAGGGATTCAAGTTTTCTGTTAGCGGTTTGGGTACACAACGGTACTTGGTTATCCGTCATAAACCATTAACAGAGTTCACATGAAATAAACTATAGTCTTTCCTCAGCTTAAATGAATAACAACACAGGAACAAAATAGTCCCTTCTCTGGGTAACCAAAAGATACAACGGTCTCAACCGTGCAGCAAACTAGGCACTGCTTCTCTCTGTTTGGTTAGCAATAATGAACACACTGCAGCTCCCATGTGTTAGACACTCTTGAGCCATTTCAGTTGCCTTTTGTAGGACCTGTAAAGCTCAAACTGGGAGGGACGGGAGCGACCTTTCCCACCCAGACTGTTTTGCTTGCTGCTCCACTCCTTGGGCTATGTTCACACGTAGCGTTTTTGATGCGTTTTTGCATTGCTTTCAACGGTGAAAAATACATTCACCAGTAAATGTATTTTTCAATTTTACTACCTTATCTGGCCATGTGGTGTGTGAGACATGATCAGACACATTCTGCTTCATTTATGAAGGAGGGACTCTGAAAGTCACAAAGCCTATTTTTACAGGGCCATCAGGCTCCCCTTACTATTATTAGAGGGCCATCAGCCGGCTATGATTTGTTGTTCCCATTATTAAAGAATGGGTCTCCTACATTGTTATTGCATATGTAGTGACTGCAAGGGCTGACAAAAATTTGGACGTACCCCAATACCCCTTTGAAGGGACATAGCGGAGCTCCTCATTAAAAAAAATTGTTACCATTGTTAAGGAGTGGGTCTCCTATACTGGTAATGCCCATGCACTAAGTGCATGGGCTGAAAAACATTTACCCCTGGGGGGTATACATGATCGTACTGTATAACATACTGAATGTTAGAGATAGGCCTCTAAAAAAATTTCTTACGGGAATTATAAGCACCCTTAAAGAAATTATGTGGGTGTTGCATCAAGGTCACTCTGGTGATATGGTGGTGGAGGATGAGGAGAAGGAGGAGGACAACAGAAAATAGACAAAATCAGGAAGTGTATACCCATGTCTGGGTGTGAAGAAGTGCATGGGAATAGACCCCCTCCCAAAAATAAGCCACTGGATTTGACTTTATGTTCCGCTGCTATCATCCGGTGGTGTTGAGAAGTCTGGCCCAATCCGGCCCTTGTTCATTTTTAGAAGGCTCAGCCTGTCAGTATTTTCAGTTGACAAGCGGATGCGCCTATCAGTTATAATGCCCCCGGCTGCACTAAAAACTCGCTCTGACAAATGCTAGCGGCAGGGCAGGCCAGGACCTCCAAGGCGTAGAGAGACAGTTCTTGCCACATGTCAAGCTTGGATACCCAATAGTTATAAGGCACAAAGGAATCACGGAGGACGTTGGTACGGTCGGGAAGGTACACTTCAGCATCTTCCAAAACTTTTCCCTCCTTGTCAGAGTACCCTGTGAATCAGGGCCTGGGCGCTGGGAGGATCTGAGCAAACTATCCCAGACCTTTGACAGTGTTCCCCTGCCTCTGCTGCATCGTATTTGTGTCTCCCTCGCCTTTACTCCAACAAGGACCTTTTGGTACTGCAACATTTTACTAGACCTCTCCGCCATGGGAAGAAGAGATAGAAAGTTCTCCTTGTAGCGTGGGTCTAGAAGTGTGACCAACCAGTAATTACTGTTGGCCAAAATGTCTACAACGTGAGGGTCACGGGAAAGGCAGAGGAACATAAAGTCAGCCATGTGTTCCAGACTGGCAACAGCCAGGCCTTCCCTGTCCTGACCAAAAGGATGACTGTCCATGCTCTCCTCCTCCTCCCTCCTTCCTCCTTCCTCCTCCCTCCTCCCTCCTTCCTCCTTCCTCCTTCCTCCTTCCTTCTTTTTCTTTTTCTTTTTCTTTTTCTTTTTCTTTTTCTTTTTCTTTTTCTTTTTCTTTTTCTTTTTCTTTTTCTTTTTCTTCCTCCTTCCTCCTTCCTTCTTTTTCTTTTTCTTCCTCCTTCCTCCTTCCTCCTTCCTTCTTTTTCTTTTTCTTTTTCTTCCTCCTTCCTCCTTCCTTCTTTTTCTTTTTCTTTTTCTTCCTCCTTCCTCCTTCCTTCTTTTTCTTTTTCTTTTTCTTCCTCCTTCCTCCTTCCTCCTTCCTTCTTTTTCTTTTTCTTCCTCCTTCCTCCTTCCTCCTTTTTCTTTTTCTTCCTCCTTCCTTCTTTTTCTTTTTCTTCCTCCTTCCTCCTTCCTTCTTTTTCTTTTTCTTCCTCCTTCCTCCTTCCTTCTTTTTCTTTTTCTTCCTCCTTCCTCCTTCCTTCTTCCTTCTTTTTCTTTTTCTTTTTCTTCCTCCTTCCTCCTTCCTTCTTTTTCTTTTTCTTCCTCCTTCCTCCTTCCTCCTTCCTTCTTTTTCTTTTTCTTTTTCTTCCTCCTTCCTCCTTCCTTCTTTTTCTTTTTCTTTTTCTTCCTCCTTCCTCCTTCCTCCTTCCTTCTTTTTCTTTTTCTTCCTCCTTCCTCCTTCCTCCTTCCTTCTTTTTCTTTTTCTTCCTCCTTCCTCCTTCCTTCTTTTTCTTTTTCTTTTTCTTCCTCCTTCCTCCTTCCTTCTTTTTCTTTTTCTTCCTCCTTCCTCCTTCCTCCTTCCTTCTTTTTCTTTTTCTTCCTCCTTCCTCCTTCCTTCTTTTTCTTTTTCTTCCTCCTTCCTCCTTCCTTCTTTTTCTTTTTCTTTTTCTTTTTCTTCCTCCTTCCTCCTTCCTCCTTCCTTCTTTTTCTTTTTCTTCCTCCTTCCTCCTTCCTCCTTCCTTCTTTTTCTTTTTCTTCCTCCTTCCTCCTTCCTCCTTCCTTCTTTTTCTTTTTCTTCCTCCTTCCTCCTTCCTTCTTTTTCTTTTTCTTTTTCTTCCTCCTTCCTCCTTCCTCCTTCCTTCTTCCTTCTTTTTCTTCCTCCTTCCTCCTTCCTCCTTCCTTCTTTTTCTTTTTCTTTTTCTTCCTCCTTCCTCCTTCCTTCTTTTTCTTTTTCTTCCTCCTTCCTCCTTCCTCCTTCCTCCTTCCTTCTTTTTCTTTTTCTTCCTCCTTCCTCCTTCCTCCTTCCTTCTTTTTCTTTTTCTTCCTCCTCATTGTCACCCAATCCGCTTTGGGATAAGATGAGGCTTGGCTGTGTGGCATCACCCTGTATGGTTCCTTGCTCCATCTCATTGTGCTGCGCCTGCAATGCCTCCTCTTTTTAATTGTGAGCAGCAAGCATTTCATTATACAGAGAAGCGGGATGATGATTATGGCGTCATCGCTGCTCACAATCTTGGTGGAGTTCTCAAAGTTTTGAAGGACGGCACAGATGTCTGACATCCATGCCCACACATCAGCTCTTATGTGCGGAGGCTGACCTGAATAACAACGGCCGTGTTGAAGCTGGTACTCAACAATTGCCTTCTTCTGCTCAAAAATCCTTCCCAACATATGCAAGGTTGAGTTCCAACGTGTGGTGACATCGTACACCAGTCGGTGAGCTGGAAGCTGCAAGCGTTGCTGAAACACGGTGAGGGCGGCGGAAGCTGTACTTTGACAAGCAGCTCAGGCAGATTTGGGTAGGTTTTGAGAAACCACTGAACCACTAGTTTGAGCACATGGGCCAGGCATGGTACGTGTGCCAGTTTGCCTAGGTTCAGAGCTGCCACCAGGTTCGGCTATTGTCACACACGATCATGCCTGACTGTAGGTTCAGCGTTGACAGCCACAGATCTGCCTGCTCTTTTACAGCTGTCAACAACTCTGCAGCGGTGTGTGGTTTGTCACCTAAGCCTATTAGTTTCAGCACAGCCTGTTGCTGCTTGGCCGAGACAGTGCTTCCAGCTTCAGACTGATGTGGTCATTTCGGAGATGGAGGCTGAGGAGGAGGAGGTGCAGGAGCTGTAGAATGTAGGGGCAACCCTGATTGACACAGGGCCCACAATCCTCGGTGTCGGGAGGACGTGTTCCTTCCTAGTGTCCGACTGGTTACCGGCTTCCACTACTCAGTGTGCCGTCAGCGAGATGTACCGTCCCTGGCCACAAGCACTTGTCCGTGGTTAGGTGGACCTTCCCAGTAATTGCGTTGTTGAGGGCACGGCTAATGTTGTGGGACTTGTGCTTGTGTAATGCGGGGATGGCACACCGGGAGAAATAGTGGCGGCAGGGGACCGAGTACCGAGGGACAGCCGCCGCCATCTGGTTGTGGAAAGATTCTGTCTCAATGAGCCTAAAAGGCAACATTTCAAGTGCAAGCATTCGAGAAATGTGGCAGTTTAGTAGTGTGGCCTGTGGGGCATTGGCTGCGTATTTGTGCTTGCATTCAAAGGACTGGAGTAGGGACAACTGAACTCTTCGCTGGGACAAGGGTGTGGACATGGTGATTGCTGATGGTGAGGGTTGTGAGTGTGCAACGACAGGTGCAGGGCGGGAGGCATCTTCGCCTGCGCCATGGACAGGGGATTGGCGTGCACGCACAACAGCGGAACAGACAGTGGTGTCACCCACAGACACTGTTTCTGGACCCTGGCATTCGGCCCAACTAGTCGGGTGCTTTGCTGTCGTGCCTGAGCATGCTGGTGGTGGTCAGGCTGGTAATTTTGCTGCCCCTGCTGATGCTGGCGTGGCAGAGGTTGCAAATGGCCTTTTTGGTGTTATCTGGACAGTCTTTAAAAAAGAGCCAGACTCTGGAAGACCTAACAGTTGGACTGGCAACTTCCGTCGTGTTGGTGTTCCGGGGAGCAATTGCCCTCCTTGTGTCTGTGGCCACCCCACTACTTGTTCTTGCCTGTTGTGATGCTACGCCTCCCTCCCCCTCTGTGCTGCTGTCCTCACTATGCATGTCACCTTGCCAGGTTGGGTCAGTGACTTCATCGACTTGGTGGCAACTGTGTCTCATCATCCACCTCTTGCGACAGTAATTGCACTTTCCCACCCTCACCTTCGTGTGACCGTGGCTGCTCAAATATTTGGGCATCACTACATGTGATCTCCTCTTTCGCCGCTTGAATCGAGCAGAGCAAGAGGCCATAATCTATGAATGGAAATGTGAACAGCTCTTCAGAGTGTCCATGTGTGGGATCACTTGTCTCCAGGCACTCGGCATGGTGGGAGGAAGGAGGATCAGGGTGAGGAATATGTGGTCCAGACTCACGGCTACTGAGACTTGACCTTGTGGAAGACGTGCTGGTGGTGGCAAACTGACTGGAAGCATTATCTGCTATCCAACCAACAACCTTTTCACACTGCTCTGGCTTCAAGAGTGGTATTCCGCTGCCCCCCAGTAATTGGGACAGGAAGGTAGTTTGATATCATGTGGGTGTTTGTTGTGCTCCCTCAGCAGGCACAGTTTCATCTTGCCCACGGCCTTGGTGTGCACAATCACCGTCACGCCCACTTCCCCGTCCCTTGCCAAGCACCTTGCCCATTTTAAATGGAGTATAATATTTGACAAGCCCCACTAAATGTCTGTATTACTGCAGTAATATGGGATCACGTCTGATGACCACAGTTTTAGGCAGTGGCCTATTAGTAGGATATTGGTCAGTGACCAAGTGTAGGTTTGAACAACACACAACTGGCAGATTTTAACTGGAGTGTAATATTTGGCTGGCTCCAAAAAATGTCACGATTATTACGGCAGTAATATGGGATCACGTCTGATGATGGACAAGTTTCTCTGCTTCCACAATACAGCAATGCAAATAAAATCAAAAAAATCTGTCCATATTCTGCTAACAAGCATATGGAGCAGTTAAATGGTGTACTGTATTGCTTTTTAAGCAAATAATTAGGATTAAGAGCAAAAAAAAAAAAAATAGCCCTGATATTTTGGGCTATGGATATCTTTAACAGCAGCAGACAGAACGTGCAATGGACCACATTCTGCTGTATACAGTGTCCACAATCTCTGCCTGCCTAACTCCTGCTATCACCAGTAATATATGCAGCTGGATTAGTCCTCAGAAGGACTGTTAGTTCAGATGGCTATATATCTTTCTGCAGAACACCTCTACCTAACTAATAAACCGCCAATTTTCTCCCTCACTCAGCAGCATCTCTCCCTACTCTGCCTGTTTCCGGGGTAGATTGTGACGAGCATGGCGGTGCCAGGTCTTATATAGACCCGATGAAGCTATGCTGCCAGCTAATCACTGTAATGCCACAACCAACATGGCTACGGCATTACAGTGAGTGGCAGGCAATCCCCGCATGTTTATTCGCTGTCTAAAGAGCGCCAAACATGTGGGGCAGGAGCCCGAGCTCCCGCCCGAGTAACCTGGAAGTACTCGCTGAGCATCTCGAGCGTGAGATACTCGGGCGAGTACCGAACAGTTGTGAGCACGCTCGCTCATCACTAGTCATCATATTACATCGGCATTTGTGGAAAATGACACCCAGCAGATCACAAGCAAAAAAATGCAACAACTGCATTAGAGGAACCTGGAGATGAGATGGAGACCTCCAAGATAGGCCTTAAGAGCCCTACCAATATTTCAGCCCTGCTTCTCTCTAATTTAGGGAAATCCAGTCCCCATCAGTGCTAGTGGTGTAGATTACTTTTTAAGCCTTTGAAATATGAGCCAGGGCAGTGTTTGCATGAAATTGAGAAATACTCAGGGATGATCTTTGTAATCACACTCGCTCAGGCTCAAATATTAGCACCCTAAAATGACTACCTCCTTTGTCAACTCAGAAGTGACTAATGGGGCATATGAAATTGGGTTTTCTTAACTGAACACCTTTTTAATTACTTGATCAGCAAGGTAAAATCAGCTGCATGCGAATTGAGATGCAGAAACCCAATTCACCTGCATTAAATGAGACTTGCCATCAAATTTAATGTGGCTTCTAGTGTGGAATCCATGCCGAAATCATATTGAAATCTGTCTCCTAATTATGTAAATCCCCTTATTACATTTAAATTCATATTTAACAAAGGATCAATTCAGATTTCTCTGACCACATTTGGAAATAAAGTAATACATTATCAATAAAGGTATAAAACAAATACTTTTCTAATGAGTTGAGAGCACACAGAAGGTCATGTCAGGACTTCTGTCATGTGGGAAGAATGGCCTGAGCCTTATTGTGTACACAGCCATACGTCCTTCATCTCTGCAGATTACTGAGCAGCATTAATCCTGTATATTCAGGTGGCCTTGTACTCTGCAAGAATCATTTTGTAATACTCAGTCACACTTGTATGCAGTCTCAGGAACTCATTAACACAGTGTGCTAGCATTGTCACCAGCACTTGATTTTGTTTTATGGGACTACGTTTCTACAGCTATAGATAGAAACGTTTTCCTTGTTCTGGAACATATTTTAAAATGTGACAAATGTAATGTGCTATGTGTAATGTGTGTATATTCTTGTGCCATGTGTAATGTTTAGTTTCATTTGATATTTAGTTTTAATATTTAGTTTTCATTCCATCACCTGTGCAAAATACTATCAAGGCATCAGAATTTGCCACAAGTTCTCTCACCTGTATAATACTAAGGAAATCCTGAAAACCTGATCTGTTGGGGACTGGAGTTTGGGAAATGCTGTAATATGTCCATATAGAAGAAGGGAGGGGCTGTTTCTCCTATCAACCCTAAAAAAAAAAAGCTATATTAAAGGAGTTGACCACTACTTGGACAACCTCTTTTCATTCCTCGTGTTTTGGGCTTATTCTCCTCTTCAGTGCCAGCGCCGTTCCAGCGGTTTCGGCACTCACGTTCCCAAGCATAACGTGAGGTTATGACACATGAGCCCTGTGCCCAATCAGTGCTGGTGTCACTGTCCTAGCCTTCAGACATATAAGTAATTAACAGGAGGTGAGAGAGCAGCCTCCGTATATATCTGAAGGCGGGGACAGTGACGTTGATTGGGCGCAGGGCTCACATTTAAGTGTGACACACATGCAAAGGAATAAGAAATCAGGAAGGGGTGAAACACTTTTTCACACCACTGTGTACATATAGATAGTGTGACAAAGTCACTGGTAAAGTGCTGGAGGGGAGATATGTTTCTCTGAGGCTGTTGGCGTCCGTGAACTAAAACTATTACATTTCCTCTAGCATGTTATTTGTTGAGAGGGGTTAAGTACATAGTAAAAGGAAGTGTTTTTTGTGAATGGCCATTGTGAAGGGTGGGAGGCTATTCACCATATCTCTCCGCCTCAGGGTGTGGTCTGGGGAAGTTTAAATACTTGGCCAGCTGAGGCATTCAATGTTCAATGTCTGGAGAAGTAAGCTCCAGAAGGGAGCTTGTGTTTGTTCCTGAACCATGCGAAGTTGCTGAACTCCCAGCAGACGAAGCTCTGCTACTACAAGGACTGCGTTTTTTGTGTTACCATTTTTGCTTTTGTTCTCCTGTTTTGCCCAGCGGGCTGTGTTTAATTTTACGTACTAAAGGTTGGTTTATGCTATATTATAATAAACCAACCAAAGATTTAAAGAGACGGCGTACATGTGTCTACCTCTGTGTGCAGCCGTGTGAGCGATCTACCACAATAGATAGAGAGAGAAATGTCTATGTACCAGTACAATGTGCCGGTAAAGAAGATTATTTAGATATGTAAGCAGAACAAATTCATCTATAGTTGGTTAAAGCTGCTGCCCACTATACAAGAGATTAAGAGTTTGAATCCTGGGGATGATCACACTTCAAGAAAAACAAAGCATTAATGAATGTACAGATCAGACAGATGCTAGTCCCCCTCCAGGATTCTGTATCTAAGGAGGAACAATTGCAGCAGTGTCTGAGTCTTCACAGCCATAAAACAAAACATCGCTGTGTTGCCCCTGAGACTCAGAATTGAAGTTGGGACATTACAATGGTCTCCTGAGACAGTGGGACATCTTCACCAATTTGAGACCATCTCGCTGGATAGGGGATGGCTATGAGATATGCATACAATACTAGATGAGTACTGCTTATAATTCAAACAATGCCATTAATAACATTAAAATAGGTAGTTCCTAATTATGCATGGCTCTAGTATGACTGTTAAAGTTGTCTGGATTCTGAACTACCTAAAATAACAGAAATGATTATCAGGACATGTGCATTTATATACACTACCGTTCAAAAGTTTGGGGTCATTTAGAAATTTCATTATTTTTGAAAGAAAAGCACATTTTTTTTCAATGAAGCTAACATTAAATGAATCAGAAATACCCTCTATACATTGTTAATGTGGTAAATGACTATTCTAGCTGCAAACGTCTTGTTTTTATTGCAATATCTACATAGGTGTATAGAGGCCCATTTCCAACAACCACCACTCCAGTGTTTTAATGGTACATTGTGTTTGCTAACTGTGTAAGAAGGCTAATGGATGTTTAGAAAACCCTAGAAAACCCTTGCACAAGTATGTTAGCCCACCTGAAAACGGTTTGACTGATTTGAGAAGCTATAAAATTGACCTTCCTTTGAGCTAGTTGAGATTCTGGAGCATTACATTTTTGTTCTATCAAACTCTCAAAATGGCCAGAAAAAGAGAACTTTCATATGAAACTCGACAGTCTATTCTTGTTCTTAGAAATGAAGGCTATTCCATGCGAGAATTTGCAAAGAAACTGAAGATTTCCTACAACGGTGTGTACTACTCTCTTCAGAGGAGAGCACAAACAGGCTCTAACCAGAGTAGAAAGAGAAGTGGGAGGCCCCGCTGCACAACTGAGCAACAAGACAAGTACATTAGAGTCTCTAGTGTGAGAAATCGACGCCTCACAGCTCCTCAACTGGAAGCTTCATTAACCCCTTTACGACATAGGGCATATTAGTACGTATCTGTGCCCTGGGACTTATGGACCAGATGCGTATTTATACGCCCTGGCGATTTCGCCCGCACACAGGCTGTGCGGGCGCGATTGCCGCCGGGTGTCAGCTGATAGTACCGGGTTTCAGCTGTGACAATGTGCAGGGAGCGGTCCCGCACCGCTCCCGGCACATTAACCCCCGCAATGCTGCGATCGAAGTCGATCGCAGCATTGCGGTGGCAAGGGGTGGTGATCAACGATACTCACCTCCTCTTCCGGCCTCCAGCGCTGTCTGCCGTGGCTTCCAGGATGTTGCCATGACGACCTGATGTCGTCATGACAACATCCGGGTCACCAGACAGCAGGAAGATTTTTTGGACATGCGCAGTGCATCTCCAAACTATCTTCTCCCTGTCCAGCGCTGACAGCCTGCATGGCACAGGGATGGTGCTCCATTCCTGTGCCATGCAGGCGATCAGAGGAAAAAAAAGTGAAAGTCCCATAGTGGGACAAAGTAAAAAAGTAAAAAAAAGTGTCAAAGTGAAAAAAATAAAATAAAAAAAAAATTGTAAAAATATTTTAAAAAAAATCCACCAAAAATAAAAATATAATGTACCCATCAATAAATATTATTATAAAAAAAAAAAAAAACAATAAAAGTACACATATTTGGTATCGCTGCGTCCGGAACAACCTGACCTATAAAACTGTCCCACTAGTTAACCCCTTCAGTGAACACGGTAAAAAAAAAAAAAAAAAAAAAACGAAGCAAAAAACAATGCTTTATCACCATACTGCCAAACAAAAAATGGAATAACACGCGATCAAAAAGACTAATATAAATAAAAATGGTACCGCTGAAAACGTCATCTCGTCCCGCAAAAAACAAGCCGCCATACAGCTTCATCAACCGAAAAATCGAAAAGTTATAGCTCTCAGAATAAAGCGATGCTAAAAAATAATTTTTTCTATAAAATTGCTTTTATTATGTAAAAGTGCAAAACATAGAAAAACGATATAAATGTGGTACCGCTGTAAACGGCGTAAAAAATAAACTCTCGGGTTAGGGTTGGGCTAGGGTTAGGGCTGGGTTTGGGGTTAGGGTTGGGCTAGGCTTAGGGCTGGGGTTGGGGTTAGGGTTGGGGTCAGGGTTGGTATTTTTTTCAAAAGTAAGAAAAAAAGATGACGATATGGCGACTAGTGTTGAGCGCAAGTGCTCGCTACTTGAGTTTGGATCGGGTGCTCTGGTATGCATTGAGTATCGTGGGTATTTGAGTGACATGCTCGAGTCTCCGCCCCATATGCTTCGTGGCCAAAAAAACTTTGCGGGGATTGCCTGCCATGCACGAGCGATCCCCGCATGTTTTTTTTTTTTGGGTGTCTAATAACCGTGAAACTTGCGGGGCAGGGACTCGAGGAGCTCTCCAAACGCTACATGGTGTCCGCTAACAAATTGGAACCATGTTGCGTTTGGAAAGCCCTTGTGTGCCTAAACATTGGAGCTCCCCCACAAGTAACCCCATTTTGGAAACTAGACCACCTAAGGCACCTATCTAGATGCATAGTGAGCACTTGGAACCCCCAGGTGCTTCACAAATTGATTCGTAAAACTGAAAGAAAAAACACTTTTTCATTTTTACGAATCAATTTGTGAAGCACCTGGGGGTTCCAAGTGCTCACTATGCATCTAGATGGGTGCCTTGGGGGTCTAGTTTCCAAAATGGGGTCACTTGTGGGGGAGCTCCAATGTTTAGGCACACAGGGGCTCTCCAAACGCAACATGGTGTCCGCTAACAATTTGAGCCGATTTTCCATTCAATTTGTTAGCGGACACCATGTTGCATTTGGAGAGTCCCTGTGTGCCTAAACATTGGAGCTCCCCCACAAATGACCCCATTTTGGAAACTAGATCCCCCCCCAAGGCACCTATCTAGATGCATAGTGAGCACTTGGAACCCCCAGGTGCTTCACAAATTGATTCGTAAAAATGAAAAAGTGAAAAAAAAAAACACTTTTTCATTTTTACGAATCAATTTGTGAAGCACCTGGGGGTTCCAAGTGCTCACTATGCATCTAGATAGGTGCCTTGGGGGTCTAGTTTCCAAAATGGGGTCACTTGTGGGGGAGCTCCAATGTTTAGGCACATCAGGGGCTCTCCAAACGCAACATGGCGTCCGCTAATTATTCAAGCAAATTTTACAATCAAAAAGTCAAATGGCGCTCCTTCCCTTCCGAGCCCTGCCGTGCGCCCAAACAGCGTTTTTTTCCCCACATATGGGGTATCTGCGTGCTCAGGGGAAATTGCACAACAAATTTTGGGGTCCATTTTTTTCTTGTTACCCCTGTGAAAATAAAAAAAATTGGGTCTAAAGTAACATTTTTGTGAAAAAAGTTAAATGTTCATTTTTTTCTTCCACATTCCAAAAATTCCTGTGAAGCGCCTGAAGGGTTAATAAAGTTCTTGAATGTGGTTTTGAGCACCTTGAGGGGTGCAGTTTTTAGAATGGTGTCAATTTTGGGTATTTTCTGTCATAAAGACCTCTCAAAGTGACTTCAAATGTGACGTGGTCCCTAAAAAAATGGTTTTGTAAATTTTGTTGTAAAAATGAGAAATCGCTGGTTAACTTTTAACCCTTATAGCTCCCTAACAAAAAAAAATTTTGGTTCCAAAATTGTGCTGATGTAAAGTACACATGTGGGAAATGTTATTTATTAAGTATTTTGTGTGACATATCTCTCTGATTTAAGGGCATAAATATTCAAATTTTGAAAATTGCAAAATTTTCGCCAAATTTCCGTTTTTTTCACAAATAAACGCAAGTGATATCGAAGAAATTTTACCAAAATCATGAAGTACAATATGTCACGAAAAAACAATCTCAGAATCAGGGGGATCCGTTGAAGCGTTCCAGAGTAATTACCTCATAAAGTGACAGTGGTCAGAATTGTAAAAATTGGCCTGGTCATTAACGTGCAAACCACCCTCGGGGGTAAAGGGGTTAAATAGTACACGCAAAATGCCAGTGTCAACGTCTACAGTGAAGAGGCGACTCCGGGATGCTGGCCTTCAGGGCAAAGTGGCAATGAAAAAGCCATATCAGAGACTGGCTAATAAAAGGAAAAGATTATTATGGGCAAAAGAACACAGACATTGGACAGAGGAAGATTGGACAAAGTTATATGGACAGATGAATCAAAGTTTAAGGTGTTTGGATCACACAGAAGAACATTTGAAAATATCTGAAAAGATGCTGGAAGAGTGTCTGATGCCATCTGTCAAGCATGGTGGAGGTAATGTGATGGTCTGGGGTTGCATTGGTGCTGGTAAAGTGGGAGATTTGTACAAGGTAAATGGGATTTTGAATAAGGAAGGCTATCGCTCCATTTTGCAACGCCATGCCATACCGTGTGGACAGCGCTTGATTGGAGCCAATTTCATCCTACAACAGGACAATGACCCAAAGCACACCTCCAAATTATACATGAACTATTTAGGGAAGAAGCAGGCAGCTGGTATTCTATCTGTAATGGAGTGGCCAGTGCAGTCACCAGATCTCAACCCCATTGAGCTGTTGTGGGAGCAGCTTGACCGTATGGTACAAAAAAAGTGCCCCTCAAGCCAATCCAACTTGTGGAAGGGGCTTCAGGAAGCATGGGGGGAAATTTCTCAAGATTACCTCAGCAAATTAACAGCTAGAATGCCAAAGGTCTGCAATGCTGTCATTGCTGCAAAGGAGCATTCTGTGACGAAAGCAAAGTTTGAAGGAGAAAATTATTCTTTCAAATAAAAATCATTATTTCTAACCTTGTCAATGGCTGGACTATATTTTCTATTCATTTTGCAACTCATTTGATAAGTAAAAGTATGAGTTTTCATGGAAAACACAAAATTGTCTGGGTGACCCCAAACTTTTGAACAGTAGTGTACGTTTTAAATAAATTCTATGCGTCTCAGTGGTTCAGAAAATCAAAGTATCAGATATTTTTGCTCTATATTTATCAAGTTTCAGATGTATTCAACATTTTAAGGCTATGTGCCCACGTTGCGGAAATGAAGCACAAAATTTCTGCTTCATTTC
Organism: Phyllobates terribilis; assembly: GCF_046119375.1. Taxonomy (NCBI): domain Eukaryota; kingdom Metazoa; phylum Chordata; class Amphibia; order Anura; family Dendrobatidae; genus Phyllobates; species Phyllobates terribilis. Next base: position 497,892,601 of record NW_027362761.1, on the reverse strand, counting down.
CGCATGTCCTCCCCCGGAATTCCGCCGCGTTTAATGCGCGTTTATCGCGCGTTTTCAACATGCGGAATTGCCTTGCGTTTTTAATGCATTGCACAAGGCAATTCCGCATGCAGAAACGCAAAATTAATGCGGATTTTTGAACGCGGCATAAACGCTGCGGAAAAATCCACAGCATGGGCATAGAACTTGTGGATTCTCATTGGGGACCATGGGATGCGGATTACCAAGCGTTTTACAAGCGTTTCCGCTGCGGAAAATCCGCAGCAAAAAACTCTTGTAATCCGCAACGTGGGCACGCAGCCTAACACTTTTTTCTTTTACTACAGGTTCTTGCTGGTTTGTACAACCCTGGGGATGGTCATATTGATCCTTATTCACTAACCATGGCCCTTGCATCTGGGGCCAGGAAATATGGTGCACAGTTATACTTTCCAGCACAAGTCACTAACCTAATACCTCAACCTGATGGGACTTGGAATGTGGAAACCCCTCATGGGACGATTCATGCAAAAAGGATTGTGAATGCTACAGGTATATACTCCACATTGTTTATCCAACCTAAACCAAACTTGCCTGTCAAATTCATAGGTTTTTGTCTAATCTGTAGTTGTATATCTATCTTTAGCTCCCAGCAAGTTTGTTTGGATTTGCAGCAGCATGCTCATTTACTATTTTTAAAAGAATGTGTCATTAGAATTAACCTACTGTTTAAATCAGATTTTTATGTAAAAAAAAAAAGTACCTTTTTTTCATATCACAGTCTGTATTAAAGGGAATCTGTCAACAGGTTTTTGTTATTTAAATTTGAGAGCAGCATGATGTAGGGACAGAGACCCTGATTCCATTGATGTCACTTATTTGTCTGCAAAACCACAGCAAGCAGCCCAGTAAGTGATACATCGCTGAAATCAGGGCCTCTGCCCCTACATCATTCTACTCTCAGATTACATGACAAAAACCTGCTGAGAGATGCCATTTAAGGAAAAATTAGAAATAATGCATAGTTAATACTGGTAATTTGGGCTATTCAAGACTCAAACATACTGTTTTTAAAGAAATTCACATGAACATCAGCAGCAATAGGGTCTGTGGCAGTCTATCTGATGTACTAAAGCATCTAATGATCTGTGCAAATGTTATTGTGAATGAAGGGGATGGACATGAGCTGTAATATCATCTTTGGTGGATTCTGTGTAGATAGAGGTGTTACCTTTTTCATTGTAATTCTGTCTGTGATGGATAATGAGACTTCTGAAAAGTCTTCTGTAAAGAACAGGAAATATGAGCTTAAAGTAGCCCCAGTAGCCAGTGTCAAAAAGGCAAGATTATTTTTTTATGTTTTGAAGGTCGTTTTCTAATGGCACATTTTCTGCATAAGTATAGGATAATTAGATGGTAACTGGAGAGATACAGGTGCTTCTCACAAAATTAGAATATCATCAAAAAGTAAATTTTATTTCAATTTTTCAATCCAAAAAGTGAAACTCCTATATTATATAGAGTCATTACAAACAGTGATCTATTCCAAGTGTTTATTTCTGTTAATGTTGATGATTATGGCTTACAGCCAATGAAAACACAAAAGTCATTATCTCAGTAAATTAGAATAATTAACAAAAAACACCTGCAAAGGCTTCCTAAGCGTTTAAAAAGGTCCCTTAGTCTGTTTCAGTAGGCTCTACAATCACGGAGAAGACTGCTGACTTGACAGATGTCCAAAAGGCCGTCATTGACACACTCCCCAAGGAGGGTGTTACGGGTCCGGGTGGTGGAACCTCTGTGCCGAGGTGCAAAGAGGGACCCAGAGGGGCGTGACTAAGTATCCACCCGCACCGACCCTGGTCGTACGGCAGCTAACGACACCGTGACCAGGGAGGATCCGGGCTGAGGGACCAGGTGCTACTCTGGGGTCGACCTTGTGAGAGAGCAGGTGGCTCCCACAGGTCAGATGACTGGGACTGACCGGTATGGCAGATGGACACGGCAAGCAGGCGGAAGTCTCTGGTAGCTGACAGGTGGTCACAGTTCGAGAAAACAGGGCAAGTAGCAGTCTTTAGGTTTACCAGGAAGGTGGTCACAGCAAGTGACGGCAGGGTCTCCAGGCAGGCTGGCAGGAAACAGGCAGGTGCTCCCAGGTGAGCGGGCAGACAGACGAGGCGGGTAACTGACAGGTAACTGGTGGGCGCTCCCAGGTGAGCGGGCTGACGGACACCGCAGGTAACAGGCAGGTAACTGGTGGACGCTCCCAGGTGAGCGGTCTGACAGACAGGGCAGGCGGATGCTCCCAGGTGAGCGGACAGATAGCCAAGGCAGGTAACAGGCAGGTAACAGGTGAGCGCACCAGGTGAGCAGGCTGGCAGGCTCGGCAGATAACGGGCAGATAACAGGCTGGCAGGCAGGACGAGAAGTCAGGCTAGCAGCGGGACCTGAGGGCTGAAGCACAGAACAGACACAGTGCAAACAACTTTGCTCGGGCACCTCCATTTTGGAGGAGGTGCCTTATATATGGGAAGTCCTCCGGCAATTGACCGGGGGCTCCTTAGGACGACGCGCGCGGCCCCTTTAAGAGAGGGGGAGCGCGCGCGCGCCCTAAGCACAGTGCCCGGGAAGGAGCGCGCGCCGGCAGCAGCGAGGGAAGGAGCGCTGGAGGACGCCGCGCGCTGAACAGGAAGGTGAGAGAGACGGCGTCTCTGCCTAGCAGGAGGCAGAGACGCCGATGCTACAGTACCCCCCCCCTTTAGGCCCCCCCTTTTTTAGGCCAGAGAGAAATTTCTCAAGGAGAAGCGGAGCGTTGATGTTGTCCCTGGGTTCCCAAGTTCTTTCCTCAGGACCAAACCCCTTCCAATCCACCAGAAAAAAGGTTCTCCCTCTTACCCTCTTGGTGGCCAGGATACTCTCCACTTCAAAGACATCCTCAGCAGAAACCGGAGTAGGAGGAGTACCTGGATTGTCGGAAAAAGTGTTAAGGACAACGGGTTTGAGGAGGGATACGTGGAAGGAGTTGGGAATGCGTAGGGTGGCCGGGAGTTTTAATTTGTAGGCCACTGGGTTAATTCGCCTGAGGACTTCGAAGGGTCCGATGAACCGAGGGCCCAACTTGTAGGAGGGTACTTTGAGCCGCACATATTTGGAAGAGAGCCAAACCTTGTCTCCCGGACGGAATTGAGGTGGATCCAGACGTCTCTTATCAGCATATCTCTTCATCCGCTCGGAGGACAGAAGAAGAGCGGACCTGGTACTCTCCCAAATAGTAGAAAATTCGCTGACAAGAGACTCTGCGGCAGGGTTGTCCACAGAAGCGGAGATAGGAACTGGAATCCGGGGGTACTGGCCATAGACAATAAAGAACAGGGATTGGGAAGAGGATTCGCTCTCATGGTTATTATAAGAGAACTCGGCCCATGGTAGGAGACCCACCCAACCCGAATGGTGGGCATTAACAAAGTGCCGGAGGTAGCTGGTCAGGATCTGATTGATCCGCTCCACTTGACCATTGGACTGTGGGTGGTAAGCGGAGGAGAAATCCAGGGTGATGTCTAGCAGCTTACATGTGGCTCTCCAGAAGCGTGAGGTGAACTGAACCCCACGATCCGACATGATGTGGAGGGGTAGGCCATGGAGACGGAAGATGTGGCGGATAAAGTCTTTAGCCAGCTCTGGTGCAGATGGGAGACCAGGCAGGGGAATAAAGTGGACCATTTTAGAAAAGCGGTCAACGACCACCCAAATGACTGTACAACCAGCAGAAACAGGAAGATCGGTGATAAAGTCCATAGCAATGTGCTGCCATGGAGCAGCAGGTACGGGCAGGGGCAAGAGATGGCCAGCTGGTAGATGTCTGGGAACTTTGTTAAGGGCACAGGATGAACAGGCCGCGACGAAGTCTACAACGTCCTTACGCAGGGTAGGCCACCAGTAATGCCGGGCAATGAGCTGGAAGGTCTTCTTTTGGCCAGCATGGCCAGCTAGTTTAAAAGAATGTCCCCAGCGAAGAACCCTCTCCCGATCTGGTACTGCTACAAACGTCTTACCGGGTGGAAGACGAGTCAGATCCAAGGGGGCCACATTCATCACCTTGGAGGAGTCAATGATGTGCGTAGGCTCCTCCTCTTGATCAGAGGACAGGAAGGACCGGGACAAGGCATCAGCTTTGACGTTCTTGTCCGCCGGGCGGAAATGAAGAATGAAGTCGAAGCGGGCAAAAAACAACGACCACCGGGCCTGGCGAGGATTGAGTCTCTGGGCATTTTGGAGATATGCCAGGTTTTTGTGATCCGTGTAGATGATTACCGGGTAAAGAGCCACTTCTAGCAGATAGCGCCACTCCCCCAGTGCCAATTTGACGTCTAGCAATTCACGGTCTCCTATGGAGTAGTTGCGCTCAGACGAGGAGAAGATTTTGGAGAAAAAGCCGCAGGTTACCATTCTCCCGGTAGAAGATTTTTGGGTGAGTACCGCTCCGGAGGAGGAGGCATCAACCTCCAGGTAGAATTGTTTATTACTGTCCGGACGATGCAGGACGGGGGCAGAGGCGAAGGCTCTCTTTAAGGAAAGGAAGGCCTCCTCGGCTTCAGGCGACCATACCTTGGGATTAGCCCCCTTACGGGTAAGCGCAGATATGGGAGCAGTCCGGGACGAGAAGTGTGGGATGAAAAGACGATAGTAATTGGCGAAGCCCAGGAATCGCTGTATCGCCTTCAAACCTTCTGGACGGGGCCATTTTAGAACAGAAGAGAGTTTCTCTGGATCCATTTGTAGACCTGTCTGGGAGATAACATAGCCCAAGAATGGAAGGCAGGTCTGGTCGAAGAGACACTTCTCGTATTTGGCATAGAGGTGGTTCTGCCGAAGCCTAAGCAGGACCTGACTAACATCCCTCCGGCGTGTGGGGAGATCCGGAGAGAAGACCAAGATATCGTCCAGGTAAACCACTACGCAGGAGTACAGGAGATTACGGAAGATGTCGTTGACCAGCTCTTGAAAGACAGCGGGGACGTTACAGAGACCAAAGGGCATCACAAGGTACTCATAGTGACCGTCCCGGGTATTGAATGCTGTCTTCCACTCGTCTCCTTGACGGATACGGACCAGGTTATATGCTCCTCGAAGATCCTGGCGCCCTTGAGACGGTCAAACAATTCGGAGATGAGCGGCAGGGGGTATTTGTTTTTCACAGCGATTAGATTGAGTCCTCTGTAGTCAATACCGGGACGTAACGAGCAGTCTTTCTTTTTGACAAAGAGAATCCGGCTCCAGCCGGGGAGGTAGATTTTCGGATAAATCCCCTAGCCAGATTCTCTTCAATGTATTCAGACATGGCCCGGGTTTCGACCGCTGATAACGGGTAGATACACCCACGGGGAGGAGTGGCGCCCGGTACCAGGTCCATCGGGCAGGCATATGGCCTATGGGGTGGCAACGTCTCCGCTTCCTTTTTACCGAAGACGTCCGCATAGGGCCAGTATGGAGCCGAGAGAGAACAAAATGTTGACACCTTCCGATTGGACTTCGTCGCGAACAAGTCCACTGCTGGACGACCCCACATTGCGACAATCTTGGAGAATATCTGAGGGTTCAAGGACCATTCTCCTTCTTTTAGGGAATTGTGGCTGAGAAAATCTGCCCTGATGTTTTCTTTTCCTCTTAGATGAACCGCAGAAAGGGAGAGAAAATGATCTTCTTTCTGAAGAAGTCTGTCTGCTACTCTCATTAAGTCTCTTGAATGGGTCCCCCCTTGATGATTTATATACGCTACAGAGACTTGATTGTCCAAGAGTATACGGACATCCTGGCCCTGTAAATATACAAGGAACCCATAGAACGCATAATCAACCGCCAAAAGCTCCTTAACATTCGAGGAAAATTGTACCTCATTTTCTGACCAGGTTCCCTGAATTAAGCTGTTTTCAAAATGAGCTCCCCAACCTGTAGCACTTGCATCTGTAGTTAAAACTGCTGTAGGTTTACTCCCCTAAAAAAATTAGTGTATAGCAACCACCAGCGAAGGGATTGTAAGGAGCTAGGGGCCAAGGTAAACTCCCGGTCTAGATGTCCAGCTAGGATTGAGTCATTATATAACACATCCCATTGAAGAGCCCTTGAGTGAAATTGGGACCAGCGCACTGCAGAAAAACTTGAGGTCAGGGTCCCTAATAATGACATGGCTTTGCGCAGTGTCATGGAGGGTCTATCCATACAATGTTTCACTAGTCCCTGGATTTTTGCAATTTTTTCATCTGATAAATGACATAACTGTCTATCTGAATCTAAAATGACCCCCAGGAACTGTTGGGCTTTTTGTGGAGTTAACCAAGATTTTTCCAGATTTAGAAACCAACCTAGGTCTTGTAGGACAGAAATTGTTACCTGAAGGTGGGCCTCGCATTGTGCAAAGGAATTCCCCACTATCAGGAAATCATGGAGGTAAGGGGTTATTAAAATATCTTTTTCTCTTATGTGGGCCATAACTTCTGCCACCAGTTAAGTAAAAACTGTCGGGGCTATAGCCAACCCAAAGGGAAGAGCGGTATACTGGTAGTGTTTTACCACCCCTTTTATTTTGATGGCTAATCTTAAATACTTTTGATAATCCCTATGAATGGGAACATGGTAATAAGCGTCTTTAAGATCCAGGACTACCATATAACAGTGGGGAAAAAGCAATTTTATTATTGTTTTTAATGATTCCATTTTGAAGGTGTCTATTTTAAGAAACCTATTTAAGGATTTTAAATTTATGATAGTCCTGAAACACCCATCCGGCTTGGGAACCAAGAAGAGCGTGGAGTAGAATCCGTGTCCCTCTTCTGTTTTCGGATCCTCAATCAGGACTTTTTTCTTTGTTAGGTCTTGTATTTCTGATATGAGGGCTGTCTGCCACTCTGGGGAGGAACTAGAGGGAATAATTACGAATCTCCTGTAAGGAAGGGCTTGAAATTGAAATTTAAGACCAAAACTAATCAGGCCTAAAATCCAACTGCTATGTGAAATACGTTCCCAAGCCGGATAAAACAACGACAATCTCCCTCCCACCTGGGTGGATTGTGATTTTCCCCTGGCTTCTGCTCAACCCTGGAAGAAGAACCAAAGAGTAGGCCTCTACCTTTGCGACCTCTTTCCTCGAATTTCTCCTGTTCTAAAGAATCGTCTTCGGACAAAGTTCTCTTTCAGAAAAGATTTTTTAAAAGAGGGTAGAGGTACAGACAGAAAGCCCCTCTTAGGATCTCCTGCTTTCTCCAACAGATCATCCATGGTTTGGCCGAAAAGATATTCACACTCACAAGGAATTGTACGGCGTCTAGATTTTGTTTGTACATCTCCAGGCCAGCACTTTAGCCAAAGGGCTCGCCGAGCAGCATTTGAAAGAGCTGCCGATTTCGCTGCTAGTCTGAGTCTGCAGATACGTCAGCAAGAAAGGCCACTGGACTAGGGGGAGAGTAGAAATAATCTCCTTCCTGGAGACACTCTCTTTCAATTGGTTGTCAAGCTGTTCCAGCCAGACCATCAGGACTCTGGATGTGCAGGTGGCAGCCACTGCTGGTTTTAGGGCTCCTGTAGTGGTCTCCCAAGTACCTTTTAAAAAGGTATCTGCTCGTCTGTCCAGGGGGTCTCTTAAAGCTCCCATGTCGTCGAAGGGGAGGGAAGCCTTTTTTGATGCTTTAGCAATGGCAACATCAAGCCTTGGTGCCTTTGACCAGGAGGAGCATGCGGTATCATCAAACGGATACCTCTTTTTGAAAGTGGGAGGGATGCTGCCCTTTCTGTCTGGCTTTTGCCACTCTCTTTCAATGAGATCCTTAATCTTTGTATTCATGGGGAAGGATATTTTCTTTTTTTGACCTAATCCTCCAAACATTACATCCTCTAAAGACTTCTCTGGTCTAGTGTCCACAATGCCCATAGTAGAACGGACAGCTTTCACCAAGGCATCCACCTCATTTAAAGGAAAACATTGTCTCTCAGATTCGCTATCAGACGAGGATAGGGAAGAGGAAGAAATGTCTGAGATGTCGGAATTTGAGCCTGATCGAGGGTCCTGAGGGGAATGGCTGACCTCAGAATTCCCTCGCAAAGCCTTGCCTACTTCTTCTTTAATTAGAGTTTTTAGACCCAAAGAAAACCCTGGGGTTTCTTCCGTTATCACCTTGTCAATACAAGGTTGGCACAACTTTTTAATATATGTATCAGGGAGCGGGCTGCTGCATAGGGCACATTCTTTATGCTTTGATTTAAACGAACATTTCTTGCTCTGAAAAGACTTCATAGACAAGAGAAGAAAAAGGAAACAATTAGTAGAACTTTCACGAAGATTCCACTTACCCCCTGGCATATGCGGTACCGTAGAAGCAGAGGAATCCTTCTTAACCGGCGGAGGATCACGCCGAATGACAGGACCTTCCTTCCTGCTTTTAGCAGTGAACTTCTTAGTTGAACGGCTGGACCCGGTCCGGGAACGACGTTGCACCGCCTGTTGTGAGGGCTCCCCAGAGGGCTGCTCCTGCAGCAGTTGTTCTTGCTGAGGTGAAAGCTCCTTTGTATCTCCCATTGTCATGAATAAAGAAAGGGCTGGGAAGCACCTCTGCATGTAACCAGACCTTTTTTATACTGGCCATGCAGGTACCTGTGTGGAACAGGGGGGGGGGGGCTCCCTTTCCCCCTCCCCGGGATGGGCAGAACACTGCACATAGCAGTACTTGCGGGATGCCCATACTGTTCCGGGCTCCGGCGTCCCCACCGCTCGCATGCGGCCCGTACCTCCTGGCCGTGCGCGAACTGCGCCCAGTTCCGGTGGAGGCCGGCGCACCGGAAATACGTCATAGGCCCGCCGTTACCGGGCCACGCCTAACACGTTCCCCGCCGGCGCGGCCCAGATCTCTTGTAATGAAGCGGGGGGGGGTTTACCCGCATTCGGTCCCACACACACACAGCGGACCATCCGGCTCCATCGAGGGGATGTCACGCTGACCGCAACACACACGGAGGTGCCCCATTGAGCCCTGCCGTGGCGTCTCCAGGAAGAACAGGACCAACCAGCGCAGGAACTTCACCGCTTCAGGTACCCTGTCTATCCCTCTGGGCAAGAGACCGCTTCCAATATTCATCCTGCAGGTACCATCATGGACAGGAAACCTAAACTGAGGCGGGAGAGTGGTGGCGTCCTTTTTAACCTGTAGGTTTCCTGTCCATGATGGGTGGATAATCTCTCTCGTGGTGCTGTCATGGGAGTACGAATAAAGTGTGGTAGATAAAGGTGGACAAGCAACCGGGGTAACCACAGCCTTGAAAGGATTGTTAATAGTTCAAATGCAAGAGAAACATTCTGGCACCACGCTGTTTTTTCAGAGGATCAATCACCAGGGCATAATTCAGACTGTGTGCTTCAAGACTTAAACGGTGGTGCACATCCAAGAAATATTTCAGTCACAAGCAAGAATAGAAGGAAAGGCAGCACTCACCCAGTCTTCTTTAAAACGTTCCTTTATTTTTGTGTGCGGAGCATTTCAGCGTGCAGCATTGGACTGAGACCCCGAAGGGTATGCGGGGGGAGAGGAAAAAGGGAGTTTTTGGTAAGGTGTTTTTTTTTGTTTTTTTGTTTTTTTTTTGAAACTCACAAATGCTGATCATGAGAATGTAGCCCAAAAGATATTTAATGGCTTGGAAATTGACTTTGGATCCCTGAATTGATTGATCTTTTTAAGTAGCATGGTTGCAATGTTGTTCACAAATAGTTGGTATTAATATGTGGTGTAGGTTGATCCTAAGGGTATGTGCACGTGTTGAGTATTTGAATGCAGAAATTTCGGCACCTTTTCCGCAACTCTTGACAGGAAAACCACACGTTTTTGCATCATTTGTGATGAGTTTTCTATGCATTTTGCATGTGTTTTTTCACCTGCGTTTTTATATTGTTTTTGGACAGCAATGAATGTTCTAGAGATGGATTATAGATAGATTGACAGACATATAATTGCACGACCCCCGACATATTATAAAATTGCATCCTGTGGAGCTTATTGGACAATTCTTTATGATTAAATAAATTAATGAAAAAATCTACGTGGGCACCCCCTCACCTCCTTCTCTCCCCCCCCCCCCCCAATTTTTTGTAACTAGCAAAGGTAAAACAGACAGCTGAGAGCTGATTTTATCAGGCTGGGAAGCTCCATGGTAATTGGGCCCTTCCAAGCCTAAAAATACCAGTCCTCAGCCGTCCCAGAAGTGGTGCTGTGGTAATGTGGGTTCTGGGGCTTTGGTGTTAGTAATGGAGAGATGTCTATCAGACACTCCCATTACTAACCCAGTAAGTAAAAAGAAAAAAACACCCAAAAATCTTTATTTAAATAAACACTACCTCACACTTTCCCTGGTTCACCATTCTATTTAAAATATGAGGGTCAGTCAATAAGTAATGCCTCCTATTTTTTTTTTCCTTTTAATTGGCAAGAAATTCTAATGCAATTACATAGGTTGAAAACCACAACATTAACGAGTAATTTGTCACTTTTCAATATAATCTCCATCCATTTCCACAGTCTTGGTCCACCGTTTAACAAGGGCATGTATTCCAGCATGGTAAAAAGCATTCTTGGGACCCACCGTGCACAATCTTTTCTGTATCCCAGTTGTCCAATAATTTTCATCACACTGCCTTTACTGAGGCAGATAATGCCACACAATTCATCTGCAGTCACCCGGCGGTCACCACGAATGATGTCATCGACTCGCTGAATGTTGCTTGGAGTCACTGCGGTTACTGGCCTGCCACTCCGCATTTTGTCAGCCAACGGTGATGGCCCTTCAGCTGTGTTACAGCAATGAACCCATTGTCTAACAGTACTGACATCCACTGTTGCATCACCGTACACATTTTTCAGTCTCTCATGAATTCGAATGGGCGTTTCACCTTCTGCATGCAAGAATTCAATCACAGAACGTTGTCTAATACGAACATCGATGTCAGCCATTTTGCAAACTGATACAGTCCTGCCACCTGTTGGTGGAGGAAGTTGCAATTGCTGTGGATTGGAGAAGAAGGTTTGAGGAATTGTGCCAAATTCGAATATTTAACATAACTACATTCTTTAAGGAGAAAAAAAAATAGGAGGCATTACTTATTGACTGACCCTCGTAAATAAAAAGTTCTCACACAGGTGCGACGGAGAACAAATAAACAAATTATCATAGATTACTTTGCAGACTCCATATACAGAGCCCCTAAGTGCCAGAAGAGCAGAATACCCCCCTCAAGTGACCCCATTTTGGAAATTACACCCCTCTAGGAATTTATCTACAGGTGTAGTGATTATTTTGACTCCATGGGTGTTTGCCAGAAACAAGCAGCAGTGGATGTTGCTGAGTGAAAATTGCAAATCTGTCATTGTAGTGCCCGGACATTGTGCCCAGCTCGTGCTTCTGGAGACATGGCCCTCGTAAATTAGGCAGGCTTTTATCACTACAGAAATGCCAAACATGTGGACACTAAATTTGGTTTAGGCACACTGTGGTTTTCTTCTGGGGGGCAAGGAGCAGATCAAGAATTGGTTTTATTTATTTATTTTTTACACAGTTCCTATTGTCTGCTGCAGGGTGTCAGCTCTCATATAGTGCTGACACCCGCTTTTGATCGTGCCGGCGCAAGCTCCGAGTGAGCCCATACTATTGGAAAGCTGTACATGTATGGCGGTTTTGCGGGAGCGCACCTCCCACAGCAGCGTACATGTACAGCGGATGTCGTGAAGGGGTTAAAATTCCGAGTCTCTGTTGCCGAGATATTAGCAATGAAAGTATTTGGTACCTAATGAGTTAACACTCACTTGGGACTTAACTATAGTGATCAGATAGCAACTCATGCAGGGAGAAGTACTGCACCATATGAAACCACTGGCAACAGAGAGGCACAATTAAAAAAAAGTCTCTATTGGGCCTCTTTCAGACATCAGTATTTCGAGTTCGTGTGGTGTCCGTTTCCACATGTACTGGAGATGCTGACAAACGTAGACCCATTCAAATTAATGGGTCTGCGCACATGTCCGCGTGTTTCCACGGACCGTGTGTCTGTGGGCAAAACACGCTGACATGTCTGTTTTTTTACCTGCTGCACGAGCCGTAAAACGTCCCACACAGATGACACATGGATGACATCCTTGTGTCATCCGTGTGACACGTACCGTCACCTGGGAATCTGCTTACAGTTAGTGCTGTTTCCAAGCGCCTGGTGCTGAACGCTGCCGTCATCATTGTACCCTGCCGCCGCTGCGATCACCATCAGCAGGGGACAATGATGAGATTAGTAGTCTGCTCCCACTGTAAAAATAAGAATAAAATAAAAAATCCTTATACTCACCTGTCCTAAGTGTCCCCTGCTGTAATCCATGCGACTGCTCACACCAAGGAGCCAAGTAGAATGACTTGCTGCAGCGAGTAGGGCCCTCATACGACTCATAGGTCCAAGGTCGTAAAGGGGTTAAATGTGTGTGTATATGTGCATATAATGTAGTGTGAGTATATACTCACCTGCGCTGTTTTCTCCAGTGTCCAGCACAGCTCTTCTCCTCTCCTCAATGACGTCACCGCACCTCAGATTATTTTATAGAGAAAGCCTGCGGTGCCTTGTTCTGACCCTCCATAGACTTACATTGTAAAATGAACTTCCGAGTCACGCAGAGTGCAGCGTGACCTGGAGAGTCTGCAGAGTGGTGATGTCACTGAGAACCAGAGAAGAACGGCGGTGGACACCGGAGAGAGTCTCAGTCATTCAGTTATATACAGTCATTCTCAGTCATTCAGTTATATAGTCCCTGTGCACTGACAGTTTGAAAATATAATTTTTCTGGTTAGCCAATAAAGGTAACACTCCTAAAATACTTTTTTGTGCATAGAAGGATATACAGAGATTTTTTTTTTTCGGGCTAACAAGGTACCACAATTTATATTTTTTAATGCACATTATGATGATGGAAGTATTTTGCTAGCTGCCGATATGTGGTCCCTACCAGAATGTGAGAAACTATTTATTACTTATACTAACTGTGGATTAGCTGGGGGCCCCCAGGACTGTGTCTGGGCAGCCATAAATAGTTGTTGCCTTGTAGAATTTGCAAGCTAGAGGGCTTACAGTGGCCAGAAATAGGCAAGCACCACACATTTATCACACACGTTTGGCTACGGTAGTGTTCAAAATAATAGCAGTGAGTTCAAAAACATGAGTGAAGCACAAAATCTTTCTACTAGTTGTTATGTCCATGCATTGGGAACATTGCACACTGTTTTCTTAATCAAAACCTGAAAAGAAATGTATATAATTTTTACCTACATTACAGAAGATAACAAAAAATGAATATTAGGCTGTTCTAAAAAAAAATAGCAGTGTCTGCATTTGTCTTTATAAACTCACAATATGTACTCTTTTTTTTGAGGATTTAGCATTCCTGTGAATCACTAACCTAATATTTAGTTGTATAACCACAGTTTTTTAGAACTGCTTCGCATCTATGTTGCATAGAGTCAACCGACTTCTCGCACCTGTCATCTGTTATTCCAGCCCAGGATGCTTTGATTACATCCCACAATTTTTTGCCATTTGTTGGCTTTGCCTCAGAAACTGCATTTTTGACATCACTCCACAATTGATCTATCGGATTAAGGTCCGGGGATTAGGCTGGCGGCTTCATAACCTCAATTTTGTGGGACTGGAACCAAGATTTTGATTGTATACTGGTGTATTTAGGGTCGTTGTCTTGTTGAAACACCCATTTCAAGGGCATATCCTCTTCAGCCAACATGACCGCTTCAAGTATTTTAATATATGCAAACTGGTCCATGATCCCTGGTATGCGATAAATACGTCTGGCACCATAGTAAGAGAAACGTGCTGTTACGGATCCGGGTGGTGGAACCTCTGTGCTGCGGTGCAAGGAGGGACCCAGAGGGGCGTAACTAGGTATCAGCTCGGACCGACCAAGGTCGTACGGTGGCTCAATCGACTCCGTGACCAGGGAGGGACAGAGCAGGGGGACCAGGTGCTACTCTGGGGACGACCTTGTAAGAGAGCTGGTGACTCCCACAGGTCAGATGGCAAGGACTGACCAGTACAGCAGATGAGCACGGCAAGCAGGCTGACGGGTGGTCCGGACAAACTGACTGACAGACACGGCTAGTAACAAGCAGGAGCCTCTGGGTAGGCTGTCAGGCAGGCATGGCAGGTAACAGGCAGGAGCCTCTAGGTAGGCTGTCAGGCAGGTATGGCAAGTGACGGGCAGGAGCCTCTAGGTAGGCTGTCAGGCAGGCACGGCAAGTGACGGGCAGGAGCCTCTAGGTAGGCTGTCAGGTGGTCACGGCAAGCCACAGGCAGGAGCCTCTCGGTAGGCTGTCAGGTGGTCACGGCAAGTGACGGGCAGGAGCCTCTAGGTAGCAGCAAGTTCTCCAAGTAGGCAGGCTAGCCTAGCCCATAGACAGACTGGCGGGTTGACCGTAGGCAGACCGTCAGGCTGGAGAGTGTCCTTGGCTGGTGGAGACCGGTAGCAGGTGAAGGCTCCCTATTAGCGGACTGGCCAAGCCCATAGACAGACTGGCGGATGGAACTGTAAGCAGACTGTCGGGCTGGACGGATAGTCAGGAGTAGACTGGCAGACTAGACTGGTAGTCAGGCAGGCAAAGGGACCTGAGAGCTGAAGCAGAGATTAACACACAAAGCTACAACCTTGCACGAGCACCTCCATATTGGAGGAGGTGCCCTTTATAGGGGAAATCCTCCGGCCATTGGCCGGGGACTTTTTAGGACGGCGCGCGTGGCCCCTTTAAGAGGGCGGGAGCGTGCGAGCGCGTGCCCTAAGCACAATGCCAGGGAAGCTGCGTGCACCAGCAGCAGCTGCAGGGAGGCCAGAAGACGCCGGAGCAGGACCGCTGCGGTAAGGGGGACGGCGCTACAGTACCCCCCCCCACCATATGCCCCCTCTTTTTCAGGCCAGCAAGAAATTTTTTAAGGAGAAGCGGGGCATGGATGTTCTCTCTGGGTTCCCAAGTTCTCCTCTGGGCCAAACCCCTTCCAATCCACCAGAAAAAAGGTTTTTCCTCTTGGTGGCCAGAATGTTCTCTACCTCATAGACGTCCTCAGCGGAGACCGGAGCTGGGGAGGTACCTGGATTGTCGGAAAAAGAATTAAGCACAACTGGTTTGAGGAGAGATACGTGGAAGGAGTTGGGAATCCGTAAGGTGGTTGGGAGTTTTAACTTGTAGGCTACTGGGTTGATTTGCTTGAGGACTTCAAATGGGCCGATGAACCGTGGACCCAACTTAAAGGAGGGTATTTTGAGACGAGCATGTTTGGAGGAGAGCCAAACCTTGTCTCCCGGACGGAATTGAGGTGGGTCCAGATGTCTCTTATCAGCATGCTTCTTCATCCGCTCGGAGGATTGGAGAAGTGCGGATCTAGTGTCCTCCCAAATAGTGGAAAATTCGCAGACCAGAGACTCTGTGGCCGGGTTGTCCACAGAAGCGGAAACGGGAAACGGAATCCGGGGATGTTGACCATAGACCACAAAGAACGGGGACTTGGAAGAAGATTCGCTCTCATGGTTGTTGTAGGAGAACTCGACCCATGGTAGGAGCTCCACCCAATTGGTATGATGAGCGTTGACGAAGTGCCGGAGGTAGCTGGTAAGGATCTGTTTGATACGCTCAACTTGGCCATTGGACTGTGGATGATAAGCGGAGGAGAAATCCAGGGTGACCTCCAGCAGCTTACACGTAGCTCTCCATAAGCGCGAAGTGAACTGGACCCCTCGATCAGACACAATGTGGAGGGGTAGGCCGTGGGGACGAAAGATGTGATGGATGAAGTCCTTAGCCAGCACAGATGCAGACGGAAGACCAGGCAGAGGGATAAAGTGAGCCATTTTAGAAAAGCGGTCAGCGACCACCCAAATGACCGTACAACCGGCAGAAACAGGGAGATCCGTAATAAAGTCCATAGCAATGTGTTGCCACGGGGCAGCAGGCATGGGAAGAGGCAGGAGATGGCCGGCAGGAAGATGTCTGGGAACCTTGTTGCGGGCAGAGGACGAACAGGCCGTGACGAAGTCTACCACATCCTGGCACAGGGTAGGCCACCAGTAATGCCGGGTAATGAGCAGGAAGGTCTTCTTCTGGCCAGCATGGCCGGCTAGTTTGGATGAATGACCCCAGTGAAGAACCTTCTTACGATCCGGGACCGCTACAAACGTCTTACCGGGTGGAAGACGAGACAGATCCAAGGGGGCCACATTCATCACTTTGGAGGGATCGATGATGTGCATAGGCTCCTCCTCTTGATCGGAAGACAGAAAGGATCGGGACAAGGCGTCAGCTTTAATGTTCTTGCCCGCCGGGCGGTAATGTAGGGTAAAGTTAAAGCGGGCAAAGAACAAAGACCACCGGGCCTGACGCGGATTGAGTCTTTGGGCGTTCTGAAGATAAGCCAAGTTTTTCTGATCAGTCTGGTTGACCACCGGGTGCAGAGTCCCCTCGAGCAGGTAACGCCACTCCTCCAGCGCCAATTTGATGGCTAGCAGTTCTCGGTCTCCTATGGAGTAGTTGAGCTCGGACGAGGAGAAGAGCTTGGAGAAGAAGCTGCAGATTACCATTCTCCCGGATGGAGATTTCTGAGTGAGCACCGCTCCGGCTCCGGAAGAGGAAGCATCAACCTCCAAAAAGAATTGTTTGTTGTTATCAGGACGGTGCAGCACAGGGCCAGAAGAGAAAGCTTGTTTTAAAGAGAGGAAGGCCTCCTCCGCTTCGGACGGCCATTCCTTAGGATTTGCTCCCTTTCGGGTGAGCGCAGAGATGGGAGCAGTCCGGGAAGAGAAATGTGGGATAAAGAGACGGTAATAGTTGGCGAAGCCCAGGAATCGCTGAATCGCCTTCAACCCCTCCAGATGGGGCCACTTTAAGATGGCAGAGACCTTCTTGGGGTCCATCCGTAGACCAGTCTTAGAGATAATATAGCACAGGAATGGAAGTGAGGACTGCTCGAAGAGGTATTTCTCAAATTTTGCATATAGGTGATTCTGCCTGAGCCTAAGCAGGACCTGACGAACATCCCTCCGATGTGAAGGAAGATCCGGAGAGCAGACCAAGATGTTGTCCAGGTACACCACCACGCAAGAATATAAGAGGTCACGGAAGATGTCATTAACTAATTCTTGGAAGACGGCGGGAGCATTACAGAGACCGAAGGGCATCACACGGTATTCATAGTGACCGTCCCGGATATTGAGTGCCATCTTCCACTCGTCTCCTCGGCGGATCCGGACCAGGTTATACGCCCCACGAAGATCGAGCTTGGTGAAGACCTTCGCGCTTTTAAGGCAGTCGAACAGCTCAGAGATGAGCGGCAGGGGGCATTTGTTTTTGACAGTGATTTGGTTGAGTCCTCTATAGTCGATACATGGGCGTAGTGAACCGTTTTTCTTTTCAATGAAGATGAATCCGGCTCCAGCCGGGGAGGAAGATTTCCGGATGAATCCCCTAGCCAGATTTTTTCGATGTAATCCGACACGGCCCGGGTTTCGGCCAACGACAACGGGTAGATACACCCACGGGGTGGAGTGGCATCGGGTATCAGGTCGATAGGGCAGTCATATGGCCTATGGGGTGGTAGAGTCTGTGCCTCCTTCTTGTCGAAGATATCAGCATAGGACCAGTAGGGTGCCGGAAGACCGGGTAAATTAGTCGGAGTAGGTGGGGGTCGAGCCGGGTGAACCGGAACCAGGCAGGTCTCATGACAATCCTGCCCCCAACGGAGCACCTCACCGGATTGCCAATTCAGAACGGGTTCATGTTTCTGTAGCCAGGGTAGACCTAGCAAAAGGGGGTGAGAGAGTCCGGAAAGCACATGGAAGGAGATCCTCTCTGAGTGCAGCATTCCCACCTGCAGGGTTACGGTCTCTGTGACGAGCAAGATGGTCACCGGAAGAAGTCTTCCATCCACGGAAGCGACTGCCAATGGTTCGGCCAGAGGTTTGGTAGGAATCTGATACTTCCCTACAAGGACTGGGATATGAGATTCCCAGCGGCTCCGGAATCCAGATGTGCAGTTTCAAAGAAGCGGTTCTCTCCATAGGAAATAGAGACGGATAAAGTCAAGGACAGAGAGGATTTACTTTTGCCTAGGGCTACCTCTCCGAGCGGTCCTAGACACTGGAGTTTCCCGGCTTCACCGGGCAGGAACGAATCAGGTGCTCCTTACTGCCGCAGTAGAAACAGCTCCCCTCAGCTCGGCGTGTCTCTTGGCGAGATTTGACCATCTTGTCTGGTCGATCTGCATAGGTTCGGGCGAGCGTGCCTGGGGAGTTGCAGGTTGGGACGCAGGTCTCTGGAAGGCAGGAGCAAGATGAGGAAATCTTCTCTCCCGGGTAGTCTCCTTAGCACTTTCCAGGAAACGGATGTCAATCCGGGTTGCTAGTGACACCAGGTCATCCAGGGTGGTAGGAACGTCCCGGCGGGCTAACTCGTCCTTGATCTGACCGGAAAGACCCTCCCAGAAGATGGATACCTGGGCCTCGTTGTTCCAGGCAAGCTCAGAAGCGAGGGTACGGAACTGTATGGCATATTGGCCCACGGTGAGACTCCCTTGGCGGAGACGTAGCAGAGAGGAGGCAGTAGAGGATTTTTGTCCAGGTTCATCGAAGACTTTCCGGAAAGCAGCGAGGAAAGATGATAGATCGGACACCAGGGGATCCCCTCTCTCCCACAGGGGGTTTAGCCATGCCAATGCTTCTCCAGTGAGATGAGACATGATGAATGCCACCTTGGCCCGGTCAGAGATGAACTGGTGTTCCAGGAGTTCAAAGTGCAGGGAGCACTGGTTTATGAAACCCAGAGCTAAAGCGGGGTCGCCAGCAAAACGTGGGGGTGCCGAGAGTCGGGGTCCATAGCCGGATGCCGTAATAGGACAGGGTTGCGGTGCCGCGGGAGCAGGCGCCGCTTTGCCAGAGGCGGACACCGATGGGGCGGACAATGCGCCTAGGCGAGAGTTAACAGACCGCAGAAAGGACAGGTCAGTCTCCTGTTGAACTCTGACGTAAGACCTCCTGGTGCAGGTCGAAGATCGCGGGGGTCTGGAGGTCACCGGGTTCCATGGCCCGTGCAAACTGTTACGGATCTGGGTGGTGGAACCTCTGTGCTGCGGTGCAAGGAGGGACCCAGAGGGGCGTAACTAGGTATCAACTTGGACCGACCAAGGGTGTACGGCGGCTCAATCGACTCCGTGACCAGGGAGGGACAGAGCAGGGGGACCAGGTGCTACTCTGGGGACGACCTTGTAAGAGAGCAGGTGACTCCCACGGGTCAGATGGCAAGGACTGACCGGTACAGCAGATGAGCACGGCAAGCAGGCTGACGGGTGGTCCGGACAGACGGACTGACAGACATGGCTAGTAACAAGCAGGAGCCTCCAGGTAGGCTGACAGGTAGGTACGGCAAGTAACAGGCAGGAGCCTCTAGGTAGGCTGTCAGGCAGGCACGGCAAGTGACGAGCAGGAGCCTCTAGGTAGGCTGTCAGGCAGGCACGGCAAGTGACGGGCAGGAGCCTCTAGGTAGGCTGTCAGGCAGGCACGGCAAGTGACGAGCAGGAGCCTCTAGGTAGGCTGTCAGGTGGTCATGGCAAGTGACGGGCAGGAGCCTCTAGGTAGCAAGCAAGTTCTCCAAGTAGGGAGGCTAGCCTAGCCCATAGACAGACTGGCGGGTTGACCGTAGGCAGACCAGCGGGCTGGAGAGTGTCCTTGGCTGGCGGAGACAGGTAGCAGGTGAAGGCTCCGGATTAGCAGACTGGCCAAGCCCATAGACAGACTGGCGGATGGAACTGTAATCAGACTGTCGGGCTGGACGGATAGTCAGGAGTAGACTGACAGACTAGGCTGGTAGTCAATATTAGTAGAAACAGCAGCACAACTGGACCAGGGTGCACGAGTATTGTCCAAAACCATGCAAAACTATAAGACCTTCATCAGTGTACTGCAGGTGAGATAAACCTGAACAAACATACATCAGCTTTGTTGAACAAAAAGGAACATATACAAAAATTGGGAGCGTGCGCGTGCCCTAAGCACAGGGCCAGGGAAGCTGCGTGCACCAGCAGCAGCTGCAGGGAGGCCAGAAGACGCCGGAGCAGGACCGCGGTGGTAAGGGGGATGGCGTCTCTGCCGGGCAGGAGGCAGAGACGCCGATGCTACACATGCCCATATCATGATGCTTGATCCATAATGCTTCAATGTCTTCAGAGTGTACTGTGGCTTGAATGCAGAGTTTGGGGGTTGTCTGACGAACTGTCTGCGGCTCTTGAACCCAAAAAGAACAATTTTACTTTCATCAGTCCTCAAAATGTTTCTCCATTTCTCTTTAGGCCAGTTGAGGTGTTCTTTGGCAATTGTATCCTCTTTTCAGTACATGTGTTTTTTTTAACAGTGGAACTTTGCGTGGACTTCTTGCTAAGAGATTAGCTTCACACAGGCGTCTTCTAACTGTCACAGTACTCACAGGTAACTTGAGACTGTCTCTGATCATCCTGGAGCTGATCATTGGCTGATCCTTTGCCATTCTGGCTATTCTTCGATCCATTCGAATGGTAGTCTTCCATTTTCTTCCATGTCTTTCTGGTTTTGCTTTCCATTTTAAAGCATTAGAGATCATTTTAGCTGAACAGCCTTTCATTGTCTGCAGTTCTTTATAAGTTTTACCCTCTCCAATTAACTTTTTAGTCAAAGTATGCTGTTCTTCTGAATAGTGTCTTGAACGACCCTTTCAAGGAGAAATGCATGTACGACACGTAAATACGTGGAGAACATATAAACTCCTTGCAGATATTGTCCCTGGTGGGATTTGAACCCAGTACCCCAGCGCTGCAAATCAACAGTGCTAACCACTGAGCCACCACGCTACCATTCCAGAATTATTTTCCAAGGGGATTTCAGCTGCTCATGGGAAATTTTCGAACTCTTCTGAAAATCCAAAAGGTCTCTTGTTTTATCAGAAGCATTATAGGAGTGTTGGAAAGTATGGGCAAGTATGGCCCAAATACCTCTTCTTTTTATAGGTCTTCTCAGACCCCTCATCTACAGGGTCTCTGGCAAAAGGAAACATTGGAGATTGTGCCCTTCATTATCTCTGGTCTTTTACCAAGAGGACTCAACATATTTTCCCTTTTTGGCCAAATAACAGACCCTAAGGGTACATGTAAATACAGTGGGGGAAATAAGTATTTGATACACTGCCGATTTTGTAACTTTTCCCACCTACAAAGAATGGAGAGGTCTGTAATTTTTATCATAGGTACACTTCACATGTGAAAGACAGAATCCAAAAAAAAAAATTCTGAAAATCACATTGTATGGCTTTTACATAATTTATTTGCATTTTATTGGATGAAATAAGTATTTGATAAAATAGAAAAACAGAATTTTATATTTGGTATAGAAACCTTTGTTTGCAATTACAGAGGTCAGATGTTTTCTGTAGTTCTTGACCAAGTTTGCACACACTGCAGCAGGGATTTTGGCCAACTCCTCCATACAGATCTTCTCCAAATCTTTCAGGTTTTGGGGCTGTCGTTTGGCAACATTGAGTTTCAGCTCCCTCCAAAAAATTTTCTATTGGGTTCAGATCTGGAGACTGGCGAGGACACTCCAGGACCTTGAAATGCTTCTTACGGAGCCACTCCTTAATTGCCCTGGCTGTGTGTTTCGGGTCATTGTCATGATGGAAGGTCCACCCACGACCCATCTTCAATGCTCTTACTGAGGGAAGGAGTTTGTTGGCCAAAATCTCGCGATACATGACCCCATCCATCCTCCGTTCAATACAGTGCAGTCATCCTGTCCACTTTGCAGAAAAACACCCCGAATGTATGCTGTTTCCCCCACCATGCTTCACAGATGGGAGGGTGTTCTTGGGGTTATATTCATCCTTCTTCTTCCTCCAAACACTGCAAGTGGAGTTGATGCCAAAAAGTTCTATTTTGGTCTCATCTGACCACATGACCTTCTCCCATATCTCCTCTGGATCATCCAGATGGTCATTGGCGAACTTCAAACAGGTTGGACATATGCTGGCGTGAGCAGGGGGACCTTGCGTGCCCTGCAAGATTTTAATCCATGACTTCGTAGTGTGTTACTAATGGCAATGTTTGAGACTGTAGTCCCAGGTCTCTTCAGATCATTGACCAGGTTCTCACGTGTAGTTCTGGGCTGATTGTTGACCTTTCTCAGAATCATCCTTACCCCACAAGGCGAGATCTTGCATGGAGCCCCAGACCGAGGAAGATTGACAGTCATCTTGTGTTTCTTCCATTTTTTAATAATTGTGCCAACAGTTGTCTTCTCAACAAGCTACTTGCCTATTGTCATGTAGCCCATCCCAGCCTTGTGAAGGTCTACAATTTTGTCCCTTGTGTCCTTGGACAGCTCTTTGGTCTTGGCCTTGGTTGAGAGGTTGGAGTGTGATTGATTGTGTGGACTGGTGTCTTTTATACAGGTAACTTGTTCAAACAGGTGCAATTAATACAGGTAATGAGTGCAGAATAGGAGGGCTTCGTAAAGAAAAACTAACAGGTCGGTGAGAGACAGAATTCTTGCTGGTTGGTAGGTGATCAAATACTTAATTAAATTGCATTTTATTGCATGAACTATTTAAAAATCATACAATGTGATTTTCTGTCTTTTATTTTTAGATTCTGTCTCACAGGTGAAGTGTACCTACGATAAAAATTACAGACCTCTCCATTCTTTGTAGGTGTAAAATCGGCAGTGTATCAAATACTTATTTTCCCCACTGTAGGTGACCTGCGGCATTAAACAGAAGTTTTTTAATAGCCTGTGTAGACAGGCAAACAACATTTATTATGCATACATAATGATCCGTTATACATTTTGCAGTGCGCAAAGGCTGTCATTTTTCTCGACAGCCCAGGTCTGTCTCAATCTTTTCTTCCTCTTTTTTTCCTGTGGTGATGGATACAGGGATGCTGATATGGGTGGTAAGTGTAGAGCGTAGAGCCCCTTTTCTGTAGTGTTCTTAAAGAGGTTGTCCACTACTTTTACATTGATGACCTATCTTTAGGATACATCATCAATGTCTGACTGGACGGGGTCCAACACCTGGCACCCCCCGCCGATCAGCTGTTATCGGTGTCAGCGGTCGCTGGCCGGAGGTACTTACTTGCGGAGCTGGCTGTCTACTTCTAGTAGCGGCCGCAGGGTACTGTGCATCCGCCTCCTATTGATTTGAATAGGAGACGGATGTGCAGTACCAGGCCTCGGCCAATACAAGTAGATGGAGCAGCTCGGCAAGTGAGTACTTCTGGCCGGCGCCGCAGACACTGAGAACAGCTGATCGGTGGGGGTGCTGGGTATCAGACCCCAGCCAACCAGACATTGATGACCTATCCATCAATGTAAAAGTAGTGGACAACCTCTTTTAAACCTGAGAGGGATCCCTAGTACTGGCCTTGTGCATCACCCTTTGCAAACATCTTCTTGCTTAGGCCTTATTTATCCAAGATATAATGAAAAAACAAACTGAAGCAGCTGGCAGAATCTAGATAGAAATAACTCCGTTCATCATCATAACACATTTGAGACGTTTGGGGTTGGACTTCAAGACTCATTATGATATTGGTCACAAGAAGAGCAGAAGGTCATGGCCTGTAGTGTCCATCCCTTGTGCTCCTGTGCCTTTTTATAGAGTTATGGTAAGTCTTTATCACCCCTTCAAGAAATGAGTGGGGAACAAAAATCTCCCACCCCAATTGTATCAATCCAATATTTTGTAACATTGCCCAAATTGGCCTCTGATGAATCCCGATTCAACAAAAATAAATATTTCTTATTTTCCTATAGAAGAGCAACCAGTCTATCCTCATTACAGTTTAATCTAACCAACATATTGATATTATTATAAGGATATGTTCTCACAACGCGTTTCTGCTGCATTTTTTTTCTGCTGCAGCCAAAATCTGCCCTCCAGGCAGTAAAAACGCTGAATTGAAAACGCACGCTTTGCCATGGTTTCTTTTTCAGCATTTTTTGAGTGCAGATTATATCCACAAGATGTAACATACCTGGCGGCGTCCTTGCATAGTGGTCCATCTCCCACTGTACAAGAGCGCGCACTTGATCTCCAGTCCAGTCTGCTAGCCTGGCTTCCCTCCATGCTGTCTGCTTGCCTCTGTTTCTGCTGCTTAAGGGCGGCGCCCGATCACTTCCTGCTTCTTGTAGCTGCTGCAGGCACACCCCTTGTGCGTCCTCAGCCTATTGCTGTCTGTCACCTGGTATTTAACCCAGCTCCTCCCTGGAATCCATGCCTGAGCATTGTGTTCTGTCAGTTGGCTTCCTGTCACTGATGTGCCAGGTCCTGTCTATGCTTCCTGCCTTGCGGTATCAGTTCCCGTGTCTGAACTGTGTCCTGTCTGAACTATCTTCTAGCCTGTTGTCTTCTGCCTATCCTGGAGGCTGTATTTCCAGGCCAGTGTGAACACGCTCCTAGCCTGTTCTTTCCACCTTCTAGGGGCTGCATACCTAGACCCGTTCCTGTATCTTGCCTGTTCCTGTCTGAACACGCTCCTAGCCTTTTCGTTCCGCCTTCTAGGGGCTGCATACCTAGACCCGCTCCTGTATCTTGCTGCTGTGTTCTTGTCTGAATACTCTCCTAGCCTGTTACCTGTTTTTCTCTATGTCCGTACCTTCCCTTTTCCTGCAGAATCTGATCCCGTACCTAACTCCTACTCGTCCCTGTACTCCCGTTTGTGAGTTTAGAGTCCACTCGCTACTTCATTGCAAGTATCCTGTGTGTACCTGGTTCTGCCTTTCCCTTCCAGTCTGTTCCGTGGGAACAGAGCCCTGTCCCCTCTGCTCTGCCTTGCTCACCGCTCCGGCGGTTCTTGCCTGCTCTGACCCTTTGCTCGCTGCTCCGGCAGTCTCGCTCTGCTCTGACCCTTTGCTCGCTGCTCTGGCAGTCTTTCTCTGCTCTGACCCTTTGCTCGCTGCTCCGGCAGTCTCGCTCTGCTCTGACCCTTTGCTCGCTGCTCCGGCAGTCTCGCTCTGCTCTGACCCTTTGCTCGCTGCTCCGGCAGTCTCGCTCTGCTCTGACCCTTTGCTCGCTGCTCCGGCAGTCTCGCTCTGCTCTGACCCTTTGCTCGCTGCTCCGGCAGTCTTGCTCTGCTCTGACCCTTTGCTCGCTGCTTCGGCAGTCTTGCTCTGCTCTGACCCTTTGCTCGCTGCTCCGGCAGTCTTGCTCTGCTCTGACCCTTTGCTCGCTGCTCCGGCAGTCTCGCTCTGCTCTGACCCTTTGCTCGCTGCTCCGGCAGTCTCGCTCTGCTCTGACCCTTTGCTCGCTGCTCCGGCAGTCTCGCTTTGCTCTGACCCTTTGCTCGCTGCTCCGGCAGTCTCGCTTTGCTCTGACCCTTTGCTCGCTGCTCCGGCAGTCTCGCTTTGCTCTGACCCTTTGCTCGCTGCTCCGGCAGTCTCGCTTTGCTCTGACCCTTTGCTCGCTGCTCCGGCAGTCTCGCTCTGCTCTGACCCTTTGCTCGCTGCTCCGGCAGTCTCGCTCTGCTCTGACCCTTTGCTCGCTGCTCCGGCAGTCTCGCTCTGCTCTGACCCTTTGCTCGCTGCTCCGGCAGTCTCGTCTTGTTCTGCTCTTGCTCGCCGCTCTGGGCGGCCTCACTCTGCTGTTTGTCCACCGCATCTGCGGTTCTGTTCCTGAGTCCCAGTCTGTACTGGGTCCTATCCACTCGGTGCTCCAACCTGTCGTACCTGCCAGTACCTCCCTGCCTGCATACCAGTCGTGCTTACCAGCATCCGCCAGTCTGCATACCAGCCGTGTCTGCCTATACCCAGCAGTCTGTGTGCCAGCCTAACCTGCCTGTTCCTGTATTCCCCTGTGTGGGTCAACAGCCGTGTCCGGGGTCTGTCCTGGAGTAGCACCTGGTCCCTCTGCTCGGTTCCTCCTTGGTGCACTGGCGTTGTATGCCGTCGTGCGACCCTGGTTGGATCGGGTGGATACTTAGTTACGCCCCTCCAAGTATTCACTCTCCGGCACGGTCCAGTGGAATCACTACATATACACGCACATGCCACTCAGCCCGGGCGTGTGCATTACACAAGACATGTTTATAAAGTTAGTTTTATTCATCAAAAACTTTCTCATTGCTTTCTATGGGTGCAAAAACGCTACAAAAAGCTGCCTGATATGATGCCGATTTAAAAAAATGTTGCAGTTCTAAAATTAAGTCAGGAAAAAAACAAGTGTGTGCATAAGATTTCTGAAGTCTCACAGGTTTTACAGGTACTGTAAAAAAATGCTTCAAGTGAACAGGGCCTAAGGCTCTGATTTTGGATAATTTTAACTAACCTAGAAGTACAAAAACATTGTTGTGACCATAGGGGCATAGGACAAGATTGTTCATCCAGTCTCTTACAATTCACTTTCAAAAGTTTATATCGTAAATTCAGGATAATATCAGATATGGGCACTAGACTTTGATTTGTGGATCCTGGGGTTTACTCTATCATATCAGGAGTTGAGAAGGAATTTTTCACTAATATGGGGGATACAGCATCTACCCTCTGGGTTTTTATTGTCTTCCATTGAATCAGCACTTTAGAGTTATTGGTTTCACTTGGATTTTGTGGGGGGAGAGGGTACGCCCCAATCTTATCAACCATGAAACAATAATTGACATGATTTTTTTTTTTCAACCTTCAAATTGTAAAGATAAAACTAAAGCAAATTAGCGAAACAAAGATTCTTTATCTATAACTTATCCTAGCCACAATACCATACCTGATCTAGATTTCTCACCTGTACTGTACAATAAAAAGTTCCAGAAAAGTGCAGAAATACCACCTGAAGATCTTCGTTTTTGTATTTTCAGAATCTTTTATGATTAGTCAGACTTTGTCTGAGCATCAAATATACATCTGTTGCCTTGAAATAAAACTGCATCCTTCACAGATCTATACATGGACTACAACATGCCACGAATTCCATATAATTGAGCATTGACCTATTATTAGCCAAAAGGTCAAAGATGCCACCATATGCTTCTGTCATGCATAGTTTCATAGCTTTTAACGATGAAACTAAACAAGAGTCCATCACATTCAACCTTTATCCTAACACTGACTCTGTGGAAGACAAAAGCCCCATAAGGCAGATGAAAATTGCCCCATATTAGGGGAAAAATTCCTTCCTGACTCCACATACAGCAATCAGACTAGTTCCCTGGAGCAACAACCCAACACAGAATCTAGTGCCCATAACCTGTAATATTATATTTATGAAGAAAAGCATCCAGTCCATCCCTATACTTTTTTAGGGAATCCGCTATTGCATCATCATGAGGCTGAGAGTTCCATGGTCTCACTGCTCTTACAGTAAAGAATCTGCATCTGTAATTATGATCAATGTTCCTTATTCTAGATATAGAGGATGCCCCCTTATTGTCGTAGCTGGCCTAGGTGTAAAATTTAGAAAGATGTCTGTACTGTGCCTTCATGTATCTTTAGATTGTAATAAAATTGCCCCTAAGTCTTTGTTTTTCCAAATTAAATAACCCAAATTTGGTAACCAGTCTTGATATTGCAGTTCACCAACTCCCTTAATAACCTTGGCTGCTCTTCTCCACATCTGCTCTAGTTCAGCTATGTTCCTCTTATACACTGAAGCACAAAATTGTATACAGTATTCTAAGTGTGGCTTGTATAGGGGCAAAACTATGTTCTTGTCCTGAGTATTGTTGACTTAATGCATCCCATTTTATTATTTGCCTTGAAAGCAGCTGCCTGGCTCTGGTCACTAAAGTTGAGTTTGCGATCTACCAAAACAAGATTTTTTTCAGTGAAAGTTTTACCTAGTATTTTGCTATTTACTACATGTTTGCACATTTTATTCCTTCTATCCAAGTGCATGACCATATATTTATCTACATTACACTTCAATTGCAGTTTTTCAGCCCTAGCCACCAGCTTACATAAATCCCGATAATATGAAATTATCCTCCTCTGTGTTGATTACATTTCAGAGTTTGGCATAATCTGCAAATATTGAAATTCTACTCTGTATGTTCCCTACAAGGTTATTAATAAATGTTAAAAATAAGAGGGCCCAATACTGACCCCTGTGATGAACCATTATTTACTGTGACCCAATCCAAGTGTGTTCCATTAAAAAACATATTTTGTTTCCTATTACTAAGCCAATTGCACATATTTTCTCCTAGTCCTGTTGCTCTTATTTTGTGTGCCAACATTTTATGTGATACTGCATCAAATGCCTATAGATAGAGGGCATCCACATCTCTACCCTTTCCAAACATATGACAGACAGGTATGTCATATTTGCTAGTGCTTCCTGCAAATAGACATACCAGATCGTACATCACAACTGGAAGCTTGGCGTAACTGATAAGCGTTCCTGTTATAACAGCCAGGTCCAGTGCCAGCACCACCTTTGGCTGTTTAACCCTCCAAATGCAGCAATCCATAGCAATCATGGTATTTAGAAGCTTGTGAGAGGGATGGGGGTATCTCTCTCAATTCATCAGCACCACCATTTTGGGTTCTGTCTGAATCACCTATGACAAAGATTCAGATGGAAACCCTGATGTAATTGCTCAGCGAAGAACCCTTGATAGATGTGAACCGAGCCTTAAAAGTAATCCGAAATGTTACCAATAAAAACTTCAACTCAACCCACAAAAAAATAAGTCCCCATTCAGATCCATCATCTTTTAATGAAAATATAGGGGATAGGGGGTTTCCACGTTACTAGTAGCACAAAAGCTCTGGAAAGGTGACTTTGTCTCCCACCCCACCCACTGCCCCAAAGAAATCCAGTGAAATCTGCACTCCAAAATCCAAATGTCCCCCCACCCTACTAAATCCCACAGTGTGCATAAACCACAGTTAGCATCTACGTGTGCCATTATTGTAGTGAGTAGAACCCACTTAATTTACGGGGTGTGTGTTCCAAAAGCAGAAGCTGGGCAAAATGTATGGGGCAGTACTATGTATTTGGCACTACAATAGCATATTTGCAATGTTCACTCTGCAACATTTATTGTGTTTTTGTTTGTGGAAAACACCAATGGAGTCAATTCCCAGAGGTGTGTAATTTCCAAAATGGGGTCACTTAAGGGAGGTTTATGCTGTTCTGGCACTTGGAGGCCCTGTAAATAGAGTCTGCAAACCTTCCCTCATGAGCCCTGCCATGTGGCTATCGGTGTTGGGTGCAATTGTTGTGCAATTTTTTTCTTTTTATTTTGTGAATTTTGTGCTAAAGCAACATTTTCATGGAAAAAAATTGTTGTAAAAAGCTGTAAAACTCCACAATTCACCAGTTGGTTTAAAATGCTTACTACACCACTAGATAAATTGCTTGAGGGGTGAATTTTCCAAAGTGGGGTCATTTGTGGGGAATTTGTGCTGTTTTGGCATCACAGGGACTTTCCAAATGCGACATGGCGTCACAATCTATTCCAGCAAAAACTGTGCTACAAAAGTCAAATGGTGCTTCTTGCCTTCCGAGCCCTGCCGTGTGCCCCAACAGTTTTTTCTCTGATCACACATGGGGTATCTATGTATTTAGGAGAAATTGCATCACAAATTGTGGAGTTCATTTTCTCCTATCACCCTTGTAAAAATGAAAAATTCAAAGTACAAACATTGCTAATTTTTCCAAATTTGTATAAAATTTTAGATGTTTTCATATCTAAATAACAAATCATATTGACCTAAATTCACTACTATCATGAAGTACAGTGCATCACGAAAAAAACGGTCTCAAACTCGCTAGGATATGTGGGAGAGTTATGTTATGACACGTCAGATTTGAAAAAATTGGCCTGGTCAGGAAGGAAAAAAAAACAGGCTTCAAGGGGTTAATGCACCTCTGAATTGTTTTTTTTTTTTTTTTTTTTTGTCATTGTGCCCCCTTACAGCTCTTTTTAGCCATAGTGGTTTCCTCCTATTTCCAGCTTGTTTATTCCCATAGGGAATATATTGTGATCAGGTCCCATTTGCTTTGTGTACTTTTATTTTCAAGAACATTGTCCCAATTGATGGCAACAAGATAATCTCTCAGCTGTTGGAAATTCACCTTCCTGAAGCTTAGTCTCCTAGTAGCCCCTCTTTTATACTTTTATGGGAAAACTTATTATTTTGCTATCACTTTTAACCAAGCGAACCCCCCCCCCCACCCCCAACTCGTACATTTCCAATTCTGTCTGGTCTATTGGTTAACATTAGAGATGACCTCTCTCTTGTTGGGTCCAGTTGTGAAAGGTAATTGTCTTTTTCTTTTTCTGGACCTACAGATTTCTGCTCTTCAATTTATATCGGGGGGTAGTTGAAGTCCCCGATAATAATTACTTCTCCCTGATTCGCTGCCTAATCTGTTACACACCTGTCTTGGGTCTGGGCTCTGTTCCTTACACCCCGATCCACTAAACTTTCTTGTGCTCCACTTCAGGCTTTGAAGGTGGCCCGGTGTGCGCCCATGTGTTTATTTCCTAGGACTATATACAGTAAGGCCTCAAAAGACGCATACCTGTGTCTTGGTATTAAGACTTTAAAGTATAACATTTAGTTTGTCTGTGGTTTCCAGTCCCTAAATTACAGCTTTCAGGACCACGGCTAACTGGCTAGACTCTCCTGGACATCTCCTATATGCCTTCAGCTTCCATGGCTTTCAGACTTTCTAGTTACTCCAGAGTTCTGTCTTCTACCTGCTCCCGATCTTCTAGGACTTTTGCTGTGTGTCCAGCGGTCTCCAGGATGTCTCATAGCCGCCTGTGGTTTCCATGGTATATGGTCTTTCTTATTACTCTGGAGTTTTGTCTGCTACCTGTCTGCAGTCTCCATGACGCCTCCTGTCTGCCTGTGGCTTGCAGTCCTTGAGATTCCAGTCTGCCTGCGAACTTCAGTCTTCAGTAACTCTGCAATCTGCTTGCGGTCTTCAGTAACTCTGCTATCCGTGTCCTGTGTAGCTTACCCGCTTGCTGCATCAATGCCTGTGGTCCATGTGCCCATCTGGACCTTGGGCTTAGAGAATCCATCTCACTTAGTGAGCCCACTTTGCATAACAATCTATTTGCTTTGAGGATAGTAGGAAGGCAGCTGCTAAAGTCCTGGCTGAGAGGTATGTGTCACCAAGGTGGCTAGCCTCGGTGATGTAAGTCCTGTAGATAAAAGGTTCCGGCAATAGTAGGTTGATATTAAGTTTTTAATAAGATAAAATTTTGTGTCTGGGTTTTAGGAGCAACCAGAAGAGCTTGAGTGAGAATGGTGGCTCCCATAGCTCCAGTCCGAGCTTTCCAGGTCGTATTTAAGGCAGCTGAGCTGTCTCACAGTTGTCTGGGTGTGGCGGGGGGGGGCGGGAAGACCCTCTAGTGCTGGACAGACTCTGCCACTGTCTGAAAGCGCTGAACCTTGATTTAATACGGATGAGCCCGCATTGTTGGACATTGACCGCCAGTGTATGGACTGTTTTCTTTTTGTTTACCGTTGTGATAAATAAGGCTGTTTTATTGTTTTGAGTCCTGTGGAAGCTTATGGAGACAATAAACCTCGCCTTGTTGGACCAGAGATGGTGACTGTGTATGCTAGCGGCTACCCAAAGAACATGTATCCTTTCAGGGTGTTTTCTGCGGCTTCCACTATACTTGGAGACTGATAACAAACCCCTATCAGTATTTTATTATTCTTTCTCCCTGCCATTATTTCCATCCATAGGAACACTACATTTTCATTGGCCTCACATATACAATCACACAGGATCGGGAAGATTTAATGTATAAGCAAAACTCTCACTATCTACACTACACTATGTTCCCCTCCTTTAGAGTAATTGCCCTCTTCCAATCCCTAGCTTAAACATTCTTCCAACATTCTAGCCATTCTTTCTCCCAGAGCAGCTGCACCCTCCCCATTAAAGTGCATCCTATCCCTAGCGTAAAGCCTGTAGTCAACATAGAAATCAGCCCAGTTCTCCAGGAACCCAAAACCTTCCTTCCTACACCAATTCCTGAGACACTTGCCCTAATCACTCATTGCCTCTTTGGTTTGGCACATGTTACAGGTAATATTTCAGAGACTACTACCTTTTAACGTCTTTTGCCTTAAAGCGGTTGTCTGCTACTTTATATTGATGGCCTCTTGGGCATTTCTCTGCCCCAGACATTGACAGCATTTGGGAAGAAGGGGTAAAAGTGCATGCCCCCAGAGAAGATTCTAAATAAATGCCCTCTTGGACTGCAAGGAGAAATTTCACATACTGCTCTCCAAAAGAAACAAATGCGAATATCTCTGCAATGAAGAGACATGGCGCGAAATGGAAAAAAAGCAGCAGAATCAGGGGCACTCTGAGATTTTAACAAGGCATTTAACTTTTGCACAATTGACAGGTCTTCTTTAAAAACAGTTGCTTTTACTAAGCTGCAATACAACCTGCAACTCGCTGCATTATTTCCTAAGGCAAACTATGTTTGACCCATATTTTCTCAGGATCTTTCCAAATCACCAGTTCTGAAAGAAACATGCATTTTTGAGTTACCAAAAGATAAGCAAGTTAGCTGCAACTTGTGGGTAAAATATTACTGAGAAACATTCTTGACTTCGGTTAATCTTTAACAGCTGTAAACTAAAAAATTTAACAATAAGGGAAAATGTTTCAAAACCAAAATGTGTTGACAATAAAAAGCAAAAATAAAAACCTAAGCTCAATAAATACCACAAGGAAATTTTTTTGGGGGGTTTGCTGTAAACCAATCGGATATCCATCACAATATCTCACTTTATTGATAACTGGGTGTAAAGTGGGTATTGGGGTAGCAGTTGCACCTGTGGCTTAAAGCTTAGAAGGGCCCAAAAGGTCACTTTAGCCCTTTATGAGAAAACCAATAAAATTAAATACCTGAGATAGTTGGGGCCCTGTTGGAGATTTTGTGTTCAGGCCCACGAGCTTGAGTCAATCGCCCCAAACAAGTCTCTTCTGCTTGTTGCCTGTCCTTAGCAGTGGTTTCCTAACAGCTATTTTACCATGAAGGCCTGCTGTACAAAGATTTTTCTGTATTTTCCTGACTATGAAAATTGTACATTCACACTGAAGGCATCAAAACTATGAATTAACACATGTGGAATTATATACTTACCAAAAAAGTGTGAAACAACTGAAAATATGTCTTATATTCTAGATTCTTCAAAGTAGCCACCTTTTGCTTTGATGACTGCTTTGCACACTTTTGCCATTCTCTTGATGAGCTTCAAGAGGTAGTCACCGGAAATGGTTTTCACTTCACAGGTGTGCCCTGTCAGGTTTAATAAGTGGGATTTCTAGCCTTATAAATGGGGTTGGGACCATCAATTGTGTTGTGCAGAAGTCTGGTGAATACACAGCTGATAGTCCTACTG
Source organism: Phyllobates terribilis (assembly GCF_046119375.1). NCBI lineage: Eukaryota > Metazoa > Chordata > Amphibia > Anura > Dendrobatidae > Phyllobates > Phyllobates terribilis. The sequence continues at coordinate 497,859,167 of NW_027362761.1, read as the reverse complement.
AATAGACTGTTAGAATTTGTATTATGGCAAGAAAAAAGCAGCTAAGTAAAGAAAAAAGAGTGGCCATCATTACTTTAAGAAATGAAGGTCAGTCAGTCCGAAAAATTGGGAAAACGTTGAAAGTATCCCCAAGTGCAGTTGCAAAAACCATCAAGCGCTACAGAGAAACTGGCTCACATGAGGACCGCCCCAGGAAAGGAAGACCAAGAGTCACCTCTGCTTCTGAGGATAAGTTTATCCGAGTCACCAGCCTCAGAAATCGCAGGTTAACAGCAGCTCAGATTAGAGACCAGGTCAATGCCACACAGAGTTCTAGCAGCAGACACAGCTCTTCAACAACTGTTAAGAGGAGACTTTGTGCAGCAGGCCTTCATGGTAAAAGAGCTGCTAGGAAACCACTGCTAAGGGCAGGCAACAAGCAGAAGAGACTTGTTTGGGCTAAAGAACATAAGGAATGGACATTAGACCAGTGGAAATCTGTGTTTTGGTCTGATGAGTCCAAATTTGAGATCTTTGGTTCCAACCACCGTGTCTTTGTGTGATGCAGAAAAGGTGAACGGATGGATTCTACATGCCTGGTTCCCACCGTGAAGCATGGAGGAGCAGGTGTGATGGTGTGGGGGTGCTTTGCTGGTGACACTGTTGGGGATTTATTCAAAAATGAAGGCATACTGAACCAGCATGGCTACCACAGCATCTTGCAGTGGCATGCTATTCCATCCGGTTTGCGTTTAGTTGGACCATCATTTATTTTTCAACAGGACAATAACCCCAACCTCCAGGCTGTGTAAGGGCTATTTGACCAAGAAGAAGAGTGATGGGGTGCTACGCCAGATGACCTGGCCTCCACAGTCACCAGACCTGAACCCAATCGAGATGGTTTGGGGTGAGCTGGACCGCAGAGTGAAGGCAAAAGGGCCAACAAGTGCTAAGCATCTCTGGGAACTCCTTCAAGATTGTTGGAAGACGATTTCCGGTGACTACCTCTTGAAGCTCATCAAGAGAATGCCAAGAGTGTGCAAAGCAGTCATCAAAGCAAAAGGTGGCTACTTTGAAGAACCTAGAATATAAGACATATTTTCAGTTGTTTCACACTTTTTTGTTAAGTATATAATTCCACATGTGTTAATTCATAGTTTTGATGCCTTCAGTGTGAATGTACAATTTTCATAGTCATGAAAATACAGAAAAATCTTTAAATGAGGTGTGTCCAAACTTTTGGTCTGTACTGTACGTACGTACGTACATACATACATACATACATACATACATACATACATACATACTTCCTGACAATGAAAGGGTTTTGCTGACCACCGACATGTGGTCTTAGCTGAAGACTAGCAGTATGTGATAGACCACCGATTCTTATACTAGCTGTGGATTAGCTGTGTCTGAGTAGCCATAAATAGGGGGCTTGCAGTAGCTAGAAATAGGCAAGCTCTGCATACACCTATATCACACGTACACATAGGATTCAGAATGAAATACCCGATAAGACTAGCGCTCCCAGATTTGCAAGGATTGGAAAAATTAACCTGAAGAAGGCTATGTGTTTATTTTATAGCCGAAACGCGTTGTTTTATTATTTTAATATATACTATATCGAGAAAATAGAGTGAAATAAATCTTTTGAAGATTAAAGAGTTAATTTTTCCAATCCTTGCAAATCTGGGAGCGCTAGTCTTATCGGGTATTTCATTCTGAATCCTATCCTACGGATGCCTAGCTGAGAGATCCTGTGACACCTGTGATGAAGCTGCATACCTGAGGAGTTGGATACTGAAACAAGACAGTGAGGTTGACGTGCAATATTACAAGATAATTTAAAGGTGAGCTTAAAACCTTTTTTCCTTTTTCTAACCTACATAGAAAATCTACACTTAGATCTGCGCTTGTTCTTCGACCTCTCCCTATCTTTTAGACCCCACAGCCTTGAGGTCGCAACTGTTGTTTTACACGTACACATGGCACACCAAGTGACCATGAATGGGTTGTAAGAAGTGAAAAAACATGTAACAGTTATAGCTCCTCCATGTTTTCAAAACTCCTTCATATCACATGAATAAGACTCTTCAATTTAATAAAACAGTCATGTTGTTACATACGGACAATAACATGCTGCCACTATTTATGTGAACAGTATGGCGCTATTTGCACTATTTTGTTGTTATGATTATTTATTTTAAAAAAAATATATAGTACAATTTTATATCTACAGAAAGATAAATATTTGCCCAGTAAAACAAAATATGAGTGATTCTGGTATATAGCTATGGATCAAGGGGCAAAATTAATTTCCAGCCAAGCATTGAATATACTTGGGGCTGCACACGCCTACATTGGTAGATATGTGTAGGCATGTTGTAGGCAGGGCGATTAAATAACTGGTGGCATTATGTTAATCTTGTAAGGAGAACTTGGTGGGTTTACTTAACTTTATTAAATAATCAAAGTAATATCTTGTGATATACATTGAAATTTACAGATGAATTCTAGACGTTCTGCATAGATGAAAGCATAAAGAGATACAAAAAGTGTCAGAAAGGATTACGGTATTTTTCGGACTGTAAGACACACTTTTTTCCTCCAAAATTTTGGAGGAAAGTGGGGGGTGAGTCATCTAGTCCGACACATTATAATATATATATAAAATAAAGCGCAGCAGCACTCCATTATGGCCAAAATACATAAAGACAATAAAAACCTTTGATTTAAACGGTGTTATTACTCAATGAACTTTACTTACAAAAAACTGAGGTTCTTAGCGCATAAATTGGCCAATTCATGTGTGACCATCAACCGCTGCAAGGTGACCTCCCATCTGATGGGTTCTACTCTGCCTACATGCCTCTCGGGCTTCAAGCCTATGACTCTGGACAGCCCAAGAGAGGCATGTAGGCAGAGTAGAACCCATCAGATGGGAGGTCACCTTGCAGCTGTTGATGGTCACACATGAATTGGCCAATTTATGCGCTAAGAACCTCAGTTTTTTGTAAGTAAAGTTCATTGAGTAATAACACAGTTTAAATCAAAGGTTTTTATTGTCTTTATGTATTTTGGCCATAATGGAGTGCTGCGCTTTCTTTTTATATATCTTATTCAGTTTCTGCAGCTTGCACCTGTTCACATTAGAATGTGCTGGTCAGATAGATATAGATATATATCTATCTATCTATCTATCTATCTCCCCCTGGGCCGTGGGGCAATAGGGGAACGATGGGGGTAGTAGTGGCGACCCGGTCCGTGGCTCAGGGTGGTCAGACCAGTGGTAGTCCCTTTATAAGTTTTAAGTGATGTCCGACTACGCCACCCGTGGATTGCGGTTATTAGGAACCGCCGCTGCAAGGCAGACCGCTGGGCCTGATGATGTATGCAACTGGGATAGTGTGACTCCCCACGGGAAGAGTGCGGCCCCAGGGCAGTATAATGGAAGATGGGGGTGGTGTAGGGTGTCCCAGTGCCATTAGTGCTGGAGGAACAAGGAGCACGCAGACAACAGGTTGCAGTCCAGGGTCTTTACTAGAACAGGTGAACTGACCCACAATCAGTCCCGGCTAGGAGGGGACCTGGATGTCTAAGAGCAATTGGGAAATTGGCCCTGGTCAGGGTGAGGGTGTAGGCCTACCGTGCTCTCTGCGCTCCTTCTGGCTATCTCCTCCTGATAGGGTAACAGCCCACGGTCCGAGCTCTCCGTGTATTCTCGCCTGTATGGCCTGCAACGTGGGTCCCTTTCTACTCCCGGCCTGGTACGGCTTTGCTGGTCCCTTCTGTTGTGGCAGAGCCTCCGGGCTTCTTAGGCCAAGGAACATACAGTCCCCTGCGGACTGGTTATCTGCTGCAGGACGTGGAATCCTCGCAGCCTCAGACTCCAAAGTCTGGTAAATTGAGTTCTTTGTCTGCCAAGACAGGCTCACTTCGCCTCTTGTCTCTGGCTTATGGCTCTTCTCCTGCCACACTTCCTCTTAGGGTGCAATACAACTGTCCCTCACAGCTCTGCGACAAATCTCAATCCTGAGACAGGTCGTCCAGTTCTCTCTAACCCTGCCCCCAGTTCCAGCTTTTATAGGGGCAGCCTGCTCCCCCTACTGGCCTGAGACAGGAGGTACTGCATGCTAATGTTCCCCTGACTAGAGAACCTCCCCCTTGCTCTCAGACACAGCTTTATTATATTTGTGGCATCCAGGCCAGGGTTATATATATATATATATATATATATATATATATATATATATATATATATATATATATATATATATATATATATATATATATATATATATATATATATATATATATATATATATACATACATACATACATACATACATACATACATACATACATACATACATACATACAGTACAGACCAAAAGTTCGGACACACCCTCTCATTTAAAGATTTTTCTGTATTTTCATGACTATGAAAATTGTACATTCACACTGAAGGCATCAAAACTATGAATTAACACATGTGGAATTATATACTTAACAAAAAAGTGTGAAATAACTGAAAATATGTCTTATATTCTAGGTTCTTCAAAGTAGCCACCTTTTGCTTTGATGACTGCTTTGCACACTCTTGGCATTCTCTTGATGAGCTTCAAGAGGTAGTCACCGGAAATGGTATTCACGTCACAGGTGTGCCCTGTCAGGTTCAATAAGTGGGATTTCTTGCCTTATAAATGGGGTTGGGACCGTCAGTTGTGTTGTGCAGAAGTCTGGTGGATACACTGCTGATAGTCCTACTGAATAGACTGTTAGAATTTGTATTATGGCAAGAAAAAAGCAGCTAAGTAAAGAAAAAAGAGTGGCCATCATTACTTTAAGAAATGAAGGTCAGTCAGTCCGAAAAATTGGGCAAACTTTGAAAGTATCCCCAAGTGCAGTTGCAAAAATTATCAAGCGCTACAAAGAAACTGGCTCACATGAGGACCGCCCCAGGAAAGGAAGACCAAGAGTCACCGAAATCACAGGTTAAGTATATAATTCCACATGTGTTAATTCATAGTTTTGATATCTTCAGTGTGAATGTACAATTTTTAAAGTCATGAAAATACAGAAAAATCTTTAAATGAGAAGGTGTGTCCAAACTTTTGGTCTGTACTGATAGATATATATATATATATATATATATATATATATATATATATATATATATATATATATATATATATATATAATAAATCCGAGTTTTACTTTTTGTATTGAAGAACTGAAATAAATTAACTTTTTGATGATATTCTAATTTTGTGAGAAGCACCTGTATATCCACAGAATATGCCATAAATGTAGATTTGAGTCCCAGAATGGAACCTGCACCTATCTTGAGAGTGGGCCCTGAAGTGCGGCAGTGCCTGTGCCACTCGTGTATGGGAATTCCAACCACCTCTTCAGTGACATTCACCAGTGATGGGACTTGGTTCTCAAGATGGGTGCCATTTGTGTGACCCACTTCTATCCACTATACATTTATGGCATATCCTGTGGATGTATCATTAATGTATCAAAATTTGAAGACTCTTTTATTCATAGAATAGTTAACGGGAACCTGTCATGTCCCCAAACATTATCAACCTGCTGCTATTACATTAATCTGCAGGTTAATAGCAGTACAGTTCTGTGCGGGTGCCTTACTGAAAGCGCAACTTCTGGGAGGAAATAAACTTTACTCCTCCAGTGAGCCACTGGCCTTCAGTCATAGGGGTGCGGCTGGAGCAGTTACAATACACAATGAGTGGGGACTGTAAGCATGCCCTGGAACTTTGATTGACAGCTCGCTCTTCACAGATGTGCTGCAGAGTGAGCTGTCAATCAAAGTGTCAGGGCATGCTTACAGTTGCCGCTCACTGTGTATTGTAGTCTCTCCAGGCACGCCTCTATGACTGAAGGCCAGTGTAACGGGGATTGTGGTGGAACCACTGTGCCGTGAACCGAGGAAAGCCTGGAGGGGCGTAACTAGGCGAACACCTGACTCTTCGCTAGAGTCCCTGATGGTGGGGTTTGACTTGACTCCAGATGGACTCCTGGTGCTACTCCAAGACAGACCTCTAACACACGGCAGCTGACCCCTAAAGGGTCAGGTAGTTAGAACAGCCAGGAATAGGTAAAATTGGCAAGTACAGGCAGGCACAGCAGGAATACTGGAAGACAAGGCAGGTGTAGATAGGTAAGGCTAGAATAGACTGACACGGCAGGTGCAGGCAGGTATGGCTAGTGTACAGACTGGCGCGGCAGGTGCAGGCAGGTATGGCAAGTGCAGGCAGGTACGGCTGTTATACAAACAGGCACAGCAGGTGCATGCAGTTACAGCTGGTATACAGGTAGGTACTGGAAGAAGAACTAGGACAGGGGACCTGAGAACTAGCAAGCATGCAAACAAGCATATATGTTGTTCAGGCACCTCCCAACAGGTGGAGGTGCCTTAAATAATGCCTTTTGAGTCGGTGCGCCCTGTCTCTTTAAGAGACTGGGAGCACGCACTCCCTAAGTGAAGTACACAGGGATCGAAGATTAAATTGAGATGAAGAGGTAAAGACAGCGGTGAATTCGTGGCTCACAGCTCAGCCTAAAATATATATTTTTAAGAGGGAATATGAAAGGTTGTTAACAGATGGACAAAATGCGTTGATAATCAGGGAAATTACAGTATATTGAAAAATGATAGATTTGTCTTTTCATAAAGTTGATTAAGTCGCCAGAGTGTGGATAGTTTTCGACTTACCCTCACTTCGTGAGATAACATTTCTTAGTAAAACTTATCACTTCACTGATAAAACATTATTATAAAAGGACTACAACAGAGCTAATAACTGTCTATATACTGAAAACCATGTAAAATAATCTGATAATCAGTTCCAAAGGAAAATAATCCAACTCTATCCTCAGAGTAAATTGTATAACGTTTGTAGTCACAGATTCTACTTTGCTGTAACCCCTAAATATCCCCTCCCCCGACCCGCAGATTCTAGTCCATGTGTCACCGCTGCCAAGTAGAGCTGGCTTCATATTTCCTCACTTGGAACAGACAAACTGTTTAGAAAAGTCGACTCTTTGCCAATAGCAAAACCAGAATGAACTAGATGGGGCTGCCTCCAAGCTGTTCTACTTTTTAGAAAATCCAAATGTGCAATTAGTTGCAGATCCAGCAATTTTGTCCCACAGCAAGCAAAATCTGATTTTTGCTTTGTGGTATTTGAAAGGCGTATCCTTCTAAACTTGGAACACGTACTTGTTACGATAGTTGACTATCTCACACCGTGCACAACTGCTGAGAAATCTTGTGTGTAGTTCATGATATTTCTTAAAGGGCATTTCAATAGAGTCAACACTCCGAAGCCATCTATATGGGCATGTAGGTCATAGTTCAATAAAATGGTACCTTGATATCTGTGATCCAATATTTTATTTCAGCGAAATCCACATTTTTCCTAATATATGTAAATGAGCTATTAAGATCTATGGGCCAGACACAGATCTCCCCGAGAATCTGCCTTCAGAGTTGATTATAAATGAAAGGGGAGTTACCAATGTGAGACATGTAATCACTGACAGTCTGTTCTCCTGATCTACATGTCTCACACTGTTAATGCCCTTTTCATTTAAAATAATCTCTGGAGGCAAATTCTTAGGGGGATCTGTGTCCGGCCCATAGATCTTAATAGCTTATTTACATATTAGAAAATATTTAGATTTCTCTGGAATAAAACCTCGGATTGCAGATATCAAGGTATAATTTTATTCAACTTTCTATGACCTACATACCCATATAGATGGCTTAGGAGGGTTGATCCTACTAACAGATTCCCTTTAATTGGGCTATCTCATAACAGGTAACAGTTTTAATATAAGAGCCATTCCAGAGACCCAGGAAAGTGGCTTATCCTGGGTCCATATTTAAATGTCATGTGTGACAAGTGTCATATTAAAGTGTTATTCCAATCAAAGACCTCTATGGTATATCCATAGATCCTCACCCTAAGGCTATGTTCACACGTTCAGTATTTGGTCAGTATTTCACATCAGTATTTGTAAGTCAAAACCAGGAGTGGGTGTAAAATGAAGAAGTGGTGACGTGTTTCTGTTTGTTATACTTGTTATCTGGTTGTTCCTTTCCTGGTTTTGGCTTACAAATACTGATGTGAAATGCTAACCAAAATACTGTTGTGTGAAAGTAGTCTAAGGGCCCACTCACACTGCCGTATTTTCTCTTTTATGCGAGAGAATCGGGCCGATTTATGCTAATGACACTCGGCTCAAACGCTGTCAGAGTTTGATCCGAGTGTCATCTTACTGTGATCCAATTCTCTCGCATGAGAGAATCGCATCACCGGTGCAGAGAAGACGAAGAACTTAATTTCTCCATCTTCTACATTGTCTGTACGTATACATCGGACTGCACTCGGATCACATCTGGGTGCAGTCGGATGTTTTACACGCACCCTTAGACTTATATGGGTGCACTAGGTCCAATTTGCAGAGCCGCTCACAGCATGCTGCGATTATTTACTCATGGCAAATCGGCATGAGAAAAAAATCGCAGATCTGCACTGCCCCATAGTATAAATTGGGCTGAATGCTATCCGGTAAAACATCGCATTGCACTCTGCCGTGTTATACACTAGTGTGAGCGTACCCTAAACCTGGCCATATCCATGAGATAGCTGTCCGCCGAGATAATGTTTGTCTGACCCCGATCTCTCCCGACTCCCCCATACATATAAATGTTCAGCTCCGCTAAGCATATTGTGTTTTTGATGGAGAGCAGAGAAAGCCGCTGTCAGACACCTTTTGGCAGCAGCTTATCTCCCCTGACTACAAAAGGATCATGATCGAGTGTTCCAATTCCAACTGCCGGATCCTTCTCTTCCCCTGTCATCATCTCTCCAGGGAGAGTCAAGTGGGTCCCCATACATATCAAATGGTCGTCCAGTCCTGCCAAAATCAGTGGGTTTGACAAAATGTTATCAAGTGTTCATGAGGACCTTAACAGATACCGCATCCAGGTGGGGGAATAAAAGTGCTGCTTTTTTGTTTCTGTAGTTCCTAAAGAAATAAATGGAGTAAGTTATGCATATTCGTAGCCAATTTGTTTATTCTATACATGGAGACCTCTGTCATGGAGATAGGTGAAGGTTCCCGCATTCAGATATTTATGGCATGTCCTGTACATATGTCATAAATGTCTATAATTGTTATAGCACAACCTATTCCCAACTGGGCATCACATATTCCCAGGTTGTGTGATAACTTGCTAATCTCTGGGGTCTGTGGTGTGACTTGAAGCTAATGGGGCCCCAATGCAAAATTTCGAACAGGGTCACCATATCATACCTTTTTAATAGTACAGGTCTTTTCATATGTACCAAAGGGACCTTTTGGGTACTCTAGACTCAAAGACCAAGGTGTGACTGCAACCCCTCGCTCACCACAATTACTCCTCTGGCTTGGGGTCCAACTGTGGGATCCCCACTGATCCTGAGATTGAGTCTGAAATACCCTATTAAAATGAAGTGGTGGAAAAAAATTATCCGATCATTACAGAATTCCTTATTCAAAATCCAACATGACCTCTGTCACTCCTGATTAAATGACATTATTTAATATTCCGGCGTCCGTTAAAATTAATTTTAATGTTATCTCCTAGGATTTTGGGCTCGAGAAGTTGGGAAGTTGATCGGACTTGCCCATCCTCTTATTCCTGTGCACCATCAGTATGTGGTTACTGGGACAGTTCCTGAAGTGAAAGCCTTGAAGAAGGAGCTCCCGGTTCTTAGAGACCTCGAAGGCTCATACTACTTGCGCCAGGAGCGTGACGGACTATTATTTGGTCCGTATGAAAGTCAAGAGAAGATGAAATTACAACAATCCTGGGTTACAGACGGAGTCCCACCAGGTATCTAAATATATTAACCCTTTATACATGAAGTTATTTTGTAATGTCACTGTTGCTTTGCTGTAATAGATGAGAAGAATTGGTGTTTTGCATTTTAGCCAAACCTTGAGCCCTCCTCACATGTCTTTTATAGGAAATACTTACATTCTGTATGAAATAACAATGCTGGAGCATCTTTTCTTTGAAATCTGTATTATTCTGTTCCTGGTGTCACCATTTCTCATCAGTTAGGCATGCTCTTGCATGCTATGACATTGGCCAATCAATAGTGACAATATTAGGGTAAGTTCACACAACCGATAGCTCCACATCTGAGAAAAACGGTTCGACTATTCTGATCGGACTTTAATCAGAATGGCATCAGTTTTTCTCAGTTGTGGAGAGAGGGGAAAAAACGAAGCTTCTCTACCTTCTCCATTCTGTCAGTTCGTAAAAATCCGAACTGTACGATTTTTTTTCACGAGCACATAGACTTCCATTGCATATTTTAATCTGACACTCAAATCAAAATCGGACATGTCTCCGATTTTTTTTCTGTTGTCCACTAGGTCCAAAGTCAAAATCAGACATGTGCACATAGAATATCATAGTTACAAGCACTATCCATGACAATCAAGGGTAGCACTCATACAAGAAAATGGGTCGTGTGGACAAGCCCTTAGAGTGAGTAGAGAGAAAAGCTATTGTAAGGGATTGTTGATGACCAATTGTCAATATATTCATACATTTCCAGGCGGCATAACAAAGGAATTGTAAAATACAGTGTTCTTAGGAAAGGTAGACCAGAATTTATATTTTTATAAGGAATACAAGTATTTACTAAAACAGCTATGTCATATTAAGTAAGAATAAAGGAGCCACAGCTCGTACTGTTCTACACAATGGTGAACCCATAACATCCTATATTTGGGGCAGATAAGGTCCATCTATGATTTTTCCCTCCCCAGTACTCTGCTGCTCAGACATATTGCGCCATGTGAACAACATGCAATTTGGCAACTCTGTCTTGGCATTTCCTGATTTTCCTACTCCTGCCCTCATAATAAAGTAATCCCAAAGTGCAATATTTCCAATTGTCTGTTAACTCATGTAACACAAAGATGAAATAATTGCATAACAAAAAATGGTTAACCCTACTATTGCCTCCACGTCACATGCCTGCCACATCTATGACTTGTATGGGTGTCACTGGAAAGTCACAAATAGAAAGCTTTTGTCAGAATTGTTCCTCACCATTCCTTAAATGAGATCACTGTATGTAACTGAGGTTTTTAGTCTTTGATAAAAAGTCATTTTATACACTGAGTATAACCTGTATAGCGATTGAGACAACAAGGAATGATGGGAGATTTCAGCTCTGACAACTGTAGAATTGACATTGGCCATTACACATGCTGTAACTCCTCAGTCTAAGATAATAAAGCAATGTTTTGTAAAGTTGGTTAACTTTTCATGTACCGTACATTTATTTTTTATGTAATTTGTTAAATAATGTTCAGCATTGAGAATATAAACGGATTATCATCATTGTATATTGTCCATACTGTGACTCTTCACACTGGGGAGTTTCATTCAATAGACTGTACCCATTTATATCTACAATATTTCGGTGACTGATCAAGCTCTGTGCTTGAAACTAGAATATGCAAATTGTCTCTTCAGAGAGGAAGAGAACTAGAACTCTAGTGCCACCTACAGGAAGTAGCAATCCTAAAAGTCAATAGTGACCCTTTAACGAGCCTTGTCACATGACTTGGGATATAAGCCAGAACCAGAAACTCCATTTTCTGTACCCTGAAACAGTGTCTGCAAATTGAGTTTCTGGCTTATATCCGAAGTCATGCGATAAGGCTCGTTAAAGGGTCTCTATTGACTTTTAGGATTGCTACTTACTCTAGGTGGCACTAGAGTTCTAGTTCTCTTCCTCGCTGAAGAGACAATTTGCATATTCCCCATAGGAGAATTGCGGCTTTAAAAGTCTCCTCACCTGACATGCTTAACAAGTCACTCTACGCAAGGAGAAATGTTACCCCTTAGATACTGAAACTAGAATGACTTGTGAATAATTAAGCTCCTCTACGTCCTCTTAGGTTTTGGAAAAGAATTATTTGAGTCTGATCTAGACAGGATCATGCCGCACGTGGAAGCCGCTATGGACATGGTTCCCGTGCTTAGAAATGCGGATATTATCAACATTGTTTCTGGACCTATAACATACTCTCCTGATATTCTTCCAATGGTTGGACCTCATCAAGGTGTCCAAAATTACTGGGTGGCCATTGGGTTTGGGTAAGTAATTTAATTTATTCATGTCTGTACATTTTGAAAACTTTCCTTTGGTGGAAAAGTTTTAAATAATCTTAAACTAAACTTCTACTGCATACATGTAGACTAAACTAAAATATCAAACTACATCCAACAAGGTCAGCAGAGAAATATAGTTGCGTGAGATGATCAGCTTTTAGAAAAGCAAAATTCATGTTGTTTATGCTTTAAGTGTCTACATGAGAATGTATTAAATTATCAAAGGTAAGGCAGGACGTATGTGTATCTTGTGTTTTACATACAGTTAAAGTGGTTGGCCAATACTTTTTTTATTGATGGCCTTTACTTGGGATAGGCCATCAATATCTAATCGTTGGAGGAGCGACACCCGGCACCCCCACCAATTGGCTGATACCGGCGCCGGACAGAAGTGCTCAGATGCTGCTGGATTACATAGTGTTCTAATGAATAGGGGGTGAATCTGCAGTACCAGGACGCGGCCACTATAGAAATGATCGAGCTGTTGTGTTCCTGCAGCATCTGAGAACTTCTGACCGCCACCAATCAAATATTAATGTCCTATCCTAAAGATTGGCCATCAATAAATAAAAAAAAAAAACTAGAGGCGAACCACTTTAATGTGGCTATACACATTGGATCGAAGTTGGTTGATTGTTGAACAACTGTTGTACAAACTTTCCGCCAACACATTTTTGTGGACGTATTCTGTTGTGCCCATGTATGTTCGATTACTTCAGTTGAGTAATGGTTGACTTCAGTTATTTAAAGGGAATCTGTCAGTGGAATCAGCCCTCCTAAGCCATCTATATGGGTAACACCCCCTTTTTTTTTAAATAACCTCTGGAGGCAGATTCTCATACAGATCTGGGTCCGGCCCTTAGATCTGAACAGCTCATTTACATATAAGAAAAACATGGATTTCCCTGGAATAAGACGTTGGATCAGAGATATCAAGGTATCATTTTATTCAGCTTCCTATGACCTACATGCCCATATAGACTACTTGGGGGGGGGGGGGGGTGATCCTATTGGCAGATAACCTTTAACCAACAGGTCCAGCAGCAATCTTTTTTCTTGAAAGATAAAAATATTGTGGAGACCTTCTTGTTCTGGCGAAAAAAGAAAGCCTGATTACAGCTGGAACTGTTTGTTAAATCACTTAAGTCAGTGTGAATGGATCTGTTTTGGCAGCACGGTGGCTCAGTGGTTAGCACTGTAGCCTTGCAGCGCTGGGGTCCTGGGTTCAAATCCCACCAAGGACAACATCTGCAAGGAGTTTGTATGTTCTCCCCGTGTTTGCATGGGTTTCCTCTCACACTCCAAAGACATACTGATAGGGAATTTAGATTGTGAGCTCCAATGGGGACAATGATGATGATTTATGTATGTAAAGCGCTGGGAATATGTTAGCGCTATATAAAAAGAAAGCTCTTTCACCCATGTCACCTCAATGCATTCTGCCACCTGTGACTAGAGAGCAAAAATGTCAAAAGCGGGTGACTTCCATGGGCCAGGCTTCATATGAGATTGTAATTTCTATTATTTATTGCAAAACGGAAGTATTGCAGTACATAGTATAGGTGATCAAACAATCGAAGTTTCAAGTCCCCTAGGGGAGCTAAAAAAATAGAGTAAAAAGTAATTACCGGTAAAGTTTAAAAAAATATTTTGAACACAAAAAGCATAAATATTTAAATCCAATTTCTTTTCTGCATCCAAAAATTAAAAAAATAAGCATTGACTGTATCACCATATCAGAGTCTGATTTATCAGCATATAAAATTATATGACCCTAAAAGTCAAAACACCAGAATCTCCATTCTTTGGGGGATCAACGCAGCTCCACGAAAAAATGCAATACAAAGCGATCAAAAAAATGATATGCACCCCAAAATGGGGTACAACCAATAAAAACTACAGATCACCATGCAAAAAAAAACAAGCCCTCTTGAAGTACCATTGGTGGAAAAAATAAAAAAGGTTACGAGGTTTTGAAACTGGAAACAGAAACCAATTTTTTTTTTTTTTTTTACACCTTTTTAAGATTTTTTTTTTTAAAGAAACCAGGATAATAGAAAAAAAACAAGTACAAAAATAAACTTACAAGTTTGGCACCGCCATATTTGTACTGACTTAATCATGTTTCCAGTTTATTGTTGCTGCATTGTTAATGCGTAAAAACGAAACTCAAAAACAATGGCACAATTTGCGTGGTAAAATGAATAAAACAAGCCCTCATATGGCTATGTTGATGGTAAAATAAAAAAAGAAGTTACGTTTTTTTGGGGAAAGGAGAAAAAAACAAAAACGCCAAAATGGAAATTGGCTATGTCATTAAGGGGTTAATGTGACTTCCTCTACATTTTGGAAGTTGCAGGTATTGTGTCCTCAAGACAGCACATCGTGGTCTCTGGTGATCTGGACAGTTATTATTGTTAGATTGTAGATCTAGATAATCATCCCATGTATATCGACAGCCTAGTATCCAATAGTAAGTGTGTATAATGTCTGAGCACAAGGCGTGCTGTCCAGGAAATAGTGGAGAATGGGAATAGGAGGCTTCAAGCCTATAAATGTGACCACTGATAACACATATAATGGTATAATAATCGGCGGTATGGTTTCAGGTATGGTATCATTCATGCTGGTGGCATCGGCAAATTCTTGAGTGATTGGATTCTTGGTGGAGAACCTCCTTTTGATCTCATTGAACTGGACCCAAACAGATATGGAAAATGGACAAGTACAAAATACACAGCACTGAAAGCAAGAGAGTCTTACGGATTCAACAACATTGGTAAGCCTTTAATCTACAATTCTGAAGTTGGTGTATTAAACGTTGGTCAGGGTTATTATTTAAATAAATGATATTCTTTGTAAAATGAAAAGTTATACAATTTTCTTGTAATATACTGACAATCCTCAATATATCTGATTGCAGTTATTCAACAGAATCTTTCTTTTTTTTCCCCTTACCCATGATGGCACCTGAGAGAGAGGAATTTGCCCCATCACTGGAAAGGAAGCCAAGAGCAATAAATAAAAAGGGTACTCCCACTTCCTCCTTCAGTGGTTTTTCTGTCCTTCAGGTGGAGGAGTCTTGAGTACTCGGCTGGAGCAGCTATGGATTATGGATCACCCTTGGGGTTCTCTATAGCGGCGTCTAACAAGAATCGTACATTAGCCTAGATGGGCACTGAAATGTCATTAGTTTGGAGAAAGCTAGATTTCATGCCTCCAGTACCCTCTGTCTCAATTTGATATTTGGCCTACAACATCATGGTTATATGGAGCCTTCGTCCTCATGGTTGGTGCCGGGCTTGTGCCCTCAGGGTTGATGGCAGCCTAGTGTTAGTTGCATGGTCAGCTGTCTGATGTTTAGCTGCGGCCTTGTGTTGGCTGTACTGTCTGCGGCCTGGTGTTTTAGTGACTCGCCCCCTGGGCCATGGGGCACTCGGATCCGGGCAATAGGGGAACGATGGGGGTAGTAGTGGCGACCCGGTCCGTGGCTCAGGGTGGTCAGACCAGTGGTAGTCCCTTTATAAGTTTTAAGTGATGTCCGACTACGCCACCCGTGGATTGCGGTTATTAGGAACCGCTGCTGCAAGGCAGACCGCTGGGGCTGATGATGTATGCAGCTGGGATAGTGTGACTCCCCACGGGAAGAGTGCGGCCCCAGGGCAGTATAATGGAAGATGGGGTTGATGGTGTAGGGCGTCCCAGTACCGTTAGTGCTGGAGGAGCAAGGAGCACGCAGACAACAGGTTGCAGTCCAGGGTCTTTACTAGAACAGGTGAACTGACCCACAAACAGTCCCGGCTAGGAGGGGACCTGGATGTCTGAGAGCAATTGGGAAATTGGCCCTGGTCAGGGCCAGGGTGTAGGCCTACCGTGCTCTCTGCGCTCCTTCTGGCTATCTCCTCCTGGTAGGGTAACAGCCCACGGTCCCGAGCTCACCGTGTATTCTCGCCTGTATGGCCTGCAACGTGGGTTCCTTTCTGCTCCCGGCCTGGTACGGCTTTGCTGGTCCCTTCTGTCGTGGCAGAGCCTCCGGGCTTCTTAGGCCAAGGAACATACAGTCCCCTGCGGACTGGTTATCTGCTGCAGGACGTGGAATCCTCACAGCCTCAGACTCCAAAGTCTGGTAAAATGGAGTTCTTTGTCTGCCCAGACAGGCTCACTTCGCCTCTTGTCTCTGGCTTGTGGCTCTCCTACTGCCACACTTCCTCTTAGGGTGCAATACAACTGTCCCTCTCTGCTCTGGGACACTTCTCTATCCAGAGACAGGTTGTCCGGTTCTCCCTAACCCTGCCCCCAGTTCCAGCTTTTATAGGGGCAGCCTGCTCCCCCTACTGGCCTGAGACAGGAGGTATTGCATGCTAATGTTCCCCTGACCAGAGAACCTCCCCCTTGCTCTCAGACACAGCTTTATTATATTTGTGGCATCCAGGCCAGGGTGACTCATTCCCCCCTAGTAGAATTTAGTACTCCGGGACTAAACAGTAAACAAAGACAATATACATGACTATAAAACATTAGTAGACAAACGACGCACAGATTGAGTTCTTAAGCTCACAGTGTGGTCTGTGACTGGGTGTCCATATCACCAATACAACGGGGAGCCTTAACCAGGTGGGGGTCTGTCCTACCCCAAGTCCTTTACAGTCTTAGTTCATTCCTTGGTCAGGCTCCGAACGCAGTCCATACAAAGTCCCGGTTATTAAAAGTCCATAACCTTTGAGTCCGTACGGTGACTGCAAGAAACTGAAATACACTATTAATAATCATGCTGGTAACTTGGCAAACCTTTCAACATTTGGCAACAGGGTTATTTACAATTTTAGTGCACCCTATATTCTCCAGCGAGCGGGTATCTGCCCCTTTGTGCTCCTGGTTGACCTGCGTAACCCACTGTCTGGTGGTGGACCGACCTGGCTTTCCCCACTAGCGTTAGGGGTACAGCTACCAGCTGGACTTACAGGCAGGGCAGGCAGCTGTCTGCGGGTCCTTTGGCTTACCGCAGGCATGGCAGGCTCACTGTCAGCAGAGGGTTGACTCTCCTGGGCTGCTGGTACAGGCTCTTCTGCCTCTGGGGCTGCTTGCTCTTCTTCACCTTCCGGCTCTGGTGTAGGTTGTTGCTGAGCCGGTTGCAGGAAATGCAGGACGGGTACCACTATGGCATCGTTTATTCGAGTCCAGGACTGAGGAAACTCTCTCCGAGAACGGTGCTGATCATTTCTTCCTTGTCCTCTTCGGGTTCAAGGTCACTTTGATCCTCTTCTGCACTACGGAGTTGCTCGGGACATCTTTTGAGGTGGTCTCTGGAGATGGTACTAGTGGTTTCTCCTCCGTCCTTGGTGATCACGCACACCTTTGGGTTGTCATGATCAGACTGCAGTACGGTGTTGGGTTCCCTTTCCCACTGGTCGTCCAACTTGTGAAGCCTTCTCTTTCGCTTCAGGACCTGCTCACCAGGTTCTAGGGGACCAGCAGGGGCGTGTTGGTTGAAGAGTTTTTCTTGCCTCTCTCTCACCTGGGCCAGGCTCTTCTCCACACTCTCCTGTACCTTCTTGTACTGCAGTTGCCTTTCCGTATCCCAGTCCGCATCCGGGGAGGTGTCCTGAGGTGTTAGGACTCCCATCTCCAGGTCTACGGGCAGCTTACCTGGTCTAGCTCGCATCAGGTAAGCCGGGGTGCAGTTTGTAGCATTCACCGGGATATGATTGTATAAGTTTATCAGGTCCGGCAGTTTTTCTGGCCACAGGCTGCGTTCCTCCTGGGGCAACGTCTTCAGGAGATCAATGACTATATTGTTCATTTTCTCACACATCCCGTTGGTTTGTGGGTGGTAAGGCGTTGTCCGAATCTTCTTACAGCCATAGAGGTTGCAGAACTCTTGGAAGATTTCAGCCTCCAACGCTGGACCCTGGTCTGTCAGGACCTGTTCCGGATACCCGTGTGGACGGCAGAAGTATTGCTGGAAGGCTCTGGCCACTGTTTGGGCTGTCAAGTCCTTTACCGGGACCACCACTAGAAAATGGGAATAGTGGTCCACGATCGTCAGGGCATAGATGTATCCTGACCGGCTTGGAGCCAATTTGACGTGGTCCAGAGCTACCAGCTCAAGAGGCTGCTGGGTGACGATGGGCCTCAAGGGTGTCTTCTGGCTGGCACGGTCCTTCCTCCTTAGGTGACAAGGGCCACAGTCTCTGCACCACTTTTCTACAGCCCCTCTCATGCCGACCCAAAAGAACCGTCCTCTTAGCAGGAACTCCAGTTTCTTCCAACCGAAGTGCCCCGCTCTGTCATGGTAAGCCCCCAGGACCATAGCTACATCCCGCCTTGGGACCACGACTTGCCAGGTCAGCTCATGTGTCCGGTGGTTGACAATCCTTCTACACAGCTTGCCTTCGTAAAGGAACAGCTTGTTCTTCTCTTTCCATAGCTGCTTGGCTTCCTCTGGAGCATCCGGACCTAAACGGGCGTCTTCCTGGGTCAGCAGATCTTTAACCAGGCGGACTGCAGGGTCACTATCTTGGGTCTCGGCCCAGCAGTGGTGAGGTAGGGGGTTGATCACAACGGTGGTTAAATCTTCCTCCTTCACGCGGTGGGAGTATTGAGCGGCTCCGTACCGGTGAAACGCGGGGAGTTCTACCTCCTCCAGCTCCTCTGGGTCTTCGTTACCTTCTGGTAAATGAGGCATTCTCGATAGGGCTTCAGCGTTGGCATTGGTTTTGCCTGCCCGGTACTTGATCACGAAGTCCTAATTGGAGAGACGGGCCATCCACCGCTGTTCCAGGGCACCCAGTCTCGCATTGTCCAGGTGTGTCAATGGGTTGTTGTCCGTGTACACGGTGAACTTTGCGGAGGCCAGGTAATGCTTGAAGCGTTCCGTTACGGCCCACACCACTGCCAAGAATTCTAGCTTGAAGGAGCTGTAATTCTCCGGGTTCCTCTCGATGGGCCTCAGCTTCCGACTGGCGTACGCGATCACCCATTCTCTGCCCTGTTGGTTTTGCGACAGTACGGCTCCCAGTCCCACATTACTGGCGTCTGTGTGGAGAATAAAAGGCTGGCCATAATCAGGGTAGGCCAGGATCTCATCCCCTGTGAGGGCCATCTTCAACTGGCGGAAGGACTCCTCTTCTGGTTTATCCCACTTGAAGGGTGGCTTTTGGCTTCTGGACTTAGACTGTCCTATCAGGAGGTCCTGCATAGGAGCTGCCATCTTAGTGAACCCGGGGATGAACTTTCGGTAGTAGCCTACCAACCCGAGGAACTGCCTCACTTCTTTGATGTGCGAGGGGCTTGGCCAGCTCTTGATTGCCGTGACCTTGTCAGGGTCAGGGGCTACTCCTTCCACACTTACCACGTGCCCTAGGTACTGGACCTTCGGTTTCAACAGGTGACACTTTGATGGTTTCACCTTCAGGCCATAGCCTTCCAGGGCTTCGAACACCTCGGCCAGGTGCTTTAGATGGTCCTCGTAGGTCTTCGAATAGACGATCATGTCGTCCAGGTAAAGTAGGACCGTCTCGAAGTTTCGGTGCCCTAGACAGCATTCCATCAGCCTCTGGAAGGTCCCTGGTGCGTTGCAGAGCCCGAAGGGCATACAGTTGAACTCGCTCAGTCCCATCGGGGTGGTGAAGGCGGTCTTCTCCTTGTTCAGCCTCTGCCACAGGAACCTGCCAGTACCCGCTAGTAAGGTCCAAAGTAGAAAAGAAGTTAGCTGATTTTAGTGCGGCTAAAGACTCCTCTATTCTAGGCAGCGGATATGCGTCTTTGTGGGTGATACGGTTGATTTGTCTATAGTCCACGCACATTCTCATGGTGCCGTCTTTCTTTTTTACCAGAATCAGGGGGGGCTGCCCAGGGGCTACAGCTATCTCTAATGACCCCAGCTTCTTTCATTTCCCGCTGCATACCCTTGGCGTTCTGATAATGTGCAGGGGGTACAGGCCTGTGTCTCTCTTTTATTGGTGGGTGGCTCCCTGTGGGGATGCGGTGTTCTATCCCTTTTACTCTGCCGAAGTCCAGCGGGTGCTTACTAAAGACTCTCTCGTACTCCTGTACCACCCGGTAAACTCCTTGTTTTTGGTGCAGGGGAGTGGAGTCAGCACCCACATGGAGTTTCTGGCACCAGTCCTCCTTTTGTTTCTGGGAGCCATTACCCTCCGCCTGTGGAGATGTAAGCAAAGGCTCCACGGCCCTGATAGCTTTGTGTTCGACAACACAGTTTGGCAAATGTAGCGTACCTGGGTAAGTGTACCTCTCTCTCTCCAATGTTGAGAATGCGAACGGGCACCCTCCCATGCCGGACATCAACCACCCCCCGGGCTGTCAAAATGGTGGGCCTGCTGTCCGAGTACACGGGTTCTACCATGGCTTGGTAGTCTCTACCTCTCAACCCGATTGCAGTCCGACACCAGATCATCATTTCACTTTTGGGAGGCATGGAAATGGGGAATGGGTCACTCATTCTTACGCTACCGATCTCACCACCAGACAGTTCTACCTGCTGCCGTCTCATCAGGGCTTTTATCTCCTTGTTGAGGACTCTCTGTTGGCTGGAACTAGCATTCACCGCCGCCTGTTGTAGAATTACAATTACCTCTGAAAGACAATTTTCAATCACGTTAGTACCCACAGTTATTTTAGGGTGACTTTCACGACGGTCAATGTCCACAATAATCACTCCCTGTGCCGGTAGTTCAACTTTACCAATTTTAATGGTCATCTCCTTGAACCCCATCTGCGGCACGGGCAAGCCATTACTGGCGATGATGCTCAAGTCACTGTCTGGATACCGTGTTATATCAGCATCAGTCCAATACTGCTTAAAAAGTACATAAGGGATAGTGGTTATTTGCGACCCGGTATCCAGCAAGGCGCTCATGGGGATACCGTCCAGCACCACGGGTAAAACCGGGCGTCCCCCAACGTACTTATTACGCCAATTGTAAGGGCCTGGTGATCTTATGCCTGGGGGTTGGCCCTCTGCCCAAGGTTGGACCAGTTTAAATTACAGTACCTGGAAATGTGTCCGGGCTGGTTGCATCGATGGCAAATGGGCTGTCCATCCTCTGCGTAGCGGTCTGTGGGCGCCACGGGACATCCTCCGGACTTGAAGCCAGCTCGATGGGTCTTGACGGGTCCACTTGTAACGCCTGGACAGTCCTGGTCAATGCCGCGACGCTCCTGGACTTGGTGATGCAGATCTTTCGACGGGGCTTGGTTCAGGGCCTGCGCATCGGCCTCCACAGAGTCCATAGAGGAGGGCGCCGCCTCCTGGTGGTAGGTGAGAGCAGGGCGCCGGGGGTTTATAGCGCCACTTGTTGCGGGTTCACGGAGCACCCTTATGGCCCTGTCCTTGAATTGGGCAAAGGTCAGGTCAGGGTTCTGGAAGAACATGAGGCGCAGCTGGGTCCTGTGGGCGCTAGACAGCAGACCTTCTATGAACTGCTCTGTTAGTAGCTTATCCGTATCCTGCACTCTGCCAGGGTCAGCTTGTTGGATGGCTCTCAAGGTTTCCTGCAAATTTAGGGCATAGTCTCTGATGATGTCCTGTGCCCGCTGCTTACATCCATAGTACCGCATTTTAATTTCAGCGGAGGTACGGGTATCAAAGGTACCTCGCAGCCGGGCCAGAATGTCCTTCACAGTCCTTTTCTCCTCAGCGGGCCATGACTTTACCTCCCGCTGGGCTGCGCCAGTTAACTGCCCTGTTAGTATGCTAACCTTCTGTTCCTCTGTCAGGGGGTAAACTTGGATCAAACTGTACAGCCTGTCCTTAAAATCAGTCAGGGCAGCCAGGCCGCTCCAGGGATGTAGGGCAGGCAAAATGGCATCACCGCTGCTGCAGCTGCGCTGGTGGTAGTGGGCGCCTCTGTGTCCGACATCTTCCTCCCCCCTAGTTAAGCGCGGCCTACCTTCCGACGATCCTCTTCTGTAGGCCGCGGCTCCGCTGATGCTGCTCCGGACGAGGACCTTGGGTCGCGTCCCGGTGATGTCAGCGTCTCTCTCTCTCCCTTCCAGGACCTTGCGCAGCGTCGGTGCGTGCGGCGGAGCTTCGGGTCTCGTGCGGTTTGGGCGTCCACGCCCCTCTTCTTCCCGCGCGGCGTCCTGAAGATGGCGTCCGATGGCGGGAAAACAGCTGAAGATGGCGGGAGACGGCTGAAAATGGCGGGAAACGGCTCCGGATAGCGGGAAACCTCTTCTTCGGGGACGTGTACAGTCTTTTTCAGGCACGCAATACCCGTTTGTGGCGGGTTGGTTACGATCCTGCCGACTACGCCAAAGCTGACTCGCCCCCTGGGCCGTGGGGCACTCGGATCCGGGCAATAGGGGAACGATGGGGGTAGTAGTGGCGACCTGGTCCGTGGCTCAGGGTGGTCAGACCAGTGGTAGTCCCTTTATAAGTTTTAAGTGATGTCCGACTACGCCACCCGTGGATTGCGGTTATTAGGAACCGCCGCTGCAAGGCAGACCGCTGGGGCTGATGATGTATGCAGCTGAGATAGTGTGACTCCCCACGGGAAGAGTGCGGCCCCAGGGCAGTATAATGGAAGATGGGGGTGATGGTGTGTAGGGCGTCCCAGTGCCGTTAGTGCTGGAGGAGCAAGGAGCACGCAGACAACAGGTTGCAGTCCAGGGTCTTTACTAGAACAGGTGAACTGACCCACAAACAGTCCCGGCTAGGAGGGGACCTGGATGTCTGAGAGCAATTGGGAAATTGGCCCTGGTCAGGGTCAGGGTGAGGGTGTAGGCCTACCGTGCTCTCTGTGCTCCTTCTGGCTATCTCCTCCTGGTAGGGTAACAGCCCACGGTCCTGAGCTCACCGTGTATTCTCGCCTGTATGGCCTGCAACGTGGGTTCCTTTCTGCTCCCGGCCTGGTACGGCTTTGCTGGTCCCTTCTGTCGTGGCAGAGCCTCCGGGCTTCTTAGGCCAAGGAACATACAGTCCCCTGCGGACTGGTTATCTGCTGCAGCATGTGGAATCCTCACAGCCTCAGACTCCAAAGTCTGGTAAAATGGAGTTCTTTGTCTGCCCAGACAGGCTCACTTCGCCTCTTGTCTCTGGCTTGTGGCTCTCCTACTGCCACACTTCCTCTTAGGGTGCAATACAACTGTCCCTCTCTGCTCTGGGACACTTCTCTATCCAGAGACAGGTTGTCCAGTTCTCCCTAACCCTGCCCCCAGTTCCAGCTTTTATAGGAGCAGCCTGCTTCCCCCTACTGGCCTGAGACAGGAGGTATTGCATGCTAATGTTCCCCTGACCAGAGAACCTCCCCCTTGCTCTCAGACACAGCTTTATTATATTTGTGGCATCCAGGCCAGGGTGACACATTAGCCTGCTGTCTCTGCCTCATGGCTTGGCTTGATGTGGTCTTCGGCCAGGTAGAACTCTTGATGATATGCATTACCATTGGGCTATGTGGCTTTGCCTGATTAGTCAGCTGACTCATGGCTTTGTAGGTCTGTTTTTTCACTACTGCTTCACAATGTGTTGGCTTCTACCTTATCTTTCTTGCAGTTCAATGCTGCTGAGCTTGCTGAAGGATGAGTACCAGATGATACAGGGGTCTGTTATAATTAAAAAGGGGGCCAAAATGCAGTTCTGCAGGAGTCTGCTGAGTCCAACAGTTATCCAGTCTATCCCTTCCATTTGATATGTGCATATTGCACTAAATCAAATGTAAGCATTGTAAGCCCAGTCATTTCTCCTATATCTCCTATCTCCTTAATTTGTCCTTCCAGTTGGATTAGTTTTGTAAGGACATGGGTTTGCTAAATAGACTAAAACCATTGTATGTCTGTTTGATCTTTCTAGCCTAGAGTCATAAATTGAACTGGTCTGCATTTAATTGGTAAACCATCTATGTCCCAGTTTATGTGCCTAGTTGATGTTGTAAAATGGACGTGGTTGAGGTAAACTAAATTAAAGCAAAGTAAATCCAGTTAATCTTCCTAGTCTAGAGTCCTAAAATGGTTTTGTCAACATTTAGGTTGATAAACATCCATATCCCAGTTTATCCTCTTAGTTGGAGTTGTAAATTTGACATGGTTGCGCTAAACCAAATAAGACCATAGTAAGTCCAGGTAAACCTCCTAGTCTGGAGTCAGAAAATGGACTGGTCAACATTTAGGTTGATAAACATCTATGTCTCAGTTTAGCCTCGTAGTTAGAGTTGTAAGATGGACATTGTTACGTTAAGATGAGAAAAACCATAGTATGTCCAGTTAATCCTCCTAGTTGGAGTTGTAAGGTGGATATGGTGATGGTAAGCTGAATAGAACCATAGTATGTCCAGCTAATCCTGAAAGCTGGATTCATACAATGGACTGGACAACCTTTTAAGGTGATAAACATCCATGTCCTAGTTTATCTTCCTGGTTGGAGTTGTAGGTTGAACATGGTTGGTTAAACCAATTAAAACCATAGTAAGACCAGTTAGTCTTCCTAGTCTGGAGTCCTAAAATGTGCTTGTCAACATTTAAGTTGATAAACATCTATGTCCCAGTTTATCCTCCTAGTTGAAGTTGTAAGATGGGTGCACTAAGCTAAATGAAACCACAATAGTCCAGTTGATCCTACTAGTTGGAGTCATAATATGGACTGGTCAGCATTTAGGTCAGTAAATATCTATGTTCCAGTTTATCCTCCTAGTTGGAGTTGTAAAATTTACTTGGTTGTGATGAGGTGAATAAAACCATTGTAAATCCAGTTAATCCTGCTAATCTAGTCATAAGGCAGGTTTTGTGGTCATTGAATTATTAAACCTTCAATGTCCTAGTCAATCCTCCTAGTTGGAGTGGTAAGATGGACATAATTGCACGAAGTCTGATGGCACTATTCAAAATCCTAGTCTGCTCTCCTGGTCTGGAGTTGTAAGTTGGACTTGTCGGTATTGGGTACGTAAATCGTCCATATCCCAATCTATACTCTTTGATGGAATTGTATGACGAATGTGGTTACACTAGATCTGGCAAAATATTCCAAGCCCGGTGAATTTTCCCAGTTGGAGTTGAAAGAGGGACACATTGAAATTAAGTCGGTGAAGCCATTATAACCAGTCGCTATTCTTGGTTTGAAGTCATAAAACTGGTAAATTGGGCAGAGTCTTGTGGTACCATTAAAAGTCCAGTAAGTGCTCGATTTGGAGTTATAGGAACTGCAAGTCTGAAATCAGCCTATAAACGGAAGATTCAATGGATGGATTAAAGTATCTCCTAACCTGTCAGACTCCTTTAGCGATGGATGAATGTCTTTGCTAGTCTAGATGAATACCTTGGGATTTAGATAATACTGTTCTGATTACACAAGAACATGATGAGCACCCATAAGGTACATTGTTGAAGGTGTAGGGTTTTAATACCTTTGGATTAAGACCATCTGAGCTTTGACCAATGCCATGCGAAATTAGAGACTAAGGGTTTATGAAAAAAAAGGGGGGGGGGGAAATGTGTATCCCCTGCTTTTTTTTAGTTTCATAATGGTTATTGCTTGGTTTCTCAGTCTCTTTCTTTGCCTGAAGACTAATCTGTTTTGCATTCGACCTTTTCTACTAACAATCTTCATGGTTGGACTATATTCTAAGCATCAATTGAGGTTGCAGAATTGATGCCATTATAGAACAGAGTACCTTTGGAGATACTAATCCTTCGGTTTCTAGAACCAGGTCGGCATACTTTAGTGCTCAATCGTCACTTGATGATACAGAATTTAATGCCTGTTTTGAACCCATAATGGGTTCTTGTTAAAATTAATTTTCAAATTGCTAATGAATTAATTATGTTCTACTGTCATAAACACTAGAAGGGTTTCTTTAAAATTCAAGATCTTAGCCTTAGGGGGCCATATTTTAATATAGAAATGTGAACAATATTCGGATTAATGTTAAATAATTTTTTTTTGATCAGGTGCAGTTGTTTGGCCTGTCAACCCACTTGGAACCCTACTCTAGGCCTTGTTAGGCTTACCAGGTTCATTGGATCACTTGACTTCTGCTTTCTTTAACATACAAAGTTTTAGTTCCGGTTCCTAAATACTTCAGTTGTCGGTTAAGTGGTTTAACAAGTACCAAAGATCTAATTAAATGCAGGAAAATAACCAAGCATACATATAAGGAAAGTCAATAAATATAGATCCTCTCCTTTTGAAAAAAAAAAAAAAGTTCTGAATTATGGTAACTTGTTCAAATTCTTCCTTATCGGGTCTGATGTCTCCAGTGAGTTTGTGGACACTGCCTGTGCTCCGAATCAAAAAAGTTATTTTCTAGATGGAAAATTATCTAGCACTTTCACTATCTGTTTTCCTTAAGCACTATCAGTTAAACCAGGATATTCTTGGGATCTTTTTTCAGGTCTAAGATCTTACAAGGAGTTCTCCCTCCCTATCAGAGGATTTCTTTATTATCATCTTTCAGGTGCTGTCATGGGTGAGGGGTGAAGTGATAATTACTTACCGGTAATTTTCATTTTCCTGAAACCCATGACCGTTCTCCTTTTTATTCCATCCCTCTGGCTTGTGGTTCATGAGGTTTTGGTCTTTCTCTCCTCAGAGTGAAGAATGAGCTTGAGTGAATGTATAAATTATAACAAGAATATGGATGAAAATAAATTTAGGTGACTCTTACTTGAGTTCTTGGAAACAACTGAAAGAGGAAGTGGGAGTTTTCTTTTTATTTTATACTCTTGGTTTCCTGTCCAATGATAGGGGGAGATTCCTCTCTCTCAGGTGCTGTCATGGATTTCAGGAAAATGAAATTACCAGTAAGGAAATATATTTTTTTAAATTCTAGCAGATAAAAATCTGTCATTGTCTTGTGATGAACGCACAGGTTTAGGGCTGATTACAGTAAGGGTATGCTCACATCAGCATTGGAGGCTTTTTTTTTTTTTTTTATAACTGATATTTTTTCCAGTAAAGTGATAGCCATCATTCTGAATTTCAACATGTCTGTTCCTTTGTTCCCGTGGGAGATGAGAGGAACCTGTCAGCAGCTTATTCCCCTCTTCCCATTGAGAACACACATTTGGATAAGCCCATCATTCAAGTGGGCAAAGAAGTAATATAGTCATCTTATAAAGGTTGTCTACTCCTTCTACTTACAAAACCTATGACTGAAGCAAAATGAACATATGCCCTGCTGTAAGGCAGTAAAAAGCAACAGTGCATATAAATATCATGGGGTATTTTAGTAAACACCGTATTTATCATCAAAAAAAGCGTAAATGTGGCGCCCCTGAGGGTTCAGTCGCCACAGGGGTACTGCACCTCAAAATGAGGTGTGGTATCGCCTCTCCAAGGTAAGGATGGAGCACCACACAGGACCCCAACCAACACACTCAACACTACACCACTCCAGTTCTGCAGGGGGCTTAAAAAGCACCATAGTGCTGCCCCATTCTGGAATGGAGGAGTTGGGGGGAACCAAAGTTAGGGGGAACTAAGTAGTGAGTGAGGGTGGAGGAAGCACTTTACTTTAGCACTTAATAGAATCATATATAACTGGAGGCCATTTTGATAACCGGGTCTTTGGTCGTGGGTCTTTGGGACGGCAAGTCAGCGCAAAGCTGCAGCCGGCTGAGGGGTCCCAGTCTCAGGCCTCAAGACGGGAGGATTGGGGCAGAGTCATACCCGGCTCTGTCCCCGGTCAGACTCCACCCAAGAAGACCCAGGAGGGGAGCAGAGGAGTTAAGCTCCACAGGCGAAAGGATTTCAGGGGGTGCGGACGGAGCGGAGTCGCCACCTGCATACCTTATTCTGGCCCAGCCAGAGAGACCCTGCCGCAAGAGGGGGTACCGTTCCCCGATTATCTGACTTTGCACTTCACGTCTCTGTCGGAAAAGTCTGGAGGCTTATGTGGATCCCAGGGGGATATGGACGGAGCGGAGTCGCCACCTGTATTCCTTAATCTGAGTTCATCCAGAGGGACCCGGCCTTACGCCAAGTTCTAACCACTAGTAACCAAGAAGGGCACTCAGTCGGTCCGGGAGCTACAAGCTACCCACCAAGGACATCGCAGTACCCTTACGGGACACAGTGGGGGACACAACGTGGGAAAAACTTCACAAGGAGAGGAACACTTTACAAGCGGGGGTCCTGTCAAGCGCTCCTGAACTACCTTGAGTGTGCTGAACCCCACCCTGGCGGCCGCAGCTCGCCGGGTGACAGCAGAGAGAAACTCTGGGCTGAGAAAGCACTACCGTGAGTAAAGACCTGGATGACTTCAAATCCTGCCTCTGTCTGTTCTTTCCTCCGTGGCTCTGCACCCGCCAGCGCTCTGTTCTGCATTCCTTCTCATACGCTGCCCTGAGGCCCCGCTCCACCTGTGGGGAGCCGCACCAACTAAGCTGCCTGATCACCGCCCTCAGAGGACTGTAGCAGCGCTGGTGAGTCTCACCAGACACCACGGGTGGCGTCACGAACTTTCCCTTTTCCCTCATTATTCCTTGCTTTTAAGAGTGACCCCAGGGTACGGCCCCGGGAGCCGGCCACCGCGGCATCACCCAGCACCATCAACAAGGCCCGGGCGCCGAGTCGTCCCCATTCCCTGGGCGCGTCATAAAAGCCATCCCACCAGCGACCAGGTGTACCTAGTCGGGATGGTCCTAACCTCTAGAATTAAAACTTTACTATTTGTCAAAAACTACCGTAATGTGAAAAAGGGTCAAGCAGGACGGGGCCTGACTGTGGACACCCAGTCATTGGAAGCTATATAAACTTAATACACAGCTCAAAGAAAGGGAGGCCAAGCACTTGTTGGCACTGAGTTTAATAAACTAAAGCAAAACCAAAAGAAATTACCTGGAGTATAAGTTAATATACATGCATGTTCACACTGGCCATTAAACAGACAAAACCTAAGATAGAAACAAAATGAGCATATACCCTGCTATAAGTAAGTAAAAAGCAATAGTGCATATAAGTAACATAGGGCACTTAGTAAACAGTTTTTGATCAAAAAAAGTGGAAAAGCCATCCTACCAGCGACCAGGTGTACCCAATTTGGACGGTCCTAACCTCTATTATTAAAACCTTACCATGTTCCAAAAAATGACCTCAATGTGAATAAGGGCCGAGCAGACTCCAACACGTTGCATGTATG
Organism: Phyllobates terribilis; assembly: GCF_046119375.1. Lineage (NCBI taxonomy): Eukaryota > Metazoa > Chordata > Amphibia > Anura > Dendrobatidae > Phyllobates > Phyllobates terribilis. The sequence continues at coordinate 497,829,875 of NW_027362761.1, read as the reverse complement.
CAAATTTATACTCCAGTTAATTTTTTTTCGGTTTTATTGCTTAGTTTAAAAACGGGCCCATCATGGTTCCACATACTTGCCTAATAAATCAATCCCTCTCTGGTCTCCTGCCTTCCTCTAGCTGTGGGGTTCATCAGTTGACCAATGCATCCAATAAGTAGCCATTAGTTGGCTGCAGCAGTCACATTCCGTCCAAGCCAGGAGAAAGAGCCTTACGGCTTAGACGGAATGTGACTGCTGCAGCTAACAAGTGGCAGCTGATTGACTGCAGTGGTCACCTGAAGCTCGTAAAGCTTTTATTACAACATTTGATTAAACTTGGATATTTAAATAATAATTTACATGTTGTAAGTAGTAGCTTAGAGGGGTTGTCCGGTTTTCTGATGAAAGTCTGCAATCACTCTGTGACTGCAGACTTCTCAATCCTTACTGTGTACACACCATGCATTGTCAGGATTCTCCAGTATTACCAGTGAGACCTCAATTCACTTGTATTAAGCAAGGATGAGCACGTCTAGTTTGAATGTTACCGTAAGGATGCAGATTGCATACTTGCGGTTATATGACTGCTCGCTCTCTCCAGCACTATTGAAAAATCCTGACAGCATACTGTGCGCACAATGAAAGGATTCACAGTCTGCCGTCACATGGAGTGACTGCCAGCTTTTGTCAGAAGCTCAGACAACCCCTTTAATAGCAATAGACAGTGTAATTATTCGTCTAAAAGCAAATTAAAGTCTTGCCCCTTTAACTTTTAACAGAAATTTTTAAAATTGGTTGGAGAGAGCTCCAAAATAATCACTTGATTGAAGAAGTACCACACACGTCCGGCTGAGCACTTTGCACAAGACGTTTAGAAGATCCAATTTCCCACACATCTGTTTAAAAAAAAAAAAAACCTTAGGTTATGTCCCTCGTCTCTCATGTCAAGGTCGGGTGCATCTTTTGATAAAAAAAAGAAACAATCTGCAATGTTCAGAGCGCCCAAATTGTCATTTTCTATACTCATACACAGCTCCAGATGTAAAACATGGACTTCTTCTTATTTCATCACATAGTTGGTTATCCTAAGGAGGAAAGGTTTGCAGGAAGACCAACCGAAAGAGTCAGTGGCGTTTATGAGGAGCTGAAGACTAAATGCTCCATGGGCTTCCATGCGGGATGGGAACAACCTCACTGGTTCTACAAGCCCGGAGATGATGCTGAATACAAGTAAGTGTAGGATGGATGTTTTTACTTATACTAAAAACCTTCAATCTGAGAAAGTGTGGTGTTGTTGTTGTTGTTGTTGTTGTTGTTGTTGTTGTTGTTGTTATTATTATTATTATTATTACATAGTTATATAAGTTATAAAAAAGACCAATCAAGTTCAACCTTTCTCCACCAATGATAAACTCTTTATCACTAAATTATTTGTAACCCATCATGTCATTTGTGCTGAGGAAATCGTCCAGCCCTTTCTAAAAAGCTGTTATAGTGTCTGCCATCACTACTTCTTGTGGTCGGCATTCCACAGTCTGACTGCTTTGCCTGTAAAGAACCCTTTCCTATATAGTTACTGGAATCGTCTTTCTTCCATTGAATATCACATTCATCCGGATACCGTATTTTTCGGACTACAATACGCACCGGACCATAAGACGCACCCAAGTTTTAGAGGAGGAAAATAGAAAAAAAATTGAAGCAAAAAAATGTGGTCATGGTGCACGGTTATGGGGGAGGGGCTCTGCTGCTGACACTGTTATAAGGGTAATGTCCCCCAATTCTGTACTAATATTACCCATCCTGGTATATATATGGCCTCCCCTTCCTGTTATACGTTGTCCCCATCCTGGTATACATGGTTCACCATCCTGGTATACATGGCACCCCTCATCCCCCATCCTGGTATGCATGGCACCCCTCATCCCCATATGCATGACACCCCTCACCCCCATATGCATGGCACGCCCATCTTGGTATACATGGCACCCCCATCCACATCCCCATCATGCTGCACACAAAAAAAACAAACTATTCTACTTACCTTCCTACCCTCTGCTCCAGCTCTGCGCCCTGTTCTGCTGCCAGCAGCTGATCTCAGCGTGTAAGCAGCACATGATATCACTGCCATGCGCCCTCACACGCTGAGATGAGCTGCCAGGATAGTCACTGCTCTTCGGGACTATGTGTGAGGGGAGCAGTGACTATTCATTCACCTTAATAGAGCGCACATTGTCAGCCGCAGCCGCCGCTCCTGCAGCGGCTTGGCAATCACGTTTGCCCGCCATTTAAGAGCATGAATATTCACTACTCCCCATTCACAGCCACAGCAACACTATTTGGACTATACACATTCGGACTATGAGCCGCACCTGCCACTTTCCTCCAATATTTTGGAACAAAAAGGTGCGTCTTATAGTCAAAAAAATACAGTAATACCTAACAACCTCTATGGTTTCAAGTTATATGGATTGAACTATACATTAACAGCTGAACATAAAAAGTCAATATAATAAAGAAAGTATCCAGCTCACCATTGCAGTCCGGAGCTCGGACAGTGTGCTTGCCCAGAAGGTACAAATTGGAAGTGAAGAAAGTAAGTCCAGCTCCACGAACAAGCAATCCTCGTTTATGTGGTGTGTAGATGCAAAATTGATGGCAGGTAAAACCTTTGTAGTATCTACCCGTTTCAGGTACTCAAGGCACCCTTAGCCATGAGCTCCTGAAACACGTAGATGTTACGAAGGTTTTACCTGCCATCAATTTTGTATCTACACACCAAATAAATGAGGATTGCTTGTTCGTAATGCTGGACTTACTTTCTTCACAAACAAATAAAATCCAGCTGACTCACCACCAGGTGCACGGATCACACGCTCTGTGACCAGTAATGAAGAGAGGTGAAAAACATCCAGCTCCCACGATCCAATAAAATGCCGTAATGGCTTTATTAAATAGTCTATAGAAATTGAAACAGACAGAGGGTACCACACATAAATTAACAGGTATCCTAACCTTCACCTTGAACTTAGCATGTAGCCATTCTGTATTGTTTGGGGTATTTCAATTTTTAGTTGCAATTACTGTGGGGAAAATAAGTATTTGATACACTGCCGATTTTGGAAGTTTTCCAACCTACAAAGAATGGAGAGGTCTGTAATTTTTATCGTATCGTACATTATATGATTTTTACATAATTCATTTGCATTTTATTGCATGAAATAAGTACTTAATGCAATAGAAATACAGAACTTAATATTTGGTACAGAAATCTTTGTTTGCAATTATAGAGGTCAGATGTTTCCTGTAGTTCTTGACCAAGTTTGCACACACTGCAGCAGGGATTTTGGCTCACTCTTCCATACAGATCTTTTCCAGATCTTTCAGGTTTCGGGGCTATTGCTGTGCAACTTTGAGTTTCAGCTCCCTCCAAAGATTTTTTTTTTATTGGGTTCAGGTCTAGAGACTGGCTAGGCCACTCCAGGGCCTTGAAATGCTTCTTACGGAGCCACTCCTTATTTGCCCCGGCTGTGTGTTTTGGGTCATTGTCATGCTGGAAGACCCAGTCACGACCCATCTTCAATGCTCTCACTAAGGGAAGGAGGTTGTTGGCCAAAATCTCGCGATACATAACTCCATCCATCCTCCCTTCAATACGGTGCAGTTGTCCTGTCCCCTTTGCAGAAAAACACCTCCAGAGTATGATGTTTCCTCCACCATGCTTCACGGCTGGGATGGTGTTCTTGGGATTGTACTCATCCTTCTTCTTACTCCAAACATGGCGAGTGGATTTAATACCAAAAAGTTCTATTTTTGTCTTATCTGACCACATGACTTTCTCCCATGCCTCCTCTGGATCATCCAGATGGTCATTGGTGACCTTGCTTGCCCTGCAGGATTTTAATCCATGACGTGTGTGTTACTAACGGTAATGTTTGAGACTGTGGTCCTAGCTCTCTTCAGGTCATTGACCAGGTCTTCCCGTGTAGTTCTGGGCTGATTCCTGACCTTTCTCAGAATCATCCTTGCCCCATGAGGCGAGATCTTGCATGGAGCCCCAGACCGAGGAAGATTGACAGTCATCTTGTGTTTCTTCCATTTTCTAATTATTGCATCAAGAGTTGTTGCCTTCTCAACAAGCTGCTTGCCTATTGTCCTGTAGCCTATCCCAGCCTTGTGCAGCTCTACAATTTTGTCCCTGATGTCCTTAGACAGCTCTTTGGTCTTGGCCATGGTGGAGTTGTTGGAGTGTGATTGATTGTGTGGACTTTTATACCGGCAACGAGTTCAAACAGGTGCAATTAATACAGGTAATGAGTGCAGAGTAGGAGGGCTTCTTAAAGAAAAATGAATAGGTCTGTGAGAGCCCGAATTCTTGCTGGTTGGTAGGTGACCAAATACTTATTTCATGCAATAAAATGCAATTTAATTATTTAAAAATCATACAATATGATTTTCTGTTTTTTTATTGTTTTTTTTATTCTGTCTTCACTGGTGAAGTGTACCTACGATAAAAATTACAGACCTCTCCATTCTTTGTAGGTGGGAAAACTTGCAAAATCGGCAGTGTATCAAATAATCCCCCTCCATCACCAGCCTATACTTAGCCTATAACAATATTTTATCGCCTTGTATAGTTTTTTACATTATAAACTTAAACTTCACTTATATAGAGTACCTTTCAGCTCACCCCATATGTCTGTTTTAGTAACTACCTGTATTGCTTATAAGATAATAATTCTGAAGCTTTTTTTTTTTTTTTTTGCATTGTGCAGTTCCAGTGGAACAAATAAATTGAGTGCTTCCTTAGAGTAACACTTAAAACACTAATTCACCACGGATCAAAGGTTGTCACACTATGTAGGGACAACACAGGTAAAGCCAACTTTACGCCTTAGATAGAAGTAGGTTGATTGTTGAACAACAATTAAACGAGGGATCGTCTGGTGAACGATCATTACCCCAATGCAGTCAAAAACATTTTAGTCCATATTTGCCTTTACAATTGTTCAAACTGGCCACATATGTTGTATCACATCGGGGGAGGGATGAAGAATCTTTCAGGGAGCTCTCTTAGAGAATTCTAGTAACTTTTTTTTCAACTATGGAATTTTTTTATTTTTTATTTACAATGATAGTTTATGAATGATGAGCAAAAAATATCATTCATTGTTAACTCTTAGTCAACAAATAACCATATTAATTGAAATTATTCATTTTCATCAATATTAGTCTAATGTACATGACCACCTTTAACAGAGAAAACAATGTTCGGACAAAACCTGCTCCAGAATTGTTATTTCATAAGGGATTTACATATTTAATAAACCCGACAAGTCAAAAGAACAACAAGCTGCTGTAAATCTACAAACTAGTGTAACTTACATTGTCGGGTATGCTTAACAAATATCAGAATATTTATTTGTACCTTTTAACTTGATTTTCTTTTAGTCTGACCAACCTGCATTATTATTATCATTTTTTTTACTGAAGTATAACCCTTGAAAGGGGAGTTAATCATGCAAATTGCTTCTTCAAAGATGAAGAGGGCTCGAACTCTAGGGCCACCTAGTGGAAGTAACAATTCTAAAAGTCAATATTGACCCTTGTCATATGACTTAGAATAAAAGCCGAACCTGAATCTCAATTTGTAGACGCGTTTCAGGATGTTGCCCCTCCTCAGTGCAAAGCAAGTGATCTGAATTTGCTGTATGGGTTGTAAGGGGAAGGGGTAACCTCTCTCCTTGTGGAGTGTGACATGCCTTACACCCCAGTGCAAGGAGACTTATAGACCATGCAATGCTACCCTTCCCAGAGGTGCATTGCATGGCCTGCACGTCTCCTTTCACTGGCATGTCACTCTACAAAGTGGGAGATCACAACAATATTCCAGTTCCAAACAAACATTTGGAATCTTGTTAATATAGATATCATAGTCCAGTTTGCTTCGATGGGTTCTCTAACGTTAAAAAGAAATTATTTTTATTTTTTCCCCAGAAACAGCAGCACTATTGTCCATGGATGGGGTTTGTTACTGAACCTCCGTCCCAAAAAATTTCTAAAAGAGTTAATAAAATTTTCAGGGAAGCTACACATTATCTACAGGTATCCTTTTTGGAGTTATTTATTTTTTATGTTTTGTGTATTTTTCTAACTTTTTTTTTTTTTTTTTTTAGACCTAGTTTTCGTAGGACAAACTGGTTTGAACCAGTGAGGCGAGAATATAAGCAGGTGATGGAAAAGGTCGGAGTGATTGACCTGACACCATTTGGCAAGTTTACTGTGAAAGGGAAGGACGCAATCAAATTATTGGACCATCTTTTTGCAAATACAATTCCAAAGGTTTGTAATGAAGTGGGAAACCGTAACTATTATATTTATAGGTAAATGTATATTTCACTGGCTATTTATTAAGTGAAAAATGTACTAATCTAAAATACAATGGGAAAATCAATCTGCATGTTATTAAATTCTCTTCAATTAATTTACCGGCAAATGAAATTGTGAATTTATTTGAAAATCTTGAACGTGGTGGATTTGTACCATCCTTCCAATTATAAAATACAATGCACATAATATGCAAATTGTCTCTTCAGAGATGAAGATGATTTGAACTCTAGCGCCACCTATTGGAAGTAACAATGCTACAAGTCAATATCGACTCTTTAACGAGCCTTGCCACATGATTTAGGACTAGCACCAGACTATAAAACACACTAGACTACTGTGTACTGCAATTGTACTTTCACACCAGCTATTACTGGACGTGCTGTCTGTCGAGCATACGGATAGCACACTACCTGAAAATAAGCTACGCTCCAGCATTTTTTTTATATCAGTGGTGCCACTAATGTAAGTTCCCTGCATATAGTATTATACTTACATTAGTGGCACCACTCCAGCACTGAAATAAAAAAAAATGCTGGAGTGGTGCTTTAAAGGTATTATGTTAAATCTACTGTAAATTAATTAATTTAAAGAATTCATGTTGCCTGTGGTTAAGGGATAGGTTCCCTCATGACAAATGGCTATGTTTTAGCTTAAAGTACTAAGGCACTTGAGAGTAATACAGTTTAGAAATCACTAGGGAATGGGCAGAAGAGTCAGTGGGGCGGCTCCACCAGATTAATTTTTCTCAGCCAGTTTGATTGTTAGGTCTCTTATTATTTGTGTATAAGCGGAGACCCGTCAGTCATGTCCAGCAGAGTGGGGAGTACACCATTTAATCTTCTTATCCATGTCATTTTGTAAGGATGGTTTCTCTGAAGAGCTATAGCACTTTACAGTAAAAGCTAGCTGTTTATAATGAGAGAGCCTGCCCATGTTTCCTGCTGCTTCACATAGCCTGTATCGCCTTGTAAAGGGGTTGTCCTGTCTTCATAGAAAAGTCTGCAATCAGTTTGTGACTGCAAACTGCCAAATTGTGACAGTATGCAATGAGCACACTTGTCACAATCCCCCATATTCCCCCTGCAAATCATGGGTGGTCATGCGATTTGCATATTTGCAGTGACAAGCTGACTTGTCTCATCCAGCTTCTTTCAATAGAATAGAATTGAGCGCCAGTATGCAAATCATATATAAAATGCGGTCGAGTGACTTCCCAATTGCACGGAGCTTACAGTGAAATTATGACAGTGAGCACATCGCACACTGTTATGATTCAGCAGTCTGAGGTCACATAGAGTGATTGCAAAGTTTTGTTACGAAACTGGACAATCCCTTTAATGCCGTGGAGGATTTTTCTGTCATTTCTTAAATAGTATTGGTTCAATGAATCCTCCTATTTTCTGCATACAGCTCCTATGCAGAACTATAAATACAGAAGCAAAACAAACGACGTGGTTTTATCCTGTAGTCGTTTTCCCTACCATCACCTTATCATATATTTGGTACATTTTCAACAAGTAAGAGGCAGAGAGAAGGGACCGTGACTAAAGGAGATGACTACATAAGGTTTAAATGCCATCTGTAACCATGGAAAAATATATCGGTGTAGGAGCAAAAAAAAACAAAATACGGGGAGTCACAAAGTTACCATGCCACGTTCTGGCACCTAGCCTTTCTGAAAGGCAAAGACACTGGCTGGTGCATGTACAGTACGATAGGCCTCATCTGTGGACCAATTACAGGGTGGGTTTGGTGGCCATCGTTCGTCCTGGCAATCTACTTAACTTCCCTGTGTACAACCTCATGTGCCAGCTAAATTTTGTAAAGTAGTTAATACAGATGAGGATAGGGCACAGCTACAGGAGGATTTAGATAAATTGGGGAGTTGGGCCAAAGAATGGCTAATGGGGTTCAATGCCGATAAATGTAAGATCATGTACATGGGAAAGAAAAACAGCAGTCACCCATACATATTAAATGGGAAACCGTTGGGGAAATCTGACATGGAGAAGGACCTGGGTGTCTTGGTTAACAGCAAATTAAATTGGAGTGCCCAGTGTCAGGCAGCAGCTGCGAAGGCAAATAGAGTCATGGCATGCATCAGAAGAGGAATAGGGGCATATGATGAGAACATTGTTCTTCCTCTGTATAAAGCGCTGGTAAGGCCGCACTTAGAATATTGTGCACAGTTCTGGGCTCCGGTGCTCAGGAAAGAGATATTGGAGCTAGAGAGGGTACAAAGGAGGGCGACTAAGGTAATAAAGGGAATGGAGGGACTAGAATACCCAGAGAGGTTGTCAAAATTAGGCCTATTTACGTTGGAAAAGAGAAGGCTTAGGGGAGACCTCATAAACATGTATAAATACATCAGGGGGCAGTACAGAGATCTCTCCCATGACCTGTTTATACCAAGGATGGTGACAAAGACGAGGTGGCACACTATGCGTCTGGAGGAAAGGAGGTTCCTGCACCAGCATAGAAGGGGATTCTTTACGGTCAGAGCCGTGAGACTGTGGAACTCTCTGGGAGAGGAAGTGGTGATGTCCAACTCACTTAATGAGTTCAACAGAGGCCTGGACGCCTTTCTTGAGAGCAATAAAATTACATCTTATGCTTAGTGATAGTTAATTAATCCAGGGATTTAATCTGACTGCCAGATTGGCGTCGGGAAGTGAACTTTTCCTCAATGATGTAAATTGGCCTATACCGCATGGTTTTTTTTTGCCTTCCCCTGGATCAACGCTGCGGAATAGCTGCAGTGCACAAGAAATAGGCTGAACTGGATGGACGCTTGTCTTTTTTCGGCCTTATAAACTATGTAACTATGTAGCTATTGTGTATTCCCTGTGCTATCTGGTAATCTTATTTTCACAGTGACTCTGTTCTGGCTGTTTTCTTACTATTCTTCTGGTTTGACCTCGGACTGTTTATTGTTCTTTGCCTGTATACTCTGCCTGACCTCCTGGACTCTGACCTAGCTATCCCGACTTTACTGTTGCTTCTGATTCTGACCTTGTTTGTGATCGTTTCAAACTCCAGGCTGCTTAATCGCCTCTGTTTGATCCACCAGTCAGCGACTACTCCGTAGACACAACCTGGGGTCCATGCAGTGAAGTCCAGATCCCAGTAGATAGGTTAAAAGGGAGAATACCAGTAAGCTCCTCAGATTCTGCTAAATCGGGTGATCAGCCCAAAGTCTAATGGCACAAGCCGGTTTTGGAGCTGATAGTTTGGTTACAACATGGAAACTTTTAGTAAAAAAAAAGTTATTTATAATTTTTATTCATTTTTTGCAGAGTGCCCACAGCGGATACCTGAGTGATAAACCACTTTTCTTTTTATTTCTTTATAGTAATAGAGATTTTTTTTTATACCTTTTTCTTTTTTTTTTTTTCTTATACAGGAGGGTTTCACAAATATAAGCCACATGCTGACTCCAAGGGGCCGTGTCTATGCTGAGCTCACAGTTTCCCACTTGTCCCTCGGAGAGTTTCTTCTGATTACTGGATCTGGATCAGAACTACATGATCTCAGGTTTGTGCAGGATTTTATGCATTTCCATGTGAATACTATGGGTCCAATTCAGTAAGACTGGTGTTTTGCATGCCAGTCTTTATGAAGTTGGCGCTGGAGTAAGGTGCGCCTAATTCATTAAAAGGCATGCACCTCTCATTGAATGTGGCGCATCTTACAGCTGCCATGCGCCTCCATCAGAAATGTTACTCCAGGCAGGGTCTGACAATACTTTTCAGGAGTCATTTACAACACTTTAGGTGTAAATTAAGATGAATTTGCTGGGTGTGCTTTGCCCCATCCCGCCCCAGCTCTTCCTACTTAATCTTTGCTGACCATGACTGGCATTGAAATGTCAAAGGTCGCCTCATTTTTGTGTAAAAGTATTGCAATATTTCACATTTTTTTACACCAGAATTCTAGAGAAAACGACTTGTTGAATCGGGTCCTATAAGGATACTGGCACGGGGCGGCCTCTCAGTGGCATATACTATTACGTCTTGATTTTGTAGAACAGCTGTTTCACCTGCAAAACTGTGCATGCACTTGTAATGACCTTGCTGTTCCACAAGTATTACACCTGTTCTCACCCTCTCCGTCCAGCCTTACTGTAATGCCGGGTTCAGATGGTTGTGCTAAAACTCAAGCCAGTCATGTCTGCAAATTGTAAATTTAACTGGCTCCGTGCCTGTCTGCATAGTGAATGAGAGCAGCAACTGCCTGCTATTGACATGCATTAGTCTGGTCTGTAAAACGAGGGTCTGTAGGAAAAATCGCATGTGTGCAAAGGATCACTAGTAATTAAAGGGGTTGTCCAAACTTTGGGTTCAGGTCTGCAGTCACTCTATGTGACTGCAGACTTCTGAATCCTCACAACGTGCAGTGTGCGTGCTGTCAGGATTCTCCGATGCCGGCACCGAGAGCAGACGGGCAATTGACCACAAGTATGCAATCTGCATACATGCAGTCACATGCTAACTAGACGTACGCAGTTAGTTGAGTAAGGCAGGTCACGTCTAGTTGAAATGTGGCAGAAGTATTCAAATTGCATACTTGCGGTCACGCGTCCGCCCGCTCCCAGTACTGGAGAATCCTCACAACATGCATTGTACACTCTGTAAGGATTCGCATAGAGTGACTGCAGACTTAAACCTCAAGCCTAGACAACCCTTTAATGGATCAATAAACTGTGCAGCACGGTGGCTCAGTGGTTAGCACTGCACCCTTGCAGCGCTGGGGTCCTGGGTTCAAATCCCACCAAGGACAACATCTGCAAGGAGTTTGTATGTTCTCCCCGTGTTTGCGTGGGTTTCCTCCGGGTTCTCTGGTTTCCTCCCACACTCCAAAGACATACTGATAGGGAAAGTAGATTGTGAGCCCCAATGGGGACAGTGCCGATAATGTGTCTGAATTGTAAAGCACTGTGGAATATGTTGGCGCTATATAAATAAAGAGATTATTAATTATTATTATTAACTGTCTGCTGGGAAACCCTGACCATGCACTGATCGAAAATATAACAGTCTGAACCCAGCCTGAGGACTCATTAAGACATCAGTTATTTTTCTCGGAAGCAAGAAAAAAATTAATGATTTTCATGAGTATTTTGGATCAGATTTTCATCATTGTTTAGTCAGTGTGTCAATTCTTACCATCAGTTTTTTTTTCTGTACGAGAAGCTTCACTTATGAAACAAGCATTGGACAATTGGAAAGCATAAGGATGCAACCAAGATGCCTTTCTAGTGCTGTCCAATTTTTTTTTTCAGAGGTCCGTAGACTTCCATTTTTGAGTTTGATACTAGAATAGGATAAAAAAAACAGACAATTCTCCGTTATTCTTTTTTGTGGACACTCTGACTTATAAAGAAAACTCAGACATGTGAACAACCCCATAAACTATAATGAGCATAAGTTCTACCTGTGAGGATCACATAAATTGTACGAGAATCACGAACGTCCAAATGAGCCATAAGGTTAGATTCATAAAAAAGCATTTTTGGTCATTATGTATATGTGCTTTTTATCTGCATATTTTCCTCATCTTTTTCAAGTCTATGGGGAAAATCCACAAATAAAATGCATATTTATGCAAAAGATGGGGGGTGGTGTTGGTGCAGAGTGTCGGCCATTGTTGCTGTGGTTTTGTTCTTTTGGGGCGGCGTGGCCTGGAGTCATGGGGGCTCAGTCTTGCAGCATGTGCAATGTGAGGCACCAGGTCGCCCGCCCTGCCGGTGCATTGTTGCTGCGGTGGTGGTTGGTGCACGGCGCCACTCCTTTTAGGCAGGAAACGTTAGGACCCACTGCGAGGTTAGCCGTGACATGGCAGTGGGCTTCATACAGTCTGATCAGAATGTTAAACTAAGAACCTCATGCTCAGTTTTATATTTTTGCTGACAGGCAGTAGATCAATGTATGATTTTTTGGAGGTGCGCTTTTTTTTTTTTTTTTTTTTTTTTTTAAATGCATATTTATAGCAAGAGAAATTAACATGTCGCAGATTTCAAAATCGCACTGTAGGTCAGTTCCTGCAGTGTAACAAAAAAAGCACGGTGGGCATGAGATTTCTATAAACTCCATCAACTTTGCTGGAACTGTAATTTGTGCAGCAAATATATATGCATTGTCAAAAATGCACAAAATACTAATTTTGTAAACTTAGCCTTTTGCAATCGCTATTTATGGCAGCTTCTAAAGCAGGAACGTCAAACTCAAACACACAGAGGGCCAAAATTAAAAACTTGGACAAAGTCGCGGGCCAGCCAGTATGCAGTATAATGGGCCCTACATAGTCCTCCATACAGAATAATGGGCCCCACATAGTCCTCCATACAGAATAATGGCCTCACATAGTCCTCCATACAGAATAATGGGCCCCACATAGTCCTCCATACAGAATAATGGCCTCACATAGTCCTCCATACAGAATAATGGCCTCACATAGTCCTCCATACAGAATAATGGGCCCCACATAGTCCTCCATACAGAATACTGGCCTCACATAGTCCTCCATACAGAATAATGGGCCCCACATAGTCCTCCATACGGTATTATGGGCCCCACATAGTCCTCCATACGGTATTATGGGCCCCACATAGTCCTCCATACGGTATTATGGGCCCCACATAGTCCTCCATACGGTATTATGGGCCCCACATAGTCCTCCATACGGTATTATGGGCACCACATAGTCCTCCATACAGTATTATGGGCACCACATAGTCCTCCATACAGTATTATGGGCCCCACATAGTCCTCCATACAGTATTATGGGCCCCACATAGTCCTCCATACAGTATTATGGGCCCCACATAGTCCTCCATACAGTATTATGGGCCCCACATAGTCCTCCATACAGTATTATGGGCCCCACATAGTCCTCCATGCAGAATAATGGCCTCACATAGTCCTCCATACAGAATGATGGCCCCCACATAGTCCTCCATACAGAATAATGGGCCCCACATAGTCCTCCATACAGAATAATGGGCCCCACATAGTCCTCCATACAGAATAATGGCCCCACATAGGGGTGGTGGTTCTGGTGTCATGGGCCAAATAAAACCACCCTGCAGCCAGATTTGGCCCACGGGCCAAAGTTTGATGTGTGTTCTAAAAATCTTTTAAAATGAGAAATTAAGAATGATTGATTACAAAAATTACTCACATTTTCATGCAAATTAATTTAATATGTAAATTGAAATTATGTTTGAAAATGTTCACGCATATTCTGTATTAATAGGTGGATAGAAGAAATTGCCACACAAGGCAACTATGATGTGGAAATAGTAAATGTGACAGATGAGGTGGGAGTTCTCGGTGTAGCAGGACCGCTATCAAGAAAAGTTCTTCAGAAATTAACATCTGAGGATCTGAGTGAATCTGCTTTCAAATTTCTTCATGTTAGAAGAATGAAGATTGCTGGAATCCCAGTCACAGCCATCCGGATATCTTATACAGGTGAGGGCTCAACAGAGATAGACGGTATATTTGACTTGTGCATTTTTTTTTACATTTTGCTGTCACATCAAAACCTTAGTCCAAAGGAAAGTAGACCCAGGATTGTATTTCGGAAAGTTCCAAATTCTCTGTCCTTCAAGGCAGAGTACAATTCAATGTTGTACGGTTTGTAGGTTGGCTATAGTTATTCAGGTGGCCTAGATTGTTTAGACGGGTTGTCCGTTCTTAGGACAACCCGTTTAAGTACTTTGCACGCTGTAAGGATTCTCTGATGCTGACGCAGGGTTCAGGCGGTCATGTGTCCACAAGTATGTGATATGCACACTTTATTATTATTTATTATTATTATAGCGCCATTTATTCCATGTGAAAAGGGGGTATACATAAAAAAGAAAAAAAGAAAACACAATAATCTTAAACCATACAAGTCGCCGACTGGTACAGGAGGAGAAAGAACCGTGCCCGCGAGGGCTCACAATCTACAAGGGATGTTTGAGCATACAGTAGGTGAGGGTAGTAGAGAAGGAGATCTTGTGAGGATCGGAGGTTGCGTGCAGGTTAGTACCGGGAGACTAGGTCACAGATGTATGGAGGAGACAGGTTGTGGATGGCTTTGTATGTCATGGTTAGGGTTTTGAACTGGAGTTTCTGGGCAATTGGGAGCCAGTGAAGGGATTGACAGAGGGGAGAGGCCGTGGAATAGGTAGATTAGTCGGGCAGCAGAGTTCAGGATAGATTGGAGGCCAAAGAGCAGGAGCTTGCAGTAGTCAAGGCTGGAGATGATGAGGGCATGCACTAGTGTTTTTGTAGATTCTTGATTAAGGAATGTATGGATCCGGGAAATATTTTTGAGTTGGAGTCAGCAGGAAGTGGAGTCCAGGTTTACCCCGAGGTAGCGAGTTTACAGATCTGGGGAGAGTGAGCAGCCATTGACATTGATGGATAGGTCTGTTGAGGGGGTTGAGTGAGATGGTGGAAAGATGATGAATTCTGTTTTGTCCATGTTAAGTTTTAGAAATCTAGCAGAGAAGAAAGATGAAATAGCGGACAGACATTGTGGGATTCTGGTTAGTAGGGAGGAGATATCAGGTCCAGAGAGGTAGATCTGTGTGTCATCAGCATAGAGGTGATACTGGAAGCTATGAGACTATGAGCTGTCCCAGGCTGAAGGTGTAAAAGAAGAAGAGTAGGGGCCCTAGATCTGAACCTTGGGGGACACCGACAGATAGGGGGAAAGATGAGGAGGTGGTGTGTGAGTGGGAGACGATGAATGTCCAGTCTTCCGGCCACAGTCTGACTGGACGTGTCCGGCCTTGCTCAATACACTTGCATTGAGCTAGGCTGTGCCCATCTAGTCGGCACATGACCACTCCCTGTATCGGAGAATCCTCACCGCACACAGTGACTGCAGACTTGTACACTAAGCCCGAGCAATCCCTTAAATGAGTTATTATATTAGCATTTTTGGTTTAAGGGTTATTACTAACATTCTTGGTGGTCTGGCATATCTTAAAGTGAACCGGTTATCAGATTAATACTGCTCGAACCACATGCAGCATGATTCAGACACTGCCTGTCCAATTGCAGTGTAGTGTGTTTTACTCTGAAATGCTGCAGCAAAGGCATTGGGGAAGGGAGAAGCCAGCCGGGCACCTACCTCAGACTGTCAGCTGAGACGCATAGTCTCCTGCCAGTTTTTCAAACTATGTTTTCTCTGAAAGTCGGCAGCAATTCAGAGCAAAAAAATAACTGGCGGCAGTCCCATAGCCAGTGCCTGATTCATGATGCCTGTGGTTTTTAACAGCATGAATGTGAAGACAGGTTCTCTTTAAAGTCATACTAAACCTAAAAATTAATGATTTTAATTAAAGAAAAGATGTATTTGTCCTCCCTGTTTGTTAGTCTGCATCATTTTCTGCAGCGTCGTGAAATAGGCAGTCTTCAAGAAATCCTGCAGGGAACAATGGGGTTAATCTCCAGCTCATGCATTCAGTTTTTGACTGGTGACTGGCTGAAGCCTTGCCCCCTTAGCTAAGGGGTCACAACATGGTGTTCATTCATCCTACTGCAGACAGGGCAGAGGGTGGAGGTTTCTGCTGCAGCCAGTTGTCTTACAGCCACACACAGAATAGTATGCAGGAGGAGGGGAAACATGGATAAGTTCCTAAGACACATGAGAAGATTTATTTTTAGATTTTTTAATATTAATTATAATATCAGATTATATCAATATAATCAAAGGAAAGGAGGAGATGAATGGCTGGGATATTTTTACTTTTTATACATTTTCTTCATTTAGTCTTCTTTTCTTCTATTACATTAGTGTCTTTGGAGGTTTAGGGTGCTTTATGTGTTACTAGATGATCTTATTAGGGATCCAGTACATACATACTACCCCTGAACTTCTAGGGTGTATTAGAGGTGGTGGACTAGGACGTTTTAGAGGTCTGTACATATTATCCCTTCAGGTTAAAGGGCTATATATATATATATATATATATATATATATATATATATATATATATATATATATATATATATATATATATATATATATATATATATATATATATATATAATATATTATAATATAATATAATATATATGGGTGTATGGTGGTTTTAGGTTAATTGGCACCCTTCCTCCACCATTCCAGGGCCCAGCAGTATGTGACAGGATGCTAATCATGAAGATCTGGTGGAGTCCTCCTATTACTTGAGATTCCTGGCCAAAGACAAATCTAGGGAGGCTGCTGTAATGGCCGTAATGGTAGAAGGTGTTTCCAGATACCATGAACTTGCCTTAAACAAGTAGCCATTGAAAGTGACACATGAGAAACAAGAAATCAGTATCAGTGTCCTTCCATTTTCTAGCATAAGGATGTCAGGAATAATTCCCAGCAGTGTTTATCCTCCCTTGTAATGTGCCGTAGGTGAGCTGGGCTGGGAGCTGTACCACAGGAGGCAGGACACTGCCGCACTCTACAACCAGGTCATGCAGGCGGGGGATGAAGAAGGGATTGATAACTTTGGCACATACGCCATGAACGTGCTAAGGCTGGAGAAAGCTTTCCGTGGCTGGGGAGCAGAGGTAAGAGACCTGTGTACAGTACAGATCTTTAGCTCTAGGGCAGAGCACTTAAGTTTTATTTCTAAGAAAGAGGTGAAATATTTCTCCTCTGTAAACCTTAATAAAGGGGTTGTCTTATTAGAGAAAATTCCTTTTTGTTTGGAGGTCCGGGTCCCAGTAAACCACTTATTGTAGCAAGGGAAGCCTCAGCAGCCATGTTTTTATCCTTCAGTAGCCACTGCAAGAAGATATAGTATTACATAGCAGCCACTGGATAAATGACTATACATGTAATACGCAGAGTTAAAGGGAACCTGTCATGTTGTATTTGCAGGCCGGTCTGTGGACAGCACGGTATAGAGAAGGAGAAGCTGAGCAGAATGATTTACTGGTGGAAAAATTCAGTGTAACTTTTTATTGTTTTAATTTATCATTGAAATCCCTGGTGTTTTTATCCATGAGTACAGTGGGCGGTTCTACTCAATGATTGACAGCTCTCTGCAGACATGGTCATACATGGAAGACTGTCCATCACTGACTAGGACCGCCCACTGGACTCATGGATACAAACACCAGGGCATCAATGAATAAAAGTCAAGTTGTTCTAAATCTTTTCCCACAAAAATGTATATCAATCTGATCATCTCCTCTTGCTCAGGCCTGAGGAAGGCTATACATCTTTCATTTTAATAGCCGAAACGCATTGTTTTATTTATCAGTTTTATCTATTTATGAACTTGAATAAATCTTTTGAAGAAGAAAATCCTTTTTTTCATAATCATTCCTTGTGACCCTGGGAGCGCTCAATCAGCCAGATACACACTCTGAATCTGCAGCATACAGTATATGTGGTGTTGCAGATTCCTAGCATAAATTTGTATTTAGATGGGTGTAATTCACATATTAATCTGTAGCATGTCCAGATACCTTTAAGAGGGTTGTCCCATTGGGATTCCCTATACGAGCTTATGTATTGCAGGTTCCGGAATGCAGACACAATGCAAGGACAGTCAGAGATGAATATAAACCGTTTATATATAGATATAACAGGTATTCTGAACAAGGGAATGGCAACAGGGGTAATGAACGGTAATTTGAAATATTAATAAAATGCGAAGTCTCTCAAGGTAGTGCACCCAATCATGGGAGTCGCCACGTCAGTTCTTTAACTCTGTATATGGCCCTAGCGGGGGTCACCGGTTATTCCCGCTAGGCCGAAAGTCTTTTCCGGACAAAGTCAATTAAATCACGTTTAGCTTCTTCCGCCCCAACCGTTCCCCTCCGTTCCTTGAGTACCTAAACCCAAACTGGCCCCGGTACCGTGAGTGAACAGTAGAAGTGACGGCCCTGTTCACGTATGCAGCTCCTCTGCTTTCACTAGCGTGATTTCCTTGCGCAGCCATCTCCCAACTCCTCTCTTCCTGGCTGTTGGAGGCAGTCTCTCAAGCTGTGGATAGCGGGGTCCAGACCTCATCGCCCGCCAGGTTCCGCGAACTCACTCAGCACCGCAAGCAGGTTCCTACTCTCCTCAGTAGGCACAGCACTCGGGGCACATCTGTGAGGGATCCGGAGCTCATCCACCGGTGTCCGGCTGTGGCACCTCGCAGGCCTTTGGCTTAGACCTGCCACGCAGGGCTTCTCAACACCTAGGGCGCACGTCTGCTCCTCTCTGCTGCTTGGCGCCAAAAGCACTTCAGGCTTGGCGTGCTGGCCTCTTATACTCAGAAACTCATTCCTGGAAGTCACCTGACTGGGTCCAGCATCTAAATCTGATCCCCCTCCAACTTCCCTTGCAAATCTTGGTTCCGCTTGACTGTGCCTGACCAGCCGGTGGCAATCTCTCTCCATCTTTGAAGCATCCTGTAAGAATTCTCTTAAAGGCTCTCTTGCCTCTACTACACATATAAATGTCTTTGGGGAAGTCTACTCTGGACCCCCCTCAAATTTGTATTCCTACACTATTCATTTGTACGTTCCATTCTTTAGTAACTCGTTCCATTCAGCGTCCCATTGGGAATGGCTATGTTGTCCTGGGAGGATTAAGCCCTCTCTACCTCTAAAAGACAACATGAGTAGCATAAATGATGCATGTTGGGACGAGTCCTCTGTATATTGGGACCCAAGAGTTACGTCATTCAGGAGGTGATTTTCACTCCATGAACCTTTTTTGTAAGATGTTTTCTAAATGTTTTTTTTTTTTTTTTCAGATGAATTGCGATACAAACCCCCTGGAGGCCGGACTACAATACTTTATAAAGCTAAACAAGGTAGGTGGGGAAAGCTATGTTCTTGGTGTCCACCCATTTTCGGAATTGATGAATGCATTTTTTTCTACTAATTAGAAATTAAAAGCTGTGTAAGAATAGTAACATGCAGTGGATACTTTACAAACTTTTGGGCCAAGGGCCACATTGTCATACCAAACCAGTCCAGGGGCTGCACTAAAAGTAATAAAAGGGTATTGTGGCATATCGAAAGTATATTCCATAAATGTCTAATAGAATTTCCACCTATTTACAGGACTCTTACTTCCACTAATCAGCACTCTAATGCTATCTTCACAATTAGTTTTTTTTACGAGGATTTAGAAATAGATTCTGCTCCTAATTCCACATCAAAAACCGCATCAGTCTTTGAAGAAGATTCCAACTGTTTTTAATGGGAAAAGCTCTTTAAGTTCGCGGTACAATGTTTTTTTTCACGTTATTTTAAACATTTCGCAGTAAAACTAATAGGAAACCTATTCAACTAGTATTTTAAGCATTTTTATATGGATTTGCAGTAAAATCTGCTTCTAAATTCTCGTCAAAAGACTGTGAGAATAGGCCCTAAAGACTGCCAAACGGGTTAAGAGACCCCATTCTCCTGATGTATTAGGCATTCAGAGCTTTCTACACCGTGTGCTTGTCCTCAGCTGCTGCCACTACTCTTCTGTGTGTGGCTGATCCCATATCTGTAGGTCAATCATATTTTTTGTCCATATGGTTGGGGGCCGCACAGAATGGATGCAGATTATGCACCCCTGCTTTAAAGCATCATTTTGTGTTTCCTGTTTATCAAATAGAACTAATTCTAATTAAAATTACTGTACTGAAATATTTGCTGAGGACAACACTGCCCCCTAGGGGTTGATAATGATTTAACACGACTGTTTTATTCCTCTTATGCTGAGTTCACACAAGGTATTTTTGGGCATTTTCTTTGCTGCAGTCATCCTCAGAAGTAGTTTTCTGAAAAAGCCATTTAGGAACATTTTATTAAACCGTATTTATTTATTTTTTTTTTTTTAGAAAAAATGATACACGAGCAGATAAAAACAAAGTCCTAAGGGGATGTTTACATTTTTTTAGCACATTTTTCAGGTTAAAGAACTCGCATAAACAAAAACGCTTCTAATAACGCAATTTTTTTTTTTTGTCTATGCAGTTTTTTTAAGGACACCTGCTTTTGATGCTGTTTTGATGAGGTTTTTTTATGCGGTTTCTCGGTGTGATCTGGGGTGTATATTTACCACAATGAAAAAATGATAAAACCTTGATTTACACATGGAAAACATTTCAAAGAATTTACATGATGCTTTTTCTACCAAACAACACGTGTTGGGAGCTTATTTGAAGTATTTCCTCATCTTGGTTTTAGCGCTGCATTTGTGCCAAACTACGTCAACAACCGTCTATGAACAAGTTTTCCTTGTGACAGTTTATATAATTTTCTTTCACTTTTTTGATAATGCAGAATATGCAATAATTCAGCAATGACCAGGTCCCCTCGATTATCAGATTACGTTTTGTACTAGACAGTTAGCACACATAATGACACTTAATATATTTCTACCTTGCAGTTCAGTGACCCTGTAGGGTACGTTCCCATGTGCCAAAAAAACCGCAGATATTCCACTGCGTAATCGCTTGTGTAAAATCTGCTGAAATCTACTATGCTAGCATTGTGCATAAGATTTTAAGAAATGCCATGCACTAGCAGTGAAACATATCTACAGTGTAAATTGATAAGAGCTGTTGATTTGAGACCAACAGGATGTCATTGCTGATCTCATCAGATCTTTTTCATGTGGATTCCTCGATGAATCTGGATAATAAAGCTCCGCAAAAGCGCTCAAAATCCATTGCTGGGCATGAAGTCTTCTGTCACTTATTTCTGCCGCTTCAGAGAGTCCGAACCCTGAAGCGGTTAAAAGACAGGACCGATCCATTCTTCAGGCTGTCCGCTTTATACACTTGAAAGTATAGAGTACAAGACTTCGGCGTCGCCGCAAGAACATCAGCAAAACCACCAGTGAAACCACTTCAGGAAAATTACCACCAGCATTTTTCTGAAGCTGTTTTGCTTGGGAAAATTCAGCGTTGGCTTCTAAAAGATGCCGTGTGCAGCTACTTTATAGAGATTTGCACTACAGCTAGTATATAACATCACTTCCTATTGATGGGGGTTCAAATGCTACCCCCCACAATCCTCAGTAAAAAAAAATTGTCCTCAGGGTATGTGCACACGGCGTCTTCTTCAGGCGGCTTCACCCAGAATCTGCCTGAAAAAGAGCCCCAAATGCGCCCCATAAAATGAAGAAAATGAACAGCAGAGAAATATATCCACAGTGTAAATTGACCAGAGCTGTGGAATTGATATTGTTGTGCACATGTTTAGGCAGGGGCCCACTTCCATCTCCAAAGCCGCTTCTGTCATAGACAGAACTATTCGACTGCAGGGGCCCATATACTTCTCTTGGACAAGGGCCCTTGTCTACCTGTGTCCACCTGACTCTGTTAAAAAGAAGTTGGGCGCCTTCTGCTAAGAAGCTGCCTGCTTTGTATACCTGAAAACATAGGAAAAAAAGATGCCGGTGACAGAACTGCCGCAAGATCAAGAGCAAAATCACCAGTGAAGCTGCTTCAGGAAAACTCGGCGAGTGGGCAGGCATCTAAGAGACTCCATGTGCACATACCCATTGTGGTAAATTGACTCACTCAGCTGCTCAAAGAGGTAGTCACCTTTACACTTTCCGTTTAAGTTTACAACTGGTTTATTAAAACCGTACTGCATAAACCAATCCAAAATTAGGTAAATAAAAACAGCCCTTCTGGCATAATGGGAAAAACAAAATAGCATACAGTACAGTCCATGTGGCTGCGGGGATCCGCCCACTCGAGGGAACAAAAACAAGGTTCAGATCCCTTTAATACGAGCACAGCTTTGGAGCTCTCATCTCCAGACACAATGAACACTGAGTCCAAAGGCTTCACATTTACCTTCTTGATCACCTGGGGTGGAAATATGGTGAATAGCCTCCCACCCGCTCTTCTGCTGTTCACAAAAACCCAGCCCTTAATATGACCGATCAACCCCTCTCAGCACTTAGTATGCTGGAGCATTTTTCCAAGTTCATTACTGAGGCTAACATCCCAAGTGACACATATCTCCCCTCCAGTATTTTACTAGTGACCTTCTCACACCTCATAGAGACTTTCATTATAGCTAGTATATACCATAACTTCGTATTGATGGAGATCCAAATGCTGCCCTCCATAATCCTCAGTAAAAAGAAAAAACAATGTGCAGGAAAAATCAGAACTGAAGTTCCCTAAACAGCGGACAGGTTGGAGCGCTGGCCTCCAACAGTTTTCAGGATCAGTAGGGGTGCCGGACTTCAAAGATGGGTATATCCCTTTCCCAATAAAGGCAACCTCCTCCGAAGCCTTTAATGGTTTTCCACCTACCCTGAGCTACTTAGCATTGTAAACAGCAGTAACCACAACCTACAGCACAGAGGGTAATGTTGCATTCAGGGCTGTGGAGTCGGTGTCCATTTTGGTGGAGTCGGAATTGGAGTCGGTAAAAAATGGACCAACTCCAACTCCTAAAATATATAATAAATTGGGTACAATAGTTCAATGCAGTTTGTGGGGAATATTTTTTTCATAAGAAATGTCCAATAAATATCTGTCCTATTCCTGATCTAAGGGTCTAGACTTTTAGCTGAAATTAATCTGTGCTACAGTAAATTTTATCACTTAAACATGAGCCATGTATGAGGGAGTCGTGGAGTCGGAGTTAGAGTCAGTGTCATGGAAATTGAGGAGTCGGAGCTGGAGTTGGAGGTTTGACTTACCGACTCCACAGCCCTGGTTGCATTGTTCCTGTATATGACTTGTCATCGCTATAGACTGCTTATGATGTTTGTATGACTTTTAGATGATGCTATGCATGTATGTAAATGTGTGAGCACACATATCTGTCTCGATGCCACAGCAGTCATTCATCATCATTAACTTCATTTCATTTCAGCAAGCTGACTTTGTTGGCAAGCAAGCTCTGAAGGAAATCAAGGAAAAGGGGCTTCAGAGGAAACTGGTGTATCTCACCTTGGAAACAGATAATGTTGATCCTGAGGGAAATGAGAGCATCTGGCACAATGGGAAGGTGAGAAGAATGTAATCATAGCAAGTGAATTGGAAATCTTCTCATAGTCCATAGAAACCTGAACTGTGCACAGGAGCTGAACTATGACATCCAGTAATTTCAAGCCGCAAAAACTCAAATAATAACACCACTCGTAATCTGTCGCTTGGTCATGTTAACTAAAACCCATTCTACATATTTTCAGGAAACTCCATTCAAAATTGATAATGTACCCTGATGTACATACAATGTATCCACTGTATCAATATGTTCTAGTAGTTTCTCGGGATACAGTATATTGACTACAATGTTCCCATGTCTGGATAAGTGATCTAGTGTCACGCTCCACTTCCAAGAAGTGTCATAATTACTATGGGGGGCATTAAAATTACATTTCCATTCCATCCTTACCCAGTCAATTCCCACTCTTCAAAATACCTTTTATACCATTCTGCCAACCCTTTATACTATTATTGGCTAATCAAAAATGGCTGATATTGGTTTTCCTCAGAGGTGTAACCTTATATTGAGTCTATTCAAAACAAGCACAGGCGCTCGGCGCACCTTTTAGCATGGCCAAAAAGTTCAATGCACCTTCTCTCTTAAGGCTCTTTCAGATGTCCATGATCATCGGTCTGATCTCGGACTGCAATTCACGGACTGGCTGAGCGTCTCTCGACACGAGCGTGACAGCTTCATATATTTCTATGAGGCTGTCACGCTCCATTCAGGAGATGCGTGGTCAGTCCGTGCCTTGTTATTCGAGGTCGGACTGATGATCGTGGACATCTGAAAAAGTCCTAACTTTGTTTTCCATCAATATTCACCCCTTTAAATTGATTGACGGCTTTAGTTTTAAAGGAAGCAGAGATGGATGGGAAAAAAGTAGGTGGGAAGGTACACTGAACTGTGTGGTCACGCCAAAATTTGTAACAGGGCCCCCAACCACTGTGTGCACTTTATAATGCTGCTGTCTTCTCATGTGGCAAATGAGACATCGGGCGCCTAAGACACCAAACAAATATGAGGGCTATCTCTGAGCCACTTATAACTACACCCCTGCTGGTCTCACTATGAGGCAGATCTTTAACATAGAGATGGCTTCCCTCTGCATTTCCACATAGAAAAGTGCCAACAGGAACTGTGCCATTGCTTACCTGTTCTTGCTTTTGTTTTTTATTCTGTGGTGCAGAGCAGAATTAGTGATTAGGTTGAGAGGACTATGTCAGATCCTGCCATCAGGCTGGCGGGTCGGATCCTGTTGTCAGGTCAGATCCTGCCGTCGGGCTGGCGGGTCGGATCCTGCCGTCGGGCTGGCGGGTCGGATCCTGCCGTCGGGCTGGCGGGTCGGATCCTGCCGTCGGGCTGGCGGGTCGGATCCTGCCGTCGGGCTGGCTAGTTCTTTCCCTCAGACTGGTCAGATTCTACTCTGGAAATCCTGGTCCTTGCTAAGGCTTTATTGCAATGTATGCAAAAGGTATTAGAAGGCAACACAATGGGTCTAGGAAATTACATTTATTTTAATCTATGTAATAGATGAGTAACTTTTTAGATACTCTTTCTTATGTTTTAATATCATTTTCAGTTATCTCCATTGGTGTTTTTTTTTCTAAAGATAAAATTATGTTTTAGAACAGAGGGTATCTATATTGGATGTGTTTTGCTTCCCAATTTCTCACTGTTTGAACTTGTCTTCAGATTCCTGTTGTAACTTAACAAGATATTTAACCTACCGGAACCCAGTGCAGCATACAAAATAGGGGTTAAAGCTGAGATAATATCCAATGCCCATAGACCAGATGGAGGGCTTTGTAGCAGTAAATGCAACACTGAGACAGCTTGAGATCAATGTGACACATCTATTTAGCTCAGTTAAACGTGGTTCATTTTGTAGAACCGGCAAGTATAGTGGGATTCATTGGTAAGGTAATTAAACGTGATTTTCTGACTTCTGATGTACAAGTGAGAGCAGGCTGGCAACGTGATGTTCTTTATTCAAGGACCAAGGAATAAGTTTTAAGTTTCCAAAGTCGCCTCACAGTCAGATGCACAGCAGAAACTAAATTGTGTTAAGGTAGATGGGTGAAAGTTTTTTCCTTATTTTTCACTACTTCTTTATCTTATGGATATATTTAAAAAAAAAACACAAAAATCATACACATATACATTAGTACATATAATGCTGTATTCATGAATCCCTAATATAGCAAATCATATGATCCCAGCATCAGATAAAGGTTTCACATATGGTATTTTAAACTCTGATCATAGTGAGACACGCATAGATAATAATTGGCCTCATGGGATAATTTGAGCTGCATATTCCAGATGTCTGGGATCTATGGGTCCCAAATATGATCGACTGTATAAGGGCCCATTTTCCATTACAGAACAGAATATTCTTTTTGATAAATTATACAAAAAATTGCCATTTCACTCAAAAACATGTATATACAATATACAGTGAAACAGCAATAGGGGTCACAGGGCAACATGGTCCCCCACACCACTACTAAAAGCTGCCGCTCCATGCAGGCGAGAAGACCAGACCCTACCCTCGGGCTGGCGGCTCAGACCCTACCCTCGGGCTGGCGGCTCAGACCCTACCCTCGGGCTGGCGGCTCAGACCCTACCCTCGGGCTGGCGGCTCAGACCCTACCCTCGGGCTGGCGGCTCAGACCCTACCCTCGGGCTGGCGGCTCAGACCCTACCCTCGGGCTGGCAGGTCAGATCCGTTTTTAAAGAGTCACTGGGCCTTGCAGACTGTACTGATTGCAAAAAAATCCTACATAAAAAGGTACAAAACATGAAAAAAAAACAGTAGAGTACATTCAAGCTGTGCAGCCAAACTTCATTTTATGCCGTCATTTTACAAAAATTGTAGAAAACCAGGATATATTCAGAAAAACAGGTGAAATCATAAGACCAATTCAGACATGGCAAATTTGTTCCAGATCTGCATCGAAATCCGGTTATAAAATAAACATCATTTACATGTATTTTATTTTATCAAACCCAATAGACATGCAATAAAAAATACGCAGGAAGATGATGCGATTTTCAAAAATTTGTAGAATTACCCTTTGCAATATGGGGTAAAATAAGTGCATGTGGTTTGTGGCCAAAATAAGCATAGTTCCTGAATATGATGGACTGGCTAAAATAAGGACATTATAATGTAAGCGAAAATAAGCTTTTTCCTGCAGATTCTCTAATGAAATTGTCTGAAATGTTCTTCCTCAGGTTGTTGGTAACACCACATCTGGAACCTTTAGTTACTCCACCAACAAGAGCTTGGCTTTTGCCTACGTGCCTATAGAGTTGAGTGCGACTGGACAAAAACTGGAGGTGGAACTTCTTGGCAAACATTATTCCTCTACAGTTATACAAGAACCACTTGTGTTCACAGAACCAACCAGGAGCCAACTGCAGAAAAAAGGAGAAGGGGCCAAAGTGTAACTACAAGCAGCGTTGTCATTACGAGGACCTCACCGTGAAGGCGGCGTCTATTGCACCTGCGGTGTCACTTCTGGCGATATGATATTTTTTTGAGAGAAATGTAAAAATAATACAAAGGATCAGCGGCAGCAGGAGTTATACAGGTCTTAAAGGGATTATCTAGTGCCTTTCTCTATCGCATAGGACAGGTACACAATACTTGCCAACCGTGCTTAAATCTTGCCTATACCTGGTAGGTGGCCATCAACGCCACATCAGCTGCTCCCACCCTACCGCCTGAGGAGGTGAGAAGTGCCAGATAATCCCTTTAAGAACATACAATTGAATAGCTATATAGCTATGTTTTTGGATCTTTAGTTATAGGCTCCTATGAATGAATCTATTTTAATACATTTTCTGTGAAATATGGATTTACGATGCAGGGCCTGAGGGGAAAGGCCACTAAAGAAACCTCCTTTAGGTCCAATATCAGGTATAACAGTGTACCAGGTTTTCTTGGAGTGCCTCTGATAGTAAACCAACTACAGTTTACACAAACAGAAAAAATGGTGAGCTAGTATTGATGCTTAGATCAGCCTTATACTATGGGTGCCAAATCCCACTGGTGAAGATCAGCAATCTTGAAGAAAAATGAGAAAAATTGGTACTGGTAAATAAATCTTTACTTTGGATACATTTAAAAAAGTATTCACATATGGTAGAAGAAACAAACGCATTTAATACGCTGTAAATGCAAGATATCTGACATAAAATATATTGAATTATAATACCAAATTTGTACGTTTTCGTATTTTTTTTATTAATTGGATTGTGCATACGTTGTTAGTAACTTGGTAACGAACCTGAACTCCTCATCTTTCCTCCATCCCACTTATCTCCCCTACCTGATCTATCTATCACAATAAATGACCTCACGGTTTCCCCTGTACCGGAAAACCGCAGACTCAGAGTAGCCCTTGACTCTGCCTTGTCCTTCAAACAGCACATCCAAGCTCTTACAACCTCCTGCCACCTCCAACTCAAAAGTATTTTCAGAATCTGTCCCTTCCTCAACCCTGAATTTACCAAAATGTTAGTGCATGCCCCCATCTTCTCCTGTCTTGACTACTGCAATATCTTCCTCTGTGGCCTCCCTGCCAACACTCCCACACCTCTCCAGTCTATCCTTAATGGGGTTGTACACTACCAGGACAACCCCTTGTTGATCTAAATGTTTGGCTCTGATAAAATGAAAAAGCCTATACTCACCTCCCGTGAGTTCCAGCGGTGTCTGCACTCGCTCTCCCCGGTGCTCTTGTGCGGTTGTTGTGACACGTGAGCCCGGCGCCCAATCAGTGCTGGCGTCTGTTTCTCCACCTTCTGACAAATTGATCATGTAGAGGAAGTCCGGGCTGCAGCTGATCTCTGACTTCCTCTTTATGTTCAATTTGTATGAAGACAGGGTCAGTGACACCAGCGCTGATTGGGCGCCAGGCTCATGTGTCACAACAACCGCACGAGAACCCCGGGACCTTGAGTGCCGACACCACTGGAACAGTGCAGGCACAGGAGGTGAGTAGAAGTTTTTTTTATTTTATCGGGCCCAAGCTTGTGGTATGACAAGGAGTTGTCCAAGTAGTGGACAACTTCTTTAATTCCACTGCCCGACTAATCCACCTCTCTCCACTCTACTCCTCCACTTCTCCCTTCTGCAAATCTCTTCATTGGCTCCCAATTCCCCACCGTATCCATTTCAAACTACTAGTATTGACCCACAAAGCCGTCAATAATCTGTCTGTGCCATATATGTCTGAACTAATGTCCCGATATCTCCCCACATGTAATCTCCGGTTCTCCTAAGACCTCCTCCTCTCCTTCACACTCAAAGGTTCCTGACCAAATTGCCCCCAAGAACTCCTCCCGAGTATCCCCCATCATCTGGAATTCTGAGCCCCAACACATCCGATTATCTACCACATTCAGAACTTTCAGATGGAATTTGAAAACTCATATCTTCAAGGAAACTTACAGCCTGCCATGACCCCGCTGCCACTTCACCACCACTGGAGCTGCTGCAAATGCCCCCAACCTACTGTCTCTTTTCCCATTATGCAGTAGACTGTAAGCCCACAAGGGCAGGGCCCTCTCCCCACTGTACCTGTCTGTCATTGTTAGTTTGGTCACCGTGTTTTATATATTTATCCTGTATGTAACTCCTTCTCATGTACAGCACCATGGAATCCATGGCACTCTAATAATAAGTAGTAATAACAACTTGTTTTTTTTCCTTTTTTGTATTGATCTAAACTGTTTAAACATTTTGTGCTAATTTAAGAGTTCTTTCAGGAGTTTAAAAATTGGGCAACAAAGAATGTAAAATAATGAAATGAGTAGAATGTATTTATTTTTTTCTTGCTTTTATAGTGCCATTAATTCCACAGCCATCATCACCACTGTCCCCAATGGGGCTCACAATTTCAATTCCTGATCAGTTTTTTGAGCGTGGGAGGAAACCAGAGAACCCGGAGGAAACCCACGCATACAAACTTCTTGCAGATGTTGCCTTTGGTGGGATTTTAACCCAGGACCCCAGCACTGCAAAGCAACAGTGCTAACCACTGAGCCACCGTGCTGCCTATTAACACCTTAAATTTCCTGCGGCTACACTCTGGTGGTCCAAGAAGAAAGGTTGTCCAGTTTCTTAGTCACGTGACCACTGCAGCCAATCACTGGCCTTACTTTACATGTATGGCACAATATTGCTGGGGCCACTGAATTGGACCACAGGAGTCGGAGTGCAAGAGTCACAGGAATTCAAGGGGTATTATTTCATTAGCTTACAACGGTGTTCCCCCCCAACCTGCAACTCCCATCATGCCCTGACAACGTGCACAGACCACCATTTTAGAAAATTCCTTACTAATTTCAAAAATGTATCTTGAACAGTATTTAAGATATAGAATAAAGATACAGAGCTGAGTGGTTACACTGGGCTTGTCAGTTACCAACAGGAACAGTTTCTTAACATATTTCACAATATAAGGTCTCATTCAGATGTCCGTGATTTTTTTTATGTACATGAAAGCATGGATCATTGTTCCTCAGTGTTTGGTCCGTGTGTCACTCTTTTATCAGTGTTTTGGATCTGAGTCTCATCAGTGTTTGGTCGGTGTGACAGTTTTTACTATTAGTGATTTTTCACTAATGTAAAAAAAAAAATTGCAAAGCTTCTCCTATCCATTCCAATGTTAATCACGACAGCACATGAATTGCACACTGATGCTATCTGTGTGCTCTTCATGATTTTCATGGACCCTTAGACTTGTAAAGGTAAATTTCATCCATGTTGCGGATCAAAAATTAACATGTCTACATGATTTTTTTTTATTTTTTTTGCTGAACTTACAGCCCCAGAGACTATTATAAGTATGTATTTATCTATGAAAAACATGGAAACACTGACATCTGAATGAGGCATTTCAGCAAGAAGGGGCAGGAATTAGCAAGCTGGCAATGTCATTCTCTTAAACCAGGGCATCTCAGCTGGTACATACCCTTAATACAGACTGGAAGTGGTTCTCTTACAATATTCAAGGCTGCCTCTATTCATGCATGATCGCAGACCCAATAGTAACTGCAGTTCAAAGCAGATATAGGGCTCTGGTGGTGGTCCATAACTGACCCTTCAGCTCTCACGGTCACTACTTGGCAGGCCCAACTCCAACCACTGACCTTCCCCACTGGTTCTAGTTCAGGACAGATGCGCCTTGGCTGTGTGACACTTTGCCCAATACAGTCACTGCCACAATGTATTGCTATCTTACCAAAAGGCATGCTAAGCTATCTCCATATATAACATAGTGCCACCTAGAGCGGAGCATGTGTGGCTTAACTGTCACAACTCTGTTGTCGGGTATCCCGGGGCCGGGGGCTCCTTCCCTGTCCCTAGCGCTAGGGGAGCCCCAGTGTCACGAGTGTGTCAGGTGTGACAGTCGTTCTGGATCCAACTGTAGAAGGTCATTGCGCTTGGCTCTGCAAGCACCTTCTTGATCTTTTTCATCTCTTTAGTGTAGTGACATCCTTCTGCCTCTAGGACCTAGCAGTGACCTCCACCTTCTGCTGCTAATTGACATACCCTTGCTGGATGTTTAAATACCTTCAGTCTCTCCAGAGAGTCGCCGGTGATAGCTCTATTTTATCGGTCGTCCATGACAGCACCCAAGGAGAGAGGGATCCGCCCTCCGAGGACAGGGAACCATCAGGCTTTAAAAGGGGCGGTTTCTCTCCCCATGTCAGTTGGTTATCTGTCCTTGAAAGGGGAGCCTCAGGAACGGCGGTTCCAGAAGATTGCGCTTTTTTTTTTTTCCCCTTTGAATGTACCTGCTGGGTGCGGACGCGGGGTAGGCCCGATCGGGCCCCGTGGCTCCAGGCACCAGGGTTGCGACTCCTGGTCCGGAGGAGGCTGACGGTCCCTCTGGATGAAGTTACCCGGTGGTGCCATGCTGTGGTGGGCATCCCCCTGTGCACACGCCTGGCCGGCCGGAAGAGGCGGGTCAGGTGATGAGTGCGCCGGACTTCCAGACCCATGACGTCACGCGCGGCGGCGGCGGCCCTGATTGGCGGCCGCCGTGTCTCGGGCATTCGCATGTCAGGGGGCGTCCCCGATGACTAGTGCTCCGGTCTTGTGACTCGCCCGGACTTCTGGGTTCAAGCTAGGAGGTGGGCTGCAGGAAGTGGTGATGGAGCGGTGCCTTAGTGCTCCATCCAACTGCTGCTGTGTTATTGCTCCAAAAACAGCACTCCTTTTCAGCAGCCATGAGCGGCACGGAGGCTCCAGGAGAGATGGGGTCCCAGAAGAGGACGCACCACAGTGGCAGTGTAACGGGTCTGGGAGGTGGAACCTCTGAGCAACTATACAAAGGGGCTGTCCTTGTAAGGAAGCGGGTGGCTCCCAGGGAAGGTGGGCAGGTAGTCACGGCTAGTGACGGGGACAGTCTCTGGGTAGAAGGTCAGGAGGTCACGGCAGGTGACGGGGACAGTCTCTGTGTAGAAGGGCAGGAGGTCACGGCAAGTGACGGGGACAGTCTCTTGACAGGCGGGTGGTCATGGCAAGTGACGGCAGAGCCTCCAGGTAGGCTAGCAGGCAGGTAGCAGGTGGGCGCTCCCAGGTGAGCGGGCAAGAGTCTCTGGACAGGCAGGTGATCACAGCAAGTGACGGCTAAGCCTCCAGGTAGGCTAGCAGGCAGGTAGCAGGTGGACGCTCCCAGGTGAGTAGGCAGGTGGCCACAGCAAGTGACGGCTAAGCCTCCAGGTAGGCTAGCAGGCAGGTAGCAGATGAGCGCTCCCAGGTGAGCAGGCAAGAGTCTCTGGACAGGCAGGTGGTCACGGCACGTGACGGCAGAGCCTCCAGGTAGGCTAGCAGGCAGGTAGCAGGTGAGCGCTCCCAGGTGAGCGGGCAAGAGTCTCTGGACAGGCAGGTAGTCACGGCACGTGACGGCAGAGCCTCCAGGTAGGCTAGCAGGCAGTTAGCAGGTGAGTGCTCCCAGGTGAGCGGGCAGACTGATCCATAGACAGACTGGCAGGGCTGGTAGGCAGACTGTCGGACCGCAGGAATGCAAGCAGATAGACAAGTATCAGGCAGGTATCAAGCAGGAATCTGGCAGGTATCTGGTAACGGAACCTGAGGACTGAAGCAGAGTTGAAAGGCTTTGCAACAGCATTGCTCGGGCACCTCCATTTTGGAGGAGGTGCCTTATATATGGTGAAGTCCTCCGGCCATTGGCCGGGGACTCCTTGGGACAGCGCGCGCAGCCCCTTTAAGAAAGAGGGAGCGCGCGCACTCCCTAAGCACAGAGGCCGGGAAGCAGCGCGCGCTGCCAGCAGAGCGGGAGGAAGCCGCCGGGCACGGAGCGGAGAGGTGAGGGGAACAGCGTCCCTGCCTAGCAGGAGGCAGGGACGCCGACGCTACAGGCAGTCATTCTTCTCGCGAGACCTCCAGAGGTGATTTGTCACAGGACAAGGGTCCTGCTCCAGCTTCGACGAAGAAAAAAACTGGGAAATCAATGGCTAAATCTAAACTCTTGCAAGGTAGGCTCTGTGAGTGTGAGCTCCCTGTCACCTGGGCTAAGAAATTATACAGAGCCTGTATAGAACAGACAATTACGGAGGAGTCGCCAGGTTTTGCTTCCAGCCTGCAATCCCTAATTAGGTCTGAAGTTAAGAATACCTTTAAGACTTTTTCTCAGGGAAAACAGCTGTCTTCTTCTTCTAAAGTGCCCCCCCCAGCCCTTAGAGGATTCAGATAGATCAGAAGGAGAGTGTGGGTCCTCGGGGTCATCCTCAGCATCTTCTTCAGATGAAGACTACAGTGGACGCCACTGTTTTCCAGTTAAGGAAGTGGGTAATCTTATCAAAGTCATCCGTTTCACAATGGGGATTGAAGAAGAGAAGGCACAACCATCTAAGTTGGATTTAATGTTCGGGGGGTTGGAGCAGAAAAAACGGCGCCCTTTCCCCTTAGATGAAAGAATCCATGCTCTCATAACCAGAGAGTGGCAGAAGCCAGATAGGAAAGGCGCTCCAATGGCCTTTATGAAACGCAAATATCCCTTTGAGGAAGCTTCTTGCTCCTCTTGAGATAAAGCTCTGAAATTAGATGTAGCCATTGCAAAAACCTCAAAGAGATATGCTCAATCATTTGAAGATCCAAAGTCTCCTAGACAAGGCTGTACTAGTTCAGGTTCCGACCCGGGAGGAGGGGAGAGGGTATTACTCTCCCCTCTTCCAGGCAAGGAAACCAGATGGTTCTTTCAGAACTATCCTAAACCTAAAGGACCTGAACAATTATCTGGAGGTTCCTACTTTCAAAATGGAATCAATTGGGTCTGCAATAAAATTGCCCTTTCCAGGCTGCCACATGGCAGTCCTGGACTTGAAAGACGCATACTACCATATTCCCATATGTGTCCAGTCCCAACAGTTCCTCTGGGTAGCGATTCAGGTGGGTTCAATAGTCAGACATTTTCAGTATCTGGCCCTTCCGTTTGGCATCGCGATCACCCCTCGAATCTTCACCAAGGTAATATCGGAGGTATCAGCTCGTCTTTGGGAGAAAAGTTCTGATTATGCCATATCTGGACGATTTTCTGATAGTTGGAAGGTTGGCTCATCATTGTTCAGAGCAGGTTCAACAGGTCCTCGAAATGTTGCAAAATCTGGGATGGCTTATCAACATGGACAAATCAAGATTAACTCCAAATTTTTCAAGGTCTTACACTGGACTCAAACATTCAAGAGTGTCTCCTTCCACCAGACAAAGTGGAGAGGATCCAGACGTTAGTATTAAAGGCCGTAGACTTTCCGACTATGACTCTTAAGGCGGGCCATGTCTCTCCTAGGGTCTCTCACGGCGTGCATACCAGGAGTCCGTTGGGCTCAGGTCCATACCAGGACTCTATGTTACGGGTCCGGGTGGTGGAACCTCTGTGCCGAGGTGCAAGGAGGGACCCAGAGGGGCGTGTCTAAGTATCAACCCGAACCGACCCTGGTCGGACGGCAGCAAACGACACCGTGACCAGGGAGGATCCGGGCTGAGGGACCAGGTGCTTCTCTGGGGACGACCTTGTAAGAGAGCAGGTGGCTCCCACGGGTCAGATGGCTGGGACTGACCGGTATGACGGATGGACACGGCAAGCAGGCAGAAGTCTCTGGTAGCTGACAGGTGGTCACAGCACGTGACAGCAGAGCAGGTAGTAGTCTCTAGGTTTACCAGGCAGGTGGTCACAGCAAGTGACGGCTGAGCCTCCAGGCAGGCTGGCAGGAAACAGGCGGGCGCTCCCAGGTGAGCGGGCAGACCGACAAGGCAGGTAACAGGCAGGAAACAGGTGGGCGCTCCCAGGTGAGTGGGCAGACGGACACAGCAGGTAACAGGCGGATGCTCCCTGGTGAGCGGACTGGCAGACAGGGCAGGTAACAGGTGAGCGCTCCAGGTGAGCAGGCTGGCAGGCTCGACAGGTAACGGGCAGTTAACAGGCTGGCAGGCAGGATGAGGAGTCAGGCTAGCAGCGGGACCTGAGGGCTGAAGCAGAGATCAGAAACTGTGCAACAACTTTGCTCGGGCACCTCCATTTTGGAGGAGGTGCCCTATATATGGGAGGACCCTCGGCGATTGGCCGGGGACTCCTTAGAAGACGGCGCGCGGCCCCTTTAAGGGGGGGGAGCGCGCGCGCACCCTAAGCACAGTGCCCGGGGGACTGCGTGCGCAGACAGCAGGCTGAGGAGAGCGGGGCGAGAGGGACGGCGTCTCTGCCCGGCAGGAGGCAGAGACGCCGAAGCTACAGGAATGCGCGCGCCGACAGCAGGCTGGGAAGGAGAGCGGGGAGCGAGGAGGTGAGAGGGACAGACGCCGATGCTACAGTACCCTCCCCTCCTTTACGCCCCCCCTTTTTTAGGCCAGAAAGGAATTTTTCAAGGAGAAGCGGGGCGTGGATGTACTCCCTGGGTTCCCAAGTTCTCTCCTCAGGGCCAAACCCCCTCCAATCCACCAGAAAAAAAGTTCTCCCTCTTACCCTCTTAGTGGCCAGAATACTCTCTACCTCAAAGACGTCCTCAGCGGAAACCGGAGCAGGGGAAGTACCTGGATTGTTGGAAAAAGAGTTAAAGACAACGGGTTTGAGGAGAGATACGTGGAAGGAGTTGGGAATCCGTAAGATGGCCGGTAGTTTTAACTTGTAGGCCACTGGATTAATTTGCTTGAGGATTTCGAAAGGGCCGATGAAGCGAGGACCTAACTTGTAGGAGGGTATCTTGAGCCGCACATGTTTGGAGGAGAGCCAAACCTGGTCTCCCGGACGGAATTGAGGCGGATCCAGACGTCTCTTATCAGCATATCTCTTCATCCGCTCGGAGGACTGAAGAAGTGCGGACCTAGTACTCTCCCAAATGGTAGAAAACTCGCTGACAAGAGACTCCGCGGCAGGGTTGTCCACAGAAGCAGAGACGGGAAACGGAATCCGGGGGTGTTGGCCATAGACAATAAAGAACGGGGACTTGGAAGAGGATTCGCTCTCGTGGTTATTATAAGAGAATTCGGCCCAAGGAAGGAGGTACACCCAATCAGAATGGTGGGCATTAACAAAGTGCCGGAGGTAGCTGGTAAGGATCTGATTGATCCGCTCCACTTACCATTGGACTGAGGGTGGTAAGCGGAGGAGAAATCCAGGGTGACATCCAGCAGTTTACATGTGACTCTCCAGAAGCGTGAGGTGAACTGAACCCCTCGATCCGACACGATGTGGAGGGGTAGGACATGGAGACGGAAGATATGGCGGATAAAGTCCTTAGCCAGCTCAGGTGCAGACGGGAGACCAGGCAGGGGAATGAAGTGGGCCATTTTAGAAAAGCGGTCTGCGACCACCCAAATGACAGTACACCCGGCAGAAACAGGGAGATCGGTAATGAAGTCCATAGCGATGTGTTGCCACGGGGCAACAGGTATGGGAAGCGGCAGGAGATGACCGGCTGGTAAGTGTCTGGGAACTTTGTTGCGGCCACAAGATGAACAGGCAGAGACGAAGTCTACCACATCCTTACGCAGGGTAGACCACCAGTAATGCCGGGAAATGAGCAGGAAGGTCTTCTTTTGGCCGGCATGGCCAGCTAGTTTAGAAGAATGACCCCAGCGAAGAACCTTCTCACGGTCAGGAACCGCTACGAACGTCTTGCCGGGTGGAAGACGAGTCAAATCCAAGGGGGCCACATTCATCACCTTGGAGGGGTCGATAATGTGCATAGGCTCCTCCTCTTGATCGGAGGACAGGAAGGATCGGGACAAGGCATCAGCTTTGACATTCTTGTCCACCGAGCGGAAATGAAGGATGAAATCGAAGCAGGCAAAAAACAAAGACCACCGGGCCTGACGTGGATTAAGTCTCTGGGCATTTTGGAGATATGCCAGATTTTTGTGATCTGTGTAGATGATCACCGGGTATAGAGCCCCTTCAAGCAGATAGCGCCACTCCTCCAGCGACAATTTGACGGCTAGCAATTCTCGGTCTCCTATGGAGTAATTGCGCTCAGAGGAGGAGAAGATTTTGGAGAAAAAGCCGCAGGTTACCATTCTCCCGGATGAAGACTTTTGGGTGAGCACCGCTCCGGCTCCAGAGGAGGAAGCATCAACCTCCAGGTAGAACTGTTTGTTGCAGTCCGGACGGTGCAGCACAGGGGCAGAGGAGAAGGCTTGCTTCAGGGAAAGGAAGGCCTCCTCAGCTTCGGGTGGCCATACCTTGGGATTTTCTCACTTACGGGTGAGCGCAGATATGGGAGCAGTCCGAGAAGAGAAGTGTGGAATGAAGAGACGATAGTAATTAGCGAAGCCCAGGAATCGCTGTATCGCCTTCAACCCCTCCGGACGGGGCCACTTTAGGACAGCAGAGAGCTTCTCGGGATCCATACGCAAGCCTGTCTGGGAGATAACATAGCCCAGGAATGGAAGAGAGGTCTGCTCAAAAAGGCACTTCTCGTATTTAGCATAGAGGTGGTTCTGCCTGAGCCTAAGCAGGACCTGACGAACATCCCTCCGGTGTGTGGGAAGATCCGGAGAGAAGACCAAGATGTCGTCCAGGTATACCACCATGCAGGAGTAAAGAAGGTCACGGAAGATGTCGTTGACCAGTTCATGGAAGACGGCGGGAGCATTGCAGAGGAAGAAGGGCATCACACGATACTCATAGTGTCCGTCCCGGGTATTAAATGCCGTTTTCCACTCGTCTCCTTGACGGATACGGACCAGGTTATACGCTCCACGTAGATCCAGCTTGGAAAAGATCCTGGTGCCTTTTAAGGCGATCAAATAACTCAGAGATGAGCGGCAGGGGGTATTTATTTTTAACCGTGATCTGATTGAGTCCTCTATAGTCAATACAGGGGCGTAGCGAGCCATCCTTTTTTTTGACAAAGAAGAAACCGGCTGCAGCCGGGGAAGTAGACTTCCGGATGAATCCCCTAGCCAGATTCTCCTCTATGTACCCAGACATGGCCCGGGTTTCAGCCGCAGACAACGGATAAATACGCCCACGGAGTGGAGTGGCGCCAGGTACCAGGTCGATCGGGTAATCATATGGCCTATGAAGTGGCAATGTCTCTGCTTCCTTTTTACCGAAGACGTCAGCATAGGGCCAGTAAGGAGCCGGAAGACCGGGTAAATTAGCTGGGGTAGGTGGTGGACGAACCGGACGAACTGGCACCAGGCAGGTCTTATGGCAGGCCGGCCCCCACGGGAGTACTTCACCGGATTGCCAGTTCAACACGGGTTCATGTGTCTGGAGCCAAGGTAGGCCTAGCAATAAGGAGTGGGAGAGTCCGGGTAGCACATGGAAGGAGATTACCTCAGAGTGCAGCATTCCCACCTGCAGGGTTATGGGTTCCGTGACGAGCAGGATGGTCACCGGAAGGAGTCTTCCATCCACGGAGGCGACTGACAATGGTTCAGCCAGAGACTTGGTAAGAATGCGGTATTTCTCAACCAGGGACTGGGAAATGAGGTTTCCAGCGGCTCCAGAATCCAGGTGGGCGAGTTCAAAGTGACGGTTCTCTCCCCAGGAGATAGAGACAGACAAAGTCAGGGACGGAGAGGGCTTACTTTTGTCTAGGGCGACCTCTCCGAGCGGTCCTAGACACTGGAGTTTCCCGGCCTCTCCGGGCAGGAACGGATCAGGTGCTCCTTACTGCCACAATAGAAGCAGCTCCCCTCGGCTCGGCGTGACTCTTGGCGAGATTTGACCATCTTGGTCTGGTCGATCTGCATGGGCTCGGGTAAGTGCGCCCGGGGAGTGACAGAAGAGGAGACAGGTCTCTGGAAAGTAGGAGCAAGGCGGGGAAACCTTCTCTCACGGGTGGTCTCTTTGGTGCGCTCTTGAAACCGGATGTCAATCCGGGTAGCCAGCGACACCAGGTCATCCAGGGTGGTAGGAAAGGCCCTCCCAGAAGACGGACACCAGGGCCTCGTTATCCCAGGCAAGCTCAGAAGCGAGGGTGCGGAACCGTATGGCATATTGGCCCACGGTGAGACTCCCTTGGCGGAGACGTAGCAGAGAGGAGGCTGATGAGGTCTTATGTCCCGGTTCATCGAAGACTCTCTGGAAAGCAGTGAGGAAAGACGACAGGTCGGACACCAGGGGGTCCCCTTTCTCCCACAGGGGGTTAAGCCATGCCAGTGCCTCTCCAGTGAGATGGGACATGATGAATGCCACTTTGGCCCGGTCGGAGATAAACTGATGAGCCAAGAGTTCAAAGTTCAGGGTGCACTGGTTTATGAAGCCCCGAGCTAGAGTGGGGTCGCCTCTGAAATGAGGAGGTGCAGAAAGCAGGGGTCCAGGGCAGGATGCCATGGTATTGGTGGGCAGCGGCGCTGCCGGGGTGCGAGTCGTGCGACTAGCGGTGGTTACTGGTGGAACAGTCAGTGTGTCCAGGCGGGAGTTGACACTCTGGAGGTGGTTCAGGATGGATTCCAGTTGGGATCTCTGACGGGAGACTTCGTGGTATAGGTCAGAGAGCGAGGGAGTTTGGGTGCCACCGGGTTCCATGGCCCGAGCAAACTGTTACGGGTCCGGGTGGTGGAACCTCTGTGCCGAAGTGCAAGGAGGGACCCAGAGGGGCGTGACTAAGTATCAACCCGAACCGACCCTGGTCGGACGGCAGCAAACGACACCGTGACCAGGGAGGATCCGGGCTGAGGGACCAGGTGCTACTCTGGGGACGACCTTGTAAGAGAGCAGGTGGATCCCACGGGTCAGATGGCTGGGACTGACCGGTATGACGGATGGACACGGCAAGCAGGCAGAAGTCTCTGGTAGCTGACAGGTGGTCACGACACGTGACAGCGGAGCAGATAATAGTCTCTAGGTTTACCAGGCAGGTGGTCACAGCAAGTGGCGGCAGAGCCTCCAGGCAGGCTGGCAGGAAACAGGCGGGCACTCCCAGGTGAGCGGGCAGACCCACAAGGCAGGTAACAGGCAGGTAACAGGCGGGCGCTCCCAGGTGAGCGGGCAGACCGACAAGGCAGGTAACAGGCAGGTAACAGGTGGGCGCTCCCAGGTGAGCGGGCAGACGGACACAGCAGGTAACAGACGGATGCTCCCAGGTGAGAAGACAGACAGACAGACAGGGCAGGTAACAGGCGGATGCTCCCAGGTGAGCGGACTGGCAGACAGGGCAGGTAACAGGCAGGTAACAGGTGAGCGCTCCAAGTGAGCAGGCTGGCAGGCTCGGCAGGTAACGGGCAGATAACAGGCTGGCAGGCAGGACGAGGAGTCAGGCTAGCAGCGGGACCTGAGGGCTGAAGCAGAGATCAGAAACTGTGCAACAACTTTGCTCGGGCACCTCCATTTTGGAGGAGGTGCTCTATATATGGGAGGACCCTCGGCGATTGGCCGGGGACTCCTTAGGACGGCGCGCGCGGCCCCTTTAAGAGGGGGGAGCGCACGTGCGCCCTAAGCACAGTGCCCGGGGGACTGCGCGCGCAGACAGCAGGCTGAGAAGGAGAGCGGGGAGCGTGGTGAGAGGGACGGCGTCTCTGCCCGGCAGGAGGCAGAGACGCCGAAGCTACAGGGCTGCGCGCGCCAACAGCAGGCTGGGAAGGAGAGCGGGAAGCGAGGAGGTGAGAGGGACGGCGTCTCTGCCTGGAAGAAGGCAGAGACGCCGATTGCTACACTCTACAGTGGGATATTCTAGTGAATCTGGAATTCCTACGCCAAAATCTAGAAAGCAAGCTGACTCTGCAACCAGCTACGCTGGAGTCTGTCCGCTGGTGGTTGGACGGTTCAGTACTGTCCACGGGAGACCCCTGGTGGTCCCCAGCTGCAAAGATAGTCACAACCGATGCCAGTCCTTCGGGATGGGGAGCCCACTTAGATCAGCACATACTTCAGGGAGGTTGGTCAGGTTCTTTAAAAACCACCATGACAGCACCCGGTACCAGGTCGATCGGGTAATCATATGGCCTATGAAGTGGCAATGTCTCTGCTTCCTTTTTACCGAAGACGTCAGCATAGGGCCAGTAAGGAGCCGGAAGACCGGGTAAATTAGCTGGGGTAGGTGGTGGACGAACCGGACGAACTGGCACCAGGCAGGTCTTATGGCAGGCCGGCCCCCACGGGAGTACTTCACCGGATTGCCAGTTCAACACGGGTTCATGTGTCTGGAGCCAAGGTAGGCCTAGCAATAAGGAGTGGGAGAGTCCGGGTAGCACATGGAAGGAGATTACCTCAGAGTGCAGCATTCCCACCTGCAGGGTTATGGGTTCCGTGACGAGCAGGATGGTCACCGGAAGGAGTCTTCCATCCACGGAGGCGACTGACAATGGTTCAGCCAGAGACTTGGTAAGAATGCGGTATTTCTCAACCAGGGACTGGGAAATGAGGTTTCCAGCGGCTCCAGAATCCAGGTGGGCGAGTTCAAAGTGACGGTTCTCTCCCCAGGAGATAGAGACAGACAAAGTCAGGGACGGAGAGGGCTTACTTTTGTCTAGGGCGACCTCTCCGAGCGGTCCTAGACACTGGAGTTTCCCGGCCTCTCCGGGCAGGAACGGATCAGGTGCTCCTTACTGCCACAATAGAAGCAGCTCCCCTCGGCTCGGCGTGACTCTTGGCGAGATTTGACCATCTTGGTCTGGTCGATCTGCATGGGCTCGGGTAAGTGCGCCCGGGGAGTGACAGAAGAGGAGACAGGTCTCTGGAAAGTAGGAGCAAGGCGGGGAAACCTTCTCTCACGGGTGGTCTCTTTGGTGCGCTCTTGAAACCGGATGTCAATCCGGGTAGCCAGCGACACCAGGTCATCCAGGGTGGTAGGAAAGGCCCTCCCAGAAGACGGACACCAGGGCCTCGTTATCCCAGGCAAGCTCAGAAGCGAGGGTGCGGAACCGTATGGCATATTGGCCCACGGTGAGACTCCCTTGGCGGAGACGTAGCAGAGAGGAGGCTGATGAGGTCTTATGTCCCGGTTCATCGAAGACTCTCTGGAAAGCAGTGAGGAAAGACGACAGGTCGGACACCAGGGGGTCCCCTTTCTCCCACAGGGGGTTAAGCCATGCCAGTGCCTCTCCAGTGAGATGGGACATGATGAATGCCACTTTGGCCCGGTCGGAGATAAACTGATGAGCCAAGAGTTCAAAGTTCAGGGTGCACTGGTTTATGAAGCCCCGAGCTAGAGTGGGGTCGCCTCTGAAATGAGGAGGTGCAGAAAGCAGGGGTCCAGGGCAGGATGCCATGGTATTGGTGGGCAGCGGCGCTGCCGGGGTGCGAGTCGTGCGACTAGCGGTGGTTACTGGTGGAACAGTCAGTGTGTCCAGGCGGGAGTTGACACTCTGGAGGTGGTTCAGGATGGATTCCAGTTGGGATCTCTGACGGGAGACTTCGTGGTATAGGTCAGAGAGCGAGGGAGTTTGGGTGCCACCGGGTTCCATGGCCCGAGCAAACTGTTACGGGTCCGGGTGGTGGAACCTCTGTGCCGAAGTGCAAGGAGGGACCCAGAGGGGCGTGACTAAGTATCAACCCGAACCGACCCTGGTCGGACGGCAGCAAACGACACCGTGACCAGGGAGGATCCGGGCTGAGGGACCAGGTGCTACTCTGGGGACGACCTTGTAAGAGAGCAGGTGGATCCCACGGGTCAGATGGCTGGGACTGACCGGTATGACGGATGGACACGGCAAGCAGGCAGAAGTCTCTGGTAGCTGACAGGTGGTCACGACACGTGACAGCGGAGCAGATAATAGTCTCTAGGTTTACCAGGCAGGTGGTCACAGCAAGTGGCGGCAGAGCCTCCAGGCAGGCTGGCAGGAAACAGGCGGGCACTCCCAGGTGAGCGGGCAGACCCACAAGGCAGGTAACAGGCAGGTAACAGGCGGGCGCTCCCAGGTGAGCGGGCAGACCGACAAGGCAGGTAACAGGCAGGTAACAGGTGGGCGCTCCCAGGTGAGCGGGCAGACGGACACAGCAGGTAACAGACGGATGCTCCCAGGTGAGAAGACAGACAGACAGACAGGGCAGGTAACAGGCGGATGCTCCCAGGTGAGCGGACTGGCAGACAGGGCAGGTAACAGGCAGGTAACAGGTGAGCGCTCCAAGTGAGCAGGCTGGCAGGCTCGGCAGGTAACGGGCAGATAACAGGCTGGCAGGCAGGACGAGGAGTCAGGCTAGCAGCGGGACCTGAGGGCTGAAGCAGAGATCAGAAACTGTGCAACAACTTTGCTCGGGCACCTCCATTTTGGAGGAGGTGCTCTATATATGGGAGGACCCTCGGCGATTGGCCGGGGACTCCTTAGGACGGCGCGCGCGGCCCCTTTAAGAGGGGGGAGCGCACGTGCGCCCTAAGCACAGTGCCCGGGGGACTGCGCGCGCAGACAGCAGGCTGAGAAGGAGAGCGGGGAGCGTGGTGAGAGGGACGGCGTCTCTGCCCGGCAGGAGGCAGAGACGCCGAAGCTACAGGGCTGCGCGCGCCAACAGCAGGCTGGGAAGGAGAGCGGGAAGCGAGGAGGTGAGAGGGACGGCGTCTCTGCCTGGAAGAAGGCAGAGACGCCGATTGCTACACTCTACAGTGGGATATTCTAGTGAATCTGGAATTCCTACGCCAAAATCTAGAAAGCAAGCTGACTCTGCAACCAGCTACGCTGGAGTCTGTCCGCTGGTGGTTGGACGGTTCAGTACTGTCCACGGGAGACCCCTGGTGGTCCCCAGCTGCAAAGATAGTCACAACCGATGCCAGTCCTTCGGGATGGGGAGCCCACTTAGAT
The DNA here is from genome assembly GCF_046119375.1 of Phyllobates terribilis. Classification (NCBI taxonomy): domain Eukaryota; kingdom Metazoa; phylum Chordata; class Amphibia; order Anura; family Dendrobatidae; genus Phyllobates; species Phyllobates terribilis. Next base: position 497,786,327 of record NW_027362761.1, on the reverse strand, counting down.
CAGCACATACTTCAGGGAGGTTGGTCAGGTTCTTTAAAAACCACCATGACAGCACCCTCATATTCCCTCCCATTGTTGAGGGCTCGTCACTTCTTTCTTCTTCTCCTCTTGGTGTTTTACACGTGGTGTTCAGGGTTGTGGTGATCTCACGATATCAAGAGGTCCTTTTAAAGCCTGATGGTTCCCTGTCCTTGGAGGACGGATCCCTCTCTCTTTGGGTGCTGTCATGTACTCCGAAAAAAACACATTACTGGTAAGTAATTACGTGTTTCCTCTGTCCAGGCTTGAAGTACTAGTAGTCGGCTAGTGTCTTCTTAGAGTTCCCTTGGAGGATAGTTGGCGTGATCTCTCTGGTGTCTTACGTGTTTCCCTTGTCTGTTTACCTGGTTGTCTTTAATTGCAGTTGGGGCTGACTAGTGCTCACTGCATCCGCTCCCTACCTAGGGCCTATTGCTAGGGCCAGTCAGGTATCCTGCTCGGCGATAGGTGTGGAACCTATTTAGGGATGTTAGGGGAGTCAGGGTGATTGTCAGGTCTGTCCAAGGGTCTCCTCTCCCCCTTTCCCTAGTGTTTGGGCTTCCTCCCCCTCTTCCCGTCATTGTGCACTTAGTCTTCCCTTACACTGCGTGACACCTAGCTATCCCTGCTCCCCGGATTACTTCTAATGGTGAAGACGCCGGGGCCGCGTACCTTGCTGAGCTCCTGAATCTGCTCTTAGTCTGTTCCCTCCCCTCATCCAGGGAAGAGGGGAGTAGTAGTGTATGGTAATACCCCAACAAGACTTATAAGGTAATATGTACAGGGATAAAGGAAAATACCAATCATGCAAATATGCTCTCACAAACAGCAATGTGTGGAGGTTGGGGTATTCAGCATGTAAAAATAGGCCTGAAAGATATAAAAAATTACAATTAAATTATATCAACACAGACTTAAAATCTCTTGATGATAAAGGTAGATATTTATCTTTCACCTTTTGATATGGAGAAATTATTGTTAGATATGTTATTGGTTATTTTGAGTTATAAAGTTGCACAATGTTTTAGGCTGTAATCTTCATTCAGTCATTCATTTTTAGATCTCCTGCAGTTTACAATCTGCTCCTAATTTCACACTTTTGTTACGTGGACATGCTAGTGTGTGTGCACATAATGCTGCTGCTTTAAAAACTCCCATGTATCTGAACAGCGTCATTCCTGGAGGGATTCTACAGCTCATTAAAGGGGTTGTCCACTACTTTAGATTACCCCCCCAATGTATCCCCCCCCCCCCCCAGGGCCCCTAAGACTTTTTGTAAATACCTTCCGTTGCAGATAATGCCTAACGCTATCACTGGCCGCTCACAGGCATCATGTGATCCCCGGCTGCAGCCGGCTCTGACATCCGCTGATGTCACGACAAGTGCGGGCAGCAGCCGGGGGTCTTTTTCTTCTTGGATGCCAGGCTGTGGGCGGGGTTACCCCCCCCCCCGCATCACAACCGGCATCCACGTGCGCTCTGCCTCTCCCCATTCATTGGGAAAGCAGCCACCGCGGGGACCCCAGCGCTGAGTCACGCCTCACTTGTTGTGACTCACAGGAATTATCAGCAACATAAGGTATTTATGAAAAGTCTTAGGGGCCCCGGGGGGATACATGGTGGGGGTAATCTAAAGTAGTGCACAACTTCTTTAAGTATCTGTTTCTTTGTGTTGACAGACGCTGATGTTGAAGACCTCCCGTGCACAGTCTGCTTTGGTTCTGTCCTCTTTCCATACACTTAAACACAGTCTCTGAGTTTCACCCACTTCCTCTATAGATTATGTGATTTGTGCTCTTCAACCTTTCTACACTGATAGTGCACAGCCGGAGTGATCTGCTCTCTCTGAAGACTTGGATGCTTTCCTCTTGTACCAGATTCTGATCTGATGTGTGCCTTCCCTTCTATTATCTTTAATATTTTGCTACTGTGAAAAGAGGGAGGGTAACAGTAGAAAGAGCTGACAGCCAGCCGTGTATGCTGTCAGATATATGTCAGAAGAAGAGGCACTGCCAGTTATTTTCATAAATGCTGGTGCTGATATGCTGCTGATAATTAAGCCTTGTATATCTATATATACTGACATTAAATCCGTTGTATAGGAGGAGAACTGTATGGCTGCTTTGTTCCAAAAACAACACCACACCTTTTCACTGGTTGTATGTGGTATTGCAACTTAGCCCCAGTCACTTCAATGGATTGGATTTGCAACACCAGACACTACCCATGGACAGGTGTATAATATTAGGACCCATAGAGCAAAGTATTGACTAAGGGAACATTTTCAACTATGGTAACATCATGGTAGTAATAATACAAAAAATAAGAAGATGGTGCCAAGGAAGTTACACGTGTAAATCGTTCCCTCTTTTATTGCATTAAGCCTTATTCTAGTTGACATTTACTTATCTAATGCACCCGGCCAAACAACAAGGTTCTGTAATACCGTGCATTTCCGCCATCATGAAGAGTTACAGGATGTCTTACACCAGCCCTATCAGGCTCTATCTATCTGGCCACATGGCTGCAAGAGGAGATTGCTAAATCAACACAGCGTAGTGTTGTTACTCAGAAAAGGGAACACTGACAGCACTGATAATATTTTTACGATATGCTTTTACCATTCGCAGTATCAGTCATTAGGATTTTATAAATTCTGGTAACACGCAGTCATTTATTTAATGTGTTAAAATGACAAAATGATAAATTGTGCAATTAGGATGTCAAACTGATGCACCTTGTTTTTCAGGTTAGGTAGCGTTGTTTCTTTGCAGATCCTACATGCGTTTCCAGATGTTGTAATGTTCCCTGAGCAGACACCATTCCTGCTGGTCTTTTCAATGAATGGAGTATGTGTCACCCTTTGCTCGGTGCTTGCATTCCTGTGCTAAGATTTAGGTCAACGTCAGGCAAGGCATTTATATGGAGCAATATTTTACCCCCAAAAAAAAGACGTTAGCCAATGTGTAATGTAACAGAGCCGAGCCCTACTGAATAACTGCTTGGGGGACAAAAGTGCACATACATAGAGCAGTATCGCCTGGCAAGGTTCGTGAAGGCCGGGAGTATGTGCTCACCTAGCGGTGTTGTGTGACGGCACAACACCTGTAGACGCGTGTAACTGCTGCCGGAGAAAAACTTCTTCCAGATGAATAATAGTAGAGGAGGACGCGCTGAGGTAAATGAGAAGACTTTGTGTTCCTAATTGAATCTTTATCGTTCCAACGCGTTTCACCACCTTTCTCAAGGTAAAAAAAAACAAGTATCATCCCTAGTGAATGGCATATGTGCATCTTTTATGTTCTGCACAGTCTCTCCTCTACCAGCTACAGAAGCCCTTCTTCACTATTGGCATCCTTGTATGGTCACAGAATATTTACGACTGATGCCTCGAGACCGAGGTACTGCTATAACCTGGGAATTTACTAGATGTATGCCAAAATGTAAGTCCTATTTGCACAAAAATTTGCAATGTTTTGCAATTTTGACCTACCTTTGCCAATGATGAGAAAACCGGGCAGGATGTAGCATGAGGGGAAGTGGGCAGGACATAATTTATGCTAGAAATTAGAGTAAACTGTGGTGCAAATGACGCGCCCCCTGGGCCTGTGCTGTGCAGGGGAACCCGGAACCGGGCCTGTTGTAGGATGCTGGGGGTTGTAGTCTCCGTGTGGCGGTGACCCGGTCCGTGCCCAGGGTGGTCAAACCAGTGGCAGTCTTAATGTTGTAACAAATGTCAGACTACGCCACCCGTGGATTGCGGTCAGTGGGGACCGCCGCTGCGCTGCAAACCGCTGAGGCTGATGTTGTATGCGCAGCCAAGAATGGGATAACTCCCCACGGGAGAAGTATTACCTCAGGGCAGCTAGTGTAGATGATGGTAGTGGTGATGTGAGCGTCCCAGTGCTAATGGTGCTGGTGCGGCGAGGAATCACAGAGACGTGCAGTTGCAGTTTTCAATGCTTTACTCACAGTTCTTTATCAGGTCACTTGTGCGCAGTTAGGACCGCCCGAGTCATGCTGCGTCCACCAGGCAAGGGACTCGACCAACTCCCAGGCAATTCCAGAGCGTGGCACAGGACTCCCTTCCTTTCCTTTCTCTGGCCGTCCCCACCAGTGACCCACCTTTGTCCAGCTTCCTCGGGCCTTCTGTTGGCGAAACCTCTCTCCGGTTTCCCTGACCCTATGTGGTATGCTTTCCTGGTGGATGTAGTGAGGGGTCGCACCAAGATGTGGTCACAACCTCCGGTTTTGGCTGAGGATTAGTCGCCTCCACCAATTTGGGTTCCGGTACCCTGCTCTGCCAACCCTTCACCCTGTATCTCCTCTGGGCATATGGGGTTCCTTCTGTCCTCGTGTCTCTGGGCCTTTCTCTGTGTTCCTTGCTTCCTTTCTCCTCTGTTCCAGTTCCTTTCTTACTTTCCTTTCCGTTCCTTCTCCTCTCTCTTTCTGCTGTTTCTGGCCTCCACTCCAGGCCTGCCTCTGGAGCTGGGCCCTGGCTGAGCCACAGCTCCCTGTCAGCCCTCTCTGGCTGAGCTCCTCTCCTTTTCTCCTCCTGACTGAACTGGCTCCTGTCCTAAGATGGTGCCCACCTTATATACCTCCCTCTAACACCCGAGCCCAGGTGACTAGCAACCAATGGGCTCCTACCTATGCCCAGAGACCCACCCCTATCTGCTCCTACACCACTGGGTGTACTTTCCCCTCCCCACTCTAGCCAGGGACAGATGCTGTCGTGCCTGCACTTCTGTGGGAGCACCGTTGAGCTGTCCCTCGGAAATGGGGTGTGTGTGGTGCATGCAGCCTACCGAGTCCTGGTCCACACTCCATCCTTACCCGGGAGTGGAATATCACACCTCTGGTCTGAGGTGCAATACCCCTGTAGCAGCCGAGCCCTCGGGGTGCTACACAAAGCTGTGCCCGAAGGGGAGCTAATAGATGACACAAATTTATTAGACATGTGCCTCTTAATACATTTTGTGCATTATACTTAAAGAAGTTGTCCACTAATTTTACATTGATGGTCTATCCTTAGGATAGTTCATCAGTGTCTGACTGGTAGGGGTCTGACACCCAGCACCCCCCTGCCGATCAGCTGTTATCAGCTGCGGGCCGGAAGTACTCACCTGTGGCGCTGGCCGTCTACTTGTAGTGGCTGCTGCAGGGTACTGCACATCCGCCTCCTATTGATTAGAATGGGAGGCAAAGGTGCAGTACCCTGTGGCAGCCACTACAAGTAGCTCCCAAGTAAGCACTTCCGCCCGCCGCCGACACCGATAACAGCTGCTCGGCGGTGCTGGGTGTCAGACCCTAAACAATCAGACTTTGATGCCCTATCCTAAGGCTAGGCCATCAATGTAAAAGGTTAAGACTGGCATATGAAACTTTCTGCCACATGATGTAATGGTGGATTCACTACAAAAGTACAAGGAGTCCTCGATGCCTTTATTGAAAAATATAATATTAAAGGCTATGGGCACTAAATTCTGCAATGGGACGTTGTTCCAGGGAACTAGTCTGATTGCCATATGTGGAGTCGTGAAGGATTTTTTCCTCTAAAATGGGATAATTCGCATCTGCCTCATGTTTTTTTTTCCTTCCTATGGATCAATATGTTCGGCTATATGTTGGACTCGATGGAATTAGGTCTACCGTCAACCTTAAGAACTATGAAACACATGTCTAATAATTTTAATTTCTATAGCACCAACATAATCTGCAGCATTTTACATTTTAGATGGGACTTGTACAGACATTACAGAATTACACATAACTCAGATACCAAAAGGAGAGAGGGCCCTGCCCGCAAGCTTACAATCTGCGAGTTTTTTGAATTTCCTCACTTATTTTTTCCTTTTTTCACAAAACATATTTTATTATTTGTACACCAAGATGTTGGAAGATGATTGGTAAATCACATAAAAATGTTTTTCCTGCATTTCCTTTGTATGATAAATATATAAAACTAAAACGTTAACATATGAAAACTCTACATGGAAAAAAAAAAACACAGAGCCAGGTTAGCGAAAAGGTCAAAAAAGTTATAGAGGTCTATATGGGGAAAAAATGTAAGAAAAAAATCTTTCAAAATCTTTTTAGCTTTTAGAGCGTTATCACATTTTTGTGCCAAAATTAAATGCATATGAGAAAGAACTGAAACACTGTCTGTTCCTATTGATATTATCGGAGATTTCCTGCGCAGCGTGTTCTTACCAAGGTCCTTTTGACCTATGATAATAATCTGATGGAGGCAGTGCTTTGTTAATTAGCTGGAAGAGCACAGGAAACAATGAAGGATTCTTATTCCTTTGCTTATGAAGCTTCTATGTACCCGAAACCATCTACAATCCTATAACTGCTGAACAAAAGAGAGCGTGGAGTAACCATAAACCACCAAGCAAAGAAAAACCCACATTTTATTGAAAAGATTATTAAAACCATTACATATAGTAAGCAGGAGGTCTCAAGTAAAGGAGGAAAAGCAGAAGTGGGAGAAATCCACCCAGGAGTAATTCCAGACCATACAGGAGGCAAGAGTGCTAATGAAGACACCCACATCAGGAAATGAATGTTACCAAAATATGTACAAAAAAGATCATATATACAGTACAGAACAAAAGTTTGGACACACCTTCTCATTTAAAGATTTTTCTGTATTTTCATTACTTTGAAAATTGTACATTCACACTGAAGGCATCAAAACTATGAATTAACACATGTGGAATTATATACTTAACGAAAACGTGTGAAACAACTGAAAATATGTCTTAGGCTATGTGCCCACAATGCAGAAATGCTCAGGATTTTTTCCTGAGCGTTTCTGAATCTCCCTGGCAGAAAAAATTCATGCGGATTGTACATGCGTTCTTCACATGCATTTCCGCATGCGGGTTGACAAGCGCTTTCCAAGCGATTTTAGCATCACTTGGAAAGTGCTTGTCAACTTTGTCACACTATATAAATCCATGAAAATGGTTCAGTATGCCTTCAATTTTGAATAAATCCCCAACAGTGTCACCAGCAAAGCACCCCCACACCATCACACCTCCTCCTCCATGCTTCACGGTGGGAACCAGGCATGTAGAGTCCATCCGCTCACCTTTTCTGCGTCGCACAAAGACACGGTGGTTGGAACCAAAGATCTCAAATTTGGACTCATCAGACCAAAGCACAGATTTCCACTGGTCTAATGTCCATTCCTTGTGTTCTTTAGCCCAAACAAGTCTCTTCTGCTTGTTGCCTGTCCTTAGCAGTGGTTTCCTAGCAGCTATTTTACCATGAAGGCCTGCTGCACAAAGTCTCCTCTTAACAGTTGTTGAAGAGATGTGTCTGCTGCTAGAACTCTGTGTGGCACTGACCTGGTCTCTAATCTGAGCAGCTGTTAACCTGCGATTTCTGAGGCTGGTGACTCGGATAAACTTATCCTGAGAAGCAGAGGTGACTCTTGGTCTTCCTTTCCTGGGGCGGTCCTCATGTGAGCCAGTTTCTTTGTAGCGCTTGATGGTTTTTGCAACTGCACTTGGGGACACTTTCAAAGTTTTCCCAATTTTTTGCACTGACTGACCTTCATTTCTTAAAGTAATGATGGCCACTCGTTTTTCTTTACTTCGCTGCTTTTTTCTTGCCATAATACAAATTCTAACAGTCTATTCAGTAGGACTATCAGCTGTGTATCCACCAGACTTCTGCACAACACAACTGATGGTCCCAACCCCATTTATAAGGCAAGAAACCCCACTTATTAAACCTGACAGGGCACACCTATGAAGTGAAAACAATTTCCAGTGACTACCTCTTGAAGCTCATCAAGAGAATGCCAAGAGTGTACAAAGCAGTCATCAAAGCGAAAGGTGGCTACTTTGAAGAACCTAGAATATAAGACATATTTTCAGTTGTTTCACACTTTTTTGTTAAGTATATAATTCCACATGTGTTAATTCATAGTTTTGATGCCTTCAGTGTGAATGTACAATTTTCATAGTCATGAAAATACAGAAAAATCTTTAAATGAGAAGGTGTATCCAAACTTTTGGTCTGTACTGTATAAATTAATAAAAAGTGAGTAATACACAATAGTAAAGTGCAAAGTACACAAAAAAGTACAATATATATAATCCTGATGGCAGTAGCAAAACACTGTGTGGTTAGTAAGTATTTGGCTTACCCATAGCTGGAGATGGATTGAAGTGTCCCACACAACCTCGATGCGCGTTTCACTTTCCGCTTTAACAAAGGAGGTGCCTTTACTTATACATGAGGGAATATATATACAACCCCTGTCAAAAATTATGGATTCACCTTGCTCGGAGGATGTTCATTCAGTTGTTTAATGTTGCTGAAAAAAAGCAGATCACAGACATGGCACAAAACTAAAGTCAATTCAAATGGCAACTTTACGGCTTTAAGAAACACTAAAAGAAATCACAATTAAAAATGTTTTACTCAGTAAGGGTAATTTTTTTCAGACCAAGCAGAGGGAAAAAATGATGGAATCACTCAATTCTGAGGAAAAAAATATGGAATCACTCTGTAAATTTTTCTGTAACACCAGCATCAAATTAGATCTGCTCATTAGTCTGCATCTAAAAAGGAGTGATCACACCTTGGAGAGCTGTTGCACCAAGTGGACTGACATGAATCATGGCTCCAACACGAGAGATGTCAATTGAAACAAAGGAGAGGATTATCAAACTCTTAAAAGAAGGTAAATCATCACGCAATGTTGCAAAAGATGTTGGTTGTTCACAGTCAGCTGTGTCTAAAATCTGGATCAAATACAAACAACATGGGAAGGTTGTTAAAGGCAAACATACTGGTAGACCAAGGAAGACATCAAAGCGTCAAGACCGGAAACTTAAAGCAATATGTCTCCAAAACAGGAAATGCACAACAAAACAAATCAGGAACGAATGGGAGGAAACTGGAGTCAATGTCTGTGACCGAACTGTAAGAAACCGCCTAAAGGAAATGGGATTTACATACAGAAAAGCTAAACATAAGCCATCATTAACACCTAAACAGAAAAAAACAAGGTTACAATGGGCTAAGGAAAAGCAATCGTGGACTGTGGATGACTGGATGAAAGTCATATTCAGTGATGAATCGCGAATATGCATTGGGCAAGGTGATGATGCTGGAACTTTTGTTTGGTGCCGTTCCAATGAGATTTATAAAGATGACTGCATGAAGAGAACATGCAAATTTCCACAGTCATTGATGATATGGGGCTGCATGTCAGGTAAAGGCACTGGGTAGATGGCTGTCATTACATCTACAATAAATGCCCAAGTTTACATTGATATTTTGGACAGTTTTCTTATCCCATCAATTGAAAGGATGTTTGGGGATGTTGACATCATTTTTCAAGATGATAATGCATCATGCCATAGAGAAAACACATAAGGTCAATGTCATGGCCTGCAAATAGTTCGGATCTCAATCCAATTGAAAATCTTTGGTGGAAGTTGAAGAAAATGGTCCATGACAAGGCTCCAGCCTGCAAAGCTGATCTGGCAACAGCAATCAGAGAAAGTTGGAGCCATATTGATGAAGAGTACTGTCTGTCACTCATTAAGTCCATGCCTCAGAGACTGCAAGCTGTTATTAAAGCCAGAGGTGGTGCAATAAAATACTAGTGATGTATTGGAGTGTTCTTTTGTGTGTTTGTTTTTCATGATTCCATATTTTTTTCCTCAGAATTGAGTGATTCCATAATTTTTTCCCTCTGCTTGGTCTGAAAAAAATCAACCTTACTGAGTACCACATTTTTAATCTTGATTTCTTTTAGTGTTTCTTAAAGCCCTAAAGTTGCCATTTGAAATGACTTTAGTTTTGTGCCATGTCTATGATCTGCTTTTTTTTCAACAACATTAAACAACTGAATGAACATCCTCCGAGCCTGCTGATTCCATCATTTTTGCCAGGGGTTGTATATGTCCGATCCCCATAGCCAATAAAGAGGGCGCATGAACAGAACAGACAGCGCCGTATTCGTATACCCGCCCGTCGCCATCATTGCGGTGTGCACATATCGGGTCAAAAGTTGACCCAATGACGTCTATGACATGCACGCGCTATGTCATTTGATGGCCGGCGCGAGACACCACGGCATTCGCCACAATAGGCATGCGCACATTGGTGGCCATATTTCTGAAGTCCCTGAGGGCGCTGCCATGTTTATAAGGTCAAACGGTAAGTGTGTCAGCTAATACGTATAAAGGGAGAAAAAAGTTTTTATCATAAGCTATAAATATGTCCGCAACAAAGAATAGATACTAGGTCAGTATGAAAGGAGGAGTGACATAAATAAGGAGAAAAGAGAAAAGACTATAAGAAAATGTTCAATACATAATAAATTAAAATGTGCAGAAGTAAATTCAGTGAAAAGTGATAACAATACCCTGCGATAAACAAGGAATATATAAAAAAGTGAAAAACAGTGTAAGTATGCAACAAGCAACATATACAGGTGTATCTCACTAAATTAGAATATCATGAAAAAGTTAATTTATTTCAGTTCTTCAATACAAACAGTGAAACGCATATAAGCACTTTTGTGTTTTCATTGGCTGTAAGCCATAATCATCAACATTAACAGAAATAAACACTTGAAATAGGTCACTCTGTTTGTAATGACTCTATATAATATAGGAGTTTTACATTTTGCATTGAAGAACTGAAATAAATTAACTTTTTGAGGATATTCTAATTTAGTGAGATGCACCTGTATATAGACAATAAAGTGCAAACAGTGCATAAGGGCATATAAATGCCAGAGTATATAAAGCAAAAGAAACATTATATATTATATACCCTACAAATAATAAATATGATTATATACATCCTAGTATAAAAACAAATATGTAAAGTAATAATAATAATAATTAAAATACAAAAAATGTTACCCCTTTACATATTATACCTCACATGACCCAAATGAGACACTCTCCATCCATTTAAGATAGTATACAGATAAAGTCAAACACACTATACCCAAAAAATATAACAGATATACATGAAAATGGTGAATAAGCGCCAATAAATAAGTAATAGAATAAAAAATAACATTATAGAATCTTTACAAGCTATAATGTTCATATTAATGTATATTATCCAAAGGGGAATCAGATCCAATGGTCATCAAGAAAAAAAAACACAAAGGAAGAGGGAGCTCCATACGGCAAGGCTGGAGGAAAACGTCCAAATAAAGTCAGACCATCAATAGACATTTAAACAAGGCTAAAAGCAAATACAAACAAAATAAGAATTAAAATCACATAAAAATATATTAATGCAAGGAAGTACATAACTATATCCATAAAAAAAGAGGGGGGGTATTCTGGAGGAAGGGGCACATCTGGAGGGAGAGAGTGGGTGAGTCACACATCATAAAAATTGGACAAAACTAAGTTTCTTGTTTAAGCCATCAGGGAACATGGTATTTAGGGTGACTATCCATTTGCACTCCCTTTGTGTGAGAATCTGTCTCTCATCCCCACCCCTGATGCCTAGATGAACGATGTCAATGCCCCTAACCTTAAGGCCACGTGGGTTGCAATCATGAAATGCCTTGAAATGCTTAGGGAGTTGTAGGGATTGTACTGTAAGCTGTCAAAAGCAAAATGCACAAACAAACAGCCTTTAGTGCAGGCAAAAGAAAACGGTCCTTTAAGCATAGTCTCTTGGTAAGCCAGCGCTGTGGTCACACAGGTGGGTCCATGTCCAGCACACAGCTCAGTCTAGAGACCACACACAGGAGGCCTTCTCCCTCCAATCACAGCCCATGTCCCAAACAACAGCCTCCATTATATAGGCTGTTAAATACACCCAGAGGTGAGGTATGTGGGTAGCTGGACCCGCCCAACTCTTTACAGCTACCCGTACCCCGGCTCCCAGGTGCACCAATTAGTCCTCTTAGTGCGTGCGTGCACTAGAGAAAATACTCCAGGTTACATCACAGAGACCAGCCATCTCTGTGATACATACCTCCTACTACGCGACTAATAGCCACCTTACAGAGTGTTTAAGTATTGATAAATCAGAAACATCTCAGGCTGCAGATATATCTCTAATATGTTCCCGAGTGCGGACTTTGAGTTCGCGTGAGGTGAGCCCAACATATATTTTTGCGCATGGGCAAGTAGCATAATAGACTACATTGGTGGTGTTACATGAAATGTAGTCCCTTATTTCAAATGTTCTTGACCCGTCAGATGAAGTAAATGAGGTAGATCTACAGATATTGGAGATTGCCACACAACTACTGCAGGGAAAACAACCCACTGTGTGACTAAATTCCCAAAAGGGTTACTGGATTTGGGCACATAATAGCTCCTAACCAGGATGTCTTTCAGATTTTTACTGCGTCTTGGTATAATTCTAGGCGCTTGTGGCAAATGTACAGCCAGGACAATATCCGTCTGTAGTACTGGCCAATGTTTCAGAAGTATTTTTCGTATCCAATCCCATTGGTAATTGGATGTGGACACGAAGCAAGCCTTATGCCCTTCTTTTGTCTTCCTGGTAGATTCGGTCAGTAAATCGTCCCTGGATGTAGCCCTAGCCCTTCGGTACCTATTCTTAATAATTCTGTTGCTGTATCCTCTACATCTAAAATACTCCCTCAGAATGTCTGACTGTGATTCAAAGCAGTCATTGGTAGAACAAATACGGCAGGTTCTCAGGAATTGGCCAACCAGGATGGCCCTGATGACTGGGTACACATGTGCCGATGAAGCGTGGAAAAGAGAATCTACCGCTGTATCTTTACGGTACAGATAAGTTTGTATTAATCCATCTTCATCCATGCTCAATTAAATGTCCAAAAAATCGAGAGCCCTGCCAAATTACAAGGGCATCGTCAATGTAACGACGCCAACGCTGCACATGAGCGAAGGCGTGCGCTTCATCACCATGGAAAACCTGCCTCTCCCAATAGCCGAGAAACAGGTTTGCATATGATGGCGCACATGCCGCGCCCATGGTAGTGACCTGTTTTTGTAGATAAAATCTATCTTTGAAGACAAAGTAATTGTGTGTCAAGGCAAACTCTAGTAATTCCAGAATGAACTCACACCAGTGGCCATCCCGGCTGGCTATCTCCAAATAGAATCGGACCCCTGTCAGACCATCCACATGTTGAATAGATGTGTATAGAGATTCTATATCTATTGTCACAAGAATAATATCATCCTCCAGGTAAATTCCACTCACCTTATTCAATATGTCAGTAGTGTCTCTGATATTTGAAGGTAAGGTCTCAACCATAGGTTTCAAATAAAAATCAATAAACTTATAGACCATATCACATAACCCCCCTATGCCAGAGACAATGGGACGCCCGGGTGGATAACAAAATCCATGTGCACTTTCGGCAAAAGGTAGAAAGTGGGTATGGTATTTTTGGACATTTAATCAGAAGGCCATCCAGTACTTTTTTAGGGATAAGACCATTATCATAAGCACTATTTACAATTTTTTCCAGAGATTATAGAAAACTCTGTGGGTATAGTGTGGTTGACTTTATCTATTTAATATCTTAAATGGATGGGGAGTGTCCATTTAGGTCATGTGTGGTATAATACGTAAAGGGGTCCCATTTTTTGTATTTTATTACTTTACATATTTGTTTTTATACTAGGATGTATGTAGTCAAATGTATTATTTATAGGGTATATAATATATACTGTTTCTTTCACTTTATATACCCTGGCATTTATATGCCCTTATGCACTGTTTGCATTTTATTGTCTATATACTTATGATGCTTGTTGCATCCTTACACTGTTTTTCACTTTTTTATATATTCCTTATTTATCGCAGGGTATTTTTTTATCACTTTTCACTGAATTTACTTCTGCACATTTTAATATATTATGTATTAAACATTTTCTTATCATCTTATTTTCTCTTTTCTTTCCCCTTATTTATGTCACTCCTCCTTTCATACTGACCTAGTATCTATTCTTTGTTGCGGACATATTTATAGCTTATGATAAAAACTTTTTTCTCCCTTTATCCATAGTAGCTGACACACTTACCGTTTGACCTGATAAACATGTCAGCGCTCTTAGGGACTTCAGAAATATGGCTGCCAATGAGCGCATGCCCAGTGCGCCGAATGCCGTGGTGTCCCGCGCCGGCCATCAAATGACGTGGTGCGCGCATGTCATAGACGTCATGGGATCAAGCTTTGACTCAACATGTGAACGTCACAATGAATGCGGAGCGGTCTGTTCTCATCATGCGCCGTCTTTATTGGCTATGGGGACCGGACATATATATATACCCTCATGGGTAAGTAAAGGCACCTCCCTTGATAAAGCGGAAAGCAAAACGCGCGTCAGGGTTACGTGGGACCCTTCCATCCCTCTCCAGCTATGGGTAAGCCATATACTTACTAAACACACAGTGTTTTGCTACTGACATATGGATTATATATATTGTACTTTTTTGTGTACTTTGCACTTTACATTTGGCTGGAGTCGTCTAAAGCTAAGCAATCCCCCCTGTTTGTCTACCCTTGTTGTCTCTAGAGTTTAGTGGAGATCGATTAGTGCTCATCTCCTCCCTTCTCTAGCCTTAGCCATACGCCAGGGAAAGCGAGGGCGAGGCACGCGTACAGCGATTGATTAAGAGCCAATATAGGGACGGTAGTTGAGACAGGGTGAAAGTAGACCAGACTAGGAGGTCTCCACTCCCCCCTTTCCCTAGTGTCTGGGCTCCATTTCCCTCTTCCATCTGTGTTGCACTAAGTCTTTCCTACACCCTGCGTGACATTATCACTGGGTGAGCACATTTTGAAAAGGAAAAAAAAAAAGAAACTGACATTTTTTTTTTCTCTATGTGTTTTTGGGCATGGACTTTTTTTTCCTTTCTCCCTTGTTATGGGTTCAGTTGCAAAGCTCGCAGAGCGGCTGCACAGGCTGTCTCTGGAGGTGAATGACCTCCACGGTGAGGTACAGCCGCATCAGCGGCTACACGTCGCCAATCTGGGGGTCTCTGCAGGTAGCCCTGTCCAGCCTGAACCCAAAGTTGCCCTCCAGGACAGGTTTTCTGGAGGTAGGGACAAGTTTTTTGTATTCAAGGAGGCCTGCAAACTGTATTTTAAACTTCGCCCCTATTCCTCCGGAAATGAGGAGCAACGAGTTGGTATTGTGATCTCTCTATTGCAGGGAGATGCTCAGTCATGGGCGTTTTCGTTACCACATAACACGGTTTGTCTCCAGTCTGTGGAGGGTTTTTTCCGGGCTCTGGCCCTCATCTATGATAAACCTGACCGATTCGCCTTGGCTGAGTCTAGGCTACATGGCCTTCAGCAGGGAAATCGGTCGGAGGAAACGTACAGTTCGGAATTCCGTAGATGGGCAAAGGATTCCAAATGGAATGACTCAGCCCTTAGAAGTCAATTTTGTGAGGGGCTTACTGAAAGGTTGAAAGATGCCTTGGCAGTATATGAAACCGGGTGAGACCACCTCCTCCGAGGCCTTCTTGTCGGGGTTGTGTACCTCTGCCAGGGGAGCGGTCTTGGGTTGAGCCAGTACAGGGGGAGGTGGAGGAATCCATGCAGCTAGGGGGTGTCTCTACATCATACATCTCCCCAGAGATTCGCAAGAAAAAAGGCGTATTTTTTTTGTGGTTAAAAGGGACATTTTGTTGGGACCTGTCCTTCAATTCTTAAACAAAAGGAGACTCGATTAACTCTTGGTAATCTGTAGTTGGATAAACAAGGGGTGCATTTGTGGCCAAACTGCAGTTCCCACTTTGTCCTGACAGCAGAGGTGGTGCTAGAGAGCAAAACCGAGAAAATTTCTGTGTTTGTTGACAGTGAAGCCGTAGTCAGCATGGTTGATGCTGAGCTTGTGAAAACTCATGGTCTTGCTTGCTGTGCTTTAGCTGAACTAATCATCTTTGCCATTGACTCGGCGCCACTTGCACAGAAAGCATTTACTCAGATTGTACATAATGTAAAACTGAGGGTGGGGTCAGTTCATTGTGAAATAATCCCTTGCTATGTTCTGGACAATCTTCCCACACTGATTGTCTTGGGTATCTCTTGGCTTGTTAAACATAATCCGTTGGTGGATTGGTAAACCGGGGAGATTATTGAATGGGGAGATTACTGCCATGAGAACTGTTTAGAGATTTCCCTTGCTATTGTCTCTACGAAAATATTACCTGCATTTCTGTCTGGTTTTGAGGACGTTTTTTCTGAGGGGGGGTGCCAGGATTTGCCTCCTCATCGTGCTTATGATTGTCCTATTAACCTGACCCCCGGATCTAAACTACCGAAGTCTAGACTGTATAATCTTTCTAGCCCTGAGAGACAAGCCATGAAGGATTTCATTGCGGAAAGTCTGGAGAAGGGACATATCAGACCCTTATCGTCGCCTGTGGCGGCAGGGTTCTTCTTTGTGAAGAAAAAAGATGGCGGTCTACGTCCCTGTTTAGATTTCCGGGAATTAAATCAAATTACCATCCGTGATCCATACCCTCTTCCTCTAATTCCTGATTTGTTCAGCCAGGTTTTGAGAGCTAAGGTATTCTCCAAGTTGGATTTAAGGGGAGCCTACAATCTGGTTAGAATCAGAGAAGGGGATGAATGGAGAACAGCGTTCAATAACCCGTAAGGACATTTCGAGAGTCTGGTTATGCCTTTTGGTTTGACCTATGCACCTGGGGTATTCCAGCATTTCATAAATTATATTTTCCATCATTTGGTGGGGAGGGTTGTGGTGGTCTATCTGGATGATATTTTGGTTTACTCACCTGATTTTGAGACTCATCGGGGCCATGTTAAGCAGGTGCTCCAGATATTAAGGGATAACAAACTTTATGCCAATCTAGAAAATGTGTTTTCGCTGTTTAGGAGGTGCAGTTTTTGAGGTACTTGTTGTCATCTTCGGGTATTTGGATGGATCCGGAGAAGACCCGTGCAGTCCTTGACTGGGAATGTCCCGAGAACCTGAAGGCTCTACAACGTTTTCTGGGCTTTACTAATTTTTACTGGAAATTCATCCAAAATTACTGTTATAGTCAAACCCCTTACTGACATGACTAAGAAGGGGTCTGATTTTTCCAAATGGTCGGATGCTTCCCTCCAGGCTTTTTCTTCCTTAAAGAATCATTTTGCCACTGCACCTATACTCAGTCAACCCAATGTTTCTCAATCCTTTATTGTGGAGGTTGATGCGTCGGATGTCGGGGTTGGGGCTGTGTTGTCTCAGGGTTTGTCCCCTGGTAAATGGCGTCCATGAGCCTTCTTTTCTAAAAAATTGTCTTCGGCTGAGAGAAATTATGACGTGGGTAATAGGGAACTTTTGGCGATCAAATTGGCGTTCGAGGAATGGCGACATTGGTTGGAGGGGGCTGTCCATCCTATTACTGTTATTACTGATCATAAGAACCTGTCATATCTCCAGTCAGCTAAATGTCTCAACCCTAGGAAAGCCAGATGGTCCCTGTTTTTTACTAGGTTCAATTTTGTTGTCACTTTTCGTCCAGGGGTCAAAAACGTCAAGGCTGATGTTTTGTCCCGGAGCTTCCCTGGTTGTGGTGACCATGAGAACCATTCCCCCGGTATTACAGAAAGGGGTAATCATTTTGGCACTTTATCCTGAACTGGAGGGTGAGGTGTTGGAGGCACAGGGGACCCCCCCGCCTCCTATCATTCAGAAAAGTTATTTGTACCATCTAATTTGCGCCGCAAAGTTATTAAGGAACATCATAACTCTGTGCTTGCTGGGCATCCAGGTGGTAAGGCAACCGTGGACCTCCTCTCTCGTAGTTTTTGGTGGCCGGGGTTGCATTGGGATGTAATTGAATACGTAGCTGCTGGTAGTATTTGCACATGTTCTAAGGTTTCGCATAACTGTCCCTCTGGTACTCTTCTTCCGCTACCTATCCCTAGGAGGTCCATGGATTTTATTACTGACCTACCGGTTTCCGTAGGCAAAACTGTGGTTTTGGTGGTAGTAGATAGGTTCAGTAAAATGGTTCATTTTGTCGCATTGCCTGCACTTCCAAATGCCAAGACACTTTCTCAGGTGTTCATAAATGAGATTGTGAAGCTTCACGGGGTTCCCTCCGATGTGGTGTCAGATCGGGGGACACAGTTTGTTTCCAAGTTCTGGAAGGCATTCTGTTCTTGACTGGGGGTGCAGCTATCCTTTTCCTCTGCCTTCCACCCTCAGTCGAATGGACAGACCGAGCGTGTTAATCAGAATTTGGAGACCTACCTCAGATGCTTCGTTTCCGAAAATCAGGAGGATTGGGCATCCTACCTACCGCTGGCAGAATTTGCCATTAATATTCATCGTCAAGAATCCACTGGCAGGTCACCGTTCTTCGGTAAATAGGGTTATCACCCACAGTTTGGTACCTTTAGTGGGGGAGGAGCTTCAGGAGTTCCTGAGGAGGAACGGTTTGCTTCGTCGCTCTCCTCTGTATGGCAGGGTGTGCTGAGTAATTTAAAGATCATGGGAGACGGGTATAAACGTATGGCTGACCGAAAACGCTTGCCAGGTCCGGACCTGAATGTGAATGACTTTGTGTGGTTGTCTACCAGGAATGTAAGATTGAAAGTTCCTTCTTGGAAACTGGGATATAGGTTTATTGGTCCCTATAAAATAACCGCTGTCATTAACCCAGCAGCGTTTCGTCTTGAACTTCCTCAGGCCCTTAAAGTTCACAACGTGTTCCATAGGTCCTTACTTAAAAAATATGTGGAACCTCTAGAACCCTCGCCTCTACCACCGCCCCCAGTAATGGTTGATGGTAATCTGGAGTTCAAGATTTCGAGGATTGTAGATTCTCGTCTCTAACGTCGTTCTCTACAATACTTGGTGCACTGGAAAGGCTATGGTCCAGAGGAGAGGATGTGGGTTTTAGAGTCAGAGGAGAACGCTCCCAGATTGGTTTGCTCATTTCACACCTCTTTTCCTGAGAAACCCGGTCCTGAGTGTCCGGAGGCCACTCGTAGAGGGAGGTACTGTCACAGGTGTGTCAAAGGTGACAGACAGTCGCCCTGCAGTTGGTTGCAGGGGATCTCTACGTTTGGCATTACAGACATCTTCTTAGAGGCTGACTGTCTCCAGGACCCAGTGGCTACCTCCCTCTGGCTAATTAGCTCCCTGACCTGAGTGTATAAATACCTGGTGTGTCTGAGAGGGAGGTGCCGGAGATATTCATTACTACTTGTGAGGCTTTAGCAAGATTGGTGAAGAGCCAATATAGGGACGGTAGTTGAGACAGGGTGACAGTAGACCAGACTAGGAGGTCTCCACTCCCCCCTTTCCCTAGTGTCTGGGCTCCCTTTCCCTCTTCCCTCTGTGTTGCACTAAGTCTTTCACACATCCTGCGTGACAGGAATCCTCTGTTTTTAGATGTTCATTGCAAGGATTCAAAAGAACAAATTTCCAAATTAAAGGGGTTACTACAAAAAAGAACCAAACTTTGTTGGAAAAAGGGCGTTTCTGAATAAATATCTCACCAAGGGCCTTATACCAAGGGGGTTGGGTGTCCAACTCTTCCCATCCTTTTCCATTATTGTTGATAGTTTCAGAAATAGCTGGGAGGAGGTTGCTACAAAATGCTCTAGGGATTTTATGGAACTATAAATTAAATTTGATGATAAAAAACTCGGACAATCTGAATGTTGATTTGGAAAAGGATTTTTCCAAATGGAAACATGACATATGCATAGTTAATGCTAGAACGTTTCAAAGAGACATGTCTGACTTCTAAAATAACAAGGTATACAGATGGAAGTCATCGATGAAACGTGATCGATCCCCTTCGGTGGGACGTTTGTCCAAAAATCTTGAGGGAATTAATTTATCTTCACATAATATTATGGAGGCCCACCGTGATCTCCTTGGACTTGGTTTGTCTTTCGTGCCAAGTAATGGCTTCGATTTTTTTTACAGGCGTAATAGATGTTCAGCTTTTCTGTCAAAAGTTGGTGCTGACAAAATTACATAATCAACATGGGCCTAATTTGGGGATGGATAGCGTGGCAGAGTGTCAGGCGATAGCAACATTGGAAAATCTCCTTAGGGAACAGCAACCGGTATCCGAAGGTATGTTCCCTCAGTCGGTATTACCACGATCTGTCACTTTCACTCCCTTGTCTGTGTGCCCACAAATCAACATCTTCAGTAAATTGGTCATTGAGGACCTTAAACAAAATTCCTGGTGAGGTCTCAAATGACAACTTGACATCGGTACAAAGAAGAGCCCTGAAGGAACTTCAGTCACTGGATGATGTCATAATGAAGGCTGCAGACAAGGGTGGGAACGTGGTCATTTGGCTCACCGATATATACGAGAGGGAGGTATTTCGACAGCTTAGAAATAAGGACACCATTAATGGTTACCAATGTTACCAGTGTGATGTGTAATGGTTACCAGTGTGATGTGTAATGGCGCTCTCTGCTCTCCTGATCTCACTGCAGAGCTGTGTGTGATTATACCTGACACATCGGCACGTTCCTCTCAGCTTCAGCTTCCATCTCACAGGCATAAGGGTTGTACTATTGTTACAATACAGCAGAGCTCAGAGAGCTGCAAAAATTGTTGCAAAAAGACAAAGTTAATTTCTCCTGTTCTGTGTTTGTTACTTGTGTCACACTGGTAACCATTACACATCACACTGGGGTAACCATTACACATCACACTGGTAACCATTACACATCACACTGGTAACAATTATACTTCACACTGGTAACCAGTACACATCACACTGGTAACCATTATACATCACACTGGTAACCAGTACACATCACACTGGTAACCAGTACACATCACACTGGTAACTCCCCCTTCATGTAAAATATCGTCTGGAGGAAGAGTTATCTTCCAGGCAGCGTCATCCCCATAGTCTGGAAGAGGTCATTTACATAAAGTGATAAAAATGATTTATCCACAACAAGACATCTGATATGAGACTTACAGGGATCAATTTCCTCAGTATTCTATAACCTGTAGGCTAATGGTTGCATAGTCGATGGCAGGCGTGTATCACAGAGATGACTGGTCTCTGTGATGTAACCCGGACTATTTTCTCTAGTGCACGCACTAAGAGGACTAATTGGTGCACCTGGGTCCGGGTTAGGGGTAGTTTGAGAGATGGGCGGGTCTTGCTGGGTGTGGTTAACAGCCTATTTAATGGAGGCTGTTGTTTGGCACATGGTCTGTGTGTCTGGAGGGAGAAGGCCTCCTGTGTGTGGTTGTCTCCAGGCGGGGCCGTGTATTTGGATGCTTACCAGCCTGTGTGACCACAGCGCTGGCTAACCAGAGACTTTGCTAATAGGACTGTTTTCTTTGTTTTTGCCTGCACTAAATGCTGTTTGTTTGCATCTTGCTTTTGACGGTTTATGAAGCCAATAAACCGCTATGGACATTTAAAGGAACATGCCGCCTGTTTGCCTCTTATCGCACCCAAGTGAGTATGATCCCTATAATTGGTGTTAGACGTGCGGTTTGCGTTCCCAGCAGATACTTGTGACTGCTACAGAGAGAACTACATGTCCTGGGTAAAGTCTGCAACAGGCCAGCAAGCATCGCTGGACAAAATGGAGGACCTGCTGAAACACCTGGTCCAGTCGCAGAAGCAGCAACAGGAGACTAACAGGCTGTTGTTACAGCAGATCAATCAGCACCAGCAGGAATAACGGCAGCAGATGCAGCTTCTGGCAACCGCCATTCAGGGCTGGACGAGTGTCCCAACCCCAGGTCGGGCTGATAACACACACGTCTGGGAAGGCGGTAAGACGGGCCTTGCAGAAAATTACCCCGGAGAATGAAGTTGAGGCCTTCCTGACGCTGTTTGAAAGGGTCGAAGAGAGGGAGAAACTTTCCCCAGAGCAGTGGGCAGAGGTACTGGTGCCATACTTGACAGGAGAGCCCCAGAATGCGTACTATGATTTAGCTTTGCAGGACGCCAAAGAGTATGGTTAGCTAAAAACTGAGATTCTCGCACGCTTGGGGGTGACAATGACTATCAGGGTGCAGCAGGTTCACCGCTGGGCGTATCACCGGGACAAACCACCTCACTTCCAAATGTTGACCTGTTGCACCTGGTCCAGAAGTGGCTGCAGCCAGAGTCCTCTATGCCTGCGCAGATGGTAGAGCGAGTGGTAATGGACAGGTTTGTGCACTCCCTGCTGAGGCCAATACAGGCTTGGGCTACCCAGGGTGATCCCCGGAATGCCGATGAACTGGTCGGACTGGTCGAGAGATACCAGGGGTTTGAGGGTTCCTTGGGAAGGCAGCCCACTCCATACTGGGGGTCCCAACAGGGGGCAGAGGCCCAAAAGGGGGTGGGATGTCCAAGGTCCAAAGGGGCGGGGGAGGTGGTGCCCAAGGTCCCTACGGGTGATGTTATTTGCTGGAGGTGCAATGGCCCAGACCATATTGCCGCCCGTTGTCCCCTGACTCCCGAGCAGATGGACTGCAGCATAGGATGCCGGTATTCATATTACGCATATCCGGCCTGCAGTGTGAACTGTCCACCCAGCGAGGAGCCACAAGCGTGTCCAGTGAAGGTGAACGGGTGGCAGGTAACGGCACTGCTAGACTCCGGGAGTCTGGTGACCCTTGTGAGGGTCAGCCTTCCTCTCCAACTGATCCCAGGGAAAAGAGTCGGCGTACGGTGCATTCTTGGTGATGCAAAGGACTATCCCATGGCCAGAGTGGACATTGAAATGGCCCACGGTACTGAGTCCCACAAAGCTGGCGTCGTTCAGGACTTGTTACACCCCATCATTATAGGCCGGGACTTTTGTTTATTTTGGGAGCTGTGGGGGAAGTGTTCCTGGTTCGCTGGTTCGGATAAGAAACCAGTTAACCCTGGTGAGTTATCACCACACCCAGACGGGTTTCCCTTTTGTGTCCTTGTGGGGGATGAGAAGGTAGTGCCCCGTGAGTCTGACATTCCAGAATTAGGGGAGACAAGCGAGAATTTGGGGTCTGCCCAACATAGGGACCTAACTCTGAAGGAAGCTTTCAATAATGTCAATGTTATAAATGGGGTTGCACAAGAGCCAGGGGCTGACACAAGGTTTCCCCATTTTATGATGAGTGGGGAGTTGTTGTACCGGGTCTCGAAAGTGAGGGAAAAGCGTGTGGAGCAGTTAATAGTATGGCCCCTATAGACGGAAGGTGTTGGACATGGCCCATTCACATGTCTTGGGGGGACATCTGGGATTGGAAAAAACGCAGGAACGGATTGTGCAAAGGTTCTATTGGCCCAGATGTCACCAGGAAATATTGAAGTATTGCAGGTCTTGCCCTATGTGCCAGTTAACCGCCCCCCACTTTCAAAGTCCCCTAGTGCCATTGCCCATTATTGAAGTGACGTTCGAGAGAATTGCTATGGACTTGGTCGGTCCCCTGGTTAAATCTGCTCGTGGGCATCAATATACACTGTGTGCAGAATTATTAGGCAAATGAGTATTTTGATCACATGATACTTTTTATACATGTTGTCCTACTCCAAGCTGCATAGGCTTGAGAGCCAACTACCAATTAAGTAAATCTGGTGATATGCATCTCTGTAATGAGGAGGGGTGTTGACTAATGACATCAACACCTTATATAAGGTGTGCTTAATTATTAGGCAGCTTCCTTTCCTTTGGCAAAATGGGTCAGAAGAGAGATTTGACGGGCTCTGAAAAGTCCAAAATTGTGAGATGTCTTGCAGAGGGATGCAGCAGTCTTCTTTTAAAACTTTTGAAGCGTGATCACCGAACAATCAAGTGTTTCATGGCAAATAGCCAACAGGGTCACAAGAAGCGTGTTGGCCAAAAAAGGCGCAAAATAACTGCCCATGAATTGAGGAAAATCAAGCGTGAAGCTGCCAAGATGCCATTTGCCACCAGTTTTGCCATATTTCAGAACTGCAACGTTACTGGAGTATCAAAAAGCACAAGGTGTGCGATACTCAGGGACATGGCCAAGGTAAGAAAGGCTGAAAAACTACCACCTTTGAACAAGAAACATAAGATAAAACGTCAAGAATGGGCCAAGAAATATCTTAAGACTGATTTTTCAAAGGTTTTATGGACTGATGAAACAAGAGTGACTCTTGATGGGCCAGATGGATGGGCCAGAGGCGGGATCAGTAAAGGGCAGAGAGCTCCACTCTGACTCAGACGCCAGCAAGGTGGAGGTGGGGTACTGGTATGGGCTGGTATCATCAAAGATGAACTTGTGGGAGCTTTTCGGGTTGAGGATGGAGTGAAGCTCAACTCCCAAACCTACTGCCAGTTTCTGGAAGACAACTTCTTCAAGCAGTGGTACAGGAAGAAGTCGGTATCGTTCAAGAAAAACATGATTTTCATGCAGGACAATGCTCCATCACATGTATCCAACTACTCCACAGCGTGGCTGGCCAGTAAAGGTCTAAAAGAAGAAAAAATAATGACATGGCCCCCTTGTTCACCTGATCTGAACCCCATAGAGAACCTGTGGTCCATCATAAAATGTGAGATCTACAGGGAGGGAAAACAGTACACCTCTAGGAACAGTGTCTGGGAGGCTGTGGTGGCTGCTGCACGCAATGTTGATCGAAAACAGATCAAGCAACTGACAGAATCTATGGATGGAAGGCTGTTGAGTGTCATCATAAAGAAAGGTGGCTATATTGCTCACTAATTTTTTTGTTTTTTGTATGTCAGAAATGTTTATTTCTAAATTTTGTGCACTGATATTGGTTTACCTGGTGAAAATAAACAAGTGAGATGGGATTATATTTGGTTTTTATTAAGTTTCCTAATAATTCTGCACAGTAATAGTTACCTGCACAAACAGATATCCTCCTAAGATAGCCAAATCTAAAAAAAAACCCACCCCAACTTCCAAAAATATTAAGCTTGGATATTTATGAGTCTTTTGGGTTGATTGAGAACATAGTTGTTGATCAATAATAAAAATAATCCTCTAAAATACAACTTGCCTAATAATTCTGCACACAGTGTATATTGGTTATCCTGGACTATGGCATCCGCTATCCTGAAGCGATTCCACTGAGAAACTCCTCCGCAAAGAGTATAGCCCACGAATTGGTCCACGTTTTTTCCCGAACAGGCTTACCAAAGGAGATCCTGACCGACCAGGGAACTCCCTTTATGAGTAAGATGATGAGGGAGTTATGCAAAGTCCTGCAAATCTCCCAACTGAGGCTTCAGTATATCATTCTCAGACAGATGGCCTTGTGGAAAGGTTTAACAAGACTCTGAAAAATATGCTGAGGAAGGCCATAGAAAAGGGAGAGTCATCTGGAAAAGCTCCAGGCGGTGTTTAATGATCTGAGGAAGGCGGGGTTTTCAATAAACCCGAAGAAATGTGCCATGGGGAAAGAAGAAGCCAAGTACCTTGGATATGTAGTGGGTAGAGGCTAGATCAAACCCCAAATTACTAAAGTGGAAGCAATCCAAACTTGGCCGAGACTGCTGTCAAAAAAGCAAGTTAGAGCCTCCCTGGCAATCATGGGATACTACAGGAGGTTCATCCCAAACTTTGCCATGATGGCTGCACCACTGACGGACCTCCTTAAGGGGACAAAATCAGCCATGGCCAAGTGGACTGCAGAAGTGGAGACGGCCTTTCAAGAGATGAAAGTGGCTCTGTGTAGGCAACCGGTCCTGGTTGCCCCCAACTTCAAGAAAGAGTTTATACTCCAGACAGATGCCTCAGATGTGGGTTTAGGAGCAGTCCTTTACCAGGAGATACACGGGGAGAAGCACCCTGTCCTCTACCTGAGTAGAAAGCTTTCCTCCTGCGAGAAAAATTATTCCGTCATAGAGAAGGAGTGCTTGGCCATAAAATGGGCGGTGGACACGTTACGGTACTATCTGTTAGGTCGAAAATTTAGATTAATATCCGACCATGCCCCACTCAGATGGATGAGGGAAATAATAATAATAATCTGTATTTTTATATAGCGCCAACATATTCCGCAGCACTTTACATACATTATCATGGCTATCCCCATTGGGGCTCACAATCTAAATTCCCTATCAGTATGTCTGTGGAGTGTGGGAGGAAACCAGGGAAGCCAGAGGAAACCCACGCAAACACAGGGAGAACATACAAACTCCTTGCAGATGTTGTCCTTGGTGGGATTTGAACTCAGGACCCCAGCGCTGCAAGGCTGCAGTGCTAACCAATGAGCCACCATGCTGCCCTAAAGGGAAACAAAGGGAAAAAATGCCAGGGTCACCCGCTGGTTTTTAGCCCTACAGAACTTCAACTTCCATGTAGAGCATAGAGCAGGGAAGCTACATGGTAATGCTGATGCCCTCTCGCGAATCCCCTGTCTGGTAGTAGAAGGTGCCAAGCCCCATGACTTTAGGCAAAGGGGGGGGAGGTATGTAAGGTGGGAGGTATGTATCACAGAGATGGCTGGTCTCTGTGATGTAACCCAGAGTGTTTTCTCTAGTGCACGCACGCACTAAGAGGACTAATTGGTGCACCTGGGACCGGGTTTCGGGTAGTTTGAGAGATGGGCGGATGTGGCTACCTACATACCTCACCTCTGGGTGTGGTTAACAGCCTATTTAATGGAGGCTGTTGTTTGGCACATGGTCTGTGTGTCTGGAGGGAGAAGGCCTCCTGTGTGTTGTTGTCTCCAGAAGGGGGCGCGTACTGTATGCCTACCAGCCTGTGTGACCACAGCGCTGGCTAAGCAGAGACTTTGCTAAAAGGTTTTCTTTGTCTTTGCCTGCACTAAAGGCTGTTTGTTTGCATTTTGCTTTTGACAGTTTATGAAGCCAATAAACCGCTATGGACATTTAAAGGAACATGCCTCCTGTTTGTCTCTCATCGCACCCAAGTGAGTACGATCACTACACCCCGAAGACCCGAACGAAGCCTTTCAAGGTTCCCAGCCCAGACGTTGACAGTCAAGGCCCGAACACCCGAATGACGCCAGTCAAGGTTCTTCACTTGAATGACGTCGATCCACAGGATAGGAGTGAGCTACAGCGGCACGGTTCTCAGGTGTGTGCGTCAGCGTCAGGAAGTCGCAGAAGTTCTGGAGGTGTCAGGTCGGAGATTCACAGTCAGGCCGATGAACAGGAAAGACACGCGAGACGGGCCCTTATCTCTGGCAAGAATATAAGGTATTGGGCGCAAATAGAGGGAAAGACAATAGTCAGACAGGGCCCAGCAGATGCCAGAGCAGCACCGGTAAAGAGAATAGAAGGTGACAGGAGGAACGGGTGCCAATTTGTGACAGCAACAGAGTACTGGCAAGGATTTCTAAGACGGCCCCTCGCCCGGTAGATCATTTTAAACAGAATCCGATCCCTGAATTCTAGTGCATTCTTATAATTTATACTGTTGTGCCAATTCCTGCTATATTTCTGTTAAATATTGGGAACATTATGATTGTATTATACGTGTTTTATCATTAATATTAGTTTGTTAAATAAAGGAAATATACTGCTGTTCCACCTGTGTCTCCCCTGTTGCATTCTGTTACCTGCTTACAATTTGGCATAGTCGGCAGGATGCAACATTCCAGTGCGGAAGTGGCAGTGCGGACATGGCGGGCTTGTCAGGGGAAGTATTCCCCTGGGGGATATGTTCAGTAACCTACCCAAATTCACTGGGAATAATTTACCGTTGTAGGATTGGGTAGAGAGACTGTAAAGCATGGTCCAAATGTACCCTATGACCCCAGTCATGCAGGCGGAGCTGGCCTTACTGACTCTTGATGGAGAGGCTTGACAGAATGTTATGTACCGACAACCTACGGACCGCGACACAATAGAAAGTGATTGGGATTCTGGAAGATATGCACGGTGACACTACTGACCTTGGTAACTTACGCATTCGCTTATTTAAATGAGTTCAAGGGGAAGATGAGACTATAGTGCAGTATGTCAATGCTCTGCAGGAGAAGACGGCCTATATCACCAAGAAGACTCATGAGGAATACCGAGGGCTAGGATTCTTAGACGAAGTCATGCGGGGTCAATTTGTTGCCAGATTAAGGGATCCCTATTTGTGGCACGCCCTGAAGGTACGGCTACGAACTAACCCGGACATGAGTTTCTTGGAGATCGGGGCTGAGGCACGAGTCTGAGAAAGAGAGGCACCCGCCTTGATGGGCACTGTTCGGAGTCACCAGGTGGTTACCACCTCAGAAGTTGCCAGCAAAGAACTGGACTGGGCACGAGAATTACGTCAGGAGATCAGAGATATTCGAGGAGAGCTACGCAACTTCAAAAGGGATCTCCAGTAATTCGACAAGGGACAACCCCCCACCTAGATATAAGGAGCAGGAACAAGGAGAGTATTCTAAACCCCCAGATTCATCATCTCAGGTCCGTCGCCTGACGGAAGAGCGAAGAGCTGAATGCTGGAACTGTGGTGGCCGAGGGTACATATCTTGAGAGTGCCAGAGTCAGAGCCAAGGAAGAAGGGGCCATCCTTTAAACTGAAAAGCCCCAAGGTTTAGGAGCATACCGTGGGGTACTATTCCCCAGAAGAAGGGGAGGAAGGCTCTGAAGATATTGTCTCTGAAAGAGTGACTTTGGCTGAAGTTGATGGGAAACACATTCAATGTTTAATGGACATGAGGTCTCAGGTGACCACCATACCCAAAGAATACTTCCATGCTCCCTTCCCTGCGGTCGGCTGGTCTAACAAGGGCCGAATATTAGACTAGCAGCTGCCAATCAGCTCCCTATTCCAGTGGCCGGGGTGGTGTGGATGACTGTCCGTATGTGCGTATGAGAATTATGAAAAAAAGGAATTGTGTTGGTGAAAGGTCCGATAAGTCCTGGGCCCATAGTGACATTGGGAATGAATATCCTGAAGGAAGTAGGGGAGATCCTGATTGGTGGGCCACAAAGAGGCAACCGGAATAGCGTGACTAGGTGTCACGCTAGACAAAGGGGTTTTCAACAACTCATCCGAGTGAGTCAGTTCCAGACACCTCTCAGCTTCTTGGCAAAGTAATTATACCTCTGGAAGCTGCCATGACTCTACCCATCGGACAAACCATACTCACCCGCCCTGTAAGGGCCTGCGTATCAATCGAGGGGGTGGAGGTGCAGATTGAGCCCATAGAATGAAACAATTCCTGGACTCCTGGTCGCCCATACTCTCGCCAAAGAGTGGCATGGACGTGTGCCGGTACGCTACGCTAATTTGAGCGAAATAAATTTACAGTTGAACCCTTGGAAGGAAATTGAACAGGTAAACGGAATGTCCAAGGATCTTCCCAAACCCGATTCCATTGAGCTGACACCCATGGAAGGAGATCCATGAAGTGAAAGAAGAGGGAGCCCGGATTGGTCGCTCGCTCCTAGAACAGATGGAGGTTGACCTTACAGAATTTTGCCCAGAGCAAGTGGGGCAAATTAAGGGCCTACTGCAGCATTATTACGGGGTGTTTGCTCGTCATGAAGACTATTTCGGGCGCACTGAGGCAATCCAGCATGAGATCCCTACGGGAGACACCACTCCCATCAGAGAGAGATACCGCAAGGTTCCGCCACAGATGTATCAAGAAGTAAAAGATCTCTTGTCCCATATGTTATTATTCCTATCCCCTACCATGGATTGAAGAGTCCCTGTCCTCGCTTGGGTAAGGTAAGTACTTCTCCTCCCTCGATCTGGCCAGCAGCAACTGGCAGGTCCCTATGGCTGTTAAGGATCGCACCAAGACTGCTTTCATCCTTTCCATAGGTTTATTTGAGTTCAACCGGATGCTCTTTGGCCTAACTAACGCACCTGGAATGTTTCAATGGTTGATGGAGAGATGCCATGGGGATCTAAATTTCGAAGCAACCCTGGTTTATCTGGACGACATCATAGTATTCTCCTCCCCCTTTGAAGAAAATCTCAGTCGATTATAGCATGTGCTAGAGAGACCTCAAAAGCATGGGCTGAAGATTAAACCTTGGAAATGTAATTTATTCCAGAGGGAAATTGAGTATGTAGGACACCGTCTCCAGTGCTGGCGTCTATCCCACCCCCGAAAAAGTGTCGGCTGAGCAGAAATGGCCCATTCTAACTAATGTAAGAGAACTAAGAGCATTTCTAGGCCTGGCAGGTTACTATCGAAGATTCATCAAAGATTTTGCCAAAATAGCGACCCCACTCCACGAGCTTTTGAGAGGATCAGCCGGGGGACATAGCAAAGCGCCATTCAGTGGAGGGCCTCGCCAGGAAGAAGACTTTTGTGCCTTGAAGATGGCATTAACCAACGCCCCCATATTGGCCTATGCCGACTTCTCCCAACCCTTCTTAATATACACGGATGGAAGTCTGTACGGCCTATGAGCAGTATAAGCGCAAATTCAAGAAGGCAAAGAACAGGTGATTGCATATGCTAGGTGGAGCAAAAACTTAAAGGGGTTTTCCCACGAACGAAAGTTCATTTTAAAAATTGGCTGTATCTGACCGTGTACGGAACATACCACGGCTCCTGGGCAGGCGAGGAAGCAAAAGACAATACAGACATTAAAGCAGGGGATCGCAGAGGATTCATTTTGTGAGGTAAAATATTGTTTAAAAACAGGCAGGGAAATGTTTTACCTCACAAAATGAATCCTCTGCGATCCCCTGCTGTAATGTCTGTATCGTCTTTTGCTTCCTCCCCTGCCCAGGAGCTGTGGTATGTTCTGTACACTGTCAGACACAGCCAAGTTTTAAAATGAACTTTTGTTTGAGGGGAAAACCCCTTTAAGGAAGTAGAATACCCCATCATAGCTACGACACAGGAAGAACCCCTTCAGGCAGGAGAGCGAGTGTTGATACATACCAAGCGACCCAAGAATAAGCTAGATTACCGGTGGGAGGAAGTGCCCTATCGAATTGTAAAGCGAGTCCACCGAAATAGCCCAGTTTATGATGTCTGATCTGAAGGAGAAGACAGTGCCCCGGCGTGAGTATTGCACAGGAATATGCTTCGCCCATGTCTTTCTGAGACAGAGAAGTGTGAGAAGGTGTTCCCCCTGAAGGCCCCACTAGAATCAGTTACCGAACCGGCTGCCGATTATGACGAAGGATGGATCAATATACCAATGAAACTACCGGAGCTGATGCCCAGTGAACTAACTGGAACCTTGGATTTCTCAGAAGAACCCCTATCAGAGGGACCGCGCAGGACAGAACGAGCCAATGCAGGCATTCCTCCTATGCGGTACGCACAAGATGAATTATTCTGGACGCAAATCCAACAGAAAACTCAGGAATGTATGCGGCTCTTGGCATAAGTTGGACAACCTTTAAAGAAACAGCACACATCTGTAAACTTCTCTCGCCCAGGGACTGGCAAGATAAAAGAAGGGAGGAATGTAAGGAGACAAAACAATGCGGAACCAGAATGGTAAAGAAGTGTAGCAGAGGGGACAGGATTGGTGTGGACTGTGGGTAAGGTGATGTCAGGGAAACCAGTTCAGGAGAAAAAGAGCGCGAGCGCAACGGCTGAGGTGATTTTGATGCCAAGAAGAGAGACGGAAGGAGCATCAGCAGCTTCCAGAGTTCCTGTGAGAAAGAGAAGGGCCGCGGACTTACCCAGCTCAGACATCGAAGGTCAAGCCACGAGGACTCGAGCGACGCCAGTCAAGGTTCCCAGTTCAGATGTCGACAGTCAAGATCCGAGCGACGCCAGTAAAGTTTCTTCACCTGAATGACATCGGTCCACAGGATGGGAGTGAGTTATGGCGGCATGGCTCTCAGGCGTGCGTGCCAGAGGCAGGATGTCTCAGAAGCTCTGGAGGTGTCAGGTTGGAGATTCACGGTCAGGTCGGTGAACAGGAAGGACACGCGAGACGGGCCATTACCTCTGGCAAGAATATATGGTATCGGGCGCAAATAGAGGCAAAGACAGTAATCAGACAGGGCCCAGCAGACGCCAGAGAACAGAGGATGACAGGTGACAGGAGGAGCAGGTGCCGATTTGTGACAGGAACAGAGTACTGGAAAGGATTTCTAAGACGGCCCCTCGCCCGGTATCATTGACACCATAGTTCCCCTTCCCTCCAGTAGATCATTGTAAACGGAATCGATCCCTGAAGTCCAGTGCATTCATGTGCCAAGTCCTACTATATTGCTGTTACAATCACAGCATTCCCGATATTTATTATACGTGTTGTATCATTCACATTGGTTTGTTAAAGAAAGGAAATAGACTGTTCTGCCTGTGTCTCTGCTGCTGCTTTCTGTTATCTGCTTCCATCTGCACCCACTGTAGTTAGGCCCCTGGATAATAGGTGGATGAACATGTAGCCCATAGACAGGTGCAGATTACACAGCCTGTGCTTGGTAGGCGGGGAATGAACATATACAATAAACCTGTTTATATCACCAATAACCAATAACTTATGTTCATTTTTTTTATAGATTTCTTTGCCGTCGGTCCCGGCCCCACACCCCCTGCACACTGCACATGACCGGCTTTTCCTGGCCTTATAACTCATTTTCTCCTATAGCTGTCTCAGGCGGGGAGTGTCCACCGTGGGCGGAGCGGAGGGCAGAAGGGGGCGGGGCGGAAGGCAAGAAGGGGCGGAGCTGATGGCAGGAGGGGCGGGGCTGATGGCAGGAGGGGCGGTGCGGATGCTAAGGGGGCGGGACGAGCTGTCAGTTCCTGCACGACCTCCCCGGTAGAGCAGTGCGCGGGCAGTGTGTTCCCACCACCATGCCGGGGCTGAGGAGGCTGCTGAGCTGGGCTGCCCTCGTCCTCTGCCAGGCCGCCCTCACTGCTGCTGTCCCACCACACATAGTTTTCGTCCTAGCTGACGACCTGGGCTGGCATGATGTCGGCTTCCACGGCTCCGAGATCAGAACCCCGAACCTGGACTGTCTGTGCGCACAGGGCGTGGAGCTGGGGGCGTACTACGTGCAGCCGCTGTGCACCCCCTCCCGCAGCCAGCTGCTCAGCGGCCGCTACCAGGTCAGCACCGGGGACGGTGGGATGCGCTCTAGCAGCTCTCCAAGTCATGTGATCTTGTGGACATGTGATCTAGGGAGCTGCCGTGACAGGAGGGGGGTGTGATGTGCGCTGCACTATTGTGTGTTGTGATTGTGTGTTGTGTGCGCTGTACTATTTATTGTGTGTTGTTGTGTGCGCTGTACTGTTGTGTGTTGTTATTGTGTGATGTGTGCGCTGTACTACACTGTGTTCCAAATTATTATGCAAATAATATTTTCTCAGATTTTCCCACATTACCTATATGAATTGCAGTCATTGTAATTTTCCAGTCAAATAACTATTAGAGTACAATTGAAAGGTTTTTGTACAAACTGCCTATGATAACAGTATATTTTTTAAAAAATAAAAAAACTCAAACTGCACTCAAAATGCATGTTCCAAATTATTATGCACAGCAGAGTTTTCAACCTTTTCATTTTAATAAAGAACAAAAAAATGTTCATTTTTGAAATTATAAGCATTAGCAGGTTATTACAAACTGAAATCAAACAGTTTTCAACACACAACTTTATTCTAGGTGATGTTACATTTTCACATAGGACCCCTTGTTCGAAAGGAGCTTCTGAACTCTCTCGTCCATTGAATTTGTCAGGTTATGGATGGTTTCTGCTTTAATTGTTTTGCATGAGGACAGAATACCCTCCCAGAGCTGTTGCTTAGATGTGAACTGCCTCCC
Organism: Phyllobates terribilis; assembly: GCF_046119375.1. NCBI lineage: Eukaryota > Metazoa > Chordata > Amphibia > Anura > Dendrobatidae > Phyllobates > Phyllobates terribilis. The sequence goes on along the minus strand of NW_027362761.1, from coordinate 497,752,683 downwards.
GCCATCATAGACACTCCTTTTGATGATGCTCCAGAGGTTCTCAATGGGGTTGAGGTCAGGGGAGCATGGGTGCCACACCATAAGTTTGTCCCCTTTTATGCCCACAGCAGCCAGAGATGCAGATGTGTTATGTGCAGCATGAGACGGGGCATTATCATGCATGAAATGATCTCGATGGTCCAGATGGATGGAGTGGAGGATGGCTGGTTGATGGACACCCCATGCAAACACGGCTACGGCGCTAACAAGGAGGAGGTGGAGTAATGTTTTGGGCTGGAATCATGGGGAGAGAGATTGTCGGCCCTTTTAGGATCCCTGAAGGGGTAAAGATGAACTCCATAATGTATGTTGAGTTTCTCAAACAGCACTTCCTTCCATGGTTCAAGAAGAAGAACCGTTCAATCCGCAGCAAGATCATTTTCATGCATGATAATGCCCCGTCTCATGCTGCACATAACACATCTGCATCTCTGGCTGCTATGGGCATAAAAGGGGACAAACTTATGGTGTGGCACCCATGCTCCCCTGACCTCAACCTCATTGAGAACCTCTGGAGCATCATCAAAAGGAGTGTCTATGATGGTGGGAGGCAGTTCACATCTAAGCAACAGCTCTGGGAGGGTATTCTGTCCTCATGCAAAACAATTGAAGCAGAAACCATCCATAACCTGACAAATTCAATGGACGAGAGAGAGTTCAGAAGCTCCTTTCGAACAAGCGGTCCTATGTGCAAATGTAACATCACCTAGAATAAAGTTTTGAGTTGAAAACTGTTTGATTTCAGTTTGTAATAACCTGCTAATGCTTATAATTTCAAAAATTACCATTTTTTTGTTCTTTATTAAAATGAAAAGGTTGAAAACTCTGCTGCGCATAGTAATTTGAAACATGCAGTTTGAGTTTTTTATTTTTTAAAAAATATACTGTTATCATAGGCAGTTTGTACAAAAACCTTTCAATTGTACTCGAATAGTTATTTGACTGGAAAATTACAATGACTGCAATTCATATAGGTAATTTGGGAAAATCTGAGAAAATATTATTTGCATAATAATTTGGAACACAGTGTATTGTGTGTTGTGTTTGCTGTACTATTGTGTGTTGTTATTGTGTGATGTGTGCGCTGTACTATTGTGTGTTGTTGTGTGATGTGTGCGCTGCACTATTGTGTATTGTCTTCGCTGTACTATTGTGTGTTGTTATTGTGTGATGTGTGCGCTGCACTATTGTGTGTTGTTATTGTGTGTTGTGTTTGCAGTACTATTGTGTTGTTATTGTGTGATGTGTGCGCTGTACTCTTGTGTGTTATTGTGTGATGTGTGCGCTGCACTATTGTGTGTTGTTTGCGCTGCACTATTGTGTGTTGTGTGTGCGTTGCACTATTGTGTGTTGTGTGTGCGTTGCACTATTGTGTGTTGTGTGCGCTGCACTATTGTGTGTTGTTATTGTGTGATGTGTGCGCTGTACTATTGTGTGATGTGTGCGCTGTACTATTGTGTGTTGTGTGTGCGCTGTACTGTTGTGTGTGCGCTGTACTATTGTGTGTTGTGTGTGCGCTGTACTGTTGTGTGTGCGTTGCACTATTGTGTGTTGTGTGCGCTGCACTATTGTGTGTTGTTATTGTGTGATGTGTGCGCTGTACTATTGTGTGTTGTGTGTGCGCTGTACTATTGTGTGATGTGTGCGCTGTACTGTGATGTGTGCGCTGTACTATTGTGTGATGTGTGCGCTGCACTATTGTGTGTGCGTTGCACTATTGTGTGTTGTGTGTGCGCTGTACTGTTGTGTGCGCTGCACTATTGTGTGTTGTGTGTGCGCTGTAGTATTGTGTGTTGTTATTGTGTGATGTGTGCGCTGTACTATTGTGTGAGGTGTGCGCTGTACTATTGTGTGTTGTGTGCGCTGTACTATTGTGTGTTGTGTGCGCTGCACTATTGTGTGTTGTGTGTGCGCTGCACTATTGTGTGTTGTGTGTGCGCTGTACTATTGTGCGCTGTACTATTGTGTGATGTGTGCGCTGTACTATTGTGTGATGTGTGCGCTGCACTATTGTGTGTTGTGTGTGCGTTGCACTATTGTGTGTTGTGTGTGCGTTGCACTATTGTGTGTTGTGTGCGCTGCACTATTGTGTGATGTTATTGTGTAGTGTGCGCTGCACTATTGAGTGATGTGCGCTTGTGTGTTGTGTGCGCTGTACTAATGTGTGTTGTGTGCGCTGTACTGTTGTGTGCGCTGCACTAATAAAGTTAAGTCGTTACTTTTAAGTTCTCAATGGTCCAAAAATGGGGGTGTTCTCCAGCGTCAAAGGGAAAGTAGTGAAAACTTAGTCTTTAATAATACAGAATAAAAGAATTTGGCAGAATGTGCACATATTAAAAAAAAAAAAAAATCAAAAATGTAATGCTTCCATGTTTCCAGTAGAAAAATCCCTAATCATGGATGCCAGCTATGATTAAGGATTTTTCTACCCGAAACGTGTGAGCATTATGCTTTGTTTTTTTAATATATGCACATTTTGCCATTTTTTTTTCATGATTAAAGGCAGTGGCATGTAAAAGTTTGGGCACCCTTGCCCTTTCCACAGTTAAAAATGTAATAAAAAAATGACAGTTAACAGGAACAGTGGAGGTCAAGATAAGATCTGGAAGACAAAGCAAAATTTCAGTGAGAGCTGCTCATAGGATTGCTAGAGAGGCAAATCAGAACCCCCGCTTGATTGCAAAAGACATTCAGGAAGATTTAGCATAGCAGACTCTGGAGTTGTGCTACATTGTTCTACTGTTCAGAGACACCTGCACAAATATGTCCTTCATGGAAGAGTGATCAGAAGAAAACCTTTCCTGCATCCTCACCATAAAATTCAGCGTCAGAAGTATGCAAAAGAACATCTAAACAAGCCTGATATATTTTGGAAACAAGTCCTGTGAACCGATGAGGTGAAAATAGAACTCTTTGGCCACAATGTACATGTGGAGGGAAAAGAACATCTCGCCAGCCATTAAGCATGGGGGTTGATCAATCATGCTTAGGGGTTGTGTTGCAGCCAATGGCACGAGGAACATTTCATGGGTAGAAGGAAGATTGGATTCAATGAAATTTCAACAAATTCTTGATGCAAACATAACACCATCTGTAAAAAAGCTGAAGTTGAAAGAGGATGGCTTCTACATATGGATAATGATCCTAAACACACGTCAAAATCCACAATAGACTACCGCAAAAGGAGCGAGCTGAAGGTTTTAAAATGGCCCTCACAGTCCCCTGATCTGAACCTCATTGAAAATCTGTGGCTAGACCTCAAAATAGCAGTGCATTCAAGACGACCCAGGAATCTCACAGAACTGAAGGAATTTTCCATGGAAGAATGGATGAAAATCCCTCGAACAAGAATTGAAAGACTTGTCTGGCTACAAAAAGCGTTTACAAGCTGTGATACCTGCAAAAGGGGATGTTACTAGGTACTAATCATGCAGGGTGCCAAAACGTTTGCATCTGCCCATTTCCCTTTCTGTAATTTTTAAAATGTAAAAGATGAAAAAAATATATATATATTAGTATACATACACTGCTCAAAAAATAAAGGGAACACTCAAATAACACATCCTAGATCTGAATGAATGAAATATTCTCATTGGATACTTTGTTCTGTACAAAGTTGAATGTGCTGACAACAAAATCACACAAAAATCATCAATGGAAATCAAATTTATTAACCAATGGAGGCCTGGATTTGGAGTCACCCCCAAAATTAAAGTGGAAAAACACACTACAGGCTGATCCAACTTTGATGTAATGTCCTTAAAACAAGTCAAAATGAGGCTCAGTATTGTGTGTGGCCTCCACGTGCCTGTATGACCTCCCTACAACGCCTGGGCATGCTCCTGATGAGGTTGTGGATGGTCTCCTGTGGGATCTCCTCCCAGACCTGGACTAAAGCATCCGCCAACTCCTGGAGAGTCTGTGGTGCAACGTGACATTGGTGGATGGAGCGAGACATGATGTCCCAGATGTGCTCAAGCGGATTCAGGTCTGGGGAACGGGCGGGTCAGTCCATAGCTTCAATGCCTTCATCTTGCAGGAACTACTGACACACTCCAGCCACATGAGGTCTGGCATTGTCCTGCATTAGGAGGAAGCAAGGGCCAACCGCACCAGCATATGGTCTCACAAGGGGTCTGAGGATCTCATCTCGGTACCTAATGGCAGTCAGGCTACCTCTGGCGAGCACATGGAGGGCTATGCGGCCCTCCAAAGAAATTCCACTCCCCACCATTACTGACCCACTGCCAAACCGGTCATGCTGAAGGATGTTGCAGGAAGCAGATCACTTTCCACGGCTTCTCCAGACTCTGTCACGTGCTCAGTGTGAACCACTGACGAGCACAGGGCGCCAGTGGCGACTTTGCCAATCCTGGTGTTCTGTGGCAAATGCCAAGCATCCTGCACGGTGTTGGTCTGTGAGCTCAACCCCCATCTGTGGACGTCGGGCCCTCATACCACCCTCATGGAGTCTGTTTCTAACCGTTTGTGCAGACACATGCACATTTGTGGCCTGCTGGAGGTCATTTTGCAGGGCTCTGGCAGTGCTCCTCCTGTTCCCCCTTGCACAAAGGCGGAGGTAGTGCTCCTGCTGCTGGGTTGTTGCCCTCCTACGGCCCCCTCCACGTCTCCTGGTGTACTGGCCCGTCTCCTGGTCGCGCCTCCAGCCTTTGGACACTACGCTGATAGACACAGCAAACCTTCTTGCCACAGCTCGCATTGATGTGCCATCCTGGATGAGCTGAACTACCTGAGCAATTTCTGTGGGTTGTAGAGTCCGTCTCATGCTACCACGAGTGTGAAAGCACAACCAACATTCAAAAGTGACCAAAACATCAGCCAGAAAGCATTGGTACTGAGACGTGGTCTGTGGTCCCCACCTGCAGAACCACTCCTTTATTGAGGGTGTCTTGATAATTGCCAATAATTTCCATCTATTGCCTATTCCATTTGCACAACAGCATGTGAAATTGATTGTCAATCAGTGTTGCTTCCTAAGTGGACAGTTTGATTTCACAGAAGTTTGATTTACTTGGAGTTATATTCTGTTGTTTAAGTGTTCTTTTTATTTTGTTGAGCAGTGTGTGTGTATATATATATATATATATATATATATATATATATATATATATATATATACACCCCTTTATCCCCGAAGGTTGTTTGCACGTTAATGACCGGGCCAATTCTGACCACTGTCACTTTATGAGGTAATTACTCTGGAACGCTTCAACGGATCTCCCTGGCTCTGAGACTGTTTTTTCATGACATATTGTACTTCATGATTGTGGTAAAATTTCTTCGATATCACTTGCGTTTATTTGTGAAAAAATCGGAAATTTGGCGAAAATTTTGAAAATTTTTCAATTTTCAAACTTTGAATTTTCATGCCCTTAAATCAGAGAGATATGTCACACAAAATAGTTAATAAATAACATTTCCCACATGTCTACTTTACTTCAGCACAATTTTGGAACCAACATTTTTTTTTTATTAGGGAGCTATAAGGGTTAAAAGTTGACCAGCGATTTCTCATTTTTACAGCAAATTTACTAAACCATTTTTTTAGGGACCACATCACATTTGAAGTAACTTTGAGGGGCCTTTATGACAGAAAATGCCAAAAAGTGACACCATCCTAAAAACTGCACTCCTCAAGGTGCTCAAAACCACATTCAAGAAGTTTATTAACCCTTCAGGTGCTTCACAGGAATTTTTGGAATATGGAAGAAAAAATGTACATTTAATTTTTTTCACAAAAATGTTAATTTAGACCCCAATTTTTTATTTTTGCCAGGGTAACAGGAAAAAATGGACCCCAAAATTTGTTGTGCAATTTCTCCTGAGCACGCAAATACCCCATATGGGGGGGTAAACCACTGCTTGGGCGCACAGCAGGGTTCGTAAAGGAATGAGCGCTATTTGACTTTTTGAATGTAAAATTTGCCACAGTACAGCATATATTTGATACACTGCCGAGTTTTGCAAGTTTTCCCACCTACAAAGAATGGAGAGGTCTGTAATTTTTTCTTTTTTGCAAAATTGGCAGTGTATCAAATCCTTATTTTCTCCACTGTGTGTCCTTGTATGTGAATGTTCACCTGAGACTATAAAGACTCCCTAATAAATACCTATAATGGGAAATTAGAGATTTCATGTCATTTACGTCCTTGTGCACTGGAATACAGGTCTTGCTTTCCTTCCATATAACATATGGCCCACTCTTTTTTTTTTTTTCTTTTCCTAAGATTCACACAGGTCTGCAGCATCAGATAATTTGGCCATGTCAGCCCCATTGTCTACCTCTGGATGAAAAGCTGCTGCCTCAGTTACTGAAGGAAGCCGGATATACCACACACATGGTGGGAAAATGGCACCTTGGCATTTATAAAAATGACTGCCTCCCAACTCGCAGAGGATTCGACACTTATTTTGGTACTCCTATATTTTCTTATTCTTAAGCTTTTAATGTAAAGAATGTCCATTATTATCATTCTGTGTCAGTGTGCAGATAGAGAGAGCTGTCAATCACTGAATTAGACCGCCCACTGGACTCCTAAGTATAAACAGAGCAGAGCATTGAATCAATAAAATCCAAATTTCACTGCTGAATCTTTTCCCACAAATTTATATATCAGTCTGCTCAACTAATCCAGCTTCTGACCTGATGCCATGTTCAATGTAACAGTAAAAAAAGTGAATTGCTCTTAACGAAGGCAGACTTCCTCATAGGCATACATGAGGCTGTTGAGTTCTGGCCGGGAGACCCGCAGACAATCTGTGCATTGCAGTCTGTGCTCAGAGCAAAAGATTAGCATGAGCCCGAACTCTGCGACTGTCTCTTTAAAAACAGAAATTCTTAACCACACCTTACAAATTCATGGTTGTAGTGTAAAACTTATTACATGTATCATGACTGTCTCTAGTAACCATAAACCAGGCTACGTTCCCACCATGAGCAGGCGCTCGGTGCTTCATGGCAGGAATCATTTATATACAGCTTCCCATCTGCTTGTTATATCTATATCTCTCTATCACTAGATATAACAAGCAGATGGGAAGGTGTATATAAATGATTGGCCATGAAGCACCGAGTGCCTGTACTTGGTTTGAACAGTCATTCGATGCTGACAGTCCCTTTAACTGCGACTGTCTAACTCACAAAGTGTGCTTATTTTTGCATCTGTTTTACTATTCAATATTTTCATGCGTTCATACCACACCAATACAGCGCCCTTTTGCAGTTCTTGCATTTCTTATCGCATGATTTTTGGGATAGGGTTTGATTTTTGTTAAAAAAATAGAAAAAATGTATTTTTAAAATGTATACATTTAACTGTGGATGTCTGTTTTTGCACACCTGTTTTACTAGTCCAATGTGACAGCTGTACGCGCCACACCCATCCTGGGACACAATTGCTTAGCTGGCTTTGCTCCCTCCCATAGAAATGAATAGAGAGAACCAATTCTTCATTCATCCTCTGCCTCAAAAGCCAAGATAGGGATAGAAGGTGATCGCCGTTATGGAGATACGTGCACGTCTCAAAGATGACAAGACCAATTGTACCCATAACATATGGTCACTAACACAAGTTTTAGATCCGCAAAACTCTGAAAAATAATTTCCATAAAAGTCCCAATAGTCATCTCACTTTTTTTTTTTTTTTTTTAGATGTTTCTGACTTTATTTGCATTTCAGGATATCTTACTGGCGGAGAGGATTATTATACCCATGAAAGATGTTATGAAATCAAGGGTATCAATAAGACAGTGTGCGCTCTAGATTTCCGAGACGGTGAAGCAGCAGCAAAAGGATATGAGAAGAAATACTCCACTCACATATTTACAGAAAGAGCCGTGGATCTCATAGCTAATCACAGGCCGGAGACGGTGAGTACATGGTTGGACATTTGCACAGTTGTTGTATGTAGTTAAAGGGATTCTGTGCAGGGGAGGGGATGAATATGGAAATTAAGTAGATAGGCTGGGATTTCTTCGCGTCCCCCGGACGGGAAGCTTGTCAAAACTAATTTAATAAAAAGCAATTTCAAAGCAAGCAAACCTCTGTAAGTATAGATTTACATTTCTATCACCTGTATGCCCATAGTAGAGGTCAGATAAGTTCCAGTAGGTGCGGATTACATGCATTTTTATGTGTTTCTGCGGCGGAAACGCACTAAAAACGCATGTGCGATTTATACTTGCGGATTTTTCGCATGTAATGGAAGTCTATGAGAAAAATCTTCACATAAAACTCAGGGTACCCACAAGAGAAATGGACATGTTGTGGATTTGAAACACACACCACAGGTCAGTTTAATACTCGGCACCAAAAACTCATCGTGGGAAGTGGGAACACCACATAAGGAGTGCAAAAGTGAATACCCACCATCCAAGGTCTTGTACTTTCTCGGTGCATTATTCATAGCGCGAAAAATCTTAAGGAGTTTTCCAGGTTGAACATTAATTTCTGCATTAGCTCACATTAATATGTGACTTCAGATTGCCGAATCCTGACAGTGTGCTTTATTATTATTATTATTATTATTGACGGGGTTTGTAGTCTCCGTGGCGGCGACCCGGTCCCGTGGCTCAGGGTGGTCAAACCAGTGGAGGATCTGTTTATTTGGTTTTTAATGTTTAAATGTCCGACTACGCCACCCGTGGATTGCGGTCACTGAGAACCGCCGCTGCGGGGCAGACCGCTGAGGCTGATGTTGTGTGCGCAGCAGAGGGTAGTATAACTCCCCACCGGAGGAGTATAGCCTCAGGGCAGTGAGTGCAGATGGTGGGGGTGATGGTGCACGGGAGCAACAGTAATGACTCAGAGTCCAGTGATGCAGTCCAGGGTCTTTACTCACAGTTTTACACTCCAAGCCACTTCTGCAGGTAATGGCTGCCCACGTCGTACTGTGCTCACCAGGTGAGGGGCTCGGCCAACTCCCAGGTACCTTTGGAATGCTTTTCAGGACCCCCTTCGTGTGTCCTTTCTCTGGCCTGTCGTACCCCACAATTGACCACGTTTCTGTCCAGCTGCCTTGGGCCTTGGCGGGCAAACGTATGTTCCGTTTCCCTGGGCCCTATATGGTGCCTTCCTAACGGGTGTAGTGAGGGGCCGTAACACGTGCAATGCCACGGCCTCCGGTTACTAGCTGAGGGTAGTTGCTCTCTTCCACTAGATGAGGGATCCGGTTCCCTTTCTTGGCCTGACCCCCCTACTCTGGTAGCGGTGGGCGCACGGTGGCGACTGGCCGGTCTGCACCCCTGGGGTCCCTTCTCTCCGCTCCTGGAGCCTCCTCCGTTCCTCTCCTCCAGGCCTTGTGACTTGGCCTGCGCGCGGAGCAGAGCTCGTACAGAGCCCCTGCTCCCACTCTCCTTCTCTCTCTCTCTGCTCTCTCAGCACTCTCTCCTCTGACTCCAAGATGGTGCCCACCTTTTATACTCCTACTTTTCAGTGCACCCTGAATCTACTCTCCCCACCCACACACTACCGGGTTCCCCCTTTCTAGGTGTTCCCTCCCCCCACTCCAGCCAGGGACAGGGACAGTTGTGCTCACTCTTGGGAGCATTGTCGCCCTGTCCCCCGGAAATGTGGTGTAGTGCATGTGGGTGTTAGGGTCCTGAGCCACACTCCATCCTTACCTGGAAGTGAGATATCACACCTCTGGGTGAGATGCAATACCTCTGTAGCGACCGAACCCTCGGGGCGCTACATTATTATAGCGCCATTTATTCCATGGCTCTTTACATGTGAAAAAGGGGTATACATAGAGTAGGGGGATGCTTGGGAGAAATCTTGTATGCGATTATGGGAGGAGGAGATAAGAGAGGAGTAGAGAAGGAGATCTTGTGAGGATCGGAGGTTTCGTGCAGGTATGTACCGGGAGACTAGGTCAGAGCTATATGGAGGAGACAGGTTATGGATGGCTTTGTATATCATGGTTAGGGTTTTGAACTGGAGTCTCTGGGCAAAGGGGAGCCAATGAAGAGATTGGCAGAGAGGAGAGGCCGGGGAATAGCGGGGGGACAGGTGGATTAGTCTGGCAGCAGAGTTTAGGATGGATTGGAGGGGTGCAAGAGTGTTGGAAGGGAGGCCACAGAGCCGGAGGTCGCAGTAGTCAAGTCATATGCACACAGTCAGGGTGCCCCTCTATTGCCAGATCTAGGGGATGTCAGGGCATCACCGGTATGCGATTCGAATACTGGTGGTCACATACCAAACATCATCCTATATTGAGAGAATCGGATGAGAAGCAGATCAGCACATGGCTGCAAATATGCTAATCACATACTTTAGTCATGTGATGACCGCTCAAGCTGGCAGTAGAGGAGAGCCTTGACTGTGCGCATATTACACACTGTAAGGATTCAGTAATCTGCTGTCATATAGCATGACTGCAGAAATTTATATTCAGCCTGGAAAACCCCTTTAACCCCTTTCCGACATGTGCCGTACATGTATGGCACATGTCGTGTCTCTCCCTTCAGCGTGGGCTCCGGCGATGAGTCCGCACCTTTCCGGGGACATGACAGTTGATCTGTACAGCTCTCATGTGCCCCTAACAGCCGCCGGTGGAATCGCGATCCACCTGTTGCTGTTAACATGGTAAGGCCACGGCCCCACTATCAGTATTCGGTCAGTATTCTTTCTCAGGAGTGGGAGCGAAAACCAGGAGTGGGTGATAAATGCGGAATTGGTGACTTGTTTCTATCACCCACTCCTGGTTTTCTCTCCCACTCCTGAGAAAAAATACTGATGGCATACTGAAAGTGGGGCCGTGGCCTAAATGTCAATCTCCGTCAGCGGCATTTAAATGACTGGCGCTGAAGGACGTCATAAGTCCCGGGCATCGGCGCCCGTGTCACATAACCGTGGGTTGGGATGACAACCCAGGGCCCTTGCGGTTGTCATTGCCAGGATGCTATGAGTGCCCCCCAGAGGTCAGCGCTATTAGCAGGTGATCTGCTGCACATGGGCGATCTCATGATCGCAGCTTCTAGTCTCCCATGAAGACTATTAAAGCAAGGGAAAAGTGAAAAAAAAAGTTTTTAAAAATACTAAAAAAATATAAGTTTAAATCACCCCCTTTCGCCCCATGCAAAATAAAACCATAAAGAAATCAAATATACACAGATTTGGAATCGCCCAATTTATCAATGTATAAAAAATTAATTCGATCTGTAAACGGCGTAATGAGAAAAAAATTAAAACACCAGAATTACCTTTCTTTGGTCGCCGCAACACTACAATAACGGGCGATCAAAACATCGTATCTACCCCAAAATGGTATCAATAAAAAACATCATCAGCTTGTAGCGCGAAAAATGGAGACGCTATCTCAGAAAATGGCGACCTTTTTTTTTAACCAACTTTTTTATTTAAGTGGTGAGAAAAAAAAATAAAAAATTTATACATGTTTGGTATCTTCGAACTCATAATGGCCTGGGGAATCATAATGACTGGTCAGTTTTACCATATAGTGAATGTGGTAATAAAACAAACAACTGTGGAATTGCACTTTTTTTTTAAATTGTTCACTGCACTTGGAATTTTTTTCTCATTTTCCAGTACACGATATGGCAAAACCAATGGTGTTGTTCAAAAGTACAACTTGTTCCGCGAAACCCTCACATGGCCATATTGACCGAAAAATAAAAAAAAGTTATGGCTGTGGGAAGAAGGGCCGCAAAAATTGCCCGGGGGTGAAGGGGTGAATGTTTCTGACCTCCTATTCCCCTGCATAAACCTTAAGTTAAACGATAACATTCTGGCTTGCTGCAAGAAGCCACTAGGGGGAGCTGAGGAGGGGATTGCATACTGCTTTATCATTGACTTTCATGTATGAACATCAGGAATGAGCAAATGATTTTGGTCTGATTCACTAAGTTGCATATTCGCCATTCCATAGGATACAACAAGGAAAACAAAATGAAGTTTTGCCTTTTGATTCTCCTAAATTTACTGAAAGCGAATCTCAATTTTCATTTGCTCTGAATTTTGGACTTCTTTAGAGTAAAAAAAAGCAAAAGAACATTCAAAGGTGGATATTCATTATAAGATAGATGCAACCAATAGGCTACAATGATCATCTAATGATGATGTCTGAGTGATGACCTCCTTGTCTTGCAGCCTCTGTTCCTTTACCTGCCTTATCAGGCCGTCCACTCGCCTCTTCAGGTTCCACAGGAATACGTAGAACCTTACAGTTCCATCCATGACCAGAACAGGCGCCATTATGCCGGGGTGATGTCGGCTCTGGATGAGGCGGTAGGAAACGTCACTGCTGCTCTGAAGCAATATGGATTGTGGGACAACACAGTTTTCATATTCTCTACAGGTAAATATCAAGTATTTTATGTAAAAGTCATTTTGGTTTCTTTATGTATTTCCGTGCAGGGATGGGACACACGTGTTTAACAGGGTCCCTGTTTGCGTGTGTGAATTTAATGTTTTAGATGTGCTATCTGCAGTCCTATGTAACACCACAGAGAACGCAGTAATAGCTCTGAGTACCAATAATGAAGAAGCGGGGCCAGATTTGCCACTAAGCACTGGAGGTCCAGTGTCTAGGGCTGCGCATCGCAGGGGGTGGCACCACAGTTGAGCAAAACTATTTTAGTGTGTGTGTGTGTGTGTGTGTGTGTGTGTGTGTGTTATTTTTTTTTTTTATTATAACCCCTCTCCACCACCAGACTTCTTAGTAAAACTGGCTTTTTGTCCGGGGGAGGGATGTGCACGGGTCCTACAGCATCTGTTCCAGTAATGAGCATCGCCAGAAACTGGGGCAGGTGCCGCCAAGGAGGCGCTCAGTAGTTTGCACAGGCCACCCCTGCAGCTCCTTCCCAACTGTCTGCATGAGCCCTGGCATCCTTCTCCTAAGGAGGAAAGGGGGGGGGGGGGGACTGAGGGGAGACATGCACAATATAAATGGGGAGAGCGGGATGGAGGCAAAGGAGGAACATGCACAATATAGATGGGGAGAGTGGGACGGAGGAAAATGAGGGCCATGTACAATATAAATGGGGAGAGCGGGATGGAGGCAAAGGAGGAATATGCACAATATAGATGGGGAGAGTGGGACGGAGGCAAATGAGGGCCATGTACAATATAAATGGGGAGAGCGGGATGGAGGCAAAGGAGGAACATGCACAATATAGATGGGGAGAGTGGGACGGAGGCAAATGAGGGCCATGTACAATATAAATGGGGAGAGCGGGATGGAGGCAAAGGAGGAATATGCGCAATATAAATGGGGAGAGGTGGTGAAAGCAGAGAAGGAACATGAATAATATAAGTGGAGGGAAAACGGGGGAACATGCACAAAATAAAATGAGGGAGGTGGATGGAAGCAAAGGAGGAGCATGCATAATATAAATAGGGAGTTGCATGGAAGCAGAGAGGGGAACATACCCAATATAAATAAGGAAAGAGGGGAGATAGCGGAAGAGAAAATGCGCAATACTCATAGGAGGCAAGGTTGGGTTACTGTGCAGTTAGTAATAAAGTAAGGTTATGTTCACATCATGTTTGACCCCATGTTTGAGACCTCATCGGAGGCTTCTATCCAAAACCTTGAAAAACTGGATTCAGATGGAAATCCCTAATAGAGCCATTTAGTATTAAGAGGCAGATGGAGGCACTACACCTGGCTGTGTCTTACTGTATATTGACAACACTTAGACTGGGATGTGGTATGGCCCAATTATGCCAAAGAAGTGCAAAAATAGCTAAAATATAGATCTTTTATTAGAGTATAATTAGAACAATTAAAATTTTAAAAAAAGGTGCTGAAGTGGAGGGACTTTTACTCTATTGTAAAAACAACAGAACAAGATCATCTATGAATATCTATACAATTACAAACTGAAAATACAGCCTTTTTAGGGTACAGTATTGTATTGCGCATATAATTCTATATATAAGCAGTACTAGTATAAATTTTACTACTACGATAAAATAGAGGTAAAAAACAACATCCTTTGCAGAAACGTAACCTTCTATATGTTGTTAAGAGGATTCTTCTTTGGCATGATATTTCCTCTGGTTTGTGAAGTATACTATTTTATGCTAAACACAACCCTATAAGAGTACAATGCCAGTAAGGAACAGAAAAATATATTTTGTTGTTGTGCAGGATTGCTGTATCTTTTCTATTTTTTATGCAAATATATTCAGGCGCATCTCACTAAATTAAAATATCATTAAAAAGTTTATTTCAGTTCTTCAATACAAAAAGTGAAACTCCTATATTATATAGAGTCATTACAAGCAGAGTGATCCATTTCAAGTGTTTATTTCTGTTAATGCTGATGATTATGGCTTACAGCCAATGAAAACACAAAAGTCATTATCTCAGTAAATTAGAATACTTTAGAACAACAGCTTGAAAAATGCTTTTAAAATCGGAAATGTTGGCCTACTGAAATGTATGTTCAGTAAATGCACTCAATACTTGGTCGGGGCTCCTTTGCATCAATTACTGCATCAATGCGGCGTGGCATGGAGGCGATCAGCCTGTGGCACTGCTGAGGTGTTATGGAAGCCCAGGTTGCTTTGATAGCAGCCTTCAGCTTGTCTGCATTTTTGGGTCTGGTGTCTCTCATCTTCCTCTTGACAATACCCCATAGATTCTCTATGGGGTTAAGGTCAGGCGAGTTTGCTGCCAATCAAGCACAGTGATGCTGTTGTTTGTAAACCAGGTATTGGTACTTTTGGCAGTGTGGACAGGTGCCAAGTCCTGCTGGAGAATGACATTTCCGTCTCCAAAAAGCTTGTTGGCAGAGGGAAGCATGAAGTGCTCTAAAATTTCCTGGTAGACGGCTGCGCTGACTTCGGTCTTGATAAAACACAGTGGACCTACACCAGCAGATGACATGGCTCCCCAAACCATTACTGATTGTGGAAACTTCACACTAGACCTCAAGCAGTTTGGATTGTGGCCTCTCCACTTTTCTTCCAGACTCTGAGACCTTGATTTCCAAATGAAAATTGGAACTCTGGGACCTTGTGGAGTGTGTCAATGACTGCCTTCTGGACATCTGTCAAGTCAGCAGTCTTCCCCATGATTGTGGAGCCTACTGAAACAGACTAAGGGACCTTTTTAAATGCTTAGGAAGCCTTTGCAGGTATTTTTTGTTAATGATTTTAATTTACTGAGATAATGACTTTTGTGTTTTCATTGGCTGTAAGTCATAATCATCAACATTGACAGAAATAAACACTTGAAATAGATCACTCTTTAATGACTCTATATAATAAAGGAGTTTCACTTTTTGTATTGAAGAACTGAAATAAATTAACTTTTTGATGATATTCTAATTTTGTGAGATGCACCTGAAAGTCTGAGTAATAGATTCTGCATATATTGTTTTAAAGTGCATAGTATGGTCGCTGTGTGCAACCCTGTATAATATACAATAGCAAGAGTTTTTGTGATTCCTTTTTTCCAATAAATGAATACTATATGCCTTTAAGGTGACTATTGTGCTAAAGTGCATTGCATTTAAATAACAGTGACTCTGTAGCCACCTATATTATGCAGCACACCATGGGCTTTATATTGAAGTACTATGCTCACCTAACCTGAAATGGAGTAGCATCCCTCTGTCATCCCCTAGCATCAACGGGACAAGTGGCAGCTACATATTCGCCCATTTCTTCACATCCTATATCTTTGATACTGGAGATCTTTAATGATCATACAGGTTAGGTGAGCATAGAGCTATAAAGCCCTTGTTATGCTGCATGATACAGATGGTTGCAGAGTCCCTGTTTACATGTAAAATAACACAAAGTCCTAGTATTCTGCATAATATATGTGGTTACAGAGTCACTGTTTAAATGCAATGCACTTTAGCACAATAGTTACCTTTAAATACATATAGAATTCATTTATTGGAGAAAAGGAATCACAAGAACTCTTGCTATTGAATGTTATACAGGGTTGCACACAGTGACCATTTACACACTATGCACTTTAATACAATATATGCAGCATCCATTTATCAGACTTAAATATTTGCATAAAATAGAATAGAAGCAGCAATCCTACACAATAAAAATATATATATTTTTATGTTCCTTACTCTCATTGTACTTTAATAGGGTTGGATTTAGCATAAAATAATATACTTCACAAACCAGAGGAGATATCATGCCAAAGCAAAATCCTCTTAACAGTATATAGAAGGATGCATTTCTGCAAAGGATGTTGTTTTTTACCTCTATTTTACTGTGGTAGTAAAATTTATACTAGTACTGCTTATATATAGCATTATATGCTCAATACAATACTGTACCCTAAAAAGTCTGTATTTTCAGTTTGTGATTGTATAGATATTCATATATGATCTTGTCCTGTTATTGACATTGGATTAAGGGTCCCTCCACTTCAGCACCTTTTTTTTATTTTTTATTTTCATTATACTCGAATAATGATATATTTTCACTATTTTTGCACCACTTTGGAGTTATTGGGCCATACCATAGCCCAGCCTAAGTGTTGTCATGTTTAGTCATGATGTGCCGACCTCTCATATGGTCTACATAATGTAAGGATTTGTGTGATAATCATGTCTTACTTTGTAGAAGGACACAGAGCGCGGTCTACACTTCATATAAATTTTGTAGGTTTTTTTATATATATATTTTTCCACCCGAGTGCTGGTTCTTTTTTTGCTTCAGTTGTTCATTGTTTTCTCTCACTCCGACTGCCTCATTATAGTTAATGGTTCAGTTGAGCCCCTAATGGAGTCTTGAACATGGAGTCAAACATGATGTGACCATAGCCTAAAGGACGTAGCCACTAAACTTTCTGTGGGGAAAATATTTGGGATGCACAGTCAGTCATTGATTCCACTTTATAATGGATGAGAGTCAAACCATTTCTGTCGCTCGGGCCACTAACTATATGGGGCACACAGAGGGGGCATAATATATGGCATAATTTGATGTTGGAAACTTTGTCGTTATTATAACTTTCAGGGAGTACAAGATCTAATATAGAGCACTTTGGGGGATACTGTATTATGGAGCTATTTACTATGGGGTAATTTAAGGAGCACCGTCTGTAGGGCTTTATTTATGGTTGGTAGTATCTGTATGAACGATTTACTGTGCAGCATTATGTGTATAGCATCATGCATTTAGCCTTGTATTATAGATATTACCTGCAGTCCCATGTAAATTCACAGATAAAACACAGTGATAACTAGTGTTGAGCGAGTATGTTCTGTCCGAGTATTTACAGCTGCTCGGTGATATGGTTGAATCGCTCTCGTGCTCATGATTTGCGACTGTTTGACAGCTTTATTACATGTGAGGAATGTGTAAGAAATAGACATTCCTCACATGTAATAAAGCTGTCAAACAGTCGCAAATCATGCACACGGGAGTGATTCAACCATATCACCGAGCAGCTATAAATACTCGGAGCTCGGCCCGAGCATACTCGATGAAAGGGTTAACAGAACATACTCGCTCCACACTAGTGATAACTCTTTTGAGCATGGATAATTTTGCACAGTCCTATGTAACACTAATATTACCACCATGCAGTGACCCTATTGTCATACACAGACTCTGTGTGTGTGTGTGTGTGTGTGTGTAAGATAGATAGATATCAAGTGCCTCATTGGTAGCGTTCTCACTTTCCGCTTTCTTGTCCATCCGGCCCAGAACGCCATGACTTCTTCCATCCATGACTGGTCTTGGCAGCATGGAACACACAGACATCTTTGACTTATTGCTTCTCCGGCATTGCTATGCAAACCACGTAGTGGCAGTAATAATGACGACCTGGGCCCTACACACAGACAGCTTAGTTACTGTATCCTGTCTCCTTACTGAATATTCAGCTAACGCCACACAGTCTGGCCGGCTGTCTTCTCCCACCCACTCAGAAGAACCCGATCGGGGCACTTCTTCCTTCTGGTTCGGTCATAGAACCAGCTGAATCCCACCCCTGTCTACATGTACAGTATCTAGTGGCTGTAACATCTCCAAAACAAATGTAATAATTAGTGTTGAGCATTCCGATACTGTAATATCGGGTATCGGCCGATATTCGCGGTATCGGAATTCCGATACTTTTACAATATCGGATACCGGAATCGGAAGTTCCCATAATGCCTGCGCTCTGTAGTGTCTGTGAAGGATGACAAGTTGGATGGCAGCGCGATCCAGCCTGTCATCAGAATGCCATCCCAGCGGGGGAGAATTCTCCTGATTGTTTAAAAGCCGGCGGGCGGTATAAAGCCGCCGGCTTTTAAACAATCACACAGCCCCATACTGCTTCCCCGCAGCCTCCCACCCCGATCCTCCGCTCCCCTCGCCACCTCCCATCCCGATCGTAAGTTAGGACCGGGCGGGGAGCGCAGCTCCAAGGAGCGGGGAGTGAAGGACCCGGGCGGGGAAGCCGGCAGTGAAAAGACTTCACCGCCGGCTTTCCCGTTCTGTGCTGCGCTTTCCCGCCGGTTATTTCAAATGAACAGCTGCGGTATCAGGTGATGCCGATCAGCTGTTCATTTGAAGTCACCGCGTTGCCCTCAGAGGGTTCATGTGAGTTCATGCTTGACTGCATGAACTCACATGAACTTTCCCACTGCCGCACAGGTCAGCCTCACCTCCCAGACCCGTCATGATTAGTGTGTGTGCGGGGTGTGTGCGCGATGTTTGTGCGGGTGTGCGCGGTGTCTGTGCGATGTGTGCGGGGTGTCTGTGCGGGTGTGTGCAGTGTGTGTGCGTGCAGGCAGACATAGGCCGATGTGACACTACTACTCCCATCGGCCTATGTCTGTCCCCCGTCCACTCCTGCCAGCAGGATCAGCTCGATGGGAGCAGTAGTTCCCATCAGACTGATCCTGCTATTTAAATTGCCCTACTGTGTCCCCAATAAATGTTAAATACATGTCATTGGTGGCCAGTGGTTACCTAAAAGAAATTAGTTCATACATTACCTGTCCCCGCCGATCGCCACCTAAAATAAAGTAAAAAATAAAAAACTACACCTATACTCACCTAGACACCTAATTCCCCGAAGCCATCGATCTCCTGTAATAAAATATAAAATAATAAACCACAACCTTATCCTTACCCCTCCGTAGTAGTCCACGAGTGTCCCACGAAGATCTCCAGTTCAGAGCAGCCACATAGAATGTGACCGCTCTGAACCGCTGCCGCCGCTAGAATGACAGCATAAGCGGGTTCACCGGAGTTCAGGCAGCGCTGCTCCGGTTAGCTGCTTTACGGCCCTGCTGTATAGTGAGAAATTCCCACGGTACAGCAGTGCCGTAAAGGAGGTCTCCGGAGCTGCGCTGCCTGAATGCACTCCGGTGACCTCAGTCAGTGGCTCCCGCTGCCGGGAGCGGACGTGTTCCCGGCAGCGTGAGCTTACAGCAGCCATGCACAGCTGTCACCATCTCCAGATGTGACAGCTGTGCATGGGAGATCAGCGCAGGAACGTGGACAGGTAACTATTATTTTTAGTAAACTAAGAATTAAATAAAATTGTGTGTTTTATTTCAAATAAATTATTTTTTTCTGGGTGTAGTGTGTGTTTTTTCTTTTTAACACTTTGTAGGTTAGTAATGGGGGTGTCTTATAGACGCCCATCATTACTAACCTGGGCTTCATGGCAGCTGGCGCTGACATGAACCCCACCACTATTACCCCCTGCCACCGCACCAGGGCAGCGTGGAAGAGCGAGGCTAAGTGCCAGAGTTGGCGCATCCTATGGATGCGCCATTTCTGGGGTGGCTGACGACTGGTGTTTCTAGCCTGGGAGGGGGCCAATATTCATGGCACCCTTCCTGGGCTATTAATATCAGCCCCCAGCTGTCTGCCTAGCCTTTGCTAGCTATTAAAATAGGGGGGACCCCACGTCATTTTTTTGGGGGGGGTCCCCCATTTTAATAGCTAGTAAAGGCTAGGTATTCAGCTGGGGGCTGATATTAGTAGCCTGGGAAGCTCCGTGGGTTTTACCCCCTTCCCAGGCTTCAAACATCTGCCCCAGCCGTCTGCTTAACCTCCGCTAGAGACTAAAATTATGTGGGATCCCACGCCATTTTTTTTTAAAATAAATCCATTATATTAACACTAAATGACATTTGAGGAGTTAATAAAGATGCAGTCCCTAAATTATTATTTATTTTTTAATTAATTTTTCCCAAAACTTTTGACGTGGGCTTCGCCATATTTTTGTATGCCAGCCAGGTACAGCATCCAGCTTCTATGAACGCGCCATTTTCTGGGGCGGCTGCGGACTGCAATTTTCAGCGGGGGGCAGAAAGCTTGGGCCTCCCTGCGCTGCAGATTCCATCCCCCAGCTGCCTAGTTGTACCTGGCTGGACACAAAAATAGGGAGAAGCTCCACGTTTGTTTTTTTTTTAATTATTTCATGAAATTCATGGAATAATTAAGAAAAAAAGGGCTTCCCTATATTGTTGTGTCCAACCAGGTACAAATAGGCAGCTGGTGGTTGGGGGCAGCCCGTTCCTGCCTGCTGTACCTGGCTGGACCCAAATATAGTGCAAAGCCCCACGTCAATTTTTTTTTAATTATTTCAGGAAATTCATGAAATAATTAAAAAAAAATTATGTGGGGCTTCGCCCTATATTTGTGTCCAGTCAGGTACAACAGGCAGGAACGGGCTGCCCCCAACCACCAGCTGCCTATTTGTACCTAGCCGGACACAACAATATAGGGAAGCCCTTTTTTTTCTTAATTATTCCATGAATTTCATGAAATAATTAAAAAAAAAAATACGTGGGGCTTCGCCCTATTTTTGTGTCCAGCCAGGTACAACAAGGCAGCTGGGGGCTGGAATCCGCAGCGCAGGGAGGCCCAAGCTTTCTGGGCCCCACCCGCTGCAAATTGCAGTCCGCAGCCGCCCCGGAAAATGGCGCGTTCATAGAAGCGCCATCTTCTGGCGCTGTACCCAACTCATCCAGGGCCCTGGTGCGGTGGCTCACTGGGTAATAAAGGGGTTAAGGCCAGCTTGGCATTATCAGCTGGCCCTAAGCCCGAAATTCATGGGGTCACGCCAATATTAGACATGACCACCATGAATTTCTAGTAAAGTATTTAAAAAAAACACAACACCCAGAAAAAAGTCCTTTAATTGAAATAAAGACACAATTCTTTATTGTTCTAAATTAAACCATACTTACAGTCACGCCCATTCCAGCTGAAGCCAACGATCTCCTGCAATAAAAGTAAAATAATAAAGCAACCTCATCCTTACCTTTCCATGGTTCCCAGGACAGCTTCAGCTCTGCTACATCGAGATGACAGGCTGGACCGCAGCAGAACGCTGCCATCCAGCCTGTCATCCCGCAGACACTGAGAAGCGCAGGCATGCTTGCGCTCCTCAGTGTCTCGCTGTGACGGCATCCAGATGAGCGGAGGTCATGTCCAATGAACTCGGCTCACCTCATGCACGTCACTGACAGCGTGGGAAAATTCTCCTGCACTCAGCGCTTCAGCGTGAGAATTTTCCCACGCTGTCAGTGACGTGCATGAGGTGCGCCGAGTTCATTGGACATGACCTCACCTCATGCACGTCACTGACAGCGTGGGAAAATTCTCACGCTGAAGCGCTGAGTGCAGGAGAATTCTCCCACGCTGTCAGTGACGTACATGAGGTGAGCCGAGTTCATTGTCGGCTCATCTGGATGCCGTCACAGCCAGACACTGAGGAGTGGAAGTATGCCTGCGCTTCTCAGTGTCTGCGGGATGACAGGCTGGATGGCAGCGTTCTGCTGCGGTCCAGCCTGTCATCTCGATGTAGCAGAGCTGGAGCCGTCGTGGGAGCCATGGAAAGGTAAGGATGAGGTTGGTTTATTATTTTTCTTTTATTGCAGGAGATCATTGGCTTCAGCTGGAATGGGCGTGATGGTAAGTATGGTTTAATTTAGAACAATAAAGAATTGTGTGTTTATTTCAATTAAAGGACTTTTTTCTGGGTGTTTGTGTTTTTTTTAAATACTTTACTAGAAATTCATGGTGGTCATGTCTAATATTGGCGTGACCCCATGAATTTCGGGCTTAGGGCCAGCTGATAATGCCAAGCTGGCCTTAACCCCTTTATTACCCAGTGAGCCACCGCACCAGGGCCCTGGATGAGTTGGGTACAGCGCCAGAAGATGGCGCTTCTATGAACGCGCCATTTTCCGGGGCGGCTGCGGACTGCAATTTGCAGCGGGTGGGGCCCAGAAAGCTTGGGCCTCCCTGCGCTGCGGATTCCAGCCCCCAGCTGCCTTGTTGTACCTGGCTGGACACAAAAATAGGGCGAAGCCCCACGTATTTTTTTTTTTAATTATTTCATGAAATTCATGGAATAATTAAGAAAAAAAGGGCTTCCCTATATTGTTGTGTCCGGCTAGGTACAAATAGGCAGCTGGTGGTTGGGGGCAGCCCGTTCCTGCCTGCTGTACCTGACTGGACACAAATATAGGGCGAAGCCCCACATCAATTAACCTCCGCTAGAGCCTAAAATTAAGGGGTACCCCACGCCAATTTTTTTTTAAATAAATCCTTCATTTTAACACTAAATGACAAGTACAGTAATCAACACTGTCACTGTACTTCATATATATGTGACTGACATGTTTCTATCTATCTAATCTATGTGTGATTCTCTATTCTTTCTATTCTAAATTGTCGGGTACAGATGCTGAATTGCCGGCCGGCTTTCTTAAAGAGACGGTGCACGAAAACACTAATATTTTTTTTAATAAATCCTTTACACTAAATGACAAGTACAGTAAGCAACACTGTCACTGTACTTCATATATATGTGACTGACATGTTTCTATCTATCTAATCTATGTGTGATGCTCTATTCTTTCTGTTGTAAATTGTCGGGTACCGGTGAATGCCGCTGATGAATTGCCGGCTTTTCATGTCATTCTACATTATTCTTAGTTGTTTTACTTCATGTAGAATTAACCTACAAGGAAAGAAAGGGTTTATTTTCATTCCGATATTTGTGTCCCATTGACTTGCATTGGTTTCCGGTATCGGAATCGGCGATATCCGATACTTTTTGGGTATCGGCCCGATCCAATCCGATACGATATTTCCTGATATCGGAAGGTATCGCTCAACACTAGTAATAATATAAAAGATGACTCCAGAGGGCACAGTGCTCTATAATATATACTGTTTGGTAAAATAATTGGATTGTTATAAAATCCGGTAATGCTCTCACTTGGTGGGATTGAGCAGTGTGTGACAATACCAAGGCTAGGGGTAGGCGGCGGGACAGCGGGGCATTTGCCCACCCCCCGCGCAGGTTTCCTAGAAACAGTTTTGGGGCTGCCCAGCTGCCAGTTTCCTCGGGAACATTGTACCTTTAAATTACCAGCGGCCCCAGCTCAGCATTAGGGCTGGCTGTCAGTCAGTGCTGGGGGCACCCCATGACTGAAACCCGAATGCTACCGCAGCAGGGGGCAGGTTCAGAAAGCTATTATCCTGCAGATTAACCCCATAACCACATTAACGCTAGAAAGATTTGGCTATTTACTTGGTGAAGGAAGATTTGCTAATAACAAGTAAATGAAGGTTTAAAGGAGATGGTCTCACCAAAACGACCCATTCATTAGATTAAGTTGTAACACTTTCTTTATTCCCCTGTAATCAATATCGGCTGTTTAAATGAATGCATGTAAAACATTGATGCACCGGATCTGCCTGTATGGGAGCTGGGACCCCCAGCAATGCAGAGATCAGGGCTCTGCAGCCCCTCCTGAATGAAGCGAGGGTGCTCGTGCTCGGCCGGGGCTCCATTCATTGTCTATGGACTGCTGAGGACAGTGCTTGCATATTGTTGGCCATTCTATAGACAATGATTGGAGCAGAGGCCGATCACGCGCGCCCCTGCTCCACTCAGGCCCTGTTCTTGGGTTTGCAGGGTCCTGATCTTGGGGTCCCAGCATTTAGACCCCCTCCCTCACCCCACCAGCAATCAGAAAGTTATCCACTATGCTCTGAATAGGGGATAACTTTTTTTTTTTTTTTGTAATAACCCTTTAATGAAAATTTTGCAAGTCTGTGTGTTGAGCCTTTGTGTTAATTACTGTGACGCTGGCATCTCTCAGCCTTCAAGGAACCAACTCACCTGATATTCTGTATTATAGGATTTATGTGATTTATGTGCTCTCATGGCAGTAGCAGGTGAACCTGACCTGTACAGAGTGGCCAATTGTATTGTTACATGTGGTGCTGTGATTGCTTTTATATTGCATTTTGTGAAAATTAATGGCAGAGATGGTGACTACTGACGAGTTCTCCTGATCTGACCAGTATTGCAATGTTTTGTTACTATAGGGGTGGTTAGGAGGACCTATAACAAGATATCTCCTAGAATGGAAGTGGACTATAAACCACACGATGTTCTCCATTATAAATGAAGCTGAAAGAGCTCGTCCACTACTTATAACATTGATGGCGTTCTATTCGGATAGCTCATTAATGTCTGATCGTTGGGGGTCTGACACCCTGTACCCCCGCCGATTAGCTGTTCTCCGTGCTGTCAGCGGCTGGAACTGACGAGTTATGGAGCTGTCTGTCACCTCTAGTGGCC
Organism: Phyllobates terribilis; assembly: GCF_046119375.1. Classification (NCBI taxonomy): domain Eukaryota; kingdom Metazoa; phylum Chordata; class Amphibia; order Anura; family Dendrobatidae; genus Phyllobates; species Phyllobates terribilis. The sequence goes on along the minus strand of NW_027362761.1, from coordinate 497,728,060 downwards.
GCAGCTGGGTACTGCACATCCGCCCCCTATTCAGATCAATAGGGGATGAAACTGCAGTGCTGCTGTCAGTATACACTAGACGTAGCTGTACAGCTCCGTAACTGGACACCAAGAGCAGCTGATCAGCCGGGTGCCATCAGTGTTAAAGAAGTGGATAACCTCTTTAAAGGGCTTGTTCACAAGTACATTTTGCTAGGGAAAAATGTCTAAATCGGCAGGACCATGTGACGCACACATTAGTAATGGTAACTACATGTCCTAAACAATTCTAAAAGGAAGTCTGTTAGCGGGTTTTTCCACCTAATCTGAGAGCAGCATAATGTAGGGGCAGAGACCCTGATTCCAGGAATGTGTCACTTATTAGGCTGCTTGCTATAGAATATGGCTGAACTGGAGTGCTTTGCCCAAGAGCAATGGGTTAAGATTCCTCAGGAAGTTATAACAGCCAAAGATGCTCTGCTTAATAAAAGATGCTTGTCATGAGGTTGCTGAATAATTCTGAAGCTGCAGTAGTCAGTAGAAGTGTCATTTTGTGTTTGTGTTGAACTTACAGAAACCACTTGTTATATTAGTTGTGTTGAGATATTTACATTGTTTGTTGATTGCAAAAAGTAGAAATTTTGTACATTTTTCTAATTTAACTTCCAATGGAGTTGAATATTTTTCATGGCATCTATAAATGTGGTACAGCCCCTTTAACTAGTCTACAGTATAGTAGATAAAACAGACTTGTTATGTGGCTTTTCAGCCACTAGAGGTCACCATCTCACCATTTTGTGTAAATTCTGGTAACTTCGGTCCATGTCTCTGGTGGACACATTTCCTTTATGCTAGTGCACTGTGCACCTCAATCAATTGCTTTTACCAATACATAACCAAAGGTGGGTTTATTCTCAGTTGACCCTTATAATAAGTGATTGCCTTCTTTGTTCTTATTGCGTTGGTACTAAATACCTCCTGAAAGTTTTGCGGTCACTTTTTCTCCATTCCTGATGACAATAACTTCACACAAATCTAACCCCACTCTGAGCACAATGTTATAGGTGAACCCTGAATATATGAACATTGAACTGCATTACTGCTATACTTACAATATTGTCATATTGTGTGCTAAGTACAGACTACATGGCAGTAAAGCATGTCCATTCATACAGCCGATGTTCACCTACAGCCACACTGAGATCACTAAAGTAGATGTATTAGTATACAGTAGTAATGCAGCCCCAGCAACCTGAGCATGTATTTCCTCTTGCCAGGAGGGGCTTGTCTGTTTCCTTTTTTGCAGCTCATTCGGGTGTTGGTGAATTTTCTTGCCAAAAAAAAATAAACGGTTCTAGTTTCACCATTGTTATAGAACAGCATCTCATTAGAGTATGGTCCAAGTTTCTTCAGTTTCTCAAGATTCTCCTTCAAATAGTTGGCAGTTCTGTCTGATTTTTTTTTTTTTCATTTAGAGGACCCCTAGGCTTGTACTGATGAGTTTGATTAGTTTTTCGGATCAAAATCTGTCATATCTCTGTGATTTTGTGCAGACCACTCAGTACGCGTGAGCAGTTTCATGGACTATAATGGGGACGTGTTCCCTCCCTTAAAAACCGTGATAGAAGTCGTGCAAGAAGAACTGACGTCTGAATCAGCTCTTACACCTCATTCAGATGTCTGTATTGCCCAAATGAAACCTACTTATATAAGTCTAAGGGTCAGACAGCACATGGATGGCATCAGTATACAGTCCGTGTGCTGTCCGTGATAAACATTGCAAAGGATAAGAGAAGATTTGTAATCTATTTAGGCCTCATTGAGACATCAATGTTTTACATACGTAAAAAAAATAGTCTGTGTGGCGTCTGTGTTTGGTCCGTGTGTGGTCAGTGTGTCATAGAATGTTAGTTGGAGGGGACCTCTAGGGTCATCTGGTCATCACTGTATCATCAGTGTGTCGTCCTGTGTGTGGTCAGTGTGTCGTCCTGTGTGTGGTCAGTGTGTCGTCCTGTGTGTGGTCAGTGTGTCGTCCTGTGTGTGTGGTCAGTGTGTCGTACTGTGTGTGTGGTCAGTGTGTCGTCCTGTGTGTGTGTGGTCAGTGTGTCGTCCTGTGTGTGTGTGGTCAGTGTGTCGTCCTGTGTGTGTGTGGTCAGTGTGTCGTCCTGTGTGTGTGTGGTCAGTGTGTCGTCCTGTGTGTGTGTGGTCAGTGTGTCGTCCTGTGTGTGTGTGGTCAGTGTGTCGTCCTGTGTGTGGTCAGTGTGGCGTCCTGTGTGTGGTCAGTGTGGCGTCCTGTGTGTGGTCAGTGTGGCGTCCTGTGTGTGGTCAGTGTGGCATTGGTGTTGGTCAGTGTGGCGTCCTGTGTGTGGTCAGTGTGGCGTCCTGTGTGTGGTCAGTGTGGCATTGGTGTTGGTCAGTGTGTCGTCCTGTGTGTGGTCAGTGTGGTATTGGTGTTGGTCAGTGTGGCGTCCTGTGTGTGGTCAGTGTGGCGTCCTGTGTGTGGTCAGTGTGGCGTCCTGTGTGTGGTCAGTGTGGCATTGGTGTTGGTCAGTGTGTCGTCCTGTGTGTGGTCAGTGTGGCATTGGTGTTGGTCAGTGTGGCGTCCTGTGTGTGGTCAGTGTGGCGTCCTGTGTGTGGTCAGTGTGGCATTGGTGTTGGTCAGTGTGTCGTCCTGTGTGTGGTCAGTGTGGTATTGGTGTTGGTCAGTGTGGCGTCCTGTGTGTGGTCAGTGTGGCGTCCTGTGTGTGGTCAGTGTGGCGTCCTGTGTGTGGTCAGTGTGGCATTGGTGTTGGTCAGTGTGTCGTCCTGTGTGTGGTCAGTGTGGCATTGGTGTTGGTCAGTGTGGCGTCCTGTGTGTGGTCAGTGTGGCGTCCTGTGTGTGGTCAGTGTGGCGTCCTGTGTGTGGTCAGTGTGGCATTGGTGTTGGTCAGTGTGGCGTCCTTTGTGTGGTCAGTGTGGCATTGGTGTTGGTCAGTGTGTCGTCCTGTGTGTCGTCAGTGTGGCATTGGTGTTGGTCAGTGTGGCGTCCTGTGTGTGGTCAGTGTGGCGTCCTGTGTGTGGTCAGTGTGGCGTCCTGTGTGTGGTCAGTGTGGCGTCCTGTGTGTGGTCAGTGTGGCGTCCTGTGTGTGGTCAGTGTGGCATTGGTGTTGGTCAGTGTGGCGTCCTGTGTGTGGTCAGTGTGGCATTGGTGTGTGGTCAGTGTGGCGTCCGGTGTGTGGTCAGTGTGGCGTCCGGTGTGTGGTCATTGTGGCGTCCTGTGTGTGGTCAGTGTGGCATCCTGTGTGTGGTCATTGTGGCGTCCTGTGTGTGGTCATTGTGGCGTCCTGTGTGTGGTCAGTGTGGCGTCCTGTGTGTGGTCAGTGTGGCATTGGTGTTGGTCAGTGTGTCGTCCTGTGTGTGGTCAGTGTGGCGTCCTGTGTGTGGTCAGTGTGGCATTGGTGTTGGTCAGTGTGTCATCCTGTGTGTGGTCAGTGTGTCATCCTGTGTGTGGTCAGTGTGGCATTGGTGTGTGGTCAGTGTGGCATTGGTGTTGGTCAGTGTGTCGTCCTGTGTGTGGTCAGTGTGGCATTGGTGTTGGTCAGTGTGGCGTCCTGTGTGTGGTCAGTGTGGCATTGGTGTGTGGTCAGTGTGGCGTCCTGTGTGTGGTCATTGTGGCGTCCTGTGTGTGGTCAGTGTGGCGTCCTGTGTGTGGTCATTGTGGCGTCCTGTGTGTGGTCATTGTGGCGTCCTGTGTGTGGTCAGTGTGGCGTCCTGTGTGTGGTCAGTGTGGCATTGGTGTTGGTCAGTGTGTCGTCCTGTGTGTGGTCAGTGTGGCGTCCTGTGTGTGGTCAGTGTGGCATTGGTGTTGGTCAGTGTGGCGTCCTGTGTGTGGTCAGTGTCGTCCTGTGTGCGGTCAGTGTGTCATCCTGTGTGTGGTCAGTGTGTCATCCTGTGTGTGGTCAGTGTGGCATTGGTGTGTGGTCAGTGTGGCGTCCTGTGTGTGGTCATTGTGGCGTCCTGTGTGTGGTCATTGTGGCGTCCTGTGTGTGGTCAGTGTGGCGTCCTGTGTGTGGTCAGTGTGGCATTGGTGTTGGTCAGTGTGGCGTCCTGTGTGTGGTCAGTGTGGCATTGGTGTTGGTCAGTGTGTCGTCCTGTGTGTGGTCAGTGTGGCGTCCTGTGTGTGGTCAGTGTGGCATTGGTGTTGGTCAGTGTGGCGTCCTGTGTGTGGTCAGTGTCGTCCTGTGTGCGGTCAGTGTGTCATCCTGTGTGTGGTCAGTGTGTCATCCTGTGTGTGGTCAGTGTGGCATTGGTGTGTGGTCAGTGTGGCGTCCTGTGTGTGGTCATTGTGGCGTCCTGTGTGTGGTCATTGTGGCGTCCTGTGTGTGGTCATTGTGGCGTCCTGTGTGTGGTCAGTGTGGCGTCCTGTGTGTGGTCAGTGTGGCATTGGTGTTGGTCAGTGTGGCGTCCTGTGTGTGGTCAGTGTGGCATTGGTGTTGGTCAGTGTGTCGTCCTGTGTGTGGTCAGTGTGGCGTCCTGTGTGTGGTCAGTGTGGCATTGGTGTTGGTCAGTGTGGCGTCCTGTGTGTGGTCAGTGTCGTCCTGTGTGCGGTCAGTGTGTCATCCTGTGTGTGGTCAGTGTGTCATCCTGTGTGTGGTCAGTGTGGCATTGGTGTGTGGTCAGTGTGGCGTCCTGTGTGTGGTCATTGTGGCGTCCTGTGTGTGGTCAGTGTGGCGTCCTGTGTGTGGTCAGTGTGGCATTGGTGTTGGTCAGTGTGGCGTCCTGTGTGTGGTCAGTGTGTCGTCCTGTGTGTGGTCAGTGTGTCGTCCTGTGTGTGGTCAGTGTGTCATCCTGTGTGTGGTCAGTGTGTCATCCTGTGTGTGGTCAGTGTGTCATCCTGTGTGTGGTCAGTGTGTCATCCTGTGTGTGGTCAGTGTGGCATTGGTGTTGGTCAGTGTGGCGTCCTGTGTGTGGTCAGTGTGTCGTCCTGTGTGTGGTCAGTGTGTCGTCCTGTGTGTGGTCAGTGTGTCATCCTGTGTGTGGTCAGTGTGTCATCCTGTGTGTGGTCAGTGTGTCATCCTGTGTGTGGTCAGTGTGTCGTCCTGTGTGTGGTCAGTGTGTCATCCTGTGTGTGGTCAGTGTGGCATTGGTGTTGGTCAGTGTGTCGTCCTGTGTGTGGTCAGTGTGACATTGGTGTTGGTCAGTGTGGCGTCCTGTGTGTGGTCAGTGTGGCATTGGTGTTGGTCAGTGTGGCGTCCTGTGTGTGGTGAGTGTGTCTTCCTGTGTGTGGTCAGTGTGGCATTGGTGTTGGTCAGTGTGGCGTCCTGTGTGTGGTCAGTGTGGCGTCCTGTGTGTGGTCAGTGTGTCTTCCTGTGTGTGGTCAGTGTGGCATTGGTGTTGGTCAGTGTGGCGTCCTGTGTGTGGTCAGTGTGTCTTCCTGTGTGTGGTCAGTGTGGCATTGGTGTTGGTCAGTGTGGCGTCCTGTGTGTGGTCAGTGTGGCGTCCTGTGTGTGGTCAGTGTGTCGTCCTGTGTGTGGTCAGTGTGGCGTCCTGTGTGTGGTCAGTGTGTCGTCCTGTGTGTGGTCAGTGTGTCGTCCTGTGTGTGGTCAGTGTGACATTGGTGTTGGTCATTGTGTCCATTTTTTCCATCAGTGTTTTTCACATATGGATAAATGACAAAGCTTCTCCTATTCTTTACAATGATAATCACGGGCAGCACTCGGATTGTACACTGATGCCATCCCTGTGCTGTCCATGATTTTCACGCACCCATAGTCCTATATTGGTACGTTTCATCCGTGCTGTCGATAAAAACAAAAACGGCTTTGTCACAATGAGTTTTGCACAGACACATGGTCTGCAAGAAAACAGACGTGAATAGACCTACAGACCATAATGGGTCCATGCTCTCGGTGAATACGGACATCTGAATACGACCTTGTTTATTCATCCATATGTGACAATCGCTGATCACTGTCGTACCATTTTTTGCATACATGAAAAACCCTGACGTCTGAATGAGGCCTGTAGACAAATAGAAGCGTTTGCTGAAGAGTCCGGCGTGTTACGGAAACAGAGGACTCTCTGGATTTATATCTTGTACAATTTCAGGCTTTTTGTCTTGCAGTGATATTTGGCTTTGCTACAGAGAGTCCCCACCAGGGTAAACATGAGCACCCAGTGAAAAACGATGCGCCTCTGTGCCGGACATGATCCCTGACCCATCCTCCCTCATCGTCCATCTCTCCAGCACACAGTGGGTTAGTTACATGCACAGTGCGGCCAGATGGCAGGAGTATAATGGTGTGCTCTCCTCTTGGCATCTATCATTGTGCAGCTGGCTGTGTGGGTGTAGAGGCTCCTTCAGTAGCGATACATGGATGTACACACACACCAATGAATCCAATATTTGCTGAAAACTTCTATTTGCCTTAAACAGCATAAAGCCAAACTGTCACCAAAGTAGAAAGCTGGGCAATGTAGTATCTCCTGTTCTAAAGAAATTGTCGGCTGAGGATTCGCTGCTATTATTTCTGATAAAGAGGTACTGATCCTACAGTGTCATAATCAGAAACCACATTTTTGGACAAGAAAAGGCTTTTTTTCTACTTTTTGGAAAGTTTTGTGGGAAAAACAGATCACATCCTCTTAATTTTTGGAAATGGTTATGTTTCTCCCTGTATTAGATCAGTCTGAAGCATTTTCTTTTGCACTAATAGAGACGTCTGTAATGAGGATAGTGTTCATAGGACACAATTATGGTGCCTATACATACGGTATTACTATATATGTAGAGAACGAGGATGTGGTGCGGTGCGACCATCCTGTAGGATAGAAACCTCGTTATTTGTTATTCATTAAAATGAGTGGATTTCTACAGATTAAAGAGCTAAAAACAGATTATAGATAGATTCTGTATACATATATATAACTAGTTTTGCATTAGGCCTCATGAACAAGTATCACAGTTGTGTTGTATGGATCTCTAGCATTGTAATATATCATGTATAGATGGCTATGGAACAGTTCTGTACCTTTGCATAACTCTGATATTATGCATGTGCTGACACAGGATTTTTTTTTCTAGTGGTTTTAATATGAAAATCATGAGAAAAGTATTCTGTCTTATCCCATCACTTGCCATACTGTACTATAGGAAAATACTGCGTTTTACTGAGGTGCTCCTGATTGTAATGCAGAATCATAATTTTGCCATGTGTCATCAAACAGCGTCCATTACATGTGGCTTTGTCATGTGCATGGGCCCAGAAGGGGAATCTATCACCTTATCCGATAGCAGCATAATGTAGGAAAAGAGACCCTGATGCCAGCGAAGCATAACTTAGTTTACTGGGTGCAGTTATTGTGACACAATCTGAGTTCTTAGATGTAGCAGAGCTGTGAAAGTTAGCCCCGCCTACACCAGGCTCTCTGTGTACATTGTCTATAGACAGGAAGCTGCTTATCAGAGGCGGGGGCGGAGTCAGACACCTGCTCACTTGAGCACCAGTCCTGGCAGTGCAGTTATAATGTCCTGGTGATAAAATCTTCATTGTATGGAAACAACACCACACAGCCTAATAAGTGACACATCATGAAATCTTTGTCTTAGCTGCTACCTCATGCTGTTCTCAGATTACATATTAAAAACCTGCTGACAGATTATTTTTAAAGGGACATACTGATCCTAAAGGGGTTATCTGGTGCGCTCCAGAGACATTCACTTCTGCTTCGGGCCGATCTGCAGATATCATGCACTTGTCCTATTCTAATGAACAGGACACGTGTGATGTCTGCTGATTTGTACACGTCTTGGCCAGTGTGTGAGGTTATTTTCGATGTGGAAGTAAGTGGTTCTGGACGGTGCCAAGTAAACTTTTAAACATTTATTGCATACTCACAAGATATCTAATAAATTCACATCGTTTGATAGACGCTGGTCCCACCTCTGAGACCCACACCTACCACCAGAAGAGGTGATCCTTGACCCTCCAACTACCTGGTGAGGTGCCAGCTTGGCATTGCTTTCAGGTAGAGAATGAATGGAGACCTGAAATCAGCCAACTAAGTCGGTTCACTCCTCAAACACACATACACCAGTGGAGAGGGATGTGCACACTAGCTCTGCAGCGGACAATGGACATCTGCTCGACAGTGGTCAAGATTCCACCACACTGGAGATAGGTGTCAGTCCCAGAGGTGACCATTAATGTAGGAGACCCTTTTAGGAACGCTGAATTCTTCTGCAGCTTTTTGAGTCCATGTCGATCAGACTGTAGATGACTGGTTTCAGAACATCCATTAGTACAGAGGTAGGAGTAGTTTGTTGGGGAAACGTGACCGCGCTCTCCTCAGCTGTGAAATGGTTAATAGTCCTCGGCCATCTTTGGCAGCCAGTGGAGCCAAACATATCGATCCAATTAAGTGAAAACTGATAGAAATCCAGTGCACGGCAGTCTTTACTTAAGTTGAGCACAGTCTGCGAGATATTTCATAGGGCACATCTAAGGTAGATAAAGGGTTTGATCTTTCCACAACGTTAGAGGCAAAGATGCCAGAATTGGGCATGTGCGGGGTGAAAAGCCCATCAGGAATAGTGGTGTCCGCAATATGCACCCTAAGCTTTAGTCTCCAGTTATAGTCGGCCTTATAGAAAACTAGCTATTGAACGTGTTCTACGCTCGGGTGGCGAGCATTTTTATTGGTACATTTATACAGTATCTTCAATAAAATGGCACCAGAGATTGCGGTAACCGCACTCACCGACTCCATTTTATTGAAGTAATGTACTACAACGTCAACATAGCAGTATGCTCGCGCTGGTCATAGGGGGTAATGGTGGCGGCCTGGCTGATATTAGACAGGATTTGCCTGAAAAAGACGTCGCATGCACATATCATAAGACTGTAGGTTTTTTAACAATTTTTTTTTCACACATTATTTTGAAGCCTTTTGACAAGATTTTTGGAAAAGATTCCATGCGGAATCCACATAAAAAGAAATTCTATTTTTAAGTGATGAGGTTTTCAAAACCTTGACGGCAAAAAAAAGCTCTAAAAAAACTCATTGTATGACCAGAGAAGTGTATCTTCCATTGCAATAGAGTATTTGAAGTGGTTTTTGATATAGGAATTTTGGAGCAGATCCACTTCAACATGTAATCAAAAAACTGTGTCAACTTAGCTTAAGGCTAAGTTTAAATGGAGTTTAACAGATTTTTTTTGAGCTGATCCTCACCAAAATCTTCTTCCAAAACCTCTTGAAAAACCATTCTAATTAATTTCTATGGGAAATCAACTGTACACGTTAGGAGGTTTTTTAGCTGCATTTTTTTTTTCCCCTGAAGTTTTTAAAAATGCTTTGTAGGAAAAAAAACAATCAGTGAATATGAATAGCGGTACCAGAGCGCCAATAACAGGGCAAAAATATTAAAAGGACTGGTGTATTAATACACACAACGTGTTTCGGTGGACACAGCCACCTTCATCAGGTGTGACAAGCAGCAAACAATTGATCCTTATATACATTTGACTAGGTATGAAATTACTTAAAAGGGGCGGGGCCAGATACAGAGTAATACCTCTATATTAACCGCTTGAGTTCATATATGCTCAATAGAGTAAAAAGGATTGTTATAAAATAATGCCTAATGAAGGATATAGGGTTCTTATAAAAAGGATTCGCTGTAAAAAAAAAAAAAAAAACTTGTGAATCCTATAATCTTAATACTTCATAGGATATATTGTCATCTACCACCCTATATTTTAGATTATATAAAAAAATAATAATAATAATTTTTACATACAACATAAAACAATGCATAAATATAAAGTATAAAATTACAATTAGTTTCTATCATTGTAATTAGGAAAAGTAGACGAAGAAAGGAAAGAGAAAAAAAAAGAGAAAAAAAAAAAAATCCCCAAAAAAAAAAAAATAAAAAAAATAAAAAATGTTTTTAAAATTTTTTCTCCTTTCTCTCTCTCTCCTCCCTCCTCCCCTCCCTCTCTCCTTTCCCCTCTTCCCTCCTTCTCTCTCTCCTCCCCCCTCCTCCTCCATATAAAAGATATATATAATAAATTTGCTAAAATATGAAAACAATTATTTAAAAAGTTGTCTTCTCTATATTAAGGTTCAAACCTTCAGGAGACAAGGTTCCCATTTTGAAAATCCAATAATTTTCACGTGTAATGAGACGATTTAGTCTATCAGGGTGTGTATCAACTATATGATCAATGATAGTTAGTTTTAGGTTATTAGGATTTTTTTGATGTTCTTTTAAGAAATGATTAGAAACACTATGTAGGGGAAAGCCGTTTCTAATATTTTGGCGATGTTTATTTAATCTGGAGTGCATTTCCTGGATAGTGCGGCCAATGTATTGCAGGCCGCAGGTGCACTGGAGCAGATATATCACATATGAGGACTGACATGTAAGTCTAAAGCGAATGGGATATATCTCTCCAGTGACCGCAGAGACGAATGTTTTGGCTCCGTTATCAATGGATTGACAGCATAAGCATTTAGGGACATTACATTTATAACATCCATTATTGCTAATAGGAGCTGAATGGTTCGGTCTTCTACCAATTGTTGTATTGCTAGGGGCTATATAGTTTCCTAGATTTTTACTCCTCCGATATATGACATGAGGAAATTCCGGTAAATGACCAGTTAATATTGGATCATTACTTAAAATGAACCAGTATTTTTTTAATAAACTGGATAACACTTGCGTAGGTTTACCATAAGTAGTAATCAGATTTAAACTGAAATCGTTGTTTGGCTCTTGGCTGGTATTCTTGGATTTGTTGATACACAGGTTCTGTGATAGGGATCTAGTTTTGGAGAAAGCATCCTCTAATAATTTCCGGGGGTATCCCTTAGCTCTAAAACGTTTTTGTAAAACCTTAGATTCCAGAAAAAAATCCGAATCATGTGTACAATTTTTTTCTGACACGCCAATATTGACCATATGGAATATTTCTAATCCAGCTGGGTAGATGGCCACTGTCAAATTCAAGATAGCTATTTACATCCACTTCCTTAAAGTGGGTAGATGTGGATATTTTACCCGAATTGTCTATATTTATCTGAAGGTCAAGATATTGAATATTACTCTCAGATATGGTAGAGGTAAAGGAAAGACCCCAGTCGTTAGAGTTTAATTCATCAATAAATTTGGCAGCCTCCACAGTATTTCCCCTCCATATGATAAACAGATCATCTATAAAGCGGCGGTACATAACGATGGGTTTATCAGCGCCGAGGGATTGCGCGATGTGGATAGACTCGAATGCCCCCATATATAGATTTGCATAACTGGGGGCAAACCTCGTCCCCATCGCGCAGCCCCTCAGCTGCCGATACATCACCCCCTCAAAAGAAAATACATTGTTCTCAAGAATGAAAGTTATACCCCTCAATAAAAAGTTTTTTTGAGGATCTTGTAAGTTAGGGTCCTCATCTAGGAATATTTTAATTGCCTGTAAACCCAATACATGTGTGATATTGGAATAAAGAGAGCTTATATCGAGTGTAATAAGAAGACAGCCTGGAAGAGGGGGTAATTCTCTCAATAGTCTAATTAAATGTGTGGAATCCTTTAAATGAGAATCTAGGGATAAAACGTACTTCTGTAGAAAAAGATCAATATAGTGGGATAAGTTGGATGTGATAGAATTAATACCAGAAATAATAGGACGTCCAGGGGGATTAAATTTATCTTTATGAATTTTGGGTAAAAAATAAAAATAAGGGACTTTGAATTTTTTAATGTCTAAAAAGGATTTTTCTTTTTTATTGAGGAAGCCAGCTGTAGAGGCCCCGGCTACAAGTCCTTTGTACTCCAAAAAAATGGTTACAGATGGGTCTGCTTCTAATTTCACGTAGTAGTTTGAGTCGTCTAAGATTCTGAGGCCCTCCTTGATGTACCAGCCCCTGTTCATTATCACAGTCCCCCCTCCCTTATCTGCTCTCTTTATAATTATTTCTTTATTATCCTGAAGGGTTTTTAATGCACATTTCTCCTGGTAGCTCAAGTTGTTCACTTTTTTTGAAATTGGGGGGAATGTCCTAAGGTCCCTCAAAATTAATTGTTGGAAAGTTTCAAGGTGTGAACCTTTGTGATGTAATGGATAGAAATTATTTTTCCCCTTCCCATTTACATGAGTGAAAGGGTCCAGTAATGGGGGGCCTGGTATATTAGATTCTTGAATGGAGGGGGATACTGTTGAGCATGAACTAATAGGATGTGATTTTCTGTTATCTTCCAATAGAAAATGCCTTTTTAGTGTCAATTTCCTTATAAATTCATTTAAATCACAGAACAAAGTGAAATTATTAAATGGGACAGCTGGACAGAAAGATAATCCTCGACCTAACAAGGATTGTTCAGCTTCAGATAGCACATAGCTAGAAATATTAAAAATACCCCCACAACCGATAGGGGTTTCTATCTGCAGGGAATTTGTATTCTGGTTCATTGGCAAGATTTCATTTTCTTTATATTTGGATTGTGTCTCAATTTCGGCATTTGGACTATTTTTGTTGTTGAGGCCTCGGGTTTTTCCACTCCCTCTACATCCCCTAAATTTCTTTTTCGTTTTGGACAACGTCCGGGGACCACGTGAAAAAAATGTGTAATTTTCGTTTTATTAGTTTGAGATGCAACTGCATTCTGTGTTTGAGGATTTATCAAGATACTATTCTCATTCAAAATCGGAGATAATTCCAAGGATGTCATTCTGTTTATAGGGGGTTTATGTGGTTTATACCACTTGTTTTATCAGAGGGTCTCCCTTGATTAAAAATATTCAGTGTATCCGCTAACGGGATCTGTCCAGATGACTCCCCAGCAATAGGAGTCTGTATTGCACTAGAAAGCTCTGAGATATTAGATCCACTATGGGATATCTCCTGTGTGTTAATATGTAATGTGAAGTTCAGTTCATCAATATCTGCTACTTGTGTGGAAATAGTAGACGGATTAGCAATAAATTCTACATCTGCTACTTGTGTGGATAAAATAGGTGGATCAGTCATCAATATGGAGGGAGGAGTAATTTCCATACACATTCCCTCTATTATAAGGTCATTATTTTTTTCCAAATTAGAATTAAATGCAGTATTTTTCTTGTAATTATTGTTAATGGATAACTTCTTTTTATGAGTCTCATATATTGCTTGTTGTTTTTTATTCATAAAAAACTGTTTTTGAAAACTATTCACTTGTTTTGTATGGTTATCAGTATCATTGCTTAGAATAGGGGATGATGGATTATCCCTAGTTGTTCTCTGCATAGAGATGATGGGAACAGGTGAAATTTGAAGTGGTGATTGGATTTTTTCTTTTTTAGAGTCTTTTATATCTCTTTCATATTTTTTTGCTTTTTTATTTATTAAATCATTTTCAAACTTAGCCAGTCTTAGTTTTACCTCATTATCTGTGGCAAAATATTCCGTAGATGAAGAAAAGAACTCCAAATCCCCTTTAATTTTAGTTATTGTTTCTAAAGCATACATAGCCAGAGTATTCCTTTTATCAATCAACAATCTGATCAGTGTTGTTGAGCAATCAGAAATACACCTGTCCCATCTTTCAGTAAAAACAATATCCTGAGGAAAGGATGAATTGAGATTCATTTGTGACACCCCAGGGGTCTGGTTGCCACAGTGATAGAGATATTATGTCTGAGAGCAGGTGGGAGGTCCTTTGGTCAGGGATCCTGTGCATGCCACACCTCCTGCCCAGTCTTGGGAGGGGAAGAACTTCCCCTGTATAAACCCGGGGCTGAGGCAGGGTGAGTCAGACAAGGAGAGTGGAGAAGAGAAGCAGCATAGGAAACAGCAGAGTTACAAGGAGTCAGGGGCTGGCAGCTACAGAGCTCGCCCTGACTAAGAAGATTCTTTACCGGACCCGGAGTCCGAGGCTGTGGGGACTAACTCCTACCCAGCAGCAGAATCCGTCGGGCAGGGGATTTCAGGTCCTCTGGCCCAGAAGCCCGAAGGCACGGTCACACGTGTGGGACCAGCACCGCCATCGTGGAGCGGAAGCCATTAGAAGGCCCCGAGTCACCGGCCATACGGGTGAGCACCACACGGTACACTCAGGGACGTGGGCTACTTACATCAGCTTCTAGCAAGGTAGCCAGAAGAGTACAGTCAGTTTGGGAGGCCTACAACTACGCCTGGCCAGGGGAGATCCCATCTGCTCAAAGACTGACCAGGCCCCGTTTGCTAGCAAGTACTCCGGGAGGGTCTGTCGTTGTTACCAGTAAAGACCCTGAACTACACCGCACCGTCTCTGAGTGGTTCCTGCTACCCCCATCATCCACGTCGGCTGCCCTGAGGCCATACCCCTCCCGTTGGGGGTTATACTATCACGCTGCACAATCCTACCACCGGCCTCAGCGGTCTGCCCTGCAGCAGCAGCTTCCTGGCTGCACTCAACGGGTGGCGTAGTCATCAACTATTTACTACTAATAGACTGCCGTCTAGTTTGACTCCCTGGGCACGGACCGGGTCACCGCCACGAGATTACAACCCTCCACGGATCCGGCTCCGGGTAAGCTCCCGCGTGCGCACCGCAGCGCGACACAGGCCCAGGGGCGCGTCACATTCTCAATCCCTTGGGTATTATGTTATCCTTAATGTAATGTTCTAAAAACATCGTGTCTATGTGATTAGTTATTTCTATTTTGCTATTATTTTCTAAGTTCAAAAACAGTCCACGTAACCTTTTTTGATCTATATCATTCAGCATAGTTGGATTATTATATATGCATCTGTCGCCATCTTTAAAGTCTTTACTAAGGGCTGTATTGATCAGAGATAATCTAAATTTCTCTCTATTGGTCACATAAAAGTCCATAATGATCCAGCAATTTAGATTTTAAAGTCTTAAACACAGTTCTTATCTGTTGATGATTCTGCAAGGTTTTTCCGTCTCTCGATGTGTAGAACAATCTGGGTCGCCCAATTTGCAGCTCCTGGTCTTGAGGCTAAGCCCCCAGCAATAGCAGACTCAATATGTAAAGAGAGGAGAGAACAAGGCGCAATGGGTGACTCAGTATTGCAATTGTAGAGGGGTGTGAGGATGGCTACTAACCTTATGAAGTTGTGCACCTCTGCACAACCCCAGTGTAAAGCTCCACAAGCTCCGCTCTGTTGGTGGCTGTCATCTATTTCCAGCGGCGTTCACAGATCCTGATCTCTCGGTGGTGGATCACGTGGTCAGGTTAGTAGCATGTAATGCCGAGATAGACGCCCAGCTTCACCAACACCCCCGGCAGCGTTCCGGAGGGGTTAGGGCAGCGCAGCTTGGAAAACCAGGGTAGTAATTTTAATTAAATTGCTCCCACAGGTGAAAAAACAATAGATTAAAGGCAGCTCTACCGCACCCCAACAGGGGGAAAAGGACAATCAGTGAATATGAATAGCGGTACCAGAGCGCCAATAACAGGGCAAAAATATTAAAAGGACTGATTTATTAATACACACACAACGCGTTTCGGTGGACACAGCCACCTTCATCAGGTGTGACAAGCAGCAAACAATTGATCCTTATATACATTTGACTAGGTATACAATTACTTAAAAGGGGCGGGGCCAGATACAGAGTAATACCTCTATATTAACCCCTTGAGTTCATATATGCTCAATAGAGTAAAAAGGATTGTTATAAAATAATGCCTAATGAAGCATATAGGTTTCTTATAAAAAGGATTCGCTGTAAAAAAAAAAAAAAAAACTTGTGAATCCTATAATCTTAATACTTCATAGGATATATTGTCATCTACCACCCTATATTTTAGATTATATAAAAAAATAATAATAATTTTTACATACAACATAAAACAATGCATAAATATAAAGTATAAAATTACAATTCGTTTCTATCATTGTAATTAGGAAAAGTAGACGAAGAAAGGAAAGAGAAAAAAAAAGAGAAAAAAAAATAAATCCCCAAAAAAAAAAAAATAAATAAATTTTTTTTTAAATTTTTTTCTCCTTTCTCTCTCTCCTCCCTCCTCCACTCCCTCTCTCCTTTCCCCTCTTCCCTCCTTCTCTCTCTCCTCCCCCCTCCTCCTCCATATAAAAGATATATATAATAAATTTGCTAAAATATGAAAACAATTATTTAAAAAGTTGTCTTCTCTATATTAAGGTTCAAACCTTCAGGAGACAAGGTTCCCATTTTGAAAATCCAATAATTTTCACGTGTAATGAGACGATTTTGTCTATCAGGGTGTGTATCAACTATATGATCAATGATAGTTAGTTTTAGGTTATTAGGATTTTTTTGATGTTCTTTTAAGAAATGATTAGAAACACTATGTAGGGGAAAGCCATTTCTAATATTTTGGCGATGTTTATTTAATCTGGAGTGCATTTCCTGGATAGTGCGGCCAATGTATTGCAGGCCGCAGGTGCACTGGAGCAGATAGATCACATATGAGGACTGACATGTAAGTCTAAAGCGAATGGGATAGATCTCTCCAGTGACAGCCACCAACAGAGCGGAGCTTGTGGAGCTTTACACTGGGGTTGTGCAGAGGTGCACAACTTCATAAGGTTAGTAGCCATCCCCACACCCCTCTACATATTGCAATACTGAGTCACCCATTGCGCCTTGTTCTCTCCTCTCTTTACATATTGTAGGAAAAAAAAGGCAGTGGATATCCCTTATTTGAAGAGGATTCTGAAGGAAACCTTTCTTATCTAGGGACTGTCCAAGAAAAGGCTGCAAAAAACTACCAAAACTCTTCAAAACCACTTCAGGAAGTGATTCAGGAAAATAAATAAGTGGTTTATGCTTGAATAACGCATTGTCTTTTAACTAAAAAAACTCAGTGTGCACATAGGCTCGTCTGCAGCCGGCCTAAGGCTATGTAAAATCGTCTGAATTTCATCGGGAAAACTCGGACAATTTTCATTCTTGTGTCCGTTTTTTTTTTTGTTTTGTTTTTTACGTCCGTGTGTGAACCTTTTTCATATATCTACATTAAAAAATGATCAAGTACAGTTTCCTAGATTAATAATGGAAATGTATTCCATTAGCTGATTATTTCTTTATGCACCCATAGACTTTGAGAGACTCCGAGAATAGTGCATGCTGCAATTTTTTATTTTTTTGGGTCCAGTGCTGTCCGTGTGTTATCCTATCCAAAAATCGGACCGCACACATCCGATTTATATGCTTATCTGCAAGAGCCCTTAAAGTTAAGTGGCACCCGTTAAAGCACCACTCCAGCGGTGCAATAAAAAAAAAATGCTGGAGTGGTGCTTTAAAGTTAATTAATTTAATATGAAGGACTGTGTAGACATAATTATGACAAATGCAGAACAAAGTATGGTGGATTTCCCTATTGTCAGAATATGGACAGGAGTTGACCAGAATGGACAACCCCTTTAACTAATAATAGTGTTTTTGTTTTTTTTACTTTATTTTTTTTAACTCCTAGTTTTGTCATTCATGTCACAGAGTAGTGTATTATTTGTATGCTGTTGACGCAGAGCACATTTCCTGATGGTGGATTGGTATTGTGCCTTGATAATGTGCCAGGGCACGGAACACCTGCGTGCCGTCTGTGACTTGCTGAGCTTTAGTAGTATAGTGACACGCACCAGGGGCGGAAAGTATTGAGAGTCGGTAACGCAGCATGCCCCGCTCTAATGTGCTGGTAACGATGATAAGGCAGGTGTTTTCCACCTCCACATGCTGAGCGCGCAGAGCTGGAGCGTTCCCTGGAGCTCCGCAGGTAGCCTGAGAAAATGCAGCTCTCCAGTGTTCACTGTGACGACAAATGAGTTTTCATTCAGCCGCATATGCAAGAGATGATGGAGATGATACAAAGGGACTATTGATGGTGCAGGTGGCAGGGAGGTCACGGCTGAATGTGGATATAAATGGGGTCAGTTTATTTGCAGGATCTAAGTTGGAAAAAAATGATCTATATACTGATTAAAAAAAAATGTATAAAAAAACAATAATAATGAAGCCGTCATAACCAAAACAAGAGATGCTGACTTCCAGGCATGGTTCCTTGTTTTGCTATGCCTGTAAAGGGTTAAAGATCAGTTCTACCAACTACACCTCCACCCAAACTGAAAAAATAAGCACCATATCAGTAAGGAATCTCTGAGATGTAATGTTCTGCAAATCATCAAATTCTATTCAACCATCTTAGTTATTAGTTTCTATGATCTGTCACTCAGCTTTTCCAGACTCCTGAATAACAGCGGTCTAATCCTCTATTAAAGTGTCCATATCCTCATACACCAGTGTAAATAGGAAGATTTGTTAGTCCTTATTCTGCTTTTTTAGGGCCCTATTCATTAAAGGGGTTATCCACTACTCGGACAACCCCTTCTGAATCCCTACGTTTCTCCCCCAATAAAATAACGCCTACAGTGGAAACCAGAAGTTTACGTACACTATATAAAAAGACACCTAGGCATGTGTTTCTCAATATCTGACATGAAATCACAATAAACCTTTCCTGTTTTAGGTCAGCTAGGATTTTTAATATTTGTCAAATGCCAGAATAATGAGAGAGCGAGAGGGAGAGAATGTTTTAAGGCATTTTTATCACTTACTGCAAAGTCAAAAGTTTATATACATTTCATTAGTACTTGGTACCATTGCCCTTAAACTGAATGACTTGGGTCAAACGTTTGGGATATCCCTCCACAAGCTTCTCACAATAGTTGGTCGGAATTTGGGCCCATTCCTCCTGACAAAACTGGTGTAACTGATCCAGGTTTGTAGGTCGCCTTGCTCGCACCTGCCTTTTCAGCTTTGCCCATAAATTTTCAATAGGATTGAGATCAGGGTTTGTGATGGCCACTCCAAACCATTGACTTTGTTATCCTTAAGCCACTTTGTTACCATGTTGGCAGTGTGCTTCGGGTCATTGTCCATTTGGAAGACCCATTTCCGGCCAAGCTTTAACTTCCCGGCTGATGTCTTGAGATGTTGCTTCAGTATTGCCACATAATCTTCTTTTCTTATGATGCCATTTATTTTGTGAAGTGCACCAGTCCCTCCTGTAGCAAAACAACCCCACAACATGATGCTGCCACCCCCATGTTTCACAGTTGGGATGGTGTTTTTAGGCTTCCAAGCTTCTCTCTTTTTCCTCCAAATGTATAGATGGTCATTATGCCCAAAAAGTTAAATTTTAGTTTCACCAGACCACAGGACATGTCTCCAAAAATCAAGGTCTTTGTTCCTGTGTGCATTTGCAAACATTAATCTGGCTTTTTTATGTTTCTTTTGGAGTAATGGCTTCTTCCTGGCAGAGTGGCCTTACAGCCCATGTTGATACAGTACTCGTGTCACTGTGGATACTGACACAATCTTACCAGCTTCCATCCTCATCTTCACAAGGTCTTTTGCTTTTGTCCTTGGGTTGATATGCACATGTCAGATCAAAGCATGTTCATCTCTGGGACACAGTACCTGTCTCCTTCCTGAGCGGTATAATGGCTGGACATTCCCATCTTGCATTCCCATCTTGTTTGTACTTGCATATAATTGTTTGTACAGATGAATGAGGCACCTTCGAGTATCTTGAAATTGTACCCAAGGATGAGCCAGACTTGTGCAAGTCCACAATTCTCTTCCTGATATCTTGGCTGATTTCCTTAGACTTTCCCATGATGCTACTCAACGAAGCATTGTGTTTCAGGTGTGCATTAAAATACATCCACAGATGTGTCTCTAACTCAGAAGCTTCCAAACACATGACATCATCATATGGGCAGCCCAGAATTGTTTAAAGGCATAGTAATCTTAGTGTATGTAAACTGTTGACTTTGCAGTAAGTAATAAAAATGCCTTCAAATTTTCTCTCTCATTATTCTGGCATTTGGCAAAAATTAAAAACTATAGTAATCCTAATTTACCTAAAACGGGAAAAGTTTATTCTGATTTCATGTCAGATATTGAGAAAAACATGCATATGTGTTTTTTTTATATAGTGTATGTAAACTTCTGGTTTCAACTGTATACTCTCCTCCACTGCTGGCGACGTTCAAGCAGTGTCTGCATTGTCTCTCCCGGGGATTGCCTGACATGTTATGCGATCCCTGTGACCATTCAGAGCTGGCTTCACTCTCCTATGGACATAATTGACATCTGGAGGAAGTGAGAGTGAAGTCAGTGCTAATTGGCGACAGGTATCCCTTGGAGAGCCTGTGCCGACAGTGCTGGAACAGCCCCGGCACCGAAAGGGAGTATAGAATATCGGACAAACCCTTTAAGACTGGAGTTGTACATGCCAGTGTTAATGAAAACAGCACTGGAGTGAGAGATGTCAAAGTGAATAATAGAGGCACGCAATTACAATTGCAGTGTGCCCCTATTATAAATGTTGCTCCAGTTAGGGGCTAGCGTACATTTCTGACATAAGTTACGACACTAAATAGGTTTTTGATGAATTTTTCGGGTGGGCTTGTCCATGCCCCATCCTGCCATAGCCCTGCCCACTTTGACCAAGCTGCCCAAGTTTAGTGTAAAAATGTCAAAAGTCACAAAATTTTTGTGCAGCTTTGAATTGTGTAAATATTTTGTGACATTCCACAGTTTTTTTCACATAGACACCTTGATGAATTGGGCCATATCTTATATATAATGCTGGACGCGTCTTTCTGTCCAAAATCGGGATTGGCGCGGTCTGCGCAGTGTGGCACCGAAGTTAGCGCATACCGCACTAAGGCGGTATTTTATTGAAGACCCTGTGTGTGATTTCGTAGACAGTGTCTTCAACAAAATGGCGCCAAATATGGAGACATGCGATGACGCTGGCACCATAATATTGAAGAATTGTACTACAATGTCAAAATAGCAGTGCGCACGCGCCAGCCATGGCCATTATCCCTATGACCGGCGCATGCTCACTGCTATGTTGACCTTGTAGTACATTACTTCAATATAAAGGCGCCGGAGTCGGTGCATACCACGATCTCCAGCTCCATTTTATTGAAGACACTATAAGCAAATTTGCAGACAGTGTCTTCCAAAAAATGGTACCGGATTGTGCGGTATGCGCACGCACTGACTCCGGCGCCATTTTATTGAAGTATTGTACTAAAAAATTAACATTCAGCTAATACTTTAATAGAATTAAAAATGTACCAGTAAAAATGCTCATCACCCGGGCGTACAACGGGCTCAATAGCTAGTAGGTATGTATATATTTGTACAGGCTGATATAATTGTGATAAATCTGCACACGTTATCTTGACCTTCTAGCAGACCATGTGGCTAGGAGTATGTGCAGTAGTGTATAGCGCTATACCTATGCAGCAATGAATCTAAAGATTGGATCATGCATTTTTTTAAAGACTTTACATTGGAGAGTTTGCGCATATTTCGGTTTTGTTCCATTTAACTCTCTTGTTGATATCAAAATAGAGTTTATGCAAGCCCAGTCCATCGGTTGTGTCAGTAATCTGTCGCCGTTTGATGGGAACGGGAAGACCGCCTCTTGACGGACAGCATCTGCAGATTTTATTTTGATTAGCCGGCCTGGCGAGTTGTTACATATGCATCACGCCGCAACGATGATGGCAGACCAGGCCAGCTAATCAACAGAAGAGTCACGGGTGCTGTCAGTTGAGACGCAGTTCACTAGCTCCTGTCCAGCAGTCACAGACCACTATTGTGGACAAAGGTGTGGGATGTGCTAATTGATTTGCACCAACTTAACAAGATATCAATTTAAAGGGGTTATCCAGAGGCCACAGAAATCCCAGTCTGTTCTCCTGATCTACATGTCCCACACTGGTAATTCCCCCCTTTCAGTTGAAATAATCTCTGGAGGCAGATTCTCGGAAATATGTCCGGCCCATAGATCTTAACAGCTCATTTATATATAAGAACAATGTGGATTTTTCTGGAATAAGACATCGGATCACAGATATCAAGGTATCATTTTATTCAGCTTCCTATGACCTACATGCCCATATTGATGGCTTAGGAGGGTTGATCCCTTTAAGCTCATCAAAAATAACTTTTTTCTGCTATTATTACTAAATGAAAAACACAAGCAGGAACTAAGTTATCTCCAGTTTTTATAAATATACTAGAAAAAGTGGTTTCCAAATAAGAAAAGTATTAAACTAGACATGGTCTCATTTCCCACTGCCAAACTACAAAATAAACTTTTCTATCAGAAGAATCATATAAATATTTAGTGACCTGAAAAATAAATAAAATGAGGTAAATTATTACGATGGAAAATGTTGACCTCTTGATATAAAATACATACTCGGTCTGTATTTTGTCAATGACAGTTTCAGATTTTATTGCTGTGAACGGAATTCCACCTCCAGAGTAATCTGGAAGAGGTAAGATTCCCATGTGGATGAAGACGCCTGTCTTGGACAAGAATACTTAATTTTTACAGTTTGTAAAAGTTTTTGTCACAGCAACTTCTCATGGTTTCCAGTCGGAGAAGGACTCCACCCTGCTGGTCTCTGGTTGAGTTTTTGGATCTGAGCATCGTAGACAAAGCTCCATCCTAAAGAGAGAACTTTTAATTACATCACTTTATACTAATAAAATCCCCGTAAATCTAATGTCCTCATAAAAGAACAGTCAAAAATAGATTTAAAGTGACTGTCCAGGATTTAAAAAAATAACAATAATAATAATAATAATTCACTTTTTGAATCCACTGCTGCTCCAGTGGTCTCTTCTGATATTGCAGTGATGACATCACATACAAAATTCATATGACCGCTGCAGCCAATCGCTGTCTCGTCCTGTACATGCATCCACCTGAGTTATTGGAAATCTATTCGTACTTCTCATTCCGTCGGCCATAACAGTAGTCTGTAAACGCTGTACAGTACCGGGAGTGCCACCCTGTAGCCGCCAGCTCTTCTTTTAATTAGCCAGCATGGTGGAACGTCATTGTTGCAGCATGACTTGGTAACTTGCACATTATCCTGTGTAAACTCTACTCAAATAGGAGACGGTGTGATATAAGAGATGGCACATCCAGATTTGACAAAAATATTACGTTATATGGAATCACTTTAAACATCTAAAACGCGTATGTATGCTTGTCATACTAGAAACCATTTACAAATATGCACAAAGTGCAGAACTCAAGGCCCTAACTTTAATTGGTCCCATATAGTATAAATGTAAGTCAGTTGGCCCTATATGGTATCACAAATGTAAGGAACAATCCCCAGTAAGTTAGATCCAAGCAATATATACATAAAAAAGTCCAGTATGATAAAAAATAACAATTCAGCATCACATAACCACAGTAACAAAACTAAAAATTCAATTAAAGGTTTTGAAGATTTTACAAAAAGTGTACCATGTTGTTTCAGAGGGGCTAAGATAAGAATATCCCTCTTAGCCAACGATACTGTCACAGCTCGGTTTGGGGATTCGATCTGTTGACCTGTTGCTTTGTGGTCGGTTCTGTCCAAATGCTGATTGTTCCTATTGTCTTTATTCTCCCTTCTTTGTTTGCTCCTTTCCGGGTGTTTTGCATTTTCCTATTTTGGTTTGCCCTGTCACGTTCTGGGTGGGGCTTTATATATTATCCTTTCACTGCACTTCCTTGCTGGCTATACTTCAAGGTGGATTTGTGCTAAGCAGTTTCAGCTCTTTAGCGAAGGGATTTACCCTGCTAGAATTTACACTGCCTTTTTTCTTGCTGTCTGTCTGTTTTGCCTAACTTCCCTGAACCTTTTCCTTTTACTACTTTTAGGTTTCTGGAAGGTTATTCT
This sequence comes from Phyllobates terribilis, assembly GCF_046119375.1. Lineage (NCBI taxonomy): Eukaryota > Metazoa > Chordata > Amphibia > Anura > Dendrobatidae > Phyllobates > Phyllobates terribilis. Next base: position 497,704,345 of record NW_027362761.1, on the reverse strand, counting down.
TGTTTCATTAATTTTTTTGGTTCTCCTTACTATTCCTTTTCTTCTCTTTTTATGAACGTGCTTTTAAGGTTTTCACACTGTGTCTTCGTGTCCACCTGCACACCTTCCTCTCCCCTTGTTGGCAGTGTGATGCGGCCTCCCTTCTGGTTCCTCAGTAGGCGCAAGAAACCCCTCAACGGCCTTTTAGGGAGTCAGGTCCGAGGTGGTGTTTTTAACTAATCTGCACGGGGACCAATTGGGTGTAGGTGCGACTTCTCTGTATAGTAAGTCATCCTTACTACCTTTACCTGTGTGTGAATGTGGTACGTGCATAACGCATACACACATCCACCCTAAACGTGCTTCTTAGCTAAACATGCATGTTGTTGTCTTTTTAATGGAGAGCGGGGAAAAAGCCACTGCCAGGTGTTTCTGGTGGAAACAAAGGATTGGGCATATTGAAATACAATATGCCTGATTCTTCTTTCCCCCATTATGTGCAACTAGGGAATAGTCAGCAGCCATCAAATACAGTGTCTTGCGAAAAATTTCACCGCCTTGGCATATTTTGTGTTTTGCTACCTCACAACCTGGAATTTCACTGAGTTTTTTTGAGGGTTTGCATCAGTTCATGTAAAGAACATGCCTACAACTGTGAACATTTGGTTTTCTTTTTATTGCGTATCAAACAAAAAATAAGACAAAATAACTGAAAACTTCAGTTTGCATAACTATTCACCCCCCTAAAGTCAGTATTTTGTGGAGCCTCCTTTTGCAGTAATTACAGCTGCAAGTTGCTTTGGAGAAGTCTCTGAGCTTTCCACATCTTGCCACTGGGATTTTTGCCCATTCCTCAAGGCAAAACTGCTCCAGCTCCTTAAAGTTAGATTATTTCCTCTGGTGATCAGCAATCTTCAAGTCTGACTACAGATTGTCAATTGGATTAAGGTCTGGGCTTTGACAAGGCCACTCCAATACATTTACACGTGTCCCCTTAAATCACTCGAGTGTTGCTTTAGCAGTATGCCTTGGGTCATTGTCTTGTTGGAAGGTGAACCTCTGTCCCAGTCTCAAATCGGTGATAGACTGAAACAGGTTTTGCTCAAGAATATCCCTGTATTTATTCGTACTCCCATGACAGCACCACGAGAGAGAGGATCTGCCCATCAAGGACAGGAAACCTACAGGTTAAAAAGGGCGGCACCTCTCTCCCGCCTCAGTTTAGTTTTCCTGTCCTTGATGGGAGACCTATCAGGCTTACCTGCAGGAAGAAGAAAGGATCTCTTGCCCCAGATGGAATAGACAGGGTGCCTGGGGCGGTGAAGTCCCTGCCCTGGTCGGTTCTGGACTTCTGGAGACGCCACGGCAGGGCTCATTGAGGCACTCCGTGTGCGTTGCGGTGAGCGTGACATCCCCTCTTGCTGAGGTGGATTGTCCACTATGTGTGGCTGTCCTCATGCGGGCAACCCCCCCCTCCCCCAGCTACACTATGCAGGAGATCTGGGCCGCGCCGGCGGGAAACGTGACAGGCGCGGCCCTATGATGTATTTCCGTTGCGTCGGAGACTTCCACCGGAATTGGGCGTGGTTCGCGCGCTAGACCAGGAAGCGCCGCATGCGAGCGAGGACGCCGGAGCGGCGCTCTGTCACCTATGACGAGGGGGGGACTTACCACACAGGTACCAGGTATGGCCAGTATAAAAAGGACCTGGCAGCATACAGAGGTGCTTCCCAGCCCATTATTTTTTCAATATGGGAGATTCACAAGAGCAGCCATCACCTCAGCAAGAACAACTGCTGCAGGAGCAGCCCTCTGGGGAGCCCTCACAACAGGCGGTGCAACGTCGTTCCCTGTCTGGGTCCAGTCGTTCAACTAGGAAGTTCACCGCAAAAAGCAGGAAGGAAGGTGCCATTGTTCGGCGTGATTCTCCGCCGGTTAAGAAGGATTCCTCTGTTTCTACGGTACCACATATTCCAGGGGGTAAGGGGAATCTTCGTGAAAGTTCTACTAATTCTTCTTCTACTTCTCTGTCTATAATTTTTTCAGACCAAGAAATGTTCATTTAAATCAAAACATAAGGAATGTGTCCTATGCAGCAACCCGCTCCCTGATGCATTTGTTAAAAAATTGTGCCAACCTTGTATTGACAGGGTGATGGCGGAAGAAACCCCGTGGTTTTCCTTAGGTCTAAAGACTTTAATTAAAGAAGAAATAGGCAAGGCTTTGCGAGGGAATTCTGAGCCCATGCATTTTCCTCAGGACCCTCAGCCAGACTCAGACTCTGACATCTCAGACATTTCTTCCTATTCCCTCTCTTCCTCTGATAGCGAGTCTGATAGACACTGTTTTCCTCTGAATGAGGTTGATGCCTTGGTAAAAGCTGTCCGAACTACCATGGGCATTGTGGACACTAGACCAGAAAAATCTTTGGAGGATGTAATGTTTGGGGGATTAGGTCAGAAAAAGAAGAGATGTTTCCCCATGAATACTAAAATTAAAGATCTCATTGATAGAGAGTGGCAAAAGCCAGAGAGGAAGGGCAGCATTCCTCCCTCCTTCAAAAGAAGGTATCCGTTTGATGATGCCGCAAGTTCCTCTTAGTCAAAGGCACCAAAGCTAGATGTCGCCATTGCTAAGGCATCAAAAAAGTCTTCTCTCCCCTTCGATGACATGGGAGCATTAAGAGACCCCCTGGACAGACGAGCAGATACCTTTTTGAAAGGTGCATGGGAGACTACTGCAGGAGCCCTGAAACCAGCAGTAGCAGCCACCTGCACATCCAGAGCCCTGATGGTCTGGCTGGAGCAGCTAGACAACCAACTGAAGAAGGGTGCCTCCAGGAAGGAGATTATTTCTTCCCTTTCGCCAGTCCAGGGTGCAGCGGCCTTTCTTGCTGACGCGTGTGCGGAGTCAGACTGGCAGCGAAATCATCAGCTCTATCAAATGCTGCTTTGGGAGCTCTATGGCTTAAATGCTGGCCTGGAGATGTACAAACAAAATCTAGACTTTGTACAATTCCTTGTGAGGGGGGAATATCTTTTCGGCCAAACCATCGATGAACTTTTGGAAAAAGCTGGAGATCCTAAGAAGGGGTTTCCGTCTGTATCTCTACCCTCTCTTAAGAAATCATTTCTGAGAAAGAAATTTGTCCGAAGAAGATTTTTTAGAGAACAGGAAAAATTCGAAGAAAGAGGTCGCAAAGGTAGAGGCCTACTCTTTGGTTCTTCTTCCAAAGATGAGCAGAAGCCAAGGAAATCACAGTCGGCTTGGGAACGTATTACACATAGCAGTTGGATTTTGAGCCTAATTAGATTTGGTCTTAAATTTCAATTTCAAACCCTTCCTTACAGAAGATTCATGATTATTCCCTCTAGCTCCTCCCCAGAGCGGCAGACAGCCCTCGTATCGGAGATTCAAGACCTAATAAAGAAAAACGTCCTGATTGAGGTTCCGAAAACAGAAGAGGGATACGGACTCTACTCACCTCTCTTCCTGGTCCCCAAACCAGATGGGCACTTCAGGACAATCATAAATTTAAGATCCTTAAATAATTTTCTTAAAATGGATACCTTTAAAATGGAATCATTAAAAACGACAATAAAATTACTTTTTCCCCACTGTTATATGGTGGTCTTGGATCTTAAAGACGCATATTACCATGTTCCCATTCATAATGATTATCAAAAGTATTTGAGGGTGGCCATTAAAATAAAAGGGGTTGTAAAACACTTCCAGTATACTGCCCTTCCCTTTGGGTTGGCAATAGCCCCAAAAGTTTTTACCAAACTAGTGGCAGAGGTTATGGCCCATATAAGAGAAAAAGACATCTTGATAATCCCTTTCCTTGATGATTTTCTGATAGTGGGGGACTCCTTTGTACAATGCGAAGCCCACCTTCAAGTGACAATTTCTGTCCTAGAAGGCCTAGGTTGGTTTCTAAATCTGGAAAAATCTAGGTTGATCCCACAAAAGGCTCAACAGTTCCTGGGGGTCATTTTAGATTCAGAAAGACAGTTATGCCATTTGTCAGAGGAAAAGATTGCAAAAATCCAGGGCCTAGTGAAGCAATGTATGGATAGACCCTCTATGTCACTCCGTAGAGCCATGTCATTATTGGGGACCCTGACCTCAAGTTTTACCACGGTGCGTTGGTCCCAATTTCACTCAAGGGCACTTCAATAGGATATATTATAGAACGACTCTATTCTAGATGGTCATCTAGACCAGGAATTCACCTTGGGCCCTCGCTCCTTACAATCCCTTCTTTGGTGGTTGGTATACACTAATCTTTCTAGGGGAGTCCCTTGGAAAAGTAAACCTACTGCAGTCTTGACTACGGATGCAAGTTCTACAGGTTGGGGAACCCGTTCAAAAGACTTAATGAGAGTAGCAGACAAACTTCTTCAGAAAGCAGAAGAACATCTTCTCTCCCTTTCTGCTGTACATCTAAGAGGAAAAGAAAACGTCAGAGCAGATTTTCTCAGCCGCAATTCCCTAAAAGGAGAATGGTCCCTGAACCCTCAGATATTCTCCAAGATTGTTGCAATGTGGGGTCTTCCAACAGTGGACTCGTTTGCGACAAAATACAATCCGAAGGTGGCAACGCTTTGTTCTCTAAACCCCAGAGAAAGGCCCCTGGCAGTGGACGCCTTCATGATTCCCTGGGAGTTTCCTTTGGCGTATGCATTCCCTCCCATGATCCTGCTTCCATCAGTCATAAGGAAAATCAGGGCAGACAAAGCCAGAATAATCCTCATATGCCCCTTTTGGCCCAAGAGACCATGGTTCTCTTGTCTCCGGAGAATGTCAATATCAGACCCCTGGGTCCTTCCGGAGATTCCGGACCTTCTCACTCAGGGTCCGGTTTCCCATCCTCCAGCCTCAAATCTCTATTTAACGGCATGGAATTTGAAAGGGCACTGTTAACCAGCAAAGGGTTTCCCACGAATTTAGTAAACACTCTCCTATGTAGCAGAAAGCCCGTTACTACCTGCATCTACGCTAGAACTTGGAGGAAGTTCCTGTCCTTTTCAGAATTCAAACCAGAGGATGGGATCCCTTTTGGGAAGATACTAGAATTTCTACAGCGGGGTTTAGAACAGGGACTAACCACTAGTAAATTGAAAGTACAAGTTTCGGCTTTAGGAGCCTTATTTTCTTTTGATATAGTGCCTAATTATTGGGTAGCACGGTTTATAAAAGCCTCTTTCAGGTGTAGACCTATTATTAAATCCAGATCCTCTCCCTGGGGTTTAAACCTGGTCTTAAATGCCTCTTAAATTAAATTATTAAATTAATTAAATTATTCTTCTTAAAACAGCCATGTTAGTTGCTCTAACTTCGGCCAGAAGAGTAAGTGACATACAGGCTCTTTCTATATCCCCACCGTTTACTCGAATTCTGGATGATAGAATTGTACTAAGGCCTGACCCAGCCTTTCTTCCAAAAGTAGTCTCACGATTTCATAGGACTCAAGAGGTAAATCTTCCAACTTTTTGTTTTCCCCCTAAAAATGCGAAAGAGGAGAAACTACAAACATTAGATGTTAGGAGGTGCGTACTTAAATATCTGGAGGTCTCAGAGTTTTAGGAAAGATAGTTCCCTATTTATATGCCATCGGGGGGCTAGGAAAGGTTTGTAAAGCTTCAAAATCTACAATTGCGAGGTGGATTAGAGAGGCCATCACCCTCGCCTACTCTTCGGGAGATAAGGAAGTACTGGAGGGGTTGAGGGCACACTCCACCAGAGCAGTAGCAACTTCCTGGACCGAGAAGACGGGGGTTTCCATCGAAGACCTATGTAAGACTGCCTCCTGGTCTTCTCCCTCCACCTTCTATAGGCATTATAGGTTAGATTTGGGTGATTCCTCTGATCTCACCTTTGGGAGAAGGGTGCTTCAGGCTGTGGTCCCTCCCTAATCTCCTTCGCCTCTGTAATTCTCTCGTGGTGCTGTCATGGGAGTACGAATAAAGCCTTAGTTACTTACCGGTAACGGGATTTTTCCGAGCCCATGACAGCACCCTTATATTCCCTCCCTACACTGGTGTTTTGCACCCCCATAAGGTTACTTTCCTTTTTTGCACCCTCGGGGGAAGTTAGTTAGTCATTGGCTTAAAATGAATATTGTGTTTTTTGTCTTGTTGTAATTAACCTTGGCAGTCCTCCCATGCTCTGTTAACTTAAACTGAGGTGGGAGAGAGGTGCCGCCCTTTTTAACCTGTAGGTTTCCTGTCCTTGATGGGCTTATCCTCTCTCTCGTGGTGCTGTCATGGGATTCGAAAAATCCCGTTACCGGTAAGTAACCAAGGCTTTTGCACCATCCATCTTCCCCTCAACTGGGACCATTTTCCCTGTCCCTGCTGCCGAAAAACATCCCTACAGCATGATGCTGCCACCTCCATGTTTCACTGTGGGGAAGGTGTTTTTGGGGTGATGAGCTGTGTTGGTTTGGCGCCAGACATAGTTTACCTTGGTGGCCAAAAAGTTTAATTTTGGTGTCATCTGACCACAGTACCTTTCTCCATGCATTTGGGGAGTCTTCCACATGTAATTTGGCAAACTCAAAAGGAGCCTTACGATTTTTGTGTGTAAGTAAAGGCTTTTTTCTGCCCATGCTTCCATAAAGGCCACCTCTATGACGTGTACGGCTCATTGTGGTCGTATGGACAGATACTCCAGTCTCTGTTTGGGAACTCTGCAGCTCCTTAAAGGTTACCTTTGGTCTCTGTGCTGCCTCTCTAATTAATGCCCTCCTTGCGTGGGCTGAGAGTTTTGGTGGGCAGCCCTCTCTTGGGAGGTTTGTTGTGGTACAATGTACTTTCTATTTGATGATAATGAATTTGATGGTGCTCCGGGGGATCATCAGAGATTGGGATATTTTTTTTATAACCCAACCCTGACTTGTACATCTCAGCAACTTTGTCCGTGACTTGTTTGGAGATCTCCTTGGTCTTCTTGATGTTGTTCGGTTAGTGTTGCCTCTTGCCTAATAGTATTGCAGCCTCTGTAGCCTTTCAGAAAAGGTAAAGTGTATATACTGACAGCCCATGTGACACTTAGATTGCACAAGGGGACTTCCTTTCACTAAGCATGTGACTTATGAATTTAATTGCACCAGAAATGTTTAGGGGCTTCATAATAAAAGGGGTGAATACATATGCACATGCCAATTTTTAATTATTTGATCCCATAAATTTAATTTATGCCTATACTTTTCTCACTTCACCAACTTAGACTATTTAGTGCTGATGCATCGCACACAAATCGGATTGCAAAAATATTTAAACACCGGTTGTAATGTAACAAAATAGGTAAATATCCAAGGGGTGAACACTTTTGCAAGCCACTGTACATAGAAAATATAGTGCTATATTTCTGCCAAACACTCCTGTGTTCTGTATGAGACCTCTCTGATGGCGGCTTATCTCTCAGAGAACAAAAGGATTGGTAGTCTGAAAGCTGACATACCAAATCCTGATTATGTTGGGGGCTCCTATAAGCATTACACTGTCAGCTGAACCCATCAGTATTGACTGGTTCGGCCCATGTTAGTCTATCGTGTATGGGGGGCTTAACGGTCAATGGCTGTTTACTATTGTGTCCGACTGTTGCTTTTTCTGTGCAGAATCCTACCCAGCCAGGTTGCACATACGTAGCATGCCTTGTCTGTTGTCTCCTAGCGCTTTCTGTATTTTCATTACGACATAATTACAGGTTGGGTCACCCTGTTCTCTATTATTTCACTTGTTTGACTTATGTCTCCATATGTTTTACTCTCTCTTTTTACTCCTGATTCAACCATGTACTTTGCAGTCATAAATTGTCCATCTTACCATATATAATACACGCCTGTGAAGTTTCTTCTAATGTGAGTGTCTGTCTATTTCTGCAGCCCTATGGAAAACGAATGATGACTGCAGCTTGGACCACTTAATGTCTGTTACACAGCTTTCAGCTTCTGATCTAAGGATTTTGAGTTCTTTTGTTTTTGTAGCAAATTTGCAAATTGTCTTTCAATTCTATCGTTTGTAATATTACAATTTTTTTTATTTCAAATGGTTTCCATTCATTATATCAGAAAATATATCACAAATTTGTTGAATTTAAAATGATTTGGTCATTGTACAGAACTTGGATATAAGGCCGCCATACACATAAGATACAGGTGCATCTCACTAAATTAGAATATCATCAAAAAGTTAATTTATTTCAGTTCTTCAATACAAAAAGTGAACCTCATATATTATATAGAGTCATTACACACAGAGGGATCTATTTCAAGTGTTTATTTCTGTTAATGATGATTATGGCTTACAGCCAATGAAAACACAAAAGTCATTATCTCAGTAAATTAGAATACTTTATAACAACAGCTTAAAAAATGTTTTTAAAATCGGAAATGTTGGCCTACTGAAATATATGTTCAGTAAATACACTCAATACTTGGTTGGGGCTCCTTTGCATCAATTACTGCATCAATGCAGCGTGGCATGGAGGCGATCAGCCTGTGGCACTGCTGAGGTGTTGGGTCCAAACACCTCAAAGCCCAGGTTGCTTTGATAGCAGCCTTCAGCTCGTCTGCATTGTTGGGTCTGGTGTCTCTCATCTTCCTCTTGACAAGGTCAGGTGAGTTTGCTGGTCAATCAAGCACAGTGATACAGTTGTTTTCAAACCAGGTATTGGTACTTTTGGCAGTGTGGACAGGTGCCAAGTCCTGCTGGAGAATGAAATTTCCATCTCCAAAAAGCTTGTCGGCTGCGCTGACTTTGGCCTTGATAAAACACAGTGGACCTACACCAGCAGATGACATGGCTGTCACGGGTGTGTCGCCACGAAGATCGTCACGATTACACAGCCTGACTTCTCGCAGCTGACTTTTTGGTGCTTTGTGTTTTTCGGCAGTGAGGGAGTTAATTCTCTCTCTCTCTGTGCTAGACGAGGTCCAGCCTCGCCCAGCTGCAATCAATGCTGCTGTAGTGAGACTCCTTCAAATGCCTGCTGGTCTGTTAGGGAAGTGTCGGTGAAAGCATTTCATGCAGACTAACAGAGCGGATCGTGGTATTTGGAGTTTCAGAGATAAGTGTATTTGGAGTGTTTTTTCCCTTCCTCGCTTTATCATTTATCTCCTTTTGTCACACTGTCACAGAATACTGGAGGTAGGGGGCCTAAGCTGACCCTAAGCTGGGGCCCTGACTAATCCCTCATCCTGGAGGTACTGTTAAAGGTACAGAGGTCCAGGCCGCCAGCGTAACCCCTACCTCCTGAGGATCCCTGCACCACAGTAATCTAGTCCTGAGAAGGACCCCGATCACAACAATTGGGAACCAGCGATAATATGCCCACACACAGTATTTAGACGAACGAGACAGTACAAGGGAAAAACCAAAACCACCTTGCATACAACTTCAACAAAACTACAACAGAGGGAACACCAACGGGAAAGGAGATAAATGATAAAGCGAGGAAAGGGAAATAACACTTTCAAATACACTTATCTCAGCAACTCCAAACACCACGATCCGCTCTGTAAGTCTGAATGAAAAGCTTTCACCGACACCTCACAAACAGACCTGCAGGAATATAAAGGAGTCTCACTAACGAAGCATTGATTGCAGCTGGGCGAGGCTGGACCTCAGCTAGCCCAGAGAGAGAGAGAGAATTAACTCCTTCACTGCCGAGAAAACACAAAGCACCAACAAGTCAGCTGCGAGAAGTCAGGCTGTGTACTCGTGACGATCTTCGTGGCAACACACCCGTGACAGTACCCCCCCTTCTACGAGGGGCCTCCGGACCCTCAGGGCCAGGTTTATCCGGGTGAGTCGTGTGGAAGGCCCGAACTAATCGGTCTGCGTTAATATCCGACGCAGGAACCCACATCCTCTCCTCAGGACCATACCCCTTCCAATGAACCAAGTACTGAAGGGACCGGCGATTAAAGCGTGAATCAATGACCCTCGATACCTGGAACTCCAAGTTACCATTGACAACCACAGGAGGGGGAGGTAAAGGTGACGGTACCACCGGCGCCACATACCTCTTAAGCAATGATCTGTGAAACACGTTGTGAATTTTAAACGTAGGGGGGAGGTCAAGACGGAATGCCACCGGATTAATAACAGAACTGATTCTGTACGGCCCGATGAACCTGGGACCCAGTTTCCAGGAGGGAACCTTAAGTTTAATATTCCTGGTAGACAACCATACCTGATCGTTCACACTTAGGTCCGGACCAGACACTCTCCTCCTATCAGCCATACGTTTGTATCGGTTCCCCATAGTATTCAGATTCTTCAGCACCCCTCTCCATACTGAAGCGAGAGATGAGGAAAATCGTTCCTCCTCCGGAACCCCCGAAGAGCCCCCCCTACTGAAAGTACAAAACTGGGGGTGAAAACCATATGCCCCAAAAAACGGGGACTTACCAGTGGACTCGCTCCGCCTATTATTGAGAGCAAACTCTGCCAGAGGTAGGAAAGAAGCCCAGTCCTCCTGGTTCTCTGACACAAAACACCGAAGATATGTCTCCAAGCTCTGGTTCATACGTTCCGTCTGACCATTGGTCTGAGGATGAAAAGCCGACGAGAATGACAAATGCATCCCCCGCCGTGCACAAAACGCCTTCCAGAACTTGGACACAAACTGAGACCCCCGATCAGACACCACCTCGGAGGGTACCCCGTGAAGCCTCACAATCTCCCCAATGAACACCTGCGCAAGAGTTTTAGCATTAGGGAGAGCCGGAAGAGCGATAAAATGTGCCATCTTGCTGAACCTGTCCACTACAACGAGTATGACCGTTTTACCCGAAGACGGAGGGAGGTCCGTAATAAAGTCCATAGACAGATGAGTCCAAGGACGCTCCGGGATCTTCAAAGGTAAGAGGGCCCCAGACGGACGGGTATGTGAGGTCTTAGAGCGCGCACAAACCCCACAGGACGCGACAAAAGTTACCACCTCTTTATGTAAGTTAGGCCACCAAAACCGACGCGAGAGGAGATCCACAGTTGCTTTACTCCCCGGGTGTCCTGCAAAAACTGAGTTATGGTGTGCCTCGATCACCTTTTGTCGCAACTGATCTGGAACGAACAGTCTCCCCGGAGGTCCAACAGGGGCGTCCCCCTGAGCCTCCAATATCTCCTCCTCCAGCTCAGAGCATACTGCCGAAACCACCACCCCCTCCTGAAGAACAGGAATCGGGTCGTCCGTATTCCCGGCCCCAGGGAAACTACGAGATAAGGCATCCGCCTTTACATTTTTAGACCCAGGACGATATGTAACGACGAAATTAAACCTGGTAAAAAACAATGACCACCTAGCTTGTCTGGGATTCAGACGTTTAGCGGACTCCAGATATAGCAGGTTCTTGTGATCGGTGATGACGGTGACCGGATGAACTGCCCCCTCCAAAAAATGGCGCCACTCCTCAAAAGCTAACTTAATGGCCAGGAGTTCCCTATTGCCGACATCGTAATTCCTCTCAGCGGACGACAATTTTTTAGAGAAAAAGGCGCACGGATGCCACTTACCAGGGGACGAACCCTGTGACAATACTGCTCCCACCCCTACCTCGGAAGCGTCTACCTCTACAAAGAATGGCTGAGACGCATCAGGTTGAATGAGTATGGGTGCCGAGGCAAAACATTTTTTCAAGGAGGAGAATGCTTGACAAGCCTTGTCAGACCACCTAGAAAAATCCGTCCCCTTTTTAGTCATGTCTGTGAGAGGCTTAACCACGGACGAGAAATTACGAATGAACTTCCGGTAATAGTTAGCAAACCCCAGGAAACGTTGTAGTGCCTTAAGATTCTCCGGCCGATCCCACTCAAGAACTGCCCGCACTTTCCCAGGGTCCATACGAAAACCGGACGCAGAAACCAGGAAGCCTAAAAACTGGAGTTCCTGTACGGCGAACACACACTTTTCCCACTTGGCATACAGTTTATTATCCCGCAAGATCTGTAACACCTGTCTAACATGCTCCTGATGAGACACCAGATCCGGCGAGTAAATTAAGATATCATCCAGATATATGACAACAAACTGTCCCACCAGGTGGCGAAAAATATCATTAACAAAGTGTTGAAACACCGCCGGGGCATTAGTCAGACCGAATGGCATGACAAGGTTCTCATAATGCCCCTCCGGAGTGTTAAAAGCCGTCTTCCACTCATCCCCCTCCTTCATCCTAATCAAATTGTACGCCCCCCTGAGATCCAACTTAGAGAACCATTTGGCGCCCACGATCTGATTAAAGAGATCGGGAATAAGTGGGAGCGGATACGGATCTCGGACCGTAATCCGATTAAGTTCACGGAAATCCAGGCAAGGGCGTAGGCCTCCATCTTTCTTCTTAACAAAGAAGAACCCCGCGGCCACCGGTGAAGATGAAGGTCTAATATGCCCCTTAGCCAGACTTTCAGAAATATAATCCTTCATGGCCTGCCTCTCAGGACCAGAAAGGTTATACAACCTAGCTTTAGGTAACTTGGCCTCAGGGAGCAGTTTTACAGAACAGTCATACTCGCGATGAGGAGGTAGTTCCTGACACCCATTCTCCGAGAATACATCCTCAAAGTCTGCCAGAAATGGAGGTAAGACCCAAGGAGTAACCGCACCGATGACCGTGTTCATGCAGTTTTTATTACAGAATTTACTCCATTGGCTTATCTCTCTGGTTTGCCAATTAATAACAGGGTTATGCTTAGCTAACCAAGGAAGGCCCAACACTATAGGAGTGGGAAGACCCTCCAACACGTAGCAAGACAACAGTTCTTTATGTATTGCCCCCACTTGAAGTTTTACGCCATGCACAGCTTGCAAAAAACTTCCCTGACCGAGAGGCCTGGCATCGATCGAGAATATGGGGATGGGTTTAGCCAACTCACTCAATCGCATACCTTGAACCCGGGCAAACCGAGCATCAACCAGATTAGCCCCGGCCCCACTATCCAGAAGAACAGATATCCTCTCAGTTCTCGTACCCACCACCACCTCCGCCGGTACGAGAAACTGAGACGAACCTAGGGACGAAATACCTACTCCCAGATTGCCGTCCACCACACAACCTGGGATCAACAGTTTTTTCGACGACTCTTTACTCAGCAAGGGGCGGGATGGACACCCCCCAATAAAATGTCCCTTTTTCCCGCAGAGGAAACACCTTCCTGTCTTATGGCGCACCACCGGTCCCCTTCCCCGAAATGATGTCCCTCCTAATTGCATAGGCTCCTCCGGACTGACCAGGGGAACCACCATATGAGGGGACCTTGTAAGAGGTGGAGACATTACAGGGGGTAGAGTTATCCCGCACCTCTCCCGAAGCCGTCTGTCAACGCGAATAGCAAGGGCCATAGCGGCTTCCAGTGACGCGGGAGAGTCATACTGTGCCAACACATCCTGTAATTTGTCGGATAAACCATGACAAAACTGGCTCCTAAGAGCCGGGTCATTCCACTGGGTGTCCGTGGCCCACCTACGGAACTCCGAACAGAATTCCTCCGCCGGACGATCTCCCTGCTGAATCCTACGTAACTTAGACTCAGCAAGGGAGATCCGATCTGGGTCATCATATACGAGTCCCAAAGCAGCGAAAAACCTATCCACTGACTGGAGAACTGGGGAGCTAGGGGGAAGAGAGAACGCCCAAGATTGTGGGTCCCCTTGTAGGAGCGAGATGACAATTCCCACCCTTTGTTCTTCACTGCCCGATGACCGAGGCCGCAGCCGAAAGTACAATTTGCATGCCTCCCGGAAAACAAAAAACTTGTCCCGCCCCCCAGTGAACCTGTCAGGGAGAGCTACTTTAGGTTCTGGTCCGGCTTGCTCCAGAGGATGCAAAACCTTGGACCTAACGTCCGCCAGCCCCATGGACAAACTCTGCAACTGCTGAGCTAGACCGGCTACTGGATCCATGGTAGCTGGAGAAAAACTAAGTTGGTCGGTGAAAATGTCACACTGTCACAGAATACTGGAGGTAGGGGGCCTAAGCTGACCCTAAGCTGGGGCCCTGACTAATCCCTCATCCTGGAGGTACTGTTAAAGGTACAGAGGTCCAGGCCGCCAGCGTAACCCCTACCTCCTGAGGATCCCTGCACCACAGTAATCTAGTCCTGAGAAGGACCCCGATCACAACAATTGGGAACCAGCGATAATATGCCCACACACAGTATTTAGACGAACGAGACAGTACAAGGGAAAAACCAAAACCACCTTGCATACAACTTCAACAAAACTACAACAGAGGGAACACCAACGGGAAAGGAGATAAATGATAAAGCGAGGAAAGGGAAATAACACTTTCAAATACACTTATCTCAGCAACTCCAAACACCACGATCCGCTCTGTAAGTCTGAATGAAAAGCTTTCACCGACACCTCACAAACAGACCTGCAGGAATATAAAGGAGTCTCACTAACGAAGCATTGATTGCAGCTGGGCGAGGCTGGACCTCAGCTAGCCCAGAGAGAGAGAGAGAATTAACTCCTTCACTGCCGAGAAAACACAAAGCACCAACAAGTCAGCTGCGAGAAGTCAGGCTGTGTACTCGTGACGATCTTCGTGGCAACACACCCGTGACACCTTTCCCGTTGGTGTTCCCTCTGTTGTAGTTGTGTAGTTTTTGTATGCAAGGTGGTTTTGGTTTTTCCCTTGTACTGTCTCGTTCGTCTAAGTACTGTGTGTGGGCATATTATTACTTGTCCCCTTTTGTTGTGATCGGGGTCCTTCTCAGGACTAGATTACTTAGGTGCAGGGATCCTCAGGAGGTAGGGGTTACGCTGGCGGCCTGGACCTCTGTACCTTTAACAGTACCTCCAGGTTGAGGGATTAGTCAGGGCCCCAGCTTAGGGTCAGCTTAGGCCCCCTACCTCCAGTATACAGAGACAGCGTGACATTTTCACCGACCACTTAGTTTTTCTCCAGCTACCATGGATCCAGTAGCCGGTCTAGCTCGGCAGTTGCAGAGTTTGTCCATGGAGCTGGCGGACGTTAGGTCCAAGGTTTTGTATCCTCAGGAGCAAGCCGGACCAGAACCTAAAGTAGCTCTCCCTGACAGGTTCACTGGGGGGCGGGACAAGTTTTTTGTTTTCCGGGAGGCATGCAAGTTGTACTTTCGGCTGCGGCCTCGGTCATCGGGGAGTGAAGAACAAAGGGTGGGAATTGTCATCTCGCTCCTACAAGGGGACCCACAATCTTGGGCGTTCTCTCTTCCCCCGGGCTCCCCGGCTCTCCAGTCAGTGGATAGGTTTTTCGCTGCTCTGGGACTCGTATATGATGACCCAGATCGGATCTCCCTTGCTGAGTCTAAGTTACGTAGGATCCAGCAGGGAGATCGTCCGGCGGAGGAATTCTGTTCGGAGTTCCGTAGGTGGGCCACGGACACCCAGTGGAATGACCCGGCTCTTAGGAGCCAGTTTTGTTAAGGTTTATCTGACAAATTACAGGATGTGTTGGCACAGTATGACTCTCCCGCGTCACTGGAAGCCGCTATGGCCCTTGCTATTCGCGTTGACAGACGGCTTCGGGAGAGGTGCGGGATAACTCTACCCCCTGTGATGACTCCACCTCCTACAAGGTCCCCTCATATGGTGGTTCCCCTGGTCAGTCCAGAGGAGCCTATGCAATTAGGAGGGACATCATTTCGGGGGAGGAGACCGGTGGTGCGCCATAAGACAGGAAGGTGTTTCTTCTGCGGGAGAAAGGGACATTTTATTGGGGGGTGTCCATCCCGTCCCTTGCAGAGTGAAGAGTCGTCGGAAAACTGTTGATCCCAGGTTGTGTGGTGGACGGCAATCTGGGAGTAGGTATTTCGTCCCTAGGTTCGTCTCAGTTTCTCGTACCGGCGGAGGTGGTGGTGGGTACGAGAACTGAGAGGATATCTGTTCTTCTGGATAGTGGGGCCGGGGCTAATCTGGTTGATGCTCGGTTTGCCCGGGTTCAAGGTATGCGATTGAGTGAGTTGGCTAAACCCATCCCCATATTCTCGATCGATGCCAGGCCTCTCGGTCAGGGAAGTTTTTTGCAAGCTGTGCATGACGTAAAACTTCAAGTGGGGGCGATACATAAAGAACTGTTGTCTTGCTACGTGTTGGAGGGTCTTCCCACTCCTATAGTGTTGGGCCTTCCTTGGTTAACTAAGCATAACCCGGTTATTAATTGGCAAACCAGAGAGATAAGCCAATGGAGTAAATTCTGTAATAAAAACTGCATGAACACGGTCATCGGTGCGGTTACTTCTTGGGTCTTACCTCCATTTCTGGCGGACTTTGAGGATGTATTCTCGGAGAAAGGGTGCCAGGAACTACCTCCTCATCGCGAGTATGACTGTTCTGTAAAACTGCTCCCTGAGGCCAAGTTACCTAAAGCTAGGTTGTATAACCTTTCTGGTCCTGAGAGGCAGGCCATAAAGGATTATATTTCAGAAAGTCTGGCTAAGGGGCATATTAGACCTTCATCTTCACCGGTGGCTGCGGGGTTCTTCTTTGTTAAGAAGAAAGATGGAGGCCTACGCCCTTGCCTGGATTTCCGTGAACTTAATCAGATTACGGTCCGAGATCCGTATCCGCTCCCACTTATTCCCGATCTCTTTAATCAGATCGTGGGCGCCAAATGGTTCTCTAAGTTGGATCTCAGGGGGGCGTACAATCTGATTAGGATGAAGGAGGGGGATGAGTGGAAGACGGCGTTTAACACTCCGGAGGGGCATTATGAGAACCTTGTCATGCCATTCGGTCTGACTAATGCCCCGGCAGTGTTCCAACACTTTGTTAATGACATTTTTCGCCGCCTGGTGGGACAGTTTGTTGTCATATATCTGGATGATATCTTAATTTACTCGCCGGATCTGGTGTCTCATCAGGAGCACGTTAGGCAGGTGTTACAGATCTTGCGGGATAATAAACTGTATGCCAAATGGGAAAAGTGTGTGTTCGCCGTACAGGAACTCCAGTTTTTAGGCTTCCTGCTTTCAGCGTCCGGTTTTCGTATGGACCCTGGGAAAGTGCGGGCAGTTCTTGAGTGGGATCGGCCTGAGAATCTTAAGGCACTACAACGTTTCCTGGGGTTTGCTAATTATTACCGGAAGTTCATTCGTAATTTCTCGTCCATGGTTAAGCCTCTCACAGACATGACTAAAAAGGGGACGGATTTTTCTAGGTGGTCTGACAAGGCTTGTCAAGCATTCTCCTCCTTGAAAAAATGTTTTGCCTCGGCACCCATACTCATTCAACCTGATGCGTCACAGCCATTCATTGTAGAGGTAGACGCTTCCGAGGTAGGGGTGGGAGCAGTATTGTCACAAGGTTCGTCCCCTGGTAAGTGGCATCCGTGCGCCTTTTTCTCTAAAAAATTGTCGTCCGCTGAGAGGAATTACGATGTCGGCAATAGGGAACTCTTGGCCATTAAGTTAGCTTTTGAGGAGTGGCGCCATTTTTTGGAGGGGGCAGTCCATCCGGTCACCGTCATCACCGATCACAAGAACCTGCTATATCTGGAGTCCGCGAAACGTCTGAATCCCAGACAAGCTAGGTGGTCATTGTTTTTTACCAGGTTTAATTTTGTCGTTACATATCGTCCTGGGTCAAAAAATGTAAAGGCGGATGCCTTATCTCGTAGTTTCCCTGGGGCCGGGAATACGGACGACCCGATTCCTATCCTTCAGGAGGGGGTGGTGGTTTCGGCAGTATGCTCTGAGCTGGAGGAGGAGGTATTGGAGGCTCAGGGGGACGCCCCTGTTGGACCTCCGGGGAGACTGTTTGTTCCAGATCAGTTGCGACAAAAGGTGATCGAGGCACACCATAACTCAGTTTTTGCAGGACACCCGGGGAGTAGAGCAACTGTGGATCTCCTCTCGCGTCGGTTTTGGTGGCCTAACTTACATAAGGAGGTGGTAACTTTTGTCGCGTCCTGTGGGGTTTGTGCGCGCTCTAAGACCTCACATACCCGTCCGTCTGGGGCCCTCTTACCTTTGAAGATCCCGGAGCGTCCTTGGACTCATCTGTCTATGGACTTTATTACGGACCTCCCTCCGTCTTCGGGTAAAACGGTCATACTCGTTGTAGTGGACAGGTTCAGCAAGGTGGCACATTTTATCGCTCTTCCGGCTCTCCCTAATGCTAAAACTCTTGCGCAGGTGTTCATTGGGGAGATTGTGAGGCTTCACGGGGTACCCTCCGAGGTGGTGTCTGATCGGGGGTCTCAGTTTGTGTCCAAGTTCTGGAAGGCGTTTTGTGCACGGCGGGGGATGCATTTGTCGTTCTCATCGGCTTTTCATCCTCAGACCAATGGTCAGACGGAACGTATGAACCAGAGCTTGGAGACATATCTCCGGTGTTTTGTGTCAGAGAACCAGGAGGACTGGGCTTCTTTCTTACCTCTGGCAGAGTTTGCTCTTAATAATAGGCGGAGCGAGTCCACTGGTAAGTCCCCGTTTTTTGGGGCATATGGTTTTCACCCCCAGTTTTGTACTTTCAGTAGGGGGGGCTCTTCGGGGGTTCCTGAGGAGGAACGATTTTCCTCATCACTCGCTTCAGTATGGAGAGGGGTGCTGAAGAATCTGAATACTATGGGGAACCGATACAAACGTATGGCTGATAGGTCCGGACCAGACACTCTCCTCCTAAGTGTGAACGATCGGGTATGGTTGTCTACCAGGAATATAAAACTTAAGGTTCCCTCCTGGAAACTGGGTCCCAGGTTCATCGGGCCGTACAAAATCAGTTCTATTATTAATCCGGTGGCATTCCGTCTTGACCTCCCCCCTACGTTTAAAATTCACAACGTGTTCCACAGATCGTTGCTTAAGAGGTATGTGGCGCCGGTGGTACCGTCACCTTTACCTCCCCCTCCAGTGGTGGTCAAGGGTAACTTGGAGTTCCAGGTATCGAGGGTCATCGATTCACGCTTTAATCGCCGGTCCCTTCAGTACCTGGTTCATTGGAAAGGGTATGGTCCTGAGGAGAGGATGTGGGTTCCTGCGTCTGATATTAATGCAGACCGATTAGTTCGGGCCTTCCACACAACTCACCCGGATAAACCTGGCCCTGAGGGTCCGGAGGCCCCTCGTAGAAGGGGGGGTACTGTCACGGGTGTGTCGCCACGAAGATCGTCACGATTACACAGCCTGACTTCTCGCAGCTGACTTTTTGGTGCTTTGTGTTTTTCGGCAGTGAGGGAGTTAATTCTCTCTCTCTCTGTGCTAGACGAGGTCCAGCCTCGCCCAGCTGCAATCAATGCTGCTGTAGTGAGACTCCTTCAAATGCCTGCTGGTCTGTTAGGGAAGTGTCGGTGAAAGCATTTCATGCAGACTAACAGAGCGGATCGTGGTATTTGGAGTTTCAGAGATAAGTGTATTTGGAGTGTTTTTTCCCTTCCTCGCTTTATCATTTATCTCCTTTCCCGTTGGTGTTCCCTCTGTTGTAGTTGTGTAGTTTTTGTATGCAAGGTGGTTTTGGTTTTTCCCTTGTACTGTCTCGTTTGTCTAAGTACTGTGTGTGGGCATATTATTACTTGTCCCCTTTTGTTGTGATTGGGGTCCTTCTCAGGACTAGATTACTTAGGTGCAGGGATCCTCAGGAGGTAGGGGTTACGCTGGCGGCCTGGACCTCTGTACCTTTAACAGTACCTCCAGGTTGAGGGATTAGTCAGGGCCCCAGCTTAGGGTCAGCTTAGGCCCCCTACCTCCAGTATACAGAGACAGCGTGACAATGGCTCCCCAAACCATCACTGATTGTGGAAACTTCACACTAGACCTCAAGCAGATTGGATTGTGGCCTCTCCACTCTTCCTCCAGACTCTGGGACCTTGATTTCCAAATGAAAATTGGAACTCTGGGACCTTGTGGAGTGTGTCAATGACTGCCTTCTGGACATCTGTCAAGTCAGCAGTCTTCCCCATGATTGTGGAACCTACTGAAACAGACTAAGGGACCTTTTTAAACGCTTAGGAAGCCTTTGCAGGTGTCTTTTGTTAATTATTTTAATTTAATGAGATAATGAGTTTCATGTTTTCATTGGCTGTAAGCCATAATTATCAACATTAACAGAAATAAACACTTGAAATGGATCACTGTTTGTCTGAACCTGACAATTTAATGGAAATCAACTTGCCCTCCAATGTGTATGGGCCTTACGCCTCGTCCCCCGAGTGATGATGTTAGGGGAGAGAAGGATCCAGCTGATGGAAATTTAACAGGGAGATGAGATTCAGGTAGAGGAGCCTGGCAGTGACTCTGTTTCAGTCGAGCGCTCCTCTCTTCTGTAGGAATCGTTCTTGCTTATGGGGGAGTTGGGGGTGAGCGTTTTTGGCCATATGATCATTTGATCGACAACTGTCTACTGTATATATGGTGGCTTTAGATTTTTTTAAATTTGTAATCCATTCTTTATTTCTGGATGATATTCTCAAACCAATCCATGCTATACTGTATGGATGTCTTTGCTCACCTATGAGGGCCATTTCCACTTGCTGACTATAAACGACTCCTCTTTTTGCATGATTGACAGTCATTTAATAGCCTGTTTACGCAGATCGCTTCTGATCATCAATCTGTAATAGAAAGTTCAGTGCGCATAGATTGTCATTGTTCTCGGCAGCATAGGTCCTGTTTACACAGAATTGTGTGCTGCCGAGAACAATGTTTTTAGAGTGAACAAAAAGATTGTTTCACCTGACGACTGAGCGATCTGCTTGTTTTCTCGTGTGATCAGCAGCCTGTTTAGACTGCAAAATTTCCGTGTGTTCCTAGGAACACTCATACACTACAATCGTGCTGTGTAAGTTCCCCTTAAGTTTACACTATCTTTATTCCAAATTTTTGCACTATGGGATAGCAATATAATCTATGCCTGTTTCCAAGTGGTCTCAGCCCTTTTGTTGTGTTTGTTAGGAATAAAAAAAAGTTTAAAACCTATAGTAAATGTGGTACAATGCATACAAGGCAGTATTCTGCGCAAATTTAGGAGAAAATATTGGCACGTAACTTGGTACATTTCCTGCTACCTATACAGACCATTCATGTAGCACTCCAGTACTATTCCATACCAGGCCCTGTTGACTTCCCATTCATGATATGCTTACTGCTTACATCAGGCAGAGCCCCGTTCTTATATTCTATCACTATCCTTAGGGCTTTTTTTCTCCCAGAAAATGATTGCAATTACATACAGTATGTTTTGTTATACTCATGTTTATTTTTTTGTGTGTATTGGAACAACACAAAAAAACTGAGAAAAAAGGCAAATTGGACATCATTTCACACCAAAACCGCAAGAATGAGCCAGACAAAATTGGAGAAGAGAACTGTCTGAGGACTTGAGAACCAAAATTGTTGAAAAATATCAACAATCTCAAGATTACAAGGCCACCTCCAGAGATCTTGATGTTCATTTGTCCACAATGCCCAACATAATCAAGAAGTTTACAACTCATGGCACTGTTGTTAATCTCTCTGGACGTGGACGGCAGAGAAAAATTGATGAAAGGTTGCAACGCAGGATAGTCCAGATGGTGGATAAGCAGCCCAATCAAGTTCCAAAGATATTCAAGCTGTCCTGCAGGCTCGGGGTGCATCAGTGACAGCGTGAACTATCCATTGACATTTGAATGAAATGAAACGCTATGGCAGGAGACCAAGGAGGACTCCATTGCTGACAGAGACATAAAAAAGCTAGACTGCAGATGTTTCAAAGATGTTTTGGGGTTGTTTTGCTGCCTCTGGCACTGAGTGCCTTGACTGTGTGCAAGGCATCATTAGACCTGGAGCAGTTTGCAAAAGAAGAGTGGTCAAAAATTCCAGTTGAGAGGTGTAAGAAGCTTGTTGATTGTTATAGGAAGCGATTGATTACAGTTATTTATTCCAAAGGATGTGCAAACAAATATTAAGTTGAGGGTGCCAACAATTGTGTCCCGACCAGTTTTGGGGTTTTGTGTGAAATTATGTCCAATTTGCCTTTTTTTTTTTTTTTTTTTTTTAGTGTTTCAATACACACAAAGGATGTGTATAAAACATATATAATTGCAGAAATTTTCTGGGAGAAATGATTCATTTTCTGGAACAATTTCAAGGGTGCCAACACTTTCAGCCATGAAAGTATGTTATACCAACGTTGACAATGTAAGACAAACTGGACTTTACTTTACTTTATATTTGGACCCTGAAAGGGGAATTCCTTAGCCACGACTGAATTATACAATTGACTCAGGCATCTGTTGGGCTTCACCATCACCCACAGTTCCAGCCGACCATCTGAAACGAGACTCTTCAGGTCAGTTTGTGGACCATAAAAAAGACGCTTTCCAGTTTCCAATATTGAGTAGGAGAAGCAGATGACATCTGAAGGATGAGCTAATAGGAAGAGTGGCTGATTTTCTCAAAACATGCTTATTTTTTGTTTTCTCATTCATCATCTTGAGCACTTACTCTAAACAGAGCTCCACCATAGATGACACATGAGCACATGATCAGGCCATTGTGTATGAATCTTCACACTTAGTTCTCCATTCTTACCCATAAATAGATCTGGATGATTGCTACATGGCTGTCATGACGGTTTGCTGGAAATGTTTTATTTTCCATGAGACAATAATCATGTGATGGGATCTGGGAAGTCATCTGTGCAACGTTCTTCTCTATTTTTAAATGTTATGATTCCTGTCGTGACCTTTCACATTATCTGAAGATTTATTCAGGTTGATTTGCCAACATTTAATTCATTTTTGTTTTGCCTAAAACTTTGTGGAGACATTTTCTATGTCATGTTAGAAGAAGATCAGGGCTGAGGAAACAAACCAGAAATGAGCCTCAAATGGGTACTGATGTTTCATTAGGCTCAGGCTTATGTGCCGTCCAATGGAATGACTAACAAAAGAACTAATTATGTTGTTTACCCAAAATTCAGTCTTTAGCCCCTAAAAATCTGAAGGCCTCCTTTCGATCTTACTTGCTGTCAAGAGTAGAGATGAGCGTTGTTCTACTCGAACTGTTCGCCAATCTCAAATTCGAGCTGTTTTGGGCGGTGTTCGAGCCGTTCGGCGAACACGAACAATTTGAGAAAAATTCGGCTGTTCGAGGTTATGTTCGATAACTGTTCGTGCACCAAAATCATAACTGGATTTTTTCTCAGTAATGATGAAAATTAATGTTAATACGCAGTTTGAGTGTACAGCGGGGTGGGGGGAGGGGCAGGGGGTGGATCTCTGCAGGAACAATGAAGATCTCCATTTTTTTTTTCTCTTTCCCGCATTTACAGTGGGGAGGTGCAATCTGTCAGCCTATCGGCAGCGCACACACGGAGCGAAGTGCTTTTTTTCACACAAGCAAGGGCATGTGTCATTGGCAGTGTATGTCACATGTCCTTGCCCTATAAGACCAAGCCATTTTCCCCGTCGCCACCATTTTCTCACTGCTCCAGCTGCATGTTAGACGGCACCGCTGTTGCTGTGTGCGCTATACCTTGTTAATTTCAAGCCAATTTTCGCACAAATATACAGATAGCTTGGGAGTAGGGAATAGTTGTGATTGCAGTCCTTTTAAGGACTAGGTTACAGCATTTCCTACGACTTTTATCAGGCAGGTCTGTGCTCTTAAATAGATAGGTTGTGGGAGTAAAGACTAATTGTAATTGGAGTCCTTTTCAGGACTAGGTTACATCAGTTCCTATCAGTTTTTGCCAGGCAGGTCTGTGCCAGTGCTGTGCAAGTTTTTTTCACAGCATTTGGCTGAATCTAGCAAAGCTAATCCTTTTTGGCCTATTGCAGAGTGTGTTAGTCAGTGGAGTAGCCTATCTGTGTTGCAAGATATACCACCTGTGTATAGAATACCAATTTTTTTACTGCACCTAGTGAAGTAAAATCTTTTGGGCATAGCATCATTCTATTAGTCCATCTATACTGACCTCCATCAGGTTGCAAACTGAATCTAATTTTTTTCTGCATCTAGCTCTGAAAAAATATTTGGCCTTCTAGCAGTGTGTCGGACTTTCTCTATTAGTCCATCTATACTGACCTCCATCAGGTTGCAAATTCAAAATAATTTTTATCTGCATCTACAGTACCTCTGAAAAAATATTTGGGCTTCTAGCTGTGTGTGGGACTTGTTGTATTAGTCCATCTATACTGACCTCCATCAGGTTGCAAACTGAATATATTTTTTTCTGCATCTACCTCTGAAAAAATATTGGGCTTCTAGCTGTGTGTGGGACTTGTTGTATTAGTCCATCTATACTGACCTCCATCAGGTTGCAAACTGAATATATTTTTTTCTGCATCTACCTCTGAAAAAATATTGGGCTTCTAGCTGTGTGTGGGACTTGTTGTATTAGTCCATCTATACCAGAGGTCCCCAACCGCCGGTCCGCGGACCAGGACCGGGCCGTTGGGGTTTTTCAGCCGGTCCGTGGCGCCGCTGACCAGGGCCGGCGTCAGCACCCGGGCAAATGCCGGGGCTCTGAGCAGGCAGAGGGGCCCACTGGCGGTCGCGCACCCCGCTGGGCTATGGGCGGAGGAGAGCGGTGTCAGCGCCCGCCCTTCTCCGCCGCTTGCTCAGGGCCCCGGCAGCCCGATACTTACCTCTCCCCGTGCCTCCGCAGATCAGCTGTCTTCCTGCTCTGCGCTCCCTGTGACGTCCCAGGTCAGAGGGCGCGGTGACGTCTTTACACCGCGCCCTCCCCTGAGCCGTCACAGGGAGCGCTGAGCGGGAAGAAACGACAACGCTGGAGTTCGGAGCCGAGCAGCGAGCGGCGGGCAGCAGGTAGCAGGTGAGGAGAAGGGAGGTGAGTATTTGATTTTTTTTTTTTTTTTTTTTAATGTATGGAGGCATGGGGCAGTATAAAGAGGGGAGGGGGGGCATCCTGCTTGGGGCATTATAAAGAGGAGGGGTGACAGCCTGCATGGGGCATTATAAGGTGGGGAACAGCCTGCATGGGGCATTATAAAGAGGGGGGGATTCCTGCTTGGGGCATTATAAAGAGGAGGGGTGACAGCCTGCATGGGGCATTATAAGGTGGGGAACAGCCTGCATGGGGCATTATAAAGAGGGGGGCATTCCTGCTTGGGGCATTATAAAGAGGAGGGGTGACAGCCTGCATGGGGCATTATAAGGTGGGGAACAGCCTGCATGGGTCATTATAAAGAGGGGGGGATTCCTGCTTGGGGCATTATAAAGAGGAGGGGTGACAGCCTGCATGGGGCATTATAAGGTGGGGAACAGCCTGCATGGGGCATTATAAAGAGGGGGGGATTCCTGCTTGGGGCATTATAAAGAGGAGGGGTGACAGCCTGCATGGGGCATTATAAGGTGGGGAACAGCCTGCATGGGGCATTATAAAGAGGGGGGGATTCCTGCTTGGGGCATTATAAAGAGGAGGGGTGACAGCCTGCATGGGGCATTATAAGGTGGGGAACAGCCTGCATGGGGCATTATAAAGAGGGGGGGATTCCTGCTTGGGGCATTATAATGAGGAGGGGTGACAGCCTGCATGGGGCATTATAAGGTGGGGACCAGCCTGCATGGGGCATTATAAAGAGGGGGGGGATTCCTGCTTGGGGCATTATAATGAGGAGGGGTGACAGCCTGCATGGGGCATTATAAGGTGGGGACCAGCCTGCATGGGGCATTATAAGGTGGGGAACAGCCTGCACAGGGCATTATAAAGAGAGGGGGGGACATCCTGCATGGGGCATTATAAAGAGGAGGGGTGACAGCCTGCATGGGGCAGTATAAAGAGGAGGGGTGACAGCCTGCATGGGGCAGTATAAAGAGGAGGGGTGACAGCCTGCATGGAGCATTATAAAGAGGAGGGGTGACAGCCTGCATGGGGCATTATAAAGAGGGGGGGTGACAGCCTGCATGGGGCAGTATAAAGAGGAGGGGTAACAGCCTGCATGGGGCAGTATAAAGAGGAGGGGTGACAGCCTGCATGGGGCATTATAAAGAGGGGGGGCAGCCTGTATGGGGCATTATGTGGGGGGTAACAGCCTGCATGGAGCATTAAAAGGGGGGGGGCCTGTATGGGGCATTATGTGGGGGGGAACAGCCTGCATGGAGCATTATAAGGGGGGGGGGGCAGCCTGTATGGGGCATTATGTGGGGGTAACAGCCTGCATGGAGCATTAAAAGGGAGGGGCCTGTATGGGGCATTATGTGGGGGGTAACAGCCTGCATGGAGCATTATAAGGGGGGGACAGCCTGTATGGGGCATTATGTGGGGGGTAACAGCCTGCATGCAGCATTATATGGGGACCGGTATCCTGTATGGAGCGTTATATGGGGGCCAGTATCCTGTATGGAGCGTTATATGGGGGCCAGTATTCTGTATGGAGCCTTATATGGGGGCCAGTATTCCGTATGGGGTCTTATATGGGGGCCAGTATTCCGTATGGGGGCCAGTATTCCGTATGGGGCCTTATATGGGGGCAAGTATTCCGTATGGGGCCTTATATGGGGGCAAGTATTCCGTATGGGGCCTTATATGGGGGCAAGTATTCCGTATGGGGCCTTATATGGGGGCCAGTATTCCGTATGAAGCGTTATATGGGGGCCAGTATTCCGTATGGGCGTTATATGGGGACCAGTATTCCGTATGGAGCCTTATATGGGGGCCACTATTCTGTGTGGAGCGATTCACCGGTTTCTGAGCTATTGTAGAATTTACAATAGATATCACTCATGAAGTGAAATCTTTGCATTGTACTATATATATATATTTCTCCGCCGTATCTCTGCATCATGAATCGTGGTATGTGTTAAAGGGGCCCACTGAGACTCTTTCGCCCGGGGCCCAGAAAAACCTGGAGCCGGCCCTGCCGCTGACAGCTAGCTCCGCGGCCCTGCGCCTGGTCAGAACTCGCTCTGTGTGGATTTATAATGTTTTCTGCCATAGCCGTGACAGCTCGCAGCTCCCGGCAGAGAACATTATGCAGGACGGGGTGGGGCGTCGGGCGGGTCTTAGTGACGCAGCCCTCCACAGCACAGCATGGTAC
Source organism: Phyllobates terribilis (assembly GCF_046119375.1). Lineage (NCBI taxonomy): Eukaryota > Metazoa > Chordata > Amphibia > Anura > Dendrobatidae > Phyllobates > Phyllobates terribilis. The sequence continues at coordinate 497,677,392 of NW_027362761.1, read as the reverse complement.
GTGTTGTACGTCACGGGGCGGGTCTTAGTGACACGGCCCTCCTGCACAGCATGGTGTGTTCCTGACGGGGTGGGGCGGCAGGCTCTCCTCACTGACACGCCCCCGGCAGAACATGTTATGTGGGGCGTGCTGGGGCAGCAGACTGGCTTCAGTGACGCGTCTCCCGGTACCGGTGTTCAGTGTGTAGCGCTGCTAAGCAGCAGCGCTGTATACACTGACGCTCAATGTACAATGCTGCTACTTAGCAGCGCTGTACACCGAGGTCCCGCCAGCATCCTCCCCATACAGCTCCACCCCTCCATAACCCCACCCCCATATGACCAAAGCCCCGCCCCCACCCCCACCGGGCCATGGAAAACTGGTCTTGCTTAAAGCCGGTCCCTGGTGCAAAAAAGGTTGGGGACCTCTGATCTATACTGACCTCCATCAGGTTGCAAACTGAATATAATTTTTTTCTGCATCTAGCTCTGAAAAAATATTTGGCCTTCTAGTAGTGTGTCGGACTTTCTCTATTAGTCCATCTATACTGACCTCCATCAGATTGCAAATTCAAAATAATTTTTATCTGCATCTACAGTACCTCTGAAAAAATATTTGGGCTTCTAGCTGTGTGTGGGACTTGTTGTATTAGTCCATCTATACTGACCTCCATCAGGTTGCAAACTGAATATATTTGTTTCTGCATCTACCTCTGAAAAAATATTGGGCTTCTAGCTGTGTGTGGGACTTGTTGTATTAGTCCATCTATACTGACCTCCATCAGGTTGCAAACTGAATATAATTTTTTTCTGCATCTAGCTCTGAAAAAATATTTGGCCTTCTAGCAGTGTGTCGGACTTTCTCTATTAGTCCATCTATACTGACCTCCATCAGGTTGCAAATTCAAAATAATTTTTATCTGCATCTACAGTACCTCTGAAAAAATATTTGGCCTTCTAGCTGTGTGTGGGACTTGTTGTATTAGTCCATCTATACTGACCTCCATCAGGTTGCAAACTGAATATATTTTTTTCTGCATCTACCTCTGAAAAAATATTGGGCTTCTAGCTGTGTGTGGGTCTTGTTCTATTAATCCATCTATACAGACCTCCATCAGGTTGCAAACTGAATATAATTTTTTTCTGCATCTAGCTCTGAAAAAATATTTGGCCTTCTAGCAGTGTGTCGGACTTTCTCGATTAGTCCATCTATACTGACCTCCATCAGGTTGCAAATTCAAAATAATTTTTATCTGCATCTACAGTACCTCTGAAAAAATATTTGGGCTTCTAGCTGTGTGTGGGACTTGTTGTATTAGTCCATCTATACTGACCTCCATCAGGTTGCAAACTGAATATATTTTTTTCTGCATCTACCTCTGAAAAAATATTGGGCTTCTAGCTGTGTGTGGGACTTGTTGTATTAGTCCATCTATACTGACCTCCATCAGGTTGCAAACTGAATATATTTTTTTCTGCATCTACCTCTGAAAAAATATTGGGCTTCTAGCTGTGTGTGGGACTTGTTGTATTAGTCCATCTATACTGACCTCCATCAGGTTGCAAACTGAATTTAATTTTTTTCTGCATCTAGCTCTGAAAAAATATTTGGCCTTCTAGCAGTGTGTCGGACATTCTCTATTAGTCCATCTATACTGACCTCCATCAGGTTGCAAATTCAAAATAATTTTTATCTGCATCTACAGTACCTCTGAAAAAATATTTGGGCTTCTAGCTGTGTGTGGGACTTGTTGTATTAGTCCATCTATACTGACCTCCATCAGGTTGCAAACTGAATATATTTTTTTCTGCATCTACCTCTGAAAAAATATTGGGCTTCTAGCTGTGTGTGGGACTTGTTGTATTAGTCCATCTATACTGACCTCCATCAGGTTGCAAACTGAATATATTTTTTTCTGCATCTACCTCTGAAAAAATATTGGGCTTCTAGCTGTGTGTGGGACTTGTTGTATTAGTCCATCTATACTGACCTCCATCAGGTTGCAAATTGAATATAATTTTTTTCTGCATCTAACCCAGCCAATAGTTTTGGCCTAATACCACAGTTTGGCCACTCAGCTCTGCTCGGTTACCATCCATTGTTTTTTTGTGCAAACAACTCCAGAGTTGTGAATTAGTTAACCACCAAAATGAGTGGAAAAAGGCCTGCTGCTGGTGGAAAGGGGAATAGGCGTGTTGGGAAGGGGAAAAAAGGTTGTGTCCGTGGGGTAGGTGTTAAAGCAACAGTAACATCTGCAGAAGAAAGACCATCTTCCAGCCAAACTAAAATGTCAACTTCTTTTAGCGGACAATGTGATAAGATCCCTTTCTTACGGCCACGCCAATCGCTACAAATTCCAGATGAGGCACAAAAACAGCAGGTGCTTCAACGGATATCAAGTGCTCCTTTAAGTGGGCTCTCCTCCACATCAACTTCAACATCACAAATACTCCAGTCCTCAAAGGTGTCACCCAAATCGCACTTGCTTCCTCACAGCTCCCAAATCTCCAGCTGCCCGTCTGAGTATGAGGTAGAACAGATGGTTGAGTCTGCAGAGCTGTTTACTCATACTATAGCCTGGGAATCAGAGGTCGACTCCAGCGCTTCTGTGAATCCAGACGAGGAAATGATCTGCACTGATGCCCAGAATCTTTATGAGTCGGATCCAGGACCAGACGCAGAAGGTTCTGACCATAATGTAGACCCTCATTCCCAAACTGTAACTCCTGTTGGTGGAGACAATGAGGAAGACGATGATAAGACTCAAATACCTGATTGGAGCGACAACTTTAGTTTTTTGTCAGGGCAGGAACAGGTTGGCTCTGAGGACGACGGGTGTGATAACACACAGGGTGATGATGATGAGGTCGGAGATCCCACTTTCTGTCAACCCACAGTCAGCCAAGAGATGAGGTCAGCAGAGGAGGTGGAGGAAGATGCTAGTGACGACGAGGTCAGGTTGCGCCTTCCTGGACAGAGACGTAGTACTGGAAGCACGTCAACAACTGCATCCTCAAACACAACTCTGCCTCTCACCACAAGTCGTGGTGGCTCTTCAGGTCGCATGGGTGCTAAGCCTTGCATAGCCTGGGCATTTTTTCAGATCGATAAAGATGACCCAACTCGTGTTATCTGTAACATTTGTCAGCAAAAGCTAAGTAGAGGCCAAAAAATACATAGTTTGAGTACTTCATGCATGAACCGGCACATGGACATGAAGCATAAGTTGCAGTGGGAAGCTCAGTGTGCTACAATGCGGCCTAGCCGGCCGGGCCAACCACCGTCTGCCATATCTTGTGCATCCGCGGCCTCTTCATCCTCTGTGACTGGGGGGACAGCAGTCACACCTGTTTTGGGGCGCAGACCTGCCACCTCTTTACCCGCAACAGCCAGCGTGATTGGCAGGTCATCATTTTCTTTGGAGGTGGTAACACCAGCTGGTGTTGAGCGCTGTCCGACATCGATAGCACCACCTTTGGATCAAGGTAACCTAACATGTCCGCCTGCATCTTCCTCACAGACCGGCAGTTTGCCGGGGACACCCTTATCAACCCCGTCTAAGCACAATAGCCAGCCCTCGGTCCCTCAGATGTGGACAAGTAAAAGACCATTTCCTCCTAGCCATGAGAAAGCTAAGAGGTTGAATTTCACCATCTGCAAGCTCTTGGCTACAGAAATGCTGCCTTTCCGCCTGGTGGACACAGAGGATTTTCGAGACCTTATGTCCGTCGCAGTGCCCCAGTACCAGATGCCCAGTCGGCACTACTTCTCAAAGAAAGGTGTGCCTGCGCTCCACCAGCATGTCGTACACAACATCACCGCTTCTTTGAGAAACTCTGTGTGTGACAGGGTGCATTTCACCACAGACACTTGGACGAGTAGGCATGGACAGGGGCGTTACATGTCGCTGACTGGGCACTGGGTAACTATGGTGACAGCAGGACAAGGGGCTGCTGTCCGAGTCTTGCCGTCCCCACGAGTTGTGCGTCAATCCTCTTTATGTCAAAGTTCCTCCACTGCTTCTGCCTCCTCAACCTCCTCTCGGTCTTCCACCTGCACCCAAAGCCTGTCTGGTCATGCCACAAGCTTTCTAACTGCGCAGAAGGGATCCTGCACACCTCCTTACTATGCTGGCAGTAGGGCTCAACGTCATCAGGCGGTTTTTACTTTGAAATGTCTGGGAAATGTGAGTCACACAGCTGAGGAGTTGTGGTCAGCTCTTGGGAACCAATTTCATGAATGGTTGTCTCCACTGGACCTGAAACCAGGGAAGGCCGTGTGCGACAATGCTGCAAACCTGGGTGCGGCCCTTCGCCGGGGCAATGTCACACACGTGCCTTGTATGGCTCACGTGTTGAACCTGGTTGTCCAGCAATTTTTAGCCCACTATCCCAGACTAGATGGCCTTCTGCAGAGGGCACGGTCGCTGTGTGCTCACTTCCGCCGTTCGCATCCCGCAGCTCAGCGACTTACATCTCTACAGAAGTCGTTGGGCCTGCCACTTCACCGGCTAAAATGCAATGTGCCTACCCGGTGGAATTCAACTCTGCACATGTTGCAGCGACTGTGGCAGCACCGACAAGCCCTGGTGCAATACGTTCTGACGTATAGCCTGGGCCAACGAGATTCAGAGGTGGGGCAAATCACGCTGGAGGAGTGGTCTCAGATCAGGGACCTATGCACCCTTCTGCACAGTTTTGAAATGGCGACGAAGATGTTTAGTGCTGACGATGCCATTATCAGCATGACTATTCCGGTGATTTACATGCTGGAGCACATGTTAAACAGAATTCGGAGTCAGGTGGTGGCACAAGAGGAGGTGGAGGAAGTAGAGGAGGAGGAGTTGTATGCGGAAGGGCTAACATCTGCAAGGTCCAGACGGTCGGCAGCACCAAGGCGGCAGGCATGTGAGGGTGGGGGAGATGGTTTTACCAGGGCGCATGGTAGCAGCCAAACTAGTGAGGAAGGTGCAGGAGCCCAGGAAGAAGTGGAGGACGAACTGATGGAAGACTCATCAGATGAGGGAGACCTTGATCACATTTCTGTTGTGCGAGGTTGGGGGGAGAGGACAGAGGAAGGAAGCATGATTGTTACCTCGCCACCAACACAACAGGGACTTGGTGCTCCTGGATGCGCAACACACATGAGTGCCTTCTTGCTGCACTACCTGCAACATGACCCTCGAATTGTGAGAATTAGAAATAATCCTGACTACTGGGTTGCCACACTGTTAGATCCCCGGTACAAAAGTAAATTTGCAGAAATTATTCCTGCCATAGAAAGGGATGCACGCATGCAGGAGTATCAGCAGAGACTGTTGCAGAATCTTACATGTGCTTTTCCACAAAATACCAGTGGTGCACGTAGTGAATCTCACAGTTCCAACTTGCCAACCGTGGGACCGTCAAGTGTTCAGCACTCAAACCGTAACAGAACCACAGTATCTGCTGGTAACATCAATTTTGCGGAATCATTTCACCACTTTTTAAGCCCATCCTTTGCAAGGCCACAGGAGACAAGAAGTCTGACACATAGTCAACGCCTAGAGACGATGGTACAGGAGTATCTCCAAGTAAACATTGAAGCCACGACTGTGTCACTGGACCCTTGCTCTTTTTGGGCTTCCAATCTGGATAAATGGCCGGAGCTAGCCACTTACGCCTTGGAGATCTTGTCATGCCCCGCAGCCAGCGTTCTGTCTGAACGTGTGTTCAGCGCTGCTGGTGGTGTGCTGACAGATAAGCGCACGCGGCTCTCCACTGATAATGTAGACAGACTCACGTTCATAAAGATGAACAAATCATGGATCCGAAACGACTTTTCTACCCCTGTGTCATCCTGGGGAGAGTAAAAGCTTGATGATTGGTTAAAATCACCCTACCAACCGTTTTAAGCTTTCAAATTACTAATCATGTTTATCTGTATCTTGACTGGAAAATAATTTGGGCTTTGTAGCAGTGTGCAGCACTGATCCTATTAGGCCATCTATAATAAGCTCCACCAGATTTAAAATTAAAAATAATTTTTAGCTGCATCTAGCCCGGAAAATAATTTTGGGGCTCCGAGATGCGCAAGACACATAAGTGCCTTCTTGCTGCACTACCTGCAGCATGACCCTCATATTGTCAAAATTCGAAGTAATCATGACTACTGGGTTGCCACACTCTTAGATCCCCCAAACTTTTCGATCAACCTTTTCATTTTAATAAAGACCAAAAAAATGGTCATTTTTTAAATTATAAGCATTAGCAGGTTGTTAGAAACTGAAATCAAACAGTTTTCAACTCAAAACTTTATTCTAGGTGATGTTACATTTGCACATAGGACCGCTTGTTCGAAAGGAGCTTCTGAACTCTCTCGTCCATTGAATTTGTCAGGTTTTGGATGGTTTCTGCTTCAATTGTTTTGCATGAGGACAGAATACCCTCCCAGAGCTGTTGCTTAGATGTGAACTGTCTCCCGCCATCATAGACACTCCTTTTAATGATGCTCCAAAGGTTCTGAATGGGGTAGAGGTCAGGGGAGCATGGGGGTCACACCATAAGTTTGTCCCCTTTTATGCCCATATCAGCCAGAGATGCAGATGTTTTATGTGCAGCATGAGATGGTGCATTATCATGCAGAAAAATGATCTTGCTGTGAAATACACGGTTCTTCTTCTTGAACCATGGCAGGAAGTGCTGTTTGAGAAAATCCACATACATTATGGAGTTCATCTTTAGCGCCTTCAGGGATCCTAAAGGGGCCGACAATCTCTCTCCCCATGATTCCAGCCCAAAACATTACTCCACCTCCTCCTTGTTGGCGCTGTAGCCGTGTTTGCGTGGGGTGTCCATCAACCAGCCATCCTCCACTCCATCCATCTGGACCATCGAGCGCTGCACGGCACTCATCCGTGAACAAAACAGTTTTGAAATCAGTCTTCATGTAATGTTTGGCCCACTGGAGCCGTTTCTGCTTGTGTGAAGTGGATAGAGGAGGTCGACAGGATGGCGTATGCACAGCTGCAAACCTCTGAAGGACCCTGCATCTTGTTGTTCGGGGGACGTTGGAGGCACCAGCAGCTTCAAAAACTTGTCTGCTGCTATGACAAGGCTTTCTTGCCGCTGCTCTTTTAACCTGACGTAATTGCCTGTAGGAAAGAGTCCTCAATTTGCCCTTATCAGCACGCACACGTGTGTACTGTGAATCAGCTACATACTTCTTGATTGCCAAGACACTTCATCCTGATCATCGCACAATGTTGATTGTAGTCATGCCTTGACCTAAACACTCCACAATTTGTTGCTTCTCAGCAGCCGACACATCCTTTTTCTTTCCCATTTTGGCAGAAAATGTAGGCTGCTTAATAATGTGAGAGAGCCTTCTTAAGTAGTCTTGCCTTTCATTGGACACACCTGCCAAACTAATTAGCACAGGTGTCTGCAATTGCTTACAGTGATATAAAGAGCCCTGACACACATCACCATCAATGAGTTTAACTGACAAACAAACAAATTCTTCCCTTATCACTCCTAAACACTTTTTGCATAATAATTTGGAACGCAGTGTACATGTGCTTTTCCACAAAACACCAGTGGTTCACGTAGTGAATCTTACAGTTCTAACTTGCCAACCGTGGTCTGTATGGAGTTGTTCAATAAAGGGCCCAAAATTAAGATAACATAGATGGGAGAGGTCTCTATGAATAGGAATTCCTAAGTATTTGATACCCTGTGAGGGCCAGGCAAAGGGAAAGTTGGACTGGATGGAATCCTATATGGATTTGGGGAGGGAGACATCGAGGGCCTCAGACTTCGCTGCATTGATTTTAAAATTTGACCATGTAACAAAGTGATCTATTTCAGCCATAACAGCAGGGATGGATATATGTGATTGAGTGATATATACTAGGACATCATCAGCAAATAGAGAGCACTTGTACTCGGTGCCTCCCACCTCAATCCACCTAATATTGGGGTTATGGCGAATTGATGAGAGCAGGTGCTCCGTCACTAGGATGTATAAGAGAGGGGACAGAGGACATCCCTGCCTTGTCCCATTGGTGATTGTGAAAGGTGATGAAAATGTTCTGACGCGCCCCCTGGGCCTTGGGACACCCGGAGCCGGACCCTTTTTGGTGGATGCTGGTGGTTGTAGTCTTCGTGGCGGCGACCCGGTTCCGTGGCTCAGGGCGGTCAAACCAGTGGCGGAACTATTTATGTGGTTTTGATGTTTAAATGTCCGACTACGCCACCCGTGGATTGCGGTCAGAGTGAACCGCCGCTACAGGGCAGACCGCTGAGGCTGGTGTTGTAGGTGCAGCAGAGCGTAGCATAACTCCCCACGGGAGGAGTATAGCCTCAGGGCAGTGTATGCGGAGGATGGGGGTGATGGTGCAGGGCAGCAGCAGTAACGACACGGAGTCAGTGATGCAGTCCAGGGCCTTTACTCACAGTTCTTATTATCCAGACCACGTCTGCAGGTAACGGCTGCCCACGTCGTACTGTGCTCACCAGGTGAGGGGCTCAGACAACTCCCAGATAACTTTGGAGCACTTCACAGGACCCCCTTTGTGTGTCCTTTGTCTGGCCTTTCTTACCAACACTTCTGTCCGGCTGCCTCGGGCCTCCTCTTGGTAAACTTGGCGCCAGTTTCCCTGACCCTATGTGGTGCCTTCCTAGCGGGTGTAGCGAGGGGCTGCGCCACATAAAATGTCAGAGCCTACGGTTTCTAGCTGAGGGTCGTTTCCTGCCTCCACTAGTTCGGGGACCGGTCTCCCCCTTTGGCCTGACCCCTCCACGCAGGTGGATTCGGGCGTGCGGTGGCGACTCGCCCGTCCGCACCCCTGGAATCCCTTCATTCCTCGTTCCTGGAGCCTTCTCCGCTCCTCTTCCTTCCTTCTCCCTCTTCCAGGCCTGGGCCTCTGTTACTAGGCCCGCCTCCGGAGCAGAGCTCATGCAGAGCCCCTGCTCCCTGCCACTTCTGCTCAGACTTCTCTGCACTGAACTAAGATGGTGCCCACCTTTTATACTCCCTTCTCAATTCACCCAGGAACTGCTTCCTCCCTGCTCCTGCACTACAGGGTTCCCCTTCCTCAGTGTTCCCTCCCCCCACTCCAGCCAGGGACAGGGACTGTCGTGCCCATCTCAGGGGCATATTGGTCGCCCTGCCCCACGGCAATGTGGTGTAATGCATGCAGGTGTCGGGTCCTGATCCACACTCCATCCTTACCTGAGAGTGAGATATCACACCTCTGGGTGAGGTGCAATACGTCTGTAGCAACCGAGCCCTCAGGGTGCTACAGTTCCATTTATCTTCAGCCTAGGTGACGTATTGCGATACAGGGCCGTGATTTTGGCTATAAAAGGGTCCCCTAGACCCCTACCCCAAGCTTTTTAAGAGAATCATATATGGCGTGCCAGGAGACTCTATGGAATGCTTTCTCAGCATCCAACGAGAGTATCTAATTACAAATTTTTAACTGCATCTAGCCCAGGAAATACTTTGTGCCTAGTAGCAGTGTCTGCTAGTGAGCGGATTATCCCGGCTGTTAAGCAAGCTGCACCAACTGTAGTTTAGACACTTAATTTTTTCAAAGGAAATGCTTCGGGACCATGGGATACTTAGTGAAGAGCATCAGGAGGCACCCCAAGGCATAGGGGCTGGGACTGGCAGTAGGATGCCTTGCGGTGGACAGCCGAGCTCGATCCTTATAAAAGCTTTTTAACTGCAGCAGCTTTAGTGGACGCTACTGGAGCTGGAATTACCGCGGCTGCTGGCATGAGACTTGCCCTCCAATAGATCCTTGTAAATGGATTTAAAGTGTATTCATTCAAATTAGAGAGACAATTTAAATTAAAAAGCTTAGAGCTGCCTCCACCACAGGGGGGCTCGCTCGACCCACCAGCGGACAGGCACCAGTATTGGGAGAGGGGGGCTGGCCGTCAGGGTTCACCGCGGCTCTGGCACAAACCCGGCGACACGGAGGTGGCACGGGCAGGAGCGGACTGGCCGTGTCGGCTTCTCACTTTTTGGATTTTAGAAGGGCATGACATGCCTATATCTGTGTCTCCCCCTCCTTTTACTCCTCCAGCTCTTTTATTTTCGCATGACTATATGTACTTGTCACTTTTCCATGTGTTAGTTATGTCTTCTGAGCAGTTTGTCAGCTTTTGGACACCTTTGAAGGTGTTTTCTATGTGTTTCTATGTGTTTTTGTTTGCCTGCCATTGGTTTGAACGGTGTTCGAAGGTGTTCGACGAACAGTTCGACGAACAGTTCGGCGAACACACGGGTGTTCGACGAACCGAACCGAACTCGAACACTACGGGGGTGGCTCAACACTAGTCAAGAGTCATCTATCTCTAGTAGAGATGAGCGGTGTTCGACTAGAACTGTTTGCCAATCTCAAATTCGAGCTGTTTTGGGTGGTGTTCGAGTTGTTCGACGAACCCGAACGATTTGCAAAAAATTCGGCTGTTCGAGGTTATGTTCGATAACTGTTCGTGCACCAAAAGCGTGTCCTGCATGTCTGGCGCTATTTAGAGCACCAATCATGCAGGGATTGTCTGCCACTCACTGTAATGCCACAGCCATGGTGGTTGTGGCATTACAGTGATTGCCCAAATCGATGGGAACAGTGCTCACAGTGAAACATGAAAAGCCGGCAATTCAGCAGCGGCATACACCGGTACCCGACAATTTAGAACAGAAAGAATAGAGAATCACACATAGATTAGATAGATAGAAACATGTCAGTCACACATATAAGAAGCACAGTGACAGTGTTGCTTACTGTACTTGTCATTTAGTGTAAAGGATTTATCAAAAAAAATAATAGTGTTTTCATGCACCGTCTCTTTAAAAAAGCCTTCTGGCAATTCAGGATCTGTACCCGACAATTTAGAATAGAAGGAATAGAGAATCACACATAGATTAGATAGATAGAAACATGTCAGCCACATATATACGAAGTACAGTGACAGTGTTGCTTACTGTACTTGTCATTTAGTGTAAAGGATTTATTAAAAAATATAATAGTGTTTTCGTGCACCGTCTCTTTAAAAAAGCTGGCCGGCAATTCAGCAGCGGTACCCGACAATTTATAACAGACAGAATAGAGCTTCACACATAGATTAGATAGATAGAAACATGTCAGTCACATATATAAGTACAGTGACAGTGTTGATTACTGTACTTGTCATTTAGTATTAAAATAAAGGATTTATTATTAAAAAAAATTGGCGTGGGGTTCCCCGTAATTTTAGTCTCTAGCGGAGGTTAAGCAGACAGCTGGGGCAGATGTTTGAAGCCTGGGAAGGGGGTAATACCCACGGAGCTTCCCAGGCTACTAATATCAGCCCCCAGCTGAATACCTAGCCTTTACTAGCTATTAAAATGGAGGACCCCCCCAAAAAAATGACGTGGGGTCCCCCCTTATTTAATAGCTAGCAAAGGCTAGGCAGACAGCTGGGGGCTGATATTAATAGCCCAGGAAGGGAACCATGAATATTGGCCCCCTCCCAGGCTAGAAACACCAGCCGTCAGCCGCCCCAGAAATGGCGCATCCATAGGATGCGCCAATTCTGGCACTTAGCCTCGCTCTTCCACGCTGCCCTGGTGCGGTGGCAGGGGGTAATAGGGTTGGGGTTGATGTCAGCTTATAATGCCAGCTGACATCAAGCCCAGGTTAGTAATGGAGAGGCGTCTATAAGACACCCCCATTACTAACCCCATAGTCAAAGTTAAAGAAAAACACAAACACCCAGAATAAAGTCCTTTAATTGAAATAAAGACACATTCCTTTATTGTTCTAAATTAAACCATACTTACCGTCACGCCCATTCCAGCTGAAGCCAACGATCTCCTGCAATAAAAGAAAAATAATAAAGCAACCTCATCCTTACCTTTCCATGGTTCCCACGACAGCTTCAGCTCTGCTACATCGAGATAACAGGCTGGACCGCAGCAGAACGCTGCCATCCAGCCTGTCATCCCGCAGACACTGAGAAGCGCAGGCATGCTTGCGCTCTGCAGTGTCTGACTGTGACGGCATAAAGATGAGACGAGTTCATGTCCAATGAACTCTGCGCACCTCATGCACGTCACTGACAGCGTGGAAGAATTCTCCTGCACTCAGCACTTCAGCGTGAGAATTCTCCCACGCTGTCAGTGACGTGCATGAGGTCAGCTGAGTTCATTGGACATGAATGAGCTCACCTCATGCACGTCACTGACAGCGTGGGAGAATTCTCACGCTGTAGCGCTGAGTGCAGGAGAATTTTCCCACGCTGTCAGTGACGTGCATGAGGTGAGCTGAGATCATTGTACATGAATGAGCTCACCTCATGCACGTCACTGACAGCGTGGGAAAATTCTCCTGCACTCAGCGCTTCAGCGTGAGAATTTTCCCACGCTGTCAGTGACGTGCATGAGGTGAGCTCATTCATGTCCAATGAACTCAGCTGACCTCATGTACGTCACTGACAGCGTGGGAGAATTTTCACGCTGAAGTGCTGAGTGCAGGAGAATTCTCCCACGCTGTCAGTGACGTGCATGAGGTGCGCCGAGTTCATTGGACATGAGCTTGTCTCATCTTTATGCCGTCACAGCGAGACACTGAGGAGCGCAAGCATGCCTGCGCTTCTGAGTGTCCGCAGGATGACAGGCTGGATGGCAGCGTTCTGCTGCGGTCCAGCCTGTCATCTCGATGTAGGAGAGCTGAAGCTGTCGTGGGAACCATGGAAAGGTAAGGATGAGGTTGCTTAATTATTTTACTTTTATTGCAGAAGACATTGGCTTCAGCTGGAATGGGCGTGACGGTAAGTATGGTTTAATTTCGAACAATAAAGAATTGTGTGTTTATTTCAATTAAAGGACTTTATTCTGGGTGTTGTGTTTTTTTAAATACTTTACTAGAAATTCATGGTGGTCATGTCTAATATTGGCGTGACCCCATGAATTTCGGGCTTAGGGCCAGCTGATAATGCCAAGCTGGCCTTAACCCCTTTATTACCCAGTGAGCCACCGCACCAGGGCCCTGGATGAGTTGGGTACAGCGCCAGAAGATGGCGCTTCTATGAACGCGCCATTTTCTGGGGCGGCTGCGGACTGCAATTTGCAGCGGGTGGGGCCCAGAAAGCTTGGGCCTCCCTGCGCTGCGGATTCCAGCTCCCAGCTGCCTAGTTGTACCTGGCTGGGCACAAAAATAGGGCGAAGCCCCACGCATTTTTTTTTTAAATTATTTCATGAAATAATTTTTTTAAAAAAGGGCTTCCCTATATTGTTGTGTCTGGCCAGGTACAAATAGGCAGCTGGTGGTTGGGGGCAGCCCGTTCCTGCCTGCTGTACCTGACTGGACACAAATATAGGGCGAAGCCCCACGTCAATTTTTTTTAAATTATTTCAGGAAATTCATGAAATAATGAAAAAAAAATTGATGTGGGGCTTCTCCCTATATTTGTGTCCAGTCAGGTACAGCAGGCAGGAACGGGCTGCTCCCAACCACCAGCTGCCTATTTGTACCTAGCCGGACACAACAATATAGGGAAGCCCTTTTTTTTCTTAATTATTCCATGAATTTCATGAATTTAAAAAAAAAAATACGTGGAGCTTCGCCCTATTTTTGTGTCCAGCCAGGTACAACTAGGCAGCTGGGGGCTGGAATCTGCAGCGCAGGGAGGCCCAAGCTTTCTGGGCCCCACCCGCTGCAAATTGCAGTCCGCAGCCGCCCTGGAAAATGGCGCGTTCATAGAAGCGCCATCTTCTGGCGCTGTACCCAACTCATCCAGTGTCTGGCTGTGACGGCATCCAGATGAGCCGAGGTCATGTCCAATGAACTCGGCTCACCTCATGCACGTCACTGACAGCGTGGGAAAATTCTCACGCTGAAGCGCTGAGTGCAGGAGAATTTTCCCACGCTGTTAGTGACGTACATGAGGTGAGCCGAGTTCATTGTCGGCTCATCTGGATGCCGTCACAGTCAGACACTGAGGAGCGCAAGCATGCCTGCGCTTCTCAGTGTCTGCGGGATGACAGGCTGGATGGCAGCGTTCTGCTGCGGTCCAGCCTGTCATCTCGATGTAGCAGAGCTGGAGCTTTCCTGGGAACCATGGAAAGGTAAGGATGAGGTTGCTTTATTATTTTTCTTTTATTGCAGGAGATCGTTGGCTTCAGCTGGAATGGGCGTGATGGTAAGTATGGTTTAATTTAGAACAATAAAGAATTGTGTCTTTATTTCAATTAAAGGACTTTATTCTGGGTGTTTGTGTTTTTTTGTAACTTTGACTATGGGGTTAGTAATGGGGGTGTCTTATAGACTCCTCTCCATTACTAACCTGGGCTTGATGTCAGCTGGCATTATAAGCTGACATCAACCCCAACCCTATTACCCCCTGCCACCGCACCAGGGCAGCGTGGAAGAGCGAGGCTAAGTGCCAGAATTGGCGCATCCTATGGATACGCCATTTCTGGGGTGGCTGACGGCTGGTGTTTCTAGCCTGGGAGGGGGCCAATATTCATGGCTCCCTTCCTGGGCTATTAATATCAGCCCCCAGCTGTCTGCCTAGCCTTTGCTAGCTATTAAATTAGGGGGGACCCCACGTCATTTTTTTGTGGGGGGTCCTCCATTTTAATAGCTAGTAAAGGCTAGGTATTCAGCTGGGGGCTCATATTAGTAGCCTGGGAAGCTCCGTGGGTATTACCCCCTTCCCAGGCTTCAAACATCTGCCCCAGCCGTCTGCTTAACCTCCGCTAGAGACTAAAATTACGGGGAACCCCACGCCAATTTTTTTTAATAATAAATCCTTTATTTTAATACTAAATGACAAGTACAGTAATCAACACTGTCACTGTACTTATATATGTGACTGACATGTTTCTATCTATCTAATCTATGTGTGAAGCTCTATTCTGTCTGTTATAAATTGTCGGGTACCGCTGCTGAATTGCCGGCGGCTTTTTTAAAGAGACGGTGCACGAAAACACTATTATATTTTTTAATAAATCCTTTACACTAAATGACAAGTACAGTAAGCAACACTGTCACTGTACTTCGTATATATGTGGCTGACATGTTTCTATCTATCTAATCTATGTGTGATTCTCTATTCCTTCTATTCTAAATTGTCTGGTACAGATGCTGAATTGCCAGCCGGCTTTTTTAAAGAGACGGTGCATGAAAACACTATTATTTTTTTTAATAAATTCTTTGCAGTAAATGACAAGTACAGTAAGCAACACTGTCACAGTACTTCATATATATGTGACTGACATGTTTCTATCTATCTAATCTATGTGTGATGCTCTATTCCTTCATGTCTAAATTGTCGGGTACCGGTGTATGCCGCTGCTGAATTGCCGGCCGGCTTTTTTAAAGAAAGCGTCTTCTGAGCAGTTTGTCAGCTTTTGGACACCTTTGAAGGTGTTTTCTATGTGTTCCTATGTGTTTTTGTTTGCCTGCAATTGGTTTGAACGGTGTTCGACGGTGTTCTAAGGTGTTCGACGAACAGTTCGACGAACAGTTCCTCGAACATCCCGGTGTTCGACGAACCGAACCGAACCCGAACACTACGGGGGTGGCTCAACACTAATCTCTAGTAGCATGGTCCCCTCGAGCATGATTACAGAAAGTGATGACCGGCCTTTGTCTCTCTGCTCCTGCTCTCCTGTCTGTCAACTGCATACAAGCATAAAAGAGAGGTACTCTTTCAGTTCAGGGTATACAGATCATTTGAAAATTCTGGAAATTGAGGTGGGGGAAAGTCCCCACACATTTAGTGCTGGCAGAATGCTGATTTAAGAGCAACTGCTCGCTCAAATAGTGTGGATAGCAAGTTACAGATAATGAGAATCGAGACAATTCCTAGACCTATCAAACAATTATGTGCAGCAAAAGCAATTTTTACTTATGGGAGATATAGGACTATGCTTTTTCTCTGATTTTGAGTAAAATTACAGGTCTGAAATGCTTGGAATATACAGTCATGGCCGAAAATGTTGGCACCTTCTACTATTTACCGAAAACGGAATGAGGCCTACAAAGAAAAGAACACAGTACCCACAGTCAAATATGGTGGAGGTTCAAAGATGTTTTGTGGTTGTTTTGTTGCCTCTGGCACTGGGTGCCTTGACTGTGTGCAAGGCATCATGAAATCTGAAGATTGCCAAAGGATTTTGGGTCATAATGTAGTGACCAGTGTCAGAAAACTGTATTTGCATCCTGGGTCATGGGTCTTCCAGCAGGACAATGACCAGTTGAGAGGTGTAAGAAGCTTGTTGATGGTTATAGGAAGTGATTGATTGCCGTTATTTATTCCAAAGGATGTACAACCAAATATTAAATTGAGGCTGCCAACAATTTTGTCCTGCCCATTTTTGGGGTTTTGCGTGAAATTATGTCCAATTTTGCCTTTTTTTTTTCCTCTTGTTTTTTTGTGTTGTTCCAATACACACAAAGAAAATAAACGTGTATAACAAAACATGTGTGATTACAATAATTTTCTGGGAGAAATACTTCATTTTCTGGAACAATTTTCAAGGGTGCCAACACTTTCGGCTATGACTGCATGTTTTTATAAGGCAAATACTGTTTACATCAATGATATACAAAGTCGGCCTTATGATGGCTAATGCTCTGTGCGCTACCTTTTTTTTTGCCAACTTCGCCTCCGCCTCAGACTTGTATAGTATGGCCAAAGAACACTGCTATACACCTGCCCAAATAACAATGATATGCCGGTGCCTAAGTAGTAGTGCCACGCAGTCCCTAGAGAAATACTGCCATCAATTGTTTACACTATACAAACTTACAGTGACCAGACAACCAGTGATTTCATGATGGTGCTATATGATGTCAAATAAAACTTCTCTATCAATAATATCAGTCATAAGCCTCAAGAGATGCAAAATATTGTGTTTTATAGAAAAGCCTGAAGCCTTCCACAATAACTGAGAATAAAACCTTTGCTGGACTCTAAGGCTATAGCTACATGGCGACATTTGTCACATAACACTGAAATCACAGTGTCGCATTGTGACATTGCATCTAATGATTTGCTGTGGTAGTATTGTAACCTGCGACACAATCACAAATGTTTCCAAAGGAGCTGAATTTTCTGTCTCAAGTTGCAAGCTACTTATTTGCCATGGGCTTCAATGCAAGACACATGCAACTAGGCGGTTTTATTTTACAGCACAATTAGTACTCTAAAATAGTCATACGACGGCAAGTTGCGGACAAGTTGCACAGATGTTGTTGTTGTGCGACTGTTCTGATAATTGCCGTGTAGCCCTAGCTGTAGGATTGCAATAAATGGTCAAATTGCCCATAATGGTCTTATTGAGTAGATAAGGCGGAGTTCACATTTTCTTTGCACATTTCCTGAATTTGTCCTGTTTAAAGAGGACCTGTCCCCACGCAAAGGACCGTTTTGTCTTATTTTACCCTCCATACAGTTGTAGAGATATGGACCTTTTTATTTCCTGCAAATTTTTATGGTCGTTACAAGGGGGTGTGGCTCACAAAGTAATTATGCAGGGCAGCCTAAAAACATACCCCAAAGTGTCATCTGGGTCACGCCCCCTTGTAAAGAGCATAAAAACTAGCACAAAATAAAAAAATATATATATTTCTGGAACCGTATGGCAAAAAAAATAAA
The DNA here is from genome assembly GCF_046119375.1 of Phyllobates terribilis. Lineage (NCBI taxonomy): Eukaryota > Metazoa > Chordata > Amphibia > Anura > Dendrobatidae > Phyllobates > Phyllobates terribilis. Next base: position 497,659,774 of record NW_027362761.1, on the reverse strand, counting down.
AATAAGGAATACCCAGGGGAGCAGCAGGAATAAAATCCAAGCAAAAACGGGCCACTTTTGACCTGATGACAGGTCCTCTTGAAAGGAAAAGACAGTCGGTATTTATTTGGAAAACAGAACCATTACATTACTGATACAAATGGAAGAAGAGAAGGAACCTCAGTGAATATAACGGGGTCCATCTGGTTCCTGTTTTGTGTCAGTGTTTTAGAATAGAAGAACTTTTTTTTTTCTTCTGTTTTAAAAACTGACTCAAAACGGACGTGAGACCCCATAATAATGTAATTTCACCGCATATTACAGTAGAAGCAAAGTTGCCTCCAGATCTGCAGAAAAATCCACATGGAACAAAATCTGCAAAATTGCACTTGTGAATGTGCCCTTACAATTGACACTTATTTTTAAAGGGGTTAATCTAGACAATTTTTTTTATTTTTTTTTGTCATGGGACTAAGGTAATTACTGTCTACCTGCCTGTTCTGCCCGATGCCATCACAGAGCGGGCATGGACTGCTCCTGCTGGCGATTCTGCTGCTTCATTTCACCTCATGTCATCAGAGCTGCTCTTCCTCTTCCAAGCTGCTCGGTTGACGTGGCGTGATTGCTGACGTCATGCTGGTGGCTCCTCGCAGTTAGGCCGCAGGGAGCCGACTGTCAATGAGCATGATATCGCCAGTAACGCCCTGTCGACAGAGCCGTGCAGGAGAACAGGAGCTGCTCTGTTGATGTCACCAAAAGCCCTAGAATCGCCGACAGGAACAGTCCATGACCGCTCCGAGCCAACAGTGATCGGTGCAGGGCAGAACATGCAGATAGTTAGCAACTACCTGACAGTAAGTTCTTAGGCCCATAAGAAAAAGATAAAATAGTCCCGGATAATCCCTTTAAGTAATGTTATCTGTATTTTTGTCAATTATCTTGTATGCTGCAATTTGTATCAAATTAATTGGTAAATATTTGCTTAAATAGAATAGTATAGTTATAATATAGTTAATAGAATAGTTATTCTTGCAGGTTTCCACATATAGCCACAGGGTAATAAATATAAAGATCAGCTGTTTTGCTTCATTGCAGACCTCTTAAATACTGGTTTCTTGCCAGTAAAACCTTAAGAGCAGAGTAGATGCCTTTGAGTTACACCTTCGTCTTACTGCTTATGAAAAGAACAGATGGTGCATTTTCCTCATAAATTCAGTTATCAGATGTCAGGATTCTGGATTAGATTTTTGTTTTGGCTTCAAAAAATGCTTCAATCAAATTAAAATCAAACCTTGCCAAGAATATTTGCCATGAACATTTAAGAGAAGCTGGAAGGGTTAAGTTGGATAAAGTGTGTCTGCATCCACTGGATGCACCAGGCTAAAAATTCTATGCTCATTCAATCCTTAAAGGGGTTTTCCAAGACTAAGATTTCGATGATGATCTATTTGCTGGATAAGTCATCAATGTCAGATCAATAGAGGTGCCAGGTGTCGAACCCCCACTGATCTGATATTGATCGCCTATCCTAAGCACAAGTAATCAATATCTCAGTCCCGGACAAATCCTTGAAAGGCGATCTGTTAGTACTTCTGAGTTGTAATTTTACAAATATTTCTATTCCAAATTAAATGATTCTAGAATATTTTGTATGGCCCCGGTTCATCAAGGCCAGTGTTGCTCACGCCAGTCTTGATGAGGAGGTGTGCTGGATTTATTAGGAGGCAAATGCGTCTTAATGAATCAGGCGCCTCTTCAAAGCGACATGTATCTCCATGAACCTTGCCACAAATCTTACTCCAGTTAAAGACTGTAGTAAGATTAGTGGCGTAAGGAGAGCCACAGCTCATTATGAATTAGACAAGCTGGCGTCGCTATGCACCCCTACCCTCTTCCTTCTTCCCACCCATTTTGGTGGAACTGGACAAAACTGCAAAAATGCTACTTTTTTTCAAAGTGTTTTTTAAATCTGGTTTAAACACTTTGATGAATTGGAGCCTATGTGTTCTTATTCTTTTGTTATTCCTCCTAGAAACTTATGAGTAAATTGACAGCTAGATGTTAGCCGTTGGGAGCGCACACCTACGCAGTTGGATATTGTTCAATCAGTGCTTACTTTGTTAGGACACACCCCTTTGACAAGTCGATGGTAGGATTATTAGAGGAATGAAACCTCCTGGATGTTCTAGAATAGAATTGTTATTTTATATGGAACAAAGTAATTGCTAAAACAGGTGTCTCTTACTGTGCACACCGTTTCTCCATCCTAACATTCTTCCCACTTCACCTAGTATGTGGTATACTCACACATTTTGCAGTCAGTACTGTTACATGTACTGACACTGGCTGGCACATTGTAATGTAGCAGAGCAATGTGTCATATAATGTAGTCATTTATTTTTATGTAATCCAGCACTCTAGCCAGAAGGGATGGTGTAGAGGTACCAAAGCCACAAGCTTATATGATCACTTGTCCTATTTAGAGCTTGTAATATGCTGTACGTGCTTTCTCTCCCTCTGTGCACATCTCCAGTCACTGTAAACTTCCTGAGAATCACAGGTTATGCCATCTTCATCCAGATCTCACTGCTGAACTGCTGGTTGAAATGTTCCAAACATAGACACGAAATCTCTGTGTTGGATTGTAGCAGGAAATCAGGAGCTGGAAGTCACATCTGGAATAGAGCAGAATATTAGCAGCAAGTAAATTGTAACGCTGGTGGGTGTGGACCCACTGCAACACGGGCCAGGATTACCCTGGAGGGGTGTAAGTAAGGGACTACCTGGTATTCACTAAAGCTTCTGATGGTGAGGATAGGCTTGGCCACCAGGTACCACTCAAGGGCAGTCCTCAGGTCTGCAGCAGCTGATCAGAGGCATGGGTATAAGGTACAGGTGGATAGAGGCAAAGACGTGGTAAAATAATCCAAGGTCAAGGCAGGCAGCACAGGTTCAATATGCATAGCCAAGGTCAGGAGCGGAGAAATCAAAATAAACGAGTAGGCTAGAGGTCAAAATAGGAAAGACAATACAAGGGAGCACCTTAGAGGAAACTAAACAGGAGCTGAACTAGAACCTCAGATCAAGCGAGGAGTGATGGGAGGAGCCACCTAATAAACCCCTTACTGCTTTGAGATGGGCCGGGGAAGCTAACCACTGCAGGACACAGTGAGGTTAAGTTCCTGTAGAATTAGGCCACACCTCCCTATAGCTAAGTGGACACTCACTGTCAGCAGGAGGACGCAGCAGTGTTGGAAATGCTGCAAGAGGCAACCCAGTGAGACTGCCCGAGACTGGGGAGAGCAGAGTGGTGAGTAGGGCAGTGCTTATCACCTGTGTGAGTTACCGGTGTGACATAAATTATAAAGTTCCTTCATTTCTGATTGGCTTTACAATGTTTTAATAATTGTATGCCAACAAAACCCCTTTAATTCTGATTTGCAAAATATAAAAATATATTTATGATAGTTTTTGTAAACTTTAATTGCAGCATGACCTTTTTTATATTTACTTATTTATTTATTTTACTCACTTATGTAGCGCCATTAATTCCACAGCGCTTTACAGACATTATGGGCACTGTCCCCATTGGGGCTCACAATCTAAATTCCCTATCAGTAGGTCTTTGGAGTGTGGGAGGAAACCGCAGAACCCGGAGGAAACCCACACAAACACTGGGAGAACATACAAACTCTTTGCAGATGTTGTCCTTGCTGGGATTTTAACCTAGGACCCCAGCGCTGCAAGGCTGCAGTGCTAAACACTGAGCCACCGTGCTTGCGTTGTTTTTGTTTTTTTGTAGTATTTATGCAAACGCCTGGGTAAAAGACTTGAAGCGCATCTGTCAACAGATTTCATAAGTCAGATTGCTTACATTATTAAATAGATATCTTGAGGCTGTTGTATTTACTTTGAAAATCCATGTCATATTGGCTGCATAATCCTGATTTTAAAATTAGCATTTTATGAATCCAGTTGAACTGGGAGTGAGCTGGTAAATCCAAGTGTATTCAGTCTCCACCCACGCAGCTGCAGCTTGTACTGACCAGTGGGAGATCTCCGCAGGAGGGACATGGAGAAACTGTCGGTCAGGCTAGGTGTGGGGGAGATTGAGTTAAACTTTTTCATAAATAATTCATAAATAATTATATATCTATTCTGACTATTTCGAAGCAAGTACACCAGCTTTAAGAATTCTATGTCATAATGTATGCACTTTGCATTGTGAAATCTGGGGACAGATTTGCTTTAAGAAACTTTTGTCAGCAAATTTTAAGCGTTTCCAACAGCGCATATTTTCTTGCTCTTTTTTTATTTGATAGAAATCTATTTCTTTATTGCCTGACGTAATTTGCTTCACTAAAGTTCTGTTATTACTTTTGTGCCAAGGAGGCGCGTGGTCATGTGCTCGCCAGTGGTTTGGAGCCCATGCCCATGTCATTTTCTTTCCATTCTGTTATTGCTTTTCTTTTGAAGCTCATTGAGAACACAGACACTGCTCGTTTTGATTGGCTTTTACGATTGTTATTGGAATGGCTGACAGCTGTCTGCCAAGATGTCTACGCGGCCTTCCTGTGCTCGCTGCCACTAAGCTTCACAGTGCTATTGTTCACATTTAGCCCTTTTTTCTTTTCTTTTTTTTTTTTCTTAAAATCTTTCCAGCTGTATCCTGATACGGCAACTGGCAGGGTCTTTTAAATTAACTCCAGATTGTTCTATTTATTCAGTTCATGATAAGTGACAAAAGACCATAGACTTGCTGCCATGTTTTTTGGAGACAGAGTGAGAGGACGTGAGAGGAGTTTGAAGCAACGAGGTCGTCTTCTGGTGATAAGTCGTGTGCTCACTGACAGAATCTGTCACATCTTGGGTCAGTAATTTAATTTATTCAGATTTCTTCTACATTTTCTCATACATTTAAAGGGATTGGCCACTAATTTTTTTTTCCTAAATTAAAAATGATTTAAAGCACCACTTCAGCGTTTTTTGTTTTTTTTTTAATTCCAACGCTTTTGTGGTGCTACTAATCTACGTTCCCTGACCTAATCTTATACTTACGAGCTGTTATCTTCAACTGTTCCTAGAACCACTCATGTCCCGCGGCGCCATCTTGTGACCGCAATTTCTGACTGACCGGAAGTCAGAGGTAACTGTCACAAGCTCTCAATGTAAGTCTGAGATCCTCGTTCAGGCCTCATACACTTATATTGAGTTGTGACTTCCGGCTCGCCTAGCAAACACTGGAGCGAACCGGCAGGTCACAAACTGCTGGATACCGACCAGAGCGGCACTGATAAAAGATTAAGACGTTGGTAAGTATACGACATAGGGCAGGGAAATTAGATTAGTAGCACCACTCCAGCGCTGCAATAAAAAAACAAACCGCTGGATTGGTGCTTTAACCCCTTCATGACCTTGCGATTTTCCGTTTTTGCGCTTTCTTTTTTTTTCATCCCCTCCCCCCTTCCAAGAGGCATAACTTTTTTTTATTTTTCAGTCGTGTGAGGGCTTTCTTTTTGCAGGACAAGTTGTACTTTTCAATTACGCCATTGATTTTCGCATAGTGTACTGCAAAAAAAGGGGAAAAAAATCAGTGCAGTGAAATTGTGAAAAAAAAAAAAACTTTCACAATTTTTTTTTTCTTCATTTACCATATTCACTATATGGTAAAACTGACCTGACGATATGATTCCCCAAGTCAGTACGAGTACACAGATAAAAAAAAAAAAACACTATACAATTTTGCTGTTTTTTATTTAAGTGGTGAAAAAATAATTCCAAAATTTGTAAGAAAAAAATTTTCGCTCATGTTACCATTTTCCCAGACCCATAGTGTTTTAATTTTTTGGGATCTGGGTTCTTCGTGATGACTTACTTTTTGAGCCCTGAGCTGATGTTTTGATGTTTTTATTGATACCATTTTTGGGCAGATACAATGTTTTGATTGGCCGTTATTGCATTTTATTGCAATGTTATTGTGACCAAAAAAATGTAATTCTGGCGTTTTGATTTTTTTTACTGATTTGGATTAATTTATATTTTCATAGATCGAACATTTCTGAATGCAGCGATAATAAATATGTACTTATTTTTAATTGTTGTATTTTCAGTTGAGCAAAAGGGGGATGATTTGAACTTTTGTGGGTTTTTTTTTTCCATATTTTTAAACCTTTTTTTCACACTTTTTCCTGATTAGGACTTGAAGCTGCGATCGTTCGATTGCCTGTGCTATACATAGCAGGACTTCAGCACAGCTATGTATAGCAGAAATCACGATCTCCTATGAGGAGATTCACAATAACAGGCATTGGTGTCTTCTGCAGACCCCCGGCTGTCATGACAATCCAGCGACGCCCTGCAATCATGTGACAGAGATGCCGATGGGCGAGGTTTGTGACGCACTTCTGGCTGGCGCATGTTAAATCCCGCTGTCCGTGATCAACCGCGGGATTTAACTGGTTAACAGCCTCACCTCACACTATCTCTATGGTTAATCAGCACTGGCTTCACTCTCCTCTGGTATACGCAAAATTGACATCCAGAGGAAGTGGGAGTTGCAGCTGCTCTCACTTTCCTTGGATGTCTTGATTTGTCCGAAGGCGGGGAGAGTGAAGCCAGCGCTGACTGGCTGCAGGGATCGCATGACATAACGATGACATGCAATCCCCGGGAGAGCCAGAGCAGTAACTGCTGGAACGGCGTCTGCACCAGATGTGAGTATAAGTGTTATTATCTCACTGGGTTGGAAACATAGGGATTGAGAAGGGGTTATCCATTACTCTTTAATTTCACAAGTGGGCACGGCTTAGGGAAAAACAGTTATAAACTATGAAAACTAGGTCAGGGAAAATAAGGCAAGAAACTGAAGCTAAATAAAAGGTGCAGACTAATATACATAGATATACTAGGAAGTCTTTATAGTGTAATCATTGTAAACATTTCTATTTATACAGTTTTGGTCTGGCGGATGATAATGGCATTTGCCGTTTCCAGATATGCTTGGAACACAAGGCATCTAATGAAATATCAGAGCAGTAAAAGACGCTATTTGCAGCACAGTAATAACAGTCGTAAAACAGTCTCTAATATCTCTCTGTTACATTGATTACAATCTTGGAACAGATCTTCTTCGAGATACTAATTTTGGTACTTGAATGTCTAACGCTCTTGTGAATGTAGCACACAGATATCGTCTTCTCTAGCCAAAACATTCAGCGATTGGCAACAAATCAAAGGAGACCTCCTAGTAGTTACATTACATGAATTTACCAAGTTCTTGGAATAGATACCTAAATCACCAGGCGCATTTTGGGTGTATACTTCAATGTAGGGTCTAATCCTTCTAGCACCACTGTTCTCGCCGGGCTTCTGAAGGCCATTCATTTATAGGATTGGGCTGTATGTGGAAAGCATGCAAATACTGTGTGGTCAAACATGAATGACTTTTGGCGTAGGTATCATTAGATGGTGTAATCCTTCATGATGGCTATTCTCGATCTCCAACTTCATAAATTATTTCTTTTAAAGGGGTTGTCTCACTACAAAATCCTCTTTAATATTGGAAATGCCACAGTGGGATGGCTTGCTGCAACTACAGGACGCAGCTTTCCCCAGATTTCCCATACAGTCGTAGTACTACATGGTGATCATACATGGTGGTCATTCAGATGAATGTCTTGCTGTTAAATGCCCTTTGAACTAAATGTATGAAAAATTGCATTAACAGAAATTTTCTAATACAGCAGAATGTATCCCCGACTGTAAGAAGAATGTTAGGAATCACAGTAGAGTTTAGTGACCATTTATACAGGGTAGAAGATGCCACCCCATACCGGTTCAGCTACTCGGGGACCCATAGGGGTAGTATATCACTAAACATCAGTGCTAGGTATTCAGAAGCCGGACAGTATAGTTCAGCCAAAGAATAGGAGATTTATATTAAATATCTCCTTTAGCCGCGGTACGAGGGGCAGGACTTGGTGCCACTGGTGGGCAGGGCTGACCCAGGGAGGGCTATCAGCTAATAGAATTTGCCAATGTGCATTCTTTGCTTAAGAAGTCTGGTAAGTATAAGGCCTCATTCACATGTCCGTGTTGCACGTGCATCTTTAATCCATTTTATTCTTGGATACATCATGTTTCCATTAAAATCTATGGTGCTTTTCACATGTCTGTGTTTTTTTCATGGACCATATGTCTAATGGAGACATATCTGTTTTTTTCAGTATCACAGATGCGAAGGGCCAATACAAGTCTAAATATGCAAGCACACAGATATGTTTAAGATGTTAATAATGAGTGACATATATGTAGTGTTCACGTGTCCAGTATATCAGTGACTGAAATATGCCCTGTGCTGTCTCTGTTTAATGTGTGACAGGCGTGTGTAAGGGGTGCTTGGTCAGGGGAAGGCTGGCAGCTCTTAAAAGGGCTTCCAGAAAGTCTTCACCCTCTGAACTCGATCCAAGGATCTGGCATTACAATGGGTCCACCTAGACTATGTCCACGGAGGAGACAGACAGGGATGTTATAGCATTTATGTGGCAAGTGTCTTTCTGTATGGTGCCATAAAAGAGATAAGGGCACAGACACATTGCGTACACAGGGGTCCCAAACTGTCTGTATTTTCAGTATCCCCATAACAGCACCAGCACATTGCCACCCAGGAAGTCATAATAATAGTAATAATAAAAATGGTTACCTCCCCCTTGTACCTTTCTGATGCCCTCCTCTTGCAGCTACAGGGAGCTATTAGCTATTTATATGTAATTTCTCCTTTCTGTACTAGTATGGGAACTTACTGAAAAAGTGAACTGTGAAATGCAGCTACAATACTATGACAGTGACCAAATCTTCGTGAATTGGGCTATACATGCCCCTATTTTTTATTTTAAAATGTAACAACTGAAATGCAATTGTAGACTTTCAGGTTTAATTAAAGGGGTTGAACAAAAATATCCTGTGAAATCTTTCTACAAAGCCTCATTCCAGGGGCTTAAAGCTAATCGGACACACAAACTGTCACAGGTTTACCGCAACAGAGAGGGGCCAGAAGACCGCAGCGTCTGATTTCACATATTCCCACACTGATCAGAAGCACTTCTCCTTCATATTAAATGGTGCAGTTTTTGGTTAGCAGTACAGGGGTTAATCTGCTCAGCTTGGAGTCTCTGAAGCTTCCCAGCTTGGATGATTTCAGCTGTTCAGTATTGGCCACTCCTCTCTCCTATATATACTCTCCTGTGGCAATCTGGGATGCCAGTGTTAAGTCTTGTACTGTCTTGTGTGGTGGTGTCGGTTATTGGGAGAAGCGTTTGGAGTGTTGATCTGTGACCGTTGCTAGGTGTTTCCTAATTCTCTCGTATTTAGTTTCCCTTCCTTTTCTCCCTGATGTTCGTCTCTGTTGTCTGTGAGTGCGCATTTGTATGATTGGAATTTTCAGCTATCCCTGTACGTCCTTCCTTGTTTGTCTGGCTTGTGTATATGCATACACTATTCTTCCCCACTTCCCCGGGCGGGGGAGGGGGACAGATATAGGGCTTATTCAGGAGTTCAGCAAGGTACTTGGCCCCAGCATCTTCACCATCAGAAGTAATCTGGGCAGCAGGGGTGGTTAGGGCGCCCCTCGCGTTAGGGACAGGGAAGGAGCCCCTGGCCCTGGGTAATCTAACAACAGAATCATGACACAAATTTTACTATAAATAAAATGTTTATTTTTAATACTCTATTGAGAATCCCTTGCAGGCAATGACAGCCTGAAGTCTAGAAGCCGTGGACGTCACCAAACGCTGGGTTTCCTCTTCTGTGATGCTTTGCCAGACCTTTACTGCAACTTACTTCAGTTGTTGCTTGTTTTTGTGTCTTTCTGCCTTTAAGTTTTGTCTTAAGCATGTGAAATGCTTCTCGATGGGGTTGAGATCTGGTGATTGACTTGGCCATTGCAGAATATTCCACTTCTTTGCCTTAAACTCCTCTGTTGCTTTCACATTATGTTTTGGGTCATTGTCCATCTGTACTGTGAAGCGCCGTCTAATCAACCTCACTGCATTTGTTTGAAAGAGTCCTCAAAAAGTAAGTAGATAAAAAAAGAATAATACAGGTAGATAGTGTAGTGAGGGAACGATAGGGAGTTTTTAACTAAAGTATATTAGAAAATAGATTAGATTATTACATTAAATAGAGATTTGAGATTAAAGTACATGATAGTTTTGGACCTCCCCTTTAAGGAACAGTTTTTGCTCCAATTGGATTTAACACAGAACCATTATTTTTTGTTTCCAGACACTTAAATAAAAGTTTGAGTCTGAAATGGATATTGTCCTTTTCAGCACTGCACGAACACATGATGCCTTATTACGTCCAAAACTAAAATACCAATGAATATCTCCCCAGTTACATCACTAGTTAGAAGCAATTACAAACAGACAAGATGTAACAAACTTACTTTATTGTAAATATTATAGATGGAAATACTTGGCCATAAACTGCAGCATAGCGCAGCTGAGTGCATGTGGATGATTGATATTTTCCTTGCCTGGATAATACAAAAACTTGATGTCTTATTATCCACAGCAAGAAGCTGCAATTATAAAGTCAAGCAATAGGGAATGGAATACACAGAAAAAGATTTCGGCTAAAGGTTAAACTCATGGAACAGAAACCACAACAGGGGGCAAAAAGCCGGATCTGTGACCACGGGTACCACTGCCACCAAAGATGCCCCTCTGATTTATATGGGTCATTGTTATCAAACACGTTACATCGAGGCATCCGTCATTTTAATGGGAAAAATGTCACTGTATGCAGCTTTAATGGTCCGGTTAAAAATTCTATGAACTAAGGAATAAAGTTTTTTTTCCACATTATACCTTTATGGTATATCCGCAGAATATGCCCTTTAATATCTGATAAGTGAGAGTTTCTCTACCTATGGGGAGGGGGTATCCTGTAATCTTCATCCTGTAAATTGAGATAAGTGGAGACTGATCCGAGACCCGTCTGTACATGTGCGCAGTCTATTGTAGTCTGTAGGAATTATGAGAACAGCCAGAAACCCCCTGTTTTACTGAAATGTGGGGGTTCCACCTATCAGACATATCCAATGTATAATAGCAAACTCTATGGCCTTGAAAAATGTGTTATCCACAATGTGTTTTGTATTTCTGATTACAAGCATTGCCTCGACTGGATGCAATTGTAACAAACTTTCAAAACTATTAGGTCTGTACAGGAGAATACATAGAAGTCATGGGACTCCATAGTAAAAGTCCGTATTGGACCCCCTACCGCAGGGTCAGTGCGCCTAGGCACTGTTGCAAAAGAGATTGGCCAGAAATATCAGACGACTTAGCTGAGCAATAATCAGCGATTCTCTCAGCTTTTTGGCCACAAGATAGTCGAGAGTTGGGGCCAGACTTACAGAATTGGACAGACAACTGGCACCGCGATGGGGCTATTCATCACCCAACCTCCCCAGCTCAAGAGCCCCACAGCAGCTGCCTGGTCTGCCTGCATTAAAGTCACCGGGTCTGCACGGGTTGTAAGAGGATTTTTTTTTTTTAACTGAATTTATTGTAATTTCTACATAAAAATAATAGACAACCATCTGTTTATAGACGTTTTATTATTTGCTTGTGTTAAGCCCATATAAGTGCCTTTCCAGTTTGCATTGAGATATTTTACATACCAATACATATTTCTCACAAATTTACTACACTGTACTAATAAACTTCTAAGAAAGCAATACGCATCTCTGGTATTTCACAGACAGTTCACAAGGGATAATGGGGTAAGGGAAGGGAGAGCGTACGTTTCTGATCAACACTTAGAATAAACTAAATTGGTGATACCTGGCAGGTTATCCAGGACGTGTCCAATGTCAGCCAAACAGTCGAAGAGATCTATTTGATCATTTGTAATGCTGTAAGATATTCCAGACTTCTGACCTCTTTTATCTTAGAATAAAGCCAAGGCCCCACTATCAGTATTTAGTCAGTATTTTTTCTCAGGAGTGGGAGACAAAACCAGGAGTGAGTGATAAATACAGAATTGGTGACTTGTTTCTATTATACCTTTTCTCTGATTGTTCCTCACCTAGTTTCGGCTCCCACTCCTGAGAAAAAATACTGATCGAATACTGACCGAATACTGATAGTGGGGCCGTGGCCTAAAGGTCCAAAAGGGACATAAGAGAAGTCTGCTTTCACTGTCTAGGCAGTAAGCTGCCGTCAGGATTTGCAAGAGCTGCTTGATCACTCATTTTCTTAAGGGATCTGGCGAAATATAAAATAGGTCCTTAGTGGGTTTAGAGGCGTGTTGTGCTCCAGATATGTGTTATTCTGCTCTGCAGCCACAATTACATTGTGTTCAGTTCAACATCAAAAATTTGGTAAAGTGTCCTCTTTAAAGCTTTAGCATATAATGCAGTTGATATGCTCTTTGAAGTTACAGTTCTTACAGAAGAGATTGGCAAACTCCAGAATTCCACACTTTGTACTTAAAGATACAGTAATGTGTTATTATATTCAGGGGCTTTAGTAAATGACCCTATGAGGTGACATACTCGCTGCCAGCATTACTAACTAAGGAAAATATCCATATGATTATGTTCACTACTGTCCACAAATGCATTAGAGACCGCATTGTAATGTCTCATCTATGTAATCACATCCATATCCAGCTGGAGAGTGAATGGTCATTCCTTTTATCGTTCATAGGTGTTATTTTTCCTGCTGAGGAATCCACCAGGCATATGAAAACCCTAATAATGCTGTATTCCTTGACTGATTAGAGAGCAAATTAACCACTTACCCTTTACATGTGGATAACAATCCTATCATTATCTTCACTGAAAATGTGAATATCCCTGATCACGTAGATGTCATGGCTCTTTCAAAAGAAAGCAATGTCCTCAATAGATAACATTAGTGCTTGTTGTATTTTGATAAAGACCTGAACACTTAAATGGGTTTTTCGGTCTTAAGCTCAAAGTCTGCAGTCATGCTATGTGACTACAGACTTGTAAATCATCACATTGTGCGCCCTGCTCTCTGTGAGGATTCTCCGGTGCCGGGAGCAGGCTATCAGGAGATTGCAAGCGATTTGCACACTTCCGACCACATTCCAACTAGACTGTGTCCTGTCTCGTTCAATACACATGCATTGAACGAAATTGCGCCCGTCTAGTCGTCACGTGACCACATGCATACAAATTACATACTTGTGGTCACGCGCCCGCCTCACCCGGCACTAAAGAATCCTCACAGCGCGCAGTGTGCACAATGTGATGATTCACAAGTCTGTAGTCACATTGCATGACTGCAGACTTGTAACTTCAAGGGAACCTGTCACCAGAAAAAATGCAATTAACCTACAGATATGGGGTTAATCTGCAGGTTAATAGCATTATTAACCTGCCCAGCACCCACACTTCGCCGAACACTTCAGGGAGAAAGTTAACTTTATTCCCCCGGCAGCATTCCGGTTTCAGCCACGGGGGCGGCGCTGGCGCTGGTTCAGTCACCGCCCTGAGAATACAGAGTGGCAGCTGTAACTATGCCATTTTGGACGCAGTTACAGCATGACTGAAACCAGAACGCTGTCGGGGAGAATAAAGTTAATTTTCTCCCTGCAGTGTTTGGCTAAGTGCGGGCGCCGGGCAGGATAATACTATTAACCTGCAGATTAACCCCATATCTGAAGGTCAGTAGTGTTTTTTCTGGTGACTGGTTCCCTTTAAGTCCAGACAACTCCTTTTTAATGTATTTTCTGTGGTAACATGTCTTTTTGTCCTATAAGGGTTTTTATAAACTCCTCTTTTTCACCCATAGAGAGTGCATACAGCATAGCAATTAGATTTGGCTTAGTGCTTGGTTAGTGGGAATGGTCTGGGCTTTTGTTCTTCACTATCAAGGTTTATGGTTTTTCTGATCGTGATCCTCAGGTCATATCCCTGGAGTATTTAACAGCAACCACAGGTGATGGATTATATAGGGTTTTCTAATGTGTGGCACCACAGTCCATATTCAGAATTAACGTAGAAGACTGTGGACATGTTAGAAAACAGTTAGCAATATTGTGACAGTCTATTCGATTAGTAAATGGAAATACCATCACAATAATCATAGGATTCCCAAAACCTCGCTCCTCCGCTAAATAACTGTTTTTAGTGGGTTTTAATTAGTCAGATGACATGCCAAAGGGTAAGCACCCATACGTTATATGCTACTATTCCTTTGAAATGGTATACCGCCCTATTTTCAGGTGCTGTGGTGCTAGAAAACAGGGAAATAGAAAATGTACTTATTCAGTCTCCATAACTGGGCTGCAAGTGTGGGGCTCTTTTAGACTGCTTTTCTATGACTGTCTGTATGAACCAGAACTCACACCAAGAACTTTGTCAGACAGTGTCAACTCCGCTTTAGAGGCTCGTATGACGATTATGATTTATTATCAGGCTGAAATTATTGTATTATGCACAATGAAACAGCAGCTGAAGATGAAAAGATCATTCTTAGCCTGAGAGGTACAGAAGATAAACATGAGACAATGATGGCCGACTCAGCTTGTGTCACATATAGGAGCGTTTTGATGCCAAGAAGAGGCTAAAAGGGGCTAATTTTTATCTTTGTTCTCCCTTCCCCCAACTTTTGTTCATTTTGGTGACCAAATCGAACTCATATTATTTTCCAACTTTTTTCCATTACAGATAATGGTGGGCAGACATTGGCTGGTGGTAATAACTGGCCTTTACGTGGAAGAAAATGGACCCTTTGGGAAGGTGGAGTAAGAGGAGTTGGTTTTGTTACAAGCCCCTTATTAAAGCAGAGAGGTGTCACCAGTAAAGAGCTGATTCATATTTCGGACTGGCTGCCAACGTTGGTGCATCTGGCTGGAGGAACTATTAATGGTACCAAACCTTTGGATGGATTCAACATGTGGAAAACCATCAGGTAAGTTTTCTGCACTTGTTAGAAGGGAAAAAGTTTTTCTTATCAGGAAAGATATGCAGTAAATATACAACAAGATCCACTTAAAAACCTGTTAAGACATGCAGAAAACTTCAATCTAGAATTGATAAAATAGTGATGATCAAATAGTTTGTATTCGTTACAATCACTTGAAGGTGCAGACTACATTGACTTTAGTATAGGGCATAATAGGATGAGAAGATGTAAATCACTGCAGCCATTTTACTTTCTCCCTGCAGAGGGAGAGAGAAATCTACTGTAGATATAGCTTGAACAACTAATACTTGAATAGGGAATTATTTTTATTATTATTATATTATTATTAACTTGCTAGCTAATCGATTCCTGCGATCACAGCAGCATCGGTGCTGTCTTAAAGGGAATGTGTCTTCAGAAGATGACCAATTGTTAAAAAAATAAAATTAAAATATATTTTTTTAAAAACATTTTGGCAATACTTTATTTCTTACAATCTCTATTAAAAATATAAAAAATAAATCTTGCAATTTTCACACTGGCCACACTGAGGCTTTTTTTTTAGTCTTTAACTGCCTATTGTTTCAGGAAATAAGACCTGTACACAGCCATAACAGTCAGATCTCAACCTTGTCTTTTGTATTGAAGTGTCAAATGAGCCTGTGTAAAGGTAATTGTGAAGATAGGGGAGCAGGGTCATCCAGTGATATCACCCATTGTAATTGGTGGATCCTGTGTTATCAGCGGTGTATAGAGGTGTTACCTGTCCTTGTAATCCTGCCTCATACGCAGGGCTGTGGAGTCGGTAAGCCAAACCTCCGACTCCGGCTCCTCAATTTCCACGACAGTGACTCTGACTCCCTCATACATGGCTCATGTTTAAGTGATAAATTTACTGTAGCACAGATTCATCTCAGCTAAAAGTCTAGACGCTTAGATCAGGAATAGGACAGACATTTATAGGACATTTCATAACTTTCCCAAATACTTATGAAAAAATATTACCCACAAACTGCATTGAACTACTGGACCCAATTTATTATATATTTTAGGAGTCGGTCCATTTTATACCGACACCGACTCCACCAAAATGGACTCCCGACTCCACAGCCCTGCTCATACGGAACCTCGTTGTAAACTCTTCCTGAAATAACATTAAGTATGAATCTAAAAAAAGCCATAGTGGCCAGCGTGAAAATTACAGGTTTACTATTTTTTTAATCTTTTTTTAATATGAAAACAAAAATTAAATAAAAAAAAAATACATGTAACACAAAGACCTGATATAACCAATAGGTCATTTTCTGATGATACACTCCAATTAAGAAAGCCATTTCCGCAGTGTGAGAAGGTTGACATATGTAGAAACAGTCTTGGCCACAATGTCATAGTTCACTGCCAGCCTCAATTACCCAAAAACATTGTCAGTCACAATAGCAGAGTTTGTTGCCAGCCATACTGTTGCAAAGCCATGCTCCTGTGCCACCCTTGATCCAGCGGCAAGGTTGAGGCTTTATACTGTAGGACGTAAGCTTGAGCATGAGTACTAACCCCTCTCCTTGTATAGACACCCTGGAGTATGAGGACCATGCAGAAGTAACCTATAATATGATCTATGAACCATTGAGGGAGTGAGAAGGACTGTAATGGAGAATTTAAAATGGGTTTTAGTTCCTAAAGCAAAACAATGTTCCCTTTGGTAATACTGACAGTATATATTGAATACTGTTATATACACCTTATATTTTTAGTTGGTCATTCAGATGGGTTTGGAAATGAGGGACACCCATAACAAATTAGGTGCTCAATTCCTAGCCCTTTTACAGTACTTTGTACCTTTTGTATTTTTCCACACCTCCTTGTTTGCTGATAATATAGATCATCTGGAGATTTGGAGTCCTGCACAAGTTTTCACAACACAGTAACAAAGGGGATAAGGTCAACCAAAAATAGGCAACTGCATGGGCATCTTCATTGGTGTGTACAACCCTAGACATGTGCTACCTAGATGAACACGAGTATAACCAGGGCTGTGGAGTCGGTGTCCATTTTGGTGGGGTCGAAGTCGGTATAAAATGGACCGACTCTGACTCCTAAAATATATAATAAATTGGGTACAGTAGTTCAATGCAGTTTGTGGGGAATATGTTTTCATAAGAATTTGGGAAAGTTCTGAAATGTCCTATAAATGTCTGTCCTATTCCTGATCTAAGGGTCTAGACTTTTAGCGGAGATGAATCTGTGCTACAGTAAATTTATCCCTTAAACATGAGCCATGTATGAGGGAGTCGGAGGTTTGGCTTACCGACTCCACAACCCTGAGTATAACATTTCGTTGTACTAAACATGTAGTGTATTACCAAGAGCACTAACTGAAAGCAATAGAAATGTACAAATCTTACCAATGCTCTGTGTTTGAGACTCGCAGGAAATGTTATCACACAAGTGAAATGTCAAGGATATAAATTCCTACATTTTTTTTAGAAGGACACCTAGATTATCCGAACTCTCTAAACAAAGAAAATCAGAGCGATATTTTGAGGCTTTTTTGTGATTTGTAACTAGTCTATGACTATGCTTTTTGAATAATTGAGCTAGCTACCATAATCATTGTTTTACCTTTTGGCTATAGTATAGTTGAGGTGAAGATACTTTTTGTTCACTGGAATCCCCAGATTTGTAGGATTAAAGCTTGGGTAAACCTATACATGGATACAAATGGCAATGTCCTGGTATAGTACTATTTTGATAATCTCTTCCGTATATAGATCACTTGTTGTTGTTCCATTGTCATAAATAATGATACATAGATTACAAATAAGAAGAATTGTAATTCTACAATGTATAATCTGGGATTTGATAATCTGCACTGCAGCATAGAATTGCAAGAAGTCAAGAAGGATAAGATCAGGGAGAAACAATTTGGTGAAAACAAAATTAAAATAGCATATTTTGTAATTTTTCCTTAAATTGGAGAGCTTTAGGATATATCAGTTGCATCCTCCCCATTTTGTTTTTTTTTTCCTGAGCCAAACACAGCTGATGGAAAAATGGTGACTGTGCTCTTGTATAATAGAATCCTTAGCTCGACAGGGAAATATGGTGCGCAGCATTCCTCTGTCCAGGTCTGTGAGATGTCCAATGTCACCATTGATTCCACCAGACATAAACCTGGTCTCAGGAGTCTATGAGAACAGCATTGTCATTCAATAAAAAGAGGCAGGACATATTTGAACGAGCTCGTAATATGAAGTTTTATATACATTTCTACAACTGTCCAATAATTGATAATTTAACATCTATGAGATCAGTGACACCCAAGGAATTGTAAGGCTATGTTCACACTAGGCGGTTTTTCAATGTTTTTTTTATGCAACTTTTCAGTTGTGTTTTACAGCACCAGCTATGTTTGAGATTTCAGAAATCTCATGCACACAGGTTGGTTTTGTGTCCTCTGTATTTTGTGCTTTGCATGTTTTTTTTGCACAATAGAGCATGTCACTTCTTTCAGCGTCTTTCACGCATTAAAAGCAATGGGTAGTTGCAAAAATGCAGGTATCAGGTTTTGCTGCATTTTTAGTGAAAAAAAAAAAATAAGTACAGCAGTATGTGAAACACATTTATTTATTCTTGTGATTTTTTTTTTTCTTGTCTTGATCACCTAAAATGGCAGTTAGGATTAAATTAGGATTTAATTAAATTAGTGATACCTACAAAGTAAACATTGACTGACCAAGGTGTGAAATTGAACAATACCTGTGGCCAACCAAGGTGTGAAATTGAAAAATGCCTGAGCTACTCAATGGCAAACCAAAATGTGAAAGTAAACAGTATCCTACAAACTTAATGCTCTGCCAATGTCTTAAACTATTCCCAACCAATTCACCTCCCCCTGCTGTTGCATTTGTTATTCTGGTTAATATGGTTTCACGTATGTCTTGCATTGGTGACCCATGTTCATGCTGAGCTTTGGGATTCTGAAAAATGCACCAAAACCTGCGTTTTTGACGCTGCTTCTTTTCTGCCAAGAGCGCAGGTTTTCCTGCAGGAAAAAAATGCATGAGAAACACCCTGTCTAATCATGGCCTAAATCACAGTTGTCAATTTATTGATTTCCAGTAGGAAATAGAGAGATGGCAGAGTTTTAATTATTATATTTGGGGAATATAAGTATTTACATCAAAAGATGTCAGTAGAGCTGACAGATCATCTTTAACGTCTTCTATCCCCAGGTCACAATAGTACGTCTTGGGAAGGATGTAGATGTATGAAGTGGACTCGGGAGCTTAGTCTGCTCCATACAGTGCAGGAGCTGGCTGTGTTATACAGCAGGCAACTGCCTCTAACAGTATAGATCACTGATGTGTAACCACTTAAATGCCATTGTCAATCTTTGGCAGCAGCATTTAAGTGGCACAATTACTGTGGGATGTCCGTTCCTGCATTGCTACATCCAGAACTCAAACGGGGATGACAATGGGTTGCCGTTGACGTTGGGGGCCTGCTGAAGTATTGCAGTTTATAGTAGAAGCTATGTATTGATTGCCAGTTCAAGTCCTCTAGCGCAGGGGTGGGCAATTAATTTTCCAGAGGGGCCACATGAGAGACCATGACTGTTGTGGAGAGCCGAACCAATAGGCTGAAATAAATTCTTCTCAATATTAATATCAATATATTAATAATAATATTAATATAATTAATTGCATCACTCAATATTGAGCAGGATTAAAGTGGTTTTCCCACATATAAAAGTTCATTTTAATCTATAGTTCTTGGAATGATAATAAGTTCCAGAATTGAACGTATTTGAATAAAATGTTCCTACGCTGAGATAATCTTATAAATGTGCCCCTGCTGTGTCTGACCGTATAGGAACATGGTCTGATCATACCACATCTCCTGGGGAGGAAGCAAAAGAGTATACAGACATTACAGCACCATATCACAGCCGATTCTTTCTTTGAAGTAAAACATTGTTTAAAAACAGGCAGTGAAATGTTTTATCTCGCAAAAAGTATCGGCTGTGATCCCCTGCTTGTATACTGTAATATCTGTATAATCTGTTTTGCTTCCTCCCCTGCCAAGGAGATGTGGTATGATCAGACAGTGTTCCTGCACAGTGAGACACAGCCATTACACAATACACAGCAGGGGCACATTTATAAGATTATCTCAGCACAGGAACATTTTATTTAAACACATCCAATTGTGGAAGTTATTATTATTTCAAGATCTATTGATTAAAATCAACTTTGTTACTGGGAAAATCTGTTTTAAGTATGCTGACCTCTCCCTATATATCGCTTGAACCTGAATACAGCCTCTCCATGTACAGTATGAACCCCCACACAGCCTCCCCATATACAGCATGAACCCCACGCAGCCTCCCCATATACAGCATGAACCCCACACAGCCTCCCCATATACAGCATGAGCCCTACACAGCCTCCCCATGTTCAGCATGTGAGTCCCTTAGCCTCCCCCACACACAGCCAGGGAGTCTCATAGCCTCCCCCACACACAGCCAGGTAGTCCCATAGCCTCCCCCACACACAGCCAGGGAGTCCCATAGCCTCCCCCACACACAGCCAGGGAGTCCCATATCCTCCCCCACACACAGCCAGGGAGTCCCATAGCCTCCCCCACACACAGCCAGGGAGTCCCATAGCCTCCCCCACACACAGCCAGGGAGTCCCATATCCTCCCCCACACACAGCCAGGGAGTCCCATATCCTCCCCCACACACAGCCAGGGAGTCCCATAGCCTCCCCCACACACAGCCAGGGAGTCCCATATCCTCCCCCACACACAGCCAGGGAGTCCCATAGCCTCCCCCACACACAGCCATATATTCACCTCGCTTCTCCCAGTGCTCTGCCTCTGCTGCTGTCTCCAGTGCGCTGACGCGATGAAATAATGTCATCGCGTCACTGATTGATGGGTAAAGGGTCCAGAGGTCCCTCCTCCACCAGTGCAGTCAACGCGAATGGAGAGTTGGAGACAGCAGACGGGCAGCGAGCAGGTGGCGGGGGAAGGCACAGTGCTGCCCCTGGGCCACTGTTTTCCAGCCCCTCGGCTGTCTCGGTCCACCCAGGTCTGCTCTAGAGGGACTAAGAAAATTTAAAGTGAAATGTCATTAAAAAAAGTTTTAAAAAAAAATCTAAAAAAGACATTCAAGTTTGAATCTCCTCCCTTTTCCCCTTCCAAAAATAAAGAAATTAAGCAATAAAAATATATCAGCATATTCGGTAGTGCCCTGTTTGTAAAACTCCAAACTATGAAAATATAAAATGATATAACTTAAAAGATAAAGAAAAAAATTTGAAATGCCAGAGATGGAATTTTTCAGTTGTTGTACCCCCCCCCTCCCCAAAAAAGATAATACAAAGTGATCAAAACATATGCATCCAAATATGGTTCCAATAAAAAAATCCAGCTCAGCATGCAGAAAACATGTCTATCGATAGGTAAATAAAAAAAAGTTATGGATCAGCGACAGAGACCAGTTTTATTTTTACAAAGTTCAAAATGTTTAAGCCTTTAAAATAAATTTAAAAAAATTAAAGAAGTTGTCCACAACTATTTACTCATTTCTATAATGCCCCCAATCTATTTAACCTGTTGAGGGAAGATTATTTCTAATTACCTTACTTTGTCTTTATTGCCTGTGAGCAGCGGTATCACTGGCCACTCACAGGCATCACGTGACCCCGGCGGCAGCATTCACCGTGCGCTTTCCCAACGAATGCAGGAGAGGGAAAGCGCGTTATGCTGGGCTGTGACGTGCGGGGGTAACCCCGCCCACAGCCCAGCATCCACCGCGGGGAGGGCGTCACTGATGTCACGCCTCTCTTGACGTGACATCAGCGGAAGAAGAGCTGGCTGCCGCCGGGGGTCACATGCCTGTGAGTGGCCCGCGATAGCGCCACTCACAGGCCATAAAGACAAAGCAAGGTAATTAGAAATAATATTCCCTCAACAGGTTAAATACATTGGGGGCATTATAGAAAGTAGTGGACAACTCCTTTTAAACTATATAATTTTGGTATCACCGTAATCATACTGACTTGTAGAATCACGTCGCTACATCATTTTTACCGTGGAAGCCATAAAAACAAACCCCCGAAAAAATAATTGAGAAATTGTGTGTGTCGGGGAGTGGGGGGTTTACCATTTCACCTCACTTGGATTTTTTTCACCCCTTTTTTTTTTTTTAGAGCATTGTTAAAGTTAATGTTGTCATTGAAAAGTGCAACTTGACCCTCAAAAAAAAACAAGTCCTTGTATGACTGTATTCGTGGGAAAATGCAAAAGTTATGGCTCTTGGAAGAAGAGAAGGAAAAAACTGAAAGCTGTCTGCTTCATTAAAGCTAGTTTAGAAGATTAATTTTATGGGCCCTATTAGGGAATTCTAAGCTTAAGTAGACCCTTGACCATTGTAGACTAGTTACAAAGAGCTAGTCTTGTCCTGGAGGACCTGTACTGTCCTGCACTACAGAGAAAACCAATTGATATGAAAGCTCACTGGGTAATACTTCATCTCACCTGTAGAGGCACTGCAGGATTTGCTTCCAACTTCAGATTTGGTCACTGTCTTCCACTACATAGCAGCTAAAATACCAGTGCTCCATGATATATCTCCTGACCTCTTCTTCTGCACTGCAATATTCATTATATAGACCTGCACATAAATAATAAAGACCAGATGCTTCACCTTCAGTTGTGTGGGAAAAGTGGCTAAACGTGAACATCTCCTTTAAAATCTGTTTCACATATGCATGTGCTTATGTGAACAAGCCCTAATAGAGAATGCAAAGTGTCCCTCACAATCCAACATTCGGACGATCGGTCAGGATTACTTTTCTCCGGAGGAAGTTTCCAGTGAGTAAAGAAATGATTGTTTTTCATTAGGACTGGAATGTTTCATTTCCTCAGCTGTTTTGATCTCGAGCATTACATGTGACTGCTTCCCAATAAGGAATCATTGCACTAATTTCTCCGCTCCTCGGATGACAATACTTACAATATGTCATCTCCACTATTTTAATCATTTGAGTTCTTTTTATTTTTTGGGCAAGACTGGAGGCAGAAATGAAATATTTCTATGAGATGCATTACTGCTCATTCTCATTGCGCTTATTCTTTTAGACATTTAAGGTAAAAGTAAAACCAAAGTAAACGTTTTCTTCCATTCTCTATTGAGTATGTTTACTTTGGAGGAAATTAACAAATAAGCACTTAAGACCAGGAAACTCGACAAATTGATTTGGTTTATATAGAAAATAGCAGAAAATAAATATCACTGCTGGGTGTGGACAAGCCAAACCACAGGGGAGGTTTTCATGAAATTTGCTATATTAAAGGGTACTTGGAGTTCAGCTGGTTATAAAGGTCAAGAAGATTTTGCGAATTCAGGTCTATCTAGAGTAAAAATGGGAATTCTACCAAAGACATTTATAGCATATCCACAGGATAGGGAACCATTGTTCCCTATGCAAATTTTCAGCTATATTCATGATCATATTATTGCTGTTTCATGTAGGTTTCTGAATAATAAAATATTGTTTCAGAAGCTCCTTGGAGTTATATTCTGTTTAAGTGTTCCCTTTATTTTTTTGAGCAGTGTATAATCCCCAAGTAAATCAAACTTCTGTGAAATCAAACTGTCTACTTAGGAAGCAACACTGATTGACAATCAATTTCACATGCTGTTGTGCAAATGGAATAGACAATAGATGGAAATTAGTGGCAATTATCAAGACACCCTCAATAAAAGAGTGGTTCTGCAGGTGGGGACCGCAGACCACATCTCAGTACCAATGCTTCTAGCTGATGTTTTGGTCACTTTTGAATGTTGGTTGTGTTTTCACACTCGTGGTAGCATGAGACGGACTCTACAACCCACAGAAGTTGCTCAGGTAGTGCAGCTCATCCAGGATGGCACATCAATGCGAGCTGTGGCAAAAAGGTTTGCTGTGTCTGTCAGCGTAGTGTCCAGAGGCTGGAGGCGCTACCAGGAGACAGACCAGTACACCAGGAGACGTGGAGGGGGCCGTAGGAGGGCAACAACCCAGCAGCAGGACCGCTACCTCCGCCTTTGTGCAAGGAGGAACAGAAGGAGCACTGCCAGAGCCCTGCAAAATGACCTCCAGCAGGCCACAAATGTGCATGTGTCTGCACAAACGGTTAGCAACCGACTCCATGAGGGTGGTATGAGGGCCTGACATCCACAGATGGGGGTTGTGCTCACAGCCCAACACCGTGCAGGACGCTTGGCATTTGCCACAGAACACCAGGATTGGCAAAGTCGCCACTGGCGCCCTGTGCTCGTCACAGATGAAAGCAGGTTCACACTGAGCACATGTGACAGACGTGACAGAGTCTGGAGACGCCGTGGAGAGTGATCTGCCTGCAACATCCTTCAGCATGACCGGTTTGGCAGTGGGTCAGTAATGGTGTGGGGTGGCATTTCTTTGGAGGGCCGCACAGCCCTTCCATGTGCTCGCCAGAGGTAGCCTGACTGCCATTAGGTACCGAGATGAGATCCTCAGACCCCTTGTGAGACCATATGCTGGTGCGGTTGGCCCTGGGTTCCTGGGTGTTTGTAATCACCCTCTGATCTGCTGACATTCCCCTCCCCACTGCAGAAATCAGGGTGAGAGCAGAGAATGTTATTTTTTTTTTTCCCTTCATGACATCTCCTGCTTGTGATTGGTCAACGTCATGCAGGGGATAAAGTACACACCCACAGAGAAGAATCTCTTGTAACATATTGTAAATTCTAGTTTAGAAATTAAGAAGTAAAAACTACATCTTGGCTCTGCAGCCACTACAGTATTGCATGATGTGGCCATATTACCATGCTAAAACTGGTGAAAGGTCCTCTGCAATCCTGAATATATTGTGCTGTAGTCACTGAAACTCTTTGCTGCTTTTTTTCTTGTAGATGATACAAGGCTGTTGTCAACCAGTTGTCTCTTCCCCACCTTGCAATGTGGGTGGAGTATGCACACTGCCAATGACCTCCATGAAGCTACATGAATCTATTCTATGGCAATAGACCATGCTACTTACAATTTAATATAATCTATAAAACTACAGCTTCTGATGGTGATCTGGCCACATCATGTGACTACAGACAGTGATTTCTACTAGTAAACACTATGCTTTTCTTAAAGGCAATCTGTCAGCAGGAATCTGTCCAGCAATACCTTTACATGGCCAGTCCGTTGCTACAATACCGGGAATTGATATGCAAATGAAGCTGAAGATCTATGGTAGATCTGAAGCCTCTGTCTCTCCAGACCTGACGCTTGCTTTATTGCTTACACATTTGAAAGAGATTCTTCTGAGGAAGATTAGAAACCTGCAATGTCATTCAACTTTTTAGAGCAGGAGGAAGCTGTGCTGGGCCAGGAATAGAGCTGGAGTGACTGAGGCTTCAGCTCTACCATAGCTCCACAGTGTCATTTGCATATCACTTCAAATGCTAATTTCTCAATAATGAACTAACGGACTGGCCATGGAAAAGTATTGCTGGACTTGTCTGGAAATGAGCTACATGCACATTTAAATAGTTTGGGGGAAGGGGTGAAATTCCCTTTTTAAGAGCAATTTAAGGTGGCATGGGGTAAAATAGAGAACCCATGAACTACAGTACAGACCAAAAGTTTGGACACACCTTCTCATTTAAAGATTTTTCTGTATTTTCAGGACTATGAAAATTGTACATTCACACTGAAGGCATCAAAACTATGAATTAACACATGTGGAATTATATACTTAACTAAAAAGTGTGAAACAACTGAAAATATGTCTTATATTCTAGGTTATTCAAAGTAGCCACCTTTTGCTTTGATGACTGCTTTGCACACTCTTGGCATTCTCTTGATGAGCTTCAAGAGGTAGTCACCGGAAATGGTTTTCACTTCACAGGTGTGCCCTGTCAGGTTTAATAAGTGGGATTTCTTGCCTTATAAATGGGGTTGGGACCATCAGTTGTGTTGTGCAGAAGTCAGGTGGATACACAGCTGATAGTCCTACTGAATAGACTGTTAGAATTTGTATTATGGCAAGAAAAAGCAGCTTAGTAAAGAAAAACGAGTGGCCATCATTACTTTAAGAAATGAAGGTCAGTCAGTGCGAAAAATTGGGAAAACTTTGAAAGTGTCCCCAAGTGCAGTTGCAAAAACAATCAAGCGCTACAAAGAAACTGGCTCACATGAGGACCGCCCCAGGAAAGGAAGACCAAGAGTCACCTCTGCTTCTGAGGATAAGTTTATCCGAGTCACCAGCCTCAGAAATCGCAGGTTAACAGCAGCTCAGATTAGAGACCAGGTCAATGCCACACAGAGTTCTAGCAGCAGTCACATCTCTACAACAACTGTTAAGAGAAGACTTTGTGCAGCAGGCTTTCATGGTAAAATAGCTGCTAGGAAACCACTGCTAAGGACAGGCAACAAGCAGAAGAGACTTGTTTGGGCTAAAGAACACAAGGAATGGACATTAGACCAGTGGAAATCTGTGCTTTGGTCTGATGAGTCCAAATTTGAGATCTTTGGTTCCAACCACTGTGTCTTTATGCGATGCAGAAAAGGTGAATGGATGGACTCTACATACCTGGTTCCCACCGTGAAGCATGGAGGAGGAGGTGTGATGGTGTGGGGGTGCTTTGCTGGTGACACTGTTGGGGATTTATTCAAAATTAAAGGCATACTGAACCAGCATGGCTACCACAGCATCTTGCAGAGGCATGCTATTCCATCCGGTTTGCGTTTAGTTGGACCATCATTTATTTTTCAACAGGACAATGACCCCAAACACACCTCCAGGCTGTGTAAGGGCTATTTGACCAAGAAGGAGAGTGATGGGGAGCTACGCCAGATGACCTGGCCTCCACAGTCACCAGACCTGAACCCAATCGAGATGGTTTGGGGTGAGGTGGGCCACAGAATGAAGGCAAAAGGGCCAACAAGTGCTAAGCATCTCTGGGAACTCCTTGAAGATTGTTGGAAGACCATTTCCGGTGACTACCTCTTGAAGCTCATCAAGAGAATGCCAAGAGTGTGCAAAGCAGTCATCAAAGCAAAAGGTGGCTACTTTGAAGGACCTAGAATAAAAGACATATTTTCAGTTGTTTCACACTTTTTTGTTAAGTATATAATTCTACATGTGTTAATTCATAGTTTTGATGCCTTCAGTGTGAATGTACAATTTTCATAGTCATGAAAATACAGAAAAATCTTTAAATGTGAAGGTGTGTCCAAACTTTTGGTCTGTACTGTATGTTATAAGGTCGTGTGAATGATGCCAAGTTCCTTGTACTGTGAAGGTTTATTAGGATTAATTATGTTTGCAGAAATCTCAAATGTTAATTTATTAACTGTCCTTGAACCAGTCTGTGACATGCAAAGTGATCACCAGTGAATTTCCTGCTTTAATTCCAATGCTTTATTACTTTTTCTCACTTTATTCCCACTGATCGACCTTTTACCAATAACCTAACACAGAAAGTAGATGGCCATGTTCATGCTGCTATTAATTTCTAAAATATTCACATACCATGCGGTAAGTCAGGGGTGCACATACTATTGGTGAAACCTGTACAGTTGCACAAGGGGCCAAGAGGTTAGGCTGGAGTCACACTGCCGTATGTTCTCTCATGGTACTGACAATCGGCTCAAACTCTATCGGAGTGTCATCTGAGTGTGATCCGATTTTCTCACATGAGAGAATCATATCACAGTTGTGGAGAAGATGGAGAACTTAATTTCTCCATCTTCTCCATTGTCGCTGTGCGTGTACACTGGACTGAGCTCGGATAACATCCAAGTGCAGTTCGATGTTTCACACGCACACATTATATCTATCTATGCGTAGATTATCTCCTGGACCCAGTTGCAAAATTTGGAACAGCGCCACCCATCTACTGTGTGCCATTTATAATAATAGTGGCTTAATATGTGGCAGAGGAGCCTTTGGGCTCTATTAGGCACTAGCCATGCAAGTGCCACCTCTGCACCTCCTCTATGTATGCTTTTGTATCTAATAGCTGTCCATATCAAATTCTGTATGTGTTCCATGGCAAATAGATGGATAATTACACATTTCAATTACAATCGATCTATTTTTAATTGCTTATATGGCACCAACATACTTTGCAGCATTGTACACAGATATACACATAGCGGATAATTTATTATGTGCAATAACTGTATTTCTGCAGATCTGTGATCCACAATATATCACAGATCTTGTTTCTTTTGATGCTATATATAGGCAGCTACGTGTCATTTTATGCAGCTGACTTTAAAAAAAAAGTCCGTAATGGTTTACTGTCAAGCCAGTTATTTCCTAAAGCTCTAAGAAAGGAAGTATTAAAATAGAAAATGCAATTAGCAGATGTTAGACGGAGAATAATGTTTGGCTTTTCTTCTGTTTTAGTGAAGGAAGCCCTTCCCCCAGAGTGGAGCTGCTGCACAACATAGACCCTCTCTACAATGATGACTTCCCATGTAAGTAACACACTTCTTTCATTTCATTCAGATCTTGCTGAACTTCATTAAAGAAGAAGAGAAATTCTGGCTTCTATGAAAAACGTATAGTTATAAGGCTTCGGGGCTGGATGGTGGCAGGAGTAGATGACCAAGCCAAACAGATCTTTCTAGGAGTCACTGTTGTCCGCTCATGTAGTCTTCCTAGTCTTCCTAAATGTTCTGCTGCTGTTCGGCTTTTTGATTCCTTAAACAGTCACTGTCACAAACTTTACATAATTCAATAATACAAGTGAAAATAAGAACTTTTGTAATATATATTATCAGAGAAATATGCTTTTTTGTCCACTTATGAGCCACCTCCCCTCTGCTTCCTGAACTCACCATTCACAAATTAAAAAACACAACTCAAATTTGTTTTGACAGACTTCCAGCACAGTGAGGTATCAGGTTACAGCTCCTATTAAACTCTTTGGAGAGGGGAGGAGGAGTGATGAGCACTTGACACAATGAGAAACCAGGCAGCTTGTGCTGCAACTTTTAGCAAACATGTATCACTTTAGCTCTGGATTTACAGCAACACAGCACAGTGCTGCTGTTTAATATCTTTTATGCTGCTGCTTCTGTCCTATTTGCTACAGGGAAGGAAGAGCAGGAATCCCTTTATCTATGTGTACTCTGTGTATCATAGCAGCTAATGTCTACCCACCAGCACAGAGATAACAGAAAATTGTAAAATGCAGGATGCAAGTCATATAGTGACCAGAAATAGTGTTATTTCTCATGTTCACAGACAAAAGCTTATTTTGGAAAGTCACCTGAAACAACAGGTACACGATAAATAAATAGTATATCACTAGTATGAGAGCAGTAGGTGGAGGAGACCTATACACAGGGTAGATCATTAAATGAATAGGGAGAAGAGAGAACCTGGGAATGAGCGGTGAGCTCTGAACTTGCAGCTTCACAAGCAAGCCTGTCAGAGAAAGCAGATCTTGAAAGTGAAGAAAGCAATTCAGAAATTTAAGCAGCAACATAGCACAACTTCTAAGTTGTATAGATACATACAGTATGTGTTTTATTTATGAACGGGGTCCACACATGCTTTAACAGTGGTTAAAGACAGCTGGTACGCATTGATTCAAAAATGTCTCGGCACCATAAGTAATCCATGATGTAGACTAGACGATCCTTTTTTATTTCATTTTCAACAGTAAAAACTAAGGGCTCGTTCACACCTCCAATTTTCTCGTACGAATGCTATCAGTGTTTTTCACGGATAGCACTCATACCTATTATAGTCTGAGGTTATTCATATGTCCAATTTTTTTTCCTCGCACCGAGTAGTCTGCGGAAAATATCGAAGACTCGTCCGATTCTGATCCGAGCATCCTATCAAAATCAGCAATGCAAGTCTACGGATCCGTGAAAAAATCGGTCCGCACTTGGATGATATCCAAGTGGGGTCTGATTTTTCACGTCATGGACTGTCAGAATGAAGAAGGTGGAGAAACTTTTTTTTTCTCCTTGTAGGAAAAAAATTGACACTGACCACAATTTGATCAAACTCTGATTCAAATAATCGGTCTGTTTTTCTTAAAGGTGGAAAAATCAGACACATGAACTGACCCATATGGCCTATTTAGACAAGCCAATAATCAAGGATGAGTGTTTGTACGAATCCCAACTATCATTTCTTTCCAAACAGCCTGGCAATCACCCAACAAAATGAGCAAAATACTTTAATTTGGTGCAATGATTTTTAAGCTTGCTTACAAATCCTAGTTATTGGCTGTTCACTGTCCTGTGTAAACCGTCGATGTGCTGCCGATAACATGATATTTTTGGGCACAGATCTATCACATTAGCGATCATTCTGTGCGCTTTGAATGTTCGTCAACGTGTAAATTGGCGAATAAACGACTGCCGATCGGCTTCCATATAGCAGATCAGTGGTCGCTTAAGGGGCTGCATGATCCCTTCTAAATGGGCCAACACAGTAAGGGCATGGAAGAAAAAATAAAAGGTATTGTCTACACCAGGGTTTTTCCCAAACTCCAGTCCTCACGGCCACTGATAGATCATGTTTTGAGAATTTCTTTAGCATTGCACAGGTGATTGAATTATTTTAACGGCATCCGAATGTGCCATCATTTCTGTACAATACTAAGGAAATCATGAAAGCATGATCTGTTGGGGGGCTGTGAGGACTCGAGTTTGGGAAACACTGGTCTACATCATGGATTACTGCAGTCTGGTGTGGTGGTATTGTTGAAATGTTTGTTATAGTCGTATGGTGGTGGAGCCCTGAGCCTCGGTTGTAATGCCATTTCCACAGAAGGTGCGGCGGCAGAACACTACATTCTCTTGGTCATCAAACCGCGTACACCTTTCTGTAATCACACACATTTAAGGTCTGGCACATAAGAATTAGTTTTGGCTTCGCTCCTTGAGCCGTGTTCGGCGTATCCATTGGGGAAGCTTCTTGCACGTAGGCTGAGCCTTTTTATAGGCCCCATTTGCTGTGCATGCGGTATACCAATAGTGACTTTTTGCATACACTAGACCGGTGTATATCTGCATATCCTTTTTCCGTTTAGAATGGCATAGTAAACTGTTTCTGCATGAATATGCCTACAGTACAGCTTTGTTTTACAGTAACCACTGTATGTATGTGTATATACAGTGGAGGAAATAATTATTTGATCCCTTGCTGTTTTTGTAAGTTTGCCCACTGACAAAGACATGAACTGTCTATAACTTTAAGGGTAGGTTAATTTTAACATTGAGAGATAGAATATCCAAAAAAAAAAACAAGAAAATCACATTGTATAAAATAGATAAATTTATTTGCATTTTGCAGTGAGAAATAAGTATTTGATCCCTCTGGCAAACAACACTTAATACCTGGTGGCAAAACCCTTGTTGGCAAGCACAGCAGTCAGACGTTGTTTGTAGTTGATGATGAGGGTTGCGCACATGTCAGGAGGAATTTTGGTCCACTCCTCTTTGCAGATAATCTCTAAATCACTCAGATTTTGAGGCTGTTTCTTGGCAACTCGGAGCTTCAACTCCCTCCATAAGTTTTCTATGGGATTAAGGTCTGGAGACTAGCCAGGCCACTCCATGACCTTAATGTGCTTCTTTTTGAGCCACTCCTTTGTTGCCTTGGCTGTATGTTTTGGGTCATTGTCTTGCTGGAAGACCCAGCCATGACCCATTTTTAATGTCCTGGCGGAGGGAAGGAGGTTGTCATTAAGGATTTTATGGTACATGGCTCTATCCATTTTCCCATTGATGCGGTGAAGTAATCCTGTGCCCTTAGCAGAGAAACACCCCCAAAACATAATGCTTCCACCTCCATGCTTGACAGTGGGGATGGTGTTCGTTGGGTCATAGGCAGCATTTCTCTTCCTCCAAACATGGCGAGTTGAGTTAATGCCAAAGAGCTCAATTTTTGTCTCATCTGACCACAGCACCTTCTCCCAATAACTCACAGAATCATCCTGGTGTTCATTGGCAAACTTCAGACAGGTCTGAACATGTGCGTTCTTGAGCTGGGGGACCTTGCAGGCACTGCAGAATTTGAAACCTTTAAGGCGTAATGTGTTGCTAATGGTTTTCTTGGTGACTGTGGTCCCAGCTGCCTTGAGATCATTAACAAGTCCCCCACGTGTAGTTTTAGGCTGATCTCTCACCTTCCTCATGATCAAGGATACCCCACGAGGTGAGATTTTGCATGGTGCCCCAGATCGATGTCCATTGACAGTCATTTTGTATTTCTTCCATTTTTTTTTACTATTGCACCAACAGTTGTCTCCTTCTCACCCAGCGTCTTACTTATGGTTTTGTAGCCCATTCCAGCTTTGTGCAGGTCTATGATCTTGTCCCTGACATCCTTAGAAAGCTCTTTGGTCTTGCCCATGTTGTAGAGGTTAGTGTCTGACCGATTAATTGAGTCTGTGGAGTCTTTTATACAGGTGACTATGTAAGACAGCTGTCTTTAATGCAGGTAACGAGTTGATTAGGAGTGTCTAACTGGTCTGTAGGAGCCAGAACTCATAATGGTTTGTAGGGGATCAAATACTTATTTCTCACTGCAAAATGCAAATAAATGTATTTAATTTATACAATGTGATTTTCTTGATTTTATTTGGATAGTCTATCTCTCAATGTTAAAATTAACCTACCCTTAAAATTATAGACTGTTCATGTCTGTCAGTGGGCAAACTTACAAAAACAACAAGGGATCAAATAATAATTTCCTTCACTGTATGTGTGTGTGTGTATCTAGATATATAGAGATAGATATAATATATATATTATAATGGCATGGGTTGGAGTCGTCCAATGAAAGGCCAAGCAAAATGTATTTAGAGCTGAACACTGCTGCACTTTTTCTATAAAAGGAAAAAATTTACTTTATACCACAAATAAGATTTATTACGAATTTCCAGGATAGGTGATAAATGTATGATCTGTGAATTCTGACAGCTGGGACCCCCAGGAAAGTAGTGAACATGCCATTAATTCACTCTAAGGCAGCAGTGGTAAAGCATGTCCACTACCGCTCCTATAGACCCATAAAAGTGAGTGTTGCACTGGCACTGGTGACGCCCTCTATTCTTCGAATCAGAAAGGACTTTGGGACGCCTGTTTTTGAGATTAGTGGGGATCTCAGTGGTCGCATATCTTAACGTGGTTGTCCACTTTCAGGAAACTCTGTAAAAAATAACAAAGTACTCCCCATCCCTGGGTCCAGTGCCGGCTCCCTGCTGCTGCTCCTGTCTCAGCGATTTGGCTGCAGCGGTGACGTCACGTCAGCATTGTGCATCACTGCTCTAGCTAATCACTGATTGGCTGTGCCGAGGTTGTCGACACTCAGCACTGAAGCTCAGTGATTGGCTGGAGCTGTGATGTGTGCTGTTGACATGATGCCACCTCTACAGCCAGCAGGGAGCTGGCACTGGACCCAGGGAGGGGGGAGTACCTGCTGAGTCTGTTGTTTTTAGGTATTTGCACAGTTTGGGATCAACCCTGTTAAATAAATTATGTTTGCAGCGTATTCCCTTTAGAATTAGATAGAGGCATGGTCTAGGTCTATGTCTAGATTAGAAATCCCCCTCCAAAATCATCAAACCCACTGATGACTAAGTTCATGTGGCGTCTCCTTGTATATTACATTTCTGGCCTCTGGGAGAACTGGAAGGTCATCCACAGTGGCATTTACATCTGTGTCACTGTTATTCATTACACACTTCTGAAATATCCCGAGCATAATGGAAAATGCTGTAATGAAATCACTATTTTTACCAACTGTTGTATAAACTTTGGATATGAGAATCCTGTGGGACAGTCCCATAAGATGACGCCATCGCTCATTGTTCCTAATACACATTATCACATCGGAGGAGTACAAGCCCCAATCAGGATTGATTCTGTGGGAAGGTTGGAGATTGTACTTTGGCAGCTGAGCTTCTCGCTTTGGTGGTGCAGAACAAGGGTGGTCTATCCTGACACCATGAATGCCTCTAAACATTAATTTCTTGATCTCCTAATTACGTGTCAGACAAATCTATATACACAGAGTTAATTCCTTGGTTTCGATTAGAACTGCCAATTTTGTTATTCCCCGTTCAGGGATTTCCTCACAATTAACCTGCCTCCCGCTGAGTCCTGTATGTTAAAAGATGTTGACGTCCAGCCATACACACAATCAAAGCTCTATGCTGGGATCATTCCCAATAGATTGCTTTAGGAAAAATGAATGTTATTGAAAACTTGGACCAGTGAGGAAAAAAATAAATTATTACCCACTCACAGGACCTGTTAATGGGAAAATACCAGTGCCACCAAACACGTGAAGATGTTTCAAGCCTGCTTGTTTTATATCTAAACTGAATTGGTAAATTATGTAGAGAATAAAACCTTACACTAAAAAAGCTTCATTGAGAGCAATCTCTATAATATAGGACAACTCCAGCCTTGTGTCACTCACAGTGTAGGAAAGACAAAGTGCAACATGAAGGGATGAGGGGAAGGGAGCCCAGACACTAGGGAAAGGGGGGGTGGAGACCTCCTAGGCTGATCTGATATCACACGGTCTTCCCTACCGTCCCTATATTGGTTTCTCACAAATCGCCGATCAGGAACTTAAAACCCTGTGTCTCCCTAGAGCTAGGCCCTGGCTAGGGAAGGGGGGATGAGCGCTAGTCAGTCCCTACTAACAACTAAAGACTGCAAGGGGAGACAGACACGGGGGAAGTAACTTAGCTTGAGCCGACTTCAGAGAGATTACACACACGGCCTCTTAGCACCAAAGAGGAAGTAAGCAGACTGCAACAGCTCCAAGCCTTCACAAGGGGTCATGTGAATATCACCAGCACCTCCCTATAGCAAACAGGAAGTATTTAAACACCCAGGCCTGGGTGTCAATTTGCCGGAGCCAGGTAGCCGCTGGGTCCTAGAGTG
Source organism: Phyllobates terribilis (assembly GCF_046119375.1). Classification (NCBI taxonomy): domain Eukaryota; kingdom Metazoa; phylum Chordata; class Amphibia; order Anura; family Dendrobatidae; genus Phyllobates; species Phyllobates terribilis. The sequence goes on along the minus strand of NW_027362761.1, from coordinate 497,624,886 downwards.
AGACAGATCTAAGAAGGTGTCTATAATGGCAAACGAAGATCTCCTGCAACCAAGTAATACCTGGCAGTAAACGTACATTATCCCTTTAGCACCACCACGGGGCAAGGGAAACATTCGCGCCCATTTTCACTGTCCGTTAATTGGAATTATAAGCGTTCCTAGAAACACTAATTTCCCGATTCAGCAATCACTCAAAGAATGAGCAATATGCTTGTTTGTCGGGTGAAATGATATTTAAGCTGAATTAAAAAAAACATCCTTTTTGGCAGCATTTTCTGTGTAAATAGGATATGTGCTGCTGGTAGAATTAAGTTTTATGCCCACAGAAAGATCATATTGATCATTATTCTGTGTGCATGAAAGTGCGGCCTGCCAGTCTTCACAGGCCATTAAAAAACCGGCTTGCATGTAGTCGATCGGCAGTTATTTAACAGCCCAGGTTGCCTAGTGTAAATAGGCTCTCTACTTAGACAGTTCATTGATCTAAATGGGCACTATGTAATATGTGGGCGTGCCACTCTTAAGCTGGATTTATAAATTACCCGATAACTGGGCAAGGTATCCTGCCAACCAAACAAGAAAAGAGCTCGTTCTTCAGGTGAAATGATCTTTTGTCTTGTTTTAAAAAACATTTTTCTCAAAAGCACATCATCCTGTGTGAACAGAACATGTGCTGCCGAGAACAGTGACAGTATGTGCACAGAACGAACTTAGGTATCCATGGTTACGACCACTAACAGCTAACTGTCACTTTATCAGTGGACGTAACCATGGATACCTAAGGTCCTGCAATGCCTGCACATGAGGAAAGAGACATAGCGAATCAAAAATACTATACTACATTTCTAATTGTAGCTATTTGCTAATATTATTATTATTATTACACATACTACATTTTGGGATAGGATCTTGGAGATGGGAATACTCATTTAAACAGGCAATTAAAGCAGCCCTCCAGAGTTGTTTTTTTTTATTGCAGCACTGGAGTGGTGTTTCTAATCTAAGGTCCCTGACCAAAGCCTTATAGTTACCAGCACAGAAAAATAAAACCCACTGGAGTGGTGCTTTAAGGGACCGCAAATTATCAAATAAGCAGCTGATCGGAGGTCATTTAACACAGACCAAGTCGGGTGATCTAAACCTGCCTTTAGTAGCAGCTTCTTAGGACTTGTGTAGACGACCATATAAATCGGGCGAGTGTTGTACGAGTTTTGATGGATCACACCCATGTTGTTTTGTTGGGCAGTGCACATGTCCAGTTTTTCGTCCACTTGGTCAGAGGAAAAAAAAACATAACATGCACGAAGATTCGAGAATCGGATGGCACTCACACATTCATGTCTATAGGTCCGTGAAAAAAAATTGGACTGCACTGTTTTGACATCCAAGTGTGGTCGGATTGTCACATACTGACAATAGTGAAGATGGAGAAACTTTTTTTTTTTTTCTTAACCTCCGAGAAAACCGGATTCCCCTCTGATCTCACTCTGATTTAGCATAATTGGACCTATTTTCTCAGATGAAGAGAAAGCAGTCATGTGTCCCTAGCCTTATAGATAAGAATCGTCTCATCTCCCCTCTATTCACTTCCCTAATAGGATATTTGCCAAAGGTTTAAAACCAAGTAGCTACCTTAATGGGCTCCTGTTTATCAAAGATCACTGATTCAGAGAGTTGTATACTTTTACATTTCAAAATCTAACAATATTCAGTTGTGTGGGACAGGACATTCTTTGGACAGGGGTGGAACCACAACTGTGGTTTTCTAATCTTGTACATCTTCGTTAATTTTTCATTTTTTACACTATCAGGACTCTGTCTCTAATTATGCACTATATTTCCCACCATTGTATGTTGTTTTGTTCATTTTCCTTTGTTTTTATGATGTGTTGCTTCCTATTTGCCTTTACATAATTTCTGGGGGGAAAAAGATGAAGCTGAACTTTTAAGTAATATTTGGAGATTTATGGCTGACATTTCAAAGAGCAGAAAAAAAGAGGCCCACACACATGCAGGACATCTATTCTCTTAAATCTTGCAGATGTTTTAATCTCTTTTCTTCCTCTTCAACAGTTAGTAAGACAAATAGTATTCCGGCTGGACATTACAATCTTCCATTCATTCATAAATATTTGTAGAATTGCCAAGTTAGTTTTTATTTCTCATTTTTTTAATCACAGAAAACATATCCTAAAAATGGCCAATGGAAAACTCTTGAAGTTTGGTTGCCTGGCGATTTTAAACTTTGGTAGATAAAAATACAAGATAAATTTATCAATCTTTAGTATCTTGAAACAGACCCTGCCCCTCTCTCTATATGATTACTCCTATGTGCAAATTGTCTTTTCAGAGAGGAAGAGGACCAGAACTCTAGTGCCACCTATAGGAAGTAGCAATCCTAAAAGTCAATAGTGACCCTTTAACGAGCCTTATCTCAAGACTTAGGATATAAGCCAGAACCAGAAACTAAATTTGCAGACACTGTGTTTCGGGGTACTGCCCATCGTCAGTGCAAAGTGTGAGTATTGGTTTGGCTGGGTAAGAGGCTTCAGACCGGTATCTAAGGGGTAACATTTTTCCTTGCGGAGAGCGACATGTTAAGCATGTCAAGGTGAGGAGACTTTTAAATCCAAAATGCTCCTTTGGGAAATATGCATATACTAGATGGTGGCCCGATTCTAACGCATCTGGTATTCTAGAATATGTATGCGGCTGACCGGACGCAATCAGCAGAACGTTGTTTAAATTTGGCGCCAAAATCGCTGATTGGTCGCGGCCGGCAACCGCGACTAATCAGCAAAACGGTGTTTAAATTTGGCGGCAATATCGGTGATTGGTCACGGGTGGCGGCCGCGACCAATCAGCGAACTGTGTTAGTGAGGACCGGAGAGCTTGTTTAAATTTGGCGATAAAATCGACCAATCAGCAGAGCGTTGTTTAAATTTGGCGGCAATCTCGCTGATTGGTCTCGGCCGGCCGGCGGCCAGGACCAGTGAGCAGATCGGTGTTTAAATTTGGCGCCAAAATTGCTGATTGGTAGCGGTCGCCGGGGGCCGCGACCAGTCAGCAGAGTGTTGTTTAAGTTTGGCTCCAATCAGCAGAGCGGCGTTTAAATTTGCCGCCCATCTCGCTGATTGGTCGCGGTTGGCCGGCCACCGCTACCAATCAGCAGAGCGGCGTTTAAATTTGCCGCCCATCTCGCTGATTGGTCGCGGCCGGCCACCGCGACCAATCAGCGTCGTATTAGTGTGGGCGCGGGAGTGGCGCTGCTTGTGCGGCTCCGTATTAGCGAGGACCGGGGAGCGGCGCTGCCTGTGCGGCTCCTTCTGCTGCGAGAAGCTGGAAGATGAGCGGCTGCTCGCAGCAGAAGCATCCCGACTGGCGGCGCCGCTCCCCGGTCCTCCGTTCACACTTGCTGTCGGGAGATCAGCGGGCCAAGCCGCTGATCTTCCGACGTTAGCCGCATGGAGGTCAGCGGCGCCGGTCGGGGTAGTTGTGCTGCTAGCGCCGCTCATCTCCCCGCTGCATCGCCGCTGACCTCTGTCCGCCAGATGAGCCGCTAACGGCCGCCATCTTTTTTCAGAAATCCCGCAGCGCTGATTGGCCGCTGCCGGACCAATGAGCGATGCGGGATTTCCAGGACAGACAGAAAGACAGACAGACAGACGGGATAAGACGATTATATGTATAGATTTGTCTCTGAAGAGACAATATGCATATTTCCCAGAGGAGCATTGCGGATTTAAGTCTCCTCACAATGACATGCTTAACATGTTGCTCTCCACAAGGAGAAATGTTACCCCTTAGACCCTTAGATACTCCTATGTGATCACATCACTGAGCAGTGATAGATATCGTCATTTCCACATCAGTCACTAATTGTACTGCTATCAGTGGCGTGACTAGAGTTTGATGAGCCCCGATGCAAAATTTGGACCTGGGCCCCACTTGCTTGTTGGTCAGATGAATGGGCCCTTGTAGTGTTCTAGATCCTATAAAAGCATACATGTTCATCAACAATGTAATGATGCCCCCGTCCTGACCCCTTCTGTAATATTATTCTCTGTCCTGGTCCCTTTCTGAAATGATGTTCTGCATCCTGGTCCCTTTCTGTAATAATGTCCCTACATGTTGGTCGGTCAGATGCATGGGCCTTTGTAGCCTTTTAGATCCTGTAAAAACATGTATGTTCACCTGTCACAGGTGTATCAGTTGCCCTGCAGTTGGTTGCAGGAGATCTCTACGTTTGGCATTACAGACATCTTAGATGAGAGGCTGTCTTTAGGACCTAGCGGCTACCTCCCTCTGGTAATTAGCTCCCTGGCCTGGGTGTATATATACCTGGTGTGTCTGAGAGGGAGGTGCCAGCTATATTAATTTCTACTTGTGAAGGTTTAGCAAGAGTAGTACTTCATTCTCTCTGGAGCTTGAGGCCGAGTTCGCATTTGTCTGGAGTCGTCTAAAGCTAAGCATTCTCACCCTGTTTGTCTACCCTTGTTGTCTATAGAGTTTAGTGGAGATCGACTAGTGCTCATTTCCTCCCATCCCTAGCCTTGGCCTATACGCCAGGGAAAAACAGGGTGAGGCAAGCATGCGGCAATTGCTGAGGAGGCAATATAGGGACAGTAGTTGAGACATGGTGACACTAGACCAGACTAGGAGGTCTCCACTTCCCCCTTTCCCTAGAGTCTGAACTCCCTTTCCCTCTTCCCTCTGTGTTGCACTAAGTCTTTCCCACACCTGGCGTGACATCACCTTCCATGTAACGATGTCCCCATCTTCACTTGCTCACTAAATTCAAACCAGGAACTAACACACAGGTCCCTATTATTCCTCCCAGCTATGGGCCAGCTCTACAGTTAACCCTGTCACCCCTGACTATCAGGAACTGCAGCCTGCAGGAGAATAAAAACATACAATGTATTTTGTACACATTAAAACAAAAGGGGTCTTCTGAGGGGTTCTTAGCCATCTTCTCCATATTTACAGGTCCACTTCAGATTGGACTATCAGGAACTGCAGCCTGCAGGAGAATAAAAACATACAATGTATTTTGTACACATTAAAACAAAAGGGGTCTTCTGAGGGGTTCTTAGCCATCTTCTCCATATTTACAGGTCCACTTCAGATTGGACAAAACAGTGTCACCTATGTCTTAGATGAAACAGCTCCTTGAAACTCTGATGTTGAACTTGGCAATTGTGAAGGAGTTCATCATATCGGAATAGTTGAACTTTTAGGATAAGTTTCCATGTGGCATTTCTGCGGCTGACCTCTTGCAGCAGAAATGCCATAGTGATAGTCACAGCGTTATTTACCGCTACGGATATTGTCCACAACATGGTACAGTACAACAGCACATTTTACCCTTTGCATTGCACATCCGCTGGATGAATTGCCATGCTGCGGATTTATAATTGGGCGAATAAGACAACATACTGAGAACCAGAAGTAGTTCCATTACTAGAAGTCTGAATCTACAGATATTTCACATCCTACAAGGTTTATGTCCAATATTAAACTCTTTCCTTGTAGCAAAGAGGAGTTTGTCAGTGAAGAAAGTGATGTTAAATGGCACATTTAAAGGGAAAAATGTAACCACTATGTAATGCCGTCATCAGCTCGAATTCTTGCGTCTGCTCTGTTGTATTGTACTCTTGCTGCTTGTGCAGTGAGGAGAGGTGTACCGTGTACTGATTACCGGCTACAATTGTGTACTGCGTATCTGTAAGGAACTGGTGCATGTGCAGTACACAGATGAAGCTGTCAGACTGTACACCACATTTCACTGTGTAGGACCTGGGTGTATGGCACAACAGAGCATGTGCAAAACTGATCGTGTGATTTCTAAACTCTTCTGTATTGAGGTTTCTCCTAGAATAAAACAAATGAAGATGGAAAAGAGGTTTCTGTGACCGGGCACTTGATAGGACATTAACCACTTGTTCCCTTATATTTTTTTCCATAAAACCCAAGAAATTAGTACTTTAAATAATTTTTAGACAATTTACAGGGAATTCCTTGGATGTAATGGTGGTTCTAGGTTGCCAATACAAGCATAATACTTTTATGATAATAAAAGCAGTCTACAATGGCACACATTAGTGGCAGTCCACTAACAGGTGTTGCAAATTCGCCCAGGGTAATCTCACTGTTGCCAGATGATATTAAGCTCACTTCGGGACAATAAAGAATAAATCCCCAGGCAGCACTCTACTTTGCTGTGCTTCCATCTCAGACACAGGCCCTCAACCTGGTCACAGCTATCAACTATATTAGCTGATACCACAACAACAGGACTACTCAAGCATGAACGTGACCTTCTATTTATTTAGTCCCCTGTTCATATGTGGGACTCGCAGCTCTTGCTACTTTTGTGCTCCCAAAGCTGACTGAGTGATAGAAAGCCTCCAAATCCACCATGACTCTCGTGCCAAATTCAGCCCACTACTTTGTTTTCTAGGGAATTTTCTAATTACTCAATGACTCATTCTGCCCCTGATGTAATATATGGTCTCTACACATTGTTTGCAGCACGGTGGCTCAGTGGTTAGCACTGTACGGTGGCTCAGTGGTTAGCACTGCAGCCTTGCAGCGCTGGGGTCCTGGGTTCAAATCCCACCAAGGACATCTGCAAGAAGTTTGTATGTTCTCCCCGTGTTTGTGTGGGTTTCCTCCGGGTTCTCCCGTTTCTTTCCACACTGTAAAGACATACTGATAGGGAATTTGGATTCTGAGTCCCAATGGGGACAGTGCCGATGATATCTGTAAAACGCTGTGGAATATGATGGCGCCATAAAAGCATAAATAAAAATTGTGAGAAATGTAAGAACAAGTGCGTGAAAAGACAAACTTTAAATAAACGAAAAAAAACTTGAAATTCTAACAGTTCCTGGCAGAAGAATTTAACCTTAATATTTTCTTGTTTTTTTTGTGGTTTTTTTTTTTATCTCGGTAATGTTTTGAACATTTGCCCAGTAAGTCATTTGGCCTTGGACAAAACCTAATAAAGTCTGGAAATCACCTGCTTGGAAAAAAAAGCCTTCCCTACTGAATGAGAACTCTCCATTGGCAGACTGTGCGATTTTTGACTTACAAAACCCACTTTTAAATTCATTGTAACCCATATGGGAAGCATTAGGAAGGAAATGGTCTTTTTTTTTTTTTTCTTCTCTCCACTCCTCTGCATTTCTGGAACTTGGATCAGTGCCACAAGACTGGAACCTCCAGGAACTAAACCCCCACAATGATGGATCTTAGGTCGTTGAGCGTGTTTTATGATACAACAAAATCTTATGTGGAGGTGAAAACCTCGGACTTCAAAGGGATCCAGGGAACAACTTGTTTATTTTGGCAAAGAATTGTGATTAATTGTGTTTAATCGGCTCGGGGAATAAAACAAATGAAGATGGAAAAGAGGGTTCTGTGACCGGGCACTGGAAGTGTTGCTTCATATAGGACATTAGCCACTTGTTCCCTTATATTTTTTTTTCCGTAAAAGCCAAGAAATTAGTACTTAAATGATTTTTAGACAATTTGCTAATTTCTCTATTTCTTTAACCCCTTGATGACCCCAGCTAATGTGTCACTATTAAATGTCCAGTCTAACACCCCCACAGCGACTACAGCTCCCATTATATTTCGTGAAAGCAAGGAGTGGTCAATATTTATGGCTGTGTGGTCAGACGAGTGTTTAGATCAGGCAGCCAGCGTAATTAAGGGAGAAGCCCAGTAGGATAATATCCAGCCGAATTCTTTTATTAAAAGCAGATCTTGCAGTAAGGAAATATTGACGTCACCGCTGTATGTGCCAGACCCTGAAATGTGTTACAGATCAATGAGGAATACCTTTTTCCGTTCACGCAAATAATAAACTACTGCTGGTCTATATCTGTAATATTACAGTTGGCCATTAGCGAGCTGCACATGGGTTTATAATATGTGACACTGTTAGAAAATTGATATACATGTTAAAACCTGATACGAGATGTGTAATTATATGTATGATGTACAGCATGGAAAATGCTTGCATTTAATCTTGGGTCTCCTAAACACTGGCTCCAATCTACTGTGGTTAAAAGAATGGTCTTCTGTAGAAATATGCCATGGCCCCGATTGCGTTGGAGTAGGATACGCCAAATTCATTAAGGAGCTGCACTGCTTAATGAATTTGGGGTATATTTCAGCTAAAAGTAATGTACTAGTCAGAAGCAGCTTCAAAATGTAAGATAAACAATCCAAAAGTGCAATAGGGTCTTATCCAAGTAATAAAGGGGAAACAAAAGGGTAGGGGGTGCTCACCTTAAGGCTTGTGCTGAAGTGGGAGTCGGAGTGACTCCGAAGCGCGTTATTATTATTATTATTTATTGTTATAGCGCCATTTATTCCATGGCGCTTTACATGTGATAGAGATATACAGTACAGACCAAAAGTTTGGACACACCTTTTCATTTAAAGATTTTTCTGTATTTTCATGACTTTGAAAATTGTACATTCACACTGAAGGCATCAAAACTATGAATTAACACATGTGGAATTATATACTTAACAAAAAAGTGTGAAACAACTGAAAATATGTCTTATATTCTAGGTTCTTCAAAGTAGCCACCTTTTGCTTTGATGACTGCTTTGCACACTCTTGGCATTCTCTTGATGAGCTTCAAGAGGTAGTCACCGGAAATGGTTTTCACTTCACAGGTGTGCCCTGTCAGGTTTAATAAGTGGGATTTCTTGCCTTATAAATGTGGCTTGTCATTTAATCAGCAGCGCAGGATACTTCTATCTCTCTTGGTACATTTGTATAAGTTTCAAAAAGTAGGCCAATCTGGCCAGAAATGGTATATAAACATCAAAAGCCGCAATATATTTGTGCAGCTATGAGTTGCACAAAAATTTTGAATCCTCTCAAACCGTTTTACACTCTAATTCTGGCAAAACTGTTTAATAAATCGGGGGTTAATATGTAAAGACATCTTACGCTTTAGAGATAAGTCAGGATCAGGATTTTTTTTTTTTAAAATCTAACACCTACCTGCAAATTTCGACAGGACCAGCCTACCATGTCACCTGTATAGGAGCCCCCTGACTCTCCACTGACAGACGAACTCAGAGGGGAAAGGATCAGAGTTTTGTTTTTTGTTTTTTAAGTATAACACCTGATTTTTTTGTTCTCCTTGGAGATAACCCACAGTCAGTGGTGTCTGGTAGAGGCTTATTCCCCTCTCCACATGCTGAATACATGCACACTCCGTCCAGATCAGCATTAATGTGGAAAGGGGAGCCAGCAGGAACAGCTGCTGGTTGAAGTATTTTGTGGCACACAAGCTGTATTGGCACTTTTAGAGCATGCGATTGTACGCTTGCAAGCAGCGCCCGCACTCCTCTTGGTATGCATTGAACTATGTATTATGCTGTGTGCCCACGATGAGCTTTTAGTGACTTTTTGACACTGTGTATTTTTGCTTCAGCAAAAACGCAGCATGTTACAGTTCCAGCTAAGTAGATGGGATTTATAGAAATCTCCTGCCCTCTGTTCTTGTATTTTACTCGGCATAAACTGACCTGCGGTGCGTGTTTCATATCAGCAACATGTCAATTTCTCTTGCCGGTACGCTGAGTTTTCTGTGCGGATTTTTCCTATAGACTTCTATTAGATGTGGAAAATCCGAAGGTAGAAAACATACACACGCATTTTTAGCGCATTACTTGCCATTCTTTACGCTAATGTTAGTTCTATAGAAATAAACTATTATTATTATATGAGAGGGGTCCCCTGCTTGTTTCATCTATATAGTAAGTAGGGGGTACAAGCCATCTCTACAAGAATGGTCCATTTTTAATAGTGGACGTGTTTGGCTTTATTAAATGGATGACTTGTTGGCATCTTCCCAGCTGATCGGTACAGGCGTTCAAACTCCTAGTGATCAGCACATCGTTGGGAGACTTTAGACCTTTTGGTTCCTATTTGGGCATGTGGATGTAACGCGGAGTGCTTGTCTCCTTGGGACCAATCTTTATAAGCAAGTTGAACTGAATATTAGTTATATTAGTTTCATGTTAAATAATGACTTGGTCATGGGAGTGGAGCATATATGGCTGCTTTCCCCATCTGATTTTTATGGGCTCCATGAACTGTAAAATGATTCTTAAATGAATCTGTCAGCAGGTTTTTGCCATGTAATCTGAAGACAGCATGAGGTAGGGGTCAAAACACAGATTTCAGCAATGCCTTTCCTACCAAGTTCTGTGGTTTTGTTTGCTTTCAATGATTGTTTTAGCACCAGGAGCTTACCAATGCTGGGACATAGCAGCACGTGCATGCTAGTCCGATTCCGCCCCCCTCCTGTGATAAGCAGCTCACTATCTATGGACATTGTATATACAGAGCCTGGTGTGGGCGGGGCTTGCTTCCTCAGCTCTGCTGTATTGCTAAATCTAAAACCTCTGTGTCAGAACGGCAGAGCCAGTAGAGTAAGTGATATGTCATTGGATTCAGCTTCTCTTTGCCTACATCAGGCTGCTCTCAGATAAGGTAGCAAAAACCTGCCTTTAAGAGTCCTGTTACATTATCTTCTTTAATGAATTGGCCACTATGTTTTTTTTAAGGTGTTTATGCCAGAGTTTTGGCGGAAAAAAAAAGCATCTTTAAAAAGCTGCAAATTTTTTTGCGCAGCTCAGAGATTGCACAAAAATATTGCGACTTGTGGAATTTTCATACCAGCTATGCCATTACGGGAGGCGCAGGACGGGATGTAGCTAAGCTCCCCCATCAAATTCATGAAACGTTGCATCACTTTTGTGGCATAACTTAGACTAGAAATATACTCCAGTCTTCCAGAGGAGCACGTGCGCCTCTTAATGAATGGGAATGCTGGAGTAAGATGCCGCTAATTCATTAAGACCGTTGTGCACAATGCCTGCCTTAATGAATCGGGGCCATAGTTTTTCCCTCTGTCACATTTTGTGAACGGCAATCTTTTTGTCATAGGTTGTATAATATAGTTAAGTTGTATTTTTTAATATAAATTTGTCTTGGTGTGCATCACTCGAGATGATCTATATTGCTTACCCTGCAATACCAAACAGTTGCTTTCTCTTGGGTGAAGATGGATGAATGTGGACAATGTTTGATTTGTGTGTATATTCTAATGTTATAAGAAGCATCTGGAAGAGAACTATGCAGAGATGTAATGTGGCAGAGATGTACGATTGTGCGAATACCACAAGGGATGCATAGAAGACCTTTAATGTGGTTAAGCTGAAAAAACGTAACATTTACATCAAAGTTAGAAAGGGCAAGTAGTCTGCTACATTAATCTTCTATCCGAGGGCAATTCATTATCGTGTTCTCAGGTGAGTGTTTGAACTTGGTTATTCTGAAAGTCACATTTTATGCTGCACAGAAAAATTATTTCCTCCCATTAAAGAACTATTGTCATCATCATATTAATAACCTTTAATATCAATAGTCATTTGGACTTATGGCAGCTCCAATGTATTATTACTGTTAATAACTTTTGTCTCTTGATCGCTCTCAGTTCTTAACGTGTATTAAAAATGGTTCTCCGACTGCTACAGACATTCTTCTTTTTTTTTTTTTTTTCGTTTGAAGCCCCTCCCCCAAAGTAATCTATGGAGGAAACTCAGAGCAAGTGTTTCCATTTTTTTGTGGCGCCCCCACAGGAGAACTGGAGAATTGCATAGTACCCATTTAAATCAAATAGGCCTTTGATCTTTGGTGCAGTTAATTGATGGAGGTCTCAAATACTCCCAAATTCAAAATGCTAATTTGACAAGAACTTTTTTTAACCCGGCAGCCCCTTTAAAGAAAGATTTGAAGTGTTTTAGCTGACGATATTTTTAACTTTGTTTAGCAGAGTCTAAGACCTTGATTTTCAGCCTCTAATCTTTCTACAAGGATAAGGACTTCGATGGAAGGGCACCCAGGTTGCATCTGGAAGTAGTTACTGATTGGTGAAGGCTTCATTCACATGTCAGTGTTTTCACGTCCAAGAAAAACGGACCCAGTTTTATCAGTGATTTTTCATCTGAGCTTCATCAGTTTGGTCCGTGTGTCATCCGTTTTTCTAGTACATGAAAAAAATTTAATTTTCCCACTTCTCCTATCTAATAGTCCATAAAATCGTACCAATGGTACCCGAGTGCTGTCCAATTGTTTTCACAGACCCATAGACTTGCATTGCTAATTTTGAACCAACACTTGGATCAGAATTGGACATGTTTCTGCAATTTTGCACAGACCGCTTGATCCGAGGAGAAAAACGTATGTGTGAACAGACCCATAGAATATCAGAGGTACGAGTGCTATCCGTGAAAAACATGAATAGCATTCGTACAAGAAAAACTGACGTATGAATGAGGCCTAAGGTAAACACTAGAGAATCTTAGAACAAAGACATGCTTGACCAAGGCTGAGTACAGTGGATTGAGAAATACTTGTTTGCATTCTGCCTTACTTTTTCCTTTTGCTTATTGGACTTTAATAATGGTTGGTCATTGGGACCAAGACCGCCAAGAAGGAACAAACCTTGATGAAAAATTGACAGAATCCAAGAGAGTCAGGCAGAGTAGACAAGGAAATGAAGGGTCAAACCAGTGTGGGCATCTAGGAGGAAATCCAGAAGAGAACTAAAGGAATAACCGGTCAGAATGGTTCAGAATATTGCACTGAGTAGCATCAAAGTAATTTCCATAGCTGGCACAATAAGAAAAAAATCTTGGAAAGTGTACTTCTGTTTGGCTGCCAAGCCTGTCCTGTCATCCGCTGACGAGTCCTCCTCAATAGCTGGTCAGCCAGACATTCTCAGTTAGCTAGAAAAACTGCCCCCGAACATGACAGTGCAGCTGCCCCCTCTTGGAGGAAAAGAATGGGGGAAACTGGCAATGAATGGTGATGCAGGAGGATAGTGAGGTAGGTTTGTTACGTATTGATGAGTCAATCAGTATTTTCTAGAACCTTTAAGTTCATTGGAACCTAATTAAGGGTCACCCAAGAGAGTATCCTCAGGTGCTGTCACTTTTAGGCTAGGGTCACACAACCGTATTTATTCTCATCCAAGAAAATCTGTCTGATTATGAAAATCACACTCTGTTCAGACTTGGATGTCACCTGAGTGAGGTTGGATTTTTTTTTTCCTCCATGGACTCGTTGATTTGTATGGCCGACTGTGATCCAATTTATGGATGCAAATCATGCATGCTATGACTTTTGAGATAATTGGACATGTGCACAGCCCTATAGAATACATTGGTCCAAGTGCAATCTAGTGTTTTGTCAGTTCACACTTGCATCGAAAATACAGTCATCTGTACAAGCCCTTACAGCAGGGGTGGGGGACTTTTTTTATGTCAAGGGCCATTTAGATATTTATACCATCCTTCGGGGGCCGTACAAGTCACATGCTAATGACGCGCCCCCTGGGCCAGTGTTGTTTGGGGGATACCCGGAGCCGGATCAGATGGGGGTTGTAGTCTCCGAGTGGCGGTGACCCGGTCCGTGCCCAGGGTGTCAAACTCAGTGTGTGGCAGTCCTACAGATGTTGCTGGATGTTCTTTAGTGTCGACTACGCCACCCGTTGATTTGCGGTCAATACGGCCGCCGCTGCAGCAGGGTCCGCTGAGGCTGGTGGTGTTTGTGCAGCTCTGATAGTATAACCCCCAACGGGAGGGTATAGCCTCAGGGGGTCAGGTGTAGAGGATGGTGGTTGTGGAGGTGCAGTGAGGATGGTAATGAGACTCAGAGTCGGGCTGTGCAGTTCAGGGTTTTTACTTACTGCAGTTGTGCTGGTCACTCCGGCCTTGAGTGACCGCCCGAGCCGTGCTGCGTCCACCAGGTCCTGGACTCGGCCAACTCCCAAGTAATTCTGGAGCGTGATCCTGAGCTCCCTTTCTGACTTGTCCTTCTCTCTGGCCTTCCCCACCAGGGATCCACCTATGTCCGGCTCCCTCGGGCCTCTTGTTGGTAAACCCTTGTCTCTGGGTTCCCTGACCCTATTCTTGGTTTGCCTTCCGGGTGGATTTAGTGGGTGGTCGTGGCAGATCCTGCCCACGACCTCCGGTCTCTGGCTAAGGATTAGGGCCCTCCACCAGCTTGGGATCCGGTACCCTGTGCCAACTCTTCACCCTCTGATCTAATCTTGGGTTCTTGGAGTTCTCTCTTCTCCCCCTCTGGGTCCTTCTTTCTCCTCTCTCTCTCTGGGCCTTGGAGCTGCTCTTCTCCTCTGCTCTCTCTTCCTCTGACTCACTCTACAAAAGGCTGACAGACTGACCCTGATCTAAGATGGTTCCCACCTTATATACTCCCTCTATGTGTGAGCTCAGGTGACCAGCACCCAATGAGCTCCTAGCATTACCCAGACTGCTCCCCCTATCTGCCCCTACACTACTGGGATGTTCCACCCCCCTCCCACTCCAGCCAGGGACAGACACTGTCGTACCTGCACATTTCTCTAGTGGGAGTACCATCGATCTGTCCCCCGGAAATGGGATGTATGTAGTGCATGCAGCCTACTGAGCTCAGTTCCACACTCCATCCTTACCCGGGAGTGGAATACCACACCTCTGGTTTGAGGTGCAATACCCCTGTAGCAGCCGAATCCTCAGGGTGCTACATTCCCCCCTGGTAAATCACAGCACGTCCCCGGGCTGTTAAAGATAAAAACATCCAAAACATACAATTATTTTTCATAAACATCAACATATAAACATATAAAACATCATATATATATCAGCAATAAAACGTTTTCATAAATAACATTCTTGTAAATATTCCTGTCTCTGGTTCCTCCGGTCATGGTGCAACCTGTGACCGGGTAAAGTGCGACAGTCTCTTTTAGAAACACGGTTTCCTATAAAACCAGTAGGGGGCGCCTTAAAAAGCGCAACTATATACAAAGGGGATATGGCCGCTCTCAGTCCTCGGCCAGGGATTAGGAACTAGGGACACACGGGTATCAGTTCACACTTTGTCCCAACGGGCAGTTCTTGGTACCCCGACGGGCAACTTTATACAGTCTCTCTCTACCGTACTTTAACGACGGCGTCCTCTTGCTCCTTCTCTGGATTTAGATTCTTCAGACCCGTCCGGGTCCTCTTGCTCCTCCTCACACCGCAGCTCCTCCTCCGTCAGGCGATGCACATGGAGGGCGTAGGGTCCTTTGGCACACTTGTGCCGGGTGAACGTGACCTCGTCCCCTACATAAAGGTCACGACCTCTGTGTCCCTCCGGCAGATGGCTCTCTACGTCTCTGCGGGTTACAAAGACGTCGCCGGGGGTATGATGGTCTCTAATGAAGCCCCACCCATGCTGCATGTTGAATTTTATCACAGTCCCGGTGGAAGGGGGACCATGAGCTGCACGGGGATCTCTCCTGGTTCGGCTCTTCTGCTCCGCGCTCCTTATCTGTGCTTGCTGTTCCCGGACCTGCCTCTCTCTCCGCTCCCTCTCGAAGACCTCGAGCTGCTGCCGGCAGCACTCTGCACGCTCCGCTGCGGCCGCCCGAGTCTCCTGAGTGAACCCCATGAGGTCTTCTCCAGTGGGGTCCCACTCAAACTGTGCCTCCTCTAGCGGGGGCGAGGTCCTCTTTACGGGCTTCGGAGCCGGAATCAGGGGCTCGCACATGGGCCTTGCCTTTTGGAGTTCCAGCTGAATATACTCCTGGGGCCATACAAAGGGCTGCCCATCCGGGCACGTATGCTGGGCAAATAGATTTTCACCCAGGTGCGGCACTCTAGATGTTGAGGGCGCGTTGATGGTAGCGGCGCCCGGGTTAACCAGGCCTTGCGACCAGGCCTGGGGCACCTTAAAGGCAAAGGGCACCGTAAGAACGGCGGCGCCCTGGGTTACTCGGCCCTGCGACCAGGCCGGTGGCTCCGCGGAGGTAGGGGGCGCTGTTGGAATTGCGGCGCCCGGGGGTACTAGGCCCTGCGACCAGACCGATGGTGTTTCCTGCTTGGCCACGCCCGAGGTCGAGGCGTGTGACGTCACAGGGGTCGCGGCCGCGGTTTCCGGTTGAGGCCTAGTCGGCGGCGGTGACGATGCAGCGACGGGCACGGCAGGGGGAACTTCGGGCTCTGCGACGGGGAGCTGGGGCAGGTACGCGGTTTCCCGGCTCGGGGTATAGACGTCCCCTTTACCTGCCTCCGTCCGTTCAGCTCCCTTCTCAGCGCCCTCTCCGGCCTTGAGTCCTCCTGCACCATCCTCAGAGGCGGTCTGTCTCCTCGTCTTGGGTGGCGTGCTCCGCTGACGGGTTTCGGTCTGCTGGGCCATCTCTCGGCTCCACTCCGCCAACGTCTCCCGCTGCACCCGGGCCATCCTCCGTGCGAGGCCCTCCAGCGCGGTTTGTGCACACTCCCGGTCTCGGGGGAGCTGTGCTAGGATCTCCACTAAGCCTAGTGGGGTCGTTGCTTGCAGCAGGCTCCTGACCACTGGGTCGGTGCTGCCTGACTCTCCCTCCATCTCCGGGTAGGCTTTCTCTGGACTCCTCTCCAGACTTCTTGTCTCCGGGTGCGCTCTCTCCAGACTACTCCAGGCGACACCCATCTTTGCTCTCTTGTTCTGTCTCCGCCCACATTGAGGGTGGTCCCGGGGCAACTTCAGTTCCAGGGGCAGTTCTCTCACGCTGATGGACACTTCCAGCATCACAGTCTCTGTTGGTGGGCGCGGTTTCCGCTTTTGGCGCCATTCTTCGACCTGGCCCACGATGGGAGGTGGCCTCTTGCCACCCTCTGGCACGCCCATAATGGCGTCCGCTCTTCCAAGGCGGGAAATCTTTGGAAATGGCGGGAATCGTCTCCCAGTGGCGGGAAACTCCATGGATGGCGGGAAAAAGCTGCAAATGGCGGACAACCGGCGGGAAACGACCTGTGATGGGGTCCGTTGGCGGGGAACCGGCGGGAGACTTCTTTTTAAGGTAACGGTGAACTTTTCTTCAGGCACGCAGTACCCGGTTGTTGCGGGCACGTTATCCTGCCGACTACGCCAAAGTTGACGCGCCCCCTGGGCCAGTGTTTGGGGGATACCCGGAGCCGGATCAGATGGGGGTTGTAGTCTCCGAGTGGCGGTGACCCGGTCCGTGCCCAGGGTGTCAAACTCTGTGTGTGGCAGTCCTACAGATGTTGCTGGATGTTCTTTAGTGTCGACTACGCCACCCGTTGATTTGCGGTCAATACGGCCGCCGCTGCAGCAGGGTCCGCTGAGGCTGGTGGTGTTTGTGCAGCTCTGATAGTATAACCCCCAACGGGAGGGGTATAGCCTCAGGGGGTCAGGTGTAGAGGATGGTGGTTGTGGAGGTGCAGTGAGGATGATAATGAGACTCAGAGTCGGGCTGTGCAGTTCAGGGTTTTTACTTACTGCAGTTGTGCTGGTCACTCCGGCCTTGAGTGACCGCCCGAGCCGTGCTGCGTCCACCAGGTCCTGGACTCGGCCAACTCCCAAGTAATTCTGGAGCGTGATCCTGAGCTCCCTTTCTGACTTGTCCTTCTCTCTGGCCTTCCCCACCAGGGATCCACCTATGTCCGGCTCCCTCGGGCCTCTTGTTGGTAAACCCTTGTCTCTGGGTTCCCTGACCCTATTCTTGGTTTGCCTTCCGGGTGGATTTAGTGGGTGGTCGTGGCAGATCCTGCCCACGACCTCCGGTCTCTGGCTAAGGATTAGGGCCCTCCACCAGCTTGGGATCCGGTACCCTGTGCCAACTCTTCACCCTCTGATCTAATCTTGGGTTCTTGGAGTTCTCTCTTCTCCCCCTCTGGGTCCTTCTTTCTCCTCTCTCTCTCTGGGCCTTGGAGCTGCTCTTCTCCTCTGCTCTCTCTTCCTCTGACTCACTCTACAAAAGGCTGACAGACTGACCCTGATCTAAGATGGTTCCCACC
This sequence comes from Phyllobates terribilis, assembly GCF_046119375.1. Taxonomy (NCBI): domain Eukaryota; kingdom Metazoa; phylum Chordata; class Amphibia; order Anura; family Dendrobatidae; genus Phyllobates; species Phyllobates terribilis. Next base: position 497,606,997 of record NW_027362761.1, on the reverse strand, counting down.
TTATATACTCCCTCTATGTGTGAGCTCAGGTGACCAGCACCCAATGAGCTCCTAGCATTACCCAGACTGCTCCCCCTATCTGCCCCTACACTACTGGGATGTTCCACCCCCCTCCCACTCCAGCCAGGGACAGACACTGTCGTACCTGCACATTTCTCTAGTGGGAGTACCATCGATCTGTCCCCCGGAAATGGGATGTATGTAGTGCATGCAGCCTACTGAGCTCAGTTCCACACTCCATCCTTACCCGGGAGTGGAATACCACACCTCTGGTTTGAGGTGCAATACCCCTGTAGCAGCCGAATCCTCAGGGTGCTACATTAACTGCCCACATAGTATGTGCTGAGGCTGGCACTGGTGTCAGGACGTAATCTTTAATTCCACGCACCTCAGCTGTAAGTGAACATCTCGTATGCATGCTCACAGAGCAAGAAGAAATTAAAGGGCTGGCTGCCATCAAAATTCAGCTGCTGGCCCAAGCACTGCGGTACCTGGGAATCTTCCCGTGGGCTGGATAAAAGGTCACCTATGTCACGGGCATACAGCAACTGAGAGGGGCCAGAAGACTTCGGTGTCTGGTTTCACGAACTCCTGCACTGGTTTAGAAGTACTTGACCATCTTATTAAGTGCAGTTTTTTTCCTTGCTAGTAGTGCAAGGGTTAATCTGTTCAGTTGAAACTCCTGGAGCTTTCCTACCTGGATTGTCTCAGCTGTTCAGTGTTGGCCACTCTCCTCTGGTATATATGCTCGCCACTGGCACTTAGAGATTGCCGGTGTTAGTTCTTACTGCCTGGTTCTGGAGTTGGAGGTGTAGTTTATGGTTAGAGTTGGCTTTTGGAGATTTATTCTGGAGATGGTTTCTTGTACTTTTGTCTGTGTTCAATGTCACTTCCTCATCCTTTCCTATTTGGTTTCTCCTTCCTTTAACTGCAGTGTGTCCCACTATTGTTTGGTGTGTGTATTTTGTATGGGTGGTATTTTCATTTATCTCTGTCCGTCTTCATTTGTTTGTCTGGTTAGTGTGTTCCTATACACTTCAGCTTCCCACTACCCTGGATGGGGGAGGGGACAGATAAGTGTTGAGCCAGGAGCATAACAAGGCACGTGAACCTGGTGTCTCCACCTTCAGGAGTAATCCAGGGGACAATCATAGACTAGGGATATGGTTAGTGCCCATAGTTCCAACACGATTGTTACAATCGTGGACCCTAAACGGCCCCCGGGTCTGAGGTTCCCCACCCCTGCCTTACAGTATGAAATGCAACGTCCTAGATTTTTACAATGCAGAACATATTTTAAAGTGCAAACATAAAATGCTTTACATGCATCTACACAATGTAAGAACAGAGAGGCATTAACAAGCAATGGCTCTCATCCTGGCGGACTTAGGTTGCCATTACCATTCAAGTGAATAGCCTTAATATAATACTACATTTCCGCACTGTAGGGAAAAGGTCTAGCTGGTTGTGGCTTCTGTTTCTGGAGCTGTTCTTCCATATTAAAAGGGTTGTCTGTGACGAGTCAACCCCTTTAGGACAACATCTGAGGTCACAAGACCACCAAGGCCTGCGACATAGCCGGTCAAAGAATAAAATTGCCTGAGCATTTGTCACTTAGTATTTATAGTTTATTTTTTAACCAGCTAATTTAGAACTAGTTTTCTGACCTCTAGCCTGTAATCTTCAAGACTCAGAATGAGTGTATATTTACATCTACCAGATGAGTTCCCTTTGTAGAAACGTAGCATCAGCCCTATTACTAAACCGGTAAGAAGAATTTAATGACCTGCAGCTGCCAACGGGGCCGGACCCTTTGAAATGAAAAATAGTATTTTATCCACAGGGAACCATCAAAGCCTCTACGTAATTGTAGTCCACTCTTTTCTGTACATATTTAATTTAAAAGACACTTTGAAGACCCTGTTTTCATTATTTGTCTCTTTTTATGAAAATATTTTACTTTTAGTGTATGATACTGTACCATTCAGGATTCAGAGCAGGTATGCACAGTCTCTTCCTCCAGCCCGAGTCTTATTCACAGGGGTTCAGGAAGCTGAGGTCTGCGAAGCTGTTTGTAACGAAGATCGATTGTCTTTGAATTTGGATCAGTCTACTATTGATCATTATGTACACATCAGATGACCTGTCACAGCAGAGCCTACTTAAAGGGAACCTGTCACCAGGCTTTTGACATCTAATCTGAGATCAGCATAATGTAGAACCAGAGACCCTGATTCCAGTAAGGTGTCACTTACGGAGCTGCTTGCTGTAATTTTGATAATGTCCTGCTGATAAAACAGTGATTTTATCATTAGAGGATTAGTAAAACTGCTGCCAGGTAACCGAGCATATTCATGAGCTCTGTATAATCACACCCCACCACTGATTGGCAGCTTTCTGCCTATGCACAGTGTACACAGAAATCTGCCAATCAGTGGTGTGGGTGGGTTTATACAGAGCTCAGCATTCAGGAAACTGGTAGATCTGCAGCAAATAAGAAAAGTGACAGCTGGAAGCTCAGTAAGTGACACATCGCTGGAATCTGGGTCTTTTTCCCTACATTATGCTGCTCTCAGATGGGGTAGCAAAAACTTGGTGACAGTTTCCATTTTAAAGGGACTCTGTCAGCACAGAATGACTGTTTAAACCAAGCACAGGCGCTCTGTGCAGTTCAGTGCACCTTCCCACTTAATTGTTATCCATCTATCCCCTTGCCCCACCCCCCTCTATTTTGATTGACAGCTCTGTCTTTACACAGCCAGAGAAGGGCAGAGCTAGAACGCTGTTATTACGTGTTTGCAGAATTGGTCAAGTAGTTGCAGATTGATTCATACCCTCGATTGCAGGACCATTTCAAAAAACTTTCATCAGCAAATTTAATCCAAAAATAACATTCTTACTCATCTTTCCCTGCCTCTGTGCATGAGTTGTATATTTGGAGCCAAGGACAGGATTGGATCCCATCCTGAGATTGAAAGAAAGCCAAAAAAAATCCTTTAGGAAAGGCTTTCCTGAGCTGATGGGACAGGATCTGATGCCGTCCTTGGTACTAAATATACAGCTTCTGCACAGATCTGTAATGCACGTGTAAAAGCGGCCATAGAAATCCCCAGCGTAGACAAAGCCTTATCATAAGCAATACAACTATTTATCATAGACTTGTTTTTGTATAGGAATATAAAGGCGACCATTCACATTATGTTAATGTCAGTCAAACCTGCCTCTTCCAGTCAGGTAATTGCTCACCTTGTGAAGTGGACCCTTTAAGCCCCAGGTTAGGGTGGGCACAGTGCCCCCAGGCATTGATGCATGTGGCAGGATGTCACGTGGGGAGCAAGGATGTGGCACTCTTGGGAATCTTGGGAGCAGGGATAGAGGCAGGTTAAGCACAGGCAGATGTGCCCAGAAGGTGGGGTACACCAAACTGAGGTCTTCAAACTCAATTCTAAGACACATATGTGTGTCCAAATGGGCCTTAAAAAGCCTAGGGAGATGATGTCACTGAGCCACGCCGGGCAACCTGCAAAACCTGACGTGGAGCACAACAGAGGGCAGTGGAACTAAGGGAAGGAAGTAGAACCTGGGATACCTAGGACAGGTGTGTAACACTAATACGTATTGAGGGGTCTCCCAACTCTCCCCCTAACAGATGATGTTATGAGACCTCAAGGATCAGGATACAGTACAGACCAAAAGTTTGGAAACACCTTCTCATTTAAAGATTTTTCTGTATTTTCATGACTTTGAAAACTGTACATTCACTCTGAAGGCATCAAAACTATGAATTAACACATGTGGAATTATATACTTTACAAAAAAGGGTGAAACAACTGAAAATATGTCTTTTATATTCTTGGTTCTTCAAAGTAGCCACCTTTTGCTTTGATGATTGCTTTGCACACTCTTGGCATTCTCTTGATGAGCTTCAAGAGGTAGTCACTGGAAATGGTTTTCACTTCACAGGTGTTCCCTGTCAGGTTTAATAAGTGGGATTTCTTGCCTTATAAATGGGGTTGGGACCATCAGTTGTGTTGTGCAGAAGTCTGGTGGATACACAGCTGATAGTCCTACTGAATAGGCTGTTAGCTGCTTTTTTCTTTCCATAATACAAATTGTAAGTAAACAAAAACGAGTGGCCATCATTACTTTAAGAAATGAAGGTCAGTCAATGCGAAAAATTGGGCAAACATTGAAAGTATCCCCCAAGTGCAGTTGCAAAAACCATCAAGCGCTACAAAGAAACTGACTCACATGAGGACCGCCCCAGGAAAGGAAGACCAAGAGTCACCTCTGCTTCTGAGGATAAGTTTATCCGAGTCACCAGCCTCAGAAATCGCAGGTTAACAGCAGCTCAGATTAGAGACCAGGTCAATGCCACACACAGTTCTAGCAGCAGACACATCTCTACAACAACTGTTAAGAGGAGACTTTGTGCAGCAGGCCTTCATGGTAAAATAGCAGGTAGGAAACCACTGCTAAGGACAGGCAACAAGCAGAAGAGACTTGTTTGGGCTAAAGAACACAAGGAATGGACATTAGACCAGTGGAAATCTGTGCTTTGGTCTGATGAGTCCAAATTTGAGATCTTTGGTTCCAACCACCGTGTCTTTGTGCGACGCAGAAAAGGTGAACGGATGGACTCTACATGCCTGGTTCCCACTGTGAAGCATGGAGGAGGAGGTGTGATGGTGTGGGGGTGCTTTGCTGGTGACACTGTTGGGGATTTCTTCAAAATTGAAGGCATACTGAACCAGCATGGCTACCACAGCATCTTGCAGCGGCATGCTATTCCATCCGGTTTGTGTTTAGTTGGACCATCTTTTATTTTTCAACAGGACAATGGAGAGTGATGGGGTGCTATGCCAGATGACCTGGCCTCGACAGTCACCAGACCTGAACCCAATCGAGATGGTTTGGGGTGAGCTGGACCGCAGAGTGAAGGCAAAAGGGCCAACAAGTGCTAAGCATCTCTGGGAACTCCTTCAAGATTGTTGGAAGACCATATCCGGTGACTACCTCTTGAAGCTCATCAAGAAAATGCCAAGAGTGTGCAAAGCAGTCATCAAAGCAAAAGGTGGCTACTTTGAAGAACCTAGAATATAAGACATATTTTCAGTTGTTTCACACTTTTTTGTTAAGTATGTAATTCCACATGTGTTAATTCATAGTTTTGATGCCTTCAGTGTGAATGTACAATTTTCATAGTCATGAAAATACAGAAAGATCTTTAAATGAGAAGGTGTGTCCAAACTTTTGGTCTGTACTGTATGTTGAATTACAATGCCAGCCTTTTTGCTTTCCCAAAAGATGAGCCATCACCAGACTTTTGTCTGGCAGCAGCTTACTCCACTCTCCTTATGCATAACCCATGCAGGCTCCGTATGTAGGTACACTTACAGATATATTTACTGATACCTGTCATGTGGCTGACTGCTATCTAAAGTGCATGGCCATTCATACATCCATGTGTCCTGGTCCAAGCTCTCACGGGTAATTCTTCACTGTTGGGCGTTGCCTATCCTCCTACTACAGTACATCTGTGCTTGATGTTGGCACTTCATAAATTAAAATAATAGTTACTTGTTTAAATCTGACAACTTTATTAGGTTAGACAAATAAATGAAGAACAAAAAAGCCGAGTGGCTCTCACCTGATCCTGCTGAGAGATGTGTTTGTGCAGGATATTTCACATTCCCTCCTCACAGCAGAATACAGCTGACATGATGAGAAATTGTTAAATGGGAAATCGCTCATTTCTAACAAAGGGCCCTTTATTCTGGCATATGAAGGATTATCGAAAATGCTAACTATTATTATATATGTGTGTTTAAATAGTATAATGTCAATGCCTTTTTTCAACCCGCAAAGGTTACTCACAAAGTGCAGTAATCTATGCTTTTTTGACAAGAAGTCATTTAACTGGCCCCTATTACTCCCTTCTTTATATGGCATCTGCTATGGAAGATTGGAACTGCATTATTGCGCTAGAAAAATTTACAGTAAAAAGAAGGTACTTGGCACATAAATTGGCCAATGTATATGAGCCCAATAGCTAACGTCAGAGCGTATCTTGTTATTGTTTCCCTGTCCTGATAAGACACCTGTCAGGGACCCAATAACAAGGTACACTTTGTCGTAACAAAAAAACTTTTTCTCCACTCATGGTTATTGGTTGGGTGAAGCCATTTATTGTCAAACTACTTACTGTGTTTTCTCTTTTTAAATCTCAATGACAACCTAAAACATCCAAATGACCCTGATCAAAAGTTCAGATACATGATAACATGCACAGAATTTGACACAAATGGGTTTGGTTTAAATGGCTACTAAAGGTAATATCCTCACCTGTGACCTGTTTGCTTGTAATCAGTGTGTGTGCGCATAAAAGCTGAGTGAGTTTGTGGGATCCAAACAGACTCTTGCATCTTTCATCCAGCCACTGATGTTTCTGGATTGTGAGTCATGGGGAAAGCAAAAGAATTGTCAGCGGATCTACGGGAAAAGGTAGTTGAACTGTATAACACAGGAACGGGATACAAAAAGATATCCAAGGAAATGATAATGCCAGTCAGCAGCGTTAAAACTGTGATTAACAAATGGAAAATCAGGTGCTCTGTAGAAAGCCATTACTGTGCAAATGCCACAAAGTATCTCGCCTACAATACGCCAAACAGCACAGAGACAAGCCTCAAAACTTCTGGAACAAAGTAATTTGGAGTGATGAGACCAAAATTGAACTTTTTGGCCACAATCATAAACGTTACATTTGGAGAGAGGTCAACAAGGCCTATGATGAAAGGAACACCATTCCTACAGTAAAGCATGGAGGTGGATCGCTGATGTTTTGGTGATGTGTGATCTACAAAGGCACAGGAAACTTGGTAAAACTTGAAGGAAAGATGAATGCAGCACGTTATCAGCAAATACTGGAGGCAAATTTACACTCATCAGGCCGGAAGCTGCGCATGGGACGTACTTGGATGTTCCAACATGACAACAATCCAAAACACAAGACCAAATCAACCTGTCATTGGCTACAGCAGAACAAAGTGAAGGTTCTGGAGTGGCTGTCTCAGTCTCCTGACCTCGATGTCATTGAGCCACTCTGGGGAGATCGCAAGCGTGCAGTTCATGCTAGACAGCCTAGGAATTTACAGGAACTGGAGGCTTTTTGCCAAGAAGAATTGGCAGCTTTACCATCTGAGAAATTAAAGAACCTCATCCACAACTACCACAAAAGACTTCAAGCTGTCATTGATGTTGGAGGGGGCAATACAAGGTATTAAGAACTGGGGTATGTGAACTTTTGATCAGGGTCATTTGGATGTTTTTGGTTGTCATTAAGATTTAAAAAGAGAAAACACAGTAGTTTGACAATAAATGGCTTCACCCAACCAATAACCATGAGTGGAGAAAAAGTTTTTTTGTTATTATTCATATTCTCTGAAACAAGGCCAAGAAAGGGAAAATTCTGCCGGGTATGTAAACTTTTAAGCACAACTGTAAATATTTTTCTTATAAATGCTTTGTTAGTAATTTGGTGAAGCTAAGCCACATGCTGGGCTTCAGGGGAAAAAATCGTGATTTTGCTATGTACTATGTAATCAGACTACTGCAGATTCAAGCCATCTAAGGCAGTTAAAAATAAACTAAAAAGTTAAAAAAAGTTTTTAAAAATATATTAAATCACCCTCCTCTTCCCCATCAAAAATGAATAAATTAAAAGATTTTAAAAACATAACATATTTTGTGTTGTCATGTCCAAAAAAGTCAGATCTAATAAAATCTAAAATTATTTAAACCATTAAATGCCGAAAAGAAAAGTAAAATTGGAACACTAGAGCTGCCATTTTTCAGTTGCCACACTTGGGCGCGAGACAGTGGAACTCTGTGTGCGCCGCGCGCTGAAGCCCCGGATCTGTGCAGCTAGGAAGAGGGGGAAACCGAGGAGGAGCAGCCTGCTGGGGAAATGGTGATCATGACGGAGTCCTTATGTGATCCAGATGAGGCCAAGAGGCAGAAGAAGGAGCTCAAGGTGCTGGCATTGCTCTCTGGAACTAAGAATGGGTCCAATGACAATAAGGTGGCTAAGCCATATGAGAGTCCTCAAATCGTGATAAGTGATGCTGACGTCATTGAAAATCGCGAAAATTACTTCTATCAAGATAACAGCTGCATAGGTAGATGAACATTTTGCCTTTTGGATCTGCAGATATGCACAGTTGTCTTAGACTTCAGAAGGAAGCTCAAAAGGCAGATGATTCCTCCCTATCCCTCGACATGAAGAATGACATGATGAAGTTTGAAAGGAAAAAAAATCTACAAATCAGCTTTCAAAGACAAATGCACAATTTCATAAACTGTTTAAGGATGTACCAAAGGTTGCCACACTTCACAAAAAATGTGCAATAAAAAGCAATCAAAATATCTTGCATACCCCAAAATGGTATCATTAAAAATGTCAGTTCAGGACACGTAAAAATAAGTCCTCACACCACTCTATGGACAGAAAAATAATGAAGTTACAGGTCTCAGAATATTGAAATACAAAACAAATAATTTTTATTTATTTTTTTACAATTTTTTTTTTTTTTTCACTAGATAGATAAATAAATAAATAAAAAAACAACGTGACACGTTTGGTATCGATGTACTCATACTCATCTGGAGAATCTTGTTGCCACACCATTTTTACCAGACACGTAAACAAAATCCCCCCAAAAAAGTGGCACACTTGTTTTTTTTTCCTGTTTTCTAGTATATTGAATGATGTCATTCAAAGCTTCAATTCATCCTGCAAAATAACAAACCTTCATCTCGCTATATTGACAGAAGTATAAAAAACATATGGCTCTTGGAACAAAGTGAGGAAAAAACTAAGGCTGTAAAGTGAAAAATTCCCATGTCATTTGAGGGAATCTGTCAGCAGGTTTTTGCTATTTTTAATTTTATAGCAGCATAACATAAGACAAGAAAGCCTGATTCCAGGGATATTTCACTTACTAGGCTGCTCGGTGTAGCTTTCATAGAATACCTGACGGAGATGTTGCAGAGCTAAGTGTTAAACTATGTATAACCTCGCCCAATTACCTGACTTGCAGCTTCCTGTGTACAAGCTGATCCTCAGTGTTTGGGTTTACACAGATTATCTTGACTGGGCTGCATGTGAGCTGTAGTCAGAAAGTGATAATTTCCAGCTGATAAAATGCTGATTGCATTGAAACTACAACACACAGCCTAATAAATGACACTTACCTGAATCAGGCTCTTGTGCCCTATATTATGCTACTCTCAGATTAAATAGCAAAAACCTGCTGACAAATTCCCTCTAAAGGATTAACACTGCTGGATTTAGAAGCAAGTAGTTGACATGGTATTCAAAAATGGCTTTTGGAGTCCCCACAAACCACCTATACCAGGTGTCCCATATCGGTGCCTGCCATTCCTGTCTCTGCTTTTGTTGCTGGGTGGCACCACGCTCTCTTTGCAGGCGACAAGTTTACTTCTGTTTCCCCTGGGACTTGTAGTTCCATCCAGGCTGGGAGATCGAGAGTTAACTACTGTCAGTGCTTGCTCCATGCTGTGTGGCCTGGGTGAGGCTGTATTTAAGCTCCTGAAATCCTGCTGTCCACTGCCAGTAAGACCCTCGCTCCTACTTGTGTATAAATCGGACAAGTGCAATGTGAGAAAACATTGCATTGCACTCTGAACAATGTTCGTAAATGAGTCAGTGCTCATCTGCAAGTTTTTCCTTAGCTCTAATTGGACTGAGGAAAAAATCGCAGCATGCTCCAAGTGGCCCATATATCGGATGGGACTCGCCAATGCAAGTTTATGGGTGCGAAAAGAAAATCAGACCGCACACGGACCATGCGTGTGCTGGCAGATTTTTACGCACACATCTCAAAGGAAACCCGAAATTTCATCAGCCAAGTGCAGTGAATCCACAGCCAGAACCGTCAGAATAGATAGAATAGCTAGATGTCGTGTAGATATATAATAAACTTGCAACCTTTAGTGCCTTTCATGTGGTACTAAAGGATGTTTAGCCTTATTTAACCTATTAAATAAATAATAAAAAAAAATTGTGGGGTCTCCCCTATTTTTTATAACCAGCCAAGATAAAGCAGCCAACTACGGGCTTATATTATCAGGCTGGGAAGGTCCCTGGTTATTGAGCCCTTCCTAACCTAAAAATACAAGCCCGCAGTCACCCTAGAATTGGCACATCACATTAGATGCGCAAATTTTGGCTCTTTGCCCAGCTCTTCCCAATTGCCCTGATGCGGTGGCAATAGGGGTAATGGTAGTTGGGGTTGATGACAGCTGTGATTTGTCAAAAAATTACAGCTGCTATGAAGCCCTGGTGTTGGTAATGGAGAGGTGTCTATCCGACACCTCCATTACTAACGCAGTTATCAAAAATATAAACTCATTTATTTTTAAAAACGAAAAGCTTCCTTTTTGTATTTTTCAACTGGCCAAACCACATCATTTTCCCCAATTGTCTGCCACCTGATATACAAGATCTTCAAATGATTTGACCTCTGTGGTACCCTCAAATTATTATCCATCCATATTCGTGATCCTCTTAAGATTTTCAATCACTAATGTACAGGGGTTCATGGGGTATTTTTAGCCTTTTCTCCTTTTTTCTCTTACCTTTTTTCCTTGTTCTCTACTTTGTGCACTTTAACCAGTAAATTATTATTTACTGTTCATTATTATAACTAATTTTGCACTGCACTCAGTTTACTTTAATTCACTGCACTTGAATTTTATAATATATACAGTGGGGGAAATAAGTATTTGATACACTGCCGATTTTGCAAGTTTTCCCACCTACAAAGAATGGAGAGGTCTGTAATTTTTATCGTAGGTACACTTCACCTGTGAGAGACAGACAGAATCTAGAATTAAAACCGGAAAATCACATTGTATGATTTTTAAATAACTAAATTGCTTGTTATTGCATGAAATAAGTATTTGTTCACCTACCAACCAGCAAGAATTCTGGCTCTCACAGACCTGTTAGTTTTTATTTAAGAAACCCTCCTACTCTGCACTCATTACCTGTATTAATTGCACCTGTTTGAACTCGTTATAAAAGATACATGTTCACACACTCAATCAATCACATTCCAACCTCTCCACCATGGTCAAGACCAAAGAGCTGTCTAAGGACACCAGGGACAAAATTGTAGACCTGCACAAGGCTGGGATGGGCTACAGGACAATAGGCAGCCAGCTTGGTGAGAAGGCAACAACTATTGGCACAATTATTAGAAAATTGGAAGAAACACAAGATGACGGTCAATCTTCCTCGGTCTGGGGCTCCATGCAAGATCTTGCCCCGTGGGGTAAGGATGATTCTGAGAAAGGTCAGAAATCAGCCCAGAACTACACGGGGTGACCTGGTCAATGACCAGATGAGAGCTGGGACCAGTCTCAAGCATTACCATAAGTAACACACTATGCCGTCATGGATTATAATCCTGCAGGGCATGTAAGGTCCCCCTGCTCACGCCAGCAAAGGTCCAGGCCTGTTTGAAGTTCGCCAATGCCCATCTGGATGATCCGTAGGAGAAGGTCATGTTGTCAGATTAGACCAAAATAGAACTTTTTGGGATCAACTACACTCATTGTGTTTGGAGGAAGGAGAAGGATGAGTACAACCCCAAGATCACAGTCCCAATCGTGAAGAAAAACCTCATACTTTGGGGGTGCTTTTCTGCAAAGGGGACAGGATGACTGCACAATATTGAAGGGAGGATGGATGTAGTCATGCACCACAAGATTTTGACCAACAACCTCCATCCCTCAGTAAGAACATTGAAGATGGATCGTGTCTGGGTCTCCCAGCATGACAATGACCCGAAACACACAGCCAGGGCAACTAAGGAGTGGCTCCGTAAGAAACATTTCAATGTCCTGGAGTGTCCTAGCCAGTCTCCAGACCTGAACCCAATAGAAAATCTTTGGAGGGAGGAAGAAGGGCAGCAAAGAAGTCACTTCCCTTTAAGATAAAAATCAAGGACATACTGACTTTCTGCTGGAATTGCAGAGATTGAACTGCAGAAAACTTGAGTACATTTATTTTCTCTGATAAATCACCAAACAGACTGCTCGGTACATCTGGAAGAATAATTGTCCAGAGACGATAAGGTGAAGGCTACCATGACTAATGTGTCATCTAAAAGCATCCTGAGACCATTCATGTTTGATGTTGCTTTTCATCCAAGGGTCTGGATTCACTCACAATTTTGAACAATGGTGTCTTAACCTCCTTCAAGGGCAATTTCTCCAAATGATCCAGGAGCAACATGGTGATAACTAAGTGACTCAGTGAGCAAAACATTAAAATTTTAGGTCAATGGCCAGGAAACTCTACCAGATCTCCAATTGAGAACCTGTGGTTAATCCTCAAAAAGCAGGTGAGAAAACAAAAACATGGAAATTGTGATAAACTCCAAGCACTGATTAGGCAAGGATTGGTGGTCATCAGTCAGGATTTGGCCCAGAAGTTGATATCCAGCTGTCAGGATGAATTACAGAAGCTTTGAAAAATAAGGGTCAATAAGTATAAAAACTCTTGAAATGCTTATAATTGTACGTTAGTAACCATAGAAACATCTGACTAAAAGATGGTTGTGTAAACCAAAATTTGTGTCGGTCTCAAAACTTTTGGCAGTGACTGTAACTTACAGTGCCTACAAGTAGTATTCAACCCCCTGCAGATTTAGCTGGTTGACACATGCGGAATTAACTTGGCATTGTGACATTTGTACTGTAGATCAGCCTGGAAGTGGGAAATGCACTGCAGCAAATTTTTTTTTTTTTTTTTAAACGTAAAAAGTTAATTCAGAGTGTCATTTATTATTCAACCCCTCAAACCACAAGAATTCTGTTTGGTCCCCCTAAAGTATTAAGAAGTAGTTCAGGCACCAAGAATAATGAGCTTCACATGTGTGGATTAAAGATCTCTTTTGCCAGCCTTTTCTGACTATTTAAGACCCTCCCCAAACTTGTGAACAGCACTCAGACATGGTCAACATTGGAAAGACAAAGGAGCATTCCAAGGCCATCAGAGACAAGATCGTGGAGGGTCACAAGGCTGGCAAGGGGTACAAAACCCTTTCCAAGGAGTTGGGCCTACCTGTCTCCACTGTTGGGAGCATCATCCGTAAGTGGAAGGATTATGGAACTACTGTTAGCCTTCCACGGCCAGGACAGCCTTTGAAAGTGTCCTCCCGTGCCGAGGCCAGGCTTGTCCGAAGAGTCAAGGCTAACCCAAGGACAACAAGGAAGGAGCTACGGGAAGATCTCATGGCAGTGGGGACATTGGTTTCAGTCAATACCATAAGTAACGTACTCCACCGCAATGGTCTCCGTTCCAGACGAGCCCGTAAGGTACCTTTACTTTCAAAGCGTCATGTCAAGGCTCGTCTACAGTTTGCTCATGATCACTTGGAGGACTCTGACACAGACTGGTTCAAGGTTCTATGGTCTGATGAGACCAAGATCGAGATCTTTGGTGCCAACCACACACGTTACGTTTGGAGACTGGATGGCACTGCATACGACCCCAAGAATACCATCCCTACAGTCAAGCATGGTGGTGGCAGCATCATGCTGTGGGGCTGTTTCTCTGCCTAGGGGCCTGGCCATCTGGTCCGCATCCATGGGAAGATGGATAGCACGGCCTACCTGGAGATTTTGGCCAAGAACCTCCGTAATTTCATCTTCCAACAAGACAACGACCCAAAGCACACAGCCAAGAAAACCAAGGCCTGGTTCAATAGGGAAAAAGTCAAGGTGTTGGAGTGGCCTAGTCAGTCTCCTGACCTTAACCCAATTGAAAACTTGTGGAAGGAGCTCAAGAATAAAGTCCACATGAGACACCCAAAGAACCTAGATAACTTGGAGAAGATCTGCATGGAGGAGTGGGCCAAGATAACTCCACAGACCTGTGCCGGCCTGATCAGGTCTTATAAAAGACGATTATTAGCTGTAATTGCAAACAAGGGTTATTCCACAAAATATTAAACATAGGGGTTGTATAATAATTGACCCACACTTTTATGTTTAAAATTTAATAAAATTCAACTGAGCAACATAACTTTTTGGTTTGTAAGATTTATGCTTCTGTTCATAAAACCTACTCTCGTTTGCAGTTTGAAGGCTCTAACTTATTTGCATCTTATCAAACCAGCTAAATCTGCAGGGGGTTGAATACTACTTGTAGGCACTGTATATACAGGTTGATAAAATGTCTGTCAGGCTAACAGCAGTCTGCATAACTTTCTTTATAGTCTACAACTTCAAAGAGAGCAATTACAGCTGCATACTGCTAGTTTAGCTTGACCACCAAATAAGACCTTTAGCCGTAAATGACCACATTCTAGACCCACCCAGTCTCGATGACAGAGACACATGTAGTTATAAAGCAGCTGACAGCATCTATAGGCAAAATTATATGGTATGTTTGTACCTCCAGTAAAATTTCTCCAGTGATAATTTTTGTTAGAACGTAAATCTTCAGAGGAACAAAGTTTTACTGTGTAATTACTTAGGGTAAAATAGTCTGTTTTCATATATATTTATAATCCGAGTCATCTCACTGAGCGCAGAATAATGGCCAAAGCCTCATCAATCGCTCACATGTGGGATCATATTACCTCTTAAAAAATGAAGGTCAGTACTATTCTTCACTTTTTATTTATTTCAATAAAGTTACAGACAGTCACAGGGCTCGGCATAAAATTCATTATAACCATAAAGTTTCAAAAGGTCACAAAATGTCTCTTTAGTTAGATGGCGGAAAAGGAAAAAAATATCTCCCGTTTGTTCAATAATTCATAACCGGTGTTGAGATGTAGATGGTTAAAGGAGATAACGGTTTAAGAGGTTCTCCAATTATCCTGAAATGGCATTGCAGTGAAAAACAAATATGCAAACTTAAAGGTGCACTAAATGCAGGAAGTGCTTAAAAATTAAAATATCCCTGCAATTCCTCCATTAATCTGCTCCTTTTCTTTCTGTAAAAAATTGTTTTTTTGTGTATCACATGACACCAGTCGTGTCACTCCTCCTCAATGCCCTGTATGTGGCTGTAAGACCACTGTCTGCAGCAGAAGCCTCCCCCCTCAGCCTTGACTGCAGTAGGAGAAAAGATTGCCATGTTCTGCCCTATTAGCTTGTTTATCTTGTTACTTTAAGAATCACTTTTCTGGTGTTTTTTCGGTGCTTGTTATAAACATCATGCGTTTCATAATTATTTTTTTTACAACCATCTTTTTTGGTGACCCTTTTTGTGGGGGGTTCTCACACTATTTGACATGTTTCTTTCCGATACAGAAGATGAAAAACCCTTTTAAATCCCATGTCTTTTTGAAAAAAAATCCCAAACCCTAAACATGAGCAAAAAAAGGACACCAAAACTGCAATGTTTTTAATATCACATATTCTATTGTTCCTCTTGGATTTTGTAAGAGTTTATTATTGTTTTAACTACTACATATACTTATTGTTACGGTTGTCCTTAAAGGAGTTGTCCGGTCAAAACCAAGAAGTCTGCAGTCACTCTGTGTGACTGCAGACTTATGAATCCCCCCAGCGCACGCACTGTGCGCTGTGGGGATTCACCGGTTTCAGACCCAGGACCAGAGGGTATGTATGAGTTATACATACTCCCGGGCCAGTGGTTGCGGCCTTGCGCTCCATACACTTGTACTGAGCAAGGCCACGCCCTCTAGTTGGACACGCCCACTGGTTATTCATGTCACTAGACAGAGCTGAGCCTCAGCTCTATACAAGGGTAAGGAGCGAGGCCACGCCCACTGACCGGGGGTATGTACAACACATACATACCCTCCGGTCCCGGGCCTGAAACTGGAGAATCCCTGCTGGGCACAGTGCGTGTGCTGGGTGGATTCATAAGTCTGCCGTCACACAGAGTGACTGCAGACTTATCGGTTTTGACTGGACAACCCCTTTAAGAGGATATATTCCAGTGAATTATCTTGGTATAGTGTAAAGAATGTTTAGTTTCTCACCTGAAAAAGCGTTCCTTTGAACCCCAGTATAGCCAGTGCCAAACCATTTGCGGCTTAGGCTACAAAGAATCTCCCTGTTCTTCACCTTTAAAGGAGATATGCACCAGATTCCCATGTTGCATTTCCCTAAATAGGCAATGGTTGGCTATGGGTGCACTTTACCGAAGAACTTGTAGCCAGAGATTGTCAACAACGTAGTGAGCAGGATGAAAAAAGCCAAGAGGTGAGATGGAACTGTAGACAGTCCAGGAGTCAATCCCAGGAGTAGAACTGTAGTGACCAGGTGACAAATCCAAAGGAGGAGGCAAGGGTTTAATGCTGGAACAAGGCTGAGGTCAGGGTTGGGATTGGCGACCAGGAGCAAGAAAAGGAAGAGTTGCAGTTGCCTAAAAACTGAACACAGATGGGTCGCTATGTATGTGGCCACTCTTTGAGACTTGCTGCTGAAACTAGGTGAGGTGAGTTCTGACTTCAAACAGATTCCCAAAAACAAAGGTTTCAGCTACAAAACGCAAAAATAAATAATCGTAATAAAACTACAAATGCACATTAATTTTTACTAATAAAATGGTTCACTTCAAATAGAAAAGGCTCTGTCCACATCTCCATCGTGGCTTCTGTTATGGTGGAAGCCATGTTGCAGTATTGGTTTCATCATATAACAGATACCAAAGTTGGGACCCTATGACTTTGCATTGAGTTCCTACATGGTGTCTATGGCTTTGATGGCAATAATCCGCGTTGCTGACACTTCTCGTCCTATAAAGTCTACGTACTGATGGAAGGATCTCTGATGTCAGTGTGAAAACAGACTTAGGGCTCATTCAGGCGTCAGTATTTTGACGTATGAGAAGAACGGACTGAGATTAATCACTTCGTCAGTGTGTCATTAAATTTTCATCAGACTTTGCTCAGAATTTCATCAGTTTTTTTCACGGATGAGAAAGAGAAGAAAAAAAAGTTTCTCCACCTTCTCCTATCAGTCAGTCAGTGAAAACCGGACAGCACACGGATGGCGTCCAAATACTGTCAGATTTTTTCACTGACCCATAGTCTTTCATTGTCTAGTTTGATTTGACACTCTGATATCAGACATCTCTCCGCGATTTTTCACAGACAACTCTGTCTGCAAAAAATCATGCACATGTGAACAGCCCCATAGACTGTCATAGGTATGAATACTATCCGTGAAAAAAACAGATAGCTTTTCACGTACGAGAGCTAACATGTGAATGAGGCCTACAGTAACTCTTAAGCATTATTCTTACTGCAGCAATGGGAAGAAGCCCAAAGAAAAGGGCTGAAAAACACATGGATAAAACCAAGTAGCTTGTCATTGAACTTCAGCTTATTACTTTCTTCATATTCTCCTAGATGCAAAATAAGGTCAAATTTCACATTTCAATCATGTTACTAATATTAGAATAGAAGGCTCTCCAGCTCTCGTATGTTAACCATTTAGAGATTACTTCAGGCCATGATGTGCCCTTAAAGTATACATATATACCCATATCCCAGCAGATTTATAAAAGCCAGCAATCTGCTTACAGCATTGTGACCACAGAGCCGAGGCAAGCAATGCACCCGAAACACTTCTCATTGAGATATCTGATTCTTGTGGTCTTCAAATAACATGTTCCAAGAAGGAAGCCAAAGTCTTTCAACTTTCGCCATAAAAATGGATGAGGATCTCAGACATTCTGTTTATGTCCTGAAAAGCACTGACTCTATTATAGGAACAATGGCCCAGATTTATTAATCAGCTGAAGTCATTTTTTGCCAAAATGTTTATGCAAAATGTCATAAATTGAACCACGAAAATGTTTGATTCTGAATTTGACTCAAGTAGTAAAAGTAGCCATGGCTTTGGCTTACAGGGAGTGAGCACGGCTTGTAGACACACATTTGGTATGACAGAGACTTAGCCTAATTCTGCTACAAATCACTAGCTCATTAATGAGCAAAGAAACCAGCGGGGGACCCGGGCAGCGGTGCAGGGGAGTGGTTGGAAAGTGTGAATGAATATTTTTTTATTTCTTTGGCCATGCTAGGCCTCATTTAAGAATAAAAAAAGACAAGAAAACTCCTCTAAAGGGATTTTCTGGGTTCAGAATGTAGAATGTAGTGTGTTTTAGGAAAAAATAAAGTGCTTTACTTACCCTTCCTAGGTCCAGCGCTGAGTCTCTTCACCTACTACCGGCAACTGTTATTGTCAGCACCGCTGATAGCACATCGATAACGCTGCAGCCAGTAGCTGTCCCAGTTGACGGCACGAGCCGCTGAGCTCGGTTATTAACTGTACCAATGTCGATGTGACAAATGCTGCCTGGGGACTTTAAGACCAATAATCGGCCACATACTGTAAGATTTTGTAGCAATGCTCAATCCTGTAATAATTGGCCTGTGTAAACATGTGCTTCTGATAATGATTGCGGTCATCTTTCTGTGTAATCAGGGGGACGTGCTGCCAACAATATGCAAACTGTATGGGGACCAAATGATCCTATTTAAAAATAGTTGAATCTGTATGGAGACAATCAGCACATGTAACAGCTTCTTTATGTGAGCCCATTGACTTGTTACATTGTCAAAGTAGTAGGACATTCAGCTACCCACCAGAAGGCTGGGATAGTTGCTAGAAGTTTAAGCATTGTTTATGACTGCAGAGATAAAATTCTTATAAGGCTATGTCCGCACAAAGCGTTTTTGATGCGTTTCGTGGCAGTTTTCCCGCTGCGAAAACGCTTGTTAATAGTTCTGCCATGTGTAGAAATGGTAATCCGGATGTGCTGTGCACATGTTAAGGAAATTTCCGCTCCGACTTACCATTGCGGAAAAAAACGCAGCATGGCCATTGTTCAGGCGTTTCCCCCGCGAATTTGCACCCATTGACTTGCATTGAACCTCAGCAAACCCACAGGTATCTATACCTGCTGATTTGCTGGGTTTCAATGAAAGCCAATGGGCGTGAATTCATGCTGGAAACGCGCTGTCGTTGGCACCCAAGTCGGGAGAGGAGCACTACTACTCCTCTCGTCCGACCGCCACTCCCGCTGATAACAGCGAGAGCGGCGTGGCTGGGAGGAGCAGTAGTCTGCTCTGCCCAGGCCACGTGCCTGCTGCGAAAAAAAAGTAAAAAAAATTTTTCAAAAAAAAAAAAAAACCCTTATACTCACCTGTCCTGTGTCCTACTGGTCCCCGGTGGCGATGCGCTGCTCCCGGCGGCCGGCGGTACTCTGCGGGAGCGCTCGCTCCCAGCTGTGTACTGAGCTGCCAGGACCTGCGGTGACATGGGCGATCAGCTAATCGCTCACATGACCTCACCGTGGGAACCTTCAGAAGAAAGTTCCCAGGGTGATGGCAGTGAGAGCTCACCGGGGCTCATCAGCTGATCTTCAGCTGATGAACCCCAGTGACCTCCTGCAGCAGCAATATATACTGACAGGAGTGATTTTACACCCCTATCAGTATACACTGCTGTAGAAGTGACACGGATCGCTGGGGGACACTCGTTTGCGATGATCGTGGACTATGTCGTTGACAGCGGACAGGTGAGGGAGGGATATGGTTGTTTGGGGTTTTTTTATGTTTTTTTCAGGAGATCAAGGGCTTTTACTGTATTACACATGATAGGTTTAGATACATGGCTATGTGAACTATCATGTGTGATACATTCCACAGAGTTCTCTATCTAATCCTATTATATGTGATAAAGTCTGCTGAGCTGTGTATCTAATCCTATTGTGTGTGTGTGAGATAGGTGATGCATGGCTATGTGAACTATCTCACACACACACAATAGCATTAGATACACAGCTCAGCAGACTTTATCACATATAATAGGATTAGATAGAGAACTTGGTGGAATGTATCACACATGATAGGTTTAGATTCATGGCTCAGCAGACTATCACACATGAAAGAATTAGATATACAGCTCAGAGTATTATCACATATGATGTGATTAGTCACATGACTATGTGGAGTGTATCACATGATCAGATTAGATATACAGCTCAGTTGATTGTATCACACATGATAGTACGCTGAGCTGTATATCTAATTCTATCATGTGTGATACTACCCACTGGGCTGTGTACCTAATCTCATCACGTGATACAGTCAACATAGTCATGTATCTAATCTCATCATATGTGATAGTACTCTGAGCTGTGTATCTAACTCTATCACATATGATGGAATTAGATACATGACTATGTGGACTGTATCACATGATTAGATTAGATACACAGCGCAGCGGATTGTATGACACATGATAGGATTAGACACATGGCTTTGCAGGCTGTATCACACATGATAGGATTAGATACACAGTGTGATTACTGAGATCTGAGCAGAGCCATTATATCATTGCTGCGCTCAGATCACAGTAATATCTGATGAGCACAGGTCCGGAAACTAGCACGACGATGATTTCATTCAGTGATGTGTACTCATTGCTGGATGAAGTCACAGCCATGGTGCCCAGACTTGTGCTCACTGGTAATTACTGTGATCTGAGTGTGCTGTGACATGACTGCTCCATTCAGATCACTGTAGTTAACCAGGGAGCACTCATCAGTTCCAGGCACCAAGGCTGTAGTGGTGACTTCGACTTCATCCAGTGGTGAGTACACGCCACTGGATGAAATAACCCTCGCAGCGCTGGTGCCCAAACTTGTTTTCACCCGTTATTACTATGCTTACAGCTTCATTCAGATCACAGTTATCACAGGTAACAGAGGGAATTGGTAGCCCATTAATTCTGCTTGGCTAAAATAAAGTGGTGCCGAGCTCTGACTACCGCTGTGAACTGGGTATGCCTGACCTGTGCCAGGCTCACTGCTGAGGCAGCCACAGTCAGGCAGATGTGTGGCTCCTGTGGCTTGGGGCTGCCGTATTTGCTGTGTGTAAGTGATGTGCTCTATCACTAACACAACATCAAATAAAAATGGCAGTTCCCAGGGGCTGAGTTAAAAAGTTGTAAATAAAAAAAAAAATGCACTATTTAATTGTATAAACTTTTTGATAACTTTTTTTTTAACAAAAATTCTAATCATTTAAAAAAAATCATGACCTATTCCTGTTTTGTAGTGATAGCTCAACAAATGCAAACATTTAGATTGTCATCTGTCAACAGATTAATACACGGGCCCTATGGACTTGTAATGCATTTCAGAACATTCATGTACTATGGATGGGGATGTCTTTGTCCATTTGTCTCCACGACTTGTTCCTGATTAGATTAGGAGACAATGTAATGTCCAGTATCGTTATCTCTTCTATTACTGTTATCTACCTTTTCATGACTTTTTCTTATTTTCCATAGAGAATCTCCCTGTGTCATCCCTCCTGTCAATAATGACTTCCTTCCTTCTCTCTAGAGCTTTTTAAATTGTCATTGTAGATCATGACCTCTGGAATGATCTCTGCTCCTTATCTCTGTTTTGCTTCCTTATTACATGCTACTGATCCGACGCTTTCTTTGCCTGTGTGGTGGTACTGCTACAAACATCATGTTATGTTCCATTCAGATGAAAGTATGGTATAATATGAGCCTAGTGGTGCAGTTAGATGTGCTGATTTCGGCCTGTCAATGCACCTTAGTGAGCACCGATCGGCCATATACAAGTCCATTGGTGCTCGTGTAAATGGACCATTAATGCTGTGAAAAATGTTTTTCACATAAGCCCCACCTTCAAATGAAATAAAAATGATTTTACATGATTTATGTTAGTGCTTTAGTCACAAATGTGCACTACGTTTCAGTCTACAATCTTCTTTGCTTTATTCAAACTGATATGCATTTTTTTCTCTTGTATGAGGCTGGATGTGAGCTCTGTGTGTATCCCAGATGCTGCTGTCTTGATTTGGTCACATATCACCACAGCTTCAATCTTGCACTTATTTGCACTTCATGTGTTTTCCTCCTTCTCTATAGCCTGTTTTCGCTGCCTTCCCTGATACTGTAAATACTTTCTCCCTTATACAGGCTGTGGAGACCTGAGTACAACCCCTCCCATCTTCTGCTATTTTTAGCACTTGTATAGAGGAGTAGGAGCAGAGGGAGTAAGCAGACCTTAGCCGAACTTCAGATTTGTAACATTTTTGCAGATCACTAAGCTAGATGGATGACTTAGACACTGCATCAGCAAAATGGTAGAAAAAAAATGCAATAAAGACTATTTAGAAAGTTGCCTAACTGCAATTTGGAAGCAAATGAGCAATAAAAAAAATAAATCTGTGTGAAGATGTACATAGGTGTCAAGGTTCGCAGCCCAGGAAGGTCACACAGAACCACCCGCTGTGATCTTTGTGTAGAACAGCTCTCTGCTGCCCCCTATCATCAGGACAATTACACGATTGGCCGACGATTAATGGAGGAGTCCGCAGGCTGTTGCCACTAATAGGCCAGTTATTGGGAAACTAATAGTGAGCGTATGTCTTATCACTATCAGATTTATACAAACTTCAATATTCAACATTTTCTTTCAGAGACATCAAGTCTAAGCTGACTATTGTAAATAGAACCTAGGCAGGAAATCAGCGTCACTTGAATTCCACATGCATTTCCTGTTGGCAAAATGGCTTCCACTGCTCTGTTATGTGTAAACCCATGTACCCTATTGTTGTCCAATCCTTTGAAAAGGCTTCCCCTGTCTCAATTACCTGTTCAAACTATAAATTTTTGTCTATGCACAATAAACATCATTAATACTGCCTGGGTCTTTTGTCCCAAAAGGATCTCTGACATGTTAACTAAGATGGTTCACTATCCTGACTGCATCTAATTTCCTGCTAGTCAACTGGGCATTGTATTAGTCCAATTCTAACAGTGTCAGCTAGACTGCGAGCTCTTGTCCTACTGCAAAAGAGAGAGGAGGAGGGGGAGTTTCATCTTAATATTTTCTATGACAATAGGCTTTAAGAATATCACTGAGAAACTGTATGGTCATGAGCGGACACAGACAGAAATAAGATGGCCCCTATGCACGAGAAATATATGGGCCCTTTGGAGTCCAATATGTCATAATGCACAATTTCACCTGCATTGGAGGTAGAAGTGCGCCCCTTACCTCCTGGGCCCCTGTATGGCTGCATAGGTTGCACCAAGGATATGTTCACCCCTGGTGATGAGTGTGAAAATATGGTGAACATTGTATAACCCAGCAATGCAAATGTGACTATTCAATCGGTATGGAGCTGCAGAACTAGGTTGTAAGCACATACTGAGAGTTGTAGTTACACAACAGCTGGACAGGCACATGTTGCACATTAGTGCTATATAGTAGAGATGTGCTTCAAATGAGTGATTTAGGATACTGTAAAGTTTGTGTTATATGGCCGTATACAGTTTCATCCCGGAACCTTGTCTTTTTTTCACAGGCTCCGCAAATAAAGAGACAAGCAATCCTTTTGCCAACGGTATTAGGTCTACACGGGGGAATTCATTGTTCGATGTATCAGTTCATGCTGCAATTCGACACAGGAAATGGAAACTACTAACTGGAAATCCAGGTATCACTTATCTGTTCTACCGAGGCTTATACACCCGATACTCCAAACTCTATTACCCCTTGTAATACAGACATTCAATACTCTCCTCTCAGACAGTTTCATTGTATCAAAAACTCAGACTACATAGAATAATAATTATATTTTTTACAATCGGTTTTCTACTATAGTGGCTATGACTGATATTGCACAAATTGCAGGCTGACAGTAAACCATAAGGATAAATCTGCCATATTGTATGAAATGTGGGCATCTGTAAATGCTATCGCTCTTTTATAAAGTGTCAGGAGTTAACTCGCCATAGTGTATAAAGTTAGTAAAGAGTTATTCAAATCTTCTTACATGGCTATTGTTTGACAGTTCACTTGTGCAATTTACTGTTTGTAAAAATTTGCAGCTGTTCTTGATATTGACACTTTTTTTCTTTTATTTACAGTTCATTGCTTAGGTGACCGACCACCGCTGCTAGCTAGCTTGTAAACACAGTGCTGGCACTGACAGGGTTAGGAGTAAACAGTGCACACCAGAGATCAGGTCAGGTTTAAAGCAGTACTTACAAGCTCAATAGAAAAGAGCTGCTTGTAAGCACTGTGCACATTAGGCCACTGTTGCTAGACAGCATTGGTGGTCTGTCTCTTAGAAAACAAGCTGTAAGTAAAGAAAAGTATTAATATCTTAAGAATGGCAGAAAATTTGAATACACTGTAAATAGCAAAATTGCCCGTTTTTACAAGCACTATCTGACAATATCCATCTATAAATATGCGTCAAATAAGTGTCAACATGTCAATCGGCAGATATCCGGGGCCCCAGGCAAGAAGTTTGGGGCCGGAGTCCTGGATTTTTAATGCTAACAACACCCTAGTAAAAACAGACAGATAATCGCAGGTTTGAGTCCCCTAGGGGGACAAAAAAATAATTAAAACTAAAATATATATATTAGATATAAGTTTGAATCACTCTACCCTTTTGCCAATTAAAAAAAAAATTATATATATTTATTTTTTTCCCTATTTTTAAGTACAGTATGTGGTAACATGAATATGGTTCTTGGAAAAAGATGAGCAAAACCTAAGTCCAAAAATAAAAATTGGCTGCATTCTTAAGGGGTCAAGAACACCCAGTCCCAATAACTGGCTGGTGTAATCATCCCTGGGAACAACCAACGAAGGAGTAACACTAATCATATGTTTTCTGCAGCTTAAAAAATAGTCGCTGGGTGTGGAGGATTCTCTGAGAGGTGTCCATAAAGACCGTAAAATTAACATTAAATAAAAAGGGCCAATATCTCTGGAAACATATGGCAGCCTCAGCTCATATATTTGAGGTTATTCATGGTTGTCTGAGGACTGTTCTGCCATGCTGAACGCACTTGGGCAAATCATCAAGATCATCAAGATCCGCTGCTGACAGCTACCTCTGCAGTTGACGATCAATGGCGTCCCAGATGTGCTTGATGGTAGACAAGTTTGGAGTCCCTGGAATGAAAATTAGAGGTCATGAAGAGGTTTTTCCGAGTGAACCTCACACTGGTCCTACTGCCAGGATTATGGTGTACAGCTTACATTGATTTGGTGGTGTCCTTAATCAACACGACAATACCATGTTGCTCGTGCTACTGTGAACAGCCTGTGAGGCTTAAACATGCTATCGTGGTCTACAGCATCTCCGGACTTGTCTCCCATTGAGCACATCTGGGACATCATTGGCAGTTGCAGGGGGAGCTGCCAGCTGCAGTTCTTGATGATTTCCGTGACCACTTGCATTCATTAATAACCTTATTGATAGCAGCCTAAGCTGTAAGTGCGGGGATTTCTGTGTTTGGCGCTCATACTCAATACTGGAGAAATCGAGATGTTTTAAAAATTTTATTTCCATTTTTTCATCATTTCCATATCAGTAACATGTCTTTCCATGCTGTGATTTCCATAATTCCACGTCTTTTCCTTCTGAATCTTGTAATTTCAATGTCGAGGAGTGTATGTGTTTCTCAGTTGCGTTCTCACACCCCAGTTTCCCCAAATGCCAATGTCAATGTAAACCCAACACCTGGAATCTGAACTACTGTACGTAGAACTGTTTAGCTTCAGCCTTCACATTTCTATGACTTATAAAAGTCACGATTTAGGAAGTCCATAGTATTTATTTTACTTTCTCTTTTTTTTGTGCCATGATATAAACACTATGAAATGTGCCATGAAAATCTGGTTTAAAAGCCGTATAGCACAAAGCCCATTGCTCTGCAGTGCCATCTCCGCAGCTCCACATTGCTGCCCTTTATTTATGTGGATTTACATTCCATGGTGCTGAAGCAATGTATTCCACAGTAACGTCTAATGTGTGTTCAGCAATCTGCAGTGTTTGCTCAGCAAAATGATTCTGCCTGCAGACTTTTCAGTTACATCTTAAATATTTAGAATACAAAGACCAAATTTTCAATTATGTAAATCCATTTTGTCTTTTGCCTTTTTCCATGGACATAAAAGCTTTAACCTCTCTATAATTTTGTCTAGAGATTATTATATCTAAATACAGCGGCTTGTATTCACTCCTTTTTATCTATTTTATTACATTACAGTCTGTGTTTAAATATTTTTGCAATCCGATTTATGTGTGATGCATCAGCATTAAATTTATGGGATCAAATAACTAAAAATTGTCACGTGCATACGTATTCACTCCTTTTGCTATGAAGCCCTTAAAAAATTCTGCAATCTAAATGTTACATGATTTTTCAGTATATACACACCTTTTCTGAAAGGCCACAAAGGCCGCAACACCATTAAGCAAGAGGCACCATTAACCAAACCAAACCACACCATGAAGACCAAGGAGATCTCTAAACAAGTCAGGGACAAAGTTGTTGAGAATTACAAATCAGGGATGGGTTATAAAAAAAACAATATCCCAATCTTTGATGATCCCTCGGAGCACCATCAAATCCATTATCATCAAAATTGTAAGGCTCGTTTTGCGTTTGCCAAAAGACATGTGGGAGACTCCCTAAATGTATGGAGGAAGGTGCTGTGGTCAGATGAGACCAAAATTGTACTCTTTGGCCACTGAGGCAAACTATATCTGGCTCCAAACCATTATAGCTTATCACCCCAAGAACACCATCCCGACAGTAAAACATGGTGGTGGCAGCATCATGCTGTGGAGATATTTTTTGGCAGCAGGGACAGGAAAAATGGTGCGAGTCGAGGGGAAGATGGATAGTGTGAAATACATGGATATTCTTGAGCAAAACCTGTTTGTCTATCAGTGATTTTAGACTGGGGCGGAGGTTCACCTTCCAACAAGACAATGACCCAAAGCATACTGCTAAAGCAACATTCGAGTGGTTTTAAGGGGAACGTGTAAATGTTTTGGAGTGGCCTAGTCAAAGCCCAGACCTTAATCCAATTGAGAATCTGTGGTCAGACTTGAAGATTGCTGTTCACCAAAGGAAACCATCTAATTTGAAGGATCTGGTGCAGTTTTGCCTTGAGGAATGGGCAAAAATCCCAGTGGTAAGATGTAGAAAGCTCATAGAGAGTTATCCAAAGCGACTTGCAGCTTTAATTGCCATAAAAAGGAGGCTATACAAAGTACTGAGTTTAGGGGGCTGAATAGTTTTGCACACTGAAGTTTTCAGTTATTTTGTCTTATTTGTTGTTTGCTTCATAATAAAAAGAAAACCAAATATTCATAGTTGTAGGCATGTCCTTTACATGAACTGATGCAAACCCTCAAAAAAAACCTGAAGGGAACAGACGGAAATTGGATACCCAGGCAAAGTAAAGTATGTTTCTGCTTGTTTTCACGCTCTCCACTATAGTCCTCCACTTTCTACTACTCCTAGTAATGAACTCTTCATCTCTCCCTCAATCCTCCCCATCCATCTCGCCTCCTCCTTGGAACTATTCCTCAACATACAATCCTGGGTCTCCAAACTCAGACCGCCACCTCATGCCCTCTCCTGCCCGCACCTGCTAACACTTTCTCTGCTCCTTCTGACTGCCAGCGATATCTCTCCAAATCCTGGCCCTCCTCACCACATCTCTACAGTCAGTTCCGTCTCCTATCCACGATCTGTCACAAACTCTCGCAACCTTTCGAACCTTATATCCATCTTCCCAGCCCCTGCTTCCCCAGTTCCACTAACATGAGCTCTATGGAATGCTCGCTCTGTCTGCAACAAACTTTCCTACATCCATGATCTTTTCATTACTAACAAACTTTCCTTCCTCAGCATCACTGAAACCTGGCTCATCCCCTCTGACACGGACTCTCCAGCTGCACTTTCGTACGGTGGATTCCACATTTCCTACACCCCCCGCCTCAGCGGTAAGCATGGTGCAGGAGTAGGTTTTCTCCTGTCAGATAACTACACATTCACCCAAATCCCACTGCTGCCCTCCGTTACTCTCCCCACTTTTGAGGTGCACTGTGTGCGCATATACTCCCCCTCCAACCTCCAACTGGCCGTCATTTACCGTCCCCCAGGGCCAGCCACCACTTTCTTCGACCACTTCACCACCTGACTACTTCACTTCCTTTCTGCTGACATCCCCACTGTCATCATGGGTGACTTCTAATCCTCATTGACACTTCCCACTCATCTGTCTCTAAGCTTCTATCCCTCACTTCCTCCTTCGGCCTTGCTCAGTGGTCTTCTGCCCCCACTCACAAAGATGGCCACACACTGGACCTCATCTTCACCCACCTCTGTTCCCTATCTAACCTCTCTAACTCTCCCTCTGTCTGACTACATCTTACTTACATTCTCTTCCCTCTTTTCTCCAGGTGCACAATCCCCACTCCACAAACTTGCGCACCCTCGCTGAAATCTCAAACACCTTGACCTACACTCACTCTCTGAATTCCTCCTCCCTCTTACAGGCATAAGTTCATTACACGATGCAGATGCTGTTGCCGCTTTATATAACATCACAACAGCTGCAGCTCTCAATTCGGTCACCCCCCTCACACATACAATAGCTCGCACACTCAACACGCAACCCTGGCACACCAACCTGACTAAAGAACTGCAAAGGGCCTCCAGGGTTGCTGAGCGAAGATGGAAAAGGTCCCACTCCAACGAGCATTTCATCGCATTCAAACAGTCCCTTACTTCTTTCAAGTTCTCACTCACTGCAGCAAAACAAATCTACTTCTCATCTATCATAACCTCCCTGTCTCACAACCCTAAACAGCTATTCAACACTTTCAATTCTCTCCTCCATCCCCCAGCGCCTCCTCCCTCTCCTCTCATATCAGCCGAACACTTTGCCTCATTCTTCAAGCAGAAGATTGACACCATCAGACAGAGCTTTTGCCTAAAGTCCTCCACAGCCCCTCCTCATATCTACTCAACCCTCCTCCTCCAAAACCAGCTTTTCCACCATTATGGACAATCAAGTTTCCTCTTTACTCTCCAAATCACACCTCACCACCTGCGAACTTGACCCAATCGTGTCCCACCTCATCCCTAACCTTACCACAATCCTCATCCCAACCCTAACCCACCTTTTCAACCTGTCACTATTAACTGATGTCTTCCCCTCATGCTTCAAACATACCTCGATCAAACCCATCCTCAAAAAGCCCTCCCTTAACCCATCCTCTCTGACTAGCTATCTCCCCATATCACTTCTCCCCTACACCTCAAAAACTAATTGCCAAATCCAAGTGATACTACTCTGTCCTCCTCCTCCTGGACCTGTCATCTGCCTTCGACACAGTGGACCAGTCCCTCTTACTACAGACTCTTTCATCTCTTGGCATCACAGACTTGGCCCCATCTTGGACCTCCTCATACCTAACAGACTGGACATTCAGTGTCTCCCACTCACACACCACATCCTCATCTCGCCCCCTTTCTGTCGGTGTCACCCAAGGTTCAGTCCTAGGACCCCTGCTCTTCTCCATCTACACCTTCGGCCTGGGACAGCTCATAGTCTCACGGCTTTCAGTATCATCTCTATGCTGACGACACACAGATCTACCTCTCTGGACCTGATATCACCTCCTTACTAACCAGAATCCCACAATGTCTGTCCGCTATTTCATCCTTCTTCTCTGATAAATTTCTAAAACTTAACATGGATAAAACTGAATTCATCATCTTTCCACCATCTCATTCATCCCACCCACCTGACCTATCTATCAACGTCAATGGCTGCCCACTCTCCCCAGTCCCACAAGCTTGCTGCCTCGGGGTAACTCTGGACTGTGATCTCTCCTTCAAACCATATATCCAAACCCTTTCCACTAACTTACGACTCCACGTCAAAAATATCTCCCAGATCTGCACATTCCTCAACCACGAATCTGCAAAAATACTAATGCACTCCCTCATCATCTTGCGCCTCGACTACTGCAACCGCCTGCTCTGTGGCCTCCCTTTCAACACTCTTGCACCCCTCCAATCTATCCTAAACTCTGCTGCCTGACTAAGCCACTTGTCCCCCCGCTATTTCCCAGACTCACCTCTCTGTCAATCCCTTCGCTGGCTCCCTATTACCCAGAGACTCCAGTTCAAAACCCTAACCATGGCATACAAAGCCATCCACAACCTATCTCCTCCATACATCTGTGACCTAGTCTCTCTGTACTTACCTGCACGCATCTTCCGATCTTCACAAGATCTCCTTCTCTACTCCCCTCTTATCTCCTCTTCCCACAATCGCATACAAGATTTCTCCCGTGCTTCCGCCCTACTCTGGAACTCTCTACCCCAACACATCAGACTCTCACCTACCGTGGAAACCTTAAAAAGGAACCTGAAGACCCACTCTTCTGACATGCGTACAACCTGCAGTAACCCTCGCTCCACCATACCGCTGCACGACCAGCTCTGCCTTCACCCACTGTGTCGTCACCCATCCCCTGTAGATTGTGAGCCCTCGCGGACAAGGTCCTCTCTTCTCCTGTACCAGTCACTGACTCTTATTGTTCTAGATTATTGTCATTGTTTTTGCTATGTATACCCCTTTCACATGTAAAGCTCCATGGAATAAATGGCGCAATAATAATAAATAATAATAGTAATATTTGCTGTGAGTGATGTAATAAAATGAAAACCCCATAAATCGGAATAAAATCTCCACATAATGTTTTCACGTATCCATTGCCTCGGTTTTTAGACACTTGGGGCCTAATTCATCATTGTATTTTCGTCATTTTTTTACATTAATTCCTCTCAGTGGCTTTTTAATTTGCATCAAGTGTTTTCTGTTACTTAATCTTTTGTTTGTTTTTTTTACATTAATATGACTTTTCCAGATGATTTAGGCTGATTCATGAAATGTGACTTTTTAAAAATATGTATATACACTACCGTTTAAAAGTTTGGGGTCACCCAGACAATTTTGTGTTTTCCATGAAAACTCATACTTATATTTATCAAATGAGTTGCAAAATGATTAGAAAATATAGTCCAGACATTGACAAGGTTAGAAATAATGATTTTTATTTGAAAGAATAATTTTTTCCTTCAAACTTTGCTTTCGTCACAGAATGCTCCTTTGCAGCAATGACAGCATTGCAGACCTTTGGCATTCTAGCTGATAATTTGCTGAGGTAATCTTGAGAAATTTCCCCCCATGCTTCCTGAAGTTCCCCCCCACAAGTTGGATTGGCTTGATGGGCACTTTTTGCGTACCATACGGTCAAGCTGCTCCCACAACAGCTCAATGGGGTTAAGATCTGGTGACTGCGCTGGCCACTCCATTACAGATAGATAGAATACCAGCTGCCTGTTTCTTCCCTAAATAGTTCATGCATAATTTGGAGGTGTGCTTTGGGTCATCATCCTGTTGTAGGATGAAATTGGCTCCAATCAAGCGCTGTCTACACGGTATGGCATGGCGTTGCAAAATGGAGTAATAGCCTTCCTTATACAAAATCCCATTTACCTTGTACAAATCTCCCACTTTACCAGCACCAAAGCAACCCCAGACCATCACATTACCTCCACCATGCTTGACAGATGGCGTCAGGCACTCTTCCAGCATCTTTTCAGTTGTTCTGCGTCTCACAAATGTTCTTCCGTGTGATCCAAACACCTCAAACTTTGATTCGTCTGTCCATAAAACTTTTTTCCAATCTTCCTCTGTCCAATGTCTGTGTTCTTTTGCCCATATTAATCTTTTCCTTTTATTAGCCAGTCTCAGATATGGCTTTTTCTTTGCCACTTTGCTGTGAAGACCAGCATCCCAGAGTCGCCTCTTCACTGTAGACGTTGACACTGGCGTTTTGCATGTACTATTTAATGAATCTGCCAGTTGAGGAGCTGTGAGGCGTCGATTTCTCAGACTAGAGACTCTAATGTACTTGTCTTGTTGCTCAGTTGTGCAGCGGGGCCTCCCACTTCTCTTTCTACTCTGGTTAGAGCCTGTTTTTGTTCTCCTCTGAAGGGAGTAGTACACACCGTTGTAGGAAATCTTCAGTTTCTTGGCAGTCTTTCGCATGGAATAGCCTTCATTTCTAAGAACTAGTATAGACTGTCGAGTTTCACATGAAAATTCTCTTTTTCTGGCCATTTTGAGAGTTTCATAGAACAGACAAATGTAATGCTCCAGATTCTCAACTAGCTCAAAGGAAGGTCAATTTTATAGGTTTTCAAATCAGCCAAACCGTTTTCAGCTGGACTAACATACTTGTGCAAGGGTTTTCTAGGGTTTTCTAAACATCCATTAGCCTTCTTACACAGTTAGCAAACACAATGTGCCATTAAAACACTGGAGTGGTGGTTGTTGGAAATGGGTCTCTATACACCTATGTAGATATTGCAATAAAAACAAGACGTTTGCAGCTAGAATAGTCATTAACCACATTAACAATGTATAGAGTGTATTTATGATTCATTTAATGTTAGCTTCATTGAAAAAAAAAGTGCTTTTCTTTCAAAAATAATGAAATTTCTAAATGACCCCAAACTTTTGAACGGTAGTGTATATTTTTTTTTTAAGCAGATGATCACAAGTTTTGCCTGGGCTGATTTTTATATGACAGAAGTTTTTATGCAACTTTTACAATATTTTGCTGAACATGCACCTTTTTCTTCGAAAAAAAGGTGTAGAAAAGGTTAAAGAAAAAATTAGTTTTTTTGTTTGTGCGAAATTCATTCATGATAAAGTTACATCCACATCTTGTACTTTTTGTGCAGGTTGTGATCGCTGGTTTCCTCCACCTAATTCTTCAGACATTCACGACTTCCCGTCATTTGAGTCTCCAGGAAAGAATCTCTGGTTATTTGATATTGTCCATGATCCTGAAGAGAGGTACGACTTATCAGATAAATATCCTGAAGTGGTGAAGAAGCTTCTTTCCCGTCTGGAGTACTACAACAATCATTCTGTTCCCATCGATTACCCAGATGATGACCCCAGATGTGACCCCGAAGCTTCTGGTGTCTGGGGCCCTTGGGGATAATGTTTTGTATGGCGCGAAGATACACCTATATTAAAATCAGGAGGATGTGTCACTTACTAGGTTGCTTGCTGTAGTTTTGATAATCTCTTTTTAATAAAACAGTGATTTTATCACTAGAGGACTAGTAAACCTTCTGCAATGTAGTCCTCCATATTCATGAATGCTGTATAACTATGCCCCCACCACTGATTGGCAGTTTCCTGCCTATGCACTGTGTTCACAGAAAGCTGCCAATCAGTGGTGTGAGCGGGGGTATACAGAGCTCAGCATTCAGAGAACTTGTAAATCTGCATCAGAGAAAGAGATTTTCAAAATTGCAGCAAGCAGCCCAGTAAGTGATACAACGCTGAGATCAGGGTCTCTGCCCCTACATTATGCTGCTCTCAGATGGGGCAGAAAAACCTGGTGACAGGTTCCCTTTAATGAGACGAATCATCTCAGCCGAAGACTTTGCCTCATTCTTCAAGCAGAAGATTGACACCATCAGACAAAGTTTTTGCCTAAAGTCGTTTTGTTAAAGATCTTTGTAATAGTTCGTATGTACACCCCTTTTTCACATGTAAAGCGCCATGGAATAAATGGCGCTAGAATAATAAATAATAATAATAAATGTGTCGAAAATCAAAAAAAATGTCCCGGGAACCAAAATTCTTCAGGAGATGTCCACCTTATTCATTATTAGCAGTGGAGCCTTCCGATACCTGAAATCTTCTGAGTTGTTAGACCTCTCCTTATCTAATCTAACAAGTAGTTTTGGAGTCCAGCATTGAATAATATTCACAGCAGCACTGATGGTGTTGGCGGAAATAGGTGGCATCAGCGGTCGGGGCAGGCAGTGTGACTACTTGGGATCTGTCAAATTGGGAAGGATCAGTGGTAATGGTTGCCAATATTGGCACCTGGGGTCCTAGGATTGGGGTGGTGGGCAATATTTTAGATGTTACAGCCGTTCTATTGACAATCAGTTCTGTATATACATTTTCTACCTGATTTTTATTCCTAGCCTTCTGCTGATTGAAGCCAACTGTCTTTACTGAGGACCTCAAAAGATTTATTTTGTTAATCTTAAAATATTTGTAATGGCTGTGAAAATATTTTGCTGTCGATGATGATTTATTTACCTGATTTAAAAGAATATTAAAATAACTATTCTATATTCCTAATATGTTGACTTGTTCTTTTTATGGGGATTTCATGCTGTTGAGTTATCCTATGCATTACAGTGAATATCTGCTGACCTGCAAAAAAAAAAAAAAAAAGGCGTGTGCTGTGTATTTGGAAATCTACAAACCTCTACATACTGAATTTTGTGGATGAGGTGTCCCCCATGTATGGGCATTGTTCTGGGAACTGCCACAGGTTTACTGCAATTCTGCATCAAAAATCTGTTGCAATTTCACTACATCTGATCCTGTGATCTAATCTACTGGAAATCGATAATCTACTGTAGTTAAGATGGAGAACAAAATGGTAACATAAGATCGGTGCAAGCTCTTGTAAGTATATAGCTTTTATTACGTAGACTTAAAGGACCTATGTTTTAATATAAAAGTTTACAATAGGTTTATTCTAGAATGCAAGCGAGCACAAAGCAGGTAAATCTATTCAACCATAAGAAGCTCTCCACCTATATGTATCTGCAGAAAATCTGAGTGATGGCACAGGCTTAGGGCAGGCGTGGATGAGCTTATTTGCTTATTTGCTGTCTGAGTGCGATCTGACAAAACATCGGATTGCACTCGGACCAATGTTAGTCTATGGGGCCTTGCACATGTCTGTTTTTTGTTCCTCAAACAGTCTCTGTATGCCCGAGTTTGATCCAATATGCAAGTCAATGAGATTGTGGAAAAAAATCGGACTGCACTCGGATGACATTGGAGTGCAGTTCTATCTCGGCGCATTGACAAAATGGTGAAAATGGAGAAGTTTTTATTCCCAATCTTCTCATCCGAGAGAATCTGTTCACACTAGGCTGACAGTCCGATCATCGTTTGATCAGAATGTCATTGGCATAATTGGCTTGATTTTCTCGGATGAGCGAATCTGCAACCGTCTGTCTTACCCTTAGGACAGGTGCAGACGAGCGTATTTTCGATGCGATCCAACAAAACATCGGATTGCACTCAGACCAATGTTAATCTATGGGGCTGTGCACATGTCCAATTTTTTCTTCGGATTGTCCAAGGTAATAAAATGCTGTATACCTGAGTTTGCTCCAATATTTGGGTGGCACTCGGACATTCAATTCAAGGAGTGCGTGGGAAACATCGGACTGCATTCGAATGATATCTGAGTGCAGTCCGATTTCCGCACACCCAGAGAATGGACAAGATGGAGACATTTTTTTCTCCATCTTCTCATCTGACAGAATGGGATCACACTATGTTCACACTTTGATCAGAGTTTGATGAGACTGTAATTAGCATGATCGGCCCGATTCTCTTGGATCAGAGACTTTACAGTCGCCTGCACCTGCCCTTAGATAGGGACTGGCCTGGCCAGACTGCTGTAAAGCTGTGTCAGCAGATGAGCTGGGTCCATGGACTCATTGCTATGGATGTTCTGCAGCAGTTACAGCCTTTTATATGAGGTTGACAGGCTAGAATAGTGTATGCAATGGCAAAACCAAAAAATACTGTGCATATCAACTAACGCACTAGGAGTGTGATAGCCGGGGTGTGCCTATAGTTCACACTGCCCTGCGCTCCACCACTGAACACCACCCCATTAGCTCTCTTGGCATGTCTGTTCTAGTAAACACTTGTATTCCTGTGTCAACACCACACCAGCACAGAAAAGGTTTAAAATAAGAAAAAACAACTCTGAGTAGACCATCTTAAAAAAAATACCTAGACTATGTTCACATGCAGCGTTTTTTGTAGCGTTTTTTTAATGCAAATTAAAAGCTGCTTTTTACAGTACCAGCAAAAGCTATGAGATTTCAGAAATCCCATGCATATGTTTTTGTTTTTTCCTGACTGAATTTGAGAACCTCTGTGTTTATGAAAAAAAAAAGAAGAAATCTGCAGCGTATCAATTCTTTCAGCATTTTTTCACCCATAGACGCACACCCATGCTGTGTGTGCCTTAGGCTGTGTTCTCTTGATGAGATTTTGGTGACTTTTTTTCTTATCTTCGCTGCATCAAAAAAGCGTCTTACTGCTCCAGCAAAGTGGATGGGATTTCTTGAAATCTCATGCCACTTGTGCTTTTATTTTACGTTGCGTAAACTGCCCTGTAACTTCCGATTAGCAAATGATGTCAGACAAGTGTTTATAAAGGGCAAGAATTGTGAATGGTTGAATAGTGATCCTAACATCGTACCATCGAACATCGTGCGCTGTGTTCACACAGACAATCTGAAGTGTAGATGTGTTCAAAAAAAGGAAAGTATTGTACAAACCTTTCCAATGATTCTGTACAAAGAAAATTCAACCGAATTCGCAATAGTGTTCATTAATTACCGTAGTTTCACGGGTTTATTTTACCAGTAGCATTTGCAATAATGATGATCATCACAACACGAATCCTCGTTCCAATGCACTGACTACTACTGACTAATTGCCTCGGAACATGATCAAACAATCAAAAACCTATTTAGGACTTGAATTTCCTCTCCTCCTCCTTTTTGCCGGTCAAGTCATTGAGGGAACGAACGATCTCTATTTACATTGCACAAGTTTCCAAAGATGAACAAGAATTTTTTTGCTCCCCGATACTATTTCATGCACGATAAACTAGTGTCTTTAGACACATCGTTGAATCGCTCTGCGCATTCACATTACACAATTCTGTTGACCAATAGGTCATTAACGTTACAATCTGAAGGATTATCGGTCAATGTAAATGTGCCTCACCACTAGCAATCTGTTTGGCTCCCGTTAGACCATGACTACATCATTTCAAGTAATGTAAAGGACAGCGAAGTTTGTAAATATTTTTTTGGTGTGCTTTAGCCCCTTTATAGTAGTGTTGATGGTGGGAATCCAGGTCCTGAGACCCCCATTGATTGTTCAAACCAAGCGGCAGAAGTACTCAGCATGTCCTTGAGCAAGAGCATTAAACTCGCTCAATAAATGTCTACAGATCCATGTACTGCTCTGCTCATGCTTAAAGGGAACCTGTCACGTCCTTTATTACTATTAAACTGCCCCCAGTGTCTCGTTAGTGCATCACTAACCTGTTTTTCTCAAGCAAAACATCTCAGTATTTAGCTCAAAAATAACTTTTTATACTTCGGATTCAGTCATAGAGGTGGGCATCTCTTGATTTTCAGTCACGGTCAATCAAATGCGTTTTTAAATTCTCCACGCCCATAGTATTATCATTCCTTCCCGTCACTGCAATCTCCCAGCAGATCCTGCGCTTGCGCAATGACGCTCATGACGCGCCCCTGGGCCTGTGTCGCGCTGCGTTGCGCACGCGGGAGCTTACCCGGAGCCGGATCTGTTTAGGGTTGTAGTCTCGTGGCGGTGACCCGGTCCGTGCCCAGGGAGTCAAACTGGACGGCAGTCTGTTAGCGGTAGAAAATGGTTGATGACTACGCCACCCGTTGAATGCAGCCAGGGGGCTGCTGCTGCAGGGCAGACCGCTGAGGCCGGTGGAAGGATGGTGCAGCGTGATAGTATAACCCCCAACGGGAGGGGTATGGCCTCAGGGCAGCCGACGTGGATGATGGGGGTAGCAGGAACCACTCAGAGACGGTATGGTAGCGTTCAGGGTCTTTACTGGTAACAACGATAGACCCTCCCGGAGTACTTGCTAGCGAACGGGGCCTGGTCAGTCCTTGAGCAGATGGGATCTCCCCTGGCCAGGCGTAGTTGTAGGCCTCCCAAGCTGACTGTACTCTTCTGGCTACCTTGCTAGAAGCTGATGTAAGTAGCCCACGTCCCTGAGTGTACCGTGTGGTGCTCACCCGTATGGCCGGTGACTCGGGGCCTTCTAATGGCTTCCGCTCCACGATGGCGGTGCTGGTCCCACGCGTGTGACCGGGCCTTCGGGCTTCTGGGCCAGGGGACCTGAAATCCCCTGCCTGACGGATTCTGCTGCTGGGTAGAAGTTAGTCCCCACAGCCTCGGACTCCGGGTCCGGTAAAGAATCTTCTTAGTCAGGGCGAGCTCTTTAGCTGCCAGCCCCTGACTACTTGTGACTCTGCTGCTTCCTATGCTGCTCTTGTCTCTACTCTTCCTGGACTCACTAACCCTGCCTCAGCCCCGGGTTTATACAGGGGAAGTTCTTCCCCTCCCAAGGCTGGGCAGGAGGTGTGGCATGCACAGGATCCCTGACCAAAGGACCTCCCACCTGCTCTCAGACGTAATATCTCTATCACTGTGACAACCAGACCCCTGGGGTGTCACACTCCCCCCTAGTGAAATTTAGTACTCCGGGACTAAACACTTTTTAGAAAAATATAACAAGGTATATCAAAGAACAATAAAATACAATAAGGAAACACAATAAGATGGTCACGGATGTCCGCAACCGGGTGCAGTCTTTGAAGAAAAGCAAAGGTGTCCATTTCACCAACACAGGGAGACGTAACCAGGTAGGGGTCTGTCCTACCCCGAGTCCTTAACAGTCTCTAGTCCATCCTGGGTTACGCTCCAACTATATACAAAGGATTCCCGGTAAATCCACCGAAGACTCCTAAAAACAACTAGAAACACAAAATTACACACAAGCAACAATAAACAGGTAAACATTGTAAAACAACTTAAACATTTAGATCCTCCAACGTGCGGGTAACTGGCCTCTAGTGGCCCTAGTGGACCTACGGAGCTGACTGTCTGGCCCTGAACTACAGGGTGTAGGAGCTGTCAAGGGTAAACTGGGCAGCTGTCTACCGGCTCTTTGTCTCACTAGGGGTACGGCAGGCTCACTATAAGCAGAGGGTGGATTCTCCTGTTCCGCTTGGGTGGAGTCTTCTGCCTCCTGGACCGGCTGCTCTTCCAGCTCTACCCATTGCTCCGTAGGTTCTTGGGATGATGGTTGGAGGAAGGTGAGTACGGGTACCACAACTGCACCATTGACTTGAGTCCAAGACCGAGGGAAGTCCCCGAGCACGGTACTAACCATATCTTCCCTTTCTTCCACGGGTCGATGGTCTTCCTGTTCCTCCTCAGGGTTCCTCAGTTGTTCGGGGCACTTCTTCAGGTGGTCCCGGGATACAATGGCTGTGGTTTCCCCTCCGTCTTTACTGATGGTACAGACCTTCGGGTTCTCGTGGCTTGAGGGCAGTACGATGTACGGGTCCTTCTCCCACTGGTCGTCCAACTTGTGGAGCCGTCTCTTCCTCTTCAAGACCTGCTCTCCGGGTACCAGGGGAACAGCGGGAGCATACTGGTTGTAAGTCTTCTCTTGTCTTTCCCTAGCCTGACAGAGACTTCGCTCCACGCTCTCCTGTACTTTCCGGTACTGCTGCTGCCTCTCTGTGTCCCAGTCCGTTTCTGGTGAAGTGTCCTCGGGCGTCAGGACTCCCATTTCCAGGTCAACAGGTAACTTACCAGGTCTTGCCCTCATTAGGTAAGCCGGGGTACAGTTGGTGGAACCTACCGGGATGTGGTTGTATAGGTCCACCAGATCGGGCAACTTCTCAGGCCACAGACTGCGTTCTTCCAGGGGCAACGTTTTTAGAAGATCCATTACCACCTGGTTCATTTTCTCACAAAGTCCATTAGTTTGCGGATGGTAGGGTGTCGTCCTTATCTTCCGGCAGCCATACAGATTGCAGAATTCCTGGAAGACCTCCGCTTCAAAGGCAGGTCCCTGGTCCGTCAGCACTTGGTCCGGGTACCCGTGTGGACTGCAAAAGTGCTGCTGGAAGGCTCTAGCTGCTGTTCGAGCCGTTAAGTCCTTGACGGGGACGACAACCAGAAACCGGGAGTAATGATCCACGGTGGTTAACGCGTAGACGTAGCCACTTCTGCTGGGGGTCAGTTTTACATGATCCAAGGCTACCAGTTCCAACGGTTGCCGGGTGACGATGGACTGCAGGGGAGTCTTCTGGCTGGCCCGGTCCTTCCTTCTCAGATTGCACGGGCCACAGTCTCTGCACCACTTCTCGATGGTTCCCCTCATGCCTACCCAGTGGAACCGCTCGCGCAGCAGGAACTCCAGCTTTTTCCACCCGAAGTGTCCAGCTCCGTCGTGGTATGCCTCCATCACCATGGCTGCGTCTCTTCGTGGCACCACTACTTGCCAGAGTAGTTCATGCGTCCTGGAGTTAACCATTCTGCGGCACAACTTCCCCTTGTAAAGGAACAGTCGACTCTTCTCTGCCCATAGTTGTTTGGCTTCCTCTGGAGCGTCTGATTCCAGGCTAGCCTCCGGGCGAGTCAGCATCTCCTTCACCAGT
Source organism: Phyllobates terribilis (assembly GCF_046119375.1). Classification (NCBI taxonomy): domain Eukaryota; kingdom Metazoa; phylum Chordata; class Amphibia; order Anura; family Dendrobatidae; genus Phyllobates; species Phyllobates terribilis. The sequence continues at coordinate 497,566,653 of NW_027362761.1, read as the reverse complement.
CGGACGGCAGGGTCGCTGTCTTGCGTTTCCGCCCAGTTGTAGTGAGGTAAGGGGTTCAACGTAGCAGCCTGCTTACTCCTTACCCGGTGGGAATACTGGATAGTCCCATGACGGTGGAACGCAGGGAGTTCAACTTCTTCCAGTCCCTCCGGATCTTCTCCTCCGTCCGGCAGGTTGGGCATCCTGGACAGGGCGTCCGCGTTGGTATTGGAGCGCCCTGCCCGGTATTTAATTGTGAACTCGTAGTTGGACAGACGGGCCATCCACCTCTGCTCCAGGGCACCGAGTCTTGCCGTGTCCAGGTGTGTCAGCGGGTTGTTATCCGTGTATACGGTGAACCGGGAAGAAGCGAGGTAATGCCTAAAGCGCTCGGTGACTGCCCATACCACGGCCAGGAACTCTAGCTTAAATGAGCTGTAATTTTCGGGGTTCCTTTCGGTGGGTCGCAGTTTTCGGCTGGCATAGGAGATTACTCGTTCTCTCCCCTGCTGAATCTGGGACAGTACGGCTCCTAGCCCGATGTTACTGGCGTCGGTGTAGAGGATGAAGGGCTGGCTATAGTCCGGGTACGCCAAGATTTCATCCCCCGTGAGGGCCATCTTCAGCTGGCGGAAGGACTCTTCTTCTAGCTTTTCCCATTTGAAGGGCGGCTTCTGGTTCTTGGCCTTCCGGGACTGGCCTATCAGGAGGTCCTGCATAGGTGCTGCCTTTTTGGTGAAACCGGGAATAAACCTTCGGTAGTAGCCTACCAACCCTAGGAACTGCCGCACTTCTTTTACGCTGGAGGGGCTTGGCCATCCCTTAATTGCGGTGATCTTATCGGGGTCGGGAGCCACTCCGTCAGCGCTCACCACGTGTCCCAGGTATTGCACCTTTGGTTTCAGGAGGTGACACTTGGAGGGTTTCACCTTTAGGCCGTAACTCGCCAGAGCTTCGAACACCTCCGCCAGGTGTTTCAGGTGGTCCTCATAAGTTTTGGAGTATACGATGACATCGTCCAGGTACAACAGGACCGTCTCGAAGTTTCTGTGGCCCAGACAGCACTCCATTAATCGTTGGAAGGTTCCTGGGGCGTTGCAGAGTCCGAACGGCATGCAGGTGAACTCGCTAAGTCCCATCGGGGTGGTGAATGCGGTCTTCTCCCGGTCCGCCTCTGCTACAGGAACCTGCCAGTACCCGCTAGTGAGATCCAAGGTAGAGAAGAAGTTAGCAGATCTTAAAGCAGCCAATGACTCCTCTATCCTTGGTAAGGGGTACGCATCCTTGTGTGTGATACGGTTGATTTTCCGGTAATCTACACACATCCTCATGGTGTTGTCTTTCTTTTTGACTAAAACTAGTGGGGCTGCCCAGGGGCTACAGCTATCCCGGATTACCCCAGCCTCCTTCATGTCTCTAAGCATCCCCTTGGCGTGTTGGTAATGTGCAGGGGGTACGGGTCGATACCTCTCTTTTATGGGAGGATGATCTCCCGTGGGGATGCGGTGTTCTACCCCCTTGACTCGCCCGAAGTCTAACGGGTGTTTACTAAACACTCTCTCATACTCTTGAACCACCCGATAGACTCCTTGTTTCTGGTGTGAGGGAGTGGAGTCAGTACCCAGATGTAGTTGCTGACACCAGTCCTCCATGTCTTTCTTAGAGCCGTTACCTTCCTCCGGGTGAGATGGAGGCAAGGGTTCCACAGATTGTATAGAATTTTGATTAGTGGTATATAATTTGGCTAGCGTGGCATACCGGGGCAGGTACACTTCCCTCTCCCCGATATTTATTATGCGAACGGGCACCCTCCCATGGCGTACATTGACCACCCCCCGTGCTGTCAAAATGGTGGGCCTACTGTCTGAGTAAACTGGTTCTACCATTGCCTGGTAATCTCTACCTCTCAGACCAATAGCTGCCCGGCACCAAATCATCATTTCACTTTTTGGGGGCATGGCAATAGGAAAAGGGTCACACATTCTTACGCTACCAATCTCACCGCCGGAGAGTTCCACTTGTTGCCGTTGCATCAGTGCCCGGATCTCTTTCTGGAGCACCCGCTGCTCGCCGGAGCTGGCATTCTTGGCAACCTGCTGTAAAAGGAAAATCACCTCTGCAAGACCATTTTCAATTACATTAGTTCCTAGAGTTATTTTTGGGTGACTCTCATGTTTGTCAATATCTACAATGATAAGTCCCTGTGCGGCCAGTTCGACTCTACCAATTTTGATGGTCACCTCTTTAAATCCGATCTGTGGCACGGGCTGACCATTGCTGGCGATGATACTCAAGTCGTCGTCAGGGTAGCGGGTAATATCCGAGTCATTCCAGTACTGCTTGAAGAGCACGTACGGGATGGTGGTGACCTGTGACCCGGTGTCCAGTAGGGCACTCATGGGAATGCCATCCAGTACCACAGGCAAGACTGGACGTCCTCCCACATATCTGTCGCGCCAGTTCGATGGGCCTGGTGATCTTTTTCCTGGGGGTTGGCCCTCTACCCCAGGTTGTGCCCGTTTAAAGAACAGTACCTTTCCATATGTCCGGGTTGATTGCAGCGGCGGCAGATGGGTCGTCCGTCCTCGCTGTATCGGTCACTGGGTCTTCCTCTGGCCGGTGGGGTCCTCCTTGGTCGACGCCACGGGATGTCCTCCGGTCCGGATGCCAGCTGGATCTTCCCTGGAGTGGAAACCTGTAAAGACTGCACAGTTCGGGTTAGCGCAGCAACGCTTTTAGCTAGCTCTTGGACCTGATGGTGTAGGTCTGGAGCCGGGTCATTGTCCAAAGCCTGCGCATCAGCTCCCACAGGCCCTGCTGACAAGGGCGCCGCCTCCTGGTAGTAAGTGGTAGTGGGGCGTCTGTGGGTCACAACGCCACCTGGTGCCGGTTCTCGGAGCACCCGGATGGCTCTGTCCTTGAACTGTGCAAATTCTAGATGAGGGTCCTGTAAGGCCATTGCCCGCAACTGGGTGCGGTGGGCATTGCAATATAAACCCTCTATAAATTGTTCGGTCAACAGCCTGTCCTCGTTTCCCACTCCATTAGGGTCGGTCTGCTTAATGGCCCTCAGGGCCTCTTGTAGGTTGAGTGCATAGTCCCTTATACTCTCATGCGCTCGCTGCTTGCACCCGTAGAATCTAAGTTTAATCTCGGCTGAGGTGCGGGTATCAAAGGTGTCCTTCAGCCGGGTTAGTATCCCTGCGACAGTCTTCCTCCCAGGTGGCCAGGATTTTACTTCCCTTTTGGCTGCCCCAGTTAGTTGGGCCACCAGGATGCTCACTTTTTGCTCTTCTGTGAGGGGGTACACCTGGAAGAGGCTATCCAGCTTTTCTCTAAAGTCATGCAGGGTATGTGACTCCCCTGAGTACTGGGGTAGCCAAGCTGCTCCCGGGATATAGGGCATGGTGAAGGGCATAACTGCAACAGCGGTAGCGCTGGCGGGGGTTGAGGCAGTGGAGCTCTCCTCCGTATCCGACATCTTCCTCCCCCCTAGTGGACCGTGGCCTACCTTGCGATGATCCTGTTCCGTAGGCCGCGGCTCCGCAGTGGATCGTCAGGGTTGAGGACCTTCCGTCGCGCTCCTGTGACGTCGGCGTCTGCTGGGCTCCTTCCAGGACCTTACGCAACGTCCGGACGTGAGGCGGGGCTTCAGTTCTCGCGCGCTTTCGGAGTCCACGCCCCTCTTCTTCCCGCGCGGCGTCCTCAAGATGGCGTCCAATGGCGGGAAAACTCCACGGATGGCGGGAAGAAGGCTGAAGATGGCGCCGGATGGCGGGAAACTTCACCGATGGCGGGAAGAAGGCTGAAGATGGCGCCGGATGGCGGGAATCTTCACCGATGGCGGGAATCTTCACCACTGGTAAGTTTGAACAGTCTTTGCTTTTCAGGCACGCAGTACCCGGTGGTTGCGGGCACGTGATCCTGCCGACTACGCCAAAGTTGACGCACCCCTGGGCCTGTGTCGCGCTGCGTTGCGCACGCGGGAGCTTACCCGGAGCCGGATCTGTTTAGGGTTGTAGTCTCGTGGCGGTGACCCGGTCCGTGCCCAGGGAGTCAAACTGGACGGCAGTCTGTTAGCGGTAGAAAATGGTTGATGACTACGCCACCCGTTGAATGCAGCCAGGGGGCTGCTGCTGCAGGGCAGACCGCTGAGGCCGGTGGAAGGATGGTGCAGCGTGATAGTATAACCCCCAACGGGAGGGGTATGGCCTCAGGGCAGCCGACGTGGATGATGGGGGTAGCAGGAACCACTCAGAGACGGTATGGTAGCGTTCAGGGTCTTTACTGGTAACAACGATAGACCCTCCCGGAGTACTTGCTAGCGAACGGGGCCTGGTCAGTCCTTGAGCAGATGGGATCTCCCCTGGCCAGGCGTAGTTGTAGGCCTCCCAAGCTGACTGTACTCTTCTGGCTACCTTGCTAGAAGCTGATGTAAGTAGCCCACGTCCCTGAGTGTACCGTGTGGTGCTCACCCGTATGGCCGGTGACTCGGGGCCTTCTAATGGCTTCCGCTCCACGATGGCGGTGCTGGTCCCACGCGTGTGACCGGGCCTTCGGGCTTCTGGGCCAGGGGACCTGAAATCCCCTGCCTGACGGATTCTGCTGCTGGGTAGAAGTTAGTCCCCACAGCCTCGGACTCCGGGTCCGGTAAAGAATCTTCTTAGTCAGGGCGAGCTCTTTAGCTGCCAGCCCCTGACTACTTGTGACTCTGCTGCTTCCTATGCTGCTCTTGTCTCTACTCTTCCTGGACTCACTAACCCTGCCTCAGCCCCGGGTTTATACAGGGGAAGTTCTTCCCCTCCCAAGGCTGGGCAGGAGGTGTGGCATGCACAGGATCCCTGACCAAAGGACCTCCCACCTGCTCTCAGACGTAATATCTCTATCACTGTGACAACCAGACCCCTGGGGTGTCACACTCATCTTTCCGGCCATGCGCACTGAATCTAGGTTTACGCCCCAGCTTCATATCCTATGTGCGCATGTTCCGGAGCCAATGACAGTTTGTGAGCGCGTACAATATGCGTGTGTCACAGGTGTATCAGATATGACAGACAATCGCCCTGCAGTTGGTTGCAGGAGATCCCTTTGTTTGGCATTGCAGACACCTTCTTAGCTGTCTCACTCTAGGACCCAGCGGCTACCTCCCTCCTGCTCTAATTCACAATCAGGCCTGGGTGTTTAAATACTTCCTGGTTGCTACAGGGAGGTACCGGTGATATTCACATGACTCCTTGTGAAGGCTTGGAGCAAATGCAGTTCTTACTTCCTCTCTGGTGCTAAGAGGACGTGTGTGCCATCTCTGAAGTCAACTCAAGCTAAGCTACTTCCCCCGTGTCTGTCTTCCCTTGCTGTCTTTAGTTGTCAGTGGGGATCGACTAGCGCTCACCCCCCCTTTCTGTTTCCTGGGCCAAACGCTAGGGAAATACAGGGATAGGTTCCTGTGCTGCGATTGGTGAGGAACCAATATAGGGATGATAGGGGGAGACCGGGTGATATCAGATCAGCCCAGGTGGTCTCCACTTCCCCCTTTCCCTAGTGTATGGGCTCCCTTCACCCATCCCTTCATGTCGCACTTTGTCTTTCCTACACTGTGCGTGACATTGTGCCTGGCTTCCCACTCGCCGCGCTGACGCTCGGCTGCTGCACGCACAGGATATGAAGCTGGGACATACACCTAGATTCATTGCGCATGCCCGGAAAGCTGAGCATCATTGCGCAAGCGCGGAATCTGCTGCAAGATTGCTGTAACGGGAAGGAATGATAATACTATGGGCATGGAAAATTTCAAAACCCATTTGATTGACCATGACTGAAAAGCTAGAGATGCCCAACTCTATGACTGAATCTGAAGGTATGTGGGGCAATCATCAAAGTATAAAAAGTGATTTTTGCGCTAAATACTGGGACGTTTTGCTTGAGATAAACATGTTAGTGATGCAATGTGCACCACTAACAAGACATTGAGGGCAGTTTAATAGTAATAAAGAACGTGACCAGTTCCCTTTAAGGACAAACTGAGTGCTTATCTCTGTGTGAGTTTACAATGGGGTCTTACAACTCACTACAAACAGGGGGCGTAACAGATCAAACATGTTTAGCTGTTTAGTTGCCCTCTAAATTCAATGTATAGGTTATGTATATTTATTTCAAACACTAGAAACATATCTCTGTCAGAAGGTTATGAACCTACTGGAAGGTTTTCCTACACGAGCTTCATTACTAACTGTAGGAATGTCATGCAGGTAATTAATCCACAGTAATGTTATATTTCAGTGTCAGCTTTACTTTTCCAGTAATATCAACTATGTCAATGTGCAATGTAAACTCATTGAGTTAGATTAACTATTATATGATAGCTCTGTAGGAAATTTTCATTTTATGATATATATATTTATATACTTTAGAGAATGAGGGGAACTGCTCAGTGTAATATATCAGGTCCCAATCTATTTGTTGCCCACAGTGAGAATATTTAGGCGCTGAGGCTGCGGGCACCAGTCAAGAGGAAGCGTAGATGTAGGGCTCCATATCATATGCCAGAGGAAGGCACCAAGTAGACCCCGCTATCAGGAGGTGCACATGATGCGGATTGTACGCCGGCCAAGTACGTCTCCGCAAAGGCTTTGTTATGACATATAGTCATTTCTGGTAATACAAAACAGCTTGCCTGCATTTAGGATTCAATTAGTTTTCTGTTACCTTTTAAAGCACCAGTCAATGATCTAATGTTTATGCCCTCTATATTTCAAGGTAAAAGTCAATGATCTCCTTGTTGGTAAGTGAACATTTTATGGTATGGATAGGAGATTTTTATCATGCGTATATGAAAGCATTTCTCCACCTTCTCATTATGACATAAGTAACTTATTTGGTAAATGTGCATTAGGATCTATTAAGCCACACAAAATAAAGTCATAAATATATACTATAAATATGTCTGATGTTATGACCAGCAAGTATTTTATTTTTTTACATACATGCCATACAGACATGTCATAAAATAACATTAGCAGGAGTCCATAAGCCGAGACTTGGATGTCATGGAAATAACAGAGGTTGGTATACTGAGATTGTATAGTGAATGGATTCCCTACGGTTCCAGACTATAGATGCCCCCATATGGTGCCTCCATAATATTGTTTGCATGCATCAAAATTGTCTCCGTGCTTAAAGGTATAGTCCGAAATACAAAGTAATTTTTCTCTTAAATCCCTCTCTATTTAATGCCATAATCTAAACTATTTTCTAATATACTTTAATTAAAAATTCCCTACTCTCCCTAACTACACTAAGGCTGTGTGCCCACGATGCGTTTTTTAAGCGTTTCCGCAGTGGCAATTCCTCTGCAGAAACGCTTAAAAAACGCATGGTAGAAGGCCTGCCATGTTCCCCAATGATAATCCGCATGTGCTGTGCACATGCTGCGGAAATTTCCGCTGTGGATTATCATTGTGGAAAAAAACGCAGCACTACCAATTATTTTGCGGAAGCGCAGCGTTTTCGCCGCTATTGACTTGCATTGGACCGCATGGAATCCGCATCACTGCATCTGTAGATGCGGAATCCATGCGTTTCAATGTGCGGATGGTCCCGAGTCTGGAGAAGAGTAGACTCTCCTCCGGACCCGGGTACCATAGTACCTGTACAAAAAAGAATAAAATAAAAAATAAATATTATATTTACCTTCTGATGGCCCCCGGTGTCTTTGTCTCTTCTTGCCTGCAGCTCGCGGTAGACTAAAGGACCTGCACTGACGTCATTTAGTCATGTGACGGGTCACGCAACCGCTGACGTCGGCAGGTCCTTAAATCTACCGCAAGCTGCCGGCAAGAAGAGACAAGCACACGGGGGGCCATAAGAAGTTAAGTATAATATTTATTTTTTACCATTCTTTCGGTCACACTATATAAATCCATGCCGTTTGCATGGATTTATATAGTGTGACCAAGTTGACAAGCACTTTCCAAGTGATGCTAAAATCGCTTGGAAAGCGCTTGTCAATCCGAATGCGGAAATGCATGTGAGGAACGCTTCACTTCCGCATGTCCCTGGCAGGAAAAACGCATGTACAATCCGCATGCGTTTTTTCTGCCAGGGAGATGCAGAAACGCTCAGGAAAAATCCGGAGCATTTCTGCATCGTGGGCGCATAGCCTAAGTGCTTTTCTTTTTCTTTTTTTTTTCCTACTTCCTTTTTTATGGCACATCATTTGAGAATCCCAGTGCATACTGGAATAATCAAACTAAGTGTAATCAGGGGGCAGAGTCTGCGGTCACTACTACAGCCTCTGCCCCCTCCCTGGAACAAAGCATCATTGATGACCTTCATTTCAGGGGCTAGGCTAATCCCTACACGATGTGCACAAAGACTGTGCGCTCTCTCGCTGGCTCAGATCAGCAGTAACATGAAGGCAACAGAGCAGAATGCACTGTCAGTGCGCCTTATAAGAAGAATATCCAGCTTGCAGAGACCAGCGCTGCTCCCGCAAGTGACGTCACTTGTGGGGGCTGAGCTGTTCCATGCACTCCGGGTATTCTGACAACGCACACTAACAGTGCACTCTGCTCTGTTACCAGCTTGTTACTGATGTGACACGTCGTACTTTTAGAGAAAACCGTTTGAAAAGCCAATCTGGAACTATGTATCTTGGCTGACTAGTCTGATGATGTTGCAAATTCTCCCCAGTTGATTGACCTGTCTCTTTTGTTTGTTTATAGGATGAGATCTGTCAATCAACTGGAGTGGGGCAAGAAGAAGCATAGGTCTAATGTCTATTAGATGCCGCAGGCTCATAAAGGATACCTTGGACAGACTTGGCCCTAGCCTCTCCATCTGGCAGATTCCAAAGGAGTCCAGACTTCACCCTTTAACCCCTGTACAGAGATCTGGTTTTACAACTGGGTCCACTGGATTGCTTCCACTGAAGGGCTGCTGGTCGGAGGAGCAAACGAGAGGCAAGTGAATGGTCCCTTAGCCAGGTCAGAACCAGAAGATCGGTGCAGGGACAAATTCTTTAGGCAGGAGAATGTTCAAAAAACTAGCTGAAGTCAAAATCGGGATAATCAGAAGTTCACTGAGGCTAGTCAAATTATAACTGGCATCGGGCAGCAGGATTTCAGGAGCTTAAATCGCTTGCAGCCCCACCCAGGTCACACTGACAGAACTTAACTCTCAATCACCCAACCTCAATGGAACTTAAAGTCCCAGAGGAAACAGAACTAGAGTTGTCGTCTCATGTCACCTGAAGTGAGAGTGTAGCGCCACCCGGTGATAGAAGCGAGACAGGAAGGGCAATCACCAATACAGATGTCACACTAGGCTTTGAACTATGTTTTCTTTGAAATGCTGGAATCGCACAACCAGGCTCTGATTCCTGCTTCCTGTCCTTCGGGCAACAGGTTCCCTTTAAACTGCAGACTTATGAAAACTAGTGCAACTAAAAAGTTGAGGATTTCACATTCAAAAAGCCTTTGAATCATGAGAGCTGAATTTTTGTTGGCTGTTATGGGCTCCCTTTCCAATTTTTATTGTGCTAGGTTTTATAAATCACTTCCACTTGGTGTTTAGTGTATTCTACAGATCTAGCAAAGTTTATCATGATTCAATGCACAATCTTACAACTTGTCACAGAAGGTTTTCTCATTTAAAAGGATTAAAATAACTCAACATATCACAAGCCATTGACCACTGTCAAGTTAGATGATAAATTACATTACACTATTATGATATTTTTAATTTATTTTTATTTATTTGGGTTTGCTGTTAACTTCATGATGCCAACAGATATATCACAAGAAATGCAGATTCCCAGGCCTGCAGCATAAAACAAGCATTGGTTTGTCCTCTGTAACATGATCAGGAGACAATAGCCATGTTATATTTATAAATAATGGAAGGTATTGTTTCTCCTCGTCTCATATGTTTTCATTGTGTCACACACAGGCCAAGTAAAGATGGTACGTGCCAAACTTTACAAAAGACTATTCCTCTGCTCTTCGCCGACAAATTAAAACTCTTGACACCACAGTCCTAAAATGTGTTTTTCCTTTTATTTAAAGGGCACAATCATAAACTTGATTTGCTTATTTGAATTTACACCTATCAACATTTCTTCAGTGCTTTCCCTTTTTTACCTATCACTTTTACTAAGAAACACTAACATGTTGTAACACCCATTATTAAGTAGAGCTTGTCCCACTGGATGTTTGTCTAGTACTCTGGTGGGGCAGTCTGACCCCATGTAGGGATAGAGAGGAAGGTAGTCCAGATTCTCAGAAAAGCAATCTTCATTCATTAAGTGTACAGTACAAACTAGTGACAAGTTAAAACTCGAACATCTATACGTTTCAGGTGCTTAATACACCCTTAATCATGATAAGAGAAGATTGCTTTTTCATGAAGCTGGACTACCTTCCTTCTTCTCCTGACTGTGGTGTTCAGTCCTTGCACCAGATCACATCTCACAGGTGCAACGGTGACCTGGACTATTCTTCTAGAGATGGAGATTGACCGTTTTAAAGGGAATTCAGAAAATTGCCTCATATTTCAATCAAGCTTTTATGTTAAACGTCTGTTATTTAACCCCTTTATGACCAGGCTTTCACTTTTGTTTTTCAATGCCGCAAGGCAAGAGCCGTAACTTTTTTTTTTTATGTTTACTCAACATAGTGGTATGTCGGCTTTTTTTTTTTTTTTTTAAGGATGAATTTGAAATTTTTATTGCCAACATTTGAGTCTACATAGAATGTGTTGAATAATGTCTACTAATTTTATTGTGGGGTGGAATGAAAAAAAAAAGAAAAGCATTTTCAATTCTTTTGGAGCGTTGGAGTCCTGGTTCTGAGACCTCAACCAGTCACTCAAACCACAGGAAGGGAAAGCCGAGCTAGTACTTAATTGCATGGCCAGTAATATATGGACTTAATTGAATTATATACACCACTGGGTGAGCACTGTGCATAAGCTCAGTCATTTTGCTCTGTGGTTTGAGTGATTGGGATGAAGGGGTCTTGAGAACCAGGACACCACTGACCTACGTGACTTTTAAAGAGCTAAGACTCCTTCCCACAATGAGCTTTTGGTCAGTTTTTGATGTTGTAGGTTTTCAAATTAGGTTACTTGCGTTTTTCATTGCATTTTTAGTGTGTTTTTTTACATGCTTTTTTATCGTGTTTTTGACGCTGAGTTTTTTGTCTCTTGTTGATACTTTCTGGTATTTGGCTTTGACAAAACTTTATTGACATACTTAGGTGCGAATTACAGGTGTTTTTGATGCGTTTCCGCTACAGAAACGCCCTAAAATGCATGTGTGTTTTATACTTGCAGATTTTTTGCATCTAAAGCCAAGTATAAGGAAAAAAATCCACAGAGAAAACTCAGCGTACCCACAGGAGAAATTGACATGTTGCGCATTCGAAACACGCACCGCAGGTCAGTTTATGCAGCGTAAAAATAATCACAGTGGGCAGAAGATTTCTATAAATCCGTCCACCTTGTTGGAACTGTAAGATGCTGCGTTTCTATTTCAGTTTTGTGTTTCCTGACACTATATTGCTTTTGGGGTTGTATGTAGTGAAACGGCACGTGGAAAGAAGATGGATATTCACAAGATGACAGGACACCTGCTCACACATGGGACAAATTCAATGCAGAATCTGTGGCGCCCCTGAGGGTTCAGTCGCCACAGAGGTACTACACCTCACCCAGAGGTATGGTGTCTCCTTCACTCAGGTAAAGAGGGAGTGCTGCCCGGAACCCCAACACCCACATTCAACACTACACTGCTCCAGGGCGGCTGGAAGGGCAAGATGCATTATGTACCTGCTGAGCCCTGTCCCTGGCTGGAGTGGGGGGAACCAAATGTAGGAGGAACCAGTAGTGGGTGTGGGTGGAGGAAGCAGTTTAGGGGAGCACTTTTACAGGAGGTATATTTAAAAGGGAAGCCATCTTAGAGGAGTCAGTCAGTCAGAGGAGGAGAAGTGGAAGGAGCAGGGGCTCTGCAGGAGCTCTGCTCGGGAGGCAGGCTCGGCCTGTCATCCCCAAGAGAGCAGTCAGTGGAGAACAGTCAGCAGTCTGAGGAGCAGAGTCTCTTCAGGAGCTCTGCTCCACAAGTGGGGCCTAGTGATAGAGGCCCAGGAGGGGAGCAAAGGAGCAAGGCTCCGTTCTACAGAAGGGATCCCAGGGGTTACGGTGAGTGCAGGACGGCACCCGTACATCCCAAATCTGCCAGGTGTCGGAGGGATCAGGCCGCAAGAAGGGACCGGTCCCTGGCCCAGCCGTGTTACTCCAGGTCTCTGCTGGAAAAACCGGAGGCTTCTGCTCTTCCATGGTGCAGTCGCCACAGTCTCATCCTAGTCACCGTGAGGGTCAAGTAGGTCCGGGAACTCCAGGTTGCCCAGAGGGACTTCAGAGCACCCGATCGGGACTGTGTGTGGGAAGCGCAGGGCAGGAGGTAGAAGACCCAGCGTGAGAAGTCGGTCTAGTAAGGAACACAAAGAACGCGGGGTTCCGTCAAGCACTCCTAAAATATCGGAGAAAGTGCTGAACCCCTGGTCTGGTAGACGCAGTGCGACGCGGAGGCGGACACCCGTACAGTGTACCTGAGAACCTTGAACAAGAACTGTGAGTAAAACTCTGATGACTGCACTCCACTGCCTCCGTCAGTTATTTTAGCTGCGCCATCCCAACTGCACCACAAGTCCCAGCATCACCACCCACCGTCAAACTCTACACTGCCCTGAGGCCCGCTCCACCTGTGGGGAGCTGTTCCATCCTAGCTGCCCTATCAACTGCCTCAGAGGTCTGCAGCAGCGCTGGTACAAATTACCAGAAACCACAGGTGGCGTCACGATCAAATTACAAACTCCATATAAAGTATCCCCCTTTTTGTTGACCCCCCTGGGCCATGGACCGGGTCAGCCACTATGACATATCCCCCCCCCCCCAGCATCCATAGGCCCGGACACATAGTACCCCACTGCCCTGGGGGCACGTCAAATCCATAGCATTATACAGGACCTCCTAATTTACCCCCATTCCTACTCCGCCATTGCTCTCTATTACTACAAATTTCCATAGACACACTATTAGTCCATAGAAAGCAATTATTTATGTCTTCTTCATGTTCTACATTAAGCAGGTATGCAAAACATTTTTGTTTTGTCGTGTTGATCCTTTGTCATTTTGTTCTTTTCCGATGATTTATAGAAACACATAACATTTATCCTAAATAATCTGATGACAAGAGATTTAGGGTCCTGACGTTACTACAGGTAAACCATCTGGTCAGGAGCAGGCAGGAAAGTAATAGAATATAAGGGACTGGACTACGTTGGTATCAGGAAGATGTTCTATAGGGTATCAACTTGTTGCCAGTGTCTGACTGGGATGCCAAGGGCCACTAGTAACCAACTCTGGGGCCCCACTACAAATGTGACATTATCCTCACTCATAAATTGATATAACAATGAGCTGGGTAGATTGTTACATGAATAAGATGCTGCCTTTTTCTGTACATAGTGATTCACGTATATTGTGCCAAGTACTGCTCATATAAGAGGGTGGTCGCCCACTCCTGCACTGGGGCCCACTGGAGGATTTTCCTGTTCTCCCGTGGGACAGTCCAAGCCTGTTTGTTGCCCTGAAAATCCCCCTTCTTCCCTGAGAAAGTCAAGTACATTTTACATATCAAAAAATCCATTCCATCTTACAAGTATAACCGCTGGAAATAATATTATTTTAGGTGAGCCAGCTATCTGGAGAGGATGAGACATATACTGTCACTCATAAGGTCCATTTACACTGCAAGATTATCATAAATAAGTGTATCTGGGAACGCTTATTTCACTATAATCTTGCGTTTAAACCCTAAGAATGAGCAAAGAGATAATTTGTCAGGTAAAATTATCTTTTGTGCTGCACAAAGGATAATCGTTCTCGACAGCACATCGTCCTGTGTAAACAAGGCTCTCGCTGCCAAGAACAATGGCTGCCTATGTGCAGCACTGAGCGATCTATTACAGATGGTTCAGTGCGCATCTGAAGAGAGGTCTACCTGTGGAAACTGTTTTTTAAACAACCACTGATCAGCAAACAAGTAGCTGATGGGCGATTGTTTAGTTTCATTGTACATTGCTCGGAAGATAGGGTAAATCCTAGATAACTTTCCTTTTGCAACATATATGGTGTCATTGCTTTGGATTGTGATTCATCAAGATTAAAGGGGTTGATAATTTTTCATTTGCGAATAGACTTGCAGACATAGAAAATTACAAACACAGTTATACTCACCCTCCCCAGGTCTAGCACTGCCTCCTCCGTAGTGATCACCGCTAAGCCCAGTGATTGGCTGTAGCGGTCTAATGCTCTGTACTTCCTCAAGATATGCCATACATGCCTCATAATTGTGAGGAGTTAAACTTTCCTATAGGTTATCTTTATTTACCCAGCAGGACAATAGCAAGTGGAGTATGCTGGTTGCTAATAGTCTAAGGAGCAAAGCAGCTCAGAGCCTGGCTGTGTGATTGCAGTAAGATATAATCCTCTCTGAAACGATCTGGCGATTCAGAAAAATATAGTTAGAAGATACGTCCCAAGACCATAGGTAGAGATGAGAATAGTCCGACTCCGTCGACGGCCGGTTTTTCCGAGTGGTGCTCCAGGTGATTGACAGGTCTCTCGCTATGTGAGAGACCTGTCAATCACCTCTAGTGGTGCAAGGAGAAGCTGGTCAGGGCAGCGATGGATTAGTCTCGTCACTGCCTACGGTCTCCAGCCATATTTGCTAACTATAGTTTAAAGCTCCAGCGTTTCAGAGACTATTATACCTTACTGCAATCACACAGCCAGGCTACAATTCATGCCGCCTGTGGTTTGGACAGCATGAGTCGCATGACAGGTTCCCTTCTCAATAAAAGTTCTTGTAAGCTAATTCACCTGAAAACATCATAGCTGGTTGACAAAGATCACTGAACTCCTGCTGCAAATATGGACACTTAAGGCCCCCTAATGTCGACGGGTTCGGCCAACGGTCTCATGCCAGGCGATTGACTGTCAGGAGAGATGTTGATCGGACATATCCGATTTCAGCTTGCCAATCGCATTGTTCTCCTTGAGATAAGCCGCTGGCCAACGTGTCAGTCGGTAGCTTTCTCATATAGCGCACAGGAGCTCTCAGCCAAAAAAGCACTCCTGTGTATACGAGTGTCGGCTGATATGGTTGTCGGCAGAATGATCGGTTGACATTCGGCCAACAGCCATCCAAAGTATATGGCCAACTTTATTAAAGTGGCTGTAAGAGTAACGATAAGAACGTACCGTACATAACATATGTTCTATTTTCTTGGGAAAAAAAACTCTCTCAAATTTTTCAATACACATTAATAATCTCTATTTCATGTATTTCACATAAAAAGCAGAATTGAAAGTTATTCAGCGATGGAGAACTAGTGTGCTCATTGCTTCGTGTAGTTATAGTTTCACCTTATAGAGACGTTAACATAATTCCACATCATTAAGTCCTTATTCTCAAGTCATTGAGGAATGAAACGGCCATTGACATGTTATATCTGCCACTCATCTGCACAGAATTGCTTAAAGATAATGTTACACAGGCGTCCTCTGTAATAGCATCTCAGGTTTATACAGTGCATTTTGAAAGTATTTGGCCCCCTTGAACTTTTCTACCTTTTGCCACATTTCTGGCTTCAAACATAAAGATATAAAATTCTAATTTTTGGGGGAAGAATCAGCAACAAGTGGGACACAATCGTGAAGTGGAACAAAATTTATTGGATATTTTAAACTTTAACAAATTCAAAACTGAAAAGTGGGGTGTGCAATATTATTCGGCCCCTTTACTTTCAGTGCAGAAAACTCACTCCAAAAGTTCAGCGAGGATCTCTGAATGATCCAGTATTGTCCTAAATGACTGGTAATGATAAATAGAATCCACCTGTGTGTAATCAAGTCCCTGTATAAATGCACCTGCTCTGTGATAGTCTCAGGGTTTTGTTTCAAGTGCAGAGAGCATCATGAAGACCAAGGAACACACCAGGCCGGTCCGAGATACTGTTGTGGCGAAGTTTAAAGCCGGATTTGGATACAAAAAGATTTCCCAAGTTTTAAACATCTCAAAGAGCACTGTGCAAGCGATCATATTGAAATGGAAGGAGTATCAGACCACTGCAAATCTACCAAGACCCGGCCGTCACTCTAAACTTTCATCTCTAACAAGGAGAAGACTGATCAGAGATGCAGCCAAAAGGCCCATGATCACTCTGGATGAACTGCAGAGATCTACAGCTGAGGTGGGAGAGTCTGTCCATAGGACAACAATCAGTCGTACACTGCACAAATCTGGCCTTTATGGAAGAGTGGCAAGAAGAAAGCCATTTCTCAAAGATATCCATAAAAAGTCTCATTTGAAGTTTGCCACAAGCCACCTGGGAGACACACCAAACGTGGAATAAGGTGTTCTGGTCAGATGAAACCAAAATCGAACTTTTTGGCCACAATGCAAAACAATATGTTTGGAGTAAAAGCAACACAGCTCATCACCCTCAAAACACCATCCCCACTGTCAAACATGGTAGTGGCAGCATCATGGCTTTTCTTCAGCAGGGACAGGAAAGATGGTTAAAATTGATGGGAAGATGGACGGAGCTAAATACAGGACCATTCTGGAAGAAAACCTGTTGGAGTCTGCAAAAGACCTGAGACTGGGACGGAGATTTATCTTTCAACAAGACAATGATCCCAAACATAAAGCAAAATCTACAATGGAATGGTTCAAAAATAAACGTATCCAGGTGTTAGAATGGCCAAATCAAAGTCCAGACCTGAATCCAATCGAGAATCTGTGGAAAGAGCTGAAAACTGCTGTTCACAAACACCCTCCATCCAACCTCAATGAGCTCGAGCTGTTTTGCAAGGAAGAATGGGCAAGAATTTCAGCCTCTCGATGTGCAAAACTGATAGAGACATACCCCAAGCGACTTGCAGCTGTAATCGCTGCAAAAGGTGGCGCTACAAAGTATTAACTCAGGGGGGCCAAATATTATTGCACGCCCCACTTTTCAGTTTTTAATTTGTTAAAAAAGTTTAAAATATCCAATAAATTTCGTTCCAGTTCACGATTGTGTCCCACTTGTTGTTGATTCTTCCCCAAAAAATTAGAATTTTATATCTTTATGTTTGAAGCCAGAAATGTGGCAAAGGCTATGTGCCCACGATGCAGAAATGCTCAGGATTTTTTCCTGAGCGTTTCTGCATCTCCCTGGCAGAAAAAACGCATGCGGATTGTACATGCGGATTGTGCATGCGTTTTTCCTGCCAGGGACATGCGGATGTGAAGCGTTCTTCACTTTCATTTCCGCATGCGGGTGTCAAGCGCTTTCCAAGCGATTTTAGCATCACTTGGAAAGTGCTTGACAACTTGGTCACACTATATAAATCCATGCAAACGGCATGGATTTATATAGTGTGACCCGAGAGATTGGTAAAAAATAATGTATACTTACCTTCCGATGGCCCGCGCTGTCTTGCTGCGCTCCTGTGCTGGCTGCCAGCAGCTCGCGGTGCCCTGTACTGAAGGACCTGCCGCCACATGACTGTGACGTCACCTCAGGTCCTACAGTCCTTCGCGATCTGCCGGCAAGCACAGGGAAGGAGTCCGGGGGCCGTCGGAAGGTGAATATAATCTTTATTTTTTATTTTATTCTTTTTTTTTTTTACAGCTTTTAATGGTACCTGGGTGTGGAGGAGAGTCTCCTCTTATCCAGACCCGGATACCATCCGCACATTAGAACGCATGGAACGTGCATCTGCAGATGCAGTGATGCGCTTTTCATGCGTTCTAATGAAAGTCAATGGCGGCGAAAACGCAGCGCTTCCGCAAAATTAATGGACATGCTGCAGATTTTTGAGCGCAGCATAAACGCTGCGGAAAAATCCGCAGCATGGGCATTGACATTGCGGCTTGTCATTGGGGACAATGGGGGATGGATTACCAAGTGTTTCCCAAGCGTTTCCGCTGCTTAAATTACGCAGCATAAACACTTGGAAAACGCATAGTGGACACACAGCCAAAAGGCAGAACAGTTCAAGGGGGCCAAATACTTTCACAATGCACTGTATTATCCTTGTGCCTATAGATGGCCTGAAAACAATAGTACAGATAACATCTAGACTAATAGTGTATTGTGTCACTGGTATGGAGAAAACTAAACACTGTGCCAACACACGAGTTCTACTACGTAGAAATTTAGTAATAATAATTATTTATATAGCGCCAACATATTCCGCAGCGCTTACAATTAGAGGGACACATACAGACAATATCAGACATTACAGAGCAACACATTTTCCAACAATCCAAGCAGGAGTGAGGGCCCTGCTCACAAGAGCTTACAACCTACGAGAATGTAGGGGAGATTCAAGATAAAACTGCTTGCATTGTGTGGTCCGCCATCTTTATAATAAATAAAGGTTTCCATATAAGAGTATGTTCACACATGGTGTTTTTGTTGCATTTTTTTATTCACCAAAATCCAGAGAGGTGGCAGAAAATACGAGTATTTTTTGCCCATTCATTTGCATGAGTAAAAAGCACTGCAAAACTGCTGAAATATTAAAGATGCTGAATCTTGGCAAAAACACAGCAAGGCTTAAAATACAAACAGAAAAAGATGCAGCATGTGCATGTGATTTCAGAAATCTCATTGATTATGCTAGTACTGTAAAACACTACGTATTATGCGCACCAAATATGTTGTATAAACGCCACGTGTGATCATACCCTAAAGCTGCCTGAACCGGTCACAAAGCACTACAGTATCTATGTGCTGTATATACAAACATTAAGTGCTACCGCAATCATGGAGAGTGGGGAAAGCTACTGAAAGAAGGGACCAGATTCTAAGGGAAAATGTAGGTAGTGTGAATCTGAGAAAAGATAGTGCCCCCTGTGACAAAGTCATTAACAAAGTACAGGAGGGGAAATATGTAGCACTGAGATTGTTAGGTCCAGTAATATAAACATAGGAAAAATGCTCCAGCGCACGAAGGAATGAGGGGTTAATGAGCCATGTTTAGTGATAGGGTGATTAAACACCTGTAGAGAGGGAGGAAGATAAATTCCCTGGCTTTTAGAGCATTTGTTTTGGGGTGGGTCTGAAAGCATAAGCTCTGGAGCAGTTTTGTGAAGGAAAGCTAAACCTTGGGTTATTTGTTCCTGAAGCGGGCGATTACCCTTAGCCACAAGGACTCTGCCATACGTATTGTTTTGTTTTTCCTGTTAAGCCGGGAAGGCCGTGTTTGTTTTGCTAATGTTGCCGTGGTTTATGCAATGCTCCTAATAAACCACAGAAGATTTAAAGAGACAGTGTTCCTGTGTCTACCTCTATGTGCAACCCAGTGAGCCGATCTACCACACCCCCCACACATGATCCCACTTTCACAATTTAGTTCCCCCCACACACTATAATGCTCCCTCTGTGACCCCCTCTCAGTATGGTGTTACTCTACCCAATCATAGTTCACTGATTATATAAAATAAAATACTCACCTAGCCCATTTACGTGATGCGGCTTCACTCCATGCTATATGTGTTTTGACTCATTGGTCAATCTGGTGCCATCATCGCGCCTGCTACACTGAGACTCTCAGACAACTCAGGCTGAATGATGGAACAGAGAGCCTTCAGCTCCCTGCTCCAACACTTTATTCAACTGTAACAAAAAAATAAAGAGATGAACTGGAATATAAGTTGGTGTGCGTGCAGCGTGTAGGTGCATGTTCACACTGGTCACTAAACAGACAAAACTCAAGATAAAAACAAAATAAGCAAATATGAAGCAGTAAATAAATAGCAATAGTGCATGAAAATAATATAAGGTACTTAGTTAACATAATTTTGATAAAAAAAAATGTAAATGCCATACCACCACTATCAAGGTGACACTATTCGGGACAGTCCTAACCTCTACTATTAAAAGCTTATCATTTCTCAAGGAAAATAAAATGTGAATAAGCTAATGGACACCCAGCCATGGGAAACCACATGAATATAATGTCCAGCACAAAGAAAAGGCTCCTCACCCCACAAAAGAAATCCAGCAAATTATGCGCTCCCAAATCCAAATGTCTCCCTACCATCTGAGCCCCAGTGTGCTTAAACCACATTTAGCGTCCACATGTTTTGCATTTCTGTAGCGATGAGAGCCTGCTTAATTTACCGGGTGCGTGCCTCCAGATACACGAGCTGGGCACAATGTATGAGCACTACAATGTACTGGGCACTGCAATGTACGGGCACTACACTGGCCAATTTGCAATTTTCACTCAGCAACATCCACTGCTGCTTACTTCTGGAAAACATCCATGGAGTCAAAATCATCACTACACCTGTAGATAAATTCCCAGAGGGGTGTAATTTCCAAAATGGGGTCACTTGAGTAATGATTCTGCTCTTCTGTCACTTAGGAGCACTGCATATGGAGTCTACATACTATTCTATGATAATTTGTTCTCTGAGAGTCAAATAGTTCTCCTTCCCTCTCGCCGTACTGTACAGCAACATATGGGGTATTGCCATGTTCAGCTGAAATTGGGTGACAAATTTTGGTGCCATCTTTACCCATTTCCCCATGTAAAAATGTAAAATCTGGGGCTAAAACAACATTTTTGTGGTAAAAATATAATTATTTTTTCTTCACTGCCCAATGGTATATAATTCTGTGACCAACCTGTGATGTCAATATGATCACTGCACCCTTAGATAAATTCATTGAAAGCTGTAGTTTGTAAAATGGGAAAATGGGGTCACTTATGGGGGGGTCTGCTTTTCTGGCACCTCAGGGGCTCTGGCAATGTGACAAAACACCCTCAAACCATTCCAGCAAAATCTGAACTCCAATATGGCGTGCCTTCCCTTTTGAGCTCTGCACTGTGCCTCAAAAGTATTTTTTGACCACCTATGGTGTATCGGCATACACAGGAGAAATTGAACAACAAATTGTATTGTCCATTTTTTCCTATTATCCCTTTTTAAATTTGAAAACTTGGGGCCAAAGCAACATTTTGGTGAAAAAATGGTAATTTTCCATTGACTCAACCCAATGTTATTCTGTGATGAATTCCTCAAGAAGTGTAGTTTCCAAAATGAGATCACTTGTGGGGGTTTCTGCTGTTTTGGCATGTCAGGGGCTCTTCAAATGTGACATGGCATCCGCATTCTATTCCAGCCAAACTTGCACTCAAAAAGTCAAATGGTGCTCCTTCCCTTTCGGAGCCTTGCTGTGCGCCCAAACAGTAGTTTTCTTCCCCATATGGGGAACAATTTGCACAACAATTTGTGAAGTAAGTTTTCTCCTGTTACTGACGCGCCCCCTGGGCCGTGGGGTACTCGGTGCCGGGCCGGTCGTTGCTAGGGGAGATGTCACAGTGGCGGTGACCCGATCCGTGTCCCAGGGCAGTCAATAAAGGGGGAATATTATTTACAGGGGATTTATAGTTCTTATATACAGTTTGTGATGCCACCTGTCGTATGCGGCTAAAGGGAGCCGCCTCTGTGGAGCAGATCCTCTGGAGCTGTTGTTAATGCAGCAGAGTTGGTTTAGCTCTCCACAGGCAGTAAATGGTGATGTTATGGAGGTTGCTGTGCAGTGTAGTGCAGGGGATGATGGCGCAGTAGTAATAATTCACAGAGACAGTTGGGATGCAGTCTTCCGGATTTACTCACAGTTCTCACTTTGCTCCTGGTTACAACTGCAGATCATAACTTCCCACGTCGTCCTATGTTTACTCAGGGAGGGCTTCAGCCAATTCTCAGGTACCTCCAGAGTACATAACGGAAACCCCTTCTGTGTGTTCCTTCTGGCCGTCTCCCTGCACCTCACACCCAGTGTCCCAATCCAGTGACCGTGGACCTTGTCAGGCGACGTCTTCTCTGTCCCGTGGGTCCTCTATGGCCACCTTCTCGGTGAGATAGATGTGGCTTGTGGCTGCAGCACCTGAAATGCTGCACCCTCCAGTTACCTAGTTGAATATTACAATTCTCACTAGTTAGGGGCCGGTCCCCTCTGCGACCCGATCCCTCCACCGCCTGGTAGACTCGGGCGTACGGGTGGCCTCCAGCACTGCCTGTACCCCTGGGATCCGTTCTTCACTCCTGGAGCCTTCTCTCTGCTCCCATTTCTTCCTCCTCTCCTTCTCCTGGGCCTCCTCACTCAGCCCGCGCTTTCCTGAGCAGAGCTCCTGCAGAGCTCCTGCTCCCACTCTTCCTCTGACTCAATCTCCTCAGAACACACTCTAGAATGTTCCACCCTCTCTTTTATATCGCTTCTTACTGAGCGCCCCTGAACTTCTTCCTCCACCCACACCCACTACATGGTTCCCCCTACTTTGGTTCCCCCCACTCCAGCCAGGGACAGGGCTCAGCAGAGGAGCAGCGCATCTTGCCCCTCCTGCCGGTCTGGAGTAGTGTAGTATTGGATGCAGGTGTTAGGGTCCCCGGGCTGTACTCCTTCCTTACCTGAGAGTGAGATACCACACCTCTGGGTGAGATGCAGTACCTCTGTGGCGACTGAACCCTCAGGGGCGCCACATTACCCTTTGCAAAATGCAATATTTGGGCCTAAAGCAATATTTTTTGTGGGGAAAAAGTAAAATTTTCCTTTTTTGCTTCCACATTGCTTTAATTACGGTGATGCCCCTAAAGAGTTAATTTACTTCTTGAATGTAGTTTTGAGTACTTTGAGGGGTGTAGTTTCTAAAATGGTGAAAGTTTGGGGTATTTTCTGTCACATAGGCCCCTCAAAGTCACTTCAAATGTGATGTGGTCTCAATTTACAAAACCAATTTTTTTTTTATTGTTGGAAAAATGAGAAATTGCTGATCAACTTTTAACCCTTCTAACTTCCTAACATTCAAAAATGATGCTGATATAAAGTAGACATGTGGTAAATGTTATTTATTAACTATTGTGTGTGATATAATTATCTGGTTTAAGGGCATTAAAGCTCAAAGTTTGAAAATAGCTAAATTTTGAAAATTTTAAATGTTTTCATAAATAAATGCAAATCAAATTGACCAAATTTTACCACTAACATGAAGTACAATGTGTCATGAAAAAACAGTCTCAGAATCACTAGGATATGATGAAGAGTTCCAGAGTTATAACCTCATAAAGTGACACTTGTTTGAATTGAAACTATTGGCCTGTTCAGGAAGGTGAAAACAGGCTGGGGGCTGAAGGGGTTAAAACCAGAAGCAAGGACGGCCTAGAAGTAAATTATATTGAGGGGCTCAGCAGAAGGCAAAGTGCCCAAAATCATGTCAACAAGCACAATATTGAAGGGTACAGTGGCAAACATAGTAGCAGTCACTGCCTTGCAGGACATACTATTAAGGGGCATAAAATGATTGAAAACTCTTAGGCTATGTGCACACGATGCAGAAATGCTCCGGATTTTTCCTGAGCGTTTCTGCATCTCCCTGGCAGAAAAAAAACGCATGTGGATTGTACATGCGGATTGTACATGGGTTTTTCCTGCCAGGGACAAGCGGATGTGAAGCGTTCTTCACATGCATTTCTGCATGCGGGTTGTCAAGCGCTTTCCAAGCGATTTTAGCATCACTTGGAAAGTGTTTGTCAACTTGGTCACACTATATAAATCCATGCAGTCGGCATGGATTTATATAGTGTGACCGAAAGAATGTCAAAAAATAAAAAAATAAATATTATACTTACCTTCTGATGGCCCCCGGAGTCTTTATTCGATCCGTCCTGGCTGCCGGCAGCTCACGGTACACTGAAGGACCTGCCGTCACATGACTATGACGTCAGCGCAAGTCCTTCAGTCCACCGCAATCTGCCGACAAGCCAAGACAAGCACACCACGGGCCATCAGCAGGTAAATATAATCTTTATTTTTTATTTTATTCTTTTTTTCACAGGTTCTATGGTACCCGGGTCCGGAGGAGAGTCTCTTCTCCTCCACACCCGGGTATCATCCGCACATTGAAATGCATGGAATGCACATCTACAGATCCAGTGATGCGGAATCCAAGCGTTTCAATGCAAGTCAATGGCGGCGAAAACGCAGCGCTTCCGCAAAATAATTGGTAGTGCTGCGTTTTTTTCCGCAATGATAATCCGCAGCGGAAATTTCTGCAGTATGTGCACAGCACATGCGGATTATCATTGGGGAACATGGCAGGCCTTCTACCATGCGTTTTTTAAGTGTTTCTGCCGCTAAGGAAACGCTTAAAAAACGCATCGTGGGCATACAACCTTATTGTTTATTTTCAGCCAATTACAAGTCTTGTATTTTTATATAATGCTTGAATCAAAATCAAATATTTTTATGTCTACATTTGTTAAAAAAAAACTTTACATAGGGGTGCTTAGTTTTTGCAATACAGAATGTGTACATAGAGCCGCTTTAAAGAGGACCTTTCACCAAATTTTTCATGTTGAACTGGACACTCGCTGTAATAGTGGCTGCAGAGTGGAACAAATCATTTTTATATTTTTTATTTGTCTTAAAATTAACTAAAGTTAACTGATTAGGTGTCAAGTATTTTTATTTCTAATATCTTTGCAACGGAGAGATGACATTAAAAAAAAAAAAAAACATTTTCTTCCGCTCTGCAGCCACTATTTCGTCATGTGTCTAATTCAACATGAAAAATTCCTGAAAACTCCTCTTTGACTACTGATTATTTTAGTTGTATTTTTATTTTAATGAACTTCTCAATACATATTGTGATATATATTGGTTATTAAAAATGGAGATTTGACAGCAAGGGAGAAATATATAATTTTACAGTTACAAAAACATTTTTTCTAGGTGAAATTTTCTGAGGAGAAATATCAGTAGTGAGAACAGTAGATGTCTGTCTACATTGCAGTGTCAGAATGTTATTCTTTTACATGTATATGGATTGCATAATTACTAGGAAATAAAGGATTTCTTATTTTCTCAGAGCTGTCATTTCCAGTCTTTAAATAAATCATTGACTTACTTTAAAGGTTTACATTTAAACAAAAAAATCAGACGACTAAAACAGAATGGAAATATTATTGTAATGTCTGCCCTAAGCGTGTACCTCTCCAAGAACAGCAGTGCAGGAAGATCACTCAAGTCCCTGGAACATTTCACTATTGTTCTGCACTTGTTCTACTTTTATGTTCCTCAAAGGTTCAAAGAGAATCACAGGAGAAAAAGCAACATCTGCAGAGTGTCAGCCCCTTCAGCATCTTGAGGTTCATAGCTAGGGCTGGGACAAGGTATTTTGGTGCCCCAAGCAATTAACGCAAATGATGCCCCACACCCCCAAGAAATAGAATGGGTTACAGAATCAAGTAACAGGACTCCTAAAACACCCCCCCCCCCCCAGATAGGTCAGGTAGCAAGCACTTCCACTAGAATTGTTACCTTTCAACCAAAAATACCACCAAAAGTAAAAAAAAAGTGGTATACTTTAGGGGTAAGGCTTAACATGGGGTGGAATTTCCCAGTTAGATATAGGATTGATTATTGTTTATGGACTGTTTTACATGATACTAGGGACAAATAGCGATATTCATCCCTGACATCCTGTTTTAAATGTCAAACCCAATGATAATCATGGAAACTAATATTGCTTAACTATAATGGGTGTCCAACATTTGGTGGATACCCTAATGGAATCCAAACAGCCCCATTATAGACACAGGAATATGTCTGATGCTGTTTGTGTCCTTCATTCCTTCATGCAACAAATACAGCTTGCTACAAAACTTCTGATGGTTTTGGTGAAGTATTCATGCAGCAGTGGGTGTTCTGGTGCTGTATTCATGTACTACTGATGGCTCCTGTGATGTATTCATGTAGTGATAATGGTTCTAATTATGTATTCATTACCAGAACCATCATCAATACATGAATGACACGAAAATCATCAATAATACATAAATACGGCACCAGAAGCATCAGCAATAAATAAATACATCACTAGAACCACCATCAGTACATGAGCACATTACCAGAATCACCTTCCGTACAGGAATATATCACCAAAAACACTATCACTACTTGACTACAAGAACAAAATACAGTGATCACTTGTAATGTCCGGTTAGCCCCATATGCATTTATATCACATAAATCCGCAACTCCCAGTATGTTCTTAATAATGGTAAGGAGATATTGAGATTGTGGTTACTAGCCATCATCTTACTGCAGTCCATACAGCAACCACAGTACTGATGACATGTTAGCAGTATCACAAATAAACATTTACATCATGGCACCTTTTTGATGACATCTTCTCTGATTGGAGTTGTGGCGCCCTGCTGCGCAAGGTGCCACAGAACCCAGAAGGGTGCATGGACGGATTTCTCCACAAGAGGCCCTCACTACATGCAAACACCTCCCCGAGCGTGGCCAAAGGCGAGAGGAAGGAAGGAGTGATAGAAAGTCCTACTACCAAGTCAGCAGGTGAAGGAGAGATCTAACATAGAAGCCAGGCCTAGCTCCAGGCAGGTCAGGAGCTTACACAGAGGCAGACACGGATCAGGAGGCCTTATACCCGCTCCCTGGGGAGAAGTCCAAAAGTGCGCCCTTCACCTAGGGTACCCTGGACCGTATCTACCAGCTATACCAGTAAAGGTAACGAAGCAAAACCCCCTGTCTCTGTCCGTTACTCCGGCCGCGCCATTATACCTCTACCTGCACTACAACGCCCAGCGCACCTTCCACCATCTATCCATCTATACTGCCCTGAGGCCCCGCTCCACCTGTGGGGAGCTGTACCATCTTTAGCTGCCTTGACACCTGCCTCAGTGGACTGCTGCAGCGCTGGTGACCATCACCAGACACCACAGGTGGCGTCACGATTTCTCCGAACATAATTAATAATCGCTACTCCTTTTGTGCACTGTCCGCCCTGGGCTAGCCACCGTGATATATATATACTGTCCCCAAACAGTAAGGCCCCCGGGTGCGCGACATCCCAACTGGCGTCACTAACAGGATTGTGTGCCCGTTGGCACCGGGTACTGTGCGCCTTAAGAGACTGTAAATCTTACTGTGGTGAAGTTTTCCCGCCATTCCTGAACATTTCCCGCCATTTCTGAAGGTTTCCCGCCATTATCCGCCATTTTCCTGTCGCCGCGCGGGAAGAAGAGGGGCGTAACCGCTGGAAGCGCGCGAAGTCGAGGACACGCCCCGCCCGCCCCTGACGTCGTATCAGGAAGCGTCAGGTCCTGGAAGGAGCCAGAGGACACCCTGACGTCAGAAGCGAGCGACTCAAGGTCCTGGAAGGAGACCGTCGCCTGCGGAGCTGCGGCCTACCAGAAAAAGAAAGTGAAGAAGGTAGGCTCCGGTTCACTAGGGGGGCGCAACAATGGCCGATGACCAGCAAGCCGCCGGAGCACCGGATAACGCTCCCGACCGGAATCTCTACCCTGGTGACTACGTCACCTACACCAGGCATAGAGGTGAAAGGGGCTGGTATGCCCTGAATGTCCACAGGGTGGTGGAGGAGAGCAAAACCTCGCCATCTAGAGCTGATGACCCGGCTGGGCCAGCCAATTGTGGACAGGTGCTTCCCCGGAGGGAGCACCATTATTGAACTGCTGAAAGGTACTGTAAATAGTTACCCAGTTGGGTATTGCCTACTGTCATTTACTTATGTGAACTGAAGAAGTAACATTTGTGTATTTAGTTACCCGTAACGGTATATATAAAAAGACTCTGTGGCTGAGGACTGTGAGCAGCCCAAAAACTGTTCATGTACAGTACAGACCAAAAGTTTGGACACACCTTCTCATTTAAAGATTTTTCCGTATTTTCATGACTATGAAAATTGTACATTCACACTGAAGGCATCAAAACTATGAATTAACACATGTGGAATTATATACTTAACAAAAAAGTGTGAAACAACTGAAAATATGTCTTATATTCTAGGTTCTTCAAAGTAGCCACCTTTTGCTTTGATGACTGCTTTGTACACTCTTGGCATTCTCTTGATGAGCTTCAAGAGGTAGTCACCGGAAATGGTCTTCCAACAATCTTGAAGGAGTTCCCAGAGATGCTTAGCACTTGTTGGCCCTTTTGCCTTCACTCTGCGGTCCAGCTCACCCCAAACCATCTCGATATGGTTCAGGTCTGGTGACTGTGGAGGCCAGGTCATCTGGCGTAGCACCCCATCACTCTCCTTCTTGGTCAAATAGCCCTTACACAGCCTGGAGGTGTGTTTGAGGTCATTGTCCTTGTAACGGGTCTGGGAGGTGGAACCTCTGAGCTACTATACAAAGGGGCAGTCCTTGTAAGGAAGCGGGTGGCTCCCAGGGAAGGCGGGCAGGTAGTCACGGCAAGTGACAGGAACAATCTCTGGGTAGAAGGGCAGGAGGTCACGGCAAGTAACGGGAACAGTCTCTTGACAGGCGGGTGGTCACGGCAAGTGACAGCAGGGTAAGAGTCTCTAGACAGGCAGGTGGTCACGGCAAGTGACAGCAGGGTAAGAGTCTCTTGACAGGCAGGTGGTTACGGCAAGTGACGGCAGAGCCTCCAGGTAGGCTAGCAGGCGGGTAGCAGGTGAGCGCTCCCAGGTGAGCGGGTAAGAGTCTCTCGGCTGGCTGGCAGGTGGTCATGGCAAGTGACGGCAGAGCCTCCAGGTAGGCTAGCTGGCAGGTAGCAGGTGAGCGCTCCCAGATGAGCGGGTAAGAGTCTCTCGGCTGGCTGGCAGGTGGTCACGGCAAGTGACGGCAGAGCTTCCAGGTAGGCTAGCTGGCAGGTAGCAGGTGAGCGCTCCCAGGTGAGCGGGTAAGAGTCTCTCGGCTGGCTGGCAGGTGATCTCAGGCAGGTATCAGGCAGGTATCAGGCGGGTATCAGGCAGGTGCTGACTGGTCCATAGACAGACTGGCGGATGCAGGTAGACAGACTGTTGGACCGCAGGAATGCAAGCAGGTAGACAGAGCTGGAAAGCAGACTGGCAACGGGACCTGAGGGCTGAAGCAGAGGTGAAAGGCTTTGCAACAACTTTGCTCGGGCACCTCCATTTTGGAGGAGGTGCCTTATATATGGGAGCTCCACCGGCAATTGGCCGGGGACTCCTTAGGACGGCGCGCGCGGCCCCTTTAAGAGGGAGCGCGCGCGCGCCCTAAGCACAGTGCCTGGGAAGCGGCGAGCGCTGCCAGCAGCGCGGGAAGAGGACGCCGAGGACGGAGCAGGGAGGTGAGAGGAACGGCGTCTCTACCTAGCAGGAGGCAGGGACGACGACGCTACAGTCCTGTTGAAAAATAAATGATGGTCCAACTAAACGCAAACCGGATGGAATAGCATGCCGCTGCAAGATGCTGTGGTAGCCATGCTGGTTCAGTATGCCTTCAATTTTGAATAAATCCCCAACAGAGTCAACAGCAAAGCACCCCCACACCATCACACCTCCTCCTCCATGCTTCCTGGTGGGAACCAGGCATGTAGAGTCCATCCGTTCACCTTTTCTGCGTCTCACAAAGACACGGTGGTTGGAACCAAAGATCTCAAATTTGGACTCATCAGACCAAAGCACAGATTTCCACTGGTCTAATGTCCATTCCTTTTGTTCTTTAGCCCAAACAAGTCTCTTCTGCTTGTTGCCTGTCCTTAGCAGTGGTTTCCTAGCAACTATTTTACCATGAAGGCCTGCTGCACAAAGTCTCCTCTTAACAGTTGTTGTAGAGATGTGTCTGCTGCTAGAACTCTGTGTGGCATTGACCCGGTCTCTAATCTGAGCTGCTGTTAACCTGCGATTTCTGAGGCTGGTGACTCGGATAAACTTATCCTCAGAAGCAGAGGTGAATCTTGGTCTTCCTTTCCTGGGGCGGTCCTCATGTGAGCCAGTTTCTTTGTAGCGCTTGATGTATTTTGCAACTGCACTTGGGGACACTTTCAAAGTTTCCCAATTTTTCGGACTGACTGACCTTCATTTCTTAACTCGTTTTTCTTTACTTAGCTGCTTTTTTCTTGCCATAATACAAATTCTAACAGTCTATTCAGTAGGACTATCAGCTATGTATCCACCAGACTTCTGCACAACACAACTGATGGTCCCAACCCCATTTATAAGGCAAGAAATCCCACTTATTAAACCTGACAGGGCACACATGTGAAGTGAAAACCATTTCCGGTGACTACCTCTTGAAGCTCATCAAGAGAATGCCAAGAGTGTGCAAAGCAGTCATCAAAGCAAAAGGTGGCTACTTTGAAGAACCTAGAATATAAGACATATTTTCAGTTGTTTCACACTTTTTTGTTAAGTATATAATTCCACATGTGTTAATTCATAGTTTTGATGCCTTCAGTGTGAATGTACAATTTTCATAGTCATGAAAATACGGAAAAATCTTTAAATGAGAAGGTGTGTCCAAACTTTGGGTCTGTACTGTACATAATTGCACTCCCTGGAGTGCCTTGTTACTGACCACTGAACAAAAACCCGTTTGGCGTGGCGGAAGACGTGGTCCATCACCTGGATCACCTATGCCCTGCAGCCACGCCCAGGGCCTACGTGGAGGGTTTGGGGACGGGTCCCTCATGCTACTTATCTACTTTTGGTGAAAAGGACACCAGGTTATGGGACTTGCTGTAACCATATTGTTATTATTGTAAATATTAATGTTATTAACTTGTTTTTGCAAAAATGCTTCAGTCCAGGAGTGGTGAGTTTTACTAGGGGGGAATGTGGCGCCCTGCTGCGCAAGGTGCCACAGAACCCAGAAGGGTGCATGGATGGATTTCTCCACAAGAGGCCCTCACTACATGCAAACACCTCCACCTTCCACCTCATACCACCAGAGGAAGCCCTGATAGGAATATATAAAGGGAAGGTGGAGCCAGCCAGTCAGTCAGTCTTCAGTTGAGTGAGACTACAGAGAGTTTAGAGTGTGCTCAGGATGTAGCAGCACGCAGGCTGCTGTGTGAGGCAAGCTAGGCCTCCAGCAGCCCTGAAGCCTGGTGAGGGCCCCGAGCATGGCCGAAGGCGAGAGGAAGGAAGGAGTGATAAAAGGGGACTGAGGAGCATAATAAGCTCACCCCGATATATATACCGGACACCGGGTCCGAGCCTACAGGGACCCTTTACACCCAGTAGGGACAACCGGAACCCCTGGAGAACTATAGGTCCCAGGAACACTAAGCTGAACTCATTCACAGTGCTAGGAATCACGAAGGCCCCAGCGTCCAGGGAGAGTGATTGCCAAAAGAAAGTCCTACCAAGTCAGCAGGTGAAGGAGAGATCTAGCATAGAAGCCAGGCCTAGCTCCAGGCAGGTCAGGAGCTTACACAGAGGCAGACACAGATCAGGAGGCCTTATACCTGCTCCCTGGGGAGAAGTCCAAAAGTGCGCCCTTCACCTAGAGTACCCTGGACCGTATCTACCAGCTGTACCAGTAAAGGTAACAAAGCAAAACCCCCAATATCTGTCCGTTACTCCGGCTGCGCCATTATACCTCTACCTGCACTACAACGCCCAGCGCACCTTCCACCATCTATCCATCTACACTGCCCTGAGGCCCCGCTCCACCTGTGGGGAGCTGTACCATCTTTAGCTGCCTTGACACCTACCTCAGTGGACTGCTGCAGCGCTGGTCACCATCACCAGACACCACAGGTGGCGTCACAATTTCTCCGAACTTTATTAATAATCGCTACCCCTTTTGTGCACTGTCCGCCCTGGGCCAGCCACCGTGATATATATATACTGTCCCCAAACAGTAAGGCCCCCGGGGGCACGACAGAGTCGTTCTCTTTCCTTTCATCTCCGTCTTATCCTGACGCCATGACTTTTCACAGCCACAGCTCATTTATGCAGACTTCCCTTTTTCTCTGATCTTCTGGAGCACATCCCAACACAGTGCCCTTACAAATAAGAGTGTTATTTTAATGACCTCTGCACAAAAATATATATCCATACAGGGCCCTAAATAAGCTTCTTATGGCATATGGCTTCCACACAGGCTGCCCTTATAAGCTACAGCCGCCACAATGTCCACCTTCATGAACTATAACCACCACACCACATCCTATTAAAAAGGACTTCTAACTGGATTATTTGAATTAAACAAAGAACCTCCTCCAATTGACGCTGCTCAACGGATTCTAGAATTGTTTTTCTTTTTCTTCTTTGCCCCTTCAATCCAAAGTTATGCCCCCTGGTGATAAAGATGCAAATTTTCACTTCAACAAATTGGACCTGTATCACAGAACTTCTCTGGTGGCATTTGCTTTTTCTTCTTTTTCACTGGCCAATTAAAACATGGCTGCACCCACAGAGAAGTTCTGTGTTATATGCTCGGTTGGAGGGCATAACATTGGAATAGAGGGGCACAGAAAAAAAATTAAAACTGTTCCAGAATCAGTGAAACAGCGGAAATTGGAGGCGGTACTCAGCCTAAATGTAAAAAAAAATCCATTAAAAGGTCCTCTTTAAATGATGCAGAAATATATCCGGGTATTATTTTTTCTACATTGTGGACAATATTATTATTTTTTATTATTATGGCGCTTTACACATGAAAAGGAGTATAAATAATAAAAGAAATGTACAGTAATCATGAAAAATACAAGCCACCGACTGGTACAGGAGGAAAGAGGACCCTGCCCACGAGGGCTCACAGTCTTCAAGAGATGGGTGAGGGTACAGTAGGTGAGGACAGAGCTGGTTATGCAGTGGTAGAGTGGAGCAAGGGTTAGGCATGGCACAAACCTATTCCATAGTACTGTATTAGTCAGGGCAGGTGCACATGGCCATTTATATCGGACGAGTGCTATACGTGGTCTTAACAGATAGCATTCATATCCATGTTATTCTATGGGGCTGTCCACATGTCCTATTTTTTCCTTGGACCATTTGGTGACATGTCCAATTTTGATCCGAGTGTTGGATCAAAATCGGCAATGCAAGTCTATGGGTCCATGGAAAAGATCGGACTGTACTTGGATGACATACAAGTGTGGTCCAATTTTCAAGGACTGACTGAATAGAGAAACAATTTTTTTTTGTCTCTCCCCTCTGAGAATAACTGATCCCAGAGTCTGATCAGCATAATTGGACCATTTTTCTCGTATGGAAAGAAAAATGGTCATGTGCTCCTAGCCTCACTGTGAGAAAGGGAAATTAGATGTTGAGCCCAACTGTATGTTCAAATTTATAGGAAAGAAAACCTATTACATTTTTGTATTGTTAGGAAACTCTGCATGAATAAATATAATAAAACATTGAATTTTCATAACAATATCCCTATAGCCTTTTCATGGAAATCTAATATTTGAGATCCAACCTTTCCTAGCCACATAATGCAGGGGTGTGGGACTAGGTTTATATACAGGTCAGTGATATTGAGAATAAAATCTTTCCTCTTTTCAGATGTTCTTAATATTCTAGAATGAATATAAGATGAAATATGAAGCTCCAGAGATTAAAGCTCACTTCCCATATGTTATATGAGAAAGTGCCATGTTGATTCTCCTGACGTGTCTTCACATTTCCACAATCATGGTGACATCATGGTTAGATCATACTAGAATACTGCAGCTGCTGTAACCTACAATCTGCTGGCGCTGTATGGAGCCGCTCACCACCACATATGTTCTCCATTAGGAGAGTTCCTTCCATGTACAGTAAGACGACGAGGAAGGGTCAGCGGGATTTGGGAATCATTATAAGGATTTGATATGAAATGAAATGCTGAGTTTAGTTTACAGGTTCTATTATAGAGGGGCTTGGTTACAGTCAGTTGCCAGTCAGTGATAACAGATGATGTCTTACCCTGGTTATACTTCACCCTAGCGAATTTAATTCACAATGATGGCTGACCTAATCTGTTGAGAATATATACATAGGTGTGCCAAATACATTTTACAAGGGCATATACATAAAAAATTAAATTACATCTAAATTTTTATAACGTGCTGAGCAGAAACAAACAAATCAATTCATAGGACACTGGTCAGGTGAATTCTCCAAGGTTGCTGGATGGGAGCCTTACAAACCATTTACTACCTGTTGGAATCTCTCATTTTTTTGATCAGTTGGCCTGGCGTAATGTCATTGCTGTGGCCTGACACACACATAACGTGGCTCCAGGCCAGCTTACCAGAAGAGAGGCCTGGGATGCTGACAGGTCGAAGGCAGTTCACAGGGCTCTCTTGACCATGCCATGGTTCCTGCCAATTGATTCATTCGTCTTTAAGGCTGAAGGAACTTAAAGCACCTAAACACATTGGATTAACATCGTCTGAACACGCTGATATCGACAGGCTCAGCTTACAGTCTAAAGTGTAAAGGGGCCTCCACATGATGTCCACGGAAATAAGGATCAAGCATTTCTGATCTTGGACTGTCGCTCCTTTTGTACTCAGTGGGATAAGCTGCTGCCATAGGAGTGTGGTTAGGACACTTACACACGTGGTCAAAATTGTTGGTACGATTCCTTTAGTGAAAGAAAAACCCACAATGGTCACAGAAATAACTTGAATCTGACAAAAATAATAATAAATTAAAAATCTATGAAAATGAAAAAATGAAAGTCAGACATTGCTTTTCAACCCTGCTTCCACAGAATTTAAAAAAAAATTAAACTCATGAAATAGGCCTGGACAGAAATTTTTACATAGTTACATAGTTTATAAGGCCGAAAAAAGACAAGCGTCCATCCAGTTCAGCCTATTTCTTGTGCACTGCAGCTATTCCGCAGCGTTGATCCAGGGGAAGGCAAAAAAAAAACCATGCGGTATAGGCCAATTTACATCATTGAGGAAAAATTCACTTCCCGACTCCAATCTGACAGTCAGATTAAATCCCTGGATTAATTAACTATCACTAAGCATAAGATGTAATTTTATTGTTCTCAAGAAAGGCGTCCAGGCCTCTCTTGAACTCATTAAGTGAGTTGGACATCACCACTTCCTCTCCCAGAGAGTTCCAGAGTCTCACGGCTCTGACCGTAAAGAATCCCCTTCTATGCTGGTGCAGGAACCTCCTTTCCTCCAGACGCATAGTGTGCCCCCTCGTCTTTGCCACCATCCTTGGTATAAACAGGTCATGGGAGAGATCTCTGTACTGCCCCCTGATGTATTTATACATGCTTATGAGGTCTCCCCTAAGCCTTCTCTTTTCCAACGTAAATAGGCCTAATTTTGACAACCTCTCTGGGTACTCTAGTCCCTCCATTCCCTTTATTACCTTAGTCGCCCTCCTTTGTACCCTCTCTAGCTCCAATATGTCTTTCCTGAGCACCGGAGCCCAGAACTGTGCACAATATTCTAAGTGCGGCCTTACCAGCGCTTTATACAGAGGAAGAACAATGTTCTCATCATATGCCCCTATTCCTCTTCTGATGCATGCCATGACTCTATTTGCCTTCGCAGCTGCTGCCTGACACTGGGCACTCCAATTTAATTTGCTGTTAACCAAGACGCCCAGGTTCTTCTCCATGTCAGATTTCCCCAACGGTTTCCCATTTAATATGTATGGGTGACTGCTGTTTTTCTTTCCCATGTGCATGACCTTACATTTATCGGCATTGAACCCCATCTGCCATTTTTTGGCCCAACTCCCCAATTTATCTAAATCCTCCTGTAGCTGTGCCCTATCCTCATCTGTATTAACTACTTTACAAAGTTTAGTATCATCTGCAAATATACATGGTGTGTACGACACTCAATATGGACCAGAGGAAGCGAAGGAAAGAGTTGTTACTGGAGATTAGAAAGAAAATTATAGACAAGCATGTTAAAGGTAAAGGTTAGAAGACCATCTCCAAGCAGCTTGATGTTCCTGTGATTACAGTTGCACATATTATTTGGAAATTTAAGATCCATGGGACTGTAGCCAACCTCCCTGGACGTGGCCGCAGGAGGACAAAATTGATGACAAATCAAAGAGATGGATAATACGAATGGTAACAAAAGAGCCCAGGAAAACTTCTAAAGAGATTAAAGGTGAACTTCAAGCTCAAGGAACATCAGTGTCAGATCGCACGATCTGTCATTGTTTGGTCCAAAATGGACTTCATGGGAGTCGACCAAGGAGAACACCATTGTTGAAAAAAAATCATAAAAAGCCAGACTGGAATTTGCCAAACTACATGTTGACAAGTCACAAAGCTTCTGGGAGAATGTCCTATGGACAGATGAGACAAAAATGGAAGTTTTTGGCAAGGCACATCAGCTCTATGTTCACAGATGGAAAAATGAAGCATATCAAGAAAAGAACACTGTCCCTACTGTGAAACATGGAGGAGGCTCTGTTATGTTCTGGTAGCTTTTTTTTGCTGAATCTGGCACAGGGTGTCTTGTGCCTTGAATTAGTGCAGGGTACAATGAAATCGCAAGACTATCAAGGGATTCTAGAGAGAAATGTGCTGCCCAGTGTCAGAAACAGGACATTGACCCAAAACACACAGCTAAAAACACCCAAGAATGGCTAAGAGGAAAACATTGGACTATTCTGAAGTGGCCTTCTATGAGCCCTGACCTAAATCCTATTGAGCATCTTTGGAAAGAGCTGAAACATGCTGTCTGGAAAAGGCAACCTTCAAACACGAGACAACTGGAGCAGTTTGCTCATGAGCAGTGGGCCAAATTACCTGTCGAGAGGTGCAGAAGTCTCATTGACAGTTACAAAAATCGTTTGATTGCAGTGATTGCCTCAAAAGGTTATTCAACAAAATATTAAGTTAAGGGTACCATCATTTCTGTCCAGGCCTATTTCATGAGTTTATTATTTTTTTTTAATTCTGTGGAAGCAGGGTTGAAAAGCAATGTCTGACTTTCATTTTCATAGATTTTTAATTTATTATTACTTTTGTCAGATTCAAGTTAATTCTGTGACTATTGTAGGTTTTTCTTTCATTAAACGAGGGGTACCAACAATTTTGACCACGTGTGTAGATGACACAAGAGCATGCAGCGGAGCTAGCGCTTCTGTGTATGGTAGTGTCTGGAGAGATATCAGTTGGCTGATCAATTGGCAGGCAGCTATCTATTGTGTATGTGGAAGAATAGAGAAAAATACAATAAAGAAGCCCTTCTCCTCCCACCAAAATGTTTATCCTCTTAATATATTGCAGTCATCATATTATATAGCACTGTGCACTTACAATTACTCATTATGCCTTTCTACCCAGCTAATTCTTCTCTTTTCCATTAGGTCTATGACATCATGTGATAAAACACTGACTAGCTGAATCCTTCTAAACTCTATGTAAAAGCAGGAAGTCTATTTAATCTGCATGAGTCATTAGTCACTGCAAAAGTCCCTAGCAGGGGTGGGGTGGGGTGTGTGTGTGGGGGGTCAGCTGGGTCAGGAGTTGAAGAGGGGAATGATGCATGCAGGGACAAGAGACTTCCTGTTTCTACATAGAGCCGAGAAAAGAGTAGCATTAGCTGGGTAGAAAGGCAAAATGAGAAACAAATAAGAATGGACTTCTAACCATAATTGATTTGTTGTAGTTAGTTTCCCAATGTTGGGACCTTGTTATGACTTTATTATTTCTTTCATGTTATTATAATGTCATCTATGTTCAAACTGGCTCACTCAATAGAGTACTCTCTGTCCCTTCCACATCCCTCACCCCTTTCCCCCTCCACACGAATGTAATTGCTTTAAAACTTAATAAAAATTATTGGAAAAGAAAAGAAAGGCAAAATGAGCAATTGTAAGTACACAGTGCTGTATAATATGATGATTGCAGTATATTAAGAGGATAAAAACTTTGATGGGAGGAGGAGTGCTTATATAAGTGATAGTAAGTTACAAGTTAAATGGACAAATAGCTTGAAATAATCTTACTTCACCGCACTATAACAATGCCCTTCTGTCCCGGGTGCATATTCCACATGCAGCCAAGCCAGGGACACAGGGAATACCACGCCTAGTACCTTTTTACCAGGACTGTCATGATCATTTGTTGTACCTTGCTCTATTTCATGCTTGCTGAAGGGTTTTTGACCCGAAACATTGCTTACAATGAATTATATTAACACATGCAGTGTTTTTTTGGTATCTGGAAAATAACGATTTTTGGAGTGCTGTTTTATATACTTTTATATGTCCTAGTGTCTTGGTCTTTGCTGATGCTCCATTTAGTATAAAAAGAGACTACAGAGGTCTAACGTAAAACTCATAGGCTTCAATGCAAAATCTTAAATATTTCTCATATATAATAATTTGTCACTTCTGATACTTGTCATTTATAACACTCATGAGCCTGTGCAGCTTTGACTTGGCTCTTCTTCACCTACCTACTCTTTTATTTCTCTCCACCCTACTATATACCCTATATGCCATATGTAAAGAATGAAATGTATTATTTATATTCATTAGTTACTGTATAATGTTGCATACTCTGGGCTATATACTGTACATGGATTTTTTTTCAATATTACATTTTTTGACCCGGGACTTGACTGGCTTCACCACGTTTTGCCTCTCAGTACTTTTATTTGATTGCTATCCTCTAGGTCTGTCAACCAAGGTTCTATATATTTGTTAGGGCCCCCTGTAAAATATTTAACCTCTAACGATCCCTGCTGTGATTTCCTTAACAGTATAATCTTGATTCTGTTTCCAATGTGGCGCTGTTTCTCTATGAATGGTTTTAACCTTGCCAGTTGACAACATCTTCTTCACTGCACTCCACTAAAGAGAGTGGGGCCACTATAGGGCTCGCTGAGTTGGGGGCACCGGCTGCACAGAATTTCGGTCGGCGTGTTGCATGGACCGGAGCAGAGTGTCGGGAGAACAGGTCTAGGTGAGTTTTTTAATGTTGTCAGTACTTGGGGGTAAGGGAAAGGGGAACTGAGTGGGGCATGATACTGTGTGTGTATATGGCTGTGGAGGCCATGATACTGTGAGTGGGGGACTGTATCGGACATGGTACTGTGTGGAGGGCTATGAGGGACATGATACTTTGTGAGGGGTGTGGGGGCCATGATACTCTGTGGATGGCTGTGGGGGCCATTATACTGTGGGTGGGATAACAGTGAGGGCATCATGCTATCGGGGGTCTCGTAATGTGTGGGCAAACTATGGGACCATCATACTGTGTGGGATAGTTGTGTAGGCATAATACTGTATGCACTGTGGTTGTGGAAGTGTCATACTGTGTGTGGGGGCTGTGAGGCATTATACTATATGTGGGAAGCTGTGGAGGCCACCATATTGTGTGTGGAGGGGCCATCATACTCAGTGTGGGGAACTGTGTGTACTATCATGCTGTGTTGGCAGGCTGTGGGAGTCATCATACTGTGTTTGGGGCTGAGGCGGCCATAATACTGTGTGTGGGGCATCATACTGTGGGGAGAATCATACTGTGTGTGGAGGGTCTATGGAAGTCATGATTCTGTGTGGGTGGGGTTGTAGGGGCTATGATACTGCCATCATATTGTGTGGAGACCATCATACTGTGGGTGGGTAGAGGCCATCACGCTGTGGGTGGGATGTCTGTGGGGGCATTATACTGTGTGGGGGGAACTATGGAGACATAGTGTCAATGGGTCATTTTAGGATCACCATACTGTGTTGGGGACCATTGTGGGAATATACTGTGTTGGCTGCACTGTGGCAGCATCATATTGTGTGAGGGGCTTTGTAGGGGCATCACATTGTGTTGGGGGCATCATACTTTGCTAGGGGCACTGTGGGGTCATCATACATGTGGGGGAAAATTGTGTGGGGTAATTCACTGTTGAAGTATCATACTGCGGTGTGCATTTTGAGGGGATTACACTTTATGTGGCTACGAAAGGGGTTTCACAGTGAGTGAGAACACTTAGTGAGGGCAAAACTTCCCTCTCCATGTCATTAAAAGTTCTGAGGTATGCCCTACCCTGTTCAATATTTTTTAGGGGGGAAGGTAGAGAGTTGGTGCCCAATTATGGTTTTTGTTATGGTGCCTCCATACTTTCTATGTATGCCTCTGCCTTGCCTAAAGGATTGTGTAAGATTAAAAAGGCATGGCTGCATATATTTAGAAAAAGAGCCAATCTTAACCATATGTAGCATCTGGCATTGAAAGTCAGTCCCATTCAAGAGAATGTGCCTTTAAGAGTTTTCCTGGTGGTGACATGCCCCTTTAATTATGTAAAAGGATATAGTAGACAATGATAGTATAGCGATCGCTCAGGAATGGTGGTAAGATGCAGGCGTACTCAGGAAAGATCTTAGCAACAACTGTACTCATGAGAAGGCAGCTAGCTTGCTGGTTACAGGGTGTTTCCTGAGGCAATGATCACCTCATATTCGCACTTTGCCAGTGGTACGCACAGTGTCGGACTGGTTTGGCAAAGGCCCGCCAGTAACATTGATTCTTGGGGCCCACTGTTCAGCTACATTCAAAAATAACTTGATCCTAGAACAAAAATTAACTTTTTCTTCTATTCAATATTAATTTTGCTAGCTTATTTAATGAATGATTAGATTATACATTTTTCTGCAAATTGTGAATCAAGTGTAATAGCACTATTCATTAGTACTCATTTACAGGGGCCTACCGGAGGATTCTCCTGTTCTCCTGTGGGCCAGTCCAAGCCTTGGTATGCAGCAGTAATATCACAGCACACCGCATACAACAATATACGAATTACAGTTGCGTAATACCGGAATAAAGTAATATGGGTAACCAGATGGCATTTTCACCATAACAGAGTAACCTTTAGAAACCAACAAAGGATGTACCAGTTCCGTATAGTCCAGAACATAACAGGTTCAGGTGGCATCAGTCCTATTTTCATCCCTCTTACAAGACTCGGCTGCAAGACAAGACACAGTCATAGTGTGCTGAGGTGAATGAGCTGATCACATACATAGCCCAATCAAATATTTGCAGATGTCTGCTCCGAAGCACTGTCTGCACTGCAGCGATAATGCAGCCAAAGAATACTAACAATAAAACATATTGCCATGGAAATTTAATAATGTGATTACCATCTATAGTTCCTTTTGTTTTCTTAGAAGTGTAATCTAGTGGAAGCGGATATTGCTGTGTAAGTGGAGCCTTAGCGAAGCCATATAGGGAAATATCGGAATTTCCTACCATTTTTATTTTATCTTTCCATATACTCCACTTTCCTGTTTACCTCTTGTTAATGCAGCTGTTTGTCAGAGATTGCCATGTTACCTAGCACAACAGTGATTTATTCTTCATGCCATATACTTGTCCCATAGACTTGGCATATGTTTCATCTTTCAATTACTAGCTCCCAGGCTTGTCATCCTTGTATGTTCTCTTCTATCCATTTGCTACTAATCATCCCAGGTATTCTAATGATATAAGTGCTTTTTCATATCCTTCACTGAGATTAGGGTGATTTCTGTTTTCCCTGTCGTCTGAATCAATTCCATCTGGAGTATTTGAAGAAACAACTTTCTTTTTCTTATCCACATCATCTGTACAAACACAAAGGACTGGAGGCTCTGCATTATATCTACGGAAAAAGCTGCGCATTACTTAACAGTTTCATTGCTGGAGTAGACTTGGGTGAAGAAAAAATTAGCCCCAACATATATTTTAATGTATTTTAAAGGGGTTGTCCAGTCTTAAGGTACAAGTCAGCAGTCACTCTATGTGATTGCAGACTTGTGAATCCTCACATTGTGTGCACTGCGCGCTGTGAGGATTCTCCGGTGCCAACAATGGGAGAGGCGGGTACGTGACGACAAGTATGTGGTTTGCAAGTATTAGGCGTGGTATTCCCTGTGTCTCTGGCTTGGCTGCAGGTGGACTATGCGCCCAGGACAGAAAAGCATTGATATAGTGCGGTGAAGTAAGATTATTTCAAGCTATTTGTCCATTTAATTTATGACTTTTACTATCACTTCTATAAGCACTCCCAACAAAGTTTTTATCCTCTCAATATCATGCAAGTGTATTTAGCGAGGCCAGATACAGTGTAGTTGGAATGTGGACGGAAGTGTGCAGATCGCATACCGTCTCATGCTGTACATAACACATCTGCATCTCTGGCTGCTATGGGCATAAAAGGGGACAAACTTATGGTGTGGCCCCCATGCTCCCCTGACCTCAACCCCATTGAGAACCTCTGGAGCATCATCAAAAGAAGTGTCTATGATGGCAGGAGGCAGTTCACATCTAAGCAACAGCTCTGGGAGGGTATTCTGTCCTCATGCAAAACAATTGAAGCAGAAACCATCCAAAACCTGACAAATTCAATGGACGAGAGAGTTCAGAAGCTCCTTTCGAACAAGCGGTCCTATGTGCAAATGTAACATCACCTAGAATAAAGTTTTGAGTTGAAAACTGTTTGATTTCAGTTTGTAATAACCTGCTAATGCTTATAATTTAAAAAATGACCATTTTTTTGTTCTTTATTAAAATGAAAAGGTTGAAAACTCTGCTGTGCATAATAATTTGGAACATGCATTTTGAGTGCAGTTTGAGTTTTTTATTTTTTTTTAAAAATATACTGTTATCATAGGCAGTTTGTACAAAAACCTTTCAATTGTACTCGAATAGTTATTTGACTGGAAAATTACAATGACTGCAATTCATATAGGTAATTTGGGAAAATCTGAGAAAATATTATTTGCATAATAATTTGGAACACAGTGTAAAGCACATTAAAATATATGTTGGGGCTTCATTTTTCTTCACCCAAGTCCACTGATATAAACATAGGAGATTTATGCTGGTGTCAGAGTGACCCCTGCACGGTCAGCACTAACACCTAATGATGACAAATGTTTTATTCTTGCTCTTGTGTGTTCTGTGGGATCACAACCCTTATTTGAGAGGCTGAAAACTACATCTCTCATGATGCTCAGTCAGGTCTTCCCTTCTTCTAGAATAGAAGTGATAAATCTGACCTCTTAGGAATTAGTGCAATATTCATATTACAAGAGCTCAGTCTTACATCTGATTTATTTAACTATATGTCCCTGCATGTTTTGGCTGCATCATGCTTTTATTAATATGTGTATGTCATTGTACTAATCTGTATTATAAAGTTATTTTTGTGGGCACAATATAATCTTTTTTAGGAGTGTTTTCTCATGCCCTCTCTTTCAAGGTGGTCAACAAATATTTATTGTGGAAACTTAGCCTAAAACTTCTGGCTAGCTGTTTGGGGAAAAACAAAAAAAACAA
Source organism: Phyllobates terribilis (assembly GCF_046119375.1). Taxonomy (NCBI): domain Eukaryota; kingdom Metazoa; phylum Chordata; class Amphibia; order Anura; family Dendrobatidae; genus Phyllobates; species Phyllobates terribilis. Next base: position 497,523,533 of record NW_027362761.1, on the reverse strand, counting down.
AAACAAAACAGAAAAGAAAGACAGCCACAGTGGCAGCTTGTCTCCCTCTTCCAATTGAATAAACATATATGTTTGGGCAGACCAGTTATGGGGAGGTCGGAGGTTTCGGACCACACACCTATGTTACATGTCTACTCAGCTTCTTCCTTTATTGGACTTTCAAATTGATTGAAAAGCTTTAAAAATTTGAAAGTTTTAAATAAAGATTAGGAAGAAAAAGGTTTTAGTAGGAAGCTAGTGCAAGAACAAGGGGGCATATAATTGGGGGATGATCAGGAATGTCAGAAAATATTATTTCACCGAAAGAGTCGTAGGTGCTTGGAAAAAAAAAAACTTCCAGTAGATTGGAAAATCAATAGTAAGTACACTGTAACCTACTACACTGACATATAATGGGGGCAGACTAGATGATCATGTGTTCTTTCTACCTTCTATGTTTCTATAAGCTTCTCACAATGGAGTATTCTCAACAGCAGATCCACGGAAATACAGTGCCCAATTCCTCATTTGTCATTTTTCTATTTTTGTCTTGTGGTATTTGCTGATGGTTTCTTTAGCGGCAAATTCATCAAAATGGTGCACATGATTCATTAATTTTGTTCAAAATCCAAAACACTGTATATTTTTGTTTTTAACATGTTTTGCTACTTTTTAGAGCACAAAAGAAAAATCGCATGTTTTGCTCAAAGGTTGCAAAATTTGTACCTACGTTTTAGTCATACATAACATCACTCCAGAGGGGGGACTGAAGTAGATTTGCAACAAAGTTTGCAACTTTTACAAGAGTTGTAAATGATAAATCAGGTGAAAACTATCTGTCCGTCCCAGTTTTCCCCCATATTAAAATCTTCTTCAATTTCAGGTTCACACCATCCATGCACTTAATAGCCTCGGTCAGGACTGTACACATACTGGCTGGCGACCAGTCCATGTATTATTATTTATCCTATTTAGTATATCAAGGCTGCATTATACAATATTTGTACATTTTACCTTTTGTGTCTCCCTCATTTCCTCATAGACTGTAAGCTTGCGAGCAGGGCCCTCACTCCTTTCGATATGAGATATGCTTATTCTGTATTGTCTGTGTAAGCCCCCCTAAAATTGTAAAGTGCTGCGGAATATGTTGGTGCTATAAAAATAAAAATTATTATTATTATTATTATTATTAATAAAACATCTGGAAACCCTAAACTCCAACCACAGTAGCAAACTTAACAAAAAAACAGACAAACTCATTAAAAAGTATCTTAAAAAGAAAAAAGATGCAAATGGAATGATGAATATTGAGAAACCAAAAATAATGTGCAAAAAAAAAACAAATTCGGCAAAAAAAGGACCAAATACAATAATGAATCAGACTCCCAAATTTCACCACAGATTTTTATGAGTATTTTCAGGTTTGCTCTAGTGCATATGTTAGTGTTTGCATTCAGCCTAACCAATATTTATTTTATGGTTACACCTGATCATTTACAGTAAGGTTATATTATTATTATTTATTATTATAGCGCCATTTATTCCATGGCACTTTACATGTGAAAAAGGGGTATACATACAAGAGCAATTACAATAATCTTGAACACAATGTGACAGCGACTGGTACAGGAGGAGAGAGGACCCTGCCCGTGAGGGCTCACAGTCTACAAGCGATGGGTGAGGATACAGTAGGTGAGGGTAGAGCTGGTCGTGCAGCGGTATTGGTGGAGTGGTGGTTACTGCAGGTTGTAGGCTTGTCGGAAGAGGTGGGTCTTCAGGCTCTTTTTGAAGGTTTCCTCGGTCGACGAGAGTCTGATGTGTTGGGGTAGAGAGTTCCAGAGTAGGGGGGAAGCACGGGAGAAATCTTGTATGCGATTGTGGGAGGAGGAGATTAGAGGGGAGTAGAGAAGGAGAGCTTGTGAGGATCGGAGGTTGCGTGCAGGTATGTACCTGGAGACTAGGTCAGAGGGTAGGGTTAGGGTTTTGAACTGGAGTCTCTGGGCAATGGGGAGCCAGTGAAGAGATTGACAGAGAGGAAAGGCCGGGGAATAGCGGGGGGACAGGTGGATTAGTCGTGCAGCAGAGTTTAGGATGGATTGGAGGGGTGCAAGAGTGTTGGAAGGGAGGCCACAGAGCAGGAGGTTGCAGTATTCAAGGCGGGAGATGATGAGGGCGTGCACTAGTGTTTTTGCAGATTCATGGTTGAGGAATGTGCGGATCCGGGAGATATTTTTGAGTTGGAGTCGGCAGGAAGTGGAAAAGGCTTGGATATGTGGTTTAAAGGAGAGATCAGAGTCCAGGGTTACCCCAAGGCAGCGAGCCTGAGGGACTGGGGAGAGTGGGCAGCCATTGACGTTGATAGATAGGTCAGTTGGGGGGGTTGAATGAGATGGCGGAAAGATGATGAATTCTGTTTTGTCCATGTTAAGTTTTAGAAATCTAGCAGAGAAGAATGATGAAATAGCGGACAGACATTGTGGGATTTTGGTTAGTAAGGAGGTGATATCTGGTCCAGAGAGGTAGATCTGTGTGTCATCAGCATAGAGGTGATAATGAAAGCCATGAGACTCTATGAACTGTCCCAGGCCTAAGGTGTAGATGGAGAAGAGCAGGGGTCCTAGAACTGAACCTTGGGGGACACCGACAGATAAGGGGCGAGATGAGGAGGTGGTCTGTGAGTGAGAGACACTGAATGTCCTGTCTGTAAGGTATGAGGAGATCCAGGATAGGGCCAAGTCTGTGATGATGAGAGAGTTTGTAGTAAGAGGGAATGGTCCACTGTGTCAAAGGCAGATGACAGGTCTAGGAGGAGGAGGACAGAGTAGTGTCGCTTAGATTTGGCGGTTAGTAGGTCGTTGGTGACTTTAGTCAGAGCAGTCTCAGTAGAATGGTGCGGTCGGAAACCAGATTGTAGGCGGTCGAAGAGGGAGCTGGAGGAGAGGTGGGAGGACAGCTCAGAATGGATGTGTTGTTCCAGTAGTTTTGAGGCATAGGGGAGAAGTGATATGGGGAGATAGCTAGTTAGAGAGGATGGGTCAAGGAAGGGCTTTTTGAGGATTGGTGTGATTGAGGCATGTTTGAAGCATGAGGGGAAGACACCAGTTGTTAGTGACAAGTTGAAGAGGTGGGCTAGGGGTGGGATGAAGATAGTGGTAAGGTTTGGGATGAGGTGGGACGGGATTGGGCCAAGTTTACAGGTGGTGAGGTGTGATTTGGAGAGTAAAGAGGAAAGTTGATCTTCCGTAATGGTGGAGAATGTGGTTTTGGAGGAGGAGGGTTGAGAAGGTGTGGGGAGGGGCTGCGTTGACTTTAGGCAAAAGCTTTGTCTGATTGTGTCAATCTTCTGCTTGAAGAATGAGGCAAAGTCTTCGGCTGAAATAAGAGGAGAGGAAGGAGGCACTGGGGGACGGAGGAGAGAATTGAAGGTGTTGAATAGTTGTTTGGGGTTGTGAGACAGGGAGGATATGAGAGATGAGAAGTATGTTTGTTTTGCTGCAGTGAGTGTGGACTTGAAGGTAGTGAGGGACTGTTTGAATGCGATGAAGTGCTCATTGGAGTTGGACCTTTTCCATCAACGCTCAGCAACCCTGGAGGCCCGTCGCAGTTGTTTAGTTAGGCTGGTGTGCCAGGGTTGTCTGTTGATTGTGCGAGCTTTGGTACGTGTGAGGGGGGCGACCGAATCGAGAGCTGCAGCTGTTGTGTTGTATAAAGTGGCACAGACATCTGCATCATGTAAGGAGCTAATGTCTGTAAGAGGGACAAGGGCTTTATAGAGTGAGTGTAGGTCAATATTCACATGAAGCGTTTTTGCAACATTTTTTTTTCTGCCTTTATTTGTATGCAAATTAAAAGCTGCTTTTTACAGTACCATTAAAATCTATGAGATTTCAGAAATCTCATCCACACGCTTGGTTATTTTTTCCTAACTGAATTTGAGAGCTGCATCTTTTTTTAAATTTGCAGCATATCATTTCTTTCAGGCTCTGTGCCCACGATGAGTTTTTGATGCCGTGTATTTTTGCTATGTCAAAAACGTAGCATCTTACAATTCCAGCAAGGTGGATGATGGGATTTATAAAAATCTCATGCCAACTGTGCTTCTTTTTTTACTGAGAGAGTGTGTTTTTCAAATCTGCAATATGACAATTTTTCTTACTGGAACGCTAAGAACGTGTTAAAAACACATGTATTTTTAATACGTTTCTGCTGCGAAAACGTGTATAAAACACATGTAATCCCTAAGTACATGAAGAAAGTTTTGTCAAAGCCAAAAAACAGGAAGTATCAAAAACAAAACAGCTTTGTTTAAAGCATGACACACCAACAAGAGACAAAAAAACTGTCACGGGTGTGTCTGAAGTGACAGACAGTCACCCTGCAGTTGGTTACAGGAGATCTCTTTGTTTAGCATTACTGACACCTTCTTAGAAGCTGTCTCTCTAGGACCCAGCGGCTACCTTCCTCTGGCTAATTAACACCCTGACCTGGGTGTATAAATACCTGCTGTGTGCTGAGGGAGGTGCTGGGGATATTCCACTGAATTTAAAGTCAGACAGTTGTGTTTTGTTGAACCAATTGACACTTAGTCGCTGACAAATACCATACTTGTCACGCAAAGTGTGGAAAGGACGTAGTGCAACACAAAGGGAAGAGGGAAAGGGAGCACAGACACTAGGGAAAGGAGGAAGTGGAGACCGCCTAGGCTGATCTAATATCACCCTGTCTCCACTAACGTCCCTATATTGATTCTTCACCAATCGCCGCACGCGAACCTCGCCCTGTCTTTCCCTGGCGTTTCGCCCTGGCTAGGGAAGTAAGGGGGATGAGCGCTAGTCGATCCCCACTGACAACTAAGGACAACAAAGGAGGAACAAACAAGGGAAGATAGCTTAGCTTTTAGTCGACTTCAGAGAGACGAACACCCGTCCTCATAGCTCCAGAGAGGAAGAAGTAATGCACTTGCTCTGAGCCTTCACAAGGGGTAATGTGAATATCGCCGGCACCTCCATCTAGCAGACAACAGGTATTTATACACCCAGGCCAGGCTGTTAATTAGCCAGGGGAAGGAAGCCCCTGGGTCCTAGAGAGACAGCGTCTAAGAAGTTAATACCTACTAAGGTTCCGGCACTCTAAACAATGATAGAAAGTCAATGGATGTGTTTCAAAAAGGTGGATGCTTTAATAGATTCTCCAAAACAAGGGTTGCTCATAAAGTTGCCCAACGTTTCAACCCCACCGGGGTTTTCATCAGGGGCTTCAAATAAGCTTGAAATCAGAGCATAGACATAAATACATACATGAGTGTTAGTGAGTGAAGATCACAAATTAATTTACACATAGAGAGTCACATCAAATTAGACAATGTTATGTACATATTGGGGAAGAAAGAAGAAACAAAACAAAGGTGAGGAAAAGGGAAAGGTATGCATTAATTTACCAGACGTGACCCATTCAGTTGGAAGAAAGGGAAGGACTAGAGATATGAGGAACTAAGCTAGTTTTAGCAGTACCTATATGGTAGAATCTCGTATGTTCCGTTTCGCAGGATCCTGGATTATAGCATGGTGTAAACCGGCAATTATGATACAGTATGCTGGTATTAAGAGAAGGGATGTTAGAGTCAACCCCTTGCCGTGCAAAAATGCCACAAAAACAGTACCAACTGACCTCTCAGTAATGTAGTGTGAAGAATTCCCAGATTGGGAGTAAGGGGTATTGTGCCCTTACTTTATCCTGGTGAGGGAGGTAAGTATTAGTGTCAGACTATTATTTCTAGTTTGTGCCATAATAAATAGGTATACCAACCTAGGAACGGCTGTATCTCAGATGACCAGTGGATTGTTGTGAGGGGTAAAAGGTAAGCGTACCTAAAACGGAGGTAAGGAGTGCAGATGACTAGTTAGAGGTAAGCCTATTTATAATTAAGGCAAGGAATGTAATAGATGACCAGAGTGGCATTGATAAGTCAGTATGAGAAGTACATACCTAGCTGGAGTTCGCTGGACCATTTTTTGAAACACATCCATTGACTTTCTACCATTGTTTAGAGTGCCGGAACCTTAGTAGGTATTATACAGTGTAGTTGAGTTCCTGGCACCTTCCCTTTATTAGTTGAGCCTGGACTTTATATTTTTGAGCGTCTAAGAAGTTGTCTGTAATGCCAAACGAAGAGATCGCATGCAACAAACTGCAGGGTTACTGTCTGTCACTTCTGACACATCTGTGACAGGAATATCCTGCCTCTCTGAATGCACTTGAGCAAATCCTCAAGATCCGATGCTGGCAGCTTGATTTGCAATTTCCGACAGCAATAGCCATCTAAATATGGCCGCCACCTCCCTCTAGCACACAGCAGGTATTTATACACCCAAGCCAGGGTGTTAATTTGTTAGAGGAAGGTAGTCGCTGGGTCCTAGAGATACAGCTTCTAAGAAGGTGTCTGTAATGCCAAACAAAGAGATCTCCTGCAACCAACTGCAGGGCGACTGTCTGTCAATTCTGACACACCCGTGACAAAAACAGATAGTCAAAAACACGATAAAAAAGCATGTGAAAAAAACGCAATGAAAAACGTAAGTAACCTAATTTACTTAATAGGTGCAGAAAATCTACAGCATCAAAAACTCACCAAAAGCTCATCGTGGGAATGTAGCCTTAATATTTTTGCAGCGTTTTTTCACCCATAAAAAGCAACAAGAAAGTGAAAAAATGCTGCAAGAAAATAACAAACGATTTTGGTGCATTTTTGAAGCTTTTTGGTGGATAAATTAACTGGTACTGTAGACAAAGCAAATATGTAATGCGCACCCAAAAAAAATGCTGCTAAAAAAGAATGCACAAAAACGCTGCATGTGCACATAGCATTATAGCTACTTACAACCAATCTGTTATGTAGAAGTAATAATCCAAAAGTATTTATGTCTGTGTAGTAAAATGTCGACAAATGAGTAAACTTCCTGAATTAAGGAAAAAAAAAAAAACATCTGGAAAGCCAAAGAAAACATTTTCTCCACGGATCATAATTTGGGTATCATTTCGTTTGCGAAACTTCATTTTACAAGCAGAGATTATAAAATTATAACCAGATTTGCTTGGTGTTAGTTCTATGTAGCTACATTACACCACCTTCTACTGTGGAGACCAAACGAATTATTTATTTTTGCTTAAAAAATGTCAAGTTTTCAAATTGTTTTAAATATAAATAATAAACAGAAAATATATAAAAAAAATTGTGATATTTTCCCCTCTGTGATGAACTTTGTAAAATAGAGGAAGTAGGATTCTAAACTATTTTTCATTCCAGGAAAGATCTCACACAATTTTGGCCCCAGTCCTTGGTGTCTATTACGCAGTACTTTGTGGAGCATTCTTCTGTAGGATGGGGGGATTCATTGTACCTGTGCACAATAATCTCCAGAAGTGATATGGTTGGTCAGCTTTCCATCCAACCCATGTCAAACTTTGATTCATTATGACAAACCCTATGCCGTATTGGAGCATATAAACATCATCACTCTTTGAGACCCCATTGATAAACTGGATCAGAAAGCCACTGAAAAAAAGCAGATTCTTTCCCTGCATGGACCATCAGACATGGGTGGTTGTGTTGTGATGACATAACCCATTTCACTTTTCATGCTTGCAGTAGAGAGAAAAACTTTTTTTTTCCAAAGTCATCTTTTACTATTCAGTGGGAACAATCATTGCAAAATGTATATGTGGGGGAACAGTGCTTCCATTATGGATAAGACAAACAACTGCCTAATTATGTATTATGGAAAATCTAGCAATAAGAGGTGTTAATGGCACAAACAATAAAGTAAAAGACTTATATATCTTGATTTGAATTTTATAATTATTAATTATGCAAATTGTCTCTTCAAAGAGAAAGAGGACTAGAAATCTAGTGCCACCTATTGGAAGCAGCAATCCTAAAAGTCAATGTCGACCCTTTAATGAGCCTTGTCACATGACTTAGGATAAAAGCCAAACCAGAATCTCAATTTGCAGACACGGTGTTTCGGGGAGCTGCCCCCTGTCAGTGCAAAGTGGGAGATCTAGTTTTGCTGGGTAAGAGGCGTCTGAGTGGGATCCAAGGAGAAACGTTACCCATTGGATGCCAGTCAGATGCTTCTTCCCCAGCCAACCCAGATCTTACACTTTGCACTGACGAGGGGCAATACCCCCAAACACAGTGTCTGCAAATTAAGATTCTGGTTTGGCTTTTATCTGAAGTCATATTACAAGGCTTGTTAATGGGTCGACATTGACTTTTAGGATTGCTACTTCCTATATGTGGCACTAGAGTTCTAGTCCTCTTTCTCTTTAAAGAGACAATTTGCATATTTAATTTCACAGAGGAGCATTACAAGGCTTAAAAGTCTCCTCACTTTGGCATGCCAGGCTTGACATGTCACTCTCCCCAAGGAGAAATGTTACCTATTGAATCATGAATTATGAAAGTACTTTTAATTTCATCCAGAAATTTATCTGCTCAATGATTTCTTGGAAAATGGCAGAGGCTTGTTGGCACTCCCCTAGTAGCCATCCAGCTCACATGCTCCACCGGGTCACAACTCTTGGAATAACTTTGCTCTAGAAAGGTGCCATTTGCCTATGTCACCATTAGGTAGGCGATGCCACAATAATTTCAGTCTTGACTTCCTGTAAATTCCTCTACAAATAGATATATACTGAAAATATAAATAGCACAAACTATCTGCCTTCTGAATATTTGCGCTAGCAGCATCTAGACCTGGTGCACATCCTGTTCACAGTAGCCCTACATATTCACAATTCTTCTGTCCTTCCTGTTGGATCAGAAAAAGCAGACATCTGCTACAATCCTGTGATGTTCAAAGACCATAAGCATAAAAGTAACTAAAGTATTCTGAGCCTGAACTAGAAGTGGATTATTTACATTTATTTACCATTATTTGTTTTTTTTTGTTCATATTAAAAGGAAACGTTGTAACAAAACCTACTCACCACCATGGCAGGACCATGAAATGAGCCTACACCAAAATTATTCATCTGAAATTGAGAGTCATTGTAAGAATAATTGAAAAATGCTTGTTTTTTTAAGTGATCCAACATGGTGTAAAATAAAAAATAATGAATATTCACATACCAATCCCCCTATCCTAGCCCAGCCTTGGTTCCCTTCTTATCCTTTTCTTCTGGAGGCAACCGGCATGTGACCTTTGCAGCCAATCACTAATCACACTGGTGACCAATGCGTCACTACTGCGTCAAGTGATTGAGTTCTGTAGGCGAGCATACATTATTTTTTTGTTTCACACAAGGTTGGGCTGTTTTTAAATTTAAAGAATACAGGTGGAAAAAAACTCTTTAAAGGGTATCTATCAGTAGGATAAACCCTCCTAAGGCCCGTAGGTCCCAGAAAGTTGAATAAAATGATACCTTGATATCTGTGATCCAACGTCTTATTCCAGAGAAATCCATGTTTTTCTTATATGTAAATGAGCTGTTCAGGTCTATGGTCCAGACACTGATCTGCATGAGAATCTGCCTCCAGAGATTGTTTTAAATAAAAGGGACATTACCAGTGCGAGACATGTAATGTTTGACACTTTTCTCTTATAATCACATACAGCTCTGCAGTGAGATGAGAACTAAGACAGTAAAGCAGAAGTGAAATTTGTTCTGATTACAAACATTTGCGGCAGCAGTTGTCCTTTCAGTGCTGTCAGCTCCGCTGCAGAGCTGTGCCTGATTACAACTAACTCAGTACAGCAGAGTTGAACCTTGTCTCATTAAAAACACATTTGCAGTTGATTTCTCACAGTGTTGCTAGCTCTGCTATACTGCCATTCCTCCACACTGGCTGCCTGTGAGATGGAAGCTGAGTATCACGATTCTGTTGTCGGGTATCACGGGACTAGGGGCTCCTTCCCTGTCCCTAACGCTATGGTCGCCCTAGCTGGCCCTGTTCCCTGGATTACTATTGAAGGTGAAGACACGGGGCCACGTACCTTGTGTGAGCTTGTGAATCCACCCTCAGTCTGTTCCCTTCCCCCACCCAGGGAAGAGGGGAGTGTTCGTGTATGGCAGTACACAAACTAGACTAACAATGTAATACAAACAGGGATAAAGGAAAATATCAATCATACAAATGTACGCACACAAACAACAGAGGTTGACTCCGGAAAGTGGAGGATGGGGAAATAAAGCAGAAGAAGGGGATTAACACACAACCAAAACCAAGCAAAAGTCTTAGCTAAATCCACCAAACGCCTTCTCAAATAACAAAGCACCAAAACTTCTAACCATGCAGCAATGAAGCTAGCTCTGGCAATGATTGCTAACCAGAGCCCAGTATATATAGCAGGGAGTGGCTAACCGTGAACAGCTGAGAGCATCACCCTGTGAAGCTTCCAAAAGCTCTCAGCAGATTAACCCCTGCACTGCTAAAAGAAACCTGCACTGTTTAATATGAAGGTGAAAGACTTCTAATGAGTGCAGGTGTGGGAGGAATCAGATGCTGCAGTCTTCTGGTTTTCTCTGTCGCGGTAAAGCTGTGACACTGAGGCACTATGAGAGAACTGCAGCTGCAAATGTTTTTGTAATGAGACAAAGTTCACTTCTGCTGTACTGTGTTAGTTCTGATCTCTACAGAGCTGTGTGTGATTATCAGAGCAAAGTGTCAGGTATTATATGTCTCACCCTGGTAACACCCCCTTTTATTTAATAAAAGCTCTGGTTCTTATGCAGATCTGTGTCCGGCCCATAGATTTTAACAGCTCAACTACATATAAGAAAAATGTGGATTTCTCTGGAACAAGACATCGGATCACAGATATCAAGGAATCATGGTGTACCTGTGGACGAAAGTGGTATGGCTTTGAAACGTGTAGTTACTGTACATGTCCAAAAAAGAAAATTTATCCTTGAGAATCTCCTAATCTTTCCTCCAACTGCAACACTTATACAACAGTTTTTTTTTCTACTATCATTTTTGTATACAGTATAGAGACTAGGTAGTGTGAGGGGCAGCATGGGAGAGAGCAAGGAGGGGAAAGTATGCAGGGAGGATTGTGAGGAGCGAGCACAGTATAAAGATTAAGCAGTATAGGAGGGACTTTAGTGTGAGAGGGCCCAGTATGGGAAGGGGGCAGCATGGTGGGGGACATTTAAGATAGGGACAGAGATGGTAATAGCTAAAAAGGTAGAATAGTGTGCACTGATAGTGCTTCCGGTGATGTATTGCTGTACTAATGATGGTTCTAGTGATGTATTCCTTTAATAAAGGTGGTACTGGTGATGTATTTATGTACTGTTGTGTTTCTGGAGATGTATTTCTGTACTGATGGTGGTACTGGTGTTGTAGTTATGTACTGATGGTAGTTCTGCTGTCGTATTTCTGTAATGTTTGGGGTTGTGATGCTGTATTTGTGTACTTACGGTGGTTTTTGGTGCTGACTTCATGTACTGATGGGGGTCCTGGTGGTGCATTCCTATCCTAAAGGTGGTTGTGATGTTGTATTTCTGTGCTGTTGGTGGCTCTGGTGATGTACTTCTGTACTGATGGCCATTTTGGAGATGTGTTCCTGTACTTTTGGTGGTTCTGGTGATGCATTTAGGTACGGTTATTGGTTCTGATCCTGTACACGTGTAGCAATCCATAACTACTCAGATAATGTTATACATGGCTTATGTTAATAAAGTATTGTGTTGTCTGACAAGTTAAGTGTTTCTACATCTATACTTATGTTAGGATCATGAATTATAAAATTCAGCACTGTAGCGTGCCAAATCCTAACAGCATGTAATATTCTCACTGTCAAGATTCGGCTCTGCTAGATGATTCCAGCTGTCATCACTGGACCACTCATGCGATTTTCATATTTACAGTTATTGTGCCCACTAACTTCTCTTTCTTCTTCTCTCAATGAAGCAGTAGCTGTAATTTGAACATTGAGAGAATTAGGAAGAGAAGCTAGTCGGCACATATAGTATACAAATTGTTTATGAGTGGTCACATCATGAATACGCAACTGCTTAAGCTGTGCATAGGAGGGAACGCCAAACTGAATTTTGCCCCGGGTGCAGAAAAACCTAAATTCACCAATGCTCTGACACTTCTGGCTTTCATTTAATATTAAGCTCCTAAGTTGAAAAAAGTTAGAGAAAAGCCTTTGGGCCAATTCTTCAAGCAGTTTTTGCCCTCAGCAGCTCAATATTGATTTAGTTTTCGGTGTCTTGTGCTTCCACCTATCCTCTTTAAATGCATACACTGAGACGGTTAATTTAGTCATCCCTATTAATCTTCAGTCATTTATACTAAAATGTATTCATTTGATTGATTACTATTAGTGACAATCAATATACATGACATCATATCATTGCCGGTATGGCTACTATATGCACCGAGTGACTCCAATGTGGCAATCTGAAATTCAGCAAACAAGGGAATTAACATTGCACTTTGTAAAGGAAAGACCAGAATGACTATCTTTACTATATTAATGAAAAGCTAGACTATCCCCACAGGCAGTAAAGCAATTAGACCATTGCAGCTGCAGACACAATGAATGGTAGCTAGTCAGAACTGATGAAACTCCTACAGGCTTTTTGTTTTATTACCAAAGATTCGTAGAATTGAAGCCAAGAAGCTACTGCCGAGAGCTATCTTGTGGGACAAACATGGTTTATATGTAAAGTGCTGTGGAATATGATGGCGCTATAAAAGTAAGCATAGTAAATAATAAATAAATATGTGGAAAACCTAAACAGATCCAGAGGTATTAATTTGGTTCTGTTAGTGCTCTAGTCCTCACAGTAGCAAGCTCCATGTCTGATTTCATGTATTTCACAGAAGATGTACGTACAGGGGTGGGATACAGCCGGTTCCCTCCGGTTCGGGGGAACCAATTGTTAAAATTGCATCCAGTTCCCCGAACTGACCGGAAGCTGTATTCTGATCTGGTTCTGGGGTCCCACCGGTTTCAACTGAATGTGCGTCCTCAGATGCACATTCAGTTGAAGTATGTTACGGTGCTGGAAGCCCTTCCTGCATCGTAATAGTTAAAATAGCTGCTGGCGTATCAGAGGCTAGCACCTGATGTCAGCGAGCATGTCGCCGGCATATGATGTCACTGCCATGGGCCGGCCTGTCCTCTCCACCAATGAAGCAGGAAGAGAGGATGCTGCTGGACTGCGGACAGGTAAGAAGAATCTTATGGGGACCTGGATATGGGACCTAGGGGAATCTGGATGAGAGACATATGGGGACCTGGGTGAGGAACATATGGGGACCAGGATGAGGGATATATGGGGACCAGAATGGAGGACATATGGGGACCAGGATGAGAGACATGGGGATGACGCGCCCCCAGGGCAATGGGGTACTCGGCAGCCGGGCCTGTGGATGCCGGTGGGGGATATCACGGTGGCTGGCCCGGTCCGTGGCCCAGGGCGGTCAACAAAAAGGGGATTATAACTTGGATAGGAAAAACAAAAATAAAATAAATAGTTTGTGACGCCACCTGTGGTACCTGGTAAGGTTTACCAGCGCTGCTTCAGACCTCCGGGGGTGTTGGGATGGCAGCTGAGGTGTTTCTGCTCCCCACAGGTGGAGCGGGCCCCCGGGGCAGGGATGGTGTGAAGGGATGCAGGAGAAAGGGGACCCAGCCGGGTCAGAGGAAGAACAGACACGCACACAGGGGTTCCCTTCAGTACCTTTACTGATGATGGTAGTCGGGTACGGTCCACGGTACTTGCTAGGAAGGGTGTGCACTTCTGGACTTGCTACCCAGTGAGCGGGTGTAAGGCCTCCTTTCTGTATCTTCCTGTCTCTCTCCCTGGAGCTTCTGACCTGCCTGGAACAGGGTCTAGCTCCCTCGATGTTTCTCTCACCCGTCTTGCTTGGCGGCGAGGGCTTTCCCACTGGTTACCACGATCCCTGGACGCTGGGGCCTTCGTGGTACCTAGTCCTCTAAATATGCGGTATTCACGGGTGGACTGAGGGATATGAAATCCTCCTCAGTATGCCGGATTCCCTACTGGGCATAGAGATCCCAATAGGCTCGGGCCCGGTGCCCGACTTGCATCAGGGAACGAACCCTCTGTGGTTCCTCTGTCCCTCATGGCTCTTCTCTGCTCCTTGCCTTCTAGCCCACTCTAGGCTCTCACTCGCCAGACTAGCCCGCAGCTTGGGCCTAGCCTGGCTTTCAGCCACACAGACTTCAGCTTGTCTGGTGCTGCAGCATCGTGTCACACTCACTGCTTCCCACTGACTGACTTCCTGAACTCCACCCCCCAGTATATATATACCTGACAGGGCTCCATCTAGTGGACTTGGGAGGAAATGTCTGCATGTATTGAGGCCACTGGGGAGAAACCATCTGTGCAACACCCAGGAGTTCTGTGACAGCCTTCAGCCGCAGGGCGTCACAGGGACATATGCGGAACAGGATAAGAGACATATGCGGACTAAGATGGATGATATATTGGGCCTGGTATGAGAGTCATAGGGACCAGGAAGGGGTACATTATTACATAAAGGAGTTAAGATGGAGAACATTATTACAAGAAGGAGGCCAGGATGAGGGACGAAAGGGGCCCAGGACTGAGGAGATTATTACATGATTGGGGACATTATTACAGGAAGGGGCCAGGATGGGTAATGTAAATACTGTATGGGGCCAGAAGGTAGAACATAGATTATTGCTTCATGGTAGTAATTGGGGGACATAATTACTGTAGGGGCCAATTAGGGGACATTATTACTGCTGTAATATAATTTTAAAAAATGTAATATAATTTACTTTTGAGGATAATGTTTTCTATGGGGAGGGGGGGTCCTGTTACTGTGGCGGACGACACTATGTAGCTTTTTTTCTTCATCTGGCGCAGTGTAGAAGTCGGGGAAAAAAGTGGGGAATGTGCTCTAGAAGAGATCAGCTATAGATAACTGTGTGTTATTTTCTGCAGAGATGAGTCCTGGCTGGAAAAAGCGATGATGGTCTGCGCCAGATGAAGAGGAAAAGTGAAGATAAATGACTTCAACTAGAGACATCACTGGTGAGTCATTGTATTAACTGTACATTTACACTGTATACTATATAGAGAACGCCTGTGTATAATGTCACCAGTGGCAATATTAGTGTTATTAGTATTGTGCTTTTTATTAATGATCAGTATTGTAGTATTCGGTCACTATGTGGTGGTAATATGTGGTCCCGTCATGGTGTGGTAGTATTTGTCCCTTGTAAGTGATATTATTTGGTCACTATGTGGTCGTAATATGTGATTTGAACATGGTGTGGCAGTATTTGGCCCTTCTATGTAGTATTTAGTCACTATGTGGTGGTAATATGTGGTCTGGTCACGGTGTGGCAGTACTTCTGTCTTGCATGTGGTATTATTCGGTCACTATGTGGTGGTAATATATGGTCTGGTAGTGTTGTGGCTGTATTTCGCACATATTTGGTCTGTGACTGCTGAGGCCAGAGATTAGGTGCAGCAAACAGTTGAAGTGACAGATGGACGGGTGGTCATCCTTTCCTACTTGAGCAGTGATTCTTTAGTATTAATTTTAAAAACTTGTAAAAAATCCTTTAATACTTTTCACCATAGTACGAAGTGACTGGAGCAACGTACACATGACAGGAGGCAATGAGACTATTAAGGTAGAGGTGGGGCAAGAAGGGGAAAGCGCTTTTACTTTTAGCTCCTGTTACTTGTATTTTGTGGTTGAGGAACGTGTGCGTGGTTAACAAAATGAGTGTGGTTTTAAAATGAGTGTAGTTTCTTAACACAAACAGGGAACCTGCTGTTAAAAATGTGAATCCCACCCCTGTGTACATATATACTGTATGTATATATATATTGCTCCCAGAGATGGGAGAATCGATTCACAAGACTCTGGTCCATAGGACAGGAGCACTGCGACTTGCCACTAACCTCGTGGCATTCTAGCTCTTCTTATGATTAGCTAGGTTATCGTGGTGTCACCATTTGCTTTATGATGCGCACGGACGTTGTGCCAGGAAAGCTAATATAAGGAGCTGTTTCGGATGACGGCATGTAAATGATGGTTCACAGCCCTTCTGTCCAGCGGTCACAGATTACTGACCTGGCGATGAACCAGAGTCCTGCGAATAGAGTCTCCCATCTCTACTTGTTCGAATTTGTGAGTGACACATCTATTGTCCATACCATGTGCTAATTTGGAGGTTCTCTACCTGTCATTTCTATTAATCAATACCATTTTTTGCTGTTGACCCTGCAGGCATATCTTCAAATGAAATAATGTATTATCTCCTCAATGTTATATCAGAATTTGTATCCACTATGAGCCCATGACTTGTTAGTTCAGCTGTCCATGACCAACCTGAAACATGTTCTGAATTAGCAGCTGTTAGACTGTGTGAAGTCTCTAGAGAAGTCATCATAGTTGTAATCCAAACATAGAATTGTCCAAGATTTATTCCTGATCGTTATAAAACATGAACATACCACATTATAATATACAGTACTTGTATGCATCCCCTCCCTTCACCTTCATGGTGTCCACAAACCTTCAGGATCTGATTCTCAGCTTTCAGTATTTGTTTGCAGGTCACATCTGTAAGGTCTTTGAATTAGTGAAACACAGTATGACATTTTCGGATACACTCCTGTATTATCTATGAGAAAGCAGGTGGCTTATTTTAGGGAGAACAATGCGATTGGCAGTCCGAAATTGGTCATGTAAAATCGACAACTCTCCCGACCATCTGTTGACCGGCGCCCCCATATATATTAGATCATCCGCCGAACCCATTGATATCGGCTGGTTCAGCCAACTTTAGTCTAATGTGTATGGCTGGCCTTACACATCTACTGATGGGACCCAAAATAAATGATATACAGTATGGTAGAAAAATGATGATCATGGTCTATTTCTCTTAAACATATATGTCACACTCTGGCCCATGGGCCGAATCTGGACCGCAGGATGGTTTTATTTGGCTCATGACACCAGAACCACCGCCCCTATGTGAGGCCATTTTTCTGTAGTGAGGACTATGTGGGACCTATTATTCTGTATGGAGGAGTACGTGGGGCCTATTATTCTGTATGGAGGACTATGAGGAGCCATTATTCTGTATGGAGTACTATGTGGGGTCATTATTCTGTATGGAGGACTACATGAGGCCCATTATTCTGTATGGAGGACTCTGTGGGGCCCATTATTCTGTATGGAGGACTATGTGGGGCCCATTATACTTTATGAAAGACTATGTGGGTCCTATTATACTGTATGGAGGACTATGTTTGGCCCATTATTCTGTATGGAGGACTATGTGGGGCCCATTATTCTGTATGGAGGACTATGTGGGGCTATTATTGTATGGAGAACTATGTGGGGCCCATTATTCTGTATAGAGAACTATGTGGGGCCCATTATACCGTATAGAGTGACGCGCCCCCTGGGCCATGTTCAAGGGATACCCGGAGCCGGATCTGGATGGGGGTAGTAGTCCTTGTGGCGGTGACCCGGTCCGTGCCCAGGGTGTCAAACTAAGTGTGTGGCGGTCTTGGTAGATGTTGTTTCTGTGTCGACTACGCCACCCGTTGATTTGTGGTCACAAGGCCGCCGCTGCAGAACAGTCCGCTGAGGCCGGTAGTATGTGTGCAGCAATGGTGGTATAACCCCCAACGGGAGGGGTATGGCCTCAGGGCAGCTGGTGCGGATGATGGAGGTAGTGGTAGTGCAGAAAGGAGAATCAGAGACGTGAGATGCAGTTTCAGGGTTTTTACTCACTGATGTTGCTTTAGTCACTTCGGCCGGGAGTGACCACCCGAGCCGTACTGCATTCACCAGGTGCGGGACTCGGCTAACCCCCAGGCAGTTCCGGAGCGTGGTCCTGAGCTTCCCTCTCACTCTCTTTCTCCTGGCCGTCCCCACCAGGGATCCACCTTTGTCCGGTTCCCTTGGGCCTTCTACGGTAAAACCTTCTCTGGCTTTCCTGACCCTACTCTTGGTGTACCTTCCTGGTGGATGTGGTGAGGGTCGTGGCAAAACTTGACCACGACCTCCGGTTCCTGGTTAAGGGTTACTTTTGCCTCCGCCAGCTTGGGATCCGGTGCCCTCTTCTGCCAACCCTTCACCCTTTTGGCTTAATTCTGGGATCTTAGGGTTCCCTCTTTTCTGCGTCTCTGGGCCTTCCTTCTTCCTCTCCACTACAAGCCTGGCCCTGGAGCTGGGCCCAGCCGGAGCCACAGCTCCTAGTCAGCCCTCCTGGCTGAACTCTCCTTCAGCTTCTCCTCAGACTGACTGACTGACCCTATCCTAAGATGGTGCCCACCATATATACTCCCTCTATGTGTGAGCCCAGGTGACCAGCACCCAATGGGCTCCTATCTCTATGCCCAGAGCCCCTCCCCTATCTGCCCCTACACTACTGGGATGTTCCACCCCCCTTCCCACTCCAGCCAGGGACAGACGCTGTCGTACCTGCACATTTACTTGGTGGGAGTACCGTAGTTCTGTCCCCCGGAAATGGGATGTATGTAGTGCATGCAGCCTACTGAGCTCAGTCCCACACTCCATCCTTACCCGGGAGTGGAATACCACACCTCTGGAGTGAGGTGCAATACCCCTGTAGCAGCCGAGTCCTCAGGGTGCTACATTCCCCCCTGGTAAATCACAGCACGTCCTCGGGCTGTAAAAGAGCAAAACATGCAAACATACAAAATTTTTTTAAAACATACACGAATATATAAAACATTATAAACATTATCAGCAACATAACATTACGGGTAACTTCTTATATTATAAGACCTTTTTGATATAATACTCTTCTTATAAAATGTTCTTGTTCTTCTGGCCACTGTGCACTTGTGACCAGGTAAAAGTGCAACAGTACAAAACCAATTCCTTATAAAACCAGTAGGGGGCGCTTTAAGAAGCGCAACTATATACAAGGGTATGGCCGCTCTCAGTCCTCGGCCAGTGGGGATAAAGGGATGGCTGCTCACAGTCCTCAGCCTGTTAAGGGATAGGGACACACGGGTAACAGCTTGCTGGTCCCAACGGGGACTATACTTTACAGGTAACAGTTCTTGTACCCTTACGGGTAACTATTTACAGCTTCACTGTACCGTACTTTAGTAACGGCGTCCTCCTGCTCCTTCCTGCAGGTAACCTTCAAACCCGTCCGGGTCCTCTTGATCCTTCTTGCTCTGTAGCTCTTCCTCGGTCAATCGGTGCACATGAAGAGCATATGGACCTTTGGCACACTGATGCCGGGTGAAGGTGACCTCGTCACCCAGGTAAAGGTCACGACCTCTGTGTCCCTCCGGCAGATGGCTCTCGACGTCCCTGCGGGTGACAAAGACGTCGCCGGGGGTTCTGTGGTCCCGGATAAAACCCCACCCGTGCTGCAGTTGAAACTTGATTACGGTCCCGGTGGCGCGGGGACCGTGGGCTGCTCGGGGGTTTCGTCTGGTCCGGCTCTTCTGTTCCGCACTCTGTATTTGCAGCCGCTCCTCGCGGACCCGCCTCTCTCGCCGTTCCCGGTCGAAGACCTCCAGCTGTTGCCGGCAGCACTCTGCTCGCTGGGCTGCGGCCGCCCGGGTCTCTTGGGTGAAGCCGATGAGGTTTTCTCCAGTGGGGTCCCATTCGAATTGGGCCTCCTCCAACGGGAGCGGAGTGATCTTGGCGGGCGCCGGAGCCGGAATCAAAGGCTCACACAGAGGCCTTTCCTTCCGGAGTCGGGGATGGAGGTACTCCGGTGGCCACTCAAAGGGCTGCCCATCCGGGCAAGTGTGCTGGGCGAACAGGTCTTCACCCAAGGGTAGGACTTTGTGGGTTGAGGGCGCGGTGGTAGTAGCGGCGCCCGGATTCACCAGGCCTTGCGATCAGGCCGGTGGTGCTCTAAAGATAAAGGGCACTGTGGAGACGGCGGCGCCCGGGGGTACTCGGCCCTGCGACCAGGCCGGTGACTTGGTGGAGATAGAGGGCTCTGTTGGAACTGCGGCGCCCGGGGGTACTCGGCCCTGCGACCAGGCCGGTGGCGTCTCCTGCTTGGCCACGCTCGGGGTTGAGGCGCATGACGTCACAGGGGGCGTGGCCGCGGCGCCTACTTGAGGCCTAGTCTGTAGCGGTGGCGGTGCAGCGACGGGCACTGTAGGGGGAATTTCGGGCTCTGCGACGGGGAGCTGGGGCAGGCTCGCGGTTTCTAGGCTTGGGGTAGTGACGTCCCCTTTACCTGCCTCCGTCTCTTCAGCTCCTTCCACGGCGTCGTCTCCGGCCTTCATTCCTCCTACACCATCCTCAGAGGCGGTCAGACTTCTCGTCTCGGGTGGCGTGCTCCGCTGGCGGGTTCCAGCCTGCTGGGCCATCTCCCTACTCCACTCAGTCAGCGTTTCTTGCTGCACCTGGGCCATCCTCCGTGCGAGGCCCTCCAGCGCGGTCTGTGCACGCTCCCGGTCTCGGGGGAGCTGTGCTAGGATCTCCACCAGGTCTTATGGGGTGGTGGCTTGCAACAGGCTCCTGACCACAGGGTCGGTGCTGCCTGACTCTCCCTCCATCTCCGGGTGCGACCTCTCCAGACTCCCCCAGGCTGCACCCATCCTCAGTCTTTTGTTCTGTATCCGCCCACACTGAGGGCGGTCCTGGGGCAACTTGGTGATTGTCAGTTCCAGGGGCAGACCCCCCACGCTGACGGACATCTCAATCATTGCAGTCTCTGCCGGTGGGGGCGGTCCTCGCTTTTGGCGCTCTTCTGGGACCAGGCCCACGATGGGAGGTCGTCTCTTACCACCCTCTGGCACGCCCATAATGGCGTCCGCTCTGCCAGGGCGGGAAATCTTCTCAGATGGCGGGAACCGTCTCCCAGTGGCGGGAAACTCCGTGGACGGCGGGAAAAGACTGCAGATGGCGGGCAAACGGTGGGAAACGATCCGAGATGGCGTCCGATGGCGGGGACCCTCCGGAACCGGCGGGAGACTTCTTACGGTACAGATAAATTTTTCTTCAGGCACGCAGTACCCGGTAGTTGCGGGCACGTGATCCTGCCGACTACGCCAAAGTTGACGCGCCCCCTGGGCCATGTTCAAGGGATACCCGGAGCCGGATCTGGATGGGGGTAGTAGTCCTTGTGGCGGTGACCCGGTCCGTGCCCAGGGTGTCAAACTAAGTGTGTGGCGGTCTTGGTAGATGTTGTTTCTGTGTCGACTACGCCACCCGTTGATTTGCGGTCACAAGGCCGCCGCTGCAGAACAGTCCGCTGAGGCCGGTAGTATGTGTGCAGCAATGGTGGTATAACCCCCAACGGGAGGGGTATGGCCTCAGGGCAGCTGGTGCGGATGATGGAGGTAGTGGTAGTGCAGAAAGGAGAGTCAGAGACGTGAGATGCAGTTTCAGGGTTTTTACTCACTGATGTTGCTTTAGTCACTTCGGCCGGGAGTGACCACCCGAGCCGTACTGCATTCACCAGGTGCGGGACTCGGCTAACCCCCAGGCAGTTCCGGAGCGTGGTCCTGAGCTTCCCTCTCACTCTCTTTCTCCTGGCCGTCCCCACCAGGGATCCACCTTTGTCCGGTTCCCTTGGGCCTTCTACGGTAAAACCTTCTCTGGCTTTCCTGACCCTACTCTTGGTGTACCTTCCTGGTGGATGTGGTGAGGGTCGTGGCAAAACTTGACCACGACCTCCGGTTCCTGGTTAAGGGTTACTTTTGCCTCCGCCAGCTTGGGATCCGGTGCCCTCTTCTGCCAACCCTTCACCCTTTTGGCTTAATTCTGGGATCTTAGGGTTCCCTCTTTTCTGCGTCTCTGGGCCTTCCTTCTTCCTCTCCACTACAAGCCTGGCCCTGGAGTTGGGCCCAGCCGGAGCCACAGCTCCTAGTCAGCCCTCCTGGCTGAACTCTCCTTCAGCTTCTCCTCAGACTGACTGACTGACCCTATCCTAAGATGGTGCCCACCATATATACTCCCTCTATGTGTGAGCCCAGGTGACCAGCACCCAATGGGCTCCTATCTCTATGCCCAGAGCCCCTCCCCTATCTGCCCCTACACTACTGGGATGTTCCACCCCCCTTCCCACTCCAGCCAGGGACAGACGCTGTCGTACCTGCACATTTACTTGGTGGGAGTACCGTAGTTCTGTCCCCCGGAAATGGGATGTATGTAGTGCATGCAGCCTACTGAGCTCAGTCCCACACTCCATCCTTACCCGGGAGTGGAATACCACACCTCTGGAGTGAGGTGCAATACCCCTGTAGCAGCCGAGTCCTCAGGGTGCTACATAGAGGACTATGGAGGGCACATTATACTGTATGGAGGACTATGTGGGGCCGATTATTCTGTATGGAGGACTATGTGGGGCCCATTATTCTGTATGGAGGACTATGTGGGGCCCATTATACTGTATGGAGGACTATGTTTGGCCCATTATTCTGTATGGAGGACTATGTGGGGCCCATTATTCTGTATGGAGGACTATGGAGGGCTATTATTCTGTATGGAGAACTATGTGGGGCCCATTATTCTGTATGGAGGACTATGTGGGGCCCATTATACCGTATAGAGGACTATGGAGGGCACATTATACTGTATGGAGGACTATGTGGGGCCGATTATTCTGTATGGAGGACTATGTGGGGCCCATTATTCTGTATGGAGGACTATGTGGGGTCCATTATACTGTATGGAGGACTATGTGGGGCCCATTATACTGTATGGAGGAATATATGGGGCTCATTATAGTGTATGGAGGACTATGTCGGGCCATTATACTGTATGGAGGACTATGTGGGGCCCATTATACTGTATGGAGGATTATGTGGTGCCCATTATTCTGTATGGAGGACTATGTGGGGTCATTATTCTGTATGGAGAACTATGCGGGGCCCATTATTCTGTATGGAGGACTATGTGGGGTCATTATTCTGTATGGAGAACTATGTGGGGCCCATTATTCTGTATAGAGGACTATGTGGGGCCCATTATACCGTATAGAGGACTATGGAGGGCACATTATACTGTATGGAGAACTATGTGGGGCCCATTATTCTGTATGGAGGACTATGTGGGGCCCATTATTCTGTATGGAGGACTATGTGGGCCCATTATACTGTATGGAAAACTATGTGGGGCCCATTATTCTGTATGGAGGACTATGGTGGGTCATTATTATGTATGGAGGACTATGTGGGGCCCATTATACTGTATAGAGGACTATGTGGGGCCCATTATTCTGTATGGAGGACTATGTGGGGCCCATTATTCTGTATGGAGGACTATGTGGGACCAATTATACTGTATGGAGGACTATGTGGGGCCCATTATTCTGTATGGAGAACTATGTGGGGCCCATTATACTGTATGGAGGACTATGTGGGGCCCATTATACTGTATGGAGGACTATGTGGGGCCCATTATACTGTATGGAGGACTATGTGGGGCCCATTATAGTGTATGGAGGACTATGTCGGTCCATTATACTGTATGGAGGACTTTGTGGGGCCCATTTTACTGTATACTGGTTGGCACGCGACTTTGTCCAAATTTTTAATTTTGGCCCTCTGTGTGTTTGAGTTTGACATCCCTGCTCTAAAACAAAGACTGATGGAAGATCAGCAGAAGTGATAGCTGCACTGCTTTACATTGATCAATCTTTATATGATTCTGGATGTGACAGTGTCAGTAAGAGATCTAATCCTTAGTTCCCATCCAAACATTGACAAGTGGATTGCAACTTGTAGAAGAGGTCAAACCGGCAGCTCCTTCGTGATCTAACTGCATGATAGGAAAGGAAATCAATTTTCACTTTGCTTTTAAAGCTGGGCTGCCTTCTAATCATGTGTATTGTCTGTCTTGATGGACAACCTCAGGAAGCATAGCTCAGGAAACCACATGATTGCAATTTACACTGAAGTATTATTTTTGCTCTTTATTTGAGATGCTCAAGTCATAGACTAGTACAAGCAGTATCACAGGCTAGTATTCCCATATCACCCAGTCCCAGTATGACCTGTTCTTGTCTATGTGGATACTTTAGAAATCAGTCATTGTGACTATGATGTGGTAAAGTCAATTCTTTTGTTATTTTTTTCCCCTCAGTTAATTCAATGCTAATTTTAACAGGGTTCTCCACATAACTATAGATGGCATTTCTTAGTTTTTTTTCTTAGTATGGAGGACTATGTGGGGCCATTATTCTGTATGGAGGACTATGTGGGGCCCATTATTCTGTATGGAGGACTATGTGGGGTCCATTATACTGTATGGAGGACTATGTGGGGCCCATTATACTGTATGGAGGAATATATGGGGCTCATTATAGTGTATGGAGGACTATGTCGGGCCATTATACTGTATGGAGGACTATGTGGGGCCCATTATACTGTATGGAGGATTATGTGGTGCCCATTATTCTGTATGGAGGACTATGTGGGGTCATTATTCTGTATGGAGAACTATGCGGGGCCCATTATTCTGTATGGAGGACTATGTGGGGTCATTATTCTGTATGGAGGACTATGTGGGGCCCGTTATACTGTATGGAGGACTATGTGGGGCCCATTATTCTGTATGGAGGACTATGTGGGCCCATTATTCTGTATGGAGGACTATGTGGGGCCCATTATACTGTATGGAGGACTATGTGGGGCCCGTTATACTGTATGGAGGACTATGTGGGGCCCATTATTCTGTATGGAGGACTATGTGGGGCCATTATTCTGTATGGAGAACTATGTGGGGCCCATTATTCTGTATGGAGGACTATGTGGGGCCCATTATTCTGTATGGAGGACTATGTGGGGCCATTATACTATATGCTAATTTTAACAGGGTTCTCCACATAACTATAGATGGCATTTCTTAGTTTTTTAAACAATGTAATTTCCCTATATTCCTATTACAGAGATAGTTGACAATGTATGCCTGGTTCTGGAATAAGTACAAGCGCAAAGATGAAGACATTAGGTACAAGAATTTTTCAATGAACCCTGTACAGTCCAGTGATGTGGACCTTAGCTCCTGTGCAGGGTAACCTTACATTAGCTTAATATACTTTATTATGGCAGGTAACAGGCCAAAAGCAAGCAAATTCTTTATGGGATGCATCACAAAGTAATATGTTTGTTTTTAGTTTTCCATGTAATTGTGAAAACAATCATGAACTCTTGCAGTTTTCACTCTTCCCACAATAAACTGACACTTTCTGCAAGAATGGGAGCTTGTGTTCAGTAACCCTTTATTTAATCAGTATGGCTGGTTTTCAAAAGCAAGGTCTTTAAGGATTGCACCATAAACTATTCACTACAAGGTATTTAGGTTTTGCTTTGTTTTTATTTTTCTGTGTAAATATATGAAATTTTGCAGTTTTCTCTCTGGCTACACAAATGGCTGACCTTGTTGTATAGAGATCCCTTCTCAGTTTATTCCTTGTATAGTGGGGTCAGCAGTGATTATTATCAAAGTGCACCCCTCAATAATAAATAAATTATCAAAGATATAAAGTGATACATTCCCTATAAAATGTTCTAGTGCGTTTTGTGCAGTTGTTGGCACAGGAAGGTTTTCATGTTAGCACCTTTCAGGCTGACCGTACCTATTGTAAGGCCTCATTCACATGTCTGATTTTTCCGCTTATGAGGAAATCGAACCGATTATTCTGATCAGAGTTTGACCAGAGTGTGGTATGAGTGTCATCCAATTTTTTCGTACATGGAGAAATTTAAAAAAAAACAAAAAAAACTTCTCCACCTTCTCCATTCTGACATTCCGTGAAAAAATTGGACCTCACCCGGATGTAATCTGAGTGTAGTCCAATTTTTTCACAAACCCATTGACTTGCATTGCCGATTTTGTTTATACTCTCGGATCAAAATTGGACATGTCTCCGATATTTTCTGCGGACTACTCGCTCAGAGGGAAAAATCAGAAATGTGAATGGCCCCATATACTATCATAGGTACGAGTGCTATCCATGAAAATCACAGATAGCAATTGTGGTGAGGCCAGGGACTGGAACTTCATATTCCCAGTTATTTCATATTCCCAGTTATGAAGGTCTCAGCAGGAATGCTAGTCTGTCTGACTTCAAAGGATGCTATTGCCCAGGATGGCGTTCACAGGGTGACAAGCCAAGAGAGAATTGAATACAGATCAGCTAGGATATATACCTTTGTAGTGCAAACGCCTATTCCTGACGAGAGTATGGGGGAGCTAATTGAATCATGGCAATGAAGAATAGCTAATTGAATACCTCTGAAGTCAGGGGAACCTCCTGTGTTAGATCAATTACTATGCGCACCTTACAATGAGAATATTGCTGGGAAATGGATTATGAAATGTCTGATAGAAGGGAAGAGGAGATTACATGTAAATCGCCTATTTTCTGCCCTGCCCAAGTTACGAATAAATGTGTCCCTCTGCGAGAGAGAAGGAGTCTTCCGTTGAGGGTCACCTGTCGCTACAGATGTGCAGAAAGACCAAGGAACCGCTCTGGACACATGACAGCACCCTTCCTGCCGTGTCCAGAGACCTTTGATGAAAGTGTGGTATATTCACTTTTATTCCTTTTTATTTTAATGTATCGTATTACTGCTTCCTTACTGTATTTGTCTGACTACTGTATATATATATATATATATATATATATATTGTAACCGCTTGTATATATTGTACCTAGCATCGCTCTTTTGAATAAATAAATATATAAAATTTATAAGCTCGCTTCACATTATCCTAAACCCGGAACTCACGGAAGTTGTGAGGAAGGATCAGGGGCAGTGGCTCCGATCGGTTTGTGACAATTGGTGGCAGCGGTGGGATTTGGATATCTGTGAACTGAGCTCGGTGCTAGTTAGTAGATCAGACATAGTATACAGTGAAAGCGTGTGTGTGATACTGTACCCTTCCCCCTCTTAGTTTTCTGTCCTATCTTTTATTTGGCTACGGTCTCTGGTGGATGGCATACTGCCTCAGAAGCAAAGGTTCCCAGATGAGTGCTACCAGAGGGGACGCTGAGCAGATGGAAGGTGGCAGTGTGGTGCCAGTCGCTGACCAGACTGAGGTGTCAGAGGAGGGTGGAAGTGCCCCCGACACCCACGAAAATCCTGGACATTCTGTTATGCAATCCACAGCTCCAGCTGGAGGGGCCAGTAACCCGGCCCTGGACGCTCTTATGCAGGCCTACCTCCAGGCTCTGAGAGATGGACAGCAGGAGCAGAGCCAGGCCATGCTCCACATGTGGCAAGCTGAGCGAGATGCCCAGGAAAGAAAGGAGCAAGCTGAGCGAGATGCGTGGCAAGCTGAGCGAGATGCCCAGGAAAGAAAGGAGGAGAGGCAGTACCAGCTACAGTTAGCCCAGCTGCGGAGCCGGCAGGACCCACCGGCTCAAACAGCACAGACTCCAGCAGCCCCAAGAGCTAAGCTGCGCTCAGAGGATCTGCCTGTCCTGGAATCAGACGGAGACCCGGACCTTTTCCTGAAAGGGTTTGAACAGGTGTGTCTCCAGTACCAGGTACCCAAGGCAGACTGGGCACGCACCCTGTCCACCAGGCTAAGAGGGAGAGCCCTGGACGCTTTCTCGTCCCTCCCTGCAGCCCAGCACCAGGACTATGACCTCATTAAAGCTGCGCTGATCCTGAGGTACCGTCTCACGCTTGCGGTGTACAGAGTGAAATTCCGCAGCTTGAGGAAACGACCGACTGAGAGCCACCTAGAGACTTTGCTCCAGATGAGTGTCCAGCTTCACAGATGGGCAGAGGGAGAGATGGACAATCCCGACGAAGCAACCCTGGATCTGTTCCTCAAGGAGCAATTCTTAAACGTTTGCTCTGAGGAAGTGCAACAATATGTCTTGGACCGGAAACCCCAAGATGCTAGAACTGCTGCGGAGCTAGCGGATGAGTACGTCGCCAACCGGACGTCACGGAGACCCGTCAGCACCGGCTGGAGGGGGGGTAAGACCATTCCTGTTGCGGGTAACCCTGCAGTTCCCCCTGAGACTACCCCCGCCCGAAAACCTATGGGCCCCGTTGTTCCCCCTTCCAAGCCCCAGGGAGGACCCCCTCAATGTCACGCCTGCAATCAGCCGGGACATTACAGGGCGAACTGCCCTAGCCGGACGAGGAACCCCCCTACTTCCCAAACCCCAGCAGCGGGTCCAACAGTTTATGTGGTGGGGAAGGGTGGGGCCAGGCCCAATGAGAATCTCCAGCAAGTGACTGTGGGGAATAAAGTGGTTATGGGACTAAGGGACACGGGGGCCGATGTGACCCTAGTACAGCCTGAACTGGTACCCCCGGAGAGTATCATCCCTGGAAAGACGCTGACCGTCAGCGGGGTTGGTATGGAGAAGATAACTCTACCCATGGCTTGTGTGCATCTGGATTGGGGTGTGGACAAGGGGCTGGTAGAGGTCGGGGTTACATCTCGTCTCCCTGCTAATGTCTTGTTGGGGACAGACTTGGGGCCTCTCACCTCTCAGTATGGGAAGAGAGCAACCCCACTGCCCCATGGTAATGTATCTGTAAGTGATATTATACTTTGTGGTACCATACGTGCTGATTCTTGTAGTGACGTGCCAGCTGACAGGAGTGCAGCTGGGGGGCATTTAGCCCCCCTTCCTGCTCTCTCAGCTGACATGTCCAGCTCTGAACTTTTCAGTGAGAATGCTAATGTAATTCATTGTCCTGCTAATGAACTCTCTGGCTTGGCTGAGGAGCTGGTGGGGGCCTTGCCTGCCCCTCCCAACTGTCAGCTTGCACATGATCCCTCCAGCAGCTCAAAACCTAGTGCACCTGTCAAGTGTATATCACATGTTGGGGGCAACCCACAGTGACCCCACAACCCATCCAGGTGAGGAAAGGGGACCGGGACTCCCTGAGGAGACCCCGGGCATTGCTGTGGTCACCCGCAGTAGGAGGGTTCAGGAGGCAGAGGCCGCTTTACACCCTGACTCCTCCACCCCATCACCTGGGTCTGGGACTGGGCCCACTGGTGTTAACTCCCAGCGCCGTTCCCTGAGGGTTCCGGTGAGAGTGCGGCCTTGAGGTCCCTGTTAGCGGGCTCCAGCCAGGAGTTCCAGGTGGCTGTCCAAGCCGACAGCAGCCTGGAAGCCTTGAAGGAACGCGCAGGTAAGCCCCCCTTGGAGACAGACAAGGACCGCTTGTTCTGGGACCAAGAGAGGCTGTATAGGGAAACACTGCCCACAGATGGACAGGAAGGTTGGCGCAGCGAGAGGCACCTAGTGGTACCTCAGCCGTACCGGGCTGAGTTGTTACGGCTCGCGCATGAGATTCCGTTGGCTGGTCACCTAGGGGTCGCTAAGACCAAGGCTCGGCTAGCCCACTTGTTTTATTGGCCTAAGATGGGGACAGCAGTAGCTGCCTACTGCCGTTCGTGTGTCACCTGTCAGAGGATGGGGAAGGCGGGGCCAGGCCCTAAAGCCCCATTGATACCTCTGCCCATAATAGGTGAGCCTTTCCAGCGGATTGCTGTGGACCTCATTGGGCCGCTGCCCATTCCCAGCAGCTCCGGGAAATGCTACATATTAACGGTAGTAGACTACGCTACTAGGTACCCAGAAGCTGTCGCGCTGTCCTCCATCCGGGCAGACGTAGTGGCCAAAGCCCTGCTGGAAATCTTCACCCGAGTTGGTCTCCCCCAGGAGATGCTCACGGACCGAGGGACCCAGTTCATGTCTGACTTGATGCAGAGCCTGTGTAAGCAAACAGGGGTGCAACATCTGGTGTCCAGCCCGTATCACCCACAGACTAATGGCCTGTGTGAACGGTTCAATGGCACGTTGAAACAGATGATCCGAATGTTGGTCAAGTCCCAGGGACGCGACTGGGAGCGACACCTCCCACATCTGTTGTTTGCTTACCGGGAAGTGCCTCAAGCCTCGACGGGATTCTCCCCCTTTGAGCTCCTGTATGGAAGACGTGAGGGAATCCTGGGAGGAAGAAGCAGCCACCCCGGGCGTTTCAGTCGTGGAATTTGTCTTGCGATTCCGTGACAGAATGCAGGCTCTGACGCAGCTGGTGCATGACAACATTATCCAGGCCCAGGCAGAGCAGAAGCACTGGTATGACCAGAATGCTCGCGAGAGGACATACAGGAAGGGCAGAAAGTATGGGTCCTAGTCCCTGTGCCCCGGGACAAGCTTCAGGCAAGATGGGAAGGCCCTTATGACGTGCATCAGCAGCTCAGCAAGGTCAATTACCTGGTCACAATTGACCCGGTCCGGAACAGGCAGAAGGTCTTCCATGTCAACATGATGAAAGCGCATCATGACAGGGAAGCCTGTGCCTTTCCGGTGTGCAGTCTGCCGGAGGAAGGGGAGGAGGAGGACCTCATGGATCTGCTCGCACATGCCTGTGCGGGAGGATCCATGGAGGATGCCCCCATGAACATCCTTCTGTCAGAGGACCAACGGTCCCAGCTGAAGGGGGTCATGCACCCTTTCCCTGGCCTCCTCTCGGGAAAGCCCGGGCGGACAAAGTTGGCAGTCCACCGAGTGGACACGGGGAATCACGCCCCTATCCGGCGAACGGCATATCGCGTCTCCTTGGAGGTACAGGAGCAAATGCGGAAGGAGATTGCCGAGATGCTGGAGCTGGGGGTGATCCGCCCGTCCACCAGCGCATGGGCCTCGCCTGTCGTCCTCGTACCCAAAAAGGACCGGACAACCCGGTTCTGTGTGGATTACAGGGGGCTCAATGCCATTACCGCCGATGACGCGTTCCCCATGCCGCACATCGACGACCTGCTTGACCGGTTGGGCAAGGCTCAGTACTTGACCATCATGGACTTGAGCCGATGATACTGGCAGATTCCCCTGTCCCCAGAGGCACAGGAGAAATCAGCCTTTATCACTCCTTTTGGACTATATGAGTCCACCGTCATGCCATTTGGCATGAAGAATGCCCCCCGCCACTTTCCAGCAGATGGTCAACACCTTGCTGTCAGGGTGCGAAGGGCTCGCAGCTGCGTACCTGGATGACATTGCCGTCTTCAGCCCCACTTGGGAGGAACACCTTCGGCACCTGTCAGAGGTGCTGGGGCGGATCCACCGGGCAGGCTTGACCATCAAGCCGGGAAAGTGTCAGATGGGCATGACCGAGGTCCAATACCTGGGACACCGGGTAGGTGGGGGGAAACGGAGACCAGAACCCAGGAAGGGGGATGCAATCACGACCTGGCCCACCCCAAGGACCAAGAAACAGGTGATGTCTTTCTTGGGTATGGCTGGGTACTATAGGAAGTTCGTACAGGACTATAGTGCCCTGGCCAAGCCCCTGACAGACCTCACCAAGAAGAAGCTGTCGCAAGCTGTCAACTGGACAGCGGACTGCGAGTGCTCCTTCCAGGCCTTGAAAGCTGCCCTGGCGGCAACCCCTGTACTCCAGGCGTACGACGACTCCCGGCCGCTTGTAGTACAGACTGACACCAGCACCTACGGACTCAGTGCGGTGCTGAGCCAACCTGACTCAGCAGGTCAAGAGCACCCTGTTCAATACCTCAGTTGGAAACTTCTGCCGAGGGAAGTGGCCTACGCTACGGTGGAGAAGGAATGCCTGGCGATCGTGTGGGCTGTGCAGCATCTGCAGCCATACGTGTACGGGCGCCATTTCACCGTGGTGACGGACCACAACCCCCTCACTTGGCTATCTCGAGTAACCGGTGAGAACCGAAGGTTGTTGCGTTGGAGCCTAGCTCTCCAACACTACAACTTTGAGGTTCGGTATAAGTCCGGCCGGGCCCACGGTAACGCAGATGGGTTATCCAGGCAAGGGGAGGCAGCTGAAATGCTTGCGGATGATGACCGACGAGGTCTTCCTCCGAACGCACTCTAAAAGGGGGAGGTGTGGTGAGGCCAGGGACTGGAACTTCATATTCCCAGTTATTTCATATTCCCAGTTATGAAGGTCTCATCAGGAATGCTAGTCTGTCTGACTTCAAAGGATGCTATTGCCCAGGATGGCATTCACAGGGTGACAAGCCAAGAGAGAATTGAATACAGGTCAGCTAGGATATATACCTTTGTAGTGCAAACGCCTATTCCTGACGAGAGTATGCGGGAGCTAATTGAATCATGGCAATGAAGAATAGCTAATTGAATACCTCTGAAGTCAGGGGAACCTCCTGTGTTAGATCAATTACTATGCGCACCTTACAATTATGAAATGTCTGATCGAAGGGAAGAGGAGATTACATGTAAATCGCCTATTTTCTGTCCTGCCCAAGTTACGAATAAATGTGTCCCTCTGAGAGAGAGAAGGAGTCTTCTGTTGAGGGTCACCTGTCGCTACAGATGTGCAAAAAGACCAAGGAACCGCTCTGGACCCATGACAGCACCCTTCCTGCCGTGTCCAGAGACCTTTGATGAAAGTGTGGTATATTCACTTTTATTCCTTTTTATTTTAATGTATCTTATTACTGCTTCCTTACTGTATTTGTCTGACTACTGTATATATATATATATCTTGTAACCACTTGTATATATTGTACCTAGCATCGCTCTTTTGAGTAAATAAATATATAAAATTTATAAGCTCGCTTCACATTATCCTAAACCCGGAACTCACGGAAGTTGTGAGGAAGGATCAGGGGCACGTGGCTCCGATCGGTTTGTGACAGCAATCTTAGGCAAAAATCGGACGTCTGAATGAGGCCTTAATGTTTCCTCTTTACGTCATCAATAATGATTTTCATACTGAAACTGTTATCTGTATTTATGATCATTAAATGAAATCTTCATCTAGGACTCTAAGAACTAAGAATTGACCTTTCTGATCGAAGGTTAGTCAGACTGGCCAGACCAGTCTACGTCTTCATTTCACATAGCAAATATTGCGCCTCAGTTTCATCCATTTGTAGTTGGCCTCGGCCACATCAAAGGCTTTCATTTACATAGTTTGACAAGAAATATTGCACCGTTAATCCCATCATTTCTCATTGATTGTTCTGGTAGATACATGATACTTTTGCTCTTTCCAGGCTGTCTTCTGGCGATTCCTGACACAGTGCAGACATCTCTTAGTATCACCTTATGTATCATGGGAGTATGGTTACATTGTGAAATACTTCAGTGATTCTTCTGTTCTGAAAGAAGAAATGACATGAAACTTCCTTTATATGTGTCATATGACAAATAAACCCTACACCCAATTATTCACGCTCTATGTCTATGTATCTGACTGTAATGACAGTACGTTTGCACAGTTTTCTGTGTTCCTAAGAAGGTTTGCATTTTTACCGCATTTTTATAAATGTGGGTGTTAAAAAACATCAGTAGTGCACACATTTCATTCCTGGGCATTTTTCCTTTTTGTGATCTATTTTTCTTTCTTCCAGGAGCCATAACTTTGTTTTATTTTTGTCTGACATAGTTGCATTATGAGGGTTTTTTATTTTTTGCAGGGTTGTAGTTTACCATGACACTTTTCATTTTAACATGTCATGTACAGAAAAACATAAAAAAAATCTGAGTGGGATGAAATGGCAAAAAAATGCAATTCTGCCATGCTTTTTTGTGTTTCATTTTTTTACAGCGTTCATTATGCAGTAAATATGACCTGGTAATATGATTTTTCATGTCAGTGTGAATACTGTGAATACTGCCATGCCAAACTTTAATTGTTTTCTTTTTATTATTATTATTTTAGTGGTTAAAAACAAATCAGAACTTTGTATTAAAATTTTTTTTTTTTTTCCGCCAGTTTCTGAGACTTCTAACTGTTTTATTTTTCCTTTGATGGATCTTGTTTTTTTTGAGTGTCAAGCTTACTACATTTGGGACAAAACCTAAGATAAAAAACAAAATGAGCAAATACCCTGTACTTAGTTAACACTATTTTGATCAAAAAAGTGTAAAAGCCATCTCACCGCGACAAGATGACCCTAATCGGGATGGTCCTAAACTCTTGTGTTCACCTCACTAGTCAAAATATTTAAGGGCAGAGCTCGACCAGGTCCGACTGTTCAGACACCCGCCCGTTGAAAGCTAAATAAACAAAATGAGCAGCCCAAAAATGGGGAGCCACATTTGGGACATTTTGCTTTTTATTGAATTCTTTGAGTGGTGTGGCGACGCAAAAATTGTCAAATGTGATGTTTGTATTTTTTTCTTTTTACAGAATTTACTGAATGGTTTATTTATATTTTGATAGATCTGACTTTTACGAACACAGCAATGCCAGTTGCTTTTATTTTTTTTTATTTATAAACTGGGAAAAGGGATGAGTCAAATTTTTATATTTTTTTAATTGTTAAATTTTTTTATTTTTTACATTTTTATTTTTTAGTCCCCTCTGGAGACATTGTTTAATTGCCTGTTCTTCTGTGTAGACCTTAAATACTGCTCCATTCTAGTATGGATTGTAAATTATGGTTTTGTATGAACCCCAGCCCGTGGATGACCTTCACAGAAGTACCAAGTTGGCAGCCATGGGGGCCTTCAACAAAAATTGTAATATTGTTCAAATGATATAGAGGCCAAGATGGCCTTGATAGGATCCACCCAGCAGTTCTAAATACCCTCCGGTCTTGAAACATGGAGTTATGGACTATATTCTACATTTGGTGGGATGCTCCTGCCATCTAAACCTTTTGAGATGCCATTTTTGCACTTCTCGAGATGTCTGGAGAACACATTATCTTCCTCTGCCAACTGGTACCAGTTTTGTGTAAACTAGGTTCTATCGCCCCTAATGCAAAGGCAGATCCACACAAGGGTCTTCATGTCAGGATTGAGTCGCACAAATGGATTATTTGATGAAAATGGACTCACAGCCGAAGCTCATGATCAGCTATATATTAAGTTATGTCCATCTGGGAATGCTGTAATGACATCGATACTGTCTGCTTCTATAACTTCTTTATCCCCATCACACCATTCTTTCTCTCTATTCTTCTTCTTCTTCTTCATCTCTTCTTTCTAGCATGATCCACATATTTTATGTGTGTAAAAAAAGCACTCAGCGGTAACCATTATGATCGCAGACAATATTTATACTCACACCGGGTGAGATGCATCCTTTGCTGACAGATAATGTATTCAGATTTATAATCTCTTGTAGAGAGGAGTCTGAAGATGACTTAATTGGACCAATGCCATCTACCTATGCATCTTAATGTGCTTTTATCGTAAAAATCTATGAAAGTTGATTATGCAAAAAGAAAATAGTAAACCTTGATTTACAGTTTTGTGTATTATATAAAACGTGTTACCTGTGTCACTTACCTTCACTGGTTTTGACATGGGTGCCACTGTAAAGGGTTAATCTGTTCCACATTACACCATCCTCAAAATACAATTCACTACACCTTCATGCCAAGTTCTGACTTGACCTGTCCCCCAGAAAGTAATCTAATTCTTAGTAATACTTTATATACTAAAGTTGGTTATAAACTTTCAATATACACACAAATGTTCTCAATGGGGGGAGTGGAGTAAGGCACTATCAGACACCCTGAGGCTGTATATCTACCTAAATAACATCTATCTTTTCATCCCAATGTCTACAGATCTAATTTGTACAGTAGAGATGAGTAAATCAATTTTAGTGGAATTGAATCCTACTCCAATTTTACAAAAATACGCATTTGCCAAAATTCGCTTTTGCGCAGATTCAGCAAAGTGGCAGACACTGACAGTTTTTCTGAACCATAAAAGGACATCAAAAGGTGTTTGTCTTTTAGAAAGCTGGGAGTTATGGTTTTCATGAGACTTTTGATGATTCTGCGCATGCGCATGAAGGGTCATGGCGCGCGTCATGACACCCTGACCTTCCGTCCACTTGTGCAAAACTATTCCAAGTCTCATGAAAGCAGAAAGTCTTGGATGAGTGTAAGAGGCCTGGGTGATTTCAGCGCAAGTGGCGGGGGATCAGAAAATGTGGCGAGGACCTGACGAATTGCGATGAGTAATGGAGGGGCCGGGGAGGTGACCGGTAAGTTGAGTATAAGGATTTTTTTACTTTTTTTTACGTATTATGTTTACAGACTCCATAGCATAAAAAGTTACATTCCATTTTCAGAAAAAAATTTAATTTTCAGGGAAAAAAACGTGCGAACAGGCAAATTCGAATTTTGTATGACTTTCTCATCTCATCTCTACTCTAAAGATATATCAAGTGCTTAACAGTGTTATACATACAGTTTGCATCCTAGATCTACAGGACATGAATTTAGCAAATAAAGTATGGTTCATTGTATAATGAAAAGTTGTGCAAGTCAGTGATATTTATTTATTTATTTGTTTTACTCACTTATATAGCGCCATCATATTCCACAGCGCTTTACAGACATTATAGGCACTGTTCCCATTGGGGCTCACAATCTACATTCCCTATCAGTATGTATTTGGAGTGTGGGAGGAAACGGAAGAACCTGGAGGAAACCCACACAAACATGGGGAGAACATACAAACTCCTTGCAGATGTTGTCCTTAGTGGGATTTGAACCCAGGAACCCAGCAAGGCTATAGTGCTAACCACTGAGCCACCGTGCTGTGCTGCCCTATATACTTTGTATTAATTCTTCACAGTTTCCAGGATCTCTGCTTGTGGAGATTGAATTGGATTCAAAGGATAAACATGTCCTCCCATCCAGGGGTGGATTAAGAGTAGCAAGGGCCCCGGGCAGTTTAGAGGGCGCGGGCCCCCCCCCCCACACACACACCTGATTTATCACGTGACATGTCACATGATCCCCTGTGATAGATCATGTGATAGTTCACGTGAGATTAATTTGGCACAATAATAATTATAATATTTTTTTTTAGGCTGAGTGCCCACGATGCGTCTTTTTAAGCGTTTCTGCAGCGGCAATTCCGCTGCAGAAACGCTTAAAAAACGCTTGGTAGAAGGTCTGCCATGTTCCCCAATGATAATCCACATGTGCTGTGTACATGCTGCGGAAATTTCCGCTGCGGATTATCATTGGCGAAAAATCCGCAGCATTACCAATTATTTTGCGGAAGCGCGGCGTTTTCGCCGCCATTGACTTGCATTGGAACGCTCTTTCCAAGTGTTGCTAAAATCGCTTGGAAATCGCTTGTCAACCCGCATGCAGAAATGTAAGTGAAGAACGCTTCACATCCGCATGTCCCTGGCAGGAAAAACGCATGTAAAATCCGCATGTAAAATCTGCATGTACAATCCACATACATTTTTTCTGCCAGGGAGATGCAGAAACGCTCAAAAAAAATCCGGAACATTTCTGTATCGTGGGCACATAGCCTTAAATTAATTGTATGACTCAATATTGAGCACACGTAGCCATCTATACACAGCGGGAGGCCGCACGTAGCCATCTATACACAGCGGGAGGCCGCACGTATCCATCTATACACAGCAGGAGGCCGCACGGCGCCATCTATACACAGCGGGAGGCCGCACGGCGCCATCTATACTCAGCAGGAGGCCGCACATAGCCATCTATACACAGCAGGAGGCCGCACGGCACCATCTATACACAGCGGGAGGCCGCACGGAGCCCCCCCCAGAGACAGCAGGAGGCCGCACGGCGCCATCTATACTCAGTAGGAGGCCGCACGTAGCCATCTATACACAGCAGGAGGCTGCACGGCGCCATCTATACACAGCGGGAGGCCGCAAGGCGCCCCCCCAGAGACAGCAGGAGGCCGCACGGCGCCATCTATACTCAGCAGGGGGCCGCACATAGCCATCTTTACACAGCAGGAGGCCGCACGGCGCCATCTATACACAGCAGTAGGCCGCACGGCGCCACCTATACACAGCGGGAGGCCGCATGGCGCCATCTATACACAGCGGGAGGCCGCACGGAGCCCCCCCAGAGACAGCAAGAGGCCGCACGGCACCATCTATACTCAGCAGGAGGCCGCACGTAGCCATCTATACACAGCAGGGGGCCGCACGGCGCCATCTATACACAGGGGGGCGCACGGCGCCATCTATACACAGCAGGGGGCTGCATGGTGCCATCTATTCACAGCGGGGGGCCACACGGCGCCATCTATACACAGCGGGGGGCCGCACGGCGCCATCTATACACAGCGGGGGGGCGCACGGCGCCATCTATACACAGCGGGGGGCCGCACGGCGCCATCTATACACAGCGGGGGGCCGCACGGCGCCATCTATACACAGCGGGGGGCCGCACGGCGCCATCTATACATAGTGGGAGGCTGCACGGCGCCCCCCCCCCAGAGACAGCAGGAGGCTGCACGGCGCCAACTATACTCAGCAGGAGGCCGCACGCAGTCACGCATGCAGTCACACACACACACAAACATATACAGACATATACATACACGCATAAACGCATTTGAAACACAAAAATACATATAAACAGACATCACACAATGATATCTGCCTGCACAAACACACACACACACACACACACATACATAACACATACATAACACACACACACATACTCACACACACAGACTCACCATCCCCCGGCTCCATTCTTCCTGTCTGCTCTGACTTCTCCTGTGCAGCACTGCAGGCCAGGCGCGCACTGCGTGACGTCACAGCTAGGAGACACGGCCGCGCACATGGCCGTGTCTCCTAGCAGTGACGCGGCCGGGCCAGCACAGGGAAGTTAACTGCTGCAATGCTGGCCCGGCCGATGAAGAAGTAGCGGCGGCAGCTGCTGGTGGAGCGGTGTGGGGCCCCCCTCCCGCCACTGCTACCGG
The DNA here is from genome assembly GCF_046119375.1 of Phyllobates terribilis. Taxonomy (NCBI): domain Eukaryota; kingdom Metazoa; phylum Chordata; class Amphibia; order Anura; family Dendrobatidae; genus Phyllobates; species Phyllobates terribilis. The sequence continues at coordinate 497,484,891 of NW_027362761.1, read as the reverse complement.
TATGTGCCGCGGCGGCCCGCACATATAATGAGGGCAATCCGGCATTAGACACCCCGCCCGGAGCCGCGGGCCCCCTGCAGGCTCGGGGCCGCGGGCGGTAGCCGGGATTGCCCTCATTATAATCCGCCTATGCTCCCATCATTTCTGATACCAATCAGTGCACACCCTTTTAACGACCAGTGTTTTATTAGTGATAATAATCAGTTTACAGTTCAGTTAAGCAGGGCCACAGCTTTAGGGATCACAATGGACAGGGCTTTGGGATCTGGAGCACCTTCCCTGAGTTAAGCGGGCCATACACATTAAATGGCCATTAGATGGCTGTCTTCCGAAAGATCATTCAGCCGACGGCAATCTCATCCGACTTCCCTGAAAATGGAAGTGCTCATTCAGCCGAGCGTTCCTGTGTTCTCTATGAGAGATCTGTCGATTGCCAACTCAGGGAGAACAATGTGTCAGTCCGTAATCAGACATGTCTCACATCTCTGCCTACCATCAATTGGCCGGCACCCCATACACATTAGACCATCGGATGAACCTGTCACGCAATGTGTGGGAAAGATTAAGTGCAAAACAAGGGAAAATCGCTTAGCTTTAGTCAACTCCAGACAAATGCAAAACGTCCTCTAGCACCAGAGAGAAAGAAGCACTGCTCTTGCTCAAGCCTTCACAAGGGGTAATGAATACCGCTGGCACCTCCCTCTTGCACACAGCAGGTATTTATACACCCAGGCCAGGGTGTTAATTAGCTAGAGGAAGGTAGCCGCTGGGTCCTAGAGATACAGCTTCTAAGAAGTTGTCTGTAATGCCAAACGTAGAGATCTTCTGCAACCCTCATGCATTCCTCAGCAAAGACTCTGCAAAAACACTAGTGCATGCCCTCATCATCTCCCGCCTTGACTACTGCAACCTCCTGCTCTGTGGCCTCCCTTCCAACACTCTTGCGCCCCTCGAATCTATCCTAAACTCTGCTGCTCGACTAATCCACCTGTCCCCCCGCTATTCCCCGGCCTCTCCCCTCTGTCAATCCCTTCACTGCCTCCCCATTGCCCAGAGACTCCAGTTCAAAACCCTAACCATGGCATACAAAGCCATCCACAACCTGTCTCCTCCATACATCTGTGACCTAGTCTCCCGGTACTTACCTGCACGCAACCTCCGATCCTCACAAGGTCTCCTTCTCTACTCCCCTCTTATCTCCTCTTCCCACAATCGCATACAAGATTTCTGCCGTGCATCCCCCCTACTCTGGAACTCTCTACCCCAACACATCAGACTCTCGCCTACCATGGAAGCCTTCAAAAGAAACCTGAAGACCTACCTCTTCCGACAAGCCTACAACCTGCAGTAACCACTGCTCCACCACATTACTGCATGACCTCCTCTACCCCCACCTAATGTATCCTCACCCATCCCTTGTAGACTGTGAGCCCTCGCGGGCAGGGTCCTTGCTCCTCCTGTACCAGTCGCTGACTCGTTTTGTTAAGATTATTTAAATGTTTTTGCTATGTATATCCCTATCACATGTAAAGCGCCATGGAATAAATTGCACTATAATAATAAATAATAATAAATAAATAATAACCCACTGCAGGGCGACTGTCTGTCACTTCTGACACACCCGTGACAGAACCCTTCGATATTGGTGGGTTTGGCCAACATAAGTCTAATGTATAGGGCCAGCTTAAGTTTGGTCGGCCCTCTCTCCCACGGGCTTCATTGGTTGTTAGTTTCACCTGTAGATTATCATTTCATTGTTATTTATAACCTTATTCTATATGATCTATCAGGAATGACATACACCACTGCTCCCAATCGAGACCCCCATTATTAGCCTGGAGTATAAAACCACCTACAAAGGGCTGCTCTTTCCGAGACAGAACCCTGTTGATCACAGCTTCCAATGTAATACTATATTTTTCCTGTAGCGATAATACCAGTTTCCCTCTACGATATCAAGTGATTGTCTGCTGGTCTTGGAGCCAGCTTTAAAAGGAGCCGAGAGAACCCATTTACTTAAGGTGCTAATCGGCGATACCACAAGTTGATCAGGGCATTTTATAGACCCTTTCGCATGGCCAGATGCAAACTGTATGGGGACGAATAACGGGTTTGCAAGGGTAAAAATTGTTTGAAAAGTGAGAGGTGATTTTTATATACTTTCGATCACTTAACTTATTAAAAATATTGAAAAATTTCATCACATACCGTTTTTTTCACAAACGCTGACTCCATAGGCTTTTTCTTGCACCATACTCTGACCCCTTTGCATGAGGGCACATTCATTGTCCGTGGGACGGCCGAGTTCAGAGCCCAGCTGTTTCCGGGCGTTCCAGAGCCCCAATCTCAGGATTGCTGTTTCCAAGCCCATAGCCCATAAGATAGGTGATAACTTGTTTTTTTAGGGGGAAAAGCCCTCTAAAGAATTTGTATCTAACAAATCACGTATCACTATTTTTCAAAGAAAATGATAGGTGTTTGAAGTCTACAGAAGAAAATGAGAGCAAGAATGAAGGAGACAAGCTTTTATTATTAACTGTTATTCTGGCTGAGAAGCAAAAGCCTCATTAGCATGGTGGCATTGTGTAATGCATTTCAGAATACCCCAGGGAGCTATTGTTTTAATGGTATTTGTACACAGGGCATACACAGACTCATCTATTTTGCAGACACAAAGAAGCAGCCTACTTTTGTGCTAAGTGTAAGTGTCGCTGCACAATTCTCACCGTAGTGGACTCGGACTGGCATTCGCTGAACATCCAGGCCATATCACTGTACATACAACTCATGGAGGGTCACTTATTACCAAAGCTTGCCAACACTAAATATTCCAATCAAACCATCAATGAAAACGTTCTCCTTCCACTGAGCAGAAGCAATGCCTATTATGTGCACCCCTGATACTGCCTTGGTCCATTCACACCATCTTGTTATGTAATTCTGGCCCTTGAAATTGATACTTGCCCTCAGTCGAGCTGTAAGCTTTAGGTCAGGGCTGTGATGACCAATAACAGAGGTTGCATTCTCATGCCCTACGTCAGAAAGCTGCACTGGCAATAGACATAGTGCGTCTCAGGGACAGCTCCAAGGTCACTTCTTCTTTCCTTCACAGAGCATAGAGAAAAGGAGTATTTTATGGTGTGTCCACTGGATTTGATAGGTGTGGGACCAATCATGACAGCTGGGACCCGCGCCTATCAGGCATTTATGGCAGGATGCAGATACAGTTAAGAGTGTGATGCAATGCGGAGAGGGCTCGTGCTGGCACCGGACCCCTTTCCGATTCACGGGCCCTGTGACGGACGCGTGGTCTGCCGCTATTAGCTGTACGCCACTGGTTTATGGGATATCCTGTAGATATGTCTAGGGTGTGAATACCCTTTTAAAATTTAGATGGTAGTAATAATAATACAAGTTATGCTTTACTGATTGGAAATTAGGTAGTGGTTCCCAAAGTGTTATCTGGCGAGAACCTGCAACTTTCTCGGTACGTGTTGTTAATAATAGAGTGTACGTCTCTAAAACAATCTGATAGACAATGCAGAAACTCCCCGGCCATGCTCTTCTCTGCATGATACATGTGGGTATTTTTCTATTATATCACTTTGTAGAAATCTGAACAGGACAAATGAGGGGGCTAACACTGCTTCCATCACTTTCCTGTTTTCTTTTCTACATCCTCACAGTACTCCAGGGATTCCCCCCTCCAGTTACTAGAATTTTAGCAATAAATATGACCTATAAACGCACACATGAAAACGAGAACAAGAGATCACATGCCGTGAAATATGTGCGAAACAAGCAGAAACTACTTTGTATTATTGTATATGTGAGGTGGATCGGGGCATAGCTCCACCATGGTCTTAAGTGTGTATTCACACTCTGATTTAGATGTACTATGGCAACAGACGTACGGTCCATTTATAGTGCTTCCACATAACTAAGTGGAGAAAGACGTGCAGCCACCTCTCGATTCCTGACGAGCCGCACTGCAGCCAATTTGACAAGATACTGGTGCATCTCACTAAATTAGAATATCATCAAAAAGTTAATTTATTTCAGTTCTTCAATACAAAAAATGAAACTCATATATTATATAGAGTCATTACACACAGAGTGATCTATTTCAAGTGTTTATTTCTGTCAATGATGATGATTATGGCTTACAGCCAATGGAAACACAAAAGTCATTATCTCAGTAAATTAAAATAATTAACAAAAAACAGCTGCAAAGGCTTCCTACGCGTTTAAAAAGGCCCCTTAGTCTGTTTCAGTAGGCTCCACAATCATGGGGAAGACTGCTGACTTGACAGATGTCCAGAAGGCAGTCACTGACACACTCCACAAGGTCTCAGAGTTCCAATTTTCTTTTGGAAATCAAGGTCCCAGAGTCTGGAGGAAGAGTGGAGAGGCCACAATCCAAGCTGCTTGAGGTCTAGTGTGAAGTTTCCACAATCAGTGATGGTTTGGGGAGCCATGTCATCTGCTGGTGTAGGTCCACTGTGTTTCATCAAGACCAAAGTCAGCGCAGCCGTCTACCAGGAAATTTTTGAGCACTTCATGCTTCCCTCTGCCGACAAGCTTTTTGGAGATGGAAATTTCATTCTCCAGCAGGACTTGGCACATGTCCACACTGCCAAAAGTACCAATACCTGGTTTAAAAACAACAGTATCACTGTGCTTGATTGGCCAGCAAACTCGCCTGACCTTAACCCCATAGAGAATCTATGGGGTATTGTCAAGAGGAAGATGAGACACCAGACCCAACAATGCAGACGAGCTGAAGGCTGCTATCAAAGTTACATAGTTACATAGTTACATAGTTTATAAGGCCGAAAAAAGACAAGCGTCCATCGAGTTCAGCCTATTTCTTGTGCACTGCAGCTATTTCGCAGCGTTGATCCAGGGGAAGGCAAAAAAAAACATCACCACTTCCTCTCCCAGAGAGTTCCAGAGTCTCACGGCTCTGACCGTAAAGAATCCCCTTCTATGCTGGTGCAGGAACCTCCTTTCCTCCAGACGCATAGTGTGCCCCCTCGTCTTTGTCACCATCCTTGGTATAAACAGGTCATGGGAGAGATCTCTGTACTGCCCCCTGATGTATTTATACATGTTTATGAGGTCTCCCCTAAGCCTTCTCTTTTCCAACGTAAATAGGCCTAATTTTGACAACCTCTCTGGGTATTCTAGTCCCTCCATTCCCTTTATTACCTTAGTCGCCCTCCTTTGTACCCTCTCTAGCTCCAATATGTCTTTCCTGAGCACTGGAGCCCAGAACTGTGCACAATATTCTAAGTGCGGCCTTACCAGCGCTTTATACAGAGGGAGAACAATGTTCTCATCATATGCCCCTATTCCTCTTCTGATGCATGCCATGACTCTATTTGCCTTCGCAGCTGCTGCCTGACACTGGGCACTCCAATTTAATTTGCTATTAACCAAGACGCCCAGGTCCTTCTCCATGTCAGATTTCCCCAACGGTTTCCCATTTAATATGTATGGGTGACTGCTGTTTTTCTTTCCCATGTGCATGACCTTACATTTATCGGCATTGAACCCCATCTGCCATTTTTTGGCCCAACTCCCCAATTTATCTAAATTCTCCTGTAGCTGTGCCCTATCCTCATCTGTATTAACTACTTTACAAAGTTTAGTATCATCTGCAAATATTGCTATTTTACTATGCAACCCTTCCACTAGATCATTAATAAATATATTAAATAGAAGGCCCAAGACAGACCCTTGAGGCACCCCGCTAGTAACCCTGACACCCCCTGAGCTTACTCCATTGATAACCACCCTCTGCTTTCTATCACTCAGCCAGCTATTTACCCACTTGCACACATTATCCCCCAGACCAAGCATTCTCATTTTATATACCAACCTTTTGTGTGGCACGGTATCAAACGCTTTGGAGAAGTCAAGGTATACAACATCCACTGACTCTCCCCGGTCCAGCTGTGAGCTCACCTCCTCGTAGAAGGCCATCAGGTTTGTTTGGCAGGAGCGATCCCTCATGAATCCATTTTGATATGGAGTTAGACAGTTATTATCATTAAGATATTCTACAATAGCATCTCTAAGAAATCCTTCAAACAATTTACCCACAACAGATGTTAAGCTTACTGGTCTATAGTTCCCAGGGTCACTTTTAGACCCCTTTTTGAATATTGGTACCACATTTGCTTGGCGCCAGTCAAGTGGGACAGTCCCTGTCCATAAAGAGTGCTTGAATATAAGATACAGCGGTCTGTCTATCACATTACTTAATTCTTTTAGTACCCGGGGGTGTATGTCATCTGGGCCTGGTGACTTGTCTATTTTGATATTATTTAGGCGTTTCTGAACTTCCTCCTGGGTTAGGTGGGTGATATTTAGCGGAGGGTTTACTTTATCACTCTGCATTTCCTCCGATAAATTGTTTTCTTTTGTGAAAACAGTGTGGAAAAAGCTATTGAGTAGGTTTGCTTTACCCTCATCGCCCTCTATGATTTTACCCAGGTTATTTTTCAATGGGCCAACTCCATCAGTTTTAATCCTTTTACTGTTTATATAGTTAAAGAACAGTTTGGGATTCATTTTACTTTCCTTGGCAATTAGTCTCTCTGTCTCCTCTTTTGCTATTCTTATTTGTTTCTTACAGATTTTGTTTTTTTCCCTATAAGATATTAGCGCTTCCTCGCTGCCTTCTTGTTTAAGTTTACCGAAAGTCCTTTTTTTGTTTTTCATTGCCCTCTTGACTTCCTTATTTAGCCACATTGGCTTCCTCCTATTCCTAGCCCTTTTATTCCCATAAGGTATGTACCTTCTACAGTGACTATGTAGGACTGTTTTGAAAATTTCCCATTTTCTATCCGTGCTCCTATTACTAAAGATACTATCCCAGTCTATAAGGTGAAGGGCATCTCTTAGCTGATCAAACTTTGCCCTCCTGAGGTTCAGTGTTTTTGTGAGTCCCTTGCTGGGCACCCTACTGAAGCACATGTGGAACTGTATAATGTTGTGGTCACTATTTCCCAGGTGCCCCCCGACCTGCACCTCAGTTATTCTGTCTGGCCTGTTAGTTAATATTAAGTCTAAAAGGGCCGTTCCTCTAGTTGGTTCCTGCACAAGTTGTGACAAATAATTGTCTTTGATAATTGACAGAAACCTGTTTCCTTTCTGAGATCTACAGCTTTCGGTTTCCCAGTCTATATCGGGGTAGTTGAAGTCCCCCATAATAATCACCTCGTTATTTTTTGCTACTTCATCTATTTGTCTCATTAATAGACTTTCCGTGGCTTCTGCTATATTTGGTGGTTTATAACAGACTCCTATGATAATTTTATTATTGTTTTTTGCCCCATGTATCTCCACCCATAAGGACTTGACCTCCTCATGTCCCTCCCATACATCCTCCCGTATTGTAGGCTTTAGACACGTCTTTACATATAGACAGACTCCACCCCCTTTCCGATTTCTTCGATCCCTTCTAAACAGACTGTAACCCTGTAAGTTAACTGCCCAGTCATAGCTTTCATCTAACCATGTCTCGGTTATTCCCACTATGTCATAGTTACCTGTAGGTATTTCTGCTTCCAGTTCATCCATCTTCTTTGTCAGGCTCCTGGCTGTAACATACCTGGCGGCGCCCTTGCATGGTGGTCCATCTCCCACTGTGCAAGAGCGCGCATTTAATCTCCAGTCCAGAATGTCTCTCTGGCTTCCCTCCATGCTGTCTGTTTGTGTCTGTTTCTGCTGCTTAAGGGCGGCGCCCGATCACTTCCTGCTTTTTGTACCTGCTGTGGGTCACACCCCTTGTGCGTCCTCAGCCTATTGCTGTCTGTCACCTGGTATATAACCCAGCTGCTCCAATCAATCCCTGCCTGAGCATTTTGCTTCATTCAGTGTGTGCTTGCACTCTGAAGGTGCCAGGTCCCGTTCTGTGTTTCTCTTGTCTGCCTGTCCTGGAGGCTGTATTTCCAGGCCTGTCTGAACACGCTCCTAGCCTGTTCCTCCCGCCTTCTAGGGGCCGATTACCTAGACCCGCTCCAGTATCTTGTCTGTCCTGTCTGAACACGCTCCTAGCCTGTTCCCCCCGCCTTCTAGGGGCCGATTACCTAGACCCGCTCCTGTATCTTGTCTGTCCTGTCTGAACACGCTCCTAGCCTGTTCCTCCCGCCTTCTAGGGGCCGATTACCTAGATCCTTTCCTGTATCTTGTCTGTCCTGTCTGAACACGCTCCTTGCCTGTTCGTCCCGACTCTCTGGGGGCCGTATTCCCAGACCCGCTCCTGTATCCCGCTGCAGTGTCGGTCTCTTCCGTACACTCAGTTCCAGTCTGAACTCTCTCCTATCCTTTACCTGTTTTGCCTCTATGTCCCTTCCTTTCCTTTTTCTGCAGAGTCTGAACTCGTACCTAACTCCTGCTTGTTGTCTCTGTACTCCCGTTTGTGAGTTTGTGGTCCACTCGCTGCTTCACTGCGGGTGCCCTGTGGGTGTCTGGCTCTGCCTTTCCCTTCCTATCTGTTCCGTGTGAACAGAGCCGTGTCCGTCCTGCTCTGACTCCTTGCTCACTGCTCCGGCAGCCTTGCTCCGCTCTGACCCTTTTGCTCACTGCTCCGGCAGCCTTGCTCCGCTCTGACCCTTTTGCTCACTGCTCCGGCAGCCTTGCTCCGCTCTGACCCTTTTGCTCACTGCTCCGGCAGTCTCGCTCCGCTCTTATCCTTTTGCTCACTGCTCCGGCAGTCTTGCTCTGACTCCTTGCTCACTGCTCCAGGCGGCCTCGTCCTGCTCTGACTCCTTGCTCACTGCTCCGGCAGTCTCGCTCAGCTCTGACCCTTTGCTCACCGCTCCTGGCGGTCTCGTCCTGCTCTGCTCTGCTCTTGCTCACCGCTCCAGGCGGTCTCGTCCTGCTCTGCTCTTGCTCACCGCTCCAGGCGGTCTCGTCCTGCTCTGCTCTTGCTCACCGCTCCAGGCGGTCTCGTCCTGCTCTGCTCTTGCTCACCGCTCCAGGCGGTCTCGCTCACCGCTCCAGGCGGTCTCATCCTGCTCTGCTCTTGCTCACCGCTCCAGGCGGTCTCGTCCTGCTCTGTTCTTGCTCACCGCTCCAGGCGGTCTCGTCCTGCCCTGCTTTTGCTCACCGCTCCAGGCGGTCTCGTCCTGCCCTGCTCTTGCTCACCACTCCAGGCGGTCTTGTCCTGCCCTTCTCTTGCTCACCGCTCCGGGCGGTCTCGTCCTGCCCTGCTCTCGCTCACCTCTCTGGGCGGCCTCACTCTGCTGTGTTTGTCCGCCACATCTGTGGTTCTGTTCCAGAGTCCCAGTGTGTACTGGGTCCTATCCCGCCTGTGTTCCTACCTGCTAGTGCCTTCCTGTCTGCACTCTAGCCGTGCTTGCCTGTACCCCCCTGCCTGCATACCCGCCTGCCTGCATACCAGTCGTGCCTGCCTATTCCCACCAGTCTGTGTGCCAGCCTAACCAGTCTGTTCCTGTATTCCCCTGTGTGGGTCAACAGCCGTGTCCGGGGTCTGTCCTGGAGTAGCACCTGGTCCCTCTGCTCGGTTCCTCCTTGGTGCACTGGCGTCGTGCGACCCTGGTCGGATCGGGTGAATACCTAGTTACGCCCCTCCAGGCATTCACTCTCCGGCACGGTCCAGTGGAATCACACGCACACGCCGCTCAGCCCGGGCGTGTGCATTACAGCATGCTCAGGCCATGGTTCCCATTGAGCCCCACGGCCTTCGCTCTCTCAGACGTTTTCCAGCGAATACATGCATTAAAAATAAATAAATACAATTTTTTTTTTTCTCTAGCTGAGTTCCTGGCTAATTACGCACCCGTCCAGATGGATCTATCAGCTCTCGTTCCTGCGGATCCGCCACGTTACTATGGGGATCCAAGACAGAGTCGTGCATTTGTGGAGCAATGCATGCTACACTTCAAGTTCTACCCTCTATGTTTTCCCACCGATCGGGTTAAGGTGGCATTCATTATGTCTAACCTAGCGGGTGATGCCTTGGAATGGATCAACCCCCTATGGGAAACACAGGATCCTATCGTCCTGGACATAATGGCCTTCCTGGTGGCCTTTCGTATGGTCTTCGATGATCCTAACCCGGAGGCTCCTGCTGAAGCTTCACTTCCCAATATCCCGGAGCAGCCCCGATGGGTAATGTGTGTGGGTAGCGCAATAGTCCTCCAGCCCAATGAGACTACTGCCCACCCAGAATCCTCACAGGGTGACTACGCTCTCCGGAATACTTCTCCCAACCTCAAGAGGCAGTCCAGACGTGCTAGACGTAGAGGCAAGCCGTCATGCCAGGGTCTGTCCTTCTGAGACCTCCTGACCCCAACCTTGAAGTCCCTACTGAAGCTTCATCTCCCTGTATCCCGGAGAAGCCCCAACGGGTAATGTGCGTGGGTAGTGCACCAGTTCTCCTGCCCGAAGAGACTACTGCCCATCCAGACTCCACACAGGAGAACTTCCTGCACCCGGCATCAGATGCTTCACCCACTTTAACCGGTGTGCATGTCCAAGGATGCTCCGAAGCTGTGATTACCTCAGAGTCTGTGCACCTCTACTACCTGGCGGAGGACCCCCAGTTGCCTCCTGAATCCTCCGGGATACCACTCGATGACAAATGGAGAGAGACTTCTCTACACCTGGTACTCGATACTTTGTCGGCTCCGTCCTGTGAGCCTGACAATGGGTACCCCAAAGTGGTAGTTACCCCCGAGTCTCTACACCCCTCCGACCAGGCGGAGGACCTCCAGTTGTCTCCAGAACCCTTCGGGGTGCTACCTGGTAGCGAAAGGACAGAGACTCTCCTATACTCTGTACCTGATACCTCGCTCGCTTCGTCCAGTGAGTCCAACCTAGTGGACTCTGAAGCAGAGGTTACCCATGAGTCTCTACACCCCTCAGACCAGGCGGAGGACCTCCAGTTGTCTCCAGAACCCTTCGGGGTGCTACCTGGTAGCGAAAGGACAGAGACTCTCCTATACTCTGTACCTGATACCTCGCTCGCTTCGTCCAGTGAGTCCAACCTAGTGTACTCTGAAGCAGGGGTTACCCATGAGTCTCTACACCCCTCCGACCAGGCGGAGGACCTCCAGTTGTCTCCAGAACCCTTCGGGGTGCTACCTGGTATCGAAAGGACAGAGACTCTCCTATACTCTGTACCTGATACCTCGCTCGCTTCGTCCAGTAAGTCCAACCTAGTGTACTCCGAAGCAGAGGTTACTCCCGAGTCTCTACACCCCTCTGACCGGGCGGAAGACCTCCAGTTGTCTCCAGAACCCTTCGGGGTGCCACCTGGTGGTGAATGGACAGAGACTTACCTATACTCGGTACCGGATACCTCGCCTGCTTCGTCCAGTGAGTCCGACCTAGTGTACTCTGAAGCAGATGTTTTCTCCGAGCCTCTGCACTCTTCTGACCTGGCGGAGGACCTCCAGTTGTTTCCTGAATCCTCCGGGGTACCACCAGATAACAAAGAGACAGTGATTTTTCCTCATCCTGTACCTGATAACCCGTCTATTTCTTCCTGTGAGCTTGACAAGATGTACCTCGAAGCAGAGTTTACCCCCAAGTCTCTGCACCCCTCCAACCCGGTGGAGGACTTCCAGTTGTCTCCTGTATCCTCTGGGGTGCCACCTGAAAATATGTGGAGAGAGACTTCCTTGTGTGCTGTTCCTGGTACTCCACCCGTTTCGTCTGTTGCTGAGGATGGCTGGATAGGAGGTAGCATCCTAGCTAACCAGATGAGACCAGTTTTTCCTGTGGACAGTGGGAGTGATCTCCTTAAAGTGAAGGATTGGCCCTCAAATTCCCTGCGGAAGATTCTGGCAGGCCTGAAGAAGAGGGGGCGTAAGGGGGGGGTACTGTAACATACCTGGCGGCGCCCTTGCATGGTGGTCCATCTCCCACTGTGCAAGAGCGCGCATTTGATCTCCAGTCCAGAATGTCTCTCTGGCTTCCCTCCATGCTGTCTGTTTGTGTCTGTTTCTGCTGCTTAAGGGCGGTGCCCGATCACTTCCTGCTTTTTGTACCTGCTGTGGGTCACACCCCTTGTGCGTCCTCAGCCTATTGCTGTCTGTCACCTGGTATATAACCCAGCTGCTCCAATCAATCCCTGCCTGAGCATTTTGCTTCATTCAGTGTGTGCTTGCACTCTGAAGGTGCCAGGTCCCGTTCTGTGTTTCTCTTGTCTGCCTGTCCTGGAGGCTGTATTTCCAGGCCTGTCTGAACACGCTCCTAGCCTGTTCCTCCCGCCTTCTAGGGGCCGATTACCTAGACCCGCTCCTGTATCTTGTTTGTCCTGTCTGAACACGCTCCTAGCCTGTTCCCCCCGCCTTCTAGGGGCCGATTACCTAGACCCGCTCCTGTATCTTGTCTGTCCTGTCTGAACACGCTCCTAGCCTGTTCCTCCCGCCTTCTAGGGGCCGATTACCTAGACCCGCTCCTGTATCTTGTCTGTCCTGTCTGAACACGCTCCTTGCCTGTTCGTCCCGCCTCTCTGGGGGCCGTATTCCCAGACCCGCTCCTGTATCCCGCTGCAGTGTCTGTCTCTTCCGTACACTCAGTTCCAGTCTGAACTCTCTCCTATCCTTTACCTGTTTTGCCTCTATGTCCGTTCCTTTCCTTTTTCTGCAGAGTCTGAACTCGTACCTAACTCCTGCTTGTTGTCTCTGTACTCCCGTTTGTGAGTTTGTGGTCCACTCGCTGCTTCACTGCGGGTGCCCTGTGGGTGTCTGGCTCTGCCTTTCCCTTCCTGTCTGTTCCGTGTGAACAGAGCCCTGTCCGTCCTGCTCTGACTCCTTGCTCACTGCTCTGGCAGCCTTGCTCCGCTCTGACCCTTTTGCTCACTGCTTCGGCAGCCTTGCTCCGCTCTGACCCTTTTGCTCACTGCTCCGGCAGCCTTGCTCCGCTCTGACCCTTTTGCTCACTGCTCCGGCAGTCTCACTCCGCTCTTATCCTTTTGCTCACTGCTCCGGCAGTCTTGCTCTGACTCCTTGCTCACTGCTCCGGCAGTCTCGCTCAGCTCTGACCCTTTGCTCACCGCTCCTGGAGGTCTCGTCCTGCTCTGCTCTTGCTCACCGCTCCAGGCGGTCTCGTCCTGCTCTGCTCTTGCTCACCGCTGCAGGCGGTCTCGTCCTGCTCTGCTCTTGCTCACCGCTCCAGGCGGTCTCGTCCTGCTCTGCTCTTGCTCACCGCTCCAGGCGGTCTCGTCCTGCTCTGCTCTTGCTCACCGCTCCAGGCGGTCTCGTCCTGCTCTGCTCTTGCTCACCGCTCCAGGCGGTCTCGCTCATCGCTCCAGGCGGTCTCGTCCTGCTCTGCTCTTGCTCACCGCTCCAGGCGGTCTCGTCCTGCTCTGTTCTTGCTCACCGCTCCAGGCGGTCTCGTCGTGCCCTGCTTTTGCTCACCGCTCCAGGCGGTCTCGTCCTGCCCTGCTCTTGCTCACCGCTCCAGGCGGTCTCGTCCTGCCCTGCTCTTGCTCACCGCTGCGGGCGGTCTCGTCCTGCCCTGCTCTCGCTCACCTCTCTGGGCGGCCTCACTCTGCTGTGTTTGTCCGCCACATCTGTGGTTCTGTTCCAGAGTCCCAGTGTGTACTGGGTCTTATCCCGCCTGTGTTCCTACCTGCTAGTGCCTTCCTGTCTGCACTCTAGCCGTGCTTGCCTGTACCCCCCTGCCTGCATACCCGCCTGCCTGCATACCAGTCGTGCCTGCCTATTCCCACCAGTCTGTGTGCCAGCCTAACCAGTCTGTTCCTGTATTCCCCTGTGTGGGTCAACAGCCGTGTCCGGGGTCTGTCCTGGAGTAGCACCTGGTCCCTCTGTTCGGTTCCTCCTTGGTGCACTGGCGTCGTATGCCGTCGTGCGACCCTGGTCGGATCGGGTGAATACCTAGTTACGCCCCTCCAGGCATTCACTCTCTGGCACGGTCCAGTGGAATCACACGCACACGCCGCTCAGCCCGGGTGTGTGCATTACACTGGCATTTGCTAGCACGCAGTTTACACGATTTTGTTTTGTTCCAATCTTTTCCCTGTGGATTGTATTTGAAATTTTCTTACCTCCCTTCCAAGTATCTTGTCTTGGACCTTCTTTGTCGCACTTCATATCTTTCATTAGTATGTTCTCTGGTTGCATGTTCGTGTCCGGCGTTTTTCTTCCCATCCCCTCTTCTTCTAGTTTAACGCCCTCCTGATGAGTGTTGCGAGTCTCCTGGCGAATGTGTGTTTCCCGGGTTTGTTGAGGTGTAGTCCGTCTCTAGCAAGGAGTCCGTCATAGAGGTAATTCACACCGTGGTCCAGGAATCCAAATCCTTGTTGTCTGCACCATCGTCTCAGCCAGTTGTTCACATCAAGGATCCTGTTCCATCTCCTGACGCCATGCCCGTCTACTGGAAGGATAGAAGAAAAAACTACCTGCGCATCCAGTTCTTTTACTTTATTCCCAAATGCTTCAAAGTCCTTGCAGATTGTCGGTAGGTCCTTCTTTGCCGTGTCATTGGTGCTAACATGTATCAGAAGAAATGGGTGGACATCCTTGGAACTGATGAGCTTCGGTATCCTATCGGTAACATCCTTGTATCAAAGCAAGCTGGGCTTCCATAGCACCTCAGCAGTGCCACAGGCTGATCGCCTCCATGCCACGCCGCACTGATGCAGTAATTGATGCAAAAGGAGTCCCGACCAAGTATTGAGTGAATTTACTGAACATACATTTCAGTAGGCCAACATTTCAGATTTTAAAAACATTTTTCAAGCTGTTGTTATAAAGTATTCTAATTTACTGAGATAATGACTTTTGTGTTTTCATTGGCTGTAAGCCATAATCATCAACATTAACAGAAATAAACACTTGAAATAGATCACTCTGTTTGTAATGACTCTATATAATATAGGAGTTTCACTTTTTGAATTGAAGAACTGAAATAAATTAACTTTTTGATGATATTCTAATTTAGTGAGATGCACCTGTAGATGCAGGTCAGTACTTCTATTCGTATATTCTTCTGTATCCCTGTATACTCAGCAATCCGTTTGCCTGTAGAAGGTCTCTAATGTTTGACCGAAACATTTGTTTGATTTGCATTGCTTAAAAGTGAAATCATATCAGCTTTATCTATTGTAGTGCCAAGTTTTTCTTTACTAAGTATTGGATGGAGTGGAATCCTATTCAAGCACCCAACCACCCGGAGTAGTGTATAGCCACTTTTTGGTGTATACTTTGTTTTTGTCCCAAAGGTCCCTGCTCCTGGTGTCCTCCTATTAGTACCCCAGTTCAAGGTGCTCTCTGTTTAAATGGTCACCGGAAGGCCACAGCTCCACTATCAGTATTTGGTCAGTGTTCGTCAGTAATTTTTTTCAGGAGTGAGAGCCAAAACCAGGAGTGGGTGATAAATGCAGAATTGGTGACTTGTCTCTATTATACCTTTTCTCTGATTGTTCCTCACCTGGTTTTGGCTCCCCCTGCGCACAAGTTTCCTGCTCCACAAGGCTACACAGTTGGCAGGATGAAGAGCGCCTTCCGTACAGGGTAACTTGAGCAGGCGCGGGATCCGGCCGGGAACTGCACATCACAGTGCCCTGTGAGGTGCAGGGGAGGGGGGGTTGGATATGGAAATTAAGCTAATAGGCGGGGATTTCTTGGCGTCCCCCGGACGCAAAGCTTGCCAAAGCTAATTTAATAAAAATCTATTACTATGCAAGCAAACCTCTAATATGGGCCAAACAGGTAAGTATAGATTTACATTTCTATAACCTGTATGCCCATAGTAGCCCAGGGGGTGACAGATTCCCTTTAAACTCAGCCGTATAACGCTGAGAGTCTAAAAAGACTAGTATATCGTATTTGTCTTTTATATTGCTGTAAATGCTAGCACTGATAGCCTGAGAGGCCATATATACTATACCCTATTCTGACTGGAGGCCTACTATTGGTGCCATCTGATGTATGATCACATCTGTCACAATATAAATCTCTCTGATTAAGGGAATAAGACCATCACATTATTTGTGATTTTAATGGAGCACATATTTATATTTCCGAATATCTATTAAATAGGCATCATTAAAAGTTATATTTTAAACTTAGGAATCTTTAGTTAGGAATTATTTTGCCTTCAGCAATTTGTAATCGTAGACTTGTATTGGCCCTTGTCACCCGTGATGCTGGTAAAAACGGACATGTTTCGTGTGGTTTGTGATATCACGGACATGTGTGCAGCACCATAGGTTATAATGGGTACATGTGGTATCCGTGAAAAAAGCAGATGTCACATGTACCTGAAACACGAACATGTGAAGGGGACCTTAGATTAAGTGCATGGATCTTGCATTAGAAGCACCACTCCAGCGCTGAAATAAAAAAAACGCTGGAGTGATGCTTTAAGTGTCTCCTTCCCAGCTGCTCTAAATGTGCCCTTCCTTTAGGTGTCCATACACATTAAACAAAAATCCCATCTCAGATGCATCAGACATGCTGGGTCTTTGAAAGATAACGAATGTTTGTTGGGTGATGATTGGTCAAACAAACAATCATTAATGTAACCAAAACATTCAATTACAATTCATTAAGGTCCACGTCAGCCATCTTGATTGCCCTTTATTATTATTATTATTTATTGTTATAGCGCCATTTATTCCATGGTGCTTTACATGTGAAAAAGGGGTATACATACAAGAACAATTACAATAATTTTGAACAAAACGTGACGACTGGTACAGGAGGAGAGAGGTCCCTGCCTGCGGGGGGCTCACATTCTACAAGGGATGGGTGAGGATACAGTAGGTGAGGGTAGAGTTGGTCGTGCAGCGGTGGTTACTGCAGGTTGTAGGCTTGTCGGAAGAGGTGGGTCTTCAGGTTCCTTTTGAAGGTTTCCATGGTAGGCGATAGTCTGATATGTTGAGGTAGAGAGTTCCAGAGTAGGGGGGGATGCATGGGAGAAATCTTGTATGCGATTGTGGGAAGAGGAGATAAGAGGGGAGTAGAGCAGGAGATCTTGTGAGGATCGGAGGTTGCGTGCGGGTAAGTACCGGGAGACTAGGTCACAGATGTATAATAATAAGTTTTATTTTTTTATAGCGCCAACATATTCCGCAGCACTTTACAATTTTAGGTGGGGGGGGGCTTGAAGAGACAAAAAGACATTACCAAATAAGCATAACTCAGATATTAAAAGGAGTGAGGGCCCTGCTCGCAAGCTTACAGTCTATGAGGAAACGGGGGACACAAAAGGTAAAATGTACAAATATTGTATAATGCAGCCATAATATGCTAAATAGGGTAAGTACATAGCACTACAGGAACTGGTCGCCAGCCAGTATGTGTACAGTACAGACAGAGGCTAATCAGTGCATGGATGGTATGAGCATGATTTTGAAGAAAATTTTGATATGGGCCAAACTGGGACAGTCAGACAAGTGTGTTAAGGCGATAGGCCAGTCTAAAGAAATTAGTTTCTAGGGCTTGCTTAAAGCTGTGGGTATTGGGAATTAATTGAATTGGCGCAGCACGTGAGAAATCTTGGAGACGGGAGTGGGAGGTTCTGATTAAGGAGGATTTTAGTTTGAAGTCATTAGCAGAACGGAGGGCACGGTGTTACGGATCCGGGTGGTG
This sequence comes from Phyllobates terribilis, assembly GCF_046119375.1. Classification (NCBI taxonomy): domain Eukaryota; kingdom Metazoa; phylum Chordata; class Amphibia; order Anura; family Dendrobatidae; genus Phyllobates; species Phyllobates terribilis. The sequence continues at coordinate 497,467,288 of NW_027362761.1, read as the reverse complement.
GAACCTCTGTGCTGTGATGCAAGGAGTGCCTACCCGGACTGACCCTGGTCACACAGCGGCTTAGTCGACTCCGTGAACCAAGGAGGGACCCGGAAGGTGAACCAGGTGCCACTCTGGGACTGACATTGTGTGAGAGCAGGCGACTCCCACGGGTCAGATGGCTGAAGCTGACAGGTACAGTGGATGAGCACGGCCGGTAGACAGACAGGTGATGCGGGTAGGCAAGCAGGTGGGCACGGCCAGTAGCCTGACAGGTGATGCGGGTAGGCAAGCAGGCGGGCACGGCAGGTAGCCTGACAGGTGATGCGGGTAGGCAAGCAGGCAGGTAAACTGACAGATGAAGCAGGTAGGCAAGCCGGAGAGGCAGGTAGACAGGCTGGAGGGCACAGCTGATAGATAGGCTGGCGGGCACGACTGATAAACAGGCTGGAAGGCACTGGAACCTGAGGGCTGAAGAGAGTGTTAGCACACAAACAACAACCTTGCACAGGCACCTCCATTTTGGAGGAGGTGCTTTAAATAGGCGTGGTCTTCCGGCCATTGGCAGAGGACTCTTTAGGACGGCGCGCAAGGCCCCTTTAAGAGGGAGGGAGAGCGCGCATGCCCTAAGCACAGTGCCCGGGAAGTAGTACGCGGTGCGCGCACCCCGGGCAGCAGCAGGGGAGCTGGAGGACGCCGGACCGGGACTGCGGCGGTGAGGGGAACGGCATCTCTGCCTGGCAGGAGGCAGAGATGCTGACGCTACACACGGGAAAGGTGGTAGACTGAGATGAGGGAGGAGATGTAGAGTGGTGCTGAATCGTGGAGAGTTTTGTGGGTAAGAGTGATAAGTTTATAATGAACTCTGTATTGGATGGGCAACCAGTGCAATGACTGGCACAGGAAAGAAGCATCGGTGTATCAGTTGGAGAGGAATATGATCCTGGCTGCTGCATTCAGGATGGATTGGAGAGGGGAAAGTTTCGAAAAAGGGAGCACGATTAGTAAAGAGTTGCAATAGTCCAGACGAGAAGGAATAAGAGCTACAGTAAGAGTTTTTGCCGAGTCAAAGGTAAGAAAAGTTCTGATTCTAGAGATGTTTTTGAGGTGTAGATGACACGAGCGAGTGAGTGATTTGATGTGAGGAGTGAAGGAAAGATCTGAATCGAGTATGACCCCAAGACAGCGGGCTTGTTGCTGGGGAGTAATGGTGGAGCCACAAACGGGAATGGCAATATTGGGCACAGGTAGGTTAGTGGAGGGAGGAAATATGAGTAGTTCAGTTTTTGACAGATTCAATTTTAGATAGAGGGAGGACATAGTATTAGAGACAGCGTAAAGACAATCACTGGTATTGTAATAATGCAGGGGTGATGTCTGGAGAAGAGGTGTATAATTGGGTGTCATCAGCATAGAGATGGTACTGAAAACCGACTCTGCTGATTGTTTGTCCAATAGGAGCGGTGTATAAGGAGAAAACAAGGGGGCCTAGGACTGATCCTTGAGGAACCCTGACAGTAAGGGGAAGGGGAGAGGAAGAGGAGCCGGCAAAAGAAACAGTGAAGGAGCCGTCAGAGAGGTAGGAGGAGAACCAGGATAGAACAGTGTCCTTGAGGCCAATAGAGTGGAGCATAGTGAGCAGGAGCTGGTGAGGGCAGTTTCAGTAGAATGTGAAGAGCAGAAACCAGATTGTAAAGGGTAAAGAAGAGAATTATCTGAGAGATAGTGGATTAGATGAGTGGACCAGAAGTTCCAGGAGTTTAGAGATAAAGGGAAGATTGGAGACAGGTCTGCAGTTAGCAGCACAGTTCTGGTCGAGGGATGTTTTTTTTAAGTAATGGATGTATGCTGGCGTGTTTAAAAGAGGAGGGAAAGATACCAGATGAGAGGGAGAGGTTGAATATTTTAGTTAGGTGAGTGGTGACAGCTGGAGAAAGGGACTTAAGGAGATGTGAGAAAAAACAAACAAAAACAGACTAGCAGATCTACATGGATCATAAAACTTGGTCAAGTCAGTGTGATGACCTTAAAGCATCATGGCTTAAAACATGTAGATGAATGGGAAGTATATACCAATCAGTTGCAGACCAATACAGGCATGGAGATGCAATGCAGACTTCAGAAGGCATGTATGGAGGAGACCGGTTGTGGATGGCTTTATATGCCATGGTTAGGGTTTTGAACTGGAGTCTCTGAGCAATGGGGAGCCAATGAAGGATTGACAGAGCGGAGGCCAGGGAATAGCGGGGGATAGGTGGGTTAGTCGGGCAGCAGAGTTTAAGATAGATTGGAGGGGTGCAAGAGTGTTGGAAGGGAGGCCACAGAGCTGGAGGTTGCAGTAGTCGAGGCGGGAGATGATTAGGGCATGCACTAGTGTTTTTGCAGATTCATGGTTGAGGAATGTGCGGATCCAGGAGATATTTTTGAGTTGGAGTTGGCAGGAAGTGGAAAGGGCTTGGATATGTGGTTTGAAGGAGAGATCAGAGTCCAGGGTTACCGCAAGGCAGCGAGCTTGCGGGACTGGGGAGAGTGAACAGCCATTGACGTTGATAGATAGGTCAGGTGGGTGGGATGAATGAGATGGTGGAAAGATGATGAATTCAGTTTTATCCATGTTAAGTTTTAGAAATCTATAAGAGAAGAAGGATGAAATAGCAGACAGACATTGTGGGATTTTGGTTAGTAGGGAGGAGATATCGGGTCCAGAGAGGTAGAAGTGTGTGTCGTCAGCATAGAGGTGATACTGACAGCCATGAGAATCTATGAGCTGTCTCAGGTCAAAGTGTGGAGATGGAGAAGAGCAGGGGTTCTAGAACTGAACCCTGGGGGACACCAACAGATAGGGGGTGAGATGAGGAGGTGGTGTGTGAGTGGGAGACACTGAATGTCCTGTCTGTTAGGTATAAAGAGATCCAAGATAGGGTCAAATCTGTGATGCCGAGAGATGAGAGAGTCTGTAGTAAGAGGGAATGGTCCACTGTGTTGAAGGCAGATGACAGGTCTAGGAGGAGGAGGACAGAGTAGTGTCACTTGGATTTGGTGGTTAGTAGGTCATTGGTGACTTTAGTCAGGGCAGTTTCAGTAGAATGGTGCACAAGCCAAATTGGAGGTGGTCAAAGAGAGAGCAGGAGGAGAGGTGGGAAGACAGTTCAAAGTGGGCATGTTGTTCCAGTAGTTTTGAGGCGTAAGGGAGAAGTGCTACGGAGCGATAGCTAGGCAGAGAGGATGGGTCAAGGAAGGGCTTTTTGAGGATGGGTGTGATCGAGGCATGCTTGAAGCATGAGGGGAAGACACCAGTTGTTAGTAACAGGTTGCAAAGGTGGGTTAAGGTTGGGATGAAGATAGTGGTAAGGTTGGGATGAGGTGGGACGGGATTGGGTCAAGTTCACAGGTGGTGAGGTGTGATTTGGAGAGTAAGGAGGAAAGTTGATCTGTAATGGTGGAGAAGCTGGTTTGGAGGAGGAGGATTGAATAGGTGTGAGGAGGGGCTGGGGGGACTTTAGGCGAAAACTTTGTCTGATGGTGTCAATCTTCTGCTTGAAGAATGAGGCAAAGAAAGGAGAGGGAGGAGGCACTAGGGGGTGGAGGAGAGAATTGAAGGTGTTGAATAGCTGTTTAGGGTTGTGAGACGGGAGGATGTGAGAGATGAGAAGTAGGTTTGTTTTGCTGCTGGGAGTGTGGACTTGAAGGTAGTGAGGGACTGTTTGAATGCAATGAAGTGCTCATTGGAGTGGGACCTTTTCCATCTACGCTCAGCAACCCTGGAGGCCTGTCGCAGTTCTTTGGTTAGGCTTGTGTGCCAGGGTTGCCTGTTGATTGTGCGAGGTTTGGTATGTGTGAGGGGGGCGACCGAATTAAGAGCTGCAGCTGTTGTGGTGTTATATAAAGCGGCAGCAACATCTGTTTCATGTAAGGAACTGATGTCTGTAAGAGGGAGGAGGGATTCAGAGAGTGAGTGTAGGTCAAGGTGTTTAAGATTTCTGCAAGGGTATTCAAGTTTGTGGAGTGGGGATTGTGCACCTGGAGAGGAGAGGGAAGAGAATGTTAGTAGGTTGTGGTCAGAAAGAGGGAGGAGTGAGTTAGAGAGGTTAGATAGGGAACAGAAGTGGGTGAAGATGAGGTCCAGAGTGTGGCCATCTTTGTGAGTGGCTGCGGAAGACCATTGAGTAAGGCCGAAGGAGGAAGTGAGGGATAGAAGCTTAGAGATAGATGAGAGAAAAGTGTCAATGGGGATGTTGAAGTCACGCATGATGATGGTGGGGATGTCAGCGGAAAGGAAATGAAGTAACCAGGTGGTGAAATGGTCTAAGACGGTGGTGGCTGGTCCTGGGGGGGCGGTAAATGACAGCCAGTTGGAGGTTGGAAGGGGAGTAGATGCGCACACAGTGCACCTAAAAAAAAAGGGATGGTAACGAAGGGCGGCAGTGGGATTTGGGTGAAGCAGCAGTTATCTGACAGGAGAAAACCTACTCCTCCACCATGCTTGCCAATGGGGCAGGGGTGTGTGGGAAAGGTGGAATCCACCGTACGAAAGTGCAGCTGGAGAGGCCGTGTCAGAGGGGGTGTGTCAGGTTTTGGTGATGGCGAGGAAGGAAAGTTTGTTAGTGATGAAAAGATCATGGATGTAGGAAGGTTTGTTGCAGACGGAGCGAGCGTTCCATAGAGCTCCTGTTAGTGGGACTGGGGAAGCAGGGGCTGGGCGGATGTGTATGAGGTTAGAAGGGTTGTGAGACGATGTGTTTGGGAGCATGTCCTGTAAAGAGGACCCCAATATGTCCACGCTGCGCTGTGCTAAAGACAATTTACAAACATGTTATAAAAATTTATTTTTTTCATTGAATGCACCATTCCGGCACTGTGTCCTCCTGTGACCATGCTCAGGTGACATGACGGGTGTCATTTCATGTTGTCAGTTCTGAACGGCATTAGGCTGTGGTCACACAGCGCCTTTCAGATGCCGGTACAGACACCGAGGTTCCCCAGGCAAAGCCACTTCAGAAAAAGTCTACAAACAACGCTCCAGGGGAAAAAAAACCTCCAAAAACTGCTACAGGAAAAGAAAAACTCCCCAAAACAGGCGTTTCCTGAAGTGGTAGCTGCTTTAAAAACGTAAATAATGCTCAGTGTGAACATACCCTTATGATTAAGATTTAAAAAAAAAAAAAAAAAAACGCAAAAAAATAAGTGAAACGTTTTGTAATTCGTGCACGAATGCTGGCAGTCCTGGGATGTGTCAGCAGAGCAGACACTGTGTGCATTGTGCTGAGAGCCACCACCATACACTGACTGCACTGCAGCGCTCTGCAGGGATTCCCGGGCAGCAGCCCGCGACCCCGAACCACCAGGGACTGTCTGACTGGGAGTCTGGAGGGGGCGGAGCCGTGACGTCACGGGGCGGGCACAACCTGGAGACTGAGGCTGCCGCCGCCGCCAACACTGCTGCCGCTGCTCCGGGAGCGCTCGCTCCACCAGTGCACGGTCAATGCGAGAGGGGGAGGGAGCACCGAGCAGGAGACGAACAACGGGGGCAGCAGTGGACTATTTCTCCGGCGCTGAGAGTCAGGGGGCTGCTTTTTCTTGGGTGAGTTCAATTCCTTGAAGTCTTGTCTGGTGAATGAAACTTTCCCGTGCTGATGAATGGATGCACAGCCGCTGCCCTCACCGCTGCATTTCTCCACAGAGCTGTGGCTTGCTGCAAAGCAGCCATGGAGGTCTTCTAATTAACCCCTGCAGACCCATAGGTTGCATGCATGCAGGATTGCTGGCATGAAGGGTTAATCAGGTTGGCTGGTAAGTGCACAATGTATGGGGGGCTCCTCATCTTCTGCATCCTTCCCTAATTCAGGGTAATGTATGTGCCCCCCACTTCCCTCATTTTTCTGATGTGACCAGGTCTTAGTTGCCCACCAAGTGGATGGAAATCAATATCTCCAATCACTCTCCCTTTTTTGGCTGGTGACCTCCTGAGCTGCAGATCTCATCTGTTAACCCTTCATGCCAGGATTGGTTAATGCCTAACCTCCTATCATAATTTGGGACAACAATGGGTTGTGCTTTAAATCTAGTTGTTGTTTTTTTTTCTGCAAATTTCCTTATGTGTTGTTTTTAATAAGTAAAAATTTTGCACTTTTTATCTAATCTGGAATGAAGGAAAAATGAGTATAGAGCTGGCCAAGTGAGTGTGTGTGAATGGACGACAGTGATTTAGGGCTCCTTGTGGATTATCTGCACTTGGCTGCTCTACTTTCTTCTGAATCTTCTAGGAAAACGGCAGTAAAAGAGTAATGTAAGGAGGGAATGTCTTTCTATTCTAGCTGCAGTTTTCTATGCATCCACCAGGGGCAGTAGAGTTCCCTTTTATGGTCCTTTACTGACAGCGGAGGCATCAGTGACTTCCAGGAGAGGAGTAATGATGCCCACCGCTCAGTGTCTGTATACTGTGACGTATCCCCATGTGGGGGCAGTACGGTCTTGCCATTGACCACTTCCATCGTAGCTTTTCAAAGAGCACATCTTATTATTGTTTATTTTTTAGCGCACTATTACTTTATTTGTGCTGTACATAAGGGATTACATAAAAAATATGAATATTGATTACAGTGAACAGACTAACAATGACAGACAGGTACAGAGGGGAGAGGGCCCTGCCTTCGCGCGCTTACAGTCTGGGGCTGTTACTGAGACCAGCAGTTCTAATCCGTGGGTAGTAATACCCCCATTGTTCACCAAAAGTGGCGTAAAAGTTTTGAAAAGTTGCACTTTTTTTTGTTAAGCAGTGCTACTCCAAAAACGTTGTGACTTTTAGCGTTTTTATGCCACTTTGGATCAGCTCTACCGAAAAAAGCAGAGCTGGTGAGGAGCCAGGACGCCTGTCCATCTGATTTGTGAAAAATAACATCATTTTTTTACGCCAGAAATGCTACTCCAGCCTCCGACTGGCGTGGCGCTGTGCCCGGTCCGCAAAAAAAACAAATGTGAACAGCCCCATTCTCTATTATAGGTAAGTGTGCTATTCATGAAAAACACAGATGGCACTCATATGCAAAATTAGACATCTGAATGAGCCTTTACACACATTGTCACACATTTATTATGAGTTTTAGGTGCTTTTTGCCCCTTCCTTTTCAACGGGTGTGGCTTTGCGTTTAAAGGGGTTGGCTCAAAATGTGATGCTGTGAGCCAAAACTGCAGCAACATTTTGGCAAAAATTACTTGCACCAAGTAAAGCCCACTTATAAGGGTAGATATGACAGCACCCACTTTACGATACAGAGTGTTAGATCTATGTAAAGAGTATACAGGTTTAGTAATTGTGCACCAATTTTTGTTTGTATTATTCTCTGAATAGCTATAGTATATCTGTTCCATTGGCATACGCTTGCATGGAGCTCATGTTTTTCACAAGATGTGGCCATAAACTATAATCATTACTAAGAAATATCAAGTCTGCGGCAGATACGTGATCTTGTGTGATCAGTTTAAATCCATCCATCCAGACCTAAATTTCTGGGACCTTTTTTGGACCGTCCCTTCTCACTCTGAAGGTTTGCCCTGTGAAAATAATAACACTGATACTCCCCTCCCATGCTGGCGCCGTTCCAGCAGTGTTGGTAATCGCTCTCCCAGGGCTCATGTGCGTCGTTGCGTCTCATGAGCCCAGTGCCCGATCAGCACTGGCGTCACTGTCCCGCCATCAAATATATAAGTAATCAAGAGGAAGTGAGAGCTGCGACTGGCCGATCACTTTTTCTTGATGACTCATATGTCCCAAGGCGGGGATAGTGACGCCAGCGCTGATTGGGCGCCGGGCTCATGAGACGCAACGACGCACATGAGCCCTGGGAGAGCGATTACCAACACTGCTGGAACGGTGACTGCATGGGAGGGGAGTATCAGTGTTATTATTTTCACAGGGCAAAGCTTCAGAGTGAGAAGGGGTTGTCCTAGTAGTAGACAACCCCCTATAAGATGCGATATAAAACATTTTTTTTCCTGAATAAAGAAATGACAGGAAAAACTTTCATACATCTGTGTAAGATTTTGTGGCTCCCAGCTTTCATTTCCATTTGCTACAACCCAAATCCTTATTTATTTCATAATTTGGCCATTTTACCATCTTTCCCCCTACGAGATATATGGCACAGTGATGTGTTGTTTTGTAGGTGGTGAGTAGTGAAGAGCACTGGGTATTTATTATGTCACTTTTTAATATGAAATTTCTGCATGCAGCTGCAGCATCATTCCATAACTGTAGGATGCAGTAATTCTCTTTGTGGTGAGTGGAATGATACTTGAGGTATGTGCACATGAAGTTTTCAAAAAACACTTGAAAAATCACTTCAAAGATACTTAAAGAAGCACTCCTCCTCCCATCAAAATTTCCATCCTCTTAATATATTGCAATCATCATATTATATAGCACTGTGCACTTACTATTGCTCATTTTGCCTTTCTACCCAGATAATTCTTCTGTTTTCCGTTACGTGATGAAAAACTAACTAGCTGAATCCTTCTAAGCTCTATGTAGAAACAAGAGGACAATTTTCCCTGTATGAGTCATAAGTCACTGCAAAAGTCAATGGCAGGCTGGAGGGGTGGAGCAGCTGGATCAGGAGTAAAAGAGGGGAATGATAAATGGCAGGAAAGAGAGACTTCCTGTTTCTACATAGAGCAGAAAAAAGAGAAGAATTATGTGGGTAGAAAGGCAAAATGAGCAATAGTAAGTACACAGTGCTATATAATATGATGACTGCAATATATTAAGGGGATAAAAACTTTGACGGGAGGAGTGCTTCTTTAAAAGTCTCTGCTCATTCATGTCTATTTTAAAACCACTTATGTTCTTTGTTTTGAACATTTGTTTTTTTTTTCTTCTTCAGGTTTTGAAAAATACCTGGTGTGAACAAAAAAAAAAAAAAGAATCCATGTTACTTTTTTGAAGCTGCGCCTGATGTAATCCTCTGTAAACTAGACATTGTCCAATCAAAAGTCTGTAAAATATGCTTCAGGAAAAAAAATTCTTCCAAAACTTTTCAGAAACTCTTCAAAACTGCTGCAGCGAGCTAAAAACTCCTGGATGAATGAGTATTTCCTGAAGCAATTTCCAGTTGAAGGGTATGTAAACACTTGTGGTTTTTTTAAATAAAAAAAACCTTACGTTTTTGAAGCAAAAACTGCTACAGGAAATAGTCCTGTTTTAGGGTATGTGTTCGCAATGTCTTTTTACAGGTGACTTCCACCTGAAATAACAGCGAAAAATAATTTTTATTCTTATAGCCCCAACATATTCTGCAGCACTTTACTATTCTGATGGTACTTGTACAAATAAGATGAGACTTTAGAGAGTAACACACAGTTCAATGCATACTAAGAGGAGTGAACATAGTGCACAGCAGTGCAAAAATGATGGCAAAGCCACCAGCAAAGCTACTTAAGGAAAAAGACCTGGAAAAGACGTTTTCACATACCTTGAGGGAATGTGGACACAGCGTCTTTTTCAGGTGGATTCCTCCCGGAATCAGCATGAAAAAGCGCAGTAAAGCTACCCCATGAAATGACCATGATGCACAGCAATATCAAAACGCCATTGCCGTGCACATTACGTCTTATGTGACTTCTATTAATCACTCTAGATTTCAGAAACTCTGACGTGATTAAAAGAAGTGGTATTCTCCTTGTTCATGTCACAGTAGACAAACGACGGCAAAGCCGCTTTAGAAGAAGGACTGCAGGAATTTTCCTGAAGTGGCTTCACTTAAGAAAACTCTGCGGCTGTGTCGGCGTCTAAAAGCCGCTGTGTGAAAAAAGCCTTAAGGAGTTTTTGGTTTCTTCAAGTGGTTTTGGGCTTTGTGTACATGCAGTCATTGCTGAGTTTGCGAAATAGAAAATGGCTATGTGCACACTGAGTTTTTTTTTCGTTAAGTTATTTGTTGAAAGAAGGAAACTGAGCAGTATCTTTAAGTTTTTGATGAGGATTTGAAGAGTTTCCTCTCAGTTTCTGCTCCAAAACATACTAAAAAAACCCTGTGTGTGCATAGATAGCTATTGAGCAGAAACTCAAGAGATTTAGAAAGTTTCCACCCAGTGGCTATGTGCATACACCGTCTTTTTATGCCGGATTCCACCTGAAATCTGCCTGAAAAATCACTGCAGTTCTGCCTTAGAAACTGAAAATAATGCAGAGCAACGTCAAAACAACATTGCTGTGCACACGTTCAGTCTTTTGTTGCTTCTTTTAACCGCTCCAGGGATCGGAAACCCTGGAGCAGGTAATAGAAGTAACATGTTCAGTCACTCTTCGGTCAGCTTCTGCTCAGAAACTGCCTGCTCCCTTAATGAAGATACAAGGGAAAAGGCACTGGCGACAGAGCCGCCCCGAAAACAAAGATACATAGCTGAAGAGAACACCTCGAAAAATTGTGTGCACATAGCCTTAAAGAGTTTTGGAAGAATTATTTTCCTAAAGTGTTCTCTGCAGCCTTTTGATTGTCCAAAAACTCCTCATATGAATAAAAAAGTGGATTTCCCATAGAAGTGCATTGGAGTTCTCCAATAGTTTTTGAAGATTTTGGAGTGTTTGTGCTCAAAAAACTCAGGTAAAAGAACTTAGTGGGAGATTAGCTGAACACTTGTTTTTATCTGCTTCAAAAAAACTTTGTATGCACATACCATTAAAGGTACGCTGAAAGATTGTCCTGAGTGAGCTTTAAGACCGCTCCCTTCTCTGTAATCTGTGTGAACAGGCGGCTCATCGCCTGATGAATGAGGAAAGCGCTCGTTCATCGGGTACAATTATCTATTTTTCTGCACAACAGATCGTCGTTCTCGGCAGCGCATCACCGATATAGATAAATATTTACCGATCGTGGTTGCTTAGTGCCGTCAGTCTGTCTGTGTAAACTGATTTTTTTTAAATGAGGTTATTTTCCTCTTGTGTGGTCATCATATTGATATAAACTGATCAGCTGTAACATCTAATCCACCGTTCTGTTATGCAGACCCCTTGTGTGCCACCAGGACCGCTCTGACCCTTTTGAAGCAAGGGCTCCACCTGACCTTTCACAGGGCCTTGTGGTATTTTGCACCAAGATGTTAGCAGCAGAGTTGGGTGGTGCGGCCCCCATTGATCAGCCTCGTTTTTCCAACATTTCCCACAGATGATAGATCAAATTTAAATCTGGGAATTTGACATGTTCCTTCATTTATTCCTATATCACTTTTGCATTATGGCATTATCCTGCTGAAACCGGCACTGCCATTAGGGAATACATTCAGCATGAAGGGGTACAACAATGATTGGGTAGGTGGTCCTGGACATGTCCCACTATCATCCACATGAATGTCAGGAGCCCAGATTTCTTAGCAGAACATTGCTCAGAGCATCGCATTGTCTCCTCCGGCTTGTTTTTTTTCTTTTCCGTGATGAATCCTGGTGGCATCTTTTCCTCAGATAAGCCACCTGCACGTATCCAGCCATCCACATTATTCTTCACACCCGACCACCTTCTTCCATTGATCCTTGGTCCAGTTCTGATGGTTACATGACCATAGTACGCTCTTTAGGCAATGTACAGCATGACCAGTCTGTGGGTACGCAACAAGGGCATTGTGTGTTTTGATGATTTCTTATAGTCAGAATTAGCTTTTTTTTAAAGAGTAACTAAACTTTTTGCAAAAATTTTATATTTTTTGTCCCATTAATTCTCAACAGTTTAGTGGAGCAGCCCACCACTGATTGCTCAAAAGACAGGAGAGAAGTGCACAGCTCAGAAGGCAGGAGCGTGCACACCGAGAGGAGTACAGATTGAATACCTCAAAAAAAAACAACTGCACGATTCTCAGCTATCTTTTGCAAAATCAAACTGGATCTCAACTAATCTCCAGGGAATTAAAGAGCCAAAGAAATCAAAGTTTTTGCAAAATGTATTGTTCAAGGCCCTGTTCAGCTGTATTTTTGCATTGTCTTTGGGATGTTGACCCAAATTCTCCAAAAAAACGGGATTCAGACGAACCCCGAAGTTCCCATAGACTGCAATAATACGAAAGGAGATCAATTGACCGTAGTTGGTGTTTTTTATGACGGACACAGTAACATAGCAGATATCGTTTATGCCCGTCTGACGTACACCTCCTAAACAAAACACAATTTGAGTTTATTTGAACTCTATTTGTGTCATCGCAGTCTACTGTCTGTTGGAGGTTCTTCTGAATCACATTTTTAGGGGGATTCAAACGGAACCCCATACAAAATTTTCCTTTTGCTAATAAGCTCGTCTGTGAGATTGTTCCAAATTTGCTAGCTTTTGCTCCCCATACACATAACAGGACCCTGCATCCCTATTGCCAATTCATTGGTTGTCCTTCCTTGGATCACTTTTTTGGTAGGTACTAACCGCTGTATACTGGGAATACCTCACAATACCTGCGGTTTTTGGGATGCATTGACAGTTATTTCACTGTCATAATTTGGCCCTTTGTTAAAGTCACTCAGATCACTAGGTCTGTCCATCCTCTTTAAAACTGATTACAGAGTTGTTGCCCAAAGGTTACAGCTCCACTCAGATTAAGCGCTAAAAGTTATTTGTTTATTGATATTAACTGGCCGCACTGTTTTGTGGGTAAATCTGCAAAAACTTGGAGGCCATTAGCAATATACAATTTAAAAGGACCTTTCACCAAATTTTTCATGTTGGACTGGACACACCATGTAATAGTGGTTGCCAGGCGGAATAAAACTTTTTGAAAGTATTTGGCACCTAATGCGTTTCATAAGTCCCAGTGGGAGTTATCAAAGAGTTTTCACTGGGGGCGTGTACTTCTTCCTCCTGTATGATGTTATCCAATCATAAGCAGGCAGCAACATTCAGGAGAAAGAAGAACACGCCCCCACCATAGCTTAGAACAGGTATTTCAGTGTGTGAGATGTTTGACAGACAACTTTGGTCTGCTGGTCTAACATCCTGCATGATTAGGATATGTTCACATGACCAGTAATGATCGGTTATGCTAACACAACTTTTTAATCCATTATTCACTAACTGATCTCAACTTTTTTCCTAACGAATTTCTGCTGGAACCGTTCTAACGGATCATTACTGGACATGTGAACGTAGCCTTAGTCATCTGTGGTTTACTCCCAGAAATTTCTAACATTTTTCAGATGAGATCCCGTTTGTCAGTATGGGTGGCCGGGGCAGCGCAGCTGAGTGTAGTTGTATCACATTACAAACCCTTCTACCAGCTCTTTTCTCATAGCTTTGTCACCTCTGCTGTACTGCCCCTCTCCTACACTGCTTGTCTGGAGATGTCAGTAATCAAAAACACTTGTTTATTGGGTGAAATTATCTTCTGCATAGCGCAAAAATTCATAGTTCTCGACAGTGCATTATCCTGTGTAAACAGGTCTTGCTTTGCCAAGAACTATAGCAGCCTATGAGCACTGAGCAATCTAGTATAGTGTCCATTGCTTACTTTAGTCTGCCTATGTAGACAGACATTTTAACGACCGCTGATTGGTTAAAGTTTACTGATCGGTGGTATCATGCCGCCGGTAGGCTTATGTAAGTGACTCCTTAAGAATATCACAGCACCCTCCTGGAATGGCAGTGCTGGCTTAACTGGAATTACCCAACTATTTTAATTCGCTATGGGGCACTTAATCGATTAAGCATGGGTTTTCCAGAAGTGGCCAACCACTTTAAGCATTAACCAGCTCTCATTGAGGTCATTGGTTGCTGTCCACAGGCAGGCGGCTGTTGGTAGGGTCCTAACGGAGGACCCCACTCTTCACATGCATATGCCTTAGCTTATTTTAAGCGTTTTTTTGGTGGAAGTTTGTGATGACTCTGGAAATGTGTATGTCATCAGAAATAATTTATGGAAATAATTGCTGAAATGATGAAAGGTTTTTCCAGTTTTGTAGTTTTAGCTGCTTTGAAAGACATTGATACTGAAGTTGTGTGGGCATGAAATTATTTAGCCTATTAACCCTTCTTACGGTTTGCTCACGCAATGATCTGCTAGGACTTCTGATAATGGTGAACGGCTTTTATATACTTTGTTCCAGTAAATTTGTTGTATTAGCAATTAAGCACCGTGATGAAGATGGTGAAGTGATTGTCCTAAAAAGATACTGATGAGACCCCCAGTAGAACGAATTGCTAATAGTCCGGCAGCTGGGAAATGTCTGACAGCAGATCCCGGAGATAGAGATGAGCTCCTAATCATGGAGGTAGTGACTGAAGGCTAAATATCATATGGCAAAAACTGGTCACACACATGAGACAGCTGTCGGCCGACCTCCCACGTCGTGCTTGTTTATTTCATTGGGAGGAAAGAGAAAAGCCAGACACCTCTTGTGATGACATAATAAAGAACCAGGCATGTTGTCATAAAGAGGAACCATATGTGCCTGTGACTCCAGTCTGAGTGCCACTGTATCGGCTCTGTGCACACGGAAACAGAGGAAATTGCATTCTTAGTCTACTTCAAACAATATCCCATTTTAGTTCTATTAGAATTCTGACAGAACTATTGGTGCTTGAGCTTCCTTTCCCTTCCCATTATGCATTGCTCGTGTTATTGTTAAATGACTTGCCATTCTTGTGTTAAAGCCTAACTTCTGTTAGCCCTGTGTGCCTTTCACCGGACAGGAGAGCAGGAGCAGAGAGCAATACCCACTTAAAGAGTAACTAAACTTTTATTTTTTTATTATTATTTTGTCCAGCATGGAAAGTTATGAAACTCTGCAAATCACTTTTAGGGAATTTGTTCATGTAAAAAAGTGCATTTAAATGGCTTATAAACCTCAGTCTATTTCTCTGCCTTCACCAGCATTGATATTAGAATATACTCATTGGAGTACAGATGATGGCAGTGATGGGTCAGCTCGGCACTTGTCTCCTTATCTCTGGGGATAAGCTGCTGCTGGTGATTGTCCGGATAGACAACACTCAGAGGAGGAGACAGGTGCTGGCCCATCACTACCATCATCTGTACTCCCAATTAGTATGTTCTGATATCAATGCAGTGCAAGCCAGGCAAATAAAGGGGGGGGGCAAAGAAGGGTTTGGAAACCACTTGCATGCAATTTTTAACCATAATGAAGACAAATCCCCTTGAAGTCATTTACAAAGTTTCATAACTTTCCATGTTGGACAAAATTATGTACAAAAAAAAAAGTTTAGTTACTCTTTAATGTAATCCGTCTACATGTCTCTGCTGCTAGAGGCGAATTACATCGACAACAGGCTGGACACCTAGTCTAGATACCATAATTTTTAATAAAATGATTTGCAGTTTATTTCTCATATTATCAGATGAGATCGACAAAGTAGTGATTTTATAAGCAGTGGTGGTCAAAAAGGAGCCGTCAGTGCAATATGAATGTGTTTACCTGTATACATTGGCATTTTATAGAATAAATCTCCGCTTTGTAGTCTGCTTTCTTTTCCTCAAGATCCCATAGATACATCAGTGATTTGTCATTAGTGTGGTCAGTGTCCTGACAAACTTCCTTCTAAATTAAGTGTAGCGCCATTGTGTATTTTCTTTCTTGCCCGTTACCCTTAAAATGCCTTAAAGCTTCACAAAATAACCTCTGCCCTTTGCTGCTTAAGGTTAATTCATGCACGAAATAAACAAAGTGCTTTAAAGTAGGGGGTCTGAGGTTTTAAGGGTCACATTTTTGTTTGAATGTCCCACTTGTCATCTACTAAGAGAAGGCTGTAGTCACAGCGGATTAACCCGTGATGATCTGCAAACTGATCAACAGAGAAGTGGAAAATTGTTGTTGACTTATGTAAATGTGCGAGACGTGTAACGCTGTGCGGCTATTACTGAAAACTAGTGATGTCCATATCAACCACACTACAAAGTCCCTGCATTTTTTTTTTTATGGTTTCCATGGGTTCAAAATTCTTCACTCATTAAAGGGGTTTTCAGAGAAAAAAAATAGTTTTTTTTTAAGCTTAAAATTAAATGAATTAATGCTTGCACCCATCGAACATCCGCCACTGCCGTCCTTTATGCTTGAGGTTGCGTGCCCACGTTGCGGATTACAAGCGTTTTTGATGCGGAATTTCCGCAGCTGAAGCAGAAATTTTCTGCTTCATTTCCGCAACGTGGGCACATAGCCTAAGGGCCCCCCACAAAATAGATAACGGTCGGCCGAATGATGGTTCAGCAGATCATTCAACTGGCAGCTATGTCGCCCAAGCTCACCCATACACAGGAGCACTTTTCAAAAGAGAGTACCTATGTATGAGAGAGCCGCTGCCAGACTCCTCTGGTGGTGGATTATCCCTCTGAGAACAAATGCACTGGTAGTCCAAGATCAGACATGTTGGATCATCATTGGTGGGGGGCGGGGTGCATGCACATTAGACTGACAACCGATCCTGCTGATATCGAAATCTGCCTGATGTTAGTCTAATGTGTATGGACCTTTATCTTTACTCAATCTTCTCTGGTTTCTATTTTCTAGTCCCATCTCAATGCCCTGGAAATGACCACTGAGCCGATTACTGGCATGGCATGTCAACACTGAGGCCAGTGGCTACCTGAGCGGGTACGTCCGGCCATTTCAAGTGTGCTGATATTGGACTAGAAAGAACAGTGTAGATTGGATTAATGTCTGTATGGGAGTCTGAGCCCTTTAAAAATATTCATTCCATGGAAATCCTTTTTTCTTGTATAGAGTTCCAAATCCCCTCTAAAGTCTTAACAGAAAGTGTTTATCCCAACATATTGATTAGTAGAATGAGGCTCCGTGTTCCCCTTAAAATGGCGTGGTGGTCAGGCAGGCACACTACTTTGAAGCGTAGCTTCATTCATTGTCGATAGGACTGAGTTGAGCTCTGTACTGAATGGAGCTGCAGTGCACATGTATGACCAGTGGAGTTGGTGCGAATCGATTTGCACCTCCCAGTCCATCAGCCTTAGACCACAGTCGGGAGCAGGAGAACCGCTTACCTGACGGCATCCGTAGCTTTTCTTTGGATTAGCCAGCCTGGTGTAGCGTCATTGTTTTGACGTGACGCACATGTGACGTAACACCAGGCCAGCTAATAATAAAAGCCGCGGATTCTGTCAGGCAAGAGGCGTTTCTTCTCCCCTCGTCCACTGACCACTATAGTGACTGATGGACGAGAACTTGCGAATTGATACACGCCACCTCTAATGACCACCACTCCATTCAAGTGGATGAAAGGGGAACCCCTTTCCTCATGTTTGGTGGGGGATTCACTGGTCAATCTTACATGCCGGTTACCTGTAACTGTTGCTAAGTTTTGAGTGTTATGAAGATATATTAATGTAAAGTCTTTTATTCTCAAAGATGACAAAAGTATTCTCGGAGTGATACCGTTATTGACTAGCTAGAAAAAAAAAAAAGCTCCTTCTTCAGGTAGGTTTTATTTTTCTGGTTAGCCAATAAAGGTATCACTCTGAGAATACTTATGTCATCTTTGGGCATAGCCAGAAAAATCGATGTAAATGCTTCTAACACGGTACCACAATATAATTTTTTATTGTACATGAAGATATAGTATGAAATGCATTCACATGGAATTGCAGATATCAGATTACTTTTAGAATTAAGGTGAATGTCGGCTTTTTTGTCCACTAGTAGAGTTTGGGCACAAAGTACACAAGTGAACAACCTTTAAGGACCTCAGACCAAACTTCTGGTCACTTGTAGTCATTCCTCTATTAATCTCACATCTTTGACACGTGACACAATGTGACAGTGGCTTTTTGTTGCTCTGTGGTTGTCGCGTGCTGCTTCTGAATGTCCACACTCCTTGCACTATTGACCCTCTTGAATAAATCCCACCACAGCCTCTAATCTCCAAAATTTTATCGCACTAGGTTTCAGATGAGTCCCATATTATTTTTTCATTATTATTAGTTTTTACCCCACACTGCCCTGGATTAGAGAATCCCATACGTCAAACTATTTATTTGTAAGGGATCGGCCATTGTTCCCCAGCATGTGGTCTTCTCTTCCAGGGCGGGAGGTTTGGATCAACGTGTATAAATAAATACAGCCGTTGATGCAGCTTTTTAATGAGTTTGCTGTGATGTGTGGAGTGATCTTCAGCTTTTCACATTATGTCATAGTTTGCTTTTGTTTTTTTTTTCGGCAGTGAAAGTCATTTCCTTTCTTAGAAAGAGGTTTCCACCATTTTTATCTGAACACAAATGAAACTACATATGTTTGCAAGTTTAAAGGGACTTTCAGCACAAAATGACTGTTCAAACCAAGCACAGGCGCTCAGTGCATTTAGCATGGTTAGACAGTTGAATGCACCTTACACCTACTTGCTTTTCATTTATTTCTGCCTCCTGTAAAGCCAAAGCTGTCAATCAAGTAAGAAGGGGTAGGGATAGGTACAAAACTAGTAGGTGGGAAGGTGCACCAAGCGTCTGTGCTTGGTTTGAACAGTTTTTGTACTAATTGGCTCCTTTTAAGAAATGGTACCAGAGACAAGAGGTCAAACTTTATTCTTTTATTGCACCTGTCCCAATAGCGTATTTAGGGGTGCTACTTTTATTGAAGGCTAGAACTTTTATATTTAGGTATTAAAGGGCATCTATCAGCACAGAATGCCTGTTCAAACCAAGCACAAATCGCTTGGTGCACTCTTTTCTCTCTCTGGCGCCTGTAAAGCCGGAGCTGTCAATCATAGAAGAGGGGAGCAGAGATGGGTGGGAAGGAGTATTGAACTGTTCACACACGCTAAGCTTGCACAGTCCATCTGTGCTTGGTTTGAACAGTCATTTACAGGATCTCTTTAAAAGATACCGGTCTTTTTATACACTATTCTTGTTATGAACAATGCAAAACATGATTTAAATGGGTTGATCACTTTTTATTTTTATTTTAACAAATGGGTTGGGCCATTATTTAGTAGAAATTACTAATGCATCATTTAGTATTTTCAGTATGGCTGCTGATGGAGGAGCATGTGATGTGACCTGTCCACCACTCCTGAAATTGAAAAGCTCTGCTCATGGGAAAGCAGAACTTCCATTGTCACCTGCTTCTCCATCAGCCGCCATTTTGTGGACCAGAAAGCTGTTCAGTCTGTGAGGAAGGTTGTGCTAAGGAGAGCTGGAGGAAAACCTGCCATAATTATATATTAAACAGTGCCACAAAATTATGTCCCCAACACATTTATTAATATAAAGTAGCCAACTCCTGTCCGCCATAGTGTGCACACACAGAATACAGTACGCGTGCAGCTTCCTACCTTATGCACCTTCTTATAAGTTACACCAGGCACTTACACTTATATGTTGTACACAATAGAGCTAATTGTACAGTACATATTCTATAAAGTCAGGCGGGAGGACGAGGGCCGATGTGCACAATACCATTCCCTGCAATAAATATATGGAGTATAAAGCTCCATAGTCACGCCTAGTGGTGGAATACAATGTGCATATCTATATGTATGACCATGATTTGCTAGGAACATGGTGTCACTGGTGATGTGGACACTTTTTGTATTCTAGAGACAATTGCATATCTACATAGATACTGTGGCTTGGCCTTCCCTCAGCAGCAGCTGTGATGGAGGTCGCCTTTCATCTGCTATTGCAGGCTGAATCCCCCTCTGACAGCACATGAGTGATCACTGTTGTGTTTGCACTTTTTTCTGACAGTCTGTAGTAGATAGCCATGGAGAATTCCTGGATGACTGCTCCCTGTAAACTGCACAAACAATTATTGGGAATTGATCTCAGATATTGCATCTATTCATGGCCTCCTGAGGATGAGTCACATTGAGGTGCTAATAAAAGAACTAGGCGGCTGTTGTCCATCACTGTCTATTGCTTTCTTGTGTAGAGCACTGGTTTCAGATTTGTTCTGTATAAATCAGGGCCAGTTCACATTAGGTTCCGCCACACGTTCTTGACTCCATCAGGGGTCACTTCTGAGCCACCCGGGATTTGGACGTTCCCCTGACAGAGCCGTTCACTTTAATATGAGGAGGAAGATATATGCATTTCTCTTGGGCACTGCCATTACCCAGAATAAACAAGATCCGATGGTATAAAAGAGCAAAGGTTACTTCATGTTTGTACCTGACTAGAGTCAAATATAAAAATCTATTTCCACCAGTGGATCCTGCTCCTTCTGGGCTATGGCAGCTCCCAAGTGCAGCCACACATTTGTTCCTATTTCTCTGGAGTTTTTCGGAGGGTGGCGCAGAGGACACAGCCATCTGATCACCAGCGTTAGTGCCGAACCTGACCAGGTGAGCAAGTTTCCTTCAAGGTCTACTTTCACATTGTTGTCCTATTGATCCACACTATGGATCGCCCCTTCTGTTTTCTCAAATTCACAATAATGAGGCACACTCCGATTGGTCTCCTTTCTGGCGGTGTCCTTTTAGGCGGACGCAACAGCAAAGTTTATCACATTATTGTGTCCTGAAAAAAACATATACCGCCTGAATGGAGGCGAAACAAAGTACAAAGTGACATTCTCTGCCTCATGGTAGCATAATGCCCAATAATAAATGTACATACCCAAAACTTTATTCAGGCTGGAATAAACAAAAATACACCGATATTTGGCTGCAATGATTATTAAAGGCTCACCTGAATTTAAATAGAATTTTTTTTTACATATTTTATAAATTCAAAAACAATCGAGAATCACCACAAGCTTCTAAATAAATAGGAAATACCCAGCATTAGCTGGGCGACTATACCCTGCTTAATAAACACCACAACTGCTTTAATCAATAACCTTAAGGGGAGGGAGTGCGAACCGCTGCTGCTTCTTCTGGTCTTTCCAGAACTCCATCCTGCCTAAATATCAGCTGAATTTGAAGCTCCATACATCTCTGGGGTTGTATAAAAGTATAATATACCTCCTGTAAGCAGTGGCCTTGTATATTATTGTATATAATTTGTTGTGGAGAAATACAATCAGCTCACCGTGCTTGCATTCGGGAGTTCCTCCAGTTGCATGGTGGTTTGTGATCACCTTTCAGCATAAAATGCAGTTGTCCAGAATCCATTCAGTGAAGAAAAAAAAACAATTCTTTTTTTTTTCATATGTACAAAAATACGAGGCTTGAAAAATAATTGCAATTTGAAACACATCATGATTTTATAGCACTTTTTGTATTGTTGCATGTGTGAAATAAAGAACTATATATTATTTCAGCAAACTGATGTTGTGGACAACATAATTTCATATATATGAAAAACAGCAGCTTTTAGTATGGACAAAAACTGAAGTGCCATGCCAGCCTCCATGATCCAATGGTCCTGTACGCAGATGAAAATGCAGGATTTGGATGCAATTCCAGGCTAATTGAATACGTGACTCGGAGCCAGACACTGACTAATTCACACGAGACAAGTTCTTTCCATAACACCTGAACCCATGCCCATTGTAAAGTGCTCTCAGAAACCAGCCCGGGAAGGATCAATAACCCCATGCTGACAATAAAAGTAATCACTAACACTTTGTGCATTTGCTTTTGATGACTAGTTTACATTATTGACTTTTTTTTCTGCCATTATTTTTTGGCTTGGGTTCTGGGGCTGAGATTTTCTCCTTAACGTACAGAAGTGATGAGAGGCAAGTGTACATAAGGAGAATTAGTAAGTATATAGTTGATATATGGATGTTATACAGGTTTCAATGTATAAAAAGGAAAAAAAGCCTGCACTAAAAAACCAGCATGTCCTTAATAGACTATATTGTTCAAGAGCAAAAGTAATAATAATAATTTTTATTTTTATATTCCGCAGCACTTTACAAATTTTAGGGGGGATTTATACAGACAATACAGAATAAGCATATCTCATATCGAGACGAGTGAGGGCCCTGCTTGCAAGCTTATAGTCTATGAGGACTGTAAGCCCCCAGGTGCTTACTTGTGAAAAAGTTAATAAAATTTGAAGAGAAATGGAAGTAGCACTCACTGGTTCTTCAAAGTTCAAAGTCTTTATTTAAGGCATAAAAAACTTTTTGCAGGGAGGGATAGAGCACAATAGTTGGACGATGGCCGTTTCGTGCAGTGTTCTGGACCCGTTGAAGCGCACACTGCGCGAAACGTCGTCGTCCATCTATTGTGCTCTATCCCTCCCTGCAAAAAGTTTATGCATTAAATAAAGACTTTGAAGGAACGGTGAGTGCTACTTCCATTTCTCTTCATCACCGGTTTCAATGTATGTACACAATCACATCCATGTAGACGAATGCATCTGTTACCAGCAGCCACTAATCTCAGGATACAGACTTGTGAACTGAATCTCAATATACTCTGTCTACTCCAGTGGTGGCCAAATAGTAAATTGTGGTCTACTGTTAGATCATAGGACTAATAGATATCAGAAATGGAAACAAAATGTTTTGTTTATCAGTATGCCTGCCAATCCCCTGTGCTAGACAAATCATAAAGGGACGTGGGTCTTGTACACCATACAGACAAGGGTTGTACGAAAGTGAAAGGATGTAGAACAAGAACAATAAAGGGCTCTGGCTTGTATCACTACTATGCATCACCTTTAAAAGGGTTTTTGAGTGCAAATCACTGGTGGTCAGATCACAGAGATGCCTAATAATAATCCTAAGAATGGGACGGAGCCCTGCCTTGAATGGAGATGAGGTGCGCATGCTCGATCTTTGCTCTACTTTATATTACCCCCCCCCCCCCCCCAATGTATCCCCCTCTGTGGCCCCTAAGACTTTTTGTAAATACCTTACGTTGCTGATAGTGCCGCTCACAGGCATCACGTGACCCCCCCGCTGATGTCACGACAAGTGAGGCGTGACTCAGTGCTGGGGTCCCCTTGGTGGCTGCTGGGTTATGGGCGGGGTTACCCCCCACATCACACCCAGCATCCACCGCGCTCTTTCCCAATGAATGGGGAGAGGCAGAGCCCGTTGTGGATGCCGGGTGTAATGTGCGGGGTGACCCCGCCCACAGCCTGGCATCCACCTGGAACGCGGAAGACAAAGACCCCCGGCTGCTGCCAGCACTTGTCGTGACATCAGCGGATGTCAGAGCCGGCTGCAGCCGGGGGTCACGTGATGCCTGTGAGCGGCCAGTGATAATGCCTGTGAGCGGCGCTATCTGCAACGTAAGGTAATTACAAAAATCCTTAGGGGGGAATCATTGGGGGGTAATATAAAGTAGTATACAACCCCTTTAAATGTCTATAGAATTGCCAGAGAAAGCAGATCTGGCAGTCTCATCAGCCGAACCTCCAGCAATCAGACAGTTATCCCCTATCATATGGATGGGGAATAATTTACAATATAGGGAAGTCCCCTTTAATTGTCACTGAAAAAGGGGAAAAAAACATCCTACAAGAAAAAGACTCCTACTTGGTAACCATTCTGTTAATTGGACATCCATCCAGATCATCACCAAACCTATCCTGAGCTGAGAGGAGATATCCTCTTATTACCAGGTCATTTTCTTCCTGATATCAGATGGCCTTTTCACTTTAATGTAGGGTGCATAATCACAATAAATTAACATCTGGCGACCCTACTGAGGAGGACGACCACCAATATATTTGGTGGTGTCCCAATTCTTTCCCCAAGTGCAAATGTCGGGAAAAGTACCATCAGGCATATTGGATTTAAAATATGCCTGATCCTAATTTTCCTGGGCTTCTCTCTCACTCCCTGGCCAAGCAAGAGGGAAGGGTAGGTGAGGCTGAATTAGCTTTCAGCCAACAGCATGGCCATCTTTGGAAAATTAACGTAGATTCACCTTAATACAAGTCAAGACTAAAGCTGAACATACACAAGAGAGCCATCGGCCGAAAGTTTATTCAGCAGACTGCTACCTCTGCTCACTTCCCCATACATAGTTACATAGTTTATAAAGCCGAAAAAAGACAAGCGTCCATCCAGTTCAGCCTATTTCTTGTGCACTGCAGCTATTCCGCAGCGTTGATCCAGGGGAAGGCAAAAAAAAACCATGCGGTATAGGCCAATTTACATCACTGAGGAAAAATTCACTTCCCGACTCCAATCCGGCAGTCAGATTAAATCCCTGGATTAATTAACTATCACTAAGCATAAAATGTAATTTTATTGTTCTCAAGAAAGGCGTCCGGGCCTCTCTTGAACTCATTAAGTGAGTTGGACATCACCACTTCCTCTCCCAGAGAGTTCCAGAGTCTCACGGCTCTGACCGTAAAGAATCCCCTTCTATGCTGGTGCAGGAACCTCCTTTCCTCCAGACGCATAGTGTGCCCCCTCGTCTTTGTCACCATCCTTGGTATAAACAGGTCATGGGAGAGATCTCTGTACTGCCCCCTGATGTATTTATACATGTTTATGAGGTCTCCCCTAAGCCTTCTCTTTTCCAACGTAAATAGGCCTAATTTTGACAACCTCTCTGGGTATTCTAGTCCCTCCATTCCCTTTATTACCTTAGTCGCCCTCCTTTGTACCCTCTCTAGCTCCAATATGTCTTTCCTGAGCACCGGAGCCCAGAACTGTGCACAATATTCTAAGTGCGGCCTTACCAGCGCTTTATACAGAGGAAGAACAATGTTCTCATCATATGCCCCTATTCCTCTTCTGATGCATGCCATGACTCTATTTGCCTTCTCAGCTGCTGCCTGACACTGGGCACTCCAATTTAATTTGCTATTAACCAAGACTCCCAGGTCCTTCTCCATGTCTGATTTCCCCAACGGTTTCCCATTTAATATGTATGGGTGACTGCTGTTTTTCTTTCCCATGTGCATAACCTTACATTTATCGGCATTGAACCCCATTTGCCATTTTTTGGCCCAACTCCCCAATTTATCTAAATCCTCCTGTAGCTGTGCCCTATCCTCATCTGTATTAACTACTTTACAAAGTTTAATATCATCTGCAAATATTGCTATTTTACTATGCAACCCTTCCACTAGATCATTAATAAATATATTAAATAATAGAGGGCCCAAGACAGACCCATGAGGCACCCCGCTAGTAACCCTGACACCCCCTGAGCTTACTCCATTGATAACCACCCTCTGCTTTCTATCACTCAGCCAGCTATTTACCCACTTGCACACATTATCCCCCAGACCAAGCATTCTCATTTTATATACCAACCTTTTGTGTGGCACGGTATCAAACGCTTTGGAGAAGTCAAGGTATACAACATCCACTGACTCTCCCCGGTCCAGCTGTGAGCTCACCTCCTCGTAGAAGGCGATCAGGTTTGTTTGGCAGGAGCGATATCTCATGAATCCATGTTGATATTGAGTTAGACAGTTATTATCATTAAGATATTCTACAATAGCATCTCTAAGAAATCCTTCAAACAATTTACCCACAACAGACGTTAAGCTGACTGGTCTATAGTTCCCAGGGTCACTTTTAGACCCCTTTTTGAATATTGGTACCACATTTGCTTGGCGCCAGTCTAGTGGGACAGTCCCTGTCCATAAAGAGTGCTTGAATATAAGATACAGCGGTCTGTCTATCACATTACTTAATTCTTTTAGTACCCGGGGGTGTATGCCATCTGGGCCTGGTGACTTGTCTATTTTGATATTATTTAGGAGTTTCTGAACTTCCTCCTGGGTTAGGTGGGTGATATTTAGCGGAGGGTTTACTTTATCACTCTGCATTTCCTCCGATAAATTGTTTTCTTTTGTGAAAACAGTGGAGAAGAAGCTATTGAGTAGGTTTGCTTTACCCTCATCGCCCTCTATGATTTTACCCAGGTGATTTTTCAATGGGCCAACTCCATCAGTTTTAATCCTATTACTGTTTATATAGTTAAAGAACAGTTTGGGATTCATTTTACTTTCCTTGGCAATTAGTCTCTCTGTCTCCTCTTTTGCTATTCTTATTTGTTTCTTACAGATTTTGTTTTTTTCCCTATAAGATATTAGCGCTTCCTCGCTGCCTTCTTGTTTAAGTTTACCGAAAGTCCTTTTTTTGTTTTTCATTGCCCTCTTGACTTCCTTATTTAGCCACATTGGCTTCCTCCTATTCCTAGCCCTTTTATTCCCATAATGTACAGTACAGACCAAAAGTTTGGACACACCTTCTCATTTAAAGATTTTTCTGTATTTTCATGACTATGAAAATTGTACATTCACACTGAAGGCATCAAAACTATGAATTAACACATGTGGAATTATATACTTATCAAAAAAGTGTGAAACAACTGAAAATATGTCTTATATTCTAGGTTCTTCAAAGTAGCCACCTTTTGCTTTGATGACTGCTTTGCACACTCTTGGCATTCTCTTGATGAGCTTCAAGAGGTAGTCACCGGAAATGGTCTCCCAACAATCTTGAAGGAGTTCCCAGAGATGCTTAGCACTTGTTGCCCTTTTGCCTACACTCTGAGGTCCAGCTCACCCCAAACCATCTCGATTGGGTTCAGGTAGGGTGTAGCACCCCATCACTCTCCTTCTTCATCAAATAGCCCTTACACATCCTGGAGGTGTGTTTGGGGTCATTGTCCTGTTGAAAAATAAATGATGGTCCAACTAAGCGCAAACCGGATGGAATAGCATGCCGCTGCAAGATGCTGTGGTAGTCATGCTGGTTCAGTATGCCTTCAATTTTGAATAAATCCCCAACAGTGTCACCAGCTAAGCACCCCCACACCATCACACCTCCTCCTCCATGCTTCACCATGGGAACCAGGCATGTAGAGTTCATCCATTCACCTTTTCTGTGTCGCACAAAGACACGGTGGTTGTAACCAAAGATCTTAAATTTGGACTCATCAGACCAAAGCTCAGATTTCCACTGGTCTAATGTCCATTCCTCGTGTTCTTTAGCCCAAACAAGTCTCTTCTGCATGTTGCCTGTCCTTAGCAGTGGTTTCCTAACAGCTATTTTACCATGAAGGCCTGCTCCACAAAGTCTCCTCTTAACAGTTGTTGAAGAGATGTGTCTGCTGCTAGAACTCTGTGTGGCATTGACCTGGTCTCTAATCTGAGCTGCTGTTAACCTCCGATTTCTGAGTCTGGTGACTCGGATAAACTTATCCTCAGAAGCAGAGGTGACTCTTGGTCTTCCTTTACTGGGGCGGTCCTCATGTGAGCCAGTTTCTTTGTAGCGCTTGATGGTTTTTGCAACTGCACTTGGGGACACTTTCAAAGTTTGCCCAATTTTTCGGACTGACTGACCTTCATTTCTTAAAGTAATGATGGCCACTCGTTTTTCTTTACTTAGCTGCTTTTTTCTTGCCATAATACAAATTCTAACAGTCTATTCAGTAGGACTATCATCTGTGTATCCACCAGACTTCTGTACAACACAACTGATGGTCCCAACCCCATTTATAAGGCAAGAAATCCCACTTGTTAAACCTGACAGGGCACAACTGTGAAGTGAAAACCATTTCTGTTGACTACCTCTTGAAGCTCATCAAGAGAATGCCAAGAGTGTGCAAAGCAGTCATCAAAGCAAAAGGTGGCTACTTTGAAGAACCTAGAGTATAAGACATATTTTCAGTTGGTTTACACTTTTTGTTAAGTATATAATTCCACATGTGTTAATTCATAGTTTTGATGCCTTCAGTGTGAATGTACAATTTTCATAGTCATGAAAATACAGAAAAATCTTTAAATGAGAAGGTGTGTCCAAACTTTTGGTCTGTACTGTATGTACTTTCTACAGTGACTATGTAGGACTGTTTTGAAAATTTCCCATTTTCTATCCGTGCTCCTATTACTAAAGATACTATTCCAGTCTATAAGGTGAAGGGCATCTCTTAGCTGATCAAACTTTGCCCTCCTGAGGTTCAGTGTTTTTGTGACTCCCTTGCTGGGCACCCTACTGAAGCACATGTGGAATTGTATAATGTTGTGGTCACTATTTCCCAGGTGCCCCCCCGACCTGCACCCCAGTTATTCTGTCTGGCCTGTTAGTTAATATTAAGTCTAAAAGGGCCGTTCCTCTAGTTGGTTCCTGCACAAGTTGTGACAAATAATTGTCTTTGATATTTGACAGAAACCTGTTTCC
The DNA here is from genome assembly GCF_046119375.1 of Phyllobates terribilis. Taxonomy (NCBI): domain Eukaryota; kingdom Metazoa; phylum Chordata; class Amphibia; order Anura; family Dendrobatidae; genus Phyllobates; species Phyllobates terribilis. Next base: position 497,439,333 of record NW_027362761.1, on the reverse strand, counting down.
TTTCTGAGATCTACAGCTTTCGGTTTCCCAGTCTATATCGGGGTAGTTGAAGTCCCCCATAATAATCACCTCGTTATTTTTTGCTACTTCGTCTATTTGTCTCATTAATAGACTTTCCGTGGCTTCTGCTATATTTGGTGGTTTATAACAGACTCCTACATGGGGACAGTCAGATCAGGCTAGCATTTGTGGGGTGTCATAGGCCAGAGTGGAGAAAGCCGCTGCCAGCACTGTCCTTATCTCTTTGTTGTGAAAGAGTTGGGAGGCTCCCACACACATCACATCATATGGTCAATAAGTTCACCCAACTTTAATTGAATGTCTATAGGGGGCCATAATGGTTTGTTTCTTAAAGAATCACCCCCATCAAAGTTTTTATCCTATTAATATATTGCATCACATTATCATCATCATATTATGTAGCACTGTATACTTACAATTGCTCATTTTGCCTTTCTACACAGTTATTTCATCTCTTCTCTCTGGCTCTGTGTAGCAACAGGAAGTCTCTGTCCTGCTAAAATCATTCCCCTCTTCAACTCCTGACCCAGCTGCTCCCTTCTCCCCCTGCCAGAGACTTATGCAGTGACCCATGACTTTGTGCAGGGAAAATTGACCTCCTGTTTCTACATAGAGCTTAGAAGGATTCAGCTAGTCTGTTTTTAATCACGTCATGTCATAGGCCTAATGGAAAAGAGAAGAACTAAGTGGGTAGAAGGGCAAAATGAGCAATTGTAAGTACACAGTGCTATATAATATGATGATTGCAATATATTAAGAGGATAAAAACTTTGATGTGCGTGCTTCTTTAATGCTACCAGTTTGGATTTGGCCATATAAAGGAATCTAAACAGTAAACACTTCGGCAACAGGAAATACAATCTATAAACTGTTTTGTCATTAAATTGCTAAAACTTCTTCCTTCAGTATATTTTTTTTCTGGTTGAAACATTTTATCTTCGATCATTTTACACTGTAGATTGTACCATGGGTCTATATTACATATGCAGCTTTTTTGTACAGCACGTTGGAATGTGGTGGAGCTATAGGAATACAATACATTTTTGTTCTTCTCTTTCCATGCTTATTTAGCCTATTCTACCTCAGCCAGAAATATTATAATAGTGTCCTAGAGAGGCTGTGAACTTGGAGCTAGGAATGTCGTTTGTACACTTAAAACAGGAAACTGCTGGAATTCCCATTCCTATTGTGCCGTCTAGGTGGGGGGGTAGGGTGGTCGCCTCTCTTCTATGCACCAACATGCTGGGGGAATTTTATTGAGCAGCCAGTAGCCTAGATACATGTTATTCCTTGCGTGTAAACACATTATTCATTTAATCATCAGTCGACCTACAGACACTATCGCTGGCTATTTCATATCCTCCTATAAAAGTCCTTTATACATTTTAGAACTACGGTACATTTTGATAATTTATAAAGTGTTATGTAGGTGACCAGAGTCATATCTGTAGGTCTCATTGTACATAGGTTTAGTAATTATTCCTCATAATGTCAATGTATTTCCCTGCATTGCACAGTAATAAGAAATTCAAGAATTAAAGTAAGGTTCTCGTTTGGTAAAATGTTTTTTTTTTTTTTTGTGTGAAAAAATACAAATTTATAAATTTTTAAGATTGTATCTACTTTCTTTTATCTCCTCTGCCCCCTGTTCTTCAGAAAATTCAAGAAAACACTGGTTGTAATCTAACAACTTTTACACAAGCTGATAATTTGTGAAAGAGTGTTTGCAGGAATGTTTGCTCCCTATTATTGGCTGGTGTAACACTGGCCATACATAATAGATACCTGTTATTGGACTGATGACGATCTCTCGTGACTCCCCCATTCTCAGGAACGCTGCAGCGATATATTAACTAGCAGCGAGTTATCTCCGTCCCAAACAAATGGATCGGGCAACTGAAATGTTCTGTCGTGGAACAGAGGCGAGGTCAAGATTCTCATTAGAAGGTTACTTTTCATCTAACGTGTATGGGTGTGATGGCAATTACCCGACGGACGAGTAAAACGCTCATTCTTTGGGTGAATGGATTTTATTGCACTCCTAAAAATCTTCGTTATCGGCAGCTCATTGTCCCGTGTAAACAGGTGATGTGCTGCTGATTATAATTGCTCTGACCCCATATACAGCACGTTATTAGTGATTGTTCTGACCCCATCACTGTTTGTTGGACTGTGTAAACCGTTCAGTTAACCAGTGATGAGCAGCTTGAGTATAGTTACTCGTTACTGGCCTGAAATCAGGCAGTATAAGTCAGCCCTACGCCCCAGGTTACTTATTACAGTACATTAATAAATCTGTACATAGAGAATGTAAATCAATTTTAGTCAAATAGATTGTTGGAATGTAGACTGGCGAAGCGACCACGAATTGTGCGTATTGGCATCTGTGTGCTGTTAAATTTTTTTTGCAAACCCATTGACTTGCATTGGCGATTTTGATTTGTGATTTGAGGCATGTTTGCATTTTCAGTTTTCATTTTTGGACACTTGGTTCACAGAAAAAAAACATGGACCTGTGAATAGTCTGTTTTTTGTCTTTTTTTTTTGTTTTTTTCCGGGCATACGAGGAAAACACTGGTGGTAGAAACAAACTGACCAAACATTGATTCAGCACTCTGATGGAAATCATTTTTTTTTTTTTCCCCTCCTATGTACAAAAAAAGCACATCAGATTGAGGTCTAAGGCCAGAGTCACAGTAGTGTATCACATCGGATGCGATATGCTAGTGACACTCTGCTCCTGCTCTGCTGTGAGCGTGTGCCAAGTGTCTGCTCCAATGCTCTCACATGCATGTACGGCGTCTGACGGAATCACACTGCACTTGGGTGACATCCGAGTGCAGTGCTATGTTTCACACGCACCCATAGACTTGTATGGGTGCGTGCGATCCAAATTCTAAATGTAATCGCAGCATGCTGCTTTTTTCTTTTTTTTTTTTTTTTTCTTCAGTCTGATCTCAATCTGATCGGAGCTGAACAAAAACGCATATGAGCCCATAATCATTGATTAACATTGGACTGAATGCAGTCCAATTTTGATTTATCGGACTTCATTCATCCGCTTTAATTGCAAGTGGGAGCGATCCCTTAGATGCCAGTCATGATATTTGCAGATTTAAAGCTGATCCAAAATGGAAGTCTGCACCCTGTAGCTAAAAGTGGCCTTATTTAGGGCCCACATGAATACATTGTCTGCGGAATATGTTGTTGCTATATAAATAAATACAATTATTATTGTCTGTATTGTTTTGTATTAGTATATTGGCTCCTTTATAAATAATGAGTTATAAATATGTAATGCTAAACATCTTATTGTAAACCATTACAAGATGGGCCATCTGCTGCTAATAAGATATTTTCTCAGACAGAATATGCTTTATAATGGCATTTTATTCAAATTGTTGCTGTCTATATTTGGCACGTTCTTGATTAAGGTATTTCCATATTGTGTTTCCAAACTTTTTTCCTGGTTTCCCTGTTGATGTAGCTGCTGCCCGTCCATCATTACCCTGTGTGTTCCCTGAGGGTGGTATGCTGTGTTTTAGTGACTATATATATTTGGAGAAGGTGTAGGTTTGCACCTCCTGCTGAAGTGAAGGGTGAGACCTATCCTTGATTACAGGATGTAGCTTTTGGGGCAGGGTGATGATTTGTTTAAATTCGGATCCTAGACTTTAATTTCCTTTTCAACTCTTCCTGAGCTGAAAGCAGTGACCCTTAGAGGGAAGTCATCATCAGAAAATGACCCATTGTTTAAATCAGGTTTTTGTGTTGCATCTATTTTTTTTTATTGGAAAAAAAAAAAAATATATATATATATATATATATATATATATATATATATATATATATATATATATATATATATATATATATATATATATATATATATATATTAAATATTTTTTACGATGACTGGTAATGCGGATGTTGGTTTTGATAGTTGTTCAAAACGGTTGCGATGACTTTTAGAAGGACAGTTTCTGTTAATATTGACCGACCGGAACTATAAAACAAGAGAGCAAATAATGCCTGAAAACCATTCAGAAGCCGATCACGGTAAGAAGGACCTTGGTTTAGGTAGTGGGCACAGCTGTGCTGCAGGGAGTTAATCATAAGCTCCATCACAATTCTGTGGACCGATTACAATCAGTCCATTAGTTTTTAATTTCCTTGTAAGGGAAACATTTTTTCAGAAAAAGTTTGAATCCGGCACTTCACAAAAAAAATAGATCAGGATCTAGTAAATCAGTTAGATTTGGCAAGTACGTTGTATTGTAGAATTGGAAACATAGTGACTTGTACCAGTTTAATTAAATCTGAGGATTTTGAATTTTTCCACTTTCTTTAAGACAAGAGAGAGAAGCAATAAAGTCTCTGGGCCAACTGCTCATTCGGTAAATTGTCAGTTGTTCTTCTCCTTTTACAGTCAGTGGAAAACAGAATAGGAGCTGTCGGTGTTTTCAATAAACTTGTGCATTGTGCTTGAACCAAGACTTTGTAGGACTAGATCTTAAAATGATATGTTATGCTGAAGCAAATACTTACATGATTATGTCTACATTAGGAGCGCCTCCATATATTCACCTTAAAGGGAACCTGTCACCAGGTTTTTCCCATATAACCTACAGCCACCAACTTTCAGCCCCATGTGACAGCATTCTAAAATGCTGTGTATACGACTCTAATTCGCCTATAACACAAAAAAACGCCACCTTTTATTATACTCTCCTATGGGGTGGTCCAGTCTGATGGTCTTCATCCTGCACCTCCTCTCTTCTTGCGATGCCGTCCTCATTCTCTGCTTCGTGTGGATGACGCGTCCTACGTCATCCACACAGTGCTCTTGCGCAGGCGCTTTTTTCTCTGCCCTGCCGACGGCTGAGCAAAGTACTATAATGCACATGTGCCGGCGCTCTTCGGCCTCTAACACCCCCCCCCCCCCCCCCGCATGCGTGCGCAGAACAGTACTTTGCTCTGCCTTCGGCAGGGCAGAGAGTATTGCGCCTGCGCAGGAGCGCGAAGGGGGAAATACTTTGTGGATGATGTAGGACACGTCATCCACACGAAGCAGAGAAGGAGGACGGCATTGCAAGAAGAGAGGAGGCGCCTGATGAAGACCAGCGACACCCATTGCACCAGACCGCACCATAGGTGAGTTTAATAAAAGGTGTTTTATTTGCCTTATAAGGCGAATTGCAGTCATATATACAGCATTTTAGCATGCTGTCACATGGGACTGAAAGGTGGTGGCCGTAGGTTTTATGGGAAAAACCTGGTGACAGGTTCCCTTTTTAAAGTAGCATCAAATATAACCACAAGTATGTAAGTGCAGATTATAAGAGCGTTGGCTCATATTATTTCACACATTTCTTTTTACTGTTTTAGGGAATTTTTAGTTAAGAGAAGGAGACCTCTGTTAAGATTTTCATCTTTGGGTTAGTACATTTCCTATTTTGCCTTCTACAAATGGCTCAATTATTGCAATGAGCACCATGCAATGCCTCATTTTACCTGTGGTGGCGCTGCTGAAACATTGAACACTTCCTGCTATATTGCGAACAACTGCTAATGGCTTGTGGTCAGCTTTTTGTCAGGATACCCTTCTAAGGACACGGTACCCACTATCAGTATTTGGTCAGTATTCAGTCATTATTTTTTCTCATGAGTGGGGGACAAAGCCAGGAGTGAGTGATAAATACTGAATTGGTGACTTGTTTCTATTATACCTTTTCTCTGATTGTTCCTCACCTGGTTTTGTCTACAACTTCTGAGAAAAAATACTGACCGAATACTGATCAAATACTGATAGTGGGGCCGTGGCCTAAAGGCAAGGATTCTCCAAAGTGTGGAACAACTTTAAAGTGTACAGAAATGTGAATCGGACTGTGTAATGCAAAAACTGAACATGGTAACCTATCACACTACAATACACGTGTGATGTATAATTGTGTCCTGCTTTGCCTTTTGAGGAAGCCCACCTTGAACCCTGGATCTTTCGATCATTTGTGCAATGATCCTTTCCTACACACCTGATGAAGGGTATTATGCTTGAAATATTGTGCCAATTATTTTTTTACCTAATGTGTTGATTAATGGCTGAGATACTCATGATAAAGCGTTCATCCCTCCGAGCCTATTGGTGTGCAGTTCCTTCCTCCTATCTGTAGCTTTCTTAGGTGTATGACCAGCTTCAGCCCTGTCTTATAACTAGAAGCGTGGAGCTACAATGTAACCATGCCCAGATGAAACTGTTGAGTTTCACAGCTCAGCCACAGATGGGCAGGATTGCTGTGCAGCAGAAATGAAGATGGGACCTTCGATCTTTCATTTCTGGGATATTAGGAGGTCCAAGAAGTGGATCCCTCACTGATCATATTGCTGCGGCACATGCTAGTGATATGCCATAATGTAAAATAATGAGAATACCACTTTAAATAAATAACCAAATTGTTTAATTAAATTAATTACTTTGGATTGAGGGCTATGGTGATAGAACAGTGTCCAAAATAAATGTCCGCTTCCCTGTGAATGTTGGATCTCATTTATCTTTTTTTTTTCTTTCAAGGAAGTTGACAGGTTTGAGACTTATCTGATGATGCCTAAAGTAGAACGTATATGAATGTATGGCTCAGCACCAGATAAGTGAATCTTCATGCCCTGTTTTATAGACATAAAGTGGATCCAAGTGGTGAAGACAAGCGGGCATAACGCCCTGCATGACCATGCATACTTGGCTGTCGGTCATAAATAGGGCCACCCACTGGACTCCTACACATAGTAAGAGCAAGGATCATATTCATTAAAATACAAATTATACTGAATCTTTTCCTACAAAACTATCTATTAATCTGCTCTATAATGTGCTGTCCATGGATAGGACTGACTGCACAACAGGACAGGTTCCCTTTTTAAAAGCAATTTATCAGACCACAATTGTAAGTTGTCGTTCGGAAATCTATTACAGCTAAGTAGATAATGGTCAGTTACATCACTACTATAAAGTCAGTTTTCTCAGCCTTCTCAGTTGAGCAGGGCACTTTCCACCTCCTGCAGCCTAATGGAGTTGATTGCTGGTAATGGCTTCTCCTGCAGCTTGCCCGCTTCCTGCTATTACACCAAAGCCTTCATAGAACTGGCTGTGTCGTGTGATACCTAATATGTGATGATTAGAGATGAGCGGTGTTCGACTAGAACTGTTCGCCAATCTCAAATTCGAGCTGTTTTGGGCGGTGTTCGAGTTGATCGACGAACCCGAACAATTTGCAAAAAAATTTGGCTGTTCGAGGTTATGTTCGATAACTGTTCGTGCACCAAAAGCGTGTCCTGCATGTCTGGCGCTATTTAGAGCAGAGGTCCCCAACCTTTTTTGCACCAGGGATCGGCTTTAAGCAAGACCAGTTTTCCACGGCCCGGTGGGGGTGGGGGCGGGGCTTTGGTCATATGGGGGTGGGGTTATGGAGGGGTGGAGCTGTATGGGGAGGATGCTGGCGGGACCTCGGTGTACAGCGCTGCTAAGTAGCAGCATTGTACATTGAGCGTCAGTGTATACAGCGCTGCTGCTTAGCAGCGCTACACACTGAACACCGGTACCGGGAGCCGCGTCACTGAAGCCAGTCTGCTGCCCCAGCACGCCCCACATAACATGTTCTGCCGGGGGCGTGTCAGTGAGGAGAGCCTGCCGCCCCACCCCGTCAGGAACACACCATGCTGTGCAGGAGGGCCGCGTCACTAAGACCCGCCCGACGCCCCACCCCGTCAGGAACACACCATGCTGTGCAGGAGGGACGCGTCACTAAGACCCGCCCGACGCCCCACCCCGTCCTGCATAATGTTCTCTGCTGTCAGCGGCGCCGCGGACCGGCTGAAAAACCCCAACGGCCCGGTCCTGGTCCGCGGACCGGCGGTTGGGGACCTCTGATTTAGAGCACCAATCATGCAGGGATTGTCTGCAACTCACTGTAATGCTACAGCCATGGTGGTTGTGGCATTACAGTGATTGCCCAAATCGATGGGAACAGTGCTCACAGTGAAACATGGAAAGCCGGCAATTCAGCAGCGGCATACACCGGTACCCGACAAATTAGAACAGAAAGAATAGAGAATCACACATAGATTAGATAGATAGAAACATGTCAGTCACATATATATGAAGTACAGTGACAGTGTTGCTTACTGTACTTGTCATTTAGTGTAAAGGATTTATTAAAAAAAATAGTGTTTTCATGCACCGTCTCTTTAAAAAAGTCGACCGGCATTTCAGCAGCAGTACCCGACAATTTAGAATAGAAGGAATAGAGAATCACACATAGATTAGATAGATAGAAACATGTCAGTCACATATATAAGAAGTACAGTGATAGTGTTGATTACTATACTTGTCATTTGGTGTTAAAATAAAGGATTTATTTAAAAAAAAATTGGCGTGGGGTTCCCCGTAATTTTAGTCTCTAGCGGAGGTTAAGCAGACGGCTAGGGCAGATGTTTGAAGCCTGGGAAGGGGGTAATACCCACGGAGCTTCCCAGGCTACTAATATCAGCCCCCAGCTGAATACCTAGCCTTTACTAGCTATTAAAATGGGGGACCCCCCCAAAAAAATGACGTGGGGTCCCCCCTATTTTAGTAGCTAGCAAAGGCTAGGCAGACAGCTGGGGGCTGATATTAATAGCCCAGGAAGGGTGCCATGAATATTGGCTGCCTCCCAGGCTAGAAACACCAGCCGTCAGCCGCCCCAGAAATGGCGCATCCATAGGATGCGCCAATTCTGGCACTTAGCCTCGCTCTTCCCACTGCCCTGTAGCGGTGGCAGTGGGGTAATAGGGTTGGGGTTGATGTCAGCTTATAATGCCAGCTGACATCAAGCCCAGGTTAGTAATGGAGAGGCGTCTAGAAGACACCCCCATTACTAACCCCATAGTCAAAGTTAAAAAAAAACCACAAACACCCAGAATAAAGTCATTTAATTGAAATAAAGACACAATTCTTTATTGTTCTATATTAAACCATACTTACCATCACGCCCATTCCTGCTGAAGCCAACGATCTCCTGCAATTAAAGTAAAATAATAAAGCAACTTCATCCTTACCTTTCCATGGTTCCCAGGACAGCTTCAGCTCTGCTACATCGAGATGACAGGCTGGACCGCAGCAGAACGCTGCCATCCAGCTTGCCATGCCGCAGACACTGAGAAGCGCAGGCATGCTTGCGCTCCTCAGTGTCTCGCTGTGACGGCATCCAGATGAGCCGAGGTCATGTCCAATGAACTCGGCTCACCTCATGTACGTCACTGACAGCGTGGGAAAATTCTCCTGCACTCAGCGCTTCAGCGTGAGAATTTTCCCACGCTGTCAGTGACGTGCAGGAGGTGAGTTCATGTCCAATGATCTCAGCTCACCTCATGCATGTCACTGACAGCGTGGGAGAATTCTCACGCTGAAGCGCTGAGTGCAGGTGTAACGGGTCTGGGAGGCGGAACCTCTGAGCTACTATACAAGGGGGCGGTCCTTGTAAGGGAGCGGGTGGCGACCAGGGAAGACGGGCAGGCAGTCACAGCAGGTGACCGGGACAGTCTCAGAGTGAACGGGCTGGAGGTCACGGCAAGTGACCGGGGCAGTCTCTGGATGAACGGGCAGGAGGTCACGGCAAGTGACCGGGGCAGTCTCTGGATGAACGGGCAGGAGGTCACGGCAAGTGACCGGGGCAGTCTCTGGATGAACTGGCAGGAGGTCACGGCAAGTGACCGGGGCAGTCTCAGAGTGAACTGGCAGGAGGTCACGGCAAGTGACCGGGGCAGTCTCTGGATGAACTGGCAGGCAGTCACAGCAGGTGACCGGGACAGTCTCAGAGTGAACTGGCAGGAGGTCACGGCAAGTGACCGGGGCAGTCTCTGGATGAACGGGCAGGAGGTCACGGCAAGTGACCGGGGCAGTCTCTGGGTAAAGGGTAGGTACGACCTGTGATGGCAGAGCCTCCAGGTAGGCTAGCAGGCAGATGGTTGATGTGTGCTCCCAGGTGAGCAAGCGAGAGTCTCTGGAATGGTAGGTGGTCACAGCACGTGACGGCGGAGCCTCCAGGTAGGCTAGCAGGCAGGTAACAGGTGTGCGCTCCCAGGTGAGCGGGCAGGAGTCTCTGGAATGGCAGGTGGTCACAGCACGTGACGGCGGAGCCTCCAGGTAGGCTAGCAGGCAGGTAACAGGTGTGCGCTCCCAGGTGAGCGGGCAGGAGTCTCTGGAATGGCAGGTGGTCACAGCACGTGACGGTGGAGCCTCCAGGTAGGCTAGCAGGCAGGTAGCTGATGTGCGCTCCCAGGTGAGCGGGCAAGCTGGTCCATAGACAGACTGACAGGAGTTGGAGGGCAGACCGTCGGACTTCAGGCTAGCAGACAGGTAAGTAGAATATCAGGCAGGAATCAGACAGCAAACTGGCAGGAATCTGGCAGGTAACTGGCAACGGGACCTGAGGGCTGAAGCAGAGTAGTGAACAGTGCAACAACATTGCTCGGGCACCTCCATTTTGGAGGAGGTGCCTTATATATGGTGAAGTCCTCCGGCCATTGGCCGGGGACTCCTTAGGACGGCGCGCGCGGCCCCTTTAAGAGGGAGGGAGCGAGCGCGCGCGCGTGCGCCCCCTAAGCACAATGGCCGGGAAGGAGCGCGCGCTGCCAGCAGAGCGGGAGGAGGACGCCTGGCTAGGAGCAGAGAGGTGAGGGGAACAGCGTCCCTGCCTAGCACAGGGCAGGGACGCCGGCGCTACAGTACCCCCCCCTTTAGGCCCCCCCTTTTTTAGGCCAGACAGAAATTTAGCTAGGATGAGAGGGGCATGGATGTTCTCCCGGGGCTCCCACGTTCTCTCCTCAGGACCAAACCCCTTCCAATCTACTAGAAAAAAGGTCTTTCCTCTTACCCTTTTGGTGGCAAGAATGTTCTCTACCTCAAACTCGTCCTCAGCAGAAACCGGAGCAGGAGGCGTACCTGTAGACTTGGAAAAAGAGTTAAGTACCACAGGTTTGAGGAGAGATACATGGAAGGAGTTAGGGATCCGTAAGTTGGCCGGGAGTTTCAATTTATAGGCCACCGGGTTGATCTGACTGATGACCTCCAGAGGACCGATGAACCGAGGCCCTAACTTGTAAGAAGGTATCTTGAGTCGGACATATTTAGATGAGAGCCAGACTTTATCTCCAGGACGAAATTGTGGAGGATCCAGGCGTTTTTTGTCAGCGTGTCTTTTCATCCGTTCGGACGACTGAAGGAGTGCGGATCGGGTACTCTCCCAAATGGAGGAAAATTTGCTAACGAGAGATTCCGCAGCCGGGTTGTCCACCGAGGTGGAGACAGGAAAAGGAATCCGAGGATGCTGACCGAAGACTACAAAAAACGGGGATTTGGAGGAGGATTCGCTCTCGTGATTGTTGTAAGAGAACTCGGCCCATGGTAGGAGATCCACCCAGTCTGAATGATGGGCATTAACGAAGTGCCGGAGGTAACTGGTCAGGTTCTGATTGATTCGCTCCACTTGACCATTGGACTGTGGGTGGTAAGCGGAAGAGAAGTCCAGGGTGACGTCTAGCAGTTTACAAGTGGCTCTCCAGAAGCGTGAGGTGAACTGTACCCCACGATCCGACACGATGTGGAGGGGCAGGCCATGAAGACGAAAGATGTGACGAATAAAGTCTTTAGCTAGCTCGGGTGCAGACGGGAGGCCTGGCAGGGGAACGAAATGAGCCATCTTGGAGAAGCGGTCAGCGACCACCCAAATGACCGTACAACCGACAGAGACTGGGAGGTCAGTTATAAAGGCCATTGCTATATGCTGCCAGGGGGCAGCAGGTACAGAAAGCGGAAGGAGGCGACCGGCTGGCAGATGTCTCAGAACCTTGTTGCGGGTGCAGGACACACAGGCAGAAACAAAGTCTATTACGTCCTTGTGCAGGGTAGGCCACCAGTAGTGCCGGGTAATAAGCTGGAGGGTCTTTTTCTGACCGGCGTGGCCAGCCAGTTTAGACGAGTGACCCCAGTGAAGGATCTTCTCCCGATCAGGTACAGATACGAACGTCTTTCCGGGAGGGAGACGATTTAGACTCACGGGAGCCACCTGCATTACTCTGGCGGGATCGATGATGTGTTTCGGATCTTCCTCGAGATCAGACACCAGAAAGCATCGAGACAAGGCGGCCGCCTTGACGTTTTTGTCAGCCGGGCGAAAATGAAGAACAAAATCAAAGCGAGCAAAAAACAAGGACCACCGTGCTTGGTGCGGGTTAAGTCTCTGGGCATGCTGGAGGTAAGCCAAGTTCTTGTGGTCAGTGTAAATTATTACCGGGTGAAGAGCCCCCTCGAGCAGGTAACGCCACTCCTCCAATGCCAGTTTGATGGCCAATAACTCTCGGTCTCCTATGGAATAATTGCGCTCTGAGGAGGAGAAGAGTTTAGAGAAGAAGCCGCAAGTTACCATCCTCCCGGAAGATGATTTTTGAGTAAGTACCGCTCCGGCTCCAGAGGAGGAGGCGTCAACTTCCAGGAAGAACTGCTTGTTGCCGTCCGGGCGATGCAGCACCGGGGCGGAAGAGAAGGCCTGTTTTAAGGAAAGAAAGGCCTCCTCTGCTTCGGGCGGCCACTCTTTGGGATTAGTACCCTTACGGGTGAGCGCGGAAATTGGGGCAGTCCGGGAAGAGAAGTGCGGTATGAAGAGGCGGTAGTAGTTGGCGAAGCCCAGGAATCGCTGAATGGCCTTCAACCCCTCCGGTCGAGGCCATTTCTCGATGGCAGACAGTTTCTCTGGATCCATTCGTAGGCCGGTCTGAGAAATAATGTAGCCCAAAAACGGAAGCGAGGTCTGCTCAAAGAGGCACTTCTCGTATTTAGCGAAGAGGTGATTCTGCCTGAGCCTGAGCAGGACCTGACGAACGTCCCTCCGGTGAGTCTGGAGATCCGGAGAGAAGACCAAGATGTCGTCCAGGTACACCACTACGCAGGAGTAGAGAAGGTCCCGGAAGATGTCATTGACCAACTCTTGAAAGACGGCAGGAGCGTTACAGAGACCAAAGGGCATTACCAGATATTCATAGTGGCCGTCCCGGGTGTTGAATGCCGTCTTCCATTCATCCCCCTGACGGATACGAACCAGGTTGTACGCCCCACGGAGGTCCAGTTTGGTGAAGATTCTAGCCCCCCTCAGACGATCAAATAACTCCGGAATGAGCGGAAGGGGGTACTTATTCTTCACCGTGATCTGGTTAAGGTCCTTCTTTTTGACGAAAAAGAAGCCTGCTCCCGCCGGGGAGGTAGATTTCCGGATGAATCCCCTGGCCAGATTCTCCTCAATATATTCGGACATCGACCGGGTCTCAGCAGCGGATAATGGATAAATACGCCCACGGGGAGGAGTAGTACCGGGTAACAGGTCGATAGGGCAGTCGTATGGTCTATGAGGGGGTAGTGTCTCTGCCTCCTTTTTATTAAAGACATCAGCATAAGACCAATAAGGAATCGGAAGTCCAGGTAGATTAGCTGGGGTAGGAGAAGGATGGACGGGAACCAGACAGGTCTTATGGCAGTCCTGTCCCCAGCGAAGGACTTCTCCGGTCTGCCAGTCAAGCACGGGTGCATGTCTCTGGAGCCAAGGTAGGCCTAGCAAGAGGGCGTGAGAGAGTCCAGGCAGAACATGAAAGGAGATACTCTCAGAATGCAGCATTCCCACCTGCAGAGTAATGGATTCGGTGATGAGTTGGATGGGGCGTGGTAAGAGACCCCCATCCACGGCAGCAACAGACAAGGGTACAGCCAGAGGTTTGGTGGGGATGCGGTATTTCTCTACCAGGGACTGTGAAATAAGATTCCCGGCTGCTCCAGAGTCAAGTTGGGCTAGTTCGAAATAACTGTTCTCCCCGCAGACGATTGAGACTGACAACAGCAGAGATGGAGAGGATTTATTCTTGTCTAGGTCGACCTCTCTGAGCGAACCTAGACACAGGCGTTTCCCGACCTCTCCGGGCAGGCACGGATCCGGTGCTCCTTACTGCCACAGTAGAAGCAGCTCCCCTCGGCACGGCGTAAGTCCTGACGGGTTTTGACCATCTTGGTCTGGTCGACCTGCATAGGCTCAGGAGAGTGTACCTGGGAAGAGACGGAGGGAGTGACGGGTCTCTGAAAAGTAGGAGCTAGACGTGGAAACCTCCTCTCACGGGTGACCTCTTTGGCACGCTCCTGGAACCGTAGGTCAATCCGGGTGGCAAGAGTTATTAGGTCAGTTATTAGGGGTTGAAGGCGATTCAGCGATTTCTGGGCTTCGCAAATTATTACCGCATCTTCATCCCTCATTTCTCCTCCCGGACTGCTCCCATCTCCGCGCTCACCCGTAAGGGAGCAAATCCCAGGGAATGGACTTCCGAAGCGGAGGAGGCCTTCGTCTCCTCAAAACAAGCTTTTTCCTCCGCCCCTGTGCGGCACCGTCTGGATTGCAACAAGCAGTTCTTCCTGGAGGTTGATGCATCCTCCTGCGGAGCCGGAGCTCACCCAGAAATCACTGTCCGGGAGAATGGTAACCTGCGGTTTCTTCTCCAAGCTCTTCTCCTCATCCTAGCGCAACTACTCCATAGGAGATCGTGAGCTGCTAGCCATCAAGTTGGCGCTGGAGGAGTGGCGTTACCTGCTGGAGGGGGCTCTGCACCCGGTGGTCATCTACACTGACCAAAATAACCTGGCCTATTTACAAAATGCCTAAAGACTTAATCGACGTCAGGCCAGGTGGTCTCTATTCTTTACCCGATTCTGCTTCACTCTGCATTACCGACCGGCGGACAAGAACATTAAGGCTGACGCTTTATCCCGCTCGTTCCTGTCCACTGACCAAGAGGAGGAGCCTCTACATATATCATCGACCCCTTCAAAGTAATGACTGTGGCTCCGTTTGACCGGTCTCTTCTTCCACCCTTCGTGCCGGTTCCAGATCGCAAGAAGGTTCTACTCTGGGGCCATTCATCCAAACTAGCCGGTCATACCGGCAAGAGGAAGACCTTTCTGCTCACCGCCCGACCTTACTGGTGGCCTTCTCTGCGCAAGGATGTTGCGGACTTCGTCGCGGCTTGTTCCTCCTGTGCCCGTAACAAGGTTCCCCCCCCGGCACCTTCCATCCGGCCGTCTCCTTCCTCTTCCCGTGCCTTCCGCTCCGTGGCAACACATAGCTATGGACTTCATTACGGATCTCCCTGTCTCTGCCGGTTGTACAGTCATTTGGGTGGTCGCTGACCGCTTCTCTAAAATGGCCTACTTCATCCCTCTGCCTGGTCTTCCGTTCTCATCTGTGCTGGCTAAGGATTTCATCCATCACATCTTCCGTCTTCACGGCCTACCCCTCCACATTGTGTCTGATCGCGGGGTTCAGTTCACTTCGCGCTTCTGGAGAGCTACGTGCAAGCTGCTGGATGTCTCCTTGGATTTCTCCTCTGCTTATCACCCTCAATCCAATGGTAAAGTGGAACGTATCAACCAGGTCCTTACCAGATTTCTCCGGCACTTCGTCAATGCTCACCATAACGATTGGGTTGAGCTCCTGCCCTGGGCCGAGTTCTCCTATAACAACTATGAGAGCGAGTCTTCTACTAAATCCCCGTTCTTTGTGGTCTACGGTCAACACCCCTGGATTCGGTTTCCTGTCTCCTCTTTAGTGGACAATCCTGCCGCGGAGTCTCTTGCCACGAATTTTCGGCTATTTGGGAAGACACTAGATCTGCACTTCTTCAGTCCTCCGAGCGGATGAAGAGACATGCTGATAAGACGTCTGGATCCGCATCAATTTCATCCGGGAGATAAGGTCTGGCTGTCCACCAGATATCTCTGTCTCAAGATACCTTCCTATAAGTTGGGTCCGCGGTTCATCGGTCCGTTTGAGGTTTTGAACCAATTCAATCCCGTGGCCTACAAGCTGAAACTCCCGGTCACCTTACGGATTCCCAACTCCTTTCATGTATCCCTCCTCAAACCTGTTGTCCTTAATTCCTTCTCTGACGATCCAGGTACCTCTCCAGCTCCAGTCTCCGCTGAGGACGTCTTTGAGGTAGAAAACATTTTGGCCACCAAAAGGGTAAGAGGAAAGACTTTCTTTCTTGTGGATTGGAAGGGATTTGTCCCGGAGGAGAGGTCTTGGTAACCCAGGGAGAACATTCATGCCCCTCATCTTCTTAAAAAATTTCTCTCGGGGGGGCGTAAAGGCGGAGGGGGGTGATGTAGCATCGACGTCTCTGCCTCCTTCCGGACAGAGACGCCAGTACCCTCACCGCCATGTCCCTGGTCCGACGTCTTCTGGCTCCCGTCCTGCAGCCACTGTGGTGTGCGCTGCGCGCAGCTTCCCTGGCTCTGTGCTTAGGACGCTCCCTGCCTCTTAAAGGGGCCGCGCGCCGTCCTAAAAGGTCCCCGGCCAATGGCCGGAGGACTTCCCCCTATTTAAAGCACCTCCTCCTATATGGAAGTGCAATGGTTGTTCCGTGTGCTAACCCTTGCTTCAGCCCTCAGGTCCCGCTGCCGGTCAGTCCTGCCCGCCAGTTACCTGCTGGTCAGTCCTGCCCGCCAGTTACCTGCCGGTCAGTCCTGCCCGCCAGTTACCTGCCGGTCAGTCCTGCCCGCCAGTTACCTGCCGTGCTCACCAGCCTGCTTACCTGGAAGCACCTGTCTGTTACCTGTTGTGCCCACCTGCCTGGAGCACCTGCCTGTTACCTGTCGTGCCCGCCAGGTTGTCTACCCGGACCACCCGTCAGCCTTCCTGCCGTGCTCATCCGCTGTACTGGTCAGTTCCTGCCATCTGACCCGTGGGAGTCACCTGCTCTCATACAAGGTCTGTCCCAGAGTGGCACCTGGCCCCCCTGCTCGGTCCCTCCCTGGTTCACGGAGTCTATTGAGCCGCCGTGCGACCTTGGTCAGGCCGAGTAGGTACTTAGTCACGCCCTTCTGGTCCCTCCTTGCACCGCAGCACAAAGGTTCCACCACCCGACCCGTAACAGGTTTTACTGGTGTAACCTACATCTAGCTTAAAGAAGCACTCCCATCAAAGTTTTTAGCTTCTTAATATATTGCAGTCATCATATTATACAGTACTGTGTACTTTCAACTGCTCATTTTGCCTTTCTACCCAGCTAATTCTTCTCTGCCTTTGCTCTATGTAGAAACAGAAAGTCCCCCCCCCCCCCACACACCTCCATGAATCATTCTCCTCTTCAACTCCTGACCCAGTTGCTCCCTCCTCCCCCCTGCCACGGATTTTTTTCAGTGATGACTCATGTAGGGAACATTGTCCTCCGGTTTCTACATAGGTTAGAAGGATTCAGCTACTCAGTTTATAATCACATGATGTCATAGACCTAATGAAAAAGAGAAGCATTAGCTGGGTAGAAGGGCAAAATGAGCAATTGTAAGTACACAGTGCCATATATGATGACTGCAATATATTAGGAAGATAAAAACTTTGATGGCAGGCGTGCTTCTTTAAAGCACCACTCCAGCGTTTGTTTTTTCAGCGCTGGAGTGGTGCTTTAAGTGTGAGCCCCTTTCCCCCAGTGATTTACTCGCCCTCTGGCGTCTTCCCCTGTTTTCAGCACCCCTCCGGTCCCGCGGCGCCATCTGGTGCGTTCAGCTTCTGACTGCTGGAAATCAGAAGCTCCGCTCACAAGCGCTATATACAAGGTTATGAGAGCCAGAACAAGGCTCTCAGACTTGTATTGAAAAGGGACCTCCTTCAGGCTCCAGCAGGAGACGGACCGGAGCAGTGGGGAAACCGATGAAGGCAGCGGAAGGTGAATATATGACAGGGAACTTACATTTAAAGCACCACTTCAGTGGATTCTTTTTATTGCACCAGTGAAGTGGTGCTTTAAGTTTATAGCATATCTAATGGATATGCAAAAAATGTGCGAGATGATACGACCATCAGGCCAAGATTTGAACTTAATAGTAACAAATACCAAAGTGTCCATTTATCGTACAGATAGATTTTCCTGCATCAGGCAACTGAAGTTTTTCCATTTTGTGAGACAAAGTTTGAAAAGTCAGCGATCATAGACAACTTTAGGTGCACTGACTACCTGAGTCTGAAAGTTCCCTTTTAAAGGATCAGTACGCGTCCACTTAGCGGTGGTCTCTTCTTTGATTTATTAGCTTGAGTATCATCTGGTCTTTGGTTTCCATCCAGTGATATTTTAGTAAGAAGACAGACTGACCTCTCCCTCCATGCTTGTGATCTATGGGAGGTAGAACATAAAGCAGGGTCTGTTATAGCTTGTGGTTTCTGAAGTCCATTGCGCTATTAGCTGATGTCATTCATCCACATCTTTAGTAATCAGTTCATCTCTTTTCCCCCCAACAAAAAGGAAATCTAATCTGCTGACTTCCATTTCCTTTCTCATTTGAAAGAAAAAAATACAATTTAATTGCAAAGGTAAAAAAAAGCAAAGTTTTCAATGCTTGAAATGTTAAAAGCAGGAGGGAGAGCCATCGGGTGTGATGTGCTGATACTGTTACAGATGCTTGTGATTACATCCTCCGCCATCCATTGTTGGAAAGCTTCATTCCGTTTCCAATAGCTGTGGAGTAACAGATGTGGAATTAGGTTTCAAACAAAGTGTGTATGTAATAGTTTGCATGTGAGTGGATGTGTTGTGTAACTTCAGACTGGTTGGTTGTAGGCGAAAACGAGCAACACAACCACTTTCCACCTAGTACAAAAGTGCAAAATCTTCCTGCAAGGTCTGCTATTAAAAAAAGCTGCTGAAAACAGCCGACCGCTCCTGTGTATGAAGGAATCGGAGATATAGCT
This sequence comes from Phyllobates terribilis, assembly GCF_046119375.1. NCBI lineage: Eukaryota > Metazoa > Chordata > Amphibia > Anura > Dendrobatidae > Phyllobates > Phyllobates terribilis. Next base: position 497,420,509 of record NW_027362761.1, on the reverse strand, counting down.
GCGGGCCGAACGATCGGACAAACCATCATTCGGAGGACAGCCTTCTATTGTGTAGGAATAGATTCTGCGGGATTGTTATTTCATAGAGAATACAAGTATTTACTCAAACATGTCGAGAGCAATGACAGGTCCACTTCCATGATCACCTGAAGAATAAGCAATTAATTCGTTGCTCATCCTACAAGTGTTTTCCAACAATTAAAGGGAACCTGTCAAGTCACCAAACGCTATTAACCTGCAGATTTAGAGATAATCTGTTCGTTAATAGTGTTACAATGCTGTCTGTCTGCCGCACTGAAAGTGTGGCTACCAGGAGAAACTTAACTTTATTCCTCCCGGGAGCCGCCGGCTTTCAGTCATAGACCAATTACAGTCACCACTTTGTGCACAGCGAATGACGGCTGTAAGCATGCCCTGCCAGTTAGACAGTTCGCGGTGCACCACATCTCTGCAGAGCGAGCTGTTAATCACAGTGCTGGGGTGGGAAGGTGTGCTTAAATATTTGGCTCCCTTTAAGGCTGTGTGCCCACTATGCGTTTTTTTAAGCGTTTCCGCAGCGGCAATTTCGCCGTAGAAACGCTTAAAAAACACTTGGTAGAAGGTCTGCCATGTTCCCCAATGATAATGTGCACATGCTGTGAAGATTTCCGCTGGGGATTATCATTGCGGAAAAATCTGCAGCACTACCAATGATTTTGCGTTTTCGCCGCAATTGACTTGCATTGAATCGCTTAATATCCGCATGACTACATGTGCACATGCGGATATTAAGCGATTCAATGTGCGGATGGTACCCGGGTTTGGAGAAGAGGAGACTCTCATCCAGACCCGGGTACCATAGTACCTGTAAAAAAAAAAATACATTATACTCTCCTTCTGATGCTACCCGGTGGCTTTCATGACGTCATTTAGTCATATGACAGGTCACGCGACCGCTGATGTCGGCGGTCGCGTGACCTGTCACATAACTAAATGACGTCATGGAAGTTCCTTTTACACCACCGCGAGACATCGGGGAGACCGGGGGCCATCGGAAGATGAGTATAATGTTTTATTTTTTACCATTTTTATTTTTTATTCGTTTTTTTAATTAACTTGGTCACACTATATAAAATCCATGCCGGTTGCATGGATTTATATAGTGTGACCAGGTTGTCAAGCACTTTTCCAAGTGATGCTAAAATCTCTTGAAAAGAGTTTGACAACCGCATGCGAAATTGCATGTGCAAAACGTGTGAAAAACTCTTGTCCCTGGCTGAAAAAACGCATGTACAATCCGCATGCACAATCCGCATGCACAATCCGCTTGCATTTTTTCTGCCAGGGAGATGCAGAAACGCTCAGGAAAAATCCAGAGTATTTCTGCATCGTGGGCACTTAGCCTAAGGGCGCATTCAGACGTCCGTACAAAGCTATCTGAGATCGGACCGCAATGCATGGACTGGCAGCTGGTCTCCTGACCGAGCATGACTGCTTCATATAATTCTATCAAGCTGTCACGCTTGAGTCAGAAGACCCGTGGCGAGTCCATGCATTGCAGACCGACTCGTAATGATGTCTGTATGTACCCTAAGGTCGTATACACTTCAGATGAAAATGGGCTGATGAACAATCGATCATCATCAGGTTAAAATACATCTCAGACTGCATTGGACTTTATAGGACTTTCAGCCAATGATGTAACCACCTCATACCATCGGGTGAAAAAAAAAAAACAACCCACCACGCCTGACTGGTGTTTTGAAAAATAGTGATGTTCTGTCGAACCGATCACCGTTTGTTTTTGTCGGAACTAACCAACTTTAATCTATGTATGGGCTTCCTTGTGCCACACTAAGTCAGTAAATGCTGATTAGAAGATGAAGTAGGTGAATAATGCTAATGAGGATAATTCTTATTATTATAGTTAATTTTTTAGGGAATTTATTATCTTCAATATTTCAGCAATATTCATAGTGTTCCAATGTTAAAAAGTCACAACTAAAGTGGCAATTGTTGGAATATGATTAAAGGCTGGTATGTGAAAAAAAAGCTTGATATACCCTGTGCCATTACGTACTCTAAAATTGCCCCATTTTGTCATGCGGCTTAGTGATATATTTTTGTGAATATAAACTTATATACTTATTGTCTATTTATGCATGTTCTTTATTACTTGGTTGCTGGGTAAGGTAAATTCTAATAATGCTAGTTGTAACGTGGTTGATCGTTTTGATCATCTATTGTCTGTTTTGTAATGTGTAGTAAAGTTTAGTGTTCTCTTTTGTGGCCGAGCCGCCTGGTATTGTGTTGACCATGCTGTGCACCATTAGGCGGAATGTTTTCACTGCATTGTTTTCATTGGGTCTTTGTAAACATGGAAGGAATGTTATGTGGAAGTGTTTATAGCTGCTTTATGGTGATGTTAGAAGATAGAACATCCCATATGTGCGCCTTAAAAGCATAGAACAATAAAGCAAAGTCGGTGCTCACAGTTTTAATGGATTTCTTATGAGATCTGTCATTGTTTGCCTTTGTTCCTGGTGTTCTATTAGTGCAGTTAAATCTCTATAATGGGCCATATTTTTTAATTGAGGTTGTAATTTAAAACCTGTTTTTAAAGGTTTAAAAAAGTCCACCCATAAAATAACTGGAAATATAAGTTCCATGTATGAGGTCTCCAAAAGGGATTCTAGCATGTATACACCGGCCTCCCAATCCCATCGTGGGGGTTACATAAGTTTGAGGGGCTTGTGTCTGGATTGCTGAAGGGAATTTGTCATCAGAAAAGGACTATTTTTAATAAGGATTTTAAGCTTAATGTGATGTCTGGGAGGAAACTGGAGAACCCGGGGGAAACCCACACAAACATGGGGAGAACATCAGACTCCCTCATACATGGCTCATGTTTAAGTGATAAATTTACTGTTGCACAGATTCATCTCAGCTAAAAGTCTAGACCCTTAGATCAGGAATAGGACAGACATTTATAGGACATTTCATAACTTTCCCAAATGCTTATGAAAAAACTAGATGGTGGCCGGATTCTAACGCATCGGGTATTCTAGAACAGGGTTCCCCAACTCCAGTCCTCAAGGCCCACCAACAGGTCATGTTTTCAGGATTTCCTTAGTATTGCACAGGTGATGGAATTATTGCCTGTGCAGGTGATGGAATTATCACCTGTGTAATACTAAGGAAATCCTGAAAACATGACCTGTTGGTGGGCCTTGAGGACTGGAGTTGGGGAACCCTGTTCTAGAATATGTATGCGGCCGACCGGGCGCGACTAATCAGCGAAGCAGTGTTTAAATGGGTTGTGCACTACTTTAAATTAACCCCCCAATGTATCCCCCCGGGGCCCCTAATGAATTGTGGAGGACCGGGGAGCGAGGCCGCCGGTCGGGGTACTTCTGCGAGCAGCCGGGAGATGACCGGCTAGCACAGGGTGAGCGTGTGAGGGAGATGACCGGCTAGCACAGGGTGAGGGTGGGAGCGTGTGAGGGTGAGCGTGGGCGTCCGAGCGGGTGAGGGTGAGCGTGTGAGGGTGAGCTGCTAACGGCCGCCATCTTGTTCTGAAATCCCGCGTCGCTGATTGGTCAGGCCGCGGCCAATCAGCGACGTGGGATTTCCTGGACAGACAGACAGACAGACGGGATAAGACAATTATATATATATTAGATATTCCCCACAAACTGCATTGAACTACTGTACCCAATTTATTATATATTTTAGGAGTCGGTCCATTTTATACCGACTTCACCAAAATGGGCTCTGACTCTACAGCCCTGGAGAACATGCAAACTCCTCACAGATTTTGTCCTTGGAGGGTCCCTAGCGCTGCAAGGTTATAGTGCTAACCACTGAGCCGCCGTGCTGCCCCATATAAATTAGATACTTTGCAATTTTCACACTAGCCATTAGGCTTTATACTAGACTTTTAAGGCCCCGTCACACTTAGCGACGCTACAGCGATCCCGACAACGATACGACCTGACAGGGATCGTTGCTGCGTCACTATGTGGTCGCTGGTGAGCTGTCAAACAGTGAGATCTTCCCAACGATGCAGCAACGATACGGCGACCCGTAGCGACCTGTATAACGATGCAACGCAAATGCACGCCTATGTGTCTCAGTTCTGAGTCGCCAACGAGGTCGTTGGTAAGGTGTCAAACACACCGATGCATGCTACCCAGCGGGACCTCAACGATCAAAAAATGGTCCAGGCCATTTCGACACGACCAGCGATCTCACAGCAGGGGCCTGGTCGCTGCTAAGTGTCAAACGTAGCGAGATCACTGCTGAGGTCACTGTTGCATCACCAAACTTGTGACTCAGCAGCGATCTCGCTAGCGATCTCGCTTAGTGTGGCGGGGGCTTTACTCCCTGTTTTGTACAGATTGTATTTCAGTAGTCTTATCACAGACAGGATTATCATGCAAGATAACTCTTCTATACACAGTAGATAGCACAGGATCTAACTTTCACAATAGGTGATGTCAAAGCTCCCCTCCTCCCTCCTCCCGTCACAAAGTAGAGCATGCTCACATACCGCTTCCATACAAACAAATAGGGTCTTAGTCCGTCCATGTGAAGAACAGGAAGTAGGAGTAATTCTATGCCCAGTGACCAGTCAGAAAACTGCAATTTTTTTTTTTTTTTTATGTAGATTATCATAGACTTGTTAAAGGGTTGATGGTGACTTGTAGGATTGCTTCTTCCAATAGGTGGCGCTATAGAGTTCAAGTCGTCTTATTCTTTTAAGAGGCAATTTGCATATGAAGAAAAAAAAAAATTAAACCAAAAACTGAATTAAACAATAGGTAATTTTTTTGCTGACACATTCCCTTTTAAACACAACTGTATTTCAGCCATGCTGATCAATTCATGGTCTATGGAAAGTTGTGTGGAGGATAATTGATTAACCCTAGAACGCATACTTGTTCCATGTTATTTGCACACGGGCCTAAAAGGCCCCAGGTATGTGAAAGTGTAGATTTTTATGGTCATGCGTTCTAGGGTTAATGCATACTTTTGTATTCACACTAGTCTTTGTTTTTATAATAATATGTATAGTTTAAAATATTTTTACTAGTTTTATAAGGGGGAAAAAAGCGAATAATAAAAAATGTATATTAGCCCTGTCTTTTTGGAGCCTCCAGTCTCTTCCCAGTGGTTTTGTCATTTGATCCTTGTCTGATCTGGCTTGTTCTTTCTGAACACTCTCACTACCCTCCATGCTTAATTGGATTTTAACACTACTTCCGTTATAGTCATCTGGAAGCTATTGAGAAATAAACTTTTTTTTTTTTTTTGCATAATTACTAATTGTGGTTTATCCAGTCAGTATGGTTGTTAAATCATTGGGACTAAAGAAATCTCATTCCATATTTTGTTTTCCCACTGTCAATTGTGTGTATGCGGCTTGTTCTTTTTAATGAGTGGGATGACTCTTCAGAACCTGGTTAGTTATAAGGCTGCCATGAACATGCGTCTTCCCACAAGTGACTGTAAAATCATATGTGCAAACAGTGTTTCCATATAAAGAAAAAGTCAAATGCCAAAGTGGGGAGTGGGATTCACATAGCATCCTGTATCTATATTACCACTTAAAACCGTATTCTCCAGTTTGGACGTAATCCCCTATCCATGCGCTCAGCTGGGCGAAACGCGCTTTGGTTTCTAGGGGAGGTCGCAGTCCTAATTGAACGGGAGTCAGGTAATGCATATATTCTCATTTCAATGGGGCATTTTGCTTGTGCGGGTGCTGGCTCTATGGAGGGAACTAATCCTGCCGTTCTGAAGCGCCTTCTGAGCAATCCCTGGGTCATGTAAGTGTAGTAAGGTGGCATTATTCACCCTTTAGCACCCAGTAAACTATAGTGTTCCCTATCTTGTTTGTTGCAGGACAAAGGAACCCCTATAGGGTCTGGTACATCTGCCAAAAAGAGAGCTAAAAGATGTGCTACAGGTAATGGCAAATTACCAGAAGCATAAAGGAAGCAATTATGTGCCGACTGAATTGCCTGAATTGTCAGCGATGAACAATCCTCTTTCATAATAAAACTGGGAGGAAAAAGACCGCAAAATAGGGTTTTATCCAAGGGAGATAAAGGTGTTTAAATAAGTTTATACAAATCTGATTTAGTTGTGTATACACAACATATTAATCACTTAAAAGTCCAGCTGCTGCAGGTCCAACAGGTCATTAGACCGGGAAAACACAGATAAGAATTTGCGGATAATCTGCGCTGCTGGTATCCCATATAATAAATCCAGCTCCAGACCAAAAGTACATGCGTTTTTTCTTTATTCAGTCAACGCGTTTCAAAGTACTACAGACGTCATCAGAACAAGAAAAGCAATACCTTTCTGAGGAGGAAGGGAATAATCATCATTCTAAACTAGTGGCCAAAATTCAGGCAACACCCTCAAGATTTATGAATTTTTAGCATTTTGCCAATACAAATACAAATTTCATGAATGTTTTTGATTTCGCAGTAAAGTTTTTAAGTAGAAATAACAAAATCTCATATAGAAACACAATATTAGCAGGAAATTTGTTCATTTGTCAACAAATTAGACACTATTGTCAGTCAGATGACTGTGGGAGAAAAGCCATTTATTTGTCCTATTTTCATATCTAACACTAGAATGTTAATACTTAGTTGGACAGTCCTTGGCCTGGATAAGTGCCTGACATCTACGTGGCATGCTATCTGCCAGTCTGTGTAAATCAGATGGTGTGATGATATGAAGCCATGATTTGATGATGGCTGCAATGAGTTCCTGCTTGTGTGAAGCCCGCTGTTTTGACACCGCTCTTTTGAGCTGAGCCCATAGATTCTCAATGGGATTGAGATCTGGGCTGTGTCCTGGCCAATTCAATAGCTGGACATGTTTGTCCTTGAACCAAGAGAGACCTTTCTTAGCTGGGGCTCCATCTTGCTGAAAAATAAACGGTGTCCCTTCACCAAATACATCACATGCCGAAGGAATGAGTTTAGGCTAAAGGACTTCCTTGATGGACTTTTCAGCATTAACTGTTCCTTCAATTACCTGCAGCCTACCACCTTCATCTCTGGACACGCAGCCCCGAACCATAACACTCAGAGGATGCTTCATGGTGGGTACTGCACCCTCTGCAAGCAATACTCTCCAGGTCGTCGAACATAGCGGACACCATCGCTGCCAAAGTTGGATATGCGTGTCTCATCGCTCCATAAAACATTTCTTCATTGTTCAGTGGTCCATTTAGAATGTTCTTTGGCCACTGCAGACGTTTCTGACGCTGTGAGGCATTCAAAAATGGCTTTTTACGTGGTATTCTGGCTCTTAACCCTGCGTTTACCAATCGCCATCAAACCGTCCGACGGACACTGTCACTCCAGTGTTGACAAGCTCCTTGTTGATGTCAACAGCAGTTGATTTTCTGTTATTTAGGGCAATTCTAACAATTCTTCTATCAGTCTGAGGAGTTTTAGCCTTCTTCCTTCCTCTACCTGGTTTATTCTTTATCGAACCAGTCTCTTGAACCCGCTTACACACTTTGAGAACGCTGGCCGGTGAGATCCCTTTTCCAATTCGTGCTGCAATTTCCCGGTAACTGTACCCTTCTTCTCTTAAAGTGACAGCTTTGGCTCTCTTCTTAGGTGACCACTCCTGTCTAATACTGTTGGCACAATATCGGTCTTAAATCACACCCAGGTCACTATAAACAAACATAGAATACATATCGCTGAAGAGGGCGTGTGTTCAAGTAAGTATGTCAGTTAAAACTTTCACTAAATATTGGTGATGGTGAAAAAATGCAGGTTTTGCCTCAATTTTGGCCACTAGAGTATATTTAGACGTTCTCTTAATAGCAGACTCGGCACAGGAGCTAGTAAGCCATCTCATGGTGACTATCTCCATCTTAAAAAGCTACAGCTGGATAATAAACTGGAAGAAGTCCGATCTAAATCCAGGGAAGCAAATTATTTTTTCTGGGGGTCCTCTTGGACTCTCACCACAGGTCATCTTTCCTTCCACCGATAAAGCAGATGGAAATCAGAATCAGAATTCGATCTTTTCAACGGAAGAGACCGATTTCAGTCAGGTCCACAATGAGAATTCTGGGGTAAAGACATCCTGTATACCCAGTGTGTGGTGGTGCCAGTCCCATTCAAGAGAACCTCAGAAGGCAATTCTAACCTCTTGGGAAAGACGGCCGTTAGTATGGGACAAGAAAATATGCCTATCTGCGGCGGTAAGGCATTCCTTGAATTGGTGTATGTTCCCGGAAAATCTTCAGAAGGGAATCTCTTGGGTCCTCTCTCCCTGCATCACAGTCACCACCAAATCAAGTCCACGCGGTTGGGCATCCCAGGTGGCGGGGGTCGTTACCTACAGGGCACCTGGTCATCAGAAACCTGGGGCAGGTCCTCGAATTAGAGAGCAGTATGGGAGACGCTGCAGAAGTGCCAGGCCCATCTCAAAGACCGGCATGTTAGGATCCTGTTGGACAATGACCGTTTCATTTCTTCGTCACCAAGGAGGCCCAAGACATTATCTTCTACAATCTTGAGGCTATGTGCCCACGTAGCGTTTTACAAGCGTATATGCTGCGGAATTTCCGCAGTGTAAACGCTTGTGAAACGCTTGGTAATCCGTCCCCAATGAGAATCCGCAATTTCAATGCCCATGCTGCGGGTTTTTTCGCAGCGTTTTTGATGCGCTCAAAAATCTACAGCATGTCCATTAATTTTGCGTCTACGCATGCGGAATTGCCTTGTCAATGCAATAAAAAACGCAAGGCAATTCCGCATGTATCAAACGCTTCTAAAACGCGCAAAAAACGCTTGCCAAATTCCGCAAGCGTTTTTCCGGGAAAGGACATGCAGAAATGAAGCAGAAATTTTATGCTTCATTTCTGCAACGTGGGCACATAGCCTTAACCTCTAAGGCTATGTGCCCACGTTGCGGACCTGAAGCATATTTTTTACGCTTCTCCCTGGCGGGAAAATCGCATGCGGATATTACATGCGGTTTTCCCGCCAGGTAGAAGCGTTTGTGAGGCGTCTTTGCATGCATTTCCGCATGCGGGTTATCAAGCACTTCTCCAAGCATCACTTGGAAAAGTGCTTGACAACTTGTTCAGAAAGGTAAAAAATAAAAAAATAAACTTTATACTCACCTTCTGATGCATTCTCTGCCCCGTCCGGAGTCTTGAGCGGCTCACGCTGTTGTGTGCAGGACCTGCGGTGACGTCATTGAGTCATGTGGTGGGTCACATGACTCAATGACGTGGCAGGTCCTTCAGACAACAGCGCGACGGAGGGAAAACATCAGAAGATAAGTATAAACTTTATTTTATTCTTTTTTTTACAGGTTCTTTGGTACCCAGGTCTGGATGAGAGTCTCCTCTCATCCAGACTTGGGTACCATCCGCACATTGATTCCGCTGCGCTTCCGCAAAATTAATGAACATGCTGCGGATTTTTGACTGCAGCATATACGCTGCGGAAAAATCCGCAGCATGGGCATTGACATTGCGGAATGCCATTGGGGACCATGGGGTGCGGATCTACATGCGTTTTTCAAGCGTTTACGCTGCGGAAATTCCGCAGCATATACGCTTGAAAAACGCTACGTGGGCACACAGCCTTAGATTTTCCTTTGGGCAGAAAAGACAGTTTTATCTATCTTGGCAGTGCACCTGAAATTTTCACAGAACCGGGTGGCGGATTACCTCAGCAGAGAAAGAGTGTGGTCTTCGGAATGGGAATTGAACATTGCAGTTTTCCAACAACTGACCCGGCGTTAAGGTGTCGCTCAGGTAGATCTATTTGTGTATAGGAAGAATGCAAAGGTAGAGAATTTCTTCTCTCTAGATCCAGAAGACAATCCAGATGGGATCGATGCCTTATCCCAGAACTGGGGCAGGAATCTTTCATACGCCTTCCCTCCATTTCCTATGTTCCCAAAAGTGTTAAGGAATATTCAAGAAGACCAGGCCAGAGTAATGCTGATAGTTCCTTTCTGGCTGAAGAGGAGCTAGTTTCCACTTCTGCATCAGATGTCTCTGTAAGACCCTATACTGCTTCCTTTGAGAGATGACCTCCTGTCCCAGGAACCCCTTCTGGTATCGCAGTGTGAAATTATTGAACCTGTCAGCTTGGATTTTGAGGGCTTAGGGCCTCTCAGTTATATATGCAAAATATGGAAGAAATTCTGCTTTCAATACAGGGAGACTGTCATAAAGACCTCCTGTTCAAACATTCCAAAAATCTTAGACTCTACAATCAGGATTCGATAAGGGTCTGAAGCAGAGTACACAAAGGGTCTTTTTCGATTACCCTCTTGCTAGTCCTCCCTGGGTTGCCAAATTCTCTAAGGCAGTCCACAGACTAAGACCCACAATAAGGAAGTCTGTACCCCTTGGAACTAAAATTTAGTGTTGAACGCTCTTTGTAAAGCCCTTATGAGCCTTGGGATGAAATAAGCATTAAAATGCTTTCCCTGAAGTCAACCTTATTAGTAGCCATCACTTCAGCGAGAAGAATAGGGGAGATTAAGGCCTTACCTGTCAGAGATCCATACCTCCAGGTGCTAGAGAACCGCATAATACTCAGGTTAGACCCACTGTTTCTCTCGGAAGTTATGTCCAATTTCAACTTGAATCAGCAGATTATCCTGCCCTCCTTTTGTGAGCATCCTAGAAATCAAAAAGAACATTTCACTCTTTGGAGGTTAGGCCAACAGTACTGCAATATATGGAGGCTACCAAGGAGTGGAGACTGGATTTGAATCTCTCTTCATCGAATTTTGAGGAAGAAACAGAGGCAGGAAGGCTTCAAAAACTACTCTGGACAAATGGGTTAAATCCACAATCTGGCGTATTGCTTGGAAGGAAGAACACCTCCGGAAGATGTTGGAGCACTTTCGACAAGCAATTTCCATTTCATACTCTGAAGCTTCAGTGGACCAGATCTGTAGAGCAGCAATGTGGTCCAGCCTAAATACCTTCTGCAGACATTACAAGTTGGCCATTTTCACTAGTTGGCAGACTGCCTTTGGGAGAAAGGTCCTCCAGGCAGTAGTCCTGCCCTAGTTCTTTTCATTTGGTATTCTCCTGGTGTGCTGTCAGGAGGGACGTCCTGGAAAGGAGGAATTGCTCCTACCGGTAATTGTATTTCCAGGAGTCTATCATGACTGCACCCTTACATTCCCACCCTTGAATTTCTTGTACTTATGTTAAAGCTCACATTTGTAGAAGAGAATTTAATAAAATCGAGTTGCATCCAACCTAGTATGGTACTTGGTAAAGACACTGGTGAATGGGAGGGGCTGTTTAACCTCTCCTCTATGTTCCTGTCCCTATAGAGGATGAGAAGGACTACCTCCTGGTGTGCTGACATTATGGACTTCTGGAAATACAATTACCGGTAGGACTAATCCCTACTTCTTTTTTTTTTTTTTCCCACGTACAACAAAAACTGATGACTCTCAGACCAAACTCTGATCAAAATAGTCGGTCCGTTTTTCGCGTATGTGTATAAAACTGACTTCTCATTGAGGCCTAAGGTGGTTACGAAGCCAATTAAACATCCGTATGTGTGAAAGGAAACTTGAGTGCTCAGAGGACATTCACACAAATATAGGGAGAACATACAAACACCATACGGATTGGATTCAAACCCAAGATGCCAGAGAATGTCATGGGGAAAAGGAATGGGCTATTGATTTCAGTAACCGGTCCTTTTTTTTCAGTGGAGATGACACCTGTGGCAACGGCTTTCTCCAACGCTTACCCAAGCTGAGCGCTCATGTGTACTGAATGAATATTTGGACACCGGCTATCATGTGTTTGGTCCGCTTTGGCTGCTATGTCGCCCGCACAAGTCTGCTGGAGTTATTTCTGTACCGGAGTATAACTGGGAATAGTGGTTTCTGTATGCTAGGGATGGACAAATGGACATAAAGTGCTATGATTACATCTTTATACTATGCCAATTCTAATAATATAAGACTTAGAGTGCAGTGGGAAACATAAAGATTTGCTAATGGACCGAGTGACCTCATTAGTCTTACAACATAAAATGTTATGTGTCAGCGGGTTATAAATTGTCTGCATTATCAAAAGAGCATGACAAACTTTTTAGGGCTTTTCAATACATTGTGTACATTTCCTGAGAAGACAAGCATGGGTTGTTGAATTCAGTTATACCGGTTTAGTATCTGAGCAGATGAGGAAAAAAATGTCTTCAGGAAAAACAGAACTGGCGAAGGCACACGCCGGTATAAAATCCATAAAAAATGATTCTTTGGAACTTTTATGCCGGAGGAGCTGCTGATTGCTCAACATAAGCTATGGATATAAAAGTAAAGGATAAAACACAGAATGAAATGAACCTTGTGTTCTGGCTTCAATTCTCAGTGGAAATGGTAATAATTGTGTTTTTTTGTCAGGAAACCCTCGATCATTCAGAAATCAAGTGGGGAACTGGTGTAGCAAGTATTGTTCCAGGCTCTGGGAATGTTACAGCAGGACTAATAACATTTTTCGATTGTGACAACCTGGATGTCGCCAATTGTCATAGTTCAGGCCAAAAGTTAAATATTTCAATTCTATCTTGTGTTTGGCACCTACACCCAGGGAAACATTAAAATAAAAACCAAGTAAGTAAATTATGTTGGCGATTGGTGTAGCCATAAAAAGGCTTACCGTATATAGCATAAAATCACTTCTGTGCCTCTCCAGCCAGCTAGACTATATACTGTTTCATATCCACTGTGTTACAAAGGGCCTGACTTGCCATATTATTATACTTCTTTTTTTTTTTTTTTTTTTACCTGGTGAAAATGCTTTTTTTTTCCTATTTAAAGACGACTCTCATTTGGATATAGTAGATTTATATACAAGGAGCAGCAGACCGTGCATGAACTTTCACTCATACCCAATTTTTTTTCATCTTTTTTTGCCTTTGTGTTTTTCAGTTGACAGGATACTAAATTTATAGTGATTTAAAGGTCAAGTTGATGTTGAAACAGATTATACAATTTACTGCAAGTCAATTCGATGTATAGAATAACAGTAGCAACGAATCTGCAGTTATCTCCATCATCTGCCACATATTTCTTATATCCAGTGTTGCGTACATGGAAGCAGTTAAGATTAGTATCATCTGTATAGAAACCTTTTCTGCAAGAGTATAGATGTCCTGCGTAATGCACAGCCGCTGTATGGAATAAGTTGTCATATTAGACCATACGGTTGTTTGATAACTCCTAGCACATATCATTGTACTGAGGGTTGTGGAGTTCTGCTGTTTTAACCATTTGGCATAGAAATGCACAAGAACCCTTTAACATAAAACATTTTTTTTTTTTTTTTTAAAAGGCCATGTACATTTTCGCATATATTTCTTTATGTTGTACATTTGTTTCCTAAATACTAAATTAAAAGGGGTTTTCAAGTCTAAAAAGAAAAGTTTGCAGGCACTATATGTGACTGCAGGGTGCCGAATCATGACAGTTTGTCATGTGCACACTGTCAAGATTCGTCTGTATTTTCCATGCTAGTGTGTGTGTTAGGGGGGGAGGAGTGACTGATAGATACATATAGTGACTGCTTCATGCATTGTGTTGGGGCTGTTGTCTCTGTCGCATTTATTTGTATGGGAGAGAGCTTGCAGTACCATTCATTGCCATTACACGATGTATAGATCTTTTCCATTGTACTGCGGCCCTTTAACCAGCCAATCATGAGGTCTACGGGGATATTGTGCCCTCAGCTAGATAGGTCGTCAATACTACAGTCTAAGGAAATGTCACCCAGCCAAATTAGATCTCTTGCATTGCCCTAATGAGGGGCAAAACTCCCCGAAACACTTTTCTGCTAATGGAGTGTCTTGTTTTGTTTATTATCCTAAATCATGTGGCAAGGTTAGTTAAAGGGTCGATATTGACTTGAGGATTGCTGTATGTTATAGGTGGCTCTAGAGTTCCAGTCCTCTTCCTCTCTGAAGAGGCTATGGGCATTGGATTCAGTAGTTTTAGTGTCATGAATGCAATGATTATAGTCACTATTGCTTGTTTTCAGCCACTTTTTACATTTTACTTTACAATAAAGACGTGCATTCCTAGGATCTAACCAGTAGCCGTGCTGCGGAATATGTAGGCGCTATATAAAAATAAAGTTTATTATTATTAGTAGCCACATTAATCTACTGATCGTTATAATGCAGAAAAAAGAAGGGTAAAATGTTTAATTGGCCATTTTTAAAACACCACCGTTCTGTGAAATGTCATAAACAGAGGTGTTTCCTTACACACTGCTTTTGACGTGCTGTCAAAAAGGAAATCTCTTTTCCATGCTCGCTATAGCGGAGTTCTGTAATACAACCTTTTTAATGAGATGTTTGCAAATGCCATAGCATTCTCCGTAATCCCGGGATTATCGAGGTAGGACTCCAGAGTGATACGTGGCAGATCTGCCTCTGGTTAACAGGTCATATGCTAGTGAATTGGAGCAAATAATTGTGACTTCTGCTTGGGATATTTACATACAGATATAACCTGTGTTTATATAAATTATCTATTTCCGTGTGTTTTATGGAGCTTTGTTAAACACTAGATCTGCTACTGTCAAAATAAATAAATAAATAAAAAGCTTTAAGCCATTTGTTCTCTAGAATGGCCTCTTAGAACAACACCACTTCAGTCTGTGGACTGCTGCTTATGTGACTGTCCAGCCTTCTAGGTGGATTGGGTTTGAGCTGCAGTACCAGACATAGCCACGGACAAGATTGGCGCTATTTTAGGGGAAAAAAAGTGTTGATCTTGTGGTAGTGCAAATGGGCTCCTCTACATAAGCATTAGGTATATAATGGTAACTGCGTGTCCTGTCTTCATAGTCCGATAGTTATATTTATCATTTTACATTTCAGGAATGACTGATGCAGTTTTCCTCCTCTGGCTGGAGCCGTGGATGTGTTTTGCTGAGTGATGTGAAAAGTAAGTGAGGTGTTGTAAATGATTTATTATTTTCCCATAAGGACTCTTCTCGGTGTCATTCTGATGTATAAGATGTATCACTGCCGATCACACCCTTCCTAGCTCCGGCCATGACAAGTAGAGCAAATCAACTGACAATCGTGGCTGATGATTCACCCACTTTACGTATTGTGGCACATCTTTCTATGATGGCTGCTCTTCCTGAGCGTTAAAGGGGTTGTCTCATCCCAGACAGCCCTTGTAATATATCATCTGCCATGTGATACTACATTTAATTGCCGGAGACCTGAGCAGCAGACGGCTCCGCCACCCGTTATGTTTCGCAAAATCAGCTCTTTGTCAGGAGCCTGAGCCCAACCCCACCGATCTCCAGATGGCTTTAATGGCTGTCCATGTAATACATGTAAGGCTTGAGTCCACGAGAACTAATACTAGTTAGTGGCTCTCTAATCTGGCTCATAGAGGGAAGGTCCAAGCTGGAAACCCTCTCTAATGTCCGTTTTCCCCTAGTACCACATATTGTCCTGAAGGTTCCATTTGTAACTTTTCAGATTGGCCTTATAAGTTCTCTTTAATGTTGTTTTCCTGGTTCCCTGCGATAGTTTGGGTTTACCGGGGCGGATATCTTCCTATCATTTTGCCCAATCTTCTATTAATGTAAAGCTTTACACAGATGATTGGTATCGTAGTTGCACCCAACACTTTTAAGCAATTTAAGGGGAGAAATGATTAAAGATGTTTGTCAGCCCCAACTGCAAGTATAAACTAAGCACATAGCCTTGTAAAGGATATAGGTCTTTTAATCGCTGCCTCTGTTCTACAGAAATTGACCTTTGATCAAATATTTTAATTAGGGTGTTTTGTGGACCCATGGCGTGATCAATAGGCTTAGTGCATGATTTTGCATGTCCCCGCCTCCCTCACTGGTGATTGACAGCACTGGGATTGTGCATCTTTCTTTGAAGTGGGTGTAACCGTGCACGGAGTCTCTTGGCCACTCCAAGAATACACCAAGCACCCCAATTAGAATATCTGCCTCCATTATGCAGAAACTGGAATTTTGAGATTAAAACACTAAAAGTGGTGCCATTTTTATAGTGGGTATATTCCCTACAAGGCTACGTGCTTAGTTATATTGTCAGATTCGGCTGACAAAACTCCCTTTGAAGGGAATCTGTCAGTAGGATCAACCCTCTTAGGCCATCTGTATGGGAATGCAGAGCATAAA
The DNA here is from genome assembly GCF_046119375.1 of Phyllobates terribilis. NCBI lineage: Eukaryota > Metazoa > Chordata > Amphibia > Anura > Dendrobatidae > Phyllobates > Phyllobates terribilis. The sequence continues at coordinate 497,404,305 of NW_027362761.1, read as the reverse complement.
AATCTGAATAAAGCTCTGGAGGCAGATTCTCGGGGAAATCTATGTCCAGCCCATAGATCTGAACAGCTCATTTACATATAAGAAAAACTTGGATTTCTCTGTAATAAGACATCAGATCGCAGATATCAAGGTATCTTTTTTTTGTTCAGCTTCTTATGACCCGTGTGCCCATATAGACGGCTTAGACAGATTCCCTTTAAAAAGACCAGCTGAGCAGCATAAATGGCATTTATCCCTAGTTCTGCAAGGCTTGTGAAAGGGTCAGACAATGACTTCAGCCTCATTAAACATTTGTTTTTCATATATACGTGTTTTATCCGTGGTTTTCTCGGATAAAACGCGTATTCATTATAGTCTATGGGGTTGTTCACATGTCAGTGGTTTTTTGCTGACCAGGTTTTGGTGCAAAACATGTCGGTATTTTTCACCATGATGCCGGTGAAAAACAAATAAAAATCTATGGGTCTGTGAAAATGATGGACAGCACAGGGATGGCATTAGTGCACAGTCCATGTATTTGTCATTTATTTATATATTTTTCATTTTATATATTTTTTTTTATAAATGAAAATCATTGATGATAAAAACTGACACACTGTCCAATCACTGGTGACACTCAGACCATTTTTTGCGTATGTGAACAAACACGGACGTCTGAATGAGGCCTCTACTATTTGCAGGATCGTTTCTTTCCCTTTGCTAGAGATCTAATTTGCAACATTTGTAAGAATATTATTTTCAGTCACATAAATGAACAATGCCCGGAATATGAAAACTCCTCGACAATTTGTAGCAAACTTTTATGAGACACAGATCTGTACCGATAGTAACAAAATCCAGCGTCCTGCTGTTTATATAAACTGTTATTGTAGATCAGAGATTGCCTCCTAACAGATCAGTCTGTCTGCAGCTCCCCACAGATATCTGGTTAATCCCGTCTAATAAATCCTTCTGTTATGTCCATGGCCCCAGTTATGTGGAGGCCAAGAATGAGGATCAGGGCGACCCTGTGTGATAGACAGTACAAACCATGCGTGCCGGCACATCAAAGCCTGCGGACTGCTGATGTGGGGTAAAGCTTGCTAGGTGGGGATTAATGTGTGAGCACATTTTTCCTGACCTAATAACCAGCACAAAGCAATATGATAGCCTTGTTTGTCCAGTCTTGGATCTGGAGCCGCTAGTCGTTCTTTGGCCGCTGTTGTTGAAGGGGATTTTCATGGGGCGTCCTTTTGTCTTTTAATAACAAGACTTGCTTAGCGTTGTTTTTTTTGTTTTTTTCCTTTTGCTGTGATTTATTACAGCGAAGGGTTGGCAGATTATAGAAGCCTGTATGGGAATATTATATAAAGATCACCAATCTTACTTGATGACATTTTCTGGAAGATAGTGACAGGCCGATCTGTAACAAGGATGTGCATGTGGGAAAACGGGCGTCAGACAGACGGGCCCACAAATCTGCATGGAGTACATGAAGACTTTAAAAAAGAATTCATCTTTTGCAAGAGTAAAAAACGGTGGCATCACACAAACTTAAAAGGGTTGTGCAAGCACATAACACAAAGGTGTGTGTGTGTGTGTGTGTGTATGTATGTGTGTATATGTATGTGTATTTAAACTGCCTTCTTACCGATTGCAATTCCTATTCCGAAACCTCCTTTTCTCGCCCCCCTCCTCCCCAAATGATCTCTTTACTACTTGCTCTACCAGTGACATCCTGACACCAATACAGTATATGACCCCCTGCAACTGGATGTCAGGGGTCACCTCAGCTTGTGCTCATATTCATCTAAAGTCTTATCACCACATGTGGTTTTCGAAAACCCCATTTGCTTGCGTTAAAAGGGTTTTCCCCACAAACAAAAAGTCAATTTTAATCAATAGATCTTAGAATAATAATAATTTCTCCAATTGGACGTGTGAAATAAAATGTTCCTGTGCTGAGATAATCTTACACATGTGCCACTGCTGTGTACTGTGTAATGGCTGTGTCTGACCGTGCAGGAACATGGTCTGATCATACCACATCTCCTGGCCAGGGGAGGAGCAAAAGAGTATACAGACATTACAGCAGGGGATCACAGCTGATTTTCTTTGAAGTAAAATATTGCTTAAAATCAGGCAGTGACATGTTTTACCTCACAGAATCAGCTGTGATACTGTGCTGTAATGTCTGTATTCTCTTTTGCTCCTCCCCTGGCCAGGAGATGTGGTATGATCAGACCATGTTCCTGTACGGTCAGACACAGCCATTACACAGTACACAGCTGGGGCACATGTCAGGGACTGAAGTGAGATTTCTGGCATACGGATCACCATAGCTCATCATGAATTAGACGAGCTGTGGCATCACAACTTGTCGCCCCAGTTCTGCACTTTTTGGCAGAACTGGGTGAAATTGGCATGAAAGCTCTAAAAGCTGCAAAATTTAGGTGCAACTTTGAGTTGCACCTAAATTTGGAGACTTTTCAAAGCTTTTATGTCCGAATTCTGGCGTGAAAGCTTTGATTCAGGCCCAATGTTACTGCTAAGGTTTTTATGCAAAATAAAAAATGCATGAACAGATTATGACCTGTGAATGTACCAGTTATGAGACCAGTCAGTAAAATGTTCTGGTTTATACAATGTTTAATTTAAAAAAAAAGAAATTGTTCATACTTTTGCAAGTCCCAAAAATTCAGAAATGTTATGGGGTTTTTTTTTCCCCCTTTTTGGCGTCGGACTGCACAACTGTTGTGAGTTAAAGTTTCCATTCAGCATTTTTTTTCCCTCTGCTAAACTTAAATACTCGTGATGTCTGTGTGCATAGCCAGGTCTGAAAAAAGTGCTGAAATTGCACAGAGTAAAAACCATATGTGGAAAAACCTGAAGTTGCTTTGTGGCATGAGATATTAGAATTTTTTTTCATTATTTGTTTTATATAATATCTAATAAGGAATTTGCATGTCCTGTATGTCATACATCGGGATGATCTGTATTTTGACACCGTACAAGGTTGAGTGATTTTTTTTTTGTATGATTAAGTTTCCCAAATTAAGCTGATCACTTGGAATCCCACTTTTGGGACTCCAGACTCTGCTGTAATTTTTGCAGATACCTTTCGGCAAGTATTCGATATTCCACAGCATTTAGATCCAGTTCAGTAGAATGAATTCTCTGGCCCCTGGATAGATGCTTTTACGATTTATGATGCTTGGTACGTGAACAATGTGCGTTCATAAGGTGATAGGATAGTTTGTCAGCTTTAAAATCCTCTTTATCGGCAGCACATCGAACAATTGCATTAGCGATCATTCATTCCCCTTCATTGTCCATGAGCGCTGATGGACTTGTATATAGTCGATTAGCGCTAGTTAAGGTGAGTTGAAGGGCTGAAATCGGCACTTTTAGGGTAGGCTGCAGTCAGTGTGGCTACAAACTACAGCAGTCCAGTGTAATCTAGTCACTACTCTCCTGCACAATCACTTAATTGTAATTGTAATTATAATGGCTTTGTGGTTTTGCAGGTGAAACAGCGGTTTCCTTGCAAAAATAAGTGAGGGGGCCGAGAAAAGACAGAAGTGGCTAAGAGTGCCATTCTGCCACTTTGCGGCCTCTGCACATGAACAAAACCTGGAATAATTTCCTTTCTCGTATTGTGAAAGCTTTATCAATATCAGAAGACTGATGGTTGCACTTGCAATTTCTTCTGATAAACCCTTACAAAAACTGGTGAAAGGTCCTTTTTATGTTAAACTGGCCACATCATGGAATAGTGGTTGCAGAGCCGAGTAAAACAGTTTTTATTTTTTAATTTCTCCTCTCCGTTACGGAGATATTGGGTTGTAAAGTTTAGGTCATAATTTATAAGTCCACGGGGGCATTACCAGATTTTTGTCTCTGCGGGGTGTGTACTTTTCCCCCTGTATATTGTTGACCAATTATAAGTAAAAGACATCATGCAGGGAAAGAAGAACACGCCCCCAGAAAAATAGAAGAAAACGTTTTCTCCTATGACTTGTAGTATTAATCCTGCTTTCAACCCTGATTGCTGCACTTCCGTGCAGTAGTCCTTGCAAACACCTCCAGCTTTCCTCTCATTCTTGAGTTCTTGATATAGCGGGGAATCATTAATTCAGAAGAGAATCATTGCTTCAAGGGGGTGCTCACCGTATGACAGTGTTACAGAGCGAACATGGCTCTGAAGTATGGAGACAGATCATGTGCTAACTTGAGGCTCCAATTCATGTTGCACTGTTAATATCCTTCTAGATCCAAGATCCAAGAATTATCTAATGTCCTAGAAGATGAAGAATCCTAACTAAACTTTTCCTTTAAAAGTGGCGTGCCATACCATAAGCAGATCTCCGGTCATGTGTCCTTTGCGTACTCCTTAAATAAAGGCAGGCACCATGGTTGTACTATATCACATTTTGCCTTGGGATATTCCTGTAGTTGCTTCCATCTTACCAACTACAATAAAAAAGTTTTAATTGTTATTTTTTTTAATCGACTTTTGTCCCAAATGATGGCTAAAAGAAATGTATTCATCTCCACACCTTTCCTGTAAATCTGCACTCCTGATTTAAAAAGTGATGTAAGGCATGAACATTGTAATTAATGCACTTCCAAGTCATTTCTTGTATTTGTCTTCAGTTTTCTTTTATGGATTAATGCCCAATTAGTCGCTTAATTGAGTTGAGAAGAATTAACATAACCAGAGATAGAAGCCTTTTAACCTGCGCCAGCGGTCCTGATCCGTGTTGGTGCCTATCCTAGTGACTTCACATCCTGCCCTTGAGAGGAGCCGATCTTTGGCTTCTGGCTAAATAATGAAACACAGAAACTGTCATCTCTTCTGAACGGAAGAGAAAACCTTTACAGATTAATTCTTCAAATGGATTTCAGATCTAATGAGGGAGGAAAATGTTTTCTTAACTGTCTCCAGAACATCTGTTGAATTGAGCAGGGCTATTATATTGGTGTTAGTAAATGTTTCCATCTCCCCATTCTGAGAAACGGGAATAGGAGGAGAATCGGTTCACATTTCCTTTGGCCAAATCCATAGCAGCAATTGTGCTGAACCCAGTATATAGAAAAAAGATTTTACACTGTGGGGAAACTTTGTGCTAGGCTGCCTTCTTCCTTGAGACCAATTGTAGTAGTACTGTATTGCCGTGTCTACACATTTGCCATGGTAGAGGCCGTTAACTGCAAGTTTTGCACATTCATTCTTCATAGATGTCAGATCTGTCGCCACATTTCACAATACAAACTGCAACCAATATTAAATAAATCTGTTAGACCTGAATAGACTGGTGTACTTGTTTTGAAAATCTATGTCAGACTGAGTGTACAATCCTTTGTGAAAGTGTAAGCTCTTTCTCTGCTCGCACACTGAGCCCCTTCGCCCTGCTGCTGAGATCTCACACTGTTCAGTGCAGATTGCTGCGGTCAGTGGGGCTGAGTTTGTAGACAGAGTTTGGATACACTTGGACATTTGATCTGTCACTCTGTGGCTAGACACTGAAAATTCAGGCTGTATAATCTTTATATTAAACTGAACATTTTAATAGTAATTACACCCTTCTCATCAGGTGATTATCTGTCTACTTGGGACAAGTTCTAAATGAGTTGGTAAGAAAAAAACTGTGGCGTATTCTAATACTGGCCGAAGAGGAGGCAATTAGTGTAGCTCTCTTTTAAGCAATTTGTGAAGAAAGACTCAGGAGCCATCTGCAATCTGTGGTCAATTTGGCATGCCATACTTTGGATGATATGTTTACTTTACTTTAAGGCTATGTGCCCACGATGCTGAAATGCTGCATATTTCTTCCGCTTCTCCCTGGCAGGAAAAATGCATGTGGATTTTACATGCGTTTTTCCCTGCAGGTAGAAGCATTTGTGAAGCGTCTTTGCATGCATTTCTGCATGCAGGTTATGGCTGTGTGCCCACGTAGCATTTTTCAAGCGTATATGCTGCGGAATTTCCGCAGCGTAAACGCTTGAAAAACGCATGTATATCCGCACCCCATGGTCCCCAATGGGATTCCGCAAGTTCTATGCACATGCTGCGGATTTTTCCGCAGCGTTTATGCCGCGTTCAAAAATCCGCAGCATGTCATTTAATTTTGCGTTTCCGCAAGCGGAATTGCCTTTGTCCAATGCATAAAAAACGCAAGGCAATTCCGCATGTGGAAAACGCGTGATAAACGCGCGAAAAATGCGCGATAAATGCGTGCGGAATTCCGCATGCGTTTTTCCGGGAGAGGACTTGCATTTATGCAGCAGAAATTTTCTGCTTCATAAATGCAACGTGGGCACATAGCCTATCAAGCGCTTTTCCAAGCGATTTTAGCATCACTTGCAAAAGTGCTTTACAACTTTGTCACACTATATAAATCCATGCAAACGGCATATATAGTGTGACCAAGTAATAATTAAAAAAAAACAATAAGAATGGTAAAAAATAAAGATTATACTTACCTTCCGATGGCCCCCGGTATTATCTCCGCTCCGTCCGGTCTGTTGTATGGGTCGCGGTGGTGTGAAGTACCTGCGGTGACGTCATTGAGTCATGTGACAGGTCACGCGACCGCTGACGTCAGCAGTCGCGTGACCGGTCACATGACCAAATGACGTGATGGCAGGTTATCACACCACCACGAGCCGTACAACAGACCGGACGCAGCGGAGAAAACACCGGTGGCCATCGGAAGGTAAGTATAATCTTTATTTTTTATTTTATGGTACCTGGGTCTGGAGGAGAGTCACCTCTTCTCCAAACCCGGGTACCATTCGCACATTGAATCGCTTAATATCCGTGTGTGCAAATGTGCTGACACGGATATTTAAGCGTTTCAATGCAAGTCAATGGCGGCAATTACGCTGCGTGTCCGCAAAATTAATGGACATGCTGCGGATTTTTTCCGCAATGATAATCCGCAGCGGAAATTTCCGCAGCATGTGCACAGCACATGCGGATTATTATTGGGGACCATGGGGCACGTATTACCAAGCGTTTTTTAAGCGTTTTCGCTGTGGAAATTCCACTGCAAAAATGCTTGAAAAACTTACAGTGGGCACCCAGCCTAAAGGGTTGTCCGGGCACAAAATATTGATGACCTATCCAGAGGTCATCAATATCAGATCGGTGGGGTCCTACATCTGGCAAACCCAAACAATCCGCTATTATTTACTTAGGTGGTCACCAGATGTAAACACTTAAACCAGAGCTGCAAATACAATGTGTTAAAAAAAACTAAAAAAAAACACTTCACCGCTATTTCTTCTTAAATAGCTTCCTCCACAAATTTGAAAATTCACTGTATACTAGAATGGGGGAATTACAATGTAACTCTTATTATAAGATTGTGTAGCTAAAATCAAATAAAAACAATTGATGAAAACTACTAAGAAAATAGCCATACAATGTGTATCTGCCGCTCACAAGTATTGCGGAACAGCTCCTATTCAAAAGAATAGGAATTGTTCTGCAGTATGGATCTGCACTGTGCAAAGTTTTCACATGATGGCTTTGGTTGGACTGGCCTAATATCTGATATGTATGGCAGCCCACCCAGCAGTTATGTGAGATAAGGATTGGGTTTTTGGATTTCAGCTTGCTGATTCATTGTTTCGTTGGGAAATAAGCAGTCACCAGATGAATCTAGCAGTGCCTTCAAAGGGGTATTCTTAAGTTAAAAGTTTGCTTCAATTAGTTAAACAGCATGAAAATGAACACATTTGTAATTGTCCTTTTCTATCTGCTGTCATTCTTCTGCAATGATGACTTTTATCGCTCATGATGTACAACTTGTTTCCATGGAGCATGACCGTTAGCCTCTGATCAGACTCTTGCCAAATATGCATAGTACTTTCATTCCAGGAGACTCCTAATGTCCCAGCCACCTTTCCAGCTCACTCATTTCTATATCTGTGAAGCGACTAATAGAATAGTATTTAAAAGGGAGAAATGAAACCTTCTACATCTGGACAAGAAACACGAGAATGTCATCTACAGAATGGGAGGAATAGAATTAAGCAACAGCACGTGTGAAAAAGACTTGGGTATACTAATATATCACAGACTTCACATGAGTCAACAGTGTGATGCAGCAGCAAAAGAAGCAAACACAGTTCTGGGATGTATTAAGAGAAGCACAGAGTCTAGATCACGTGAAGTAATTATCCTCCTCTACTGCGATCTGGAATACGGTGTCCAGTTCTTGGCACCACATTTTAAAAAAAGACATCGAAAAACTGGAGCAAGTTCAGAGAAGAGCTACCAGGATGGTGAGCAGACTGCCATGTCCTATAAGGAACGGTTAGAGGATCTGGGAATGTTTATCTTGCAAAAAAGAAGGCTAAGAGGAGACTTAATAGATGTCTACAAATATCTGAAGGGCTGTCCCAGTGTAGAGGGATCATCCTTATTCTCATGTGCACATGGAAACACGAGAATCAATGGAATCAAACTGAAAGGGAGAAGATACAGATTAGATATTAGAAAACAACAACTTTTTGACAATGATGAGGGTGATCAAGGATTCGAACAGGCTGCCATGAGAAGTGAGGAGTTCTCCTTCAATGGAAGTCTTCAAACAGAGGCTGGACAGACAAAATGAATGACTGCCAATCGGTGAATATTTACCGATCGGCGGTAGTTTAATAGCCTGTTTACGCAGGCACACTGTGATTAACAATGAACTGGCAGTCTGCTGGAGGACTGGCATCCATACCAAGGCTGTGGAGTCGGTAAGCCAAACCTCCGACTCCCTCATACATGGCTCATATTTAAGTTATAAATTTACTGTAGCACAGATTCATCTCCGCTAAAAGTCTAGACCCTTAGATCAGGAATAAGACAGACATTTATAGGACATTTCAGAACTTTCCCAAATTCTTATGAAAAATTATTCCCCACAAACTGCATTGAACTACTGTACCCAATTTAGTATATATTTTAGGAGTCGGAGTTGGTCCATTTTATACCGACTTTGACTCCACAGCCCTGGCCCATGCAGACTAAGTCACTATATGGACTATGAATGTGGTGAGCCTTCACATCAAATCCTCTGAATGAACTGTAATAGATTGTTCTGTGAATATAGACTTCCATTGTGCTTAGCAGTTGACACAGGACGATGCGCTGCCAGTAGCAATGATGTTTTGTGCAGCACAAAAGATCATTTCACCCGACGAACATGTTTTTTTTTTTTTTTTTGCTCATTCATCGGGTGATTAACAGGCTGTTTAAACTGCCAGATTATCATGAATGTGCATTCTTAGAAACCCTTAGGCTGTGTGCCCACTATGCGTTTTTTAAGCGTTTCCGCAGTGGCAATTCCGCTGCAGAAGCGCTAAAAAAAACGCTTGGTAGAAAGTCTGCAATGTTCCCGGTTGCATGGATTTATATAGTGTGACCAAGTTGTCAAGCACTTTCCAAGTGATGCTAAAATCGCTTGGAAATATCTTAACAACCCGCATGCGGAAATGCATGCAAAAACGCTTCACAAACGCTTCTACCTGGCGGGAAAACCGCATGTAATATCCGCATGTACAATCCACATGCGTTTTTTCTGCCAGGAAGCTGCAGAAACGCTCAGGAAAAATCCGGAGCATTTTTGCATCGTGGGCACAGCCTAACAATCTTACAGTATAAAAGGACATTTCTTGTCCTCATACTACTGAGAACATGTGCACGAGCCAAGCCGAGCGTTCATGTGTATGGGGGCAGCAGGAGTGACTGCTTTCTAATGTTTATGGCCAGCCTTTCGCCTCATTATTTGATGACTAAGCTTTAAACACTTGAGTAATAAAGAAACGCTGATCTCCAGGCTACATTCAGTCCAAATAGATAAAACTTGTTGCTGTCTCCGTTTTCCTACAAGACTTTTCTTATCCAAAGCATAAATATTTGAATTGGCCTTGGGATTGTGTTACAGATAAATGGTTATTGTTGCAAGATGGAAATCTTCTAATCCAAAACAATTAAATGTAAGTAACGAATCTGTGTCTGCATTCCCGAGGTGAGGTTATCCCTATTAAGGAGAAAGTTTATTATTACATTGTTAGGTCATATTTCTGTTGCATCTGGCGCAGCCCTTCATTGCTCATCAGTGTATGAATGGAGCTTCTGGCTGTAGAATTAATGAGGCATATTGACGTTACATTACTGATGAGCCCTGATTTTAAGTCCTTTTTTTTTTTTATTTTGGGTGGGGGAGGCTTCTGGCTGAGACTATGGGCCTTGTCTCCATTTGTGTGCACCTCGGGAAGATGGAAGTTGCCTGCGCGGTGGCTCCAGACTTCCCTCTGCTGTTGACATGTTGTAAACTTGAGTTTTTGCATGATCCCTCTTGGGTTTCTAGTCCCAGGACACTGTGCTCCCCCAGTTATTTAATGAGTAGCACTAAAATTCTAATTAACCAGTAGTGATAAAAGGGGTTAAATTGATTTAAGAAAATATTAAAAATCTTTGTAAAGTCAGAAATTCCATGTTCTCATGAATATTGGTTATAGTCACTAGGGATTTTTAATTTGGCCTCTTCCGTTAAAATTTCAAATGAGCAAAATACAAGAGCTTTGGGGGGTCTCCATGAGCTTACAAGTCTAGATTTATATACAGGTATTGGTGGGGGCTATATAAAAAAAGACAAACAATGGCAGACTCAAGCTCAAGAAAGTGACGTCCTTTTAAAGGGGTTGTCCGGACTTAGAATAAAAGTCTTCAGTTATTCTGTGACTGCAAACTGCCGAGTTATGTCAGAGTGTACACTGTCACTCTTCCTCTGTATTCCCTAAGCAAGCTGGAGCTCATGTGACCACATATATGCGATTTGCATACTTGCAGTCACATGCCAACTAGACTTTCTTCCGCTTCTCTCAATTCACTTCTATTGATAAAAGCGCATGAGTCTAGTTGGCATGTGTGCGTATTGCAAAAAAAATTGTAAAATGTAGTCATGTGATTGCCCACTTGCACTGTACACTGTCACGATTCAGCAGTCTGCACTCGCATGGAATGACTGGAGGCTTGTGTGTCAAATCTGGACAACCTCTTTCTGGACTGTAAGCTTAATAGCTTTTCCTTGGGGTAGGCCATTAATATCTGATTGTGTACCACACCTTCTGATCAGCTGTATGAAGAAGCTCTGGCACTCCCACATTTTCCCTAGATAGTTAGGAAATAAGTTTTAGCCACCAGACCACCCATTTAAGATGTTTTGCGTTGACTTTTGTGCACCATACGTTTGGTTGTGGTTGTACCAGGTACTGCAACCCAGCCCCTATCGCAGATGTCACATGTCCACTGATCTGATTTTGATGGCCCACCCCACTTTCATTGGCTTTCCGACAATGTTTGATAGGATGAGTTATAAAACGTTGATGTTTAAAGTCCTCATTAATGCAGATAATAGGTTCATTTTACTGCTGTTTGTAATATTAGAGCAGACCACGTAGTCATGACTTTCCTAATATATGATCGGCATCTCATAGTCTACCAAGTACCGCCACCTCCACCGATCAATGTTCTATGGCTCATCAATGGATTGTAAAACCGGGATCAGTTAACAAAACCAAGAAAGTAAACCGGTAAAAACAATAAAATAGTAGTTAAACCATAGATTATGTGCTAGGTATTACATTTGCTGACTACATATACAATAGTGGTAAAAAATTGGTGGAGCTTCAGCTAGAGGTGACCATCACTTCATGGTTGACATGTTGAACGTGGGATACACAACACATAATATGCTCATAACTATTGCACAAAGGCAATAACAACCTAATTGATGAAGTAATGATGGTGTGCAGTCAGTATGAGTGTCAGTCTGATAAGAGATTACTTCCCCTATGGTGTGTTGGATGAGAGCATTGATGAGGAACTTGGAGAAGAGTCAACACGCTGACTCATGGATATTGTTTGCAGTTATTGTGTCTGCTGCTCGGGAAGCCAGAACATTATCTATCTGGATGAAGTCCCTTTGCTGGAAAGGTTATGCCCTCAGTATTTTTGTATGGTTATGCTGTATTCTAACTGTGAATCTTTAATGGTGCATTACATTTTAACATGTTTTCCAGACATGATATAAGATCATTACGCCTCTTGTACATAAAAATGGACCTTCTCCAAGATAAAATAAGTCACAGATGAAGAGACTATCAACGTTTAACATCCCAGTGTTTCTAGAATAGATGAATTGGGGCACAAATTTGTTATGCTATCCCCATTCACACACTTTCCATGACACTTTTGACCTTTTCACTATCTTTTTTTTTTTGTTGCTGATTTTGCAATTCCTCTGTGGAAAATGTCCAGCACAGGTTCTCGTCATTAACGAAATGTATGTGGCCAACGAGGACTGGGTTCCCATTCCATGGACCCAGTAGCAACCATGTGGGCTGCCTCTATGGCCTGTACACCTAAGATTGCTCTCCCTGCGCTAGTAGTGGTCTATCTGTATGATCATTTATGGTCAGCTGAATACCCGTTCTGCTAAGCGTGTCTGTGTTCTCAATGGGGTGAGAAGAATAAACATCTGCCTGAAACATTTTGGTGGCTTTTTGTTCCCATGTGAACAAAGGATTTGGTCTGTTGCAACTTGTACACCACCCATACACGTTAGATGGTCTATCTGATGGCTTCCATATGCATTAGAATGAATCCACCAACTACAGAGGGTCTGACCGACCTTCTGATGTGTGTAGGGTTGGCCTATATGGCCAAAGGCTGGCCATACACATTAGATGGCTGTCAGCCGATTGTTCGGCCAACAGCCATCTCAGACTACTTTCCCATACACAGGAGCGTCCGTTCAGCCGAGCACTCCTGTGTTCTCTATGAGAAAGCCACTGACTGACACCATGGCTGGCGACTTATCTAAGGGAAGACACCGCAATCTGCAGTCTGAAATCGGACATGAACAATAAACCTCTCTCCTGACCATCAGTTGGCTGGCGCCCCCATACACATTACTCATCAATATAGGGACCTTAATTCTCACAAGGACAGGTGATGTCGGGGATGGCGGTCAGGCCTCTTAACTTGTATCGCCCTGTCCTTTTGTAGCTGTCCATCAGATGCATTGTAAGATTTCAATAACCATCTATAGTTTGTAGAATTGGGCTCAGGAGGGCTTTCTACCCAGCAGCTGTCTTTGAACTTCTCACCACCATTTGCTCGGCTTGCTGAAGGGACAATCTAGACAGCTATGCCGCGTATGTCCTCTACTACAAATGTTGTTACATGATCCATTGGTGTGAAGTGTGTTGCCTTGTTTACATAACTTTGTGGATGCCTGTCCTATCATGCCTTGGGACATTTGAGATCCTCACATTTAGATTTAAAAGGGTCAACCCTTTGTGCTTTACACCAGGGCAATTACTGATTCTCTTGAATAACTGCACTCTTTCCACACCTGCTAACCAGCACTCAGTGTACGCTGGTGTGAAGATAACGGGGTGGTCTGCAGAGCACAGTAAAGGAATGCATGGCTGACCCTATGCCTGATATTGCAGTAAATATGTTTAAAGGGGACACCCATCTCCTGACTTTTTTTACTTTTTATTTATTTATTTATTTTTTTTTTAAAAAGGAACCTAAAACTGGATCCTCCACTGCTCATTTTCTAGTGCTGCTTAGTCCTGTTCTGACGGAAAAAGTACCACCGAGACCAGCAGAGCATCAGAATGTATACTGCATTTTTTAACTTCTAACCATTCTGAGACATTCACGGGTGGAAAACACAGTTAGAAGTTGTACAATGTTAAGACCTCACCTCCCACCACCCATACTCTAACTTGGCTGCAGCCATCTGGTGGTTATGGGGGCCTTTCGACTCTCCTTTCACAGTTAATGTCGGAGGAGAGAAGGAGTGGATAATTGGACATTCAAAAATTTTAAGTGGAGATAAGTAACCGCTATAGGTGTTTGTCAGGGGCTCTTTCCTTGTCGAAAACATGAACGCTCAGGGGAGTCAGAAGGGTGGCTGTCTAATGAATATTTGGCCGACAAAGGTCTCATGCATATGGTCAGCTTTAGACAACACATCTGTTTTCTTTTGGAAAACGGTGAAATACTTGCGTGTACGTTGGGTACTGCAAGGGGAGCTGAATGTTCCTTCAAACAGTTATCTGCCGACTATTTTTTATGGTCAACTTTTAATTCAATACAGTCGGGCGGTAGTGCTGGCCCTCTCATTACACTGGAGACTACAAGCTAAGACTATTGAGTGATAATGTCCCTGTCTGTCCAGTCATGCTACATCCTTGTTCAAGTAACGAGCCGCAGAACTTACAGAAGATTAAGGAATAGTTTACGGTGACTGCTCATAGCTCTCCATGAGCTCTCAGCACCCGGACCCTCACCAATCTAAACTTCTGACATGTCTCTAATACACATTAACTATAATAGCAAATCACTCTTTTGGTGGAGCATATTACAGTGATGTTGTGAAGTTGTGCAGCACCACACACTGTATGTATATCTTTAATTATTTCTCTTTGGCCGCTCATCAGCTAGCTTTTAGCTATTATTTGTCTTTTAAAGAAGTTTGTTTATTCAGGCATATTTCTGAAAAATAAGTAAAGGGTTTTGTGACTTCTTAATTATAGAGTTCCTGTTGAAGTAGCTCCGTAGGAGAGGACACAGCGAATGCCCCAGTAAGTTAGTTCCAGCAGTGTTTATTTTGGCCTTTTCATTAAAGACCATCTAAAATGAAAGCCACAGATAATACCGCAGTGCATGTTTGTGCTCTTAATGGTATTGTTTTATTTGACCCTATGTGGTCAAACCATATCCTTGAAGCAATCCGTCCAAGGTCTTCTTTCCTGTTGTCATGTTGCATTTCCTACCTTACCAGAAACCTAAAATATAGTTCTATATTAAAGGGAACATATCAGCAGGATTGTCCCATATAATCCACCACAAGCAATATCTGCATCTTACACAGCCTTTTTAGCATGTCCTTATGATGGTGAACAGTCCAAGCAAATAATCATTACTTAATGGTGTTGCATGGCAATGTATGCACCTCCATAAGTCAGGGGGGCTCTGTGTCATCCCAGAACAGTCTCGTCGAATTTACCATGGTCATGCCCAAAGAGGTGTGATTGACATGCCAGCAACTCTCCGACCTTCTCCTTTTAGTTTAGAAATCCTCTGTTAAGGGTCCGTGCCCACGATGCGTTTTTCAAACGTTTTTGCAGCGTAAACTCTGTAATCCTTCTCCCATGGTCCCCATTGTAAATCCGCAATTTCAATGCCTATGCTGCGGAATTTTCCCAGTGTTTTTGATGTGCGGAAAATTCCGCAGCATGTCCATTATTTGTGCGTTTACGCATGCGGAATTGCCATCTTCAATGCATTAGAAAAACGCTAGGCAATTCCGCATGTACAAAACACGCGAAAAACGCATGTCAAATTCCGCACGCATTTTTCCGGGCAAAAGGACATGCAGAAATGAAGTGGAAATTTTCCACTTCATTTCTGCATCGTGGGCACATAGCCTTAAAGAGGCTTCACAGGGGGCCTAAAACATGAGAATCCCCTATTAGCCAAAGTGCAAAGAACTTTAGGGATCTACACAAACCAAAAAACTGACCAGCATCTCACAACAGAATAAAGCAAGTGTGAACAGGTGCAAGCTGCTAAGGCTGGGTGCCCACGTAGCGTTTTTCAAGCGTTTATGCTGCGGAATTTCCGCAGCGTAAACGCTTGTTAAACGCTAGGTAATCCGCACCCCATTGTCCCCAAGGGGATTCAGCATGTTCTATGCACATGCTGCGGATTTTTCCGCAGCGTTTATGCTGCGTACAAAAATCCGCAGCATGTCATTTAATTTTGCGGAAGCGCAGCGGAACTCCCGCCATTGACTTGCATAGAAACCGATACTGTACATTTCTACAAGCGGCTTCTATGCGTTTCTATGTGCAGATGGTACCCAGTTCTGGAGGAGAGGAGACTCTCATCCAGACCTGGGTACCATTGTACCTGTAAAAAAAAGAATAAAATAACAAATAAAGTTATATTCACCTGTCCGGCGTCTTCTCTCTGAATGCCGGCATCACTTGAGGACCTGCGGTGACGTCACAGTCATGTGACCGCAGGCCCTTCACCGCTCTGTCTTGCGATATGCCGGCAGCCGGGAACCAGACAGGAACGAGCGCTGCTGCACACACCGGGGCCTCGGGGGTGAGTATAGCTTTATTTGTTTTAATTTTTACGGTTCACACTGTATGAATCCATGCTGTTTGCATGGATTTATACAGTGTGACCTAGTTGTCGAGCACTTTCCAAGTGATGCTATCGCCTGGAAAGTGCTTGTCAGTCTGCATGCGGAAACGCATGTGAATCCGCATGTGGATCCGCATGTATTCTGCAGGAAAAACGCATGCACAATCTGCATGCGTTTTTTCTGCCAGGGAGATGCAGAAATGCTGCAGAAATTTTCTGCTTCATTTCTGCATCGTGGGCACATAGCCTATGACTGCATAATGTACAAGCAAAATAATACCGCAGCCTCTGTAAGTGCTAAGATATACGCAGACATTGTATATATGTATGAAATGTGAACTGCATTACTGCTATATGGAATATACTTATAAAAATGAACTTTGCACATTGGACAACTTTGCACTTCCATGCATTACATGGATAATCCATTTATTTCAGTGTCAGCCGTGTAATACTTCATTACTTTTGAGGTGGCGCTGTAGGGAGAATGAATGTTTTCAGTTATCCTTACTGATTTACAGGGATATGTGAGGGCTCTAAGCAGCTGGAAACCTTGTGATCGGATTGTCGAAGGACCACTAAAGGGATTGTCCACTAGTAGGACAACCCCTTCTTAAATTAAATGTTCAGCCCCGATAGCATAAAAGAACTTATACTCTCCTCCCGTGCCGTCTCTGTTCCAGCGGTGTCAGCACTCGCGGTCCCGGGGCTCTTGTGCTGTTGTTGTGACACATGATGCCTGGCGCACAATTAGCACTGGCGTCACTGTCCCCACCTTCGGACAAACGGAACATGAAGAAGAGCTTCAGTTGTTCCCGGACTTCCTCTTCATGTTGTCCAAAGGCTGGGACAGTGACGCCAGCTCTTTTAGGGCGCCAGGCACCACGTGTCATTCCACCGCAACATAGCCCCAGGATCGCGAGTGCTGACACCGCTGGAACGGAGCCGGCACGGAGGGGAGTACATGCTATTTTATTTTATCAGGGCATCTCACTAAATTATAATCTCAAAAAGTTAATTTATTTCAGTTCGTCAATACAAAAAGTGAAACTCCTATATTAAATAGTCATTACAAACAGAGTGATCTATTTCAAGTGTTTATTTCTGTTAATGTTGATGAATATGGCTTACAGCCAATGAAAACACAAGAGTCATTATCTCAGTAAATTAGAATACTTTATAACAGCAGCTTGAAAAATGTTTTTAAAATGTGAAATGTTGTCCTACTGAAATGTATGTTCAGTAAATGCACTCAATACTTGGTCAGGGCTCCTTTTGCATCAGTTACTGCATCAATGAGGCGTGGCATGGAGGCGATCAGCCTGTGGCACTGCTGAGGTGTTATGGAAGCCCAGGTTGCTTTGATAGCAGCCTTCAGCTCGTCTGCATTGTTGGGTCTGGTGTCTCTCATCTTCCTCTTGACAATACCCCATAGATTCTCTATGGGGTTAAGGTCAGGTGAGTTTGCCCTTCATGTTTCATGTTATTACAAATTAAGATTTATTTTAAAATACTGCAAATTATACAGTTAAGCACAGAGGTGACAGGTGCTTGGTAAATTCTTTTTTTTTTGGCAACACATGTAGAAGAACATATGTCGCAAAACAATTTATGTAGATAAATTGGGGAAACCAAGCTGGTATAATTAGCAGCAGCTGTTTGTTGCTTGGTTTTGGAACTTTTGCGAAAGTGGAATAATTCTTCATAGTAATGAGCCCATAGTAGGGTTTATATTTACAGAACCAGGAATCTTATGTCTCAGGGTTCACTTAGGGACAATAATATATCTGTCTATTGCATCCACTATTAAGCGCACTGTGCTAATCAGTTGCACTGAGCTGGATTTGCTGTTGGCTATTTCTTTTGTATACCATGATAACTACATCAGCTCTCCTGGCCGGACTACTTTAGGAAATACTGGTACTCCCAATTAAATACAAAATTGTAAAAAACAAAACAAAAAAAAGACCAGCTGGAGTAGGGAGACCTGTAGGCCATGCACTCCATTCCTGGGAAATATCTAAGTGGTAACATTTCTCCTTGCAGAGAGTGACATGTTAAGCATGTCAAGGTGAGGAGACTTTTAAGCCGCAATGCTCCTATGGGGAATATGCAGATCGTCTCTTCAGAGAGGAAGAGAAATAGAACTCTAGTGCCACTTATAGGAAGTAGCAATCCTAAAAGTCAATATTGAATTTTCATGGAGCCTTATCACATGACTTAGGATAATAGCCAAAACCAAAATCTCAAATCACTCTCCGCAACGAGAAACGTTACTCCTTAGATATCGGTCAGACACCTCTCACTCAGCCAAACCAGATCTCACACTTTGCACTGATGAGGGCCAGTACCCCGAAACAGTGTCTGCAAATTGAGATTTTGGTTTTGGCTATTATCCTAAGTCATGTGATAAGGCTCCTTGAAAATTCAATATTGACTTTTAGGATTGCTATTTCCTATAGGTGGCGCTAGAGTTCTATTTCTCTTCCTCTGAAGAGACAATTTGCATCCCTGGGAAATAAAACCCAAGGGAGCATTGCATGGCCTAATTGTCTCCCTACTCCAGCTTGGTGCTCTTTGCAACATTACCCTTTAGACCCTAAATTAGTAAGTCATACTGTTAACTTACTAAGCTAGATCATGTGTTCAGCCACAAGCTCTCGGTCCCGGATTCCACCAGATTGTCTTCTGGTTTGTGTCTGACACAGGAAAGCATTGCCACTGTATAAATGTGAACAGAGTTGTGTGTGCGCGTGAAGGAGGCTGGCTGAATGCTCATTTAGGTAGCTGAGCTAGCCCTTCTGTCTATAGATTGGATATGCCAGAAATGCTCAGTGAGCCAGCCTATGGGGCTGCAGAACGAGGCTCCTTAGACTTACATTGTAGTAGCGACTTCCGGCTCACGCATAGTGATCCAGAGAGTCTGAATTTGCCGTCACGTGACTTGGAAGAAGATACTGGAGAAGACTGCAAACAGTGAGTATATTAACCCACTGAACCACACTAATACCCAGGTTTACATAAAAAAGTAAGAGGTTGTCCACTACTTTAACATTGATCACTTCTCCTTAGGATAGGTCATGAATGTCTGATCAGTGAAGTGCAACACCCAGCACCTCTGCTTATCAGCTGCTCTCCGTGCCGGCGGCGGCCATAAGTCCTCCGTTACGAACCTGCTCCCCCTGCTGAGAGTGGCCGCGGCTGGGTACTACATCCATCCCCTATTTACTTTATCCTTTGATGAGAATATTTATTTAGAGGACAACCTCACTAATGGGAGTGCTTATTACCTTAGTGGAAAATAAATGTGCACATAAAGGCTATGTGCCCACGATGCAGAAATGCTTAGGATTTTTTCCTGTGTGTTTCTGCATCTCCCTGGCAGAAAAAAAAAACGCATGCGGATTGTACATGCGGATTGTACATGCATTTTCCTGCCAGGGACATGCGGAAGTGAAGCATTCTTCACTTGCATTTTCGCATGCGGGTTGACAAGCGCTTTCCAAGCAATTTTAGCATCACTTGGAAACTGCTTGTCAACTTGGTCACACTATATAAATCCATGCAACCGGCATGGATTTATATAGTGTGACCGAAAGAATGGTAAAAAATAAATATATACTTACCCTCCGATGGCCCGCGCTGTCTTGCTTCACCGTGCCGGCAGCGGTGGATTGAAGGACTTGCCGACGTCGCGTGACCCGTCTCATGACTCTGATGTCAGCGCAGGTCCTTCTTTCCATCGCGAAGTTCCGGGAAGCAAGGAGGAGCGCACCGTGGGCCGCCGGAAGGTAAGTATCATATTTATTTTTATTTTATTCTTTTTTTACAGCTCTTTTAATGGTACCTGGGTGTGGATGAGACTCTCCTCTCCTCTCCACCCGGGTACCATCCGCACATTAGAACGCGCCAATTACGCAAGTTCTAATGCAAGTCTATGGCGGCGAAAACACAGCGCTTCCGCAAAATAATTGGTAGTGCTGCGTTTTTTTTCCGCAGCGGAAATTTCCGCAGCATGTGCACAGCACATGCGGATTATCATTGGGCAACATGGCAGGCCTTCTACCATGCGGTTTTTTAGCGTTTCTGCATCATTTTTGCCGCTGCGGAAACGCTTAAAAAACGCATCGTGGGCACACAGCCTTAAACTACAAAATCTTGTGTGATCCTGGCCTAAAACCTAGTGTAAATGTATAAATGCCTGAAGCAGTCGCTCATCTTTCTACTTTGTCTACTTAATAAACTTGTCTCCAGTAGATATAGAGCAACAAAGCTCTATATATATATATATATATATATATATATATATATATATATATATATATATATATATATATATATATATATATATATATATATATATATATATATATATATATATATATATATATATACATGCACGCATTATATTGTGACAACTCGCTGAAGCTGTATATACTCTCCTTGGCTTAACAATAGCACAAGTAGAAAGTTGAGCATACAAGTAAATACATATACTGTTTATCTAGGCAATGTGTGTGTGTGTTATATATATATATATATATATATATATATATATATATATATATATATATATATATATATATATATATATATATATATATATATATATATAGTGGTAGATCAACTCACTCGGTTTCTGAAAGAGGCAGACACAGGAACCGTTTCTATATAAAGTGTTGCTGGTTTATTGCAATTCTCATAAACCACGACACCAGAAAATGTAAATACAGCCTTTGTCCAGCAGAAGGTAAAACCTAAAATAACAAGTCCATACAATTAGTGCTAGTTAGCCTACCTGGCTTAGAGTCCAGCTTCTATGTCCTTTAGCAAAGACATTCAATCCAGTAGACCTGCAATCTCCATACATACAGAATGTGTGAAACAAACAGCTCAGAGCTTTCACCTCCAACCCACCCCACACCAAATGATCTAAAGGCTGTGAGTTTTAACCTCTGACCTCCTCCCTCTCTACAGGTGTTGACTCATCCTAGCACTAAAGATGGCTGATTAACCTCTTTATTCCTTCACGTGCTCTAACGTTTTCCCTATGTTTAATTACTGGAGCTGGCAAACTCAGTGCTACATATCTCTCCTTCAGTACTTTGCCAGTGACTGTCCTAATAAATATATATATATATATATATATGGCACCCAAGAAGTTTAAGTACATAATGTGGAATATCTCCTGAAAAAAATTAATCACGTGAAACTGTTTTTTTTTTTCTATAGAGACTTGTGTTAAATACAAAAGAGCGAATGATAATTTAAAAGAAAAAACAATGAGAGGGAAAAATAGAAAAACCTAAAGCTTGCTGTGACACTGGTATTGACACCCTTTACATTAATTTAGTATGGAAACACATTTTAAATCGCCTGTGGTAAAGCAAGAGATTCTCCTGTGATTAATTGTCGGTGCCCATGTGACATGAATTAGCCAATGAATGATGACTTCAGTGTTTTTTTTAAAAGCCACATGGTAGACCTTGTTCCTTTGTCACAATGGTGAAGACAAAGGAGCTGTCTGAGGACATCAGAACTGCTTTTATTAGCAAGCACAAGACTTCCAAAGGGTATAAGGCCATCTTCAAAGACCTTGGTATCCCAGTTTCAACAGTGCGCAATGTTAAGAAGTTTGTCAAGCATGGAACCGTGAAGAACCTCCATGGGGGGAATTGACATGTCTTCGAAGGTTGGTGGAAAAAAACAGGATTCCGGCGTTGATGTGCATCATTTTTGGGCATGTACGCCTACTGGAGGTGGACACTTAGACCTAAGCAGACACCCAGACGCAGTATACTATGTCTGAGTGTCCGCCTCCAGTAGGTGTACGCCCAAATATGATGCACGTTAGAGTGAACGTTCACTCTGTCAGCACCATTATAGCTGCATACCCCCGAATCTTGATTGGTGGTGGGGGTTCGGTCACAAGCGCCGACGGGACCACTGAAGACAGTTAGGGCACTTTCACACTATCTCCTTCCTCCTCACTCAGAGCTGTCAATCAAGGAAAAGGGGGCAGAAATACAGGGAAAACAAGTAGATGTAAATGTGCAGTGAACTTATTGGCCACGCAAAGGGTGTACTGAGCGCCTGTGCTTTGTTTGAACAGTCATTTTGTTCTGGCTAACTTCCTTTAACAAATTGCCCTGCTTTTCATCCTACACCATGCAGCAAATACAACTTTAGGAACTTTAGGGCACTTTATGATGGATAATTCCCCATTGAAAATGACACCATAGCCCCTCTAATGTGTCTAATGCGGGGATGACTGATGCCTTTAACTAGAGTCTGCACTCAGCATCTAAACTAGCTGGCCATCAGTCGTTTTTTAGTAACTAATAAAGACATCTACGGAGATTACTGCTCAGAGTGCGTTTTTTTTTTCCTTTCGGATACTGTCTGTATATTGAATTTCCATGTTCTGCCAAAGTAATCATATTACATCACTAAAGAAGACCTCATTGTATGAAGCCGTATGAGCTGCAGTCATCGGTCTGCTTATTCTTATCGGGGAGATGGAGAGATGTCTGCAGTTGGTGTTCACTGTGCACTGAGTCATGATTGCCCCCTTAGGATTTCATGGAGTAAATCTTCCAGCTTGTGTGACTGATTATTTCCCCACAGGCGTGCGAATCAGCCATTGTTAGCCTTCAGTAACACACTATGATTCAGCAAGGCAGAAAAAGATCAGTTTCAAAAACTTCTCCAGCTCAGTTCACATTGTCTTCTTCTGCAGCAGTCATAAGCCAATGTGTCACCATGTCCTACATATGAGAAGGTGGATCCCAGTGATTCATTAAGGGGTAAATGGAAATGGTGACCATGTTTTACTGTCTTTAAAAGTTTCTGCCTTTTTCCAATTTGTTTTTAAACCATCCGAGATGAGCAAGGAGGAATAGGTCCCTTCTGTGACAAAATGATGTAGGGGCAGAGACACTGATTCTAGCAATGTGTCCAGTATTGGGCTACTTGCTGTCGTTTTGATAAAATCACTTTTTTCTCTGCAGCAGATTTAGCAATTCTCTAAATGCTGAGCTGTGTATAAACCCGTCCACACCACTGATTGGCTGCTTTCTGTGTATAATGTGCATAGGCAGAAAGCAGCCAACGGGTTATGGAGTGCGGGGTTATGTAAAGCTCATAAACATGGAAGACTGCATGGTGGCAGGTGTACTAGTCCTCAAGTGTTAAGGCCCCGTCACACATAACGAGATCGCTAGCGAGATCGTTGATGCGTCATGGTTTTCGTGACACAATAGCGATCTCGCTAGCGATCTCGTTATGTCTGACAGGTAGCAACGATCAGGCCCCTGCTGTGAGATCGCTGATTGTTACAAAGCTTCCTGGACCATTCCTGGGTCGTTGCGCTCCCGCTGGGCAGTGTGCATCGCTGTATTTGACACCTTATCAACGACCTCGTTAGCGATTCAGAACTGAGACACGTAGGCGTGCATAAATTGGACTTTTCCGCGCACCTCGTACCCGATTGGTGGTCGCTACTGCGTCCTTGTTTTTGGACCCCACCAGCGTTCTCCGGCTGTGACTCCACTTTGAAGAAATCAGACATCTTTAGCGAGGTAGGTATTGTTTGGGGTCTCAAATGAGTTTCCATTTTTAATTCATTTATAGGACATCTACCAATTATCTGCTATCATTGCTCTTCAGGGAGGGAGGGCTTGGCTTCTATCTGTATATATGCTTTTGCATGGGCAGATATTTTAGGGGTCTCGTGCACACACACCCACACAGCACGTTTTCTGACACGCTGTCCTGGCCAACCGCTTCAGAGTTTTCCACACACCAATTAACATGAAGCTTAAATCAATAGACTGTTGTTTTGGCCTGTTGCACGCTTCACAATTTTCTTCGTCGACGTGATGCAATTACGTACTGTCCGCCTGGCTTCGTGGACTCTGTGGACCGAGCCAATGGGGAAGTGGAGCTCGGTGAATGGCGTGCAAACGATCCTGCAATTGCAGGCCTTCAACCAGTGGGACGTGGCAGAAACACCCATGATGTGAAGACCTGCCGCGACAACTACTGCCAGTATTTTAACGGTCCTGGTGCTGTTCCTTGGCAGCATCAGAACCTATAGTGGGCAACTACTCATGTTTCTACACTACTGACATTTCTGTACTGATGTGTCTAATAAACTGTGTGTTCTACTGTGCAAAAGCTTTTTCTCATTCTTTCAGTAGTAGCAGCACTCACCGCAGTAAGCAGTCCATATATATATACATATGTATACACATGCGTATACAGATACATACATACACACATACATACACGCATATACATTCGTGTACTTGTATGTAAACAGATTCATCCATGTACTCATACATACTTTTAAGTACATAAATATATACACACACACACTCATATACACATACGTATACAGATAACTATATATACACATACATACTCTCAAACATACAGATATGCATACACATAAATGGCCATTTACATCTTTATATATATATATTCATATAAATATATGGACATCCATACATCTGTACAGGAACAATGCACACACCAGTGTTCCCGTCTGACCGGAGACGCAGTAGCGATGTTAAACCAAGGCCGCCCAATCAGAACGCAGTAGCGTCCACCAATCGGAGATGAGGGGGCGTGGAAAAGTGATTTTATGCATGCCTTTCTGACACAGTACAGTCCCTATCAAGGTGTGGATCGTTGAAATAGCTGCTGTGTGAAAGCGTCCCAACGACCAACGAGATCATTAGTTAGATCGCTGGGGCGGCCGAAATCGTTGGGAAGTTCTGCATGTTTGACAGCTCCCCAGCGATCACGAAACGACTCTCCAGCGATCCCAAAACCGTGACGCACTAACGATCTCGCTTTTAATCAGGTGTTTCTATGGTTACTAAAGTACAATTATAAGCATTTTATACATTTTTAAACTTTTATTAACAAATACATCAAGTTTATACAGCGTTGTCCCTTATTTTTCAAATCTTCTGCAATTCCTCCTGACATGGTGAATATCAGCTTCTGGGACAAATCCTGACCATCTCATGACCTCCTAGTCTTGCCTAATAAGTGCTAGGAGTCTATCACAACTTCTTTGTTTTTGTTTGTCCATCCGCTTTTTGATGATTGACCACAGGTTCTCAATGGGATTGAGACCTTTGGATTTTCATGACCATGGACACAAACTTTCAATATTTTGTTCAGCAAGCCACTTAGTTATCACTTTTGGGTTATTCCATTTCAAGTGATTTTAATCAGAATTTTTTTTTTTTTAGCTGACATTTTTAGGATATTTTTTTTCTTTTGGTGGTTTTTGAAGTGCTACTTTAGTGAATTCAAAATTATAAGTTTGGAATTTTTTATCTTTATTTTTTTTTATAGATTTCTAAAGTTTTGAGAGCCTGAATTTTGGCTTGTATGACTTCACATTTTTTTTTTGTAACTCCTCAAATTAAGATAAAGAGATGGGAGAGGCACCATTTTGTTTAGAATTGTACAGGCTTTAATTTGATATGTCACAAGACTTATTTTGTTTTTGATAAGTCAAATTCTAAATTTTGGTGGGTGATTTCGGGAAAACTATGTTATAAATTTTTCAAAAAATGCACATGTGGTACTTGTGTTCTTGGTTACAGGGATTCAAGTTGGGATCTTTTTAGGATCATATTTTGAAGCATTATTTTCTAAATACAGTCTCATCCTAATCATATGTTTAATACTAAATTAAAAGAATCAATATTTTTAACATCTTTTAAAATATACGTGTAACATTTTTTATTACATCACTAGACATGTCCTTTTTAAAAAGTATAGTATATTAGTTAAATCATCAAGCTATAAAATAAAACAATATGAACTAGTCTATACGAAGTCTTTAAACTGTGAAAACCTGGAGAAACCAAGAGTAAATATGGCATAAAACAGATTTTTTATTTAGTACAAATGTAAAATTCAAAAATATTCAATCAGAAAATTGTCATGACAGATACAAAGTGCAGTGTGCTGGGAGAAATGACTGATGCACCCTATCACATACCCCCCAATAAAGATTGCCACATCACAGCATCATATGCCATATTGAGTGGAAGCCCTGAGTCATATCTGAAGAATAGTGCATGTGGCCTAATATTAAATCCATTAATTCAAAGGGCAAGTCACACAAATAATGCTTACCACTGGGTGTGATGGGAGGTAGTGTGGAGGGCCGCAGCAGCAGATGATATCCCGGCGATTGAATGCCCCGACGCGCGTTTTGCTGCTGCAACCGCTGGCTTTCTCAAGAGGCATCTCATATCCCTGATGCTTGGGGCTTTTTCTCTATCCTTAAAGCTAGGGGCACCCTAGCTATCCTTCTCCCCTGATTTCTTCTAATGGTGAAGACGCCGGGGCCACGTGCCTTGCTGAGCTCCTAAAACAGCCCTTATCTGATCCATCCCCCACCCAGGGAAATGGGTAGTTATAGTGTATAAGAATACACAAACCAGACTAACAAGTTAAAGACATACATGGATAAATGAAAATACCAATCATACAAATATGCACTCACAAACCGAGTGGAACACTGGGAGGTAAAGGAAGGAAAAAACAAATAGGAGAGGATGAGGTTATGCATTCAGACAAATCACCAAGCAACAGTCTTTAGAACAACACTCCAAATGCCTCCTCAACAAACACACCTTCAACTCTAGAACCAGGCAGTATGAAACTAACACTGGCAATCCCTGATTGACAAAGGCAAGTATATATAGCGGAGGAGGGTGGCCAACACTGAACAGCTGAGACCATCAAAGCAGAGAAGCTTCAGAAACTCTCAACAGAACAGATTAACCCCTGCATTGCTAGCCGAAAACCTGCTCTGTTTAATATGATGGTGAATTTCTTCAAATCAGTGCACAAGTACTTGAAATCAGACATCGCGGTCTTCTGGCCCCTCTGTTGGGTTAAACCCATGACAGGTATCTGACAATATGGGCATCTTGGGAAAATTAAAGTGTATTTGTAAGTGGCATAACTTACTAGTTTTAACACATTTAAATACATTCTTTTAGAACTAGGAAACCTCTATATAAAATGTAACTTCAGTATTTCTGTTCCTGCATTTTTACGTGTGATCTTGTTTTTTTATTAACTTTCATTCCACTTCAGTGACTAATCAAGTGGTAAAACTAAATTCCTGAATTTATAGGTTTTACTATGTATATGAAGTAAAAAAAATGACTTCAGGGCTCAATCTGAGACTAAATTAGCACAACCCATACTTTGTCTAATCATTACTAGATCATCTCGTTTTTACCAATTTTTAACCAAGTCAACTGTAACACCTTTTGGATGTGCTGCACATAATTAATGAGACATGATTAATTTAATGAGGAATTTTAAATGTGGGGTTCTAGTCACTATAAGATATTAGAAGGTGGCTGGCTGGTCCAGAGAAAAAAAAACCTCTTCATGGTAAGACCTACAAAATTACATTCCAGGTCAAATTCTTGTAGGGCCATAAGTTGTAGACCCAACTTTTAAGTGGATGTGTGTTCAAAGGACCTCTATTAAAATGAGAAGATCTTGACTTTGAAATGTACCCATGACAATAAGTTTGAGGATTAGGGAGGTTAAAGAGTAACCATTAATGAGTCTTGGTTTATGAAGGGTAGACAGAAAAAAAGGCTCTATTCATGCCAGGTCCTGACCTCCCGAAAGTTCTCAGGTTAGTTTGCAGGGTTTTCCAAGCCTGTGAATTCCTGAACTATTACACCATGCTAGCCGCAATTCTCATGAAGCCAAAACTTTTTACAGCTACTTGCAAGTCTTGAGACCGACATAAATTTAATTCTGTTAGTTTCCTAAATATAAATCACTTATGTAATGAAAATGAGCTAAATTCTTGTGGTGGAAGGTAATTTCTTCTATGTTGAGAATATATGCTGAAATTTTCAGAAACAAAACAAGTAACACTTTTTCATTTTTCTTTGAACTGCTCTGTAAATGTAGCTGATGCCTTTTCATAAATGAATTGATATTATTTAATACACTTGATATTTTTTTTTCTTATTACATTCATATTAAAAGTAATTATAAATGCAATATAATACCACAGTTTTAAGCCACAGATATACTGTATCAATAACCAAGCAATGACAGGAGGTAATGGGTTTTGGACAAATGTTAATTGATCCAAGTTTACCGGTGAACATGTTGATAAAAGGCTGACTATTTAATTATTCATCACAAAGGACCTTTTATTATACTCCCCTACGGGGCGGTCTGGTCCGATGGGCGTCTCTAGTATTGATTCGTTGCCTCCTCTCTTCTTGCAATCCCCGTCCTCCTTCTCTGCTTCGTGTAGATGACGTGTCCTGCGTCATCCATATAGTGTCCAGCATTGCGCTCCTGCGCAGACGTACTTCTCTCTGCCATGTCGAGAGCAGAGTAAAGTACTGCTGTGCGCATGCGCCGGCGCTCTTTGGCCTTTCAGCAGGGCAGAGAGAAGTACGTTTGTGCTGGAGCGCGATGCTGGACGCTGTGTGGGTGACGTAGGATGCGTCATCCACACGAAACAGGGAAGGAGGGCGACAATCGCAAGAAGAGAGGAGGCACCAGATCAAGACGAGCGATGTCCATTGGACCGGACCGCCCCCTAGGTCTTTCTTGTCTTGCAGGCCGGATTGGAGGCATATACACAGCATATTAGAAAGCTTACAGGTACTGACCTTGCCTCATATGGGAAAAACTTGGTGACGGGTTCCCTTTAAAGGCCACCTTCCATACTCTGATGTCGAAGTCAGTTAAAAAAAAAAATCCAGAAAGCCTTATTGATTTCTCCCCTGGCTGCACAGGAGAATTCCACCATTGTGGTGATCAGTTGCGGACACAGTAGTGGGGCCCACCCCTATCGGACGGCCCCCAATAAACATTAGGTAGCAGTCGCCTGAACAATTGTGCAAGTGATGGCTATTTCTCCTGACTCTCCCATACACAGGAACTCTCGACTATCGTGTTCTCTGCCGGACTCCCCTAGCAATGGCTTATTTCCATTCCATACAAAAGAAAAACGAGCATTGGATTACAACTGGTGAATCCTTCTCTCGCCAACATCATCTGTCAAAGGAGAGTTGGGGGTCTTCATACACATTAGATAACTGGCCAATCCCGCCTAAATCACCTATGAAATGGCGATGTGGTCATTTTTGCAGACTATAATACTACTTTATGTTATTCTGGTTTCCTATCTTTGAAACCTTGACCTATCGCACTATAAATCCCAGGATGATCCCCAGTTAGACAATCACACAGGAATTGTATGTTTTAGAATTTGAGTTCAGGTTAGTACATTGCCTCTGTGACTCCACCCTAGGCTGTGTGCTGACAATGTGGGAAATGGGGCTGATTTATGACTTTGCTTGTACTTCAGTTGGCAGAACATTGTTCATCATTTTCTGGTTAGAAGGTTGTGATATAAAGCAGCTTTTATTATTAGTTGTGTTACATTATTCAGTAGCTCTTTCTCCTTGAAAAGCTGCGGTGATAAATCTTCATTTGTTTATTAAAAGCGCTGCAGAATGTGTGCGACTGATAGATTTTTTTTTTTTTCTTTACACATTTTCTTTATAAGTTGGATATAATCATTTAGTGACTTTGTTCGTTTTGACCTCGTTTTTATGGGTATCGTGTTGGAATTTGTAGTTTTCTTTAGCTTTTGTGTTGCGCTAATAAAAAATATTTTATCAGTTAAAACACTATTCCAGAGGTTTTCTTTTTATGTTTATTTCAGCACCAGGTACCTGACCCTAGTCTTATACTTTTCAGCTGCCATCTTCATCTGTTATTGGCAATGCTCCAGTCGGTCTTCTGCAGTCAGTGAACTGCCGGATCGCTCTATTATTTGCTGGGGTTACTTCTCAATGTAAGTCTGAGGGTGTCGTTCTTGCTCTCGTAGACTCACATTGAGACTTCCGGTCGGTCAGACGTTGCGGTCACAAGATGGCACCATGAGAACGTAGCGGTGCCATGAAAAGGTAGACAGCGGCGGGTAAGTATAAGACTGGGGTCAGGGACCTTAGTTTAGTAGCACCACTCCAAAGCTGAAAAAAATGGCACTGGAGTGGTGCTTTAACCACATGATCATTATATCTGCTGGACATTTTGGTTCTACAGCTCCTATGAGAACCTATGTTTGTCGACAGTAACAGCCGACAAAGCAGCTCTTCTCCTATAGTCTGATCCTGCAGTCATACTTCCTTCATCTGATTGATCCAGTAGAGAGTAGCAGAATTGTGACACTATAAAATACTTTTATGGCAAGTCATATGGCAAGGCTCATTAAAGGGGCGATATTGACTTTTAGGATTACTACATCCAATAGGTGGCGCTAGTTATAGTCCTCTTCATATCTGCAGAGGACATTTGCATGTAAAATACTCAGGATTAGTAGTAAAAAGTAATTCTATCTACATATATTTTGAAAATCTTTAATACATGCATAGTATGTAATCGAATACTATACGTAATGTATAATGTAATGCATATCCTTTCCAAAGTAAGCGGCATTAGCAACGCCCTGGCTGGGATTTCACTATTCTGCAATCATCCTGACCTCTATTCTCTCACTTCTCTTCCTGCTTCCCATGTGGCCTCGATGTGTGGTAGGGAGGGCTTAGGGTCGATAAGGCAGTGGGGTGCGGAGCATAAGCTGTCGCAACACAAGATAAGACATTTTGTGCAGGCATCTGGAAGCTGCATGAACTGGAAGGGCAACTTGTCAAGATGTCGGGAAAGTAAGAAGCCGGTATGTTGTAACAGATCTTTCACCAGATTTCACAATGCAAACTGCATTCATTATTAAATAGATCTATTTGACTTAATAATGATGCTGATTTACCATGACAGTCCATGACTGAATGGTTGTATAATCCTTTATACAAATCTTAAACTCAGTCTCCACCCACCTGACCGCTCCTCAGCGTCCCTCCTTCCTGCTGCTATTGAGATCTCACACTGCTCAGTACAAGCTGCAGCAGTCAGTCAGGCTGGGTGAGTGGGCTGAGACTGAATACACTTGGACTCATAAATTGCTCTTTTTAATATTCACATGATTCAGCCATTCTGACATGGTAAATACACCAATCCTATCAGGTTTGAGATTTGTTTAGTAAATTATACAGTTTGTATTGTGAAATCTTGTGAGCGGGGATGAAAAATCAGCTTTAAATGACAATGTGCAATCCTTTTTGTTTCCTCGGGAGACAAGCAGCCATCGGTGTCTTGCTCTGCACTTCCCATCCAAAACACATAGACCCTTGACCAAGTGTGCATGTGTAAGGTTGAGGCGGCAGAGATGGCTGTATTACCGTCCTGTTTTATTTAGACCCTTAAAAGGCCTCTTATACAGGTCCATAGGGCCTCCTCTCCAATATCATACAATATCAGTCTCACCCAGAAGTTTTGAGCTGGATGGATCACTGCAGGCTTCTGATGACTTATTTTTATTTCATGGTTTACGTTATGACTTTTTATGTACACGCTGGTGCTTGACAGTTTGTAAACCCTTCAGAATATTCCTTATTTCTTCATAAATTTGACTTAAAATGATATCTACTTTTAGGACTTGTGTGAAAATCTGCTGAAGAATATAAAATCAAACTTTGTCATTTTTTTTTTAAGAAAAATTATCCAAAATCACATGTCTGTGAGTGGCAAAAGTATGTGAACCTTGAGACTGGGTTTCCATGTTCAGGTTTTTATGCCGTTTTTGAAGTGAAAGACAAAAACTGGTCATAAATGGAAGATGCCTATTAAAGAGAAGACTGAGGGTCCAATTTATCATTTGCAATTTATTGAAGTCACTTTTCTTGTCTTGAGGTATTCGCTGCCATGTTTTGTGCCAAATTCATCAAAACGCCACGTGCGGTTCTTGACTTTGGCGCTAAATAAAAAATGTTTTCCTTTTGTTTTTAATATATTTTGTGACTTTTTTCTGTGTCCAGTCGCAAATCCCTTAAAGTTGCTTGTTTGTCTAAAAATGCTTCAAATTGATAAACTCTGCCAAAAACCTTTCTACAAGATGGAGTGAGATGCTCAAAAAAGTGACTTTTGCTAAACATCTAGATAAGCAAAGTTGTCAAAGAATAATAAAAAAATAATTTAAAACGACAACTAAAAAAAACGGTGCAAAAGCCACTAAAAAAAGAGGAAATTATAATTTTGTCGCTTCATTGTCCCTTTTTTCTAACATGTATTCTTAGTGTAGGCAGCATATAAACCCTTGATTCATGTGTCCCCCAATGAAGGCTATGAGAAAGATTTACGGTGAGTACCAAGAATCTTTATATTGGGTCTTGAGACTTTTTTTTTTTTTTTATCCACTTTTGGCTTCGTAAACACATGATTGCTGCCTTAGGATTTGCAGGTAATTTGGAAGTGAAATTAGAGTCTGGTGTTTTCAATCAGTAATATGACGATAAGGTGTATGAGTGATCTGTTTGATAGATTTCTGTTCTTTAAATAAAAGTCTGATCTTCACAACTTGTTTGTAGAAGTGTATCATTGCACAAACAAAGGAAATTTGTGAGAACCTCAGAAGAAGAATTGTTGATGCTCATGAGGCTGGAAATTAATACAAAACCATCTCTAAAGTGTTTGGACTTCACCAATCCACAGTCAAACTGATTTTGTACAAATGAGGACAATTTAAGGCCATTATTACATTCCACAGATAAGGTTGACCAATAAAGATCATTCCTAGACCAAGGTATATAATAGTATGATATCCCAAAGAATCCCAAGGTGACCTCTAAGCAACTAAAGGCCTCTTTCACATTAGATAATAACGTTCATGAGTCCACCACCAGGAGGACACTGAAAAAAAGTAGTGTCAATGGTGGGATTGCAAGCCAAACCATTGCTTTCCAAAAAAACATTGCTGTTTTGTCTGCAGTTTGCTAAAGATCACATGGACAAACCAGAAGGCTATTAACATGTTTTGTGGGTGAATAAAACCAAGAGAGAGGTTAGTGTTTGAAGAAATAACACTACAGTACAGTATGAAAACCTCATATCAGTGAAATGTGGTGGTGATAGTGTCATGGTTTGGGCCTGTTTTGGTGCATCTGGGCCAGGAGGGTTTACCATCATTGATTAAACAATTCTGAATTTTATCAACAAATTCTAAAGGAAAATGTCTTGATTCTCAAGAGAACGTAGGTCATGTAGCATGACAACGACCCAAAGCAAATAAGTTCTACAAAACAATGGTTAAAGAATAATAAAGTAAAAGTTTAGGAATGCCCAATTCAAAGTCCTGACCTTAATCCAATAGAAATGTTGTAAAAGGACTTGAAGCAAGCAGTTCATGGGAAAAATCCCACCACCACAATTGAAGTTGTTTTGTAGGGAGGAATGGGCTGGGCTAAACTTCCTAAAAAGCCAATGTGCAGGACTAATCAACAAGTACTAGAAAATTTTAGATGGTTATTTCTGCACAACGATACTGAAAGCAAAGGTTCACGTAATTTTGACACTCAGACTTGATATTAGATCATTTTCCTTAATAAAAAAATACCACACATCAATATTTTTATGCATTTGTTTGATTTGGTTTTCTCTATAGAATTTTAGGACTTGTGTGAAAATCTCATGTAGTTTTAGATCAAAAGTATGCCGAAATATGGGAAATTCTGATGAGTTCACAAACTTTCAAGCACCCCTGTATATTTTACCTAAACTATTGAGAATCTTTGTGATATTTTTTTTTTTAATGCCTTGTATTTTATTCTATACACGAGTGGAAATTGTCATGCTCACAAAGACTATTGTTTTGGTAATCCACCTTTCCTTTGGTCTTCTTTATTGGTGGTGGATGATTCCTGAATGAAAAGGTAAATTACAGAAGCTCTTCTTTGTCTAGGAACACATCCATTATTGTTGATCCTTTTGTTATAAAGACAAGAGTGGCTTCTTATGTTCTGTGTATACAACACTGATTCTCTATGGGATTGAGTGAAGCGTATACACGATTCAAAGTAACAGTGAAGCTAGACTAAATGAAGTATGAAGTTTTTATTGTCTTTTTCTTCTCGTATTTGCTCATGCTGAGCTGCTGCATCACTGACAATTACCAATATTCAGAGCCAGTGATGAGTCAGTTTGATACAGTCAATAAATGCTTTCTTCACATGGTAGTTTGGAGACTTACAAAGCAAAGTATTTGGAGGGTCACCATTCGGGCAAGCTTTTGGTTTTATAAAATTTGTTCATGTCATAAAACCTAAGCGTAGTGGTTTTTCAAAATATTAATAAGGCCATGTTCACATGTCCAGTCGTGATCAGTTAGAATGGATCCAGCAGCAATCCATTGGCAAAAAAGTTGTGCAGACAACTTTTTAGTCTGTTTTTAAATAACTGATCTCTGCAGGAACAGTTAGTTTTTTTTTTTAACATCGAAGTCTATGGAAAACAGATCCATTAATCAGCTATCCGTTTTTCTTTCATTTGTAACATCCGTTTTTTGCTTACTGAATCAAGTAATGGGTCTGTTACAAATTAAAGAAAAACAGATGGCTAATTTAACAGATTCTTTTTCCATAGACTTCAATGTTAAAAATACGTATCCAACAGAGATCAGTTATTTAAAAAAGCGGACTAAAAAGTTATCTGCACAACTTTTTTGCCAATGGATTTTAAATGGATCCATTCTAACTGATCACTACTGGACATGTGAACACAGCCTAAAAAACATTGAGATATCCAAATAGATGACTTTCACAGGTCATTTTGGTGTTTTCAGGAATAATGACCTTTTAAGGTTTTTTATACATATCACGTTGTGCTAAATCAAGTACAATAGGTCAGCGGAGCACCACAGCAAGCAAAATAAACCTACAAATCATAAAACTAGTTAGGCAGCAAAAGAAATCTAAATATTAACACCACCAAATGGGTAGTTGGTTATCCCCAATGAGGGTTACAAGCTTTGTTATTATTACATTAATTTTGACAAAGTCTTAACTTTAGAGTTATCTTTTAAAGTTGGTCATGAGTTGTTGTGTGTGTTCATTAAAAGCCATCTGAATCATGGCTATTTTATCAATAGATTGCATCATCTTGTCAGGACCAAAATATGCACGTATGATTCTAAGAAACTGTTTTGGGGAGATCTGGTGACCGAGGAAAACTCTGTTAGTAAAGACAATAGTCCAGTGTGTGTGGGAGCCTCTCGACTCTCCCCTGACAGATGATGTTGGTAGACGTAAGGATCCAGCATGTCCGATTTCAGACTACCATGCCTTTTATTCTTTAGAGATTATTCCTTTTATTCATTAGAGATGAAAAGTCTCATGGAGGACACGGGAGCGCAGGGCCAATGAGAAGTGTCATGGAGGACACAGGAGCCCTTGCCCAGCTGAGTACACCTGTGTATGGGAGAGCTGGGAAAGAGAGATGTCAGATGAACAATCTGCTGAATGATCGTTCGACCATCAGCTACCTAAAGTGTATGGGGGGACTTTAAAATAGCTTTCCTTGATTTTTTTTTTTTTTTTATTATTTATTTATTTTTTTTTTTGACACGTCTGGGTCCTCAATCGGATGTATTATTCATAAGATTAGATTGTCATAATTGACCATGGCCATGTTGGTTATTGCATATGTGCCTCCTCCAGGATATTTAATAATTTATTCATAAGTTTTATGTTTTCCTTTTTTGAGGAAAGGTTCACTCTGCTTCTTGGTTTTAAATTTGGACTTCCAAGTCTTTTTGGATTGTAAAGTCACCAGCTATTAGCAAATTTTATCTTCCCATGTGCATGGATAATAACCAGAAGATCCACAATGAAATTCACAATTATTTTTCATGAAAGTCATCTTTGGTAAAAGGGGCGACAATTAAATGTGATGATGATATGTAAGAAATACAACCTTTTACCATTTTCCCTCAAAGACTGCTGAGACATATTCAGGACACTGTGTGAGGTATTCGGAATCAATGACAAGTTGTATTAACATCTTTGTAGTGCATGATGTGAAAGGATCCTGTGTTAAGGCATCACATTGCTTTCCTGGAAACCAGAGCGACTTTGACATATGCGTAATATAACATTGAACCCATACTGAGCTGAAGCAGATTGCTCATCAATCCTCTAGTCCCAGTAGTGAGTCCTGCTCTCCATCAGTAGAATTGTGTGCTTTCTCCAAGTGTCAGTGATTGGTTTCCTCTTCAGCACATACTGAGGTCACAGCACATATTTTTCATCGGGATGCTACTTCTCTGGTATGAAATCAATCCAGAAATATTATTTTATGCTGATGACCATTTCTGTCTTGAGAAAACAGTAAGAACAGCTTTATATTGTTTGTGGAAGAATTTTACAGTGTGGAGCATTGGGGCTGAAAACCATCAAAAATTTAGTATTGATGGCGTAGAAGACCCTATGGGGCAGTGTCTTCACCCTTACCGGCCAAAGGTACACTCTGTTGATTTGTCTAATTTCACAAAAATGTTACACAGAGTCCATACATGTTATTATCGTATTTTGCTTATAATACACCACATTCTGCAGCCTTTTAATGAGGGAAGAAAGTGAACTACCCAAAGAAACCACAAGAAATTTTGAGGAAAACATACAAACACCAAGCTGGAGGACTACATTTTGAACATGGTGGGCCTTATGGATCAAAGCTGTTGGTGCCCTGAGTAACCAGATTGTGACTCTACCTTTTTTACTTTCAGGAACATAAACTCTATAATCTGGTTATTTCAGGTCAACTCTTTGAATATAGTCCTCGAGCTTGTGCATTAAAGAGGTTGTCCACTACTTTTTATATTCATGGCCTATCCTTAGGATAGGTCATCAATGTCTAATCGGCTGGGGTCCGACTCCCGGCTTCCCCGCTGATCAGCTGCTATCAGTGGCGGCGGCTGTCGGCCAGAAGTACTCACTTGCCTATCTGCACTGTCTACTTGTAGTGGCTGCCGCAGGATACTGCCCATGCGCTCCTATTCAAATCAATAGGAGGTGGATGTGTAGTACTCTGCAGCAGCCACTGAAGGTAGACAGAGCAGCTCGGCAAGCGAGTACTTGCGGCCTCCGACACAGATTCCAGCTGATTGGCGGAGATGCTGGGAGTCGGACCCCGGCCGATCAGACATTGATGACTTATCCTAAGGATCTGCCATCACTGTAGAAGTAGTGGACAAACTGTTTAAATTTTACCAAAGGTGAAGTTTAAGGAGATCAAAGTTATTGTTTGCAAATTTCTCCTAGGCACTTGATCCTCAAGGTTCATCTACCCCATACTTTTAATGATATGATTAAGTTGGGCAACATTGTTAGGCTATGTGCCCACGATGCAGAAATGCTCCGGATTTTTCCTGAGCGTTTCTGCATCTCCCTGGCAGAAAAAACGCATGCGGATTTTACTTCCGTTTTTCCTGCCAGGGACATGCGGATGTGAAGCGTTCTTCACATGCATTTCCGCATGCAGGTTGTCAAGCGCTTTCCAAGCGATTTTAGCATCACTTGGAAAGTGCTTGACAACTTGGTCACACTATATAAATCAATGCAACCGGCATGGATTTATATAGTGTGACTGAAAGAATGGTAAAAAATAAATAATATACTTACTTTCTGATGGCCCCCGGTGTCCTGGTCTCAGCTTGCCGGCAGCTCGTGGTAGACTAAAGGACCTGCCAACGTCAGCGGTCACGTGACCCGTCACATGACTAAATGACGTCACCGCAGGTCCTTTTAGTCTACCGCGAGCTGCCGGCAAGCTAAGACCAGGACACCGGGGGCCATCAGAAGGTAAGTATAATATTTATTTTTTATTTTATTTTTTTTTTTTACAGGTACTATGGTACCCGGGTCCGGAGGAGAAGCTCCTCTTCTCCAAACCCGGGTACTATCTGCACATTGAAATGTTATCCGCATGTACAGATCCAGTGATGCGGATGACATGCGGTCCAATGCAAGTTAATGGCGGCGAAAACGCAGCGTTTCCGCAAAAATAGTTGGTAGTGCTGTGGATTTTTCCGCAATGATAATCCGCAGCGGAAATTTCCGCAGCTTGTGCACAGCACATGCGGATTATCATTGGGGAACATTGCAGACCTTCTACCAAGAGTTTTTTAAGCTTTTCTGCATCGGAGTAGCCGCTGCAGAAACGCTTAAAAAATGCATAGTGGGCACACAGCCTTACAGATTTTGCATTGGGCCAAGGAGTCTTAAAGGGTTATTCTTGAGATGCTAAGATATCCTCTATCAATGGGATAGGAGATCACGTACTGATCTCACTGGGGCGGCTAAAGGCCCCGTCACACATAACGAGATCGCTAGCGAGATCGTTATTACGTTACGGTTTTGGGATCGCTGGAGAGTCGTTTCGTGATCGCTGGGGAGCTGTCAAACATGCAGAACTTCCCAACGATTTCGGCCGCCCCAGCGATCTAACGAACAATCTCGGTGGTTGTTGGGACGCTTTCACACAGCAGCTATTTCAACGATCCACACCTTGATAGGGACTGTACTGTGTCACAAAGGCGTGCATAAAATCACTTTTCCGCGCCCCCTCATCTCCGATTGGTGGACGCTACTGCGTCAGTAACAAGACCAGATGTACGGCCAGTCACAGCCGGAGAACGCTACAACGATCCGCAAAATCAGGACTCAGTCGAATGAACGGATATTAACAGCCCGGAGAATTCTGCTAGGATCTGCAATCCAGCACGAGGTCAGAAACAAAGGATGGAATCGCTATTCTGCTGCCTTCTTTATGCACGGCGGAAAATGAGAACGCTGTAGCGACCACCAATCGGGGACGAGGGGCGCGGAAAAGTCCAATTTATGCACGCCTACGTGTCTCAGTTCTGAATCGCTAACGAGGTCATTGATAAGGTGTCAAATACAGCGATGCACACTGCCCAGCGGGAGCGCAACGACCCAGGAATGGTCCAGGAGGCTTTGTAACGATCAGCGATCTCACAGCAGGGGCCTGATCGTTGCTACCTGTGAGACATAACGAGATCGCTAGCAAGATCGCTATTGCGTCACAAAAACAGTGACGTATCAACGATCTCGCTAGCGATCTCGTTGTGTGACGGGGCCTTAACTGTTGAGAACCCCAGAGGTTCTAGGAACCATGCAGAGCCTATCTTGAACGGAGCAGAGGTGCACTTTAAGCTGGTTGGATGATCTGGGCGAAATCTGCAGGTTCCACCAACTTTTATCTAATGTGTATAGAGGCCTTTACTATCGTCTAAATAACAGTGTTAAGTTTGGCCTCGGTCTATAAAGTGTGATCTTCTTTTAGTTTGTTTTCTGGATATTATTATTAATTAATATTTGCCAAATGAGCTAATATAGTGCATCAGTTTCTTAAAACCAGCTTTTTTTGGTTTGCTTCCCATTTAATTATTGTGAGCCTCAGGGTCTTGCAGATACTAACAACTCATCACACTGTTTATTTATGCTGTTCTTGTAATGTAAACCTTGGGCATTGTAGCCTCGTCCTGACATGTGTTCATCCTTTTCATGTGTGCGGTGTCAGGGGCGATGGGCATGGATCTAGCATGTTGTGTTTACGTCATTTACAGTGTGAACAGAGCTGTTTGGCATTGCAATCTTATCAGAAGATTGCCACCCGGAAAAGTAAACTCAAACTTTGTTCCTGTGGGCTGTCAAAGCAATCTGTCCCTGTGTTACTGTAACTTATCTGCTTTTATCTCTTGGGCTTAACAAGATTGATATGTACCTAGCACTGTTAGCTGTCAACATTTTCCAACAAAGGGTTTTTGTTTGAGTTTGTTCCTTAACTTTAGAGAAACATTTTCTTTGTGGAGCACAAATTCAAAGTTCTGCTTCTTGGCCTATAATGGGGCTGGTGTGTCGCGCCTTAATGTGTCATCCAAGAATGTTTCTTTTTGAGGGGTCTTCTGTTTTGGCTTTATATTTACCCTACATGTCCAATGTAACTATATATTCCAATATTTTTTATCAAAACTCAAATATATATGTATATTTAGATGGATACATTTGACTTCTGATTAAAAATAATATATATAATATATTGCATTGCATATAATTAGAGCACCATGATTCCAATATATAATATCAATTACAATAAACAAACTGACAGAATGGTACAGAGGGGAGAGGACCCTGCCCTTGGGGGGCTTACAGTCTACAGGATAATGAGGAAGGAGACAGTGGGTCGGGGTCTGCAGCAGCTCTGGTGGTTGTGAGGAGGCAGCGGGGTCATGGCAGGCTGTAAGCTTTCTTGAAGAGATGGGCTTTCAAGTTCCTTCTGAAGGATCCAAATGTGGTGGATAACCGGATGTGTTGAGGCACAGAATTTCAGAGGATGGAGGATATTCGGGAGGGGGTCTTGGAGGTGATTGGGTGAGGAACGTACGAGTGTGGAGGAGAGAAGGAGCTTTTGGGAGGACCACAGATTACCTGTCGGAGGGTATCAGGAGTTTAGTTCGGAGATACATGGAGACAGGTTATGGATGGCTTTGCAGATTAGTGTCCATTTTCACTTAAAGAGGGGAACATCCTGTTATCATTTTAACTTTAAAGGAACTTAATCAAGAAAAACAGTGATTATTGTCAAAAGTGTGCAACCTCCTTTATACACAAAGTTTTGGGGATTAAGGACTTGATATGCAAAACTGCACTGAGATTCTTTAAAAAGTCATTACATAAGATTATGGAGAGTGAGATTTTTAAAGTTGAAGGTAAATATAGGTACATCAAGTTCAACCTATAACCTAACATGTTGATCCGGAGGAAGGCAAAGACCACATGAGCAGATATTAATTGCTCCATATTAGTGGAAAAATGTATATGCTGCGGCTTCACCCCTGTACCAGCACAAAATGATCACGGCTGTCTGTTGATCATTTGCCTTTCATGTGTGATCTGATGTGAGCATAGTTTACATTCTGCTTGTAAATGGTAGTAATTGCACCCTGGTGACTGTTATAGCACCTATCCGTTACTGTGAACTTTGGTGTATGGAGTCGTCATATAAAGTCTTAGTAATATGTTCTTGGCCAGGTACACTGTATTATTCACACTCCCTTGCTGAAGAGTAACTCAAGGAGAAAGTGTGATCTAAGTGTGTGTCATCCCTCTGCTGCCATCGCCATATCCAAGAAAATAGCAATCCAGCACCCTCACATTACCATTGCTGATGGTATTCTGTGTTTGCCATAGCTAAAGTCTTTAGATAGTTGGCTAAAGTAATATATTATAGTACAATATATAATTTAATGTACTAGGTTTTGTTCATGCTAGTGTCAGGACTTTATAAAGTGTTACTGACAATAGGGACTGAGCCTCACAGATGGCTAGTCAGGCAGGTGGGTCTCTGGCGGCTTCTTCCCTCCCACTGCTAATGATTGACAAGCCTCTCCCTATACACACACGCATGGAGAGACCTGTGACTCAAAGGAGCGAGCAGGGAGAAGCTGCTGGGGACCTGCCTCTCCAACTAGTCTCCTGTGTAGCTGAGTTTCTGGTGGCATTTAAACATGTTCTCTCTGAAACATTTCAGCATTTCAGAGTTGAACTTGCGTAGCTGAAATCATGCAGCCAGTGTCTGATGCATGCTGCCTGCGGTTCAGGCAGCATGTAGCCGCTGTCAGGTTCCCCTCAAGCTCAGTTCTGACCTCAAGTTTTGATGACAAAAATAGCTTGGCAAACACTGGAAAAGCTAAAATCTTGAATGTTCAGAACCTTATTGAAAATGCCACAGAGATGTTTGCTTGTGTATCATGTCTTTCAAAAAAGCCACCATACTCGTTAGCAGTTGGCTGACCGATTGGTCGTCTGACCGTTGGCTCTCCCGACTTCCCCATACACAGGAACTAATGCTCCTCTGTTTTCTATGAAAGAGCTGCTTCCAGACTCCCCTGCCAGTGGTTCATCACCAAAGGGAACAAAAGAAATGGCTGTTGAAAATAAACAGGTCAATTCCTACGCTCCCCATATTGAGAGTTGGGAGGCTGCCATAAACTTTTAACTATTGGCTGGTTTGGTTGATTTAACTGAAATTTGCCATGTCCCCAAAGACACTTAACCTGAAGATTATACAGTAAATCTTCAGGTTAATAGCGTTTTACTGCTGTCTGGCCACTTTCCTGAAAGTGTGGCTTCTGGGAGAAAATGAACTTTATTCTTCCCAGGAGCCGCTTGCTTTCAGTCATAGAGGCGTCCCAGTGCGGCTACAGTCATCGCTCACTATACTGTAAATGGCGGCTGTGAGCACACCCCAGCATTTTGACAGCTTTCCCTGCACAGAAGCGTAGCAGAGCCAGAGGTTAAAGTGTTGTGCTGGGGGGTGTTTACAGCCACTGCCGCTCACTATGTACTGAGCAGTGACTGTAGCTGCACCAGCCGCGCCTCTGACTCAAAGCAGGCGGCTGCAGTTTCTTGTGGTAGCTGCGCTTTCAGTAAGGCTGCCTGGCAGCATTGTAGCTCTATTAACCCAGAGATG
Source organism: Phyllobates terribilis (assembly GCF_046119375.1). Lineage (NCBI taxonomy): Eukaryota > Metazoa > Chordata > Amphibia > Anura > Dendrobatidae > Phyllobates > Phyllobates terribilis. Next base: position 497,361,608 of record NW_027362761.1, on the reverse strand, counting down.
AACCCTATATCTACAGGTTAATAGTGTTTGGGGACATGACAGGTTAACTTTAAGTCTAATACATATGGGGACCTTTTAAGACTTACTTCTGAGATATCGAAATATCAATAGGTGAAGCGCACTGTTATTCAGTCAAGTAAGCCAAATGGCATGTGTTATAGCAGACACACATCCACCGCTCATGAATAAGGGCTTGTGCAGACCACTGTTTTAATCAGACGAGTGCTATCTGTGGTTTTCACGGATATCACTCGTACCCATGTTATTCTATGGGGCCGTGCACATGTGGTCCGAGGAAAATAGTCACAGCATGCTTGATTTCTAGAATGTTTGTTTGTTTTTGCCCTTTTAAAGGAGACCTCTAAAATTAAAATCTCTTTCTTAGAAATGTAAAACCTCTAATAAACTCCTATAGCCCCTTCACGTATCAGCAAACCTGCCGGTATCTTGTGTCAACACCCAATGATTTTGGTCTCGAGGGGGAGAGAGCACCGTCAAAGGTGTTTGGCAGCAAACTATTCCCCTCTTCCCTTTGAGAAAACGACAGATCATGCCAACTGGTGTTTAGCAGAAAGGTAAAATATGAGTATTAGCCTCCAGGAGAAGCAATATATGGCCGACTAGGGGGCATCATGGTTACTTATGGCTAGTGGAAAAAATAAAAGTTATGTGTACTTGATTGTTGGAACGAAAGAACTTGGTCTTTCGGCACAAAGTCTTTGTAGTGTATGGGCAATAAGCTTATCAGAATAATATGGTTGCTCGAAAGTCATTGACTCAGTTTCCTGCAATTTGTCTGGAGGACCTTGCTCCCAATGTTTCCTCTCAGGGATCAAAGTTTCTAAAAGTGAAATAGTTTCTATTCGCAGTGTGGAAAAATCCTATAAAGGTTAAGAATATTTCCAATACGGTGCTATGTTCTTTATCAGTTCACTTATGTAAACTTTAACGTATTCCTGATAGCCCTTACATAGAGGGTGCAGGCTTCATGGAGCGCTGTAGTGTCTCCAGTGTTGACTTTGACAGATTGTAGCGGTGATTACTTATGTGAAACTGTCCCAGTCTTTACTGTATCTCTTCTGTCTCTGCCTTTCTCCGCAGATCTGTGATGTCATCCCAGTGGGCCGAGCCTGGGAGCTCCCTTGGAACATTGAAGCATCATGTTTCACTATGACTGTTAGAGCAGAGGAGTTGTGAAGCCGAGGACGGATGAGGAGAGAGCAGCTTCATTGATTTACAAAACCACTGGATTATAAAGCCTCAAAAAGAAGGATTTCTTTTTTTTTTTTTTTTTCTTCCCCCGTCTCTCCAGGATTCCAAAATTTTCTTCTGTGCCTAAAATCTGACTTAGCACTGGTTGTAGACAGTCGATGGTCTACACCATGTGTCATGTCATAGTAACGTGCCGTTCTATGCTGTGGACCATCCTGAGTATTGTCGTTGCCTTTGGAGAACTTATAGCTTTTATGAGTGAGGACTGGCTGATTGGCAAAGCAAAAAGCACAAATATCGATAACCGGACTGGAGGTCACCATGAGCCTTATCGGCCAACATTGGGCATCTATGGACGTTGTATCAAAGTGCCTAAAGTGCAGTACTTCAGAAGAGACCCACTTTGTGGACCTTATGCAGAGCATTTCAGTGAGATAGCGAGTGGCTTCTGGCAGGCTACAGCTATCTTCCTTGCCGTGGGCATATCCATCCTTTGCATCGTAGCTTTTGTCTCTGTTTTTACAATGTGTGTGCAAAGTGTAATGAAAAAAAGTATATTCAATGTGTGCGGGCTGCTACAAGGAATTGCAGGTATGTAATCAATGAGACTATTGTGTATTTTATGTGCTACCGTTCTCATTTATACCTTTCCGGTCTTTCTATATCTCTGGGTCTCGCTATGTCTCTGGTCTCCAACCTGTGGCTTCCAAAACGTCTCAGCAACAGATGGGAATCCACAGGTTGGACGGACACTTCTATTCTGGATGATGCAGAGCTCTGGGCCTTTCACTTGGGCATCTTTTTGGGGGCTTGGTGTTTAGCCGAAAGCTAAAGTATGGAGTGTTGACCCATACAAGATGCATTGTGTGACCCACAAAGGGCTGTCATGGCTGCCTATGGCTGGTTATGTGAGAAGAGTCATTAGATTTATAGATCTGCACTATGGACTAAGCAAGTGAAGGCAATGAAGGAGCTTGATGATTTTATGAACTTCACGTTGTCGTCCACCTCATACCGATCTACAAGTGAATGTCTGGTTGTTGTACCGATCATTGAGTTGTATCACTGCATACAGACGGATGGTTACTTTCTACCAGATGGATTATTACCTTCTCTACCTCAAAGGTCACCTTGGTTATTGCATAGCAACGGTCACTGCCTGTCAGGAACTTGTCAATATTTGTAGATGGTAATCTCTGGTGTTCTTGTCAGATTTTCTCCAGAGTCGCTGGAACTGGCTGTCGTACGGCAAGTTGACACCAATGTATATAGACACATACAAGTGCTTCTCACAAAATTAGAATATCATCAAAAAGTTAATTTATTTCAGTTCTTCAATACAAAAAGTGAAACTCATATATTATATAGAGTCATTACAAACAGAGTGATCTATTTCAAGTGTTTATTTCTGTTAATGTTGATGATTATGGCTTACAGCCAATGAAAGCACAAGTCATTATCTCAGTAAATTAGAACAATTAACAAAAAACACCTGCAAAGGCTTCCGATGCATTTAAAAAGGTCCCTTAGTCTGTTTCAGTAGACTCCACAATCATGGGAAAGACTGCTGACTTAACAGATGTCCTGAAGGCAGTCATTATGTAAATCTAAATATGCGGAACAGAGCGCACAATAGAGTGATACCCTATGGAGGGAGAGTAGGAGAGTGCTGGTTACTCTCACCTGGTGTTGTGACAGGCACAACTCCTATGTAGGCATAAAGAAAAACAGCTGCTGCTGCCCCGTGGCTGATGGGTAAATACTCCAGGAGATATTGGATCCAGTTGGATGTACATGTAAGTGGGCTGCACTGCTGGAGTAAATGAATTCTTCAGAGATGATGATGATGAAAAGGCTTTTTATTCACAACGCGTTTCAACACCATACTGGCTTTTTTTTCAAGTGAAAAAAACAGAAACTTTTGCTTTTTTCACTTGAAAAAGACAACGGTACGGCGTTGAAACATGTTGTGAGTAAAAAGCCTTTTCATCATCATCTCTGAAGAATTCATTACTCCAGCAGTGCAGGCCACTTACATGTTCATCCAACTGGATCCAGAAGGCAGTCATTGACACACTTCACAAGGAGGGTAAGCCACAAAAGATCATTGCTAAAGAACCTGGCTGTTCACGTAGTGCTGTATTCAAGCATATTAATGGAAAGTTGAGTGGAAGGAAAAAGTGTGGTAGAAAAAGGTGCACAAGCAACCGGGATAACCGCAGCCTTGAAAGGATTGTTAAGAAAAGGCCATTAAAAAATTTGGGGGAGATTCACAAGGAGTGGACTGCTGCTGGAGTCATTGCTTGAAGAGCCACCACACACAGACGTATCCAGGACATGGGCTACAAGTGTCGCATTCCTTGTGTCAAGCCACTCACGACCAATAGACAACGCCAGAAGCGTCTTACCTGGGCCAAGGAGAAAAAGACCTGGACTGTTGCTCAGTGGTCCAAGGTGTGGTTTTCAGATGAAAGTAAATTTTGCATTTCATTTGGAAATCAAGGTCCCAGAGTCTGGAGGAAGAGTGGAGAGGCCACAATCCAAGCTGCTTAAGGTCTAGTGTGAAGTTTCCACAATCAGTGATGGTTTGGAGAGCCATGTCATCTGCTGGTGTAGGTCCACTGTGTTTTATCAAGACCAAAGTCAGCGCAGCCGTCTACCAGGAAATTTTAGAGCACTTCATGCTTCCCTCTGCCGACAAGCTTTTTGGAGATGGAAATGTCATTCTCCAGCAGGACTTGGCACCTGTCCACACTGCCAAAAGTACCAATACCTGGTTTAAAAACAACACTATCACTGTGCTTGATTGGCCAGCAAACTCGCCTGACCTTAACCCCATAGAGAATCTATGGGGTATTGTCAAGAGGAAGATGAGTGACACCAGACCCAACAATGCAGACGAGCTGAAGGCTGTTATCAAAGCAACCTGGGCTTCCATAATACCTCAGCAGTGCCACAGGCTGATCGCCTCCATGCCACGCCGCATTGATGCAGTAATTGATGCAAAAGGAGCCCCGACCAAGTATTGAGTGCACTTACTGAACATACATTTCAGTAGGCCAACATTTCTGATTTTAAAAAATTTTTCAAGCTGTTATAAAGTATTCTAATTTACTGAGATAATGACTTTTGTGTTTTCATTGGCTGTAAGCCATAATCATCAACATTAACAGAAATAAACACTTGAAATAGATCACTCTGTTTGTAATGACTCTATATAATATGAGTTTCACTTTTTGTATTGAAGAACTGAAATAAATTAACTTTTTGATGATATTCTAATTTAATGAGAAGCACTTGTACTGGCGTGTGTAAAGTTGGGCCAACTTGGCTTCTTTTACACAATATGTGACACTTTTTTTGGCTGTGTCTGTTTGTACATCTCGTACCCGTCAGTTGTGTATCTATACGTTTCATATCTGTTTATCCAGATATAGAAAAATAAAATCCTCAGTTTTCATGCAAAAATGGGTGCAAAGTCGCCAAAGTTATCACCAAAGCCTCATGTATACAAATCCAAAAAATGGGGGCAGTGCTGCAAAGAAAACTGCTTTTAATCAGCCCATGCGACCTTTCGGCTCAAAATAGCGGAGACATTCTCAAGCCAATGGTTCTGCTGATTTAAGCCAAAACGTTGCATGGACTCATTAAACTTCATTTTCTCACCATCTGACTCCACCATTTGGAGTCCTGCCTCCATTTTTTGGATTTACTTATCTATATGGAAAACCAAATAATGTTGGCAGAGCATCAGATAAATCAGATGCAAAAGAAAACTGATTTATTTGCCCATGTGCATGGTGGCAGCGTTTCGAGTCATTAACAATTATCAAAGGCTCCACTGTTGATGAGACGGAACGTTGCCACCATGCACATGGGCGAACAAACTATAGGGGTTTTTTTTTGCATCTGATTTATCTGGAGTGCTGCCAACATTTTTTGGGTCACAATTGATGGGCTTGTACCTCTTGCTATATCGGATTTGTGCTGCTTTTTCCTTTTTTGTTTGTTTTTGGTTTTTCTATATACTTTTGAATACTGGTGTATTTCTCTTCGGGTGTGTGCAGCACAGAGTTTTGTTAAGAAAAAAGTCTGTATTAGAGTATCCTAATATTTCTGTGATCTCGTTCTGTAAAGTGCGAAGACAAACATGCCCCATGCACGAGACAGTTTGATCTGCAGACAGGTGCCATTGGGGCTGAAGGAAGCCAGAGGACCAGGAGGAAATGAGATTTGGTGCTGCTCGAGCTGTTGACAGACATGTTTAAGTGATAGCATTTTAGTTCTATTTTCGCTGCATGCCTATGGAAATCCATATCGAGGGCAGGAGCTCTCCACAGCTCTTACCACATGGCACGGACTAATGAGATTAAGTCCACAAAGGAGCAGGATCTGACATTATCTAGCTGTGAAGAGACATAGAACAGGCAGCCGCTTTGTTTCCCAAGTCATTTTCTCCTTCTAGTAACATAATTGGAGAGACCTCGGTGGTTTCCGCTGCTCACGTGTCCTGCGAACTCCCGAAATTAGATGAAGAATTCACATTGGCATTGGGTATTTAAGTTTTGATAAAATTATATCAAATTTTATTCAAGGCCTGCTTTGAAGGGGTTGTAAAAGACAGACCACATTGCTTGAACAGATCGATGGTCTCCTTACTTGAACTTATAACCTCATATATGCCTATGGGACTGTAAGTTCAGGGCAGGAGACCCTTGGTCAATTTAGGCATTGTGGTCAATTTAACATGGCTAGTGGTATCACATGGTTATTGGTTATCAATTTAGTTATACATTTCCAGAGGAATAACAGAGGAACTACATAATGCTGATGTTTCTTGTCTTTTTTTTTATGGAGAATGCAACGATTTACTCATAAGACCATGTCAGAAAGACTGATAAAGTTCTCTTCTATGAATCCAAATTTGTTAATTACTTGAAAATCCTCAATTAGAAGACAGTCTGGTCTTCACATAAATTGCTGCCCATGTAATACATTTGTCCTGGCTAATAGAGTATGATCCAGAGCAAAGGACCTCCCTCTGTGATGTCCATATGCCGAGGTGGAGAACTTAGATTGTGGTTGTATACCCTTTAGGAGTTTCTACTACTGAAGGCGTTTTTCACTAACAATATGGAAAGACTCATCATCCAGATCTGGTCGAGTGTCCATTTGATGTATTTTTAAAGAGGACCTGTCACTTGCCATAGTTAATTATGTAATTGTTCTATCTGGTGTTCTGCTGTTGTCCACACTCTGGCCTAGTTTTTCTTTTGTTCCTGCACCTCTCCATTCCCAAGATATGGCCTCCTCTTCCTGTATAGAAGTCTAGTCTTGCTAGCCAAGTGGGCTGGGTCTTCCTGAAGTATTAACCCACATGACTAAAAAGATAATATTTCTATTCAAGGAAGAGGAAGCCCATATATCAGGAACATAAGAAAAAGTTCAGACTTAGGAGAACAACAGCACTTTCACCAAGTAAAAAATATATATTTATGGCAAGTGAATAGTCATCTTGAAAGTGGTTGTCCAGGACGTTTACATTGATGACTTATCCTTAGGATTTGCCATCAATTTCTGATCGGTGGGGGTGCTGCACCCCTGCTGATCAGCTGTTGCTTGTGCCTCCGGTAGCCAGATATGCTGAGTTGCAGAGCTGAACAGCTTCGTCATCTGCATAGTGTAAAGCACCATGGAATAAATGGCGCTATAATAATAAATAATATTAATAGTGGCCATTGCCAGGTACTGCACATCTGCCCACTATTGATTCATGTAAGAGGCGGATGTGCAGTACCCGGCCGCGGCCACTATACTGTTGATGGAATTGTGTGCAGCTTCGCAACTCAGCACATCTGGCTGCTTCTCGGAACAGCTGATTGGCCGGGGTGCCAGGTATTTCACCCCCACCGATCACATATTTATGACCTATCCTTAATGTAAAGGTCCTGGACAACCCCTTTAAGTTCTCTACTATACCTTGTAACTGTATTTAATAAATTGTATGATTGTGCAGGTTTAGGCAGATATATCTTGATATTAATGGGTGACAGCCGTCAAATTAGCATGAAACCTGCTCTTGAATTGACTCAGTGAATGAAGGTTAATTGGCTTTTATTGGAGCAAACGAAAATCACAGGACCACTAATTTGTAATTCAATCCCATAATTCCAATGTCAGGATCCTGGCAGCCGCCATCGTGGGTAAACACAGCTGAGTGGCACGATCTCCCATGTGCGGAGCACAGAACTGTTTTCATCCAGACCATTGTGAGACTCTTTGTAGGATTTTCACTTCCCATTCGACTCTGCTCTTTCTTATCAACATTTCACTTTTTATAGAAACAGTTTGTCCTTTGTGAGTCTGGAAAGTTTTACTGATTTATGTAATTATTTTACCAAATCAAAGATTCCTGTAGATACCAGTAAGTGATGAAACATTTGCCTGTCTAGGAAGTTCCCAGCAAAACTTTATATTACTCATAATTAAGTAATCGCCTCATGGGAACTTCTGCTTTACGCTTTAGGATAGCGATATACAGTACAGACCAAAAGTTTGGACACACCTTCTCATTTAAAGATTTTTCTGTATTTTCATGACTATGAAAATTGTACATTCACACTGAAGGCATCAAAACTATGAATTAACACATGTGGTATTATATATTTAACAAAAAAGTGTGAAACCACTGAAAATATGTCTTATATTCTAGGTTCTTCAAAGTAGCCACCTTTTGCTTTGATGACTGCTTTGCACACTCTTGGCATTCTCTTGATGAGCTTCAAGAGGTAGTCACCGGAAATGGTTTTCACTTCACAGGTGTGCCTTGTCAGGTTTAATAAGTGGGATTTCTTGCCTTATAAATGGGGTTGGGACCATCAGTTGTGTTGTGCAGAAGTCTGGTGGATACACAGCTGATAGTCCTACTGAATAGACTGTTAGAATTTGTATTATGGCAAGAAAAAAGCCGCTAAGTAAAGAAAAACGAGTGCCCATCATTACTTAAAGAAATGAAGGTCAGTCAGTCCGAAAAATTGGGCAAACTTAGAAAGTGTCCCCAAGTGCAGCTGCAAAAACCATCAAGCGCTACAAAGAAACTGGCTCACATGAGGACCGCCCCAGGAAAGGAAGACCAAGAGTCACCTCTGCTTCTGAGGATAAGTTTATCCAAGTCACCAGCCTCAGAAATCACAGGTTAACAGCAGCTCAGATTAGAGACCAGGTCAATGCCACACAGAGTTCTAGCAGCAGACACATCTCTACAACAACTGTTAAGAGGAGACTTTGTGCAGCAGGCCTTCATGGTAAAATAGCTGCTAGGAAACCACTGCTAAGGACAGGCAACAAGCAGAAGAGACTTGTTTGGGCTAAAGAGCACAAGGAATGGACATTAGACCAGTGGAAATCTGTGCTTTGGTCTGATGAGTCCAAATTTGAGATCTTTGGTTCCAACCACCGTGTCTTTGTGGGACGCAGAAAAGGTGAACGGATGGACTCTACATGCCTGGTTCCCACCGTGAAGCATGGAGGAGGAGGTGTGATGGTGTGGGGGTGCTTTGCTGGTGTCACTGTTGGGGATTTATTGAAAATTGAAGGCATACTGAACCAGCATGGCTACCACAGCATTTTGCAGCGGCATGCTATTCCATCCGGTTTTCGTTTAATTGGACCATCATTTATTTTTCAACAGGACAATGACCCCAAACACACCTCCAGGCTGTGTAAGGGCTATTTGACCAAGAAGGAGAGTGATGGGGTGCTACGCCAGATGACCTGGCCTCCACAGTCACCAGACCTGAACCCAATTGAGATGGTTTGGGGTGAGTTGGACCGCAGAGTGAAGGCAAAAGGGCCAACAAGTGCTAAGCATCTCTGGGAACTCCTTCAAGATTGTTGGAAGACCATTTCCGGTGCCTACCTCTTGAAGCTCATCAAGAGAATGCCAAGAGTGTGCAAAGCAGTCATCAAAGCAAAAGGTGGCTACTTTGAAGAACCTAGAATATAAGACATATTTTCAGTTGTTTCACACTTTTTTGTTAAGTATATAATTTCACATGTGTTAATTCATAGTTTTGATGCCTTCAGTGTGAATGTACAATTTTCATAGTCATGAAAATACAGAAAAATCTTTAAATGAGGTGTGTCCAAACTTTTGGTCTGTACTGTACATTGCATAAAAATCTAATTAAATGGGCAATTTTGACTAGAGCGAACAATCTTGCATTTTGACATACGAATGTTTATTAACGTTCAACACCCCCAATCAACCGGGTTGGATTTTTTCTTCAGCTGATGATCAGCACTAGTTGCATAGTCGGCTGAAAAAGCTTCAATATTGACCGACATAGTCTGTAATATGTTTGGGGCAATCAACGAACGATTAATTATCAGCTCATTTTTATCCAATGCGTATGGGGGGGCTTTAGTATTGACTTGCCGGCTGGCCACCTATTTAATTAACTGCTGGTCTATTGTCTCCCCTTCTTTGTCACCGCCATCACTGGCAGCTGCTGCAAATAAGATTTAGCATGGAGTGAGGGGTCCTGTCATCACGATAATCCCTTTATATATCCTATTAGGACATATGGATGTCAGATGAGGCCCCTGGCTTGATGAATATTAGCCGGTTTGCAATGAGCAGCTGGCAATAACTATTGCCTGGAGAATTTGGTTGTTTGTATGTTATGTCAAGAACCGAACCAGTAGTCCCGAACTAATTTCCCCACCTCCTCTAATAGTTTTAAAGAGCCCATTTAATACTTAGTGCATTATCGCAGTATTAGTTAGTTTCTTGTAGTCCATAAGAAAACTTTATAACAGGACCCTGCAATTATAGCCACATCAGCAATGATTATATCTGTAGGAATTGTTGCAGTTGGTGGACAGCTGATGGTGTTGTGTCCACCGTTACAGTTTGTTGATAGATTTAGTAATTCCTCTGTTCCAGTTTACTTCTCAGCGGTTTATTTGTTTTGTTCCTTCCTATAATCCTCCTCCATGTTGGGATGATGAAGCTAATGATTACTGTATGTCCCAAGTAAAACAGTTCATTCTCCTCCAATGTCTGAATGATAATGATTCTGCTGAAAGCTGAAATCTGCAACAGGATCATTGGGAAAAAGCTCATGCTTTCATAAGTATTAAACCCGTGCCCCTGTACACAATAGATGAATATCTGATGAATCTGTCTATTTACATTTATTGAGATATATTCCGTGCACCACTCCACAGTTCGTGCTAACTTGGTACAACCCTCTGGATTTGGCTGCTGGAACTGCACATCACAGGGCACTGTGACATGCAGGGGAGGGGGGGAACATTATAATTACCACAGGAGCTGTGGATTTCTTCAGGGCCTCGGGCCTGCAAGCATCAGAAACTTGATTGAATAAAAAGACATTTCACAGCAACAAGACCTCTAATATGAGGCATACAGGTATGTATAGATTTACATTTCTATCGCATGTATGCTCATATTAGAGGTCAGATAAGTGCCAGGGTGTGACAGATTCCCTTTAAGAACCAGTTGGTCAAATCATCAGCTGTGTACATGGTCTATCTAGATTTCCCTCTTATTTCTGCCCCCTGCATCTATTGAGTTTTAACATGTCCCCTTTTGTGTTAGCCATACAATTTAGACACAAGTCAGGTGGCATCCATCTCTCTGGAGCCTCCTATAAACATGCGTGTTTAGAATGACTAGGCAATTCTTTTTGCAAAGGCAGTTAAATTACCCAAAAGGAGCATCCACTGACTATCAAGCTACTCAATCATTGGTTGTCAACTCACACGTTCTAATATTACATCTCTTGATGGGAATGGCCTTTTGAACTGCATTTTTATGAGAATAAACCACCCTTAAGGTGCATTTACACTGCAGGAACAAGATCCCAGGATTGCTTTTTCTGATAATCGTGCACAGTAAACGAGCAGCTGATCAATAATGATTGAAATGCTGAAATTAATTTTCGGGTTTATTAAAAGCTCATTGTTCTCGGCAGCACATCGTCATGAGTAAATGGGACCTATGCTGCCAAGAACAATGGCAGCATATATATGCACAGAACGATCTATTACAGATCGTTCTGTGCACATGTTAAATGTTTTTTCTCTCTCTAAATAGGAAATTAAACAACCATCGATCAGCAAATATGTACTGACCGGTGGTTATTGAACGCCGCAGATGGTATAATGTAGATGCATCCTCAGCAGCAACCTATCTCTCCAGACTGTGTTTTTCGGTGAACTACTATTGATGGCCTCTTCTCTTGGCAATTGCTTACTGATTTGAGCCTCACTGAAGTCCAAAGGCATTGCTAGACCAAAAAAAGATTCAGCTGGCAGCACTCCACATATGGGACGCACGTCTCCACAGTCCAAGGAACCCATTTGGCAAACAGCAGGAGAGCAAAAAAATTAGACAGCGTCCACTCCAGGGTGTCATTGAAGTATAAATAAGTGCACTTGATAAAGACTCTTTTGAGTCGAAACGTTGTGGTCTTTTGACATGGCTGAATAAAAGACTTATTTATATTTCAATGACACACTGGAGTGGACGCTGTCTATTTTTTTTGCTATCCAAAGGCGTTGTTAGAGTCTTGAAAGAGTCTAAAAGATCAGTGGTATAAGTTGCAAAGTACATGTCTCCGCCAGGACGCTAATGTTTTGTAGGCTGCGGGCCTACGTAAGCCTGTACCCTACAAGACTAAGCGTGATGGAGCAAGCGAACCTGTGGCTCCCTGCTCCACCATGGGATTGAACTGTATCATCCTCATATTGACGCCGACAGTTCATTGTGACGGTCAATGGAGATCCGGAGTTCCGTACAAAAAGTTCGGGACTAGAGCCTTGGATTTTTTTATGCTGGCGACGCCACTACTGAAAAAAAGATAATTATTTCTTGGGATTGCTTTACACGAAGATACAATTATGGGAAATGTATGTATCTTACCAACATTGCAACAAAGTCCAAATTGAATCAACATGCAGTTATTGAAAATTTGCACATGGAACTACCCATATTTTACCTGTTAACTCTTGACTTTCATCATCGGCTGAGTAATCACGCTGCCAACTTTGTCCTTTTTATTGCAGTGTGTAAAGCTACTTTTGGCTCTTGTAGCATGTAGAGTACAGCCAGTTTGCTGTGGTTTAAGTTAGTACAGTATTTTAGACCTTACAGTATTTTCCGCTTCTTGAATCGTGCCAACGCATTCACAGTACTGCCTTTCTGGACAGATTCTTTTTTTTTATTCCCATGATATAAGAAAATTTTAACTTTCAGATTGTACATTATTGTATGTTAAGAGTACTTTAGCATGCATATATATAGTTTTCAGACAATTTTGCCATCACCACAATCACCGTGCTTTCTCTGTCGGAAAGAGTATAGCTGGTAATCAGTCAGGTATGACGTGAGCTAATTTCCTAATGCTGGGAACAGTTGCTTGTCTTCCCAGATTTTGAAGCACTTCTGTAAAATATCTAACCTCTGGGCATAGAAAAATCATGAATTTGTCAGATGCAGGATCTAACTTGCACCCTGACACATTTTCATAAAAACCTTCACAGATGTATCCATGACGTGTGTAGAAAATAAACTAAATAATTGTGAAAGAGGCAACATTCTTGTAGGTCTACGTTGATGTGGTTAAGAATAAGGATTCAGGTTGCCAACAACATAATCCGGTCGATATTTTCTGTGCAGTTCTTCCCCAAGTCAAATATATGCAATAAATGCTCCAGCCTCAATAAGAGTAGAAGTACTAACTACCAACTTGTTCATGGCAATGTCTTAATTAAAAATAAAATGAAGTAATGTACATACTAAAATCCCTACAATTTTTATTATGTATTCAGAATAAAATCTGAAATCACTTCTAAGACTGTTTTGTCAACTGAAGTGCCATCTCTCAGATATAGGAGACTAAACTTTTTTTTTTTTGGTAATTCTGGTGTAAAAGTTTTGAAAAGTCGCAAAATGTAGACACAACTCAGAGCTGCGCCTAAATTTTGCGATATCTGGGATCTTCACGCAAGTTTCTGCCAGCTGCACCGACATCGGGGGAGTTGGGGCCGGACGGGGGCGTGGCGACCGCCACCACAAATCTTGCTTCAGCAGGCGCATACAGAGGTGCACACCACTAGTCTGATACTCCTGATTTGTGAAGAGGCGTTCATCTTTTCAAGAAACGGAAGTATCTGACTCCAGCACACCACCTCATCAAGACCAGCATGAACAACTCCAGTCTTGATGCATCGGCCCAATGTGTGCTAGGGATTTTCGGTGTCTAAGCCTCTGTTCTTTCTTCTCGCATACTTAGACAGGAAAAGTTTCAAGAAGTCCATTTTGCACAGGTTGACCAGCAGCACTAAACGACCACCAATCGGTAAACCTTTACAAATTCGTGGTCATTTAATAGACTGTTTACACAGGCAGGTCAAAGTAAATGATGCACATGAGTAAAAGATAGTAATAGATCAGGAATTTTCCTGTCCGGATTGTCATTGCATTTAAATCTGCAGCATGTTAATTCTTTGTGCGTTTCTGCAGCGTTTTTCACCCATAGACTTCAATTGAGTCAGTCAAATCCGCAACAAAAACGCAGGTATAAAAATATTTGCAGATATGCTGCGGATGAATGCTGCGTATTTGACTGACTTAATTCAAGTCAAGGAGTCAAAAACACACAAAGAATTGTCCCTGGTAGACTATTCCTCCCATCATCCGTCGGCCTCTCCCGCTGACAATAGCGGGAGCAGGCGCGGTTGAGGGGAGAAGTAGTCTCCTCAGCCGGCGTCTGTGGGCAGTGTAAAAAATAAATCAATATTAAAATAAAAAACACCTTATTCTCACCTGTCCGCCGTACCCAGAGTGTCCCACGGCGATCCGATCAGCCGGCAATACACTGACGGGAGCGCGATCGCTCCTGGCCGTGTATAGCGTTGAGCTGCTGGACTGATTCACCAGAGTTCAACAGCTGAAGATCAGCTGAGAGCTTCGGAGATCTCACTTACAGCATCAGTGCTGCGTAAGAAGTTTCTCACGCAACACTGAAGGCAGCAAGTCAGGTCACCAGAGCTCTCAGCTGATTGAACTCAAGTGACCTCACTCCTGTTGCACAGTGTTATACACTGACAGGAGTGATTTTATTGTCCTGTGATTGAAGGCTGGTCCGGGGCTTTGATGCCCCCACAGGTCTGAGGTCACATTCCTTAGTTGATATAGAATAGAGGATAAAAGGCAGCAAAAAGAGGGGGAGGGAGGTGAGCAGATAACTGCTGTATAGAAATGAATGAGCTTGAGAGAGCGGACTAGGATGTTAAGAGTTATCACATCCTGATAGTTAGCAATTATCCGGAAGAAAGTGGGGACCAAACCTTATCGTTGCGCACGGCGGAGGTCACTGGAGCGGAAATCAATCACAGTGACTCCCGGCACCTGCGCACTAGAGCACAGCAGTAAAATAGGGCAGGGAGGAAAAAAACGCGATTTAACTTATAGGCGCATTGCGCATGCGCGGGATGTGCAGATCTAGAGTGCACGTCACAGGACCCTGTGACGTGGAGGAGAGGGGGGGAATATTTTAATTAAGTAGGTAGGTGGGCATTTCTTGGCGTCCCCTGGTCGCCAAGCCTAGGAAAACTGATTTTATAAAAAGATATATCAAAGCAAGCAGACCTCTAATATGGGCCATGCAGGTATGTATAGATTTACATTTCTATCACCTGTATGACCATAGTAGAGGTCTGAAAAGTCCCAGGGGGTGACAGATTCCCTTTAATCACTGAGTTTTCCACTGCTAGGACCCCTTCATCTACAGAGGAATGTTGCAGCACATGTGTAAATCTCTTACAATGCCTTCACAGGAAAAAATAAAGTGTAACTAACATTACAACAAACTCTTGACACGGCAGAGACCTATTAGAAGTTCTGATCTCAGGAGTCTGGGTGCAAAGACATCCACTGATGGCAAAGATGAAGAGATGGAGGAGAATGGTGCTCAGATGTGCTCTTCTAACACTGAACTCTACAGAGATTTCTATTACGCCCGTCTTCAGTGCTGGATCTGAGTGCTTGGATGTCTCAGCCCTCGAATCCCCATCAATCAAAACTTCTGACATGGCTGAATATGTTCAGTTTGTTGACATGTCAGTTACACTTCAAGCATTATGTAATGGCCATTGAAATAAATGTCCGTGTAACGTGTATGTAGCTGCTCTCCACTGAATGAAGGACACCCTTTATTAAAACAAACCTGTCAGTAGCGTTGTGGTCATAAACCATGATCATCTTGATGTTATATTGCTTGTTTTAACCATGCTCCTGTTTCAATCAGCATTTGTACTATAATAGAGAAAGAAGTTATTAAGTGATATAGTTATGTGGGTGGAGCTAGAGTAGTGAAGAGTCATGGTGTCCTGTTAGCAGGTGACTTATTCTGCCTTGATTAATGTTCACTTTGGTGCTGACGCCACACGCTCTTCGGGATTTCACTCAAGGCAGTATGGGCCAGTTAATAGTGAGGACATTGTGACTCTTGGCCGCTCCGGCGCCGCGCCCGCGGGACTCTTGGTGGGCAGCAGACACTGTTCTCTATTTTATTTTGCTCCCAATTTTAACATGTCTAATGATTAGGAAGTTAAGAATCACTATAACATTCAGGTCAGCACTAAAACACTGCTGATAGTCCTTTTTATCTAGACTGGGTATTCTCAACCAGACAATTCTCTTAAGCCACAGGAACATGCAGATACTAGTGTGAAGGGCTTTTTATAATGTCTGCAGTATGTCTGCCCTGCTTTATTTCTGCCATTGCAATGGATCGGAAAGGCAAGTGTTACTCATGGTGATGCGTCTGCTCAAACACTGGGGGTCTGCATATACTCATGCCAACTTTATATGCTTCAGGACAAACCACATGAAGGCAGTCGTCTCGCATAGCTTGTGGTTTCCCAGCTATCGCTCCTTGAGTACTTTTACAAGTTCTTGTAGTGTAAATATTCCTTTTATTTTGACAGTTCCGTTTTTAGGAGTTTTATTTCAGCTTGCGGCGCTTTGTTGCATGTTGAGAACTTTCTTCATGTAAATGTACGAATACAACTGCACATGGGATTCTTGCTTTGTTGGTCAATCATTCATTCATGTCCCCCTAAGTTAGTTTTGCCGTATAGAGATAAGCACAGGGTTTCTGGGAGTAAGAAAGGGATCAAGGAATGTGAAGTATCACAAGGTCAGAAGCTGCATTTTCTCGTGCACCTTTTGACCTCTTTAGAATGTGTCATCAGAACATGAGCAAATTTTTATGTCAGGTCTATATGTTAAATATATTTTAAAAATGTGTGACAATGTTTTTTTTTTTGTTTTTTTGTATCATGATTAATAAAAATCTTGCTATCTTTACATTGACCAGTAGGCCTAATTTAAGACTCCTATTTCCCGTTAGACACACAGGCCCATGTTAATCAAAGAAATTCCACCAGAATTATGACATGAATTGCTTTAAAAAGTCGCAAATATTTTTGCACAACTCAGAGTTGCACAAAAATTCTATGACTTTTGACGTTTTCAAGTTAGTTCC
The DNA here is from genome assembly GCF_046119375.1 of Phyllobates terribilis. NCBI lineage: Eukaryota > Metazoa > Chordata > Amphibia > Anura > Dendrobatidae > Phyllobates > Phyllobates terribilis. The sequence continues at coordinate 497,344,815 of NW_027362761.1, read as the reverse complement.
TTTCAGCTATACCAAAATGAGTGGAGCTGGGGTGTGACGGGGGCTCGATGTAGGGTGGTGCCATGGCTTGTCTAATTCATGACGAGCTTTGGTGTTACTTACGCCAGAAATCTTAACACTAGTCAGTGACTGGTGTAAGATTTATGGCGTGGCGCCTTTGCCGCTTGTCATGCACCTCTTCATGAATCAGGAGCGTCTGGCTCCACCACACTTCCTCATCAGTAGCGATGAGAAAAGCTTGATGAATTAGGGCAATAGACATTTGCAGCACTAGACTGACTCATACCTTCTCTTTTGAACAGAAGGTTTTTGAGCTTCTGCACTGAACATGCTCCAATAAGGGCAAAAATCATTGTTAACGAAGGGGGAGGAGGTGTGCTGTAACATCGCCTATAATGGTGGATTGCGTGTTTTCTACTACAGTAGATATAGGAGATACCGGTCATTGAAATTCTATGTGTGATTTCTAATGAGGCTGCTGACAAGTGTTTTGGAAAGATCAGAAAGTGATTCTTGAGTATAAGACCTAGAGACTTGTACGAAAATAAGATTTTTGTTGTGTGTTTTTATATATATATATATATATATATATATATATATATATTGATAGTTATATATATTGATAGTTATATGAAAAAATATAAAAATTAAAAAACATATATATTTAAAGCACCACTTCGCCATTTTTTTGTTTTATTTCACCACCAGAGCAGTATCACTAATGTCTGTTCTCTGCTCAGAGTAAAATACTTACAAGCCGCCGTCTTCTGCTTTTTGTAATGCCACACCATTCTGCCACTATTTTGTGACCGCGGCCCGTGGAAGTCAGAGGTAACGGTCACACGTTCTCTGTGTAAGTCAATGAGAGCCTTTTTATATTGCGAAGTGACTTCCGGTCCGTCCAGCAAACAATGAAGCGATCCGGTTAGTCACAACTAGCAGTAGACGATCGGAGCGGCGCGAGGAACAGCAGATGATGGCACCAGGTAAGTATTTTACTTCATTCAGGGAACGGACATTAGTGATACCACTCCAGGGGTGAAATAAAAAAAACTGGAGTGATGCTGTAATAGTCAAGCCTTATATAAACAGGAAGTCATTTTCTGATGACACATTCTCTTTAAAGGGATCATGTACTGTTTTTTTCCTAACTAATGAGCACATATTCAGTGAGTCATTGTTTATTTCTCCCTCTTGCTGATCCACAGTATGGACACAAAATGTTCCTTATTTTTTATGCATATATCATAAGCTGCAGGAGTGGATACATAACTTTAGACACTTAAAGGGGTTGTCTTCCCTAAATAACACTTCCCATATGCCCTAGCAAGACATATGCTCATCGCTCCTGTAAACAATGAGCGGTTCCCAAATTTATGTACCCAAATGTTTGTGTTACATGGATGTCCCATTCTGAATAGGGGGATGCCTTGAGACAAACCATTTTTCGTGCCATTATTGCCAATCCAGACATCAATAATAATTCAAAAAGCCCTTTATAACATATATCCGACATTAAAGGCAATCTGTCAGTACGATCAACCGTCCTAAGCCGTCTATATGGGCATGTAGCTTATAGGAAGCGGAATAAAATGATACCTTGATATCTGTTATCCGATGTCTTATTCCAGAGACATCCATGCATTTTCTTAATACGTAAATGTGCTGTTAAGTTCTATGGGCCGGACACTGATCTCCCTGAGAATCTGCCTCCAGGGATTATTTTTAATAAAGGGGGTGTTACCAGAGTGAGACATGCAACTAACACAGAACAGTAGAACTGAACTTTGTCTTCTTAAAAACACATTTGCTGCTGCTCTCACAGCTCCGCTGTATTGAAACAACAGAGATGGAAGCTGAAGCTGAGTGGAGCCGGCAGATGAGTCAGGTATAATCACACACAGCTCTGCAGTGAGATCAGGAGAGCAGAGAGCGGCCATTACACATCACACTGGTAACCATTACACATCACACTGGCAATGCCCCTTTTATTTAATATTATACCTGGAGGCAGATTCTAATGCAGATCAGTGTCCAGCATGTAGTCCAAAACAGCTCATTTACATAGCTCATTTACATATAAGAAAATTGTGGATTTCTCTGGAATATAACATTGGATCGCAGATATCAAGGTATCATTCTATTCAACTTTCTATGACCTACATGCCCATATTGGACGAGGCCGTGTTATACGCCTAGTTGTTTGAAGGGAAAATTTGCTATTTATTTCCGGGAGATATAACTTTGGGATGGAGGGACACCAAAAAAAAAAATGTTTTAGAATCCGTGGAACAGCAGCAATTGGAGAAGATAGTTTAAATTTTAAAAAATCCAATGAAAGGTCGTCTTTAAAGAGAACCTGTCAGCATGAGTTTGTTATGTAAAGTAAAGACATGGCTGTAATAGCGCTGTAATACTGATAAAATGGATACCTTTGAGGGGCCAGGGAATCACAGACAGGAAGAAGACCCTGTGCACACTCCGGCCCCTGTGCACCGAAATCTCATTAGCAGAAAACTGCAAATAGTGATTAAAAAAGAACCACAAAGCGGATTTCTTCATCAAAGGTCTCAATGTAATCAGTATTACAGCCATGTCTTTACTTTACATTACAAAATGGTGCTGACCAGTTCTCTAAGCATCTCCTGCACACTATTATTGGGAATTTCCTCTGGGTGTGAGCTGTTTTAGGCTTGTCAGGGTTGTATGCTGCTATATCAGGATTCTTCCCGGTCTCTCTGCAGATACCTGTATGCTGTGTGTGGCCGTGCAGCCCTGGATTTACACCACCATTGCGATGCCTGTTAAACCCATACAGCAAACTTTGTGCATTCCCTTTGTGTGCGATCAGCTTACACAGAGCTGTATGATTTCACCTCGGTTTATTAATGCCACATGAGTAATGTAATTATCTTCTGTTTGTCTAGGTGTATTTTTATGGTGTTAGTTGATTTAAACCTAGGCCACCCACCAATGCAATCAGGATTCCCAAGAAGGCTGTATTATTGAGCTAATCTCTCTATTTGTTTTGCAGCATGTCCATGCTGAGCCGTGTCATCAGGGAGGAGAAAACGTTTAGATTTGTATTTTTCGTGTGTTTGGGACATGTTATTTATGTAGATTTAGGAATCATTGATATGATGATCTGCAGATTGCCTCTTCAGAGAGGAAGAGAAGTAGAACTATAGCGCCACCTATAAGAAGTAGCAATCCTAAAATTCAATATTGACTCTCTAACGAGACTTGTCACATGACTTAGGACCAATTTGTCAGGTATTCCACAGAGATGACACCGGGGAGATCACGCAATATCACGCTGTTGCTGTCACTCTGTCGGGATTTCGTCAGGGATACACGAGCACACAATCCCGACTACTCACTACGTAGGTATCGGCAAGTATGACGTCACAGCTCCAGATTCAAACACACGGAATAGGTGTATACGCCCCCCGTACAGTCACTCTCAGCTTCACGATAGCCCAATTATTATTATTCTCTGCCACCACCATCCAGATTTGAAATAGAATACAGGCTTTGGCGGAGAGGGAACGATTACAGGACAAAAGAAACAGAACTATTAAATTTTATATTTAATCCAAAAGGGAGGCAGTGTTATGAAAAATATACAAGATTTTACAAAAGGTGACAATGCAATACATAGGCAGTTACACAAAATAATAAGAATTAAAGAAGAAACTTACTCTTTACAGTTCGCAGGGACGAATCAGCATAGGTGACGGAGGGGTTGACCGATTTTGATTTGAGCGTTATCGAACGCGATCCATTGCTTATAGTATCTATACCCCCCTGGCAAAGAATATGGATCAATCTTCAGTTGGCTCTTTTATGCCTAAGGGGAGATCTGCCCACACACCCCCCATGCTGACATCACTGGGCTGGTCTCCAGCCTGCACATTTTATTTAAGGTACCTGGTTTTTGGGATAATTTATCGCTGGTTGATACCATATTTTCTATTATGATTTTACCTTCATTTAGAGACCACACATGGCATAGTTGTGATCTGCTATTTTGTTACTTCTGCGCCACAGCCCCCCTGAGGGGCTTACAGCTACGAAAAAATAAGCATCTTGTTCCTTGGCTGACACTGCCACTAAAAATGTGTCCCACCATTATCAGAATTCTGGAATTTCCAATATTCCATATTTCGTATTGGTTCCCAAAAGTCTGCAGACTTCAGTTAAATTCCCTTTGAAGTCATGGGAATGAAACTTCCTCAGCTACATGCAAATTGTCGGAAGCCTGCGTCTAATCGCAGGGGAAAACACTCGCATTTTAAGTAGGTTGGTGGCACCTCTTGTGTGCCAGAGTTTGTTTAAGCTACTTCGGCTGTGGGTGATAATTTACAGCGAGACAGATGCTGTCAGCTCTCCTCTTGTGAAAAATGGGGGATAAGGGAGGGTTGAAGAGGGGCTTGGGAGAAATGATTAATATTTTCAATATTTCCCTAACAACTTCCCCTCTTAGAGGTGACGTAGGGGCTGATTTACAGATCGCACCTTAAGCCCACCTCCTCGGTATCTCCTTAACGGTACAGTCCGTCGACGTTGCCATGTTCACTACCCTTCTTGTGCTGAATGGTAAAATCGTACTGCTGTAGAGCCAGGCTCCACCGCAGTAGTTTACCATTGTCACCGGTCACCCGGTGCAGCCAGCTGAGGGGGTTGTGGTCAGTCTCTATGGTAAAGTTGCGCCCGTATAGATAGGGCTGCAGCTTCCGCAGGGCCCACACTGTCGCGAGGCACTCCTTCTCCACAGTGGCTTGCGGCTTAGGAACATCACCGGATGCTCTTCCCCCTGCCCGTTTACCTGGCTGAGCACAGCACTCAGGCCAAACTGACTACAAACGGCCGGGCAAAGTCCGGGGCCTGCAGAACTGGGGAACAGGCCAAGGCAGCTTTCAGCGCCGTGAAGGACGGCTCACAGTCAGCTGTCCAGTTGACTGTCAGTGGTAGATTCTTTTTCGTGAGGTCCGTCAGAGACTTAGCAAGGGACTATAGTAGGGAACAAACTTCCTATAGTACCCTGCCGTGCCCAAGAAGGACATCACCTGCTTTTTGGTTTTGGGGGAGGGCCAGGAGGTGATATCATCAACCTTCCCGGGCTCTGGCTTCAGAGTTCCGCCACCCACTCAGTGTCTGAGGTACTGCACCTCCGTCATGCCTACCTGACACTTTGCAGGCTTTATAGTGAACCCAGCGCCGTGGACCCGCCTGAGCACCTGCGCCAGGTGTTCCTCCCAGGTGGGACTGAAGACTGCAATGTCATCCAGGTACACAACCGTGAACACCTCCAGTCCCTCGAGCAGCTGGTTGACCAATCGCTGGAAAGTGGCATGTGCATTCCTCATGCCAAAGGGCATGATGAGGGATTCATACAGCCCGAACGGTGTAATGAAGGCGGACCTCTCCTGGGCCTCCTGAGACAGTGGAATCTGCCAGTATCCTCGACTCAGGTCCATAATTGTCAAGTACCGGGCCCCGGCTAAGCGATCTGGCAGCTCATCGATGCGTAGCATTGGGTACGCATAGGGAGCTGTGATGGCATTTTGCCTCCTGTAGTCCACGCAGAACCGGGTGATCCGTTCCTTTTTCGGGACCAGGACTACAGGCAAGGCCCACGCACTTTTTGACCTTTGGATCACCCCCAGGCCCAACATCTCATCTATCTCTACCTTCATGTCTTTCTGCACCTCTAGAGAGACACGGTAAGCGGATTGACGGACTGGGGGGTGACTCCCTGTGTCCACCTGGTGGACGGCTAGCTGCGTCCTCCCTGGTACACCCATGAAGAGGGTCAGGTAAGGCCGGAACACTGGGACTTCTGGTCCGTGGATAGCTGTGGGTTAAATTCCGCATCCTCAATAGACTCTCCGTCCCAGGCGGCGGCCAGTAAGTCCACCAGGACTTCTGTCTCACCTTCTTCAGGGACGCTACACACAGGAAGGGCACAGGCCTCCCAGTCATGATGGGCTTAGGATAATAATCAAAACCAGAATCTCAATTTGCAGACACTGTGTGCTGACGAGGGGCAGTACCTCGAAACAAAGTGTGAGATCTGGTTTGGCTGGGGGAGCGGCGCGTGACCGGGGTCCAAGGGGTAGCATGTCTCCTTGCGGAGAGTAATGATGAGAGAGCACATCTTCTCTGGCTTTTGTTCTAGCTAAAATATAATTGCACTACTTTCATATTATTCCATGCCAGTGATCTGTTCCATTGTCCACTAACCAGTCTTTGGATTTTAGGGGCTCCCCATGCACATTAGATTGCTGTGGGATTAACAATTGTTCATCAACTAACATCTACCTCCTCCAAATCCCCCATACGCTGGAATGCTAGGTTTGGCCGAGCGCTCCTGAGTTCTCAATGCAAGAATCGTTGCCAGACTCCAATGGCGGCAGCTAATTTTGGGAGAACAAAAGTATCGACCTTTGGAAATCCATCATGCCAAATCCTTATCTCTGACATCAGCTGTGTGGAGGCCCCCATACTCATTAGACTGTCGGTCCATATTGACAGGTTGGGCTGATTTTAGTATAATGTGTATGTCCACACTTGGCATATTTATTCTGCAGCAGATTTTACCTCAGCTTTCATGCTATGTATTTATTGAAAAGGGACAAGCCTTCTATGTCTGAGTGTCTGCCTCTAGTAGGTGTATATGTGACACCCCAGGGGTCTGGTTGCCACAGTGATAGAGATATTATGTCTGAGAGCAGGTGGGAGGTCCTTTGGTCAGGGATCCTGTGCAGGCCACACCTCCTGCCCAGTCTTGGGAGGGGAAGAACTTCCCCTATATAAACCCGGGGCTGAAGCAGGGTTAGTAGTCAAGGAGAGTAGAGACAAGAAGCAGCATAGGAAGAAACAGCAGAAGCTCAGTGGGAGCAATACTACTACGAGTCAGGGGCTGGCAGCTGCAGAGCTCGCCCTGACTGAGAAGATTTCTTACCGGACCCGGAGTCCGAGGCTGTGGGGACTAATTCCTACCCAGCAGCAGAATCCGTCAGGCAGGGGATTTCAGGTCCTCTGGCCAAGAAGCCCGAAGGCACGGTCACACGCGTGGGACCAGCACCGCCATCGTGGAGCGGAAGCCATTAGAAGGCCCCGAGTCACCGGCCATACGGGTGAGCACCACACGGTACACTCAGGGACGTGGGCTACTTATATCCGCTTCTAGCAAGGTAGCCAGAAGAGTACAGTCAGTTTGGGAGGCCTACAACTCCGCCTGGCCAGGGGAGATCCCATCTGCTCAAGGACTGACCAGGCCCCGTTCGCTAGCAAGTACTCCGGGAGGGTCTATCGTTGTTACCAGTAAAGACCCTGAATTACACCGCACCGTCTGAGTGGTTCCTGCTACCCCCATCATCCACGTCGGCTGCCCTGAGGCCATACCCCTCCCGTTGGGGGTTATACCATCCCCGCTGCACCATCCATCCACCGGCCTCAGCGGACTGTCCTGCAGCGGCAGCTCCATAAGCTGCATTCAACGGGTGGCGTAGTCGTACTACATCTACTGCCGTCCAGTTTGACTCCCTGGGCACGGACCGGGTCACCGCCACGAGACTACAACCCTCAAGAGATCCGGCTCCGGGTAAGCTCCCGCGTGCGCAACGCAGCGCGACACAGGCCCAGGGGCGCGTCAACTTTGGCGTAGTCGGCAGGATTTCGTGCCCGCAACCACCGGGTACTGCGTGCCTGAAAAAGAGACTTTTAAAACTTACCATCCGTGAAGTTTTCCCGCCATCGGTGAAGATTCCCGCCATCCGGCGCCATTTTCAGCCTTCTTCCCGCCATCTGTGAAGATTCCCGCCATCCGGCGCCATCTTCAGCCTTCTTCCCGCCATCCGTGGAGTTTTCCCGCCGTTGGACGCCATCTTGAGGACGCCGCGCGGGAAGAAGAGGGGCGTGGACTCCGAAAGCGCGCGAGAACTGAAGCCCCGCCTCACGTCCGGACGTTGCGTAAGGTCCTGGAAGGAGCCCAGCAGACGCCGACGTCACCGGAGCGCGACGGAAGGTCCTCAACCCTGACGATCTACTGCGGAGCCGCGGCCTACGGAACAGGATCATCGCAAGGTAGGCCACGGTCCACTAGGGGGGAGGAAGATGTCGGATGCGGAGGAGAGCTTCATTGCCTCAACCCCCGCCAGCGCCACCGCTGCTGCAGTTATGCCCTTCACCATGCCCTATATCCCGGGAGCAGCTTGGCTACCCCAGTACTCAGGGGAGTCACATACCCTGCATGACTTTAGAGAAAAGCTGGATAGCCTCTTCCAGGTGTACCCCCTCACAGAAGAGCAAAAAGTGAGCATCCTGGTGGCTCAACTAACCGGGGCAGCCAAAAGGGAAGTAAAATCCTGGCCACCTGGGAGGAAGACTGTCGCAGGGATACTAACCCGGCTGAAGGACACCTTTGATACCCGCACCTCAGCCGAGATTAAGCTTAGATTCTACGGGTGCAAGCAGCGAGCGCATGAGAGTATAAGGGACTATGCACTAAACCTACAAGAGGCCCTGAGGGCCATTAAGCAGACCGACCCTGATGGAGTGGGAAACGAGGACAGGCTCTTGACCGAACAATTTATAGAGGGACTATATTGTAATGCCCACCGAACCCAGTTGCGGGCGATGGCCTTACAGGATCCCCATCTGGGCTTTGCACAGTTCAAGGACAGAGCCATCCGGGTGCTCCGAGAACCGGCACCGGGTGGCGTTGTGACCCACAGGCGCCCAGCTATCACTTACCACCAGGAGGCGGCGCCCTTGTCGGCAGGGCCTGTGGGAGCTGATGCGCAGGCTTTGGACAATGACCCGGCTCCAGACCTACACCATCAGGTCCAAGAGCTAGCTAAGAGCGTTGCTGCGCTAACCCGAACTGTGCAGTCTTTACAGGTTTCCACCCCAGGGAAGATCCAGCTGGCATCCGGACCGGAGGACATCCCGTGGCGTCGACCAAGGAGGACCCCACCGGCCAGAGGAAGACCCAGTGACCGATACAGCGAAGACGGACGACCCATCTGCCGCCGCTGCAATCAACCCGGACATATGGCAAGGTACTGTTCTTTAAACGGGCACAACCTGGGGTAGAGGGCCAACCCCCAGGAAAAAGATCACCAGGCCCATCGAACTGGCGCGACAGATATGTGGGAGGACGTCCAGTCTTGCCTGTGGTACTGGATGGCATTCCCATGAGTGCCCTACTGGACACCGGGTCACAGGTCACCACCATCCCGTACGTGCTCTTTAAGCAGTACTGGAATGACTCGGATATTACCCGCTACCCTGACGACGACTTGAGTATCATCGCCAGCAATGGCCAGCCCGTGCCACAGATCGGATTTAAAGAGGTGACCATCAAAATCGGTAGAGTCGAACTGGCAGCACAGGGACTGATCATTGTAGATATTGACAAACATGAGAGTCACCCAAAAATAACTCTAGGAACTAATGTAATTGAAAATTGTCTTGCAGAGGTGATTTTCCTTTTACAGCAGGTTGCCAAGAACGCCAGCTCCGGCGAGCAGCGGGTGCTCCAGAAAGAGATCCGGTCACTGATGCGACGGCAACAGGTGGAACTCTCCGGCGGTGAGATTGGTAGCGTAAGAATGTGTGACCCTTTTCCTATTGCCATGCCCCCAAAAAGTGAAATGATGATTTGGTGCCGGGCAGCTATTGGTCTGAGAGGTAGAGATTACCAGGCAATGGTAGAACCAGTTTACTCAGACAGTAGGCCCACCATTTTGACAGCACGGGGGGTGGTCAATGTACGCCATGGGAGGGTGCCCGTTCGCATAATCAATATCGGGAAGAGGGAAGTGTACCTGCCCCGGTATGCCACGCTAGCCAAATTATATACCATTAACCAAAATGCTATACAATCTGTGGAACCCTTGCCTCCATCTCACCCGGAGGAAGGTAATGGCTCTAAGAAAACAAAGGAGGACTGGTGTCAGCAACTACATTTGGGTACTGACTCCACTCCCCCACATCAGAAACAGGGAGTCTATCGGGTGGTTCAAGAGTACGAGAGAGTGTTTAGTAAACACCCGTTAGACTTCGGGCGAGTCAAGGGGGTAGAACACCACATCCCCACGGGAGACCATCCTCCCATAAAAGAGAGGTATCGACCCGTACCCCCTGCACACTACCAACATGCCAAGGGGATGCTTAGAGACATGAAGGAGGCTGGGGTGATCAGGGATAGCTGTAGCCCCTGGGCAGCTCCACTAGTCTTAGTCAGAAAAAAAGACAACACCATGAGGATGTGTGTAGATTACCGGAAAATCAACCGTATCACACACAAGGATGCGTACCCCTTACCAAGGATAGAGGAGTCATTGGCTGCTTTAAGATCTGCTAACTTCTTCTCTACCTTGGATCTCACTAGCGGGTACTGGCAGGTTCCTGTAGCAGAGGCGGACCGGGAGAAGACCGCATTCACCACCCCGATGGGACTTAGCGAGTTCACCTGCATGCCGTTCGGACTCTGCAACGCACCAGGAACCTTCCAACGACTAATGGAGTGTTGTCTGGGCCACAGAAACTTCGAGACGGTCCTGTTGTACCTGGACGATGTCATCGTATATTCCAAGACGTATGAGGACCACCTGAAACACCTGGCGGAAGTGTTCGAAGCTCTGGCGAGTTACGGCCTAAAGGTGAAACCCTCCAAGTGTCACCTCCTGAAGCCAAAGGTGCAGTACCTGGGACACGTGGTGAGCGCTGACGGAGTGGCTCCCGACCCTGATAAGATCACCGCAATTAAGGAATGGCCAAGCCCCTCCAGCGTAAAAGAAGTGCGGCAGTTCCTCGGGTTGGTAGGCTACTACCGAAGGTTTATTCCCGGTTTCACCAAAAAGGCAGCACCTATGCAGGACCTCCTGATAGGCCAGTCCCGGAAGGCCAAGAACCAGAAGCCGCCCTTCAAATGGGAGGAGCTGGAAGAAAAGTCCTTCCGCCAGCTGAAGATGGCCCTCACGGGGGACGAAATCCTGGCGTACCCGGATTATAGCCAGCCCTTTATCCTCTACACCGACGCCAGTAACATCGGGCTAGGAGCCGTACTGTCCCAGATCCAGCAGGGGAAGGAACGAGTAATCGCCTACGCCAGCCGAAAGCTGCGACCCACCGAAAGGAATCCCGAGAATTACAGCTCATTTAAGCTAGAGTTCCTGGCCGTAGTATGGGCAGTCACCGAGCGCTTTAAGCATTACCTCGCTTCTTCCCTGTTCACCGTGTACACGGATAACAACCCGTTGACACACCTGGACACGGCAAGACTCGGTGCCCTGGAGCAGAGGTGGATGGCCCGTCTGTCCAACTACGAGTTCACAATCAAATATCGGGCCGGACGCTCCAATACCAACGCGGACGCCCTGTCCAGGATGCCCAACCTGCCGGACGAAGGAGAAGATCCGGAGGGACTGGAAGAAGTTGAACTCCCTGCGTTCCACCGTCATGGGACTATCCAGTACTCCCACCGGGTAAGGAGTAAGCAGGCTGCTACGTTGAACCCCTTACCTCACTACAACTGGGCGGAAACGCAAGACAGCGACCCTGCCGTCCGACTGGTGAAGGAGATGCTGACTCGCCCGGAGGCTTGCCTTGAACCAGACGCTCCGGAGGAAGCCAAACAACTATGGGCGGAGAGGAGTCGACTGTTCCTTTACAAGGGGAAGTTGTGCCGCAGAATGGTTAACTCCCGGACGCATGAACTACTCTGGCAAGTAGTGGTGCCACGAAGAGACGCAGCCATGGTGATGGAGGCATACCACGACGGAGCTGGACACTTCGGGTGGAAGAAGCTGGAGTTCCTGCTGCGCGAGCGATTCCACTGGGTAGGCATGAGGGGAACCATTGAGAAGTGGTGCAGAGACTGTGGCCCGTGCAACCTAAGAAGGAAGGATCGTGCCAGCCAGAAGACTCCCCTGCAGTCCATCGTCACCCGGCAGCCGTTGGAACTGGTAGCCTTGGATCATGTAAAACTGACCCCAAGCAGAAGTGGCTACGTCTACGCACTAACCATCGTGGATCACTACTCCCGGTTCTTGGTTGTCGTCCCCGTCAAGGACTTAACAGCTCGAACAGCAGCGAGAGCCTTCCAGCAGCATTTCTGCCGTCCACACGGGTACCCGGACCAAGTGTTGACAGACCAGGGACCTGCCTTTGAAGCGGAGGTCTTCCAAGAATTCTGCACTCTGTATGGCTGCCGGAAGATAAGGACGACACCCTATCATCCGCAAACTAATGGACTTTGTGAGAAAATGAACCAGGTGGTAATGGATCTTCTGAAAACGTTGCCACTGGAAGAACGCAGTCTGTGGCCTGAGAAGCTGCCCGATCTGGTGGACCTATACAACCACATCCCGGTAGGTTCCACCAACTGTACCCCGGCTTACCTAATGAGGGCAAGACCTGGTAAGTTACCTGTTGACCTGGAAATGGGAGTCCTGACACCCGAGGACACTTCACCAGAAGCAGACTGGGACACAGAGAGGCAGCAGCAGTACCGGAGAGTACAGGAGAGCGTGGAGCGAAGTCTCTGTCAGGCTAGGGAAAGACAAGAGAAAACTTACAACCAGTATGCTCCCGCTGTTCCCCTGGTACCCGGAGAGCAGGTCTTGAAGAGGAAGAGACGGCTCCACAAGTTGGACGACCAGTGGGAGAAGGACCCGTACACCGTACTGCCCTCAAGCCACGAGAACCCGAAGGTTTGTACCATCAGTAAAGACGGAGGGGAAACTACAGCCATTGTATCCCGGGACCACCTGAAGAAGTGTCCCGAACAACTGAGGAACCCTGAAGAGGAACAAGAAGACCATCGACCCGTAGAGGAAAGGGAAGATATGGTTAGTACTGTGCTCGGGGACTTCCCTCGGTCTTGGACTCAAGTCAATGGTGCAGTTGTGGTACCCGTACTCACCTTCCTCCAACCAGCATCCCAAGCACCTACGGAGCAACAGGTAGAGCTGGAAGAGCAGCCGGTCCAGGAGGCAGAAGACTCCACACAAGCAGAACAGGAGGATCAACCCTCTGCTTATAGTGAGCCTGCCGTACCCCTAGTGAGACAAAGAGCCGGTAGACAGCTGCCCAGTTTACCCTTGACAGCTCCTACACCCTGTAGTTCAGGGCCAGACAGTCGGCTCCGTAGGTCCACTAGGGCCACTAGGGGCCAGTTACCCGCACGCTGGAGGATTTGAAGTGTATAAATTGTTTTATTTATGTTTATCTGTGTATTGTTGCTTGTGTATAATTTTGTGTTTCCAGTTATTTTTAGGAATCCTTGGTGGATTTACCGGGAATCCTTGTACATAGTTGGAGCGTAACCCAGGATGGACTAGAGACTGTTAAGGACTCGGGGTAGGACAGACCCCTACCTGGTTACGTCTCCCTGTTTTGGTGAAATGGACACCTTGCTTTCTTCAAAGACTGCACCCGGTTACGGACATGCCGTGACCACCTTTATGTGTTTCTTATTGTATTGTTATTGTTATATCTTGTTATGTTTTTCTAAAATATGTTTAGTCCCGGAGTACTAAATTTCACTAGGGGGGAATGTGACACCCCAGGGGTCTGGTTGCCACAGTGATAGAGATATTATGTCTGAGAGCAGGTGGGAGGTCCTTTGGTCAGGGATCCTGTGCAGGCCACACCTCCTGCCCAGTCTTGGGAGGGGAAGAACTTCCCCTATATAAACCCGGGGCTGAAGCAGGGTTAGTAGTCAAGGAGAGTAGAGACAAGAAGCAGCATAGGAAGAAACAGCAGAAGCTCAGTGGGAGCAATACTACTACGAGTCAGGGGCTGGCAGCTGCAGAGCTCGCCCTGACTGAGAAGATTTCTTACCGGACCCGGAGTCCGAGGCTGTGGGGACTAATTCCTACCCAGCAGCAGAATCCGTCAGGCAGGGGATTTCAGGTCCTCTGGCCAAGAAGCCCGAAGGCACGGTCACACGCGTGGGACCAGCACCGCCATCGTGGAGCGGAAGCCATTAGAAGGCCCCGAGTCACCGGCCATACGGGTGAGCACCACACGGTACACTCAGGGACGTGGGCTACTTATATCCGCTTCTAGCAAGGTAGCCAGAAGAGTACAGTCAGTTTGGGAGGCCTACAACTCCGCCTGGCCAGGGGAGATCCCATCTGCTCAAGGACTGACCAGGCCCCGTTCGCTAGCAAGTACTCCGGGAGGGTCTATCGTTGTTACCAGTAAAGACCCTGAATTACACCGCACCGTCTCTGAGTGGTTCCTGCTACCCCCATCATCCACGTCGGCTGCCCTGAGGCCATACCCCTCCCGTTGGGGGTTATACCATCCCCGCTGCACCATCCATCCACCGGCCTCAGCGGACTGTCCTGCAGCGGCAGCTCCATAAGCTGCATTCAACGGGTGGCGTAGTCGTACTACATCTACTGCCGTCCAGTTTGACTCCCTGGGCACGGACCGGGTCACCGCCACGAGACTACAACCCTCAAGAGATCCGGCTCCGGGTAAGCTCCCGCGTGCGCAACGCAGCGCGACACAGGCCCAGGGGCGCGTCATATACGCCTGAAAATGATGCACGACTGCACACATTCACTTTGTCGGCACCATTCTAGTCTAAGGCCCCGTCGGCACATAGGCCATAATCCTGTTTTTCTGGGTTTTGGACGCAAGCCCCGATGGTGCCACTGAACGCAGTGTGAAAGCAGCTAACGCAGATGCATTAATACTCTTACTTGCCTACATGTCGGTCTATGATGATCTTGTATATTGCTTGGATATATAGATTTAAAATTACATCCCGTTAAAAAAATCCTGAGGTTTAGGAACATTTCTTTAAGTGGTTTCAGAGCGATGGGGAAATCTTATCCTAGTAAGACTTGGAGCCGGTGTCTCCATATTTGCTGCATCTGCATTAAAGATGCTATAAAGTAATGTGCTGACTAGTTAAGTGCTGAGGGATCACAGCAAAACCTTCCAGGGAAGATAATAGGGAGGATGCTGGATAATGTGTACACTCCAAAATTGCCCTATGTTTACATGCTCTTATTCTGTACATTTGGCTTTTTTTTTTTTTTGTGAAAATATATGAACATATGAAACATCCCAAAATTAATTACCTATAGTATAAATAGCTGAGTTATTACCTAAAGAGAACCATCAGCTCTCCTGACATGTAAGCTTGTATTCTTCATGAAATGGCAATCATCGATGATCTTTTCTCCGATCGCTGCATTGTGCCGTTCCTCTGTTATTCCTCTGGGATATTTATGACTAAGTTATAGTAAGGTGTTATCTGTCGAGAGTCGTGTCCCCATACAGTGCCTAGATGATTGGACAATGTCTGATTGGATAAGGACACGCACAACTAATATCACAGTTTTCAAATTATTTATAGCTTTCTAGGAGGAATAAGAGAAGAACGGCATAATGTGGATATCTAAAGAAAACATGCTCCAGAATGCAAGTATTAAAGAAAATGCACAATTATTTCTCTTATTTCATTCTTCCCTGAGTATTCTGATTTTTTTTTTTTTTCCTTTTTTAAATCTGCCATATGGCTCCAGAGATATGGGGCCTTTTTTATTTAGTGCAGTGGTTTTCCTGCCAAAAGACTCGTTTTTGTTGCAGAAATGTCTTCAGCAAATACTTAATATGTGCACATTCCCTAATGTGTGATGACATTCTTCACGCTACCTTCAGTATAAGGCCACGTTCACATGTTCAGTATTTGGTTAGTATTTTATATCCGTATTTGTAAGCCAAAACCAGGAGTGGGTGATAAATACAGAAGTGTTGACGTGTTTCTATTATACTTTTCCTCTCGTATGGTGGCCCACAGTTTTCACATACCCCCAGACCTGAGAGCAGACAAGGTGGAGACGTTGGTCTGCTCCTATCAGCCAAATGTACTTTTCAGGTTATCCCCCCCAGTACCCTCACTTATCTTCCTTTCTTTTGAGGTCCACACTGTCAGACACTACCGGCCCTTCTCCCTGCAAGTGGCGGTTGTGTATCACCCCCTGGGCCCCTCTCGTCAGTTCCTGGATCACTTTGTCACCTGGCTTCCTTACTTTCTATCCTGTGACATCCCAATCCTCATCATGGGGGACTTCAACATCCCCATCAGTAACCCACTCTCCCCATCTGCCTTTTATCTCCAACCTCCTCCTTCGGCCTTTCACAGCTTACTAACTCTCCTACTCACAAAGATGGAAACACGCTGGACCTGATCTTCTCCCATCTTTGTTCAGTGCATGATTTTACGAACTCCCCTCTACCGCTCTCTGACCACAAGCTTCTGTCATTCTCTGTCAGTAACTGTCGCTCTGCTCAGTACACCCCCACTTACCACACTTCTAGAAATATACATGCCATTAACACCCAGAAACTTATAAAGAAATTGAAGTCATATTGACCATATCAGACAGGAAATTGTCTCCTAATACCATGCACATTCCTCCCTCTCCCATTGCATCTTGCTCACTCTCTGTCTTTAAACCTGTCACGGAAGAAGTAATAATCAGGCTCTTGCATCTTCTCGCTCTACTACCTGCACCAGTGACCCTATTTCCTCACATCTCCTTCAGTACCTTTCCCCGGCTGTCACCACTCATCTAACTAAAATATTTAATCTCTCTCATCCGGTATCTTTCTCATTTAAACACTCTAGAATACATCCATTACTTAAAAAAACATCCCTCGACCAAAGCTATGCTGCTAACTACAGACCTGTGTTTAATCTTCCTTTTATCTCTAAACTCCTGGAACGATTGGTTCACTCCGGTCTAATCCGCTATCTCTCAGATAACTCTCTTCTTGACACTCTACAATCCGGATTCTGCTCTTTTACACTCCACTGAAACTGCCCTCACTAAAGTCTCTAATGGTCACTACTCCTTGCTGATTCTCCTGGATCTGTCTGCAGCATTCGACACTGTGGATCACCAGCTCCTCCTCACGATGTTCCACTCCATCGGGCTCAAGGACACTGTTCTATCCTGCTTCTCCTACCTATCTGACCGTTCCTTCACTGTATCTTTTGCTGGCTCCTCTTCCTCCCCTTTTCCCCTTACTGTCGGGGTTCCTCAAGGATCGGTTCTAGGCCCCCCTCCTCTTCTCCTTATACACCACCCCTATTGGACAATCAATCAGTAGATTTGGTTTTGAGTACCATCTCTATGCTGATGACACCCAATTATACACATTTTCTCCAGACCTCACCCCTGAATTATTACAAAACACCTGTGATTGTCTTTCCGCCATCTCTAACATTATGTCCTCCCTCTATCTGAAACTGATCCCGTCAAAAACTGAACTTCTTGTGTTTCCTCCCTCCACTAACCTACCTATGCCCAATATTGCCATCTCCGTGTGTGGCTCCACCATTACTCCCCAGCAACAAACTCGCTGTCTCGGGGTCATACTTGATTCAGATCTTTCCTTCTCTACCCAGATCCAATCACTCGCCTGCTCATGTCATCTCCACCTCAAAAACATTTCTAGAATTCGACCTCTTCTTAGCTTTGACTCTGCAAAAACTCTTACTGTAGCTCTAATTCATTTTTGTCTGGACTACTGCAACTCTCTACTAATTGGTCTCGCTCTTACTAAACTCTCTCCTCTCCAATCTGTCCTGAATGCGGCAGCCAGTATCATATTCCTTGCCAACCACTACACCAATGCCTCCACCCTGTGCCAGTCGTTGCACTGATTACCAATCTGCTATAAAGTTCAATATAAACTCATCACCCTTACCCACAAAGCGCTCCACGCTTCAGCACCGCCCTATATCTCCTCCTTCGTCTGTCTACCACCGTGTCCTCCATTCTGCTAATGACCTAAGATTAACATCCTCAATAATCCGAACCTCCCACTCCCGTCTCCAAAACTTCTCACATGCTGCGCCAGTTCTTTGGAACTCACTACCCAGGACTCTTCATTTAGTCCCTAGTACCCCCAGTTTTAAGCGTGCCCTAAAAATACATTTCTATAGACTGGCCTATCGTCTCACCACACTTATCTAACTATCCCTTTTTTTTTCCCCCATACAGCACTTCCTTCCAAATCAGGACCCTCGTATCATCTGTTCACACACTCCCATGTACTTAATAGACTTCTGTGTTTGTACTTGTTTACATACTGGTTGGTGACTGGTTCATTTAGCATTATGTGATTACCCTATTTATTACATTGATGCTTGACCGTACAGCACAAGCAATTGTTACCATCCACCTTTCGTGTCTCCCCCATTTCCTCATAGATTGTAAGCTTGCGAGAGGGCCCTCTCTCCTCCTGGTATCTGTTGATTTGTGATTATTGTTACTCTGTAATGTCTTTTATTGTCTGTACAAGTCCCCTCTAAAATGTAAAGTGCTGCAAATATGTTGGCGCTATAGAAATAAAAAATTATTATTATTGCTACTATATGTGACCATAGCTAATGGACGTCACATTACAGATTCATAATAGGACCGTGTCTACACTGCCATCATGATTTTCATTTTTACCGGAGCCATGGCTGACTCATTTTCCAGCAGATTGTGATGAATCCTGTTGACTTGTCGTTGGTCCATCAGGTTTCCATTATTTTTGCGGGGTAGAGTACTATATCGTGCTGTGCTATTCTGTCTGCCGGAGAGCTTCTTTTTCCCAAATCATTAAATATTGTAGTGGAGAAATTATGGCTGGCTTATTCTTTGTATTATCTGATATTGTGCCCACAAAGTGGCACATAGAGAGGGGTAACTGGAGCCTCCCAATTGTTCAGTGTTTATTAAAGGTCACATTTCAGAAGATTATTCATTACTGGAAGTCCTCCCATTGACATCTGGTCTTGTGGAGAGAATTACATGGGGATCTGTGACTAATAAACCTCACCGAAAGTGTAACAAAAGATGATTTCCACAGTTTCACTTCCATTCTGCAGCCCTGGAAAATGACCAGACTAATGCTCCCAGTTTTCCCAGGTTCTTGTACAGTTTAGTTAACAGAGTTTTTTTTAAGCTATTTTTTGTTTTGAACCATATTTTCTAAAGTAAACCATTTGGAAAGAAAAAATAAGGCGTAAGTGCGGAAAGGCAAGATGGTGGGGCAGGAAAGGTTTAAATTGGCCATGTGTTACTTTGGATTGGCTACAGTAAAGCTCGTTACCCACATTTATTTAAGTCTGTTATATATCAAGGTGGCCCGACTGTTCCCTGATATGGGATAAAAAGATTGGACATGTTGGATTTCAACATACCCAGTCCTTTAGTCCTAATAGAAATAAGCCACTGCTAGAGGTTTCTGGCAGCAGCTTTTCCCCTCTTTCCATTGAAATAAGCCCGCACAATCAGCTGGGTATGCACGTGTATGGTGAAGTCAAGAGGAGTAGCTGTCATCCAATCGCCATTCAACCATCACAGTTTCATTACCGGCGCAAAAAGAGGCCTGGCTTATGGATATTTGCATAAAACTACGTCTGTGCAGTTTTGGAATGACAGATGGGCAGAAATGATCTTGTTCACATTCCATTAAATCAATTTGAATTTATACAAACTTTGAGCACATTCAGAGCTTTTCTAGCTCCCTGTTCCTTCCTTTGTATTAGGTCTGCCTTGATCTTGAGATCGGTGGGGTCCAGACCGCCAGTTTTTCCCCAACTTTTGTAATATATATCTGAAGCTTCAGACCAATGCCTGAGATATGGCGAACAGGGGTGTAATTAACAATAGGGTCTACGGTGGCCCAAAAAGTTCCTTTTAGCCCATATGAGAACATCAATACTATTAAAGAACCTAAGGATAGTTGGAGAATTTTGCATTGGGCCTACCAGTTTCAAGTTACGCCACCGTCTGGAGATTACAAACAATGTAAATGGAGTTGCTAGTTCCATCTTCAGTATGCATTTATAGTCAGTTCTCCCATCATTTTCCAAATTGTATCATTCTGTCTTACAATTATGCAGCCGACTAGGTTTGGGCTTTGTGTTTCTAGTGCGTGGCATAAAAAAAAAAAACAGTTTTTGCAATTTAATCTGAGTGCATGTGCAGCTTTGTATGATCATCTTGGCTTAGAGTAATACTGTAAATAAGTCACCATTTATAGGTAATATAGCGCTATATTGTAATACGTTATCAGCAGCATTCAGGCACCTTCAATTTTTAATCTGCGGAACCATGTCTGTGTGTGTTTCTTTCCACCGCATTTATATACTGCTGCTAGACTGATTTTACAGTATGACCGGAGACAATATAATCGCTGTGTACATTAAATTGGAAGAAATCCAACTTTGTGTCATTAGGACAGTTGAGTGTTTGTCTCTGTTCCACCCCCGGCCGAGCGCGTCAACCAACCGAGAGGTCACTGACTACAGCAGTGGTCTTGGCTCTATTCAGGCGGAAAAAAACTAAGCAGTTGTCTGTCCTCATATCTGGTGAAGCTAAACTAATATCTATTTCAAAACTTGTCAAAATGAAATCTTATTTTCTATTTTAGATATGTAAGACAAAAAATATAGTATTATGTAAACTATTACAAATTGTGCCCTAACACATTTGCTCTGCAGAGTTCACTGTTGTAGTCAATTTATTTAAAGAGGACTTGTCGTTTGTCATAAATATGTACTTTTTTTTTTTAACCTGGCGTAAATGCTGCTGTTCTTCAGACTCTGGTGCTGTTTTTCGTTTGTTCCTGCGCCTCTCCTTTCATGAGATATGGCCTCCTTTTCCCTGTATGTAAATCTAGTCTTTTTAGTGAAGTGGGTTTGGTTCTTAACTTGTCTCTGTGGGAGTGTTGTTGAGGACCACACCCAGTTTGTCAAAGTGACTAGATTTATACACTAGATAGAGGGTGCTGTATCTCCATGGCATACAAAAGATGAACTACTCTAGATTCATGAGAACATTGGTTAAAAAAAACCAAACTTTTGTTTTGTTTTTTATATGTTTTTGGCCCTTTTAAATTTTACGCAGTTCGGTGGGGGTCTGAGTCCCGAGACCCCCACTGATGTGGAGCCTGTGCCTGAATGTACATACACCGCATAATACATCCATACTCCGCTCTGTATGAGCTCTCAGGCAGGAGTTATGCCTTCCTGTCTACTGAGCTGCGCACTTCTAAGGCCATGTTCACATGTCCAATGGTCATCCTCTAGAAGGATCCAGCAGCAATCCGTTGGCAAAAATGTTGTGCAGACACAACTTTTTTTGTCCATTTTTAAAAAAACTGATTTCAGCTGGATCTTTTTTTTTTTTTTTTTTTTTTTTTTACATTTAAGTCTATGGAAAACGGATCTGTTGTTCTCCCATTTTAAACAGATCAGAGATCTTTTGAGCAATTGGTGGGGGTCTGAAAACCCCGACACCCACCAATCTTCTTAGCATTAAAGGGGCCATGCAAAACGTGTAAAAAAAAATATATATATATATATGCATAAGTTTTCTTTTTAAGTAGATGTTAACGTACCTTTGCTGGACATTTCCAGGATCGATGATCACTTATTCAGTATTGGCCACTTATGCATTAGTTCAAATAAGTTTTATAATTTAGGTTTTTCTTCATAATAATTGTTTCTTCGCTTTTGTCTTCTAGGTCTTTTTCTTATACTTGGCCTTATCTTATACCCTGCTGGATGGGGATCTCAGAAAGTGATCGATTACTGTGGACATTATGCCTCTGCATACAAACTTGGGGAGTGTTCCTTGGGGTGGGCTTTCTACACGGCCATCGGAGGCACAGTCCTTACCTTTATTTGCGCAGTCTTCTCAGCACAGGCCGAAATTGCCACCTCTAGTGACAAAGTTCAGGAAGAAATAGAAGAGGGGAAGAACCTCATATGTTTGCTTTAATGAGCAGAGACTTAATGGCCATCAAACACTTTACAGACTTCATAAAGGGATCATGTTTACACGGCCTCCTTTTTGCATGATTGGACGATACCCATTCGCGTATTATCATGCTCCAGCATCTTCCTCTTTTTCCATCCTGTGGACGACCAGGGTCCTAAATCCGGAGACCGGAGATGTGATTGTAGTGCTCAGCACGTGGAAATGAAGTGCAAAAATTTGTGTATATTGCAAATGTTCTGATCCTTCAGTTTTCTGAAAGTCACTTTAAAACTGTATCTTCTCTTTTTACATATTAGAAAGCTAACCGTGTATTATTTTATTTTTTTGAACATAGTAGGATTTTTTTTTTCTAATTTCCAGTTTTTATAATTTGAAGCCACTGCTTGTTGAATTGTGTGTGCCACTAATCTTGGTGATTGTAAACTGGAACGTTGTTCTTTTCTCGTGTGGTTCTTATGTGGTGCAAACGAATGTTTAGATACATATAGGATTAATATTTTTAGGTATGGAAAGAACCACTGCGTTAATAATACTTTAATTACAGCCGTTTCAAAATGACTTTTAAAGGGGTCTTGGGGTAATGACCACATCTTAAGGATATTATCCTTTGCTGCAATATCCTCTAGACCCAGCAGATTAGTCATTGTGGAGGCTGAGCCACTTCAGTCTTTATTACTAAATCATTTGGTGCATTTTAAGCTATTGTTAGAACCTCAACTGGTCTTAGGCTGAATTTTCTGTTCCTCTAGGTTGTCCTGGCCTTGATCTTTACAGCATGCCCTTGTTATTAAGTTATTAGGCCCTGTTTTAATCTACGTTCAAAGCCTCCATTGCAGTCTCCATAATTTTAACTGCAAAATGCCATTAGAATACGGTGGACTTGGCTAGAATGCAGACAGACGCCAATAAATATCAATCGGGTCAGCTCGGTCACAGTGCCTTGGCCATAGCCTTAATGATTTAGCCATAATGAGCTGCAGAGACCTCACACAGGTTCTGGTCTCTAGCTTCGGGCATAAATAAAATCTTTTAGACTCGAATGAATGTACTAATATTATATATGTGCACATCTTAAGCTATGAAAGCAGCACAGTGTTAACCCCATGCCAACAGCAAGGGATGGATTCCCAGCTATGATTGTTTATAGTTATGTGGTTCATTCGCTGGGGGTCCTAAAAGCACACTTCATATGTCAATTGTGTTAGCAGGGACCAAATATGTGGTGCTTTATATCTCCTATAACTTCCCGCAATTTATACCAGATTTTGTGGATTTATTATGAGTGGATTCCCTCCTTTAATATAAGTTTGGTGACTATAAGAACTCAGGTTGTGGTGCCAGGCTTAGTATATCGGAGCTGTAAACCACTGCACAGTGGGATTTATTTTTTTGGCATGAACGTTCACTACATACATGCAAAAGAATCTGGTAATGTGAACAGTTTTCCAGTATTTAGGGCAGTGATTTCCATCCATTTAAGCAGGACTGAGCCCTCACACAATTTCCCATCAAGTAACCTAGACTATCTTGCCCATGTCAAATTTCATTTCATTGCATGTGGACAGCAATCTTTTCGTACTCCCTCCTACACAGGTGTCACCGTAAAGCTCATGATATACACAAAAGTATTGGATCCTTCAACATTAGACCTGCAGGAGCTTTAATGACCTCCCATAATAAATTCATAGACATTAATATGAAGTTTCCTTAACAGTTCCAACTTTTCTCGGAAGACTTCAACGAGACTTTGGAGGAGTCTGTGGGAATGTTTTCCCATTCATCCAGAAGAGCATTTGTGAGGTTTGACACTGATGTTGGACAAGAGGACCGAGTTCACAATCTCCATTATGGTTCATCCCAGAGGTGTTGGATGGGGATGAGGTCCGGGCTCTGTATGGTTCTTCCACACTGAGCTCCCACAACCATGTCTGTATGGACCTTGCTTTGTGCACTGGTTACAGTCATGATGAACAGAAAGGGGTCTTCCCCAAACTGTTCCCACAAAGTTGGAAGCTTCTATTGTCCACAGTGTCTTATTTGCCGAAACATTAAGATTTCCCTTCATTGGAACCACCAACGTTGACCTGGTAGGTATCAGACGTGACGTTGCCGACGTCACTTACCTCTATGCAGATGCAAACCTTGTTATAGGTTTTATCTACTCTCTGGGGGGGGGGGGAAGAAAAGTTAACGACAAATCTAATAATAAAATCCTTCCTATACAAACTAACCTGTCCATTACAGGGAAAGGAAAATTATGGGTTACGAAACTTACATTCTAATCTGTTATGTGCCAAATCTAGTAAATGTTTTGTGACCTTAAATTATCATATGATTTAGTATTGCTAAAGACCAAAGCACAACTGAGACTTAATGTACATGTCTACATCCCACGATGGAGCCTGCCACCATTATTTTCTGCCCCATTCATACAAATTCTGAGAGATACAAGCTCTGGTATATGGCGGTGCCATGGCACAGCCCAATACAGTTGTAATATGGCAATGTATGTGTGTTTATGGGGTCCATTTATGTCATGTTTCTAGAGCTCCTCTATTCCTCTTCCTTTACCTCAAATGTGTCTTCATTGCGTCATAAAACACGACCATTGATGATATATCGTCTTGTAAGACGTCTCCAGATCAAACTAATCCCCCATGAATTAGAGTATGGTGCCATGAAACAGAACGAAGCCGGGTCCTTACATTGTAGAACTGTTTATCAGGATGTCTGTGGTCTGGTGAATCTGTGTACACAAGCCATGTATCGTCTCGTGCCAGAAGATTTCTTGCTCTAACTAATCTGTAGCATATTTTAAAAGGAAAAAAAAAACAAAACTAAAAGGTTTAGGTCTGTGTGAGAATGTGCAATACTATATGAAGTGGTCGGCTTCAGTGTTCACCTGTGGCCTAGACACAGTAGAGGCCTCCATGTTTACTGTGAGGTAATGGTAATGCCTGACTTATACTATATTGTTATGAAGCGGGTGCGGCCCACTCCTGTGCCACCTCTACTGCGCCTCTGCCACAGGTTCTCTAACATTCTTAAAGGGATTCTCCATGAGTAAAATAGAATATATCACTATAGAATTAAAATGGCCTCTGTCTTGTTACTGATAGAAACCTGTCCTACAATGTTAGTAGGGCCGGTGCCAATGAGCACATACCGGAAGAGATGAGCCACATAAAGTACCGTCATCTCCAGGTTACAGCAGCAGAGCCTCCCCTGCACATGCTCAGTCTCCTGTCCTAATCACATTGTAGGATTTGGTCAGTGCGTAGGCCCACTTTTTTCACAAGCGGGCAGGTAGTCGCTACCTACCAGCCTGTTGTGCCCCGCACCATTCCTCGCTGGCACAGAGCAATCATAGACCGCTCCTGCCGGGGATTCAGCTGCCTCTGCTGACGTCATGTTGATAGAGCGGCGGCTTCTTTTCCACCTTGCTATGTCGACGCGGTGTGACTTCCGATGTGAAGCATATTGACAGCCGGCTCCCCTAATTAAGTAGTGGGAATCCGGCTGTTAATTAGTGATGTCAGACGTCCCGCCCTGTCAAAAGAGCGGAGCGGAAAAGAAGCCGCAGCTATGTCGACATATACATCAGCAGAGGTAGCTGAATTGCCAGCAGGAGCGGCCTGTGACCGCACTGTGCCGGGGAAGAACGGCGCCGGCCACAACAAGCAGGTAGGTAGCAACTACCTGCCTATTACTACGTGTGCACATTCCTTGTTTTTCACAAAGTCCTGGATAACCCCTTTAATGTACAATAGTAATTAGCTCCATTTTTCTTCTTTCTTTCTCTTTCCTTCTTTCTCTCCTTTCTCTTCTTCGTGCCTTTCTCTTTCCTACTCATTCTTTCCTTCTTTTGTCTTTCTTTCCTAGAGAACCCATTTAAGAAGCTCAATACAAACTTCATTTTTTTTTTTTTTACATAACCTGTAACATTTTATTACATGCCACAACCAAAATGTTATGCTTTTGATACTGTGAGTTTGGGGTCCTTGGAAATAAGCAAAATGAGACTCTTACAATAGAAAATAATAAAAAGATGTCAAATAAAATCAGTGTTGATCGCATTTGTATGCGTTGTGCTCTGTTTATTTTATCAGTTTTTAGATAAGATACTGTGAAAGTGTGCCTATATTTTAAATAACTCTTGGTGGAGCGTTAATGTGTTTTCAATAGACATTGGAAAGTCTGCAGTCAGATGAGCCTCACCGAAAAAAAAAAATGGGACACATCTGCTTGTATATATTTTGTTGGGGAGAGTTGGGAGCCCCTCACACAAACACATTAGATGGTGGGTCTGTCTTACCAAAAATTGGAAGGCTCAATGGACTATAGTCTGGTCTTAAGTTACAAATTAATCAATGTGACTGCAGACTTGTGAATTCTCACATCGCGGGCACCGCACACTGTAAGGATTCTCGGTGTGGGGAGCAGGCATTCATGTGACTGCAAGTATGTGATTTCCATACTCCCAGCTACATTCCGACTACTGACTGTTTCCAGCCTTGCTCAATTCACTTGCATTGAGTGAGACTGTGCCCGTCTAGTTGGAATGTGACCAGGAGTATACATACTTGCAGTCACATGACCGCCCTCTCCTGGCACCAGAGAATCCTCGCAGTGTACAGTGTGTGGGATGTGAGGATTCACAAGTCTGCAGTCACATAGAAAGACTGCTGACTTGTAGTTTTAGACTGGACAGCCATTCTCAAGCTAAACTTAAAAGTGTGTGGTGCACTACTGGTCTATGAACCTGGAATATCTGGCATATATGTGGAAGTGCTCATATATTGTACTGGGCAAATAGTTAAATGAACATATTTTTAGTAGTGATATGGAGAGATCCTGCAGCCCAAACTGTATTGAACAGCATAGTGATGTATACTTTTCAATACAACTGAATAACGGGAAAACAATGTAAATTCTGGAAAAGGTTTATCTTTGTAATGGCAGTCTATGGCAGACACATTCAGCTATATGGACATACATTGGGCTGGGCCATTTCAAACTAATGTAAACCTTGAATGTGGTGGGTTGTCTAATTCCAATTTATTTTTAATTTAACTTTATTAATTATACATTATATAATAATAAATGTTACATGTGTCAAATGTCACAATCCTAAAAATCTGACTTCCTACAGTCTCCAATCCCGATAATCACATTCACTTTAATGTAGAAGGAAAAACAAACTTTTCCCCTAATGTTCTGTGAGTTTGTGGTTAACCAGTCCGCCTCAAATTCCTTCCCCAGCCTCTCACCGCTGTGTCCAGCTGTGGCTTTAAACTGAGAAATTTATTTTACAGCTCGAGCATTGAGAATGGAAAGTGTGATGATTTCTTTCATAGACGAGGAGATGTTCTGCTAGAAACGTACCTGGACCATGCGCCTAAATGTCTGATAGGTGTCGTCTGCATTTCATTTTATGACAAATATTTGATTCTAGAAGTAGATAATATAAATGTAAGTGCGGAGCTCCTCATCGCTCAAGTCCAGTTTTCATAGAATTGAAGAGTAACCGGATAGTTTCCCTTTGGGGTAAAGGTCTGTGAGAAGTGCCTGTCATCCATATACAATGTGGCAGTGATTTATAACAGACTGTGATCCTACTGCTGCAGATATTAATACTTTCCTCCAGTTTTCCAAGTGGTAAAGTAGAAAAATATAAATCTTGGATTTCTGTTTCCTGTGGGGCTCCGGTGCCTCGTAGTAGTGGAGGTCTTTGTGCATCTCATTGATGGTGGTGGGACAAGAATAGTGCAGCTGGGAAATGGGCTGTAAAGAAAGTTCCCGGCTGGAATGTGGAAATTGGGAGGTCAAATGTATCTGTTTAATCCTCCAGGAAACTAATCAATGTGCCATGTTACAGCATTTGTCATGTTGTTCATACATGCAATAGGAACAGTGGGGCCTGTCAGATAGTTAATGTGATATGTGGTTTACTAGAAATCCATATCATGTCACATGGCTCGGTGGTTAAGATGTTATGTCTGCTGCATTATTATCGGCACAGCTGATGCAAATAGCAAATGACACTGGATTGCAGCAACATTGAGTGGATGTCTCATGTGCAAAAGTGGTGTCACTTGTCAAGTCCATACAGCCTTTGACCTGACAAGCCAAGACCTTATGCATATGTATTTAGGCATCCCCCTCTGGATTCATTTGGCTACTGGATTTCCCCTTTTATAAGGATAATACACTTACAGATAGTCTTACAGATAGCAGTGCAGGCAAGTGAGCAGATCTCCAACACTTCCTAATAAATATTAGTCAAATCTGTGCAATCACCTCTTCTGCCACATATTAAAACTTCTATATTGTTTTATGTATACAGTAGAGACCAAAAGTTTTGCATTTTTTTTAAAGTGTGATTACTTCTGATTATTGTGATGCCATTTTCCTGGTGATTTTAGTAAATCGGAAGCTAATGGTTGTCAGCTATAAGGACGAAAATTGTGTTTGGCATTATTTTATCCCTTTATGTGTTAGTTTTCAACATTTGCTGGGCCAAGTGTTTTGCATATTTTGTCATGGGTAGTCGAATTTTGCCTAAAAAATTTTTTGTTTCAATGTGTGTGTTTTTAGGTTAAACATGGCAAAGACAAAGCCAAATTTATCACCAGATGTCAGGAAGCTTATTATTCTGAGAGTGAAGTCAGACAAAAGCCAAAAAGGGGTAGCTATGTGACGCGCCCCTGGGCCTGCTGTATCGCGCAGCGTCTCGCGCACGGGGGCTTACCCGGAACCGGATCAGATGAGGGTTGTAGTCTCCGAGTGGCGGGGACCCGGTCCGTGCCCAGGGAGTCAAACTCAGTGTGTGGCAGTCTTGATAGATGTTATTTGAGTGTCGACTACGCCACCCATTGATTTGCAGCTATGGAGCTGCCGCTGCAGGGCAGACCGCTGAGGCCGGTGTAGAATTGTGCAGCGTGATAGTATAACCCCCAACGGGAGGGGTATGGCCTCAGGGCAGCCGACGTGGAAGATGGGGGTAACAGGAACCACTCAGAGACGGTGCGGTGTAATTCAGGGTCTTTACTGGTAACAACGATAGACCCTCCCGGAGTACTTGCTAGCGAACGGGGCCTGGTCAGTCCTTGAGCAGATGGGATCTCCCCTGGCCAGGCGGAGTTGTAGGCCTCCCAAACTGACTGTACTCTTCTGGCTACCTTGCTAGAAGCGGATATAAGTAGCCCACGTCCCTGAGTGTACCGTGTGGTGCTCACCCGTATGGCCGGTGACTCGGGGCCTTCTTTTGGCTTCCGCTCCACGATGGCGGTGCTGGTCCCACACGTGTGACCGTGCCTTCGGGTTTCTGGGCCTGAGGACCTGAAATCCCCTGCCGGTCGGCTTCTGCTGCTGGGTAAGAGTTAGTCCCCACAGCCTCGGACGCCGGGTCCGGTAAGAAAGCTTCTCAGTCAGGGTGAGCTCTGCAGCTGCCAGCCCCTGACTCGTAGTAGTATTGCTCCCACTGAGCTCCAGCTGTTTCTTCCTATGACTGTTTCTTGTCTCTACTCTCCTAGACTCCTAACCCTGCTTCAGCCCCGGGTTTATATAGGGGAAGTTCTTCCCCTCCCAAGACTGGGCAGGAGGTGTGGCATGCACAGGATCCCTGACCAAAGGACCTCCCACCTGCTCTCAGACGTAATATCTCTATCACTGTGGCAACCAGACCCCTGGGGTGTCACATTCCCCCCTAGTGAAATTTAGTACTCCGGGACTAAACATATTTTTAGAAAAACATAACAAGGTATAACAATACAATAAGAAAAACACATAAGATGGTTACGGCGTGTCCGCAACCGGGTGCAGTCTTTGAAGAAAAGCAAGGTGTCCATTTCACCAAAACAGGGAGACGTAACCAGGTAGGGGTTTGTCCTACCCCGAGTCCTTAACAGTCTTTAGTCCGTCCTGGGTTACGCTCCAACTATGTACAAGGATTCCCGGTAAATCCGCCAAGGACTCCTACAAATAACTAGAAACACAAAATTATACACAAGCAACAATACACAGGTAAACATAAATAAAACAATTTATACACTTCAAATCCTCCACCGTGCGGGTAACTGGCCTCTAGTGGCCCTAGTGGACCTACGGAGCTGACTGCCTAGCCCTGAACTACAGGGTGTAGGAGCTGTCAAGGGTAAACTGGGCAGCTGTCTACCGGCTCTTTGGCTCACTAGGGATATGGCAGGCTCACTGCAAGCAGAGGGTTGATCCTCCTGGTCTGCGGGTGTGGGGTCTTCTGCATCCTGGACCGGCTGTTCTTCCAGCTCTACCTGTTGCTCCGTAGGTGCTTAGGATGCTGGTTGGAGGAAGGTGAGTACGGGTACCACAACTGCACCATTGACTTGAGTCCAAGACCGAGGGAAGTCCCCGAGCACAGTACTAACCATATCTTCCCTTTCCTCTACGGGTCGATGGTCTTCTTGTTCCTCTTCAGGGTTCCTCAGTTGTTCGGGACACTTATTCAGGTGGTCCCGGGATACAATAGCTGTGGTTTCCCCTCCGTCTTTACTGATGGTACAAACCTTCGGGTTCTCGTGGCTTGAGGGCAGTACGGTGTACGGGTCCTTTTCCCACTGGTCGTCCAACTTGTGGAGCTGTCTCTTCCTCTTCAAGACCTGCTCTCCGGGTACCAGGGGAACAGCGGGAGCATACTGGTTGTAAGTTTTCTCTTGTCTTTCCCTAGCCTGACAGAGACTTCGCTCCACGCTCTCCTGTACTCTCCGGTACTGCTGCTGCCTCTCTGTGTCCCAGTCTGTTTCTGGTGAAGTGTCCTCGGGTGTCAGGACTCCCATTTCCAGGTCAACAGGTAACTTACCAGGTCTTGCCCTCATTAGGTAAGCCGGGGTACAGTTGGTGGAACCTACCGGGATGTGGTTGTATAGGTCCACCAGATCGGGCAGCTTCTCAGGCCACAGACTGCGTTCTTCCAGGGGCAACGTTTTTAAAAGATCCATTACCACCTGGTTCATTTTCTCACAAAGTCCATTAGTTTGCGGATGGTAGGGTGTCGTCCTTATCTTCCGGCAGCCATACAGATTGCAGAATTCCTGGAAGACCTCCGCTTCAAAGGCAGGTCCCTGGTCCGTCAGCACTTGGTCCGGGTACCCGTGTGGACGGCAAAAGTGCTGCTGGAAGGCTCTAGCTGCTGTTTGAGCCGTTAAGTCCTTGACGGGGACGACAACCAAGAACCGGGAGTAATGATCCACGATGGTTAACGCGTAGACGTAGCCACTTCTGCTTGGGGTCAGTTTTACATGATCCAAGGCTACCAGTTCCAACGGTTGCCGGGTGACGATGGACTGCAGGGGAGTCTTCTGGCTGGCACGGTCCTTCCTTCTCAGGTTGCACGGGCCACAGTCTCTGCACCACTTCTCAATGGTTCCCCTCATGCCTACCCAGTGGAATCGCTCGCGCAGCAGGAACTCCAGCTTCTTCCACCCGAAGTGTCCAGCTCCGTCGTGGTATGCCTCCATCACCATGGCTGCGTCTCTTCGTGGCACCACTACTTGCCAGAGTAGTTCATGCGTCCGGGAGTTAACCATTCTGCGGCACAACTTCCCCTTGTAAAGGAACAGTCGACTCTTCTCTGCCCATAGTTGTTTGGCTTCCTCCGGAGCGTCTGGTTCAAGGCAAGCCTACGGGCGAGTCAGCATCTCCTTCACCAGTCGGACGGCAGGGTCGCTGTCTTGCGTTTCCGCCCAGTTGTAGTGAGGTAAGGGGTTCAACGTAGCAGCCTGCTTACTCCTTACCCGGTGGGAATACTGGATAGTCCCATGACGGTGGAACGCAGGGAGTTCAACTTCTTCCAGTCCCTCCGGATCTTCTCCTTCGTCCGGCAGGTTGGGCATCCTGGACAGGGCATCCGCGTTGGTATTGGAGCGTCCGGCCCGGTATTTGATTGTGAACTCGTAGTTGGACAGACGGGCCATCCACCTCTGCTCCAGGGCACCGAGTCTTGCCGTGTCCAGGTGTGTCAACGGGTTGTTATCCGTGTACACGGTGAACCGGGAAGAAGCGAGGTAATGCTTAAAGCGCTCGGTGACTGCCCATACTACGGCCAGGAACTCTAGCTTAAATGAGCTGTAATTCTCGGGGTTCCTTTCGGTGGGTCGCAGTTTTCGGCTGGCGTAGGCGATTACTCGTTCCTTCCCCTGCTGGATCTGGAACAGTACGGCTCCTAGCCCGATGTTACTGGCGTCGGTGTAGAGGATAAAGGGCTGGCTATAATCCGGGTACGCCAGGATTTCGTCCCCCGTGAGGGCCATCTTCAGCTGGCAGAAGGACTCTTCTTCCAGCTCCTCCCATTTGAAGGGCGGCTTCTGGTTCTTGGCCTTCCGGGACTGGCCTATCAGGAGGTCCTGCATAGGTGCTGCCTTTTTGGTGAAACCGGGAATAAACCTTCGGTAGTAGCCTACCAACCCGAGGAGCTGCCGCACTTCTTTTACGCTGGAGGGGCTTGGCCATTCCTTAATTGCGGTGATCTTATCAGGGTCGGGAGCCACTCCGTCAGCGCTCACCACGTGTCCCAGGTACTGCACCTTTGGTTTCAGGAGGTGACACTTGGAGGGTTTCACCTTTAGGCCGTAACTCGCCAGAGCTTCGAACACTTCCGCCAGGTGTTTCAGGTGGTCCTCATACGTCTTGGAATATACGATGACATCGTCCAGGTACAACAGGACCGTCTCGAAGTTTCTGTGGCCCAGACAACACTCCATTAGTCGTTGGAAGGTTCCTGGTGCGTTGCAGAGTCCGAACGGCATGCAGGTGAACTCGCTAAGTCCCATCGGGGTGGTGAATGCGGTCTTCTCCCGGTCCGCCTCTGCTACAGGAACCTGCCAGTACCCGCTAGTGAGATCCAAGGTAGAGAAGAAGTTAGCAGATCTTAAAGCAGCCAATGACTCCTCTATCCTTGGTAAGGGGTACGCATCCTTGTGTGTGATACGGTTGATTTTCCGGTAATCTACACACATCCTCATGGTGTTGTCTTTTTTTCTGACTAAGACTAGTGGAGCTGCCCAGGGGCTACAGCTATCCCTGATCACCCCAGCCTCCTTCATGTCTCTAAGCATCCCCTTGGCGTGTTGGTAGTGGGCAGGGAGTACAGGTCGATACCTCTCTTTTATAGGAAGATGGTCTCCCGTGGGGATGTGGTGTTCTACCCCCTTGACTCGCCCGAAGTCTAACGGGTGTTTACTGAACACTCTCTCGTACTCCTGAACCACCCGATAGACTCCTTGTTTCTGGTGTGAGGGAGTGGAGTCAGTACCCAGATGTAGTTGCTGACACCAGTCCTCCATTGTTTTCTTAGAGCCGTTACCTTCCTCCGGGTGAGATGGAGGCAAGGGTTCCACAGATTGTATAGCATTTTGGTTAATGGTATATAATTTGGCTAGCGTGGCATACCGGGGCAGGTACACTTCCCTCTTCCCGATATTGATTATGCGAACGGGCACCCTCCCATGGCGTACATTAACCACCCCCCGTGCTGTCAAGATGGTGGGCCTACTGTCTGAGTAAACTGGTTCTACCATTGCCTGGTAATCTCTACCTCTCAGACCAATAGCTGCCCGGCACCAAATCATCATTTCACTTTTTGGGGGCATGGCAATAGGGAAAGGGTCACACATTCTCACGCTACCAATCTCACCGCCGGAGAGTTCCACCTGTTGCCGTCGCATCAGTGCCCGGATCTCTTTTTGGAGCACTCGCTGCTCGCCGGAGCTGGCGTTCTTGGCAACCTGCTGTAAAAGGAAAATCACCTCTGCAAGACAATTTTCAATTACATTAGTTCCTAGAGTTATTTTTGGGTGACTCTCATGTTTGTCAATATCTACAATGATCAGTCCCTGTGCTGCCAGTTCGATTCTACCGATTTTGATGGTCACCTCTTTAAATCCGATCTGTGGCACGGGCTGGCCATTGCTGGCGATGATACTCAAGTCGTCGTCAGGGTAGCGGGTAATATCCGAGTCATTCCAGTACTGCTTAAAGAGTACGTACGGGATGGTGGTGACCTGTGACCCGGTGTCCAGTAGGGCACTCATGGGAATGCCATCCAGTACCACAGGCAAGACTGGACGTCCTCCCACATATCTGTCGCGCCAGTTCGATGGGCCTGGTGATCTTTTTCCTGGGGGTTGGCCCTCTACCCCAGGTTGTGCCCGTTTAAAGAACAGTACCTTGCCATATGTCCGGGTTGATTGCAGCGGCGGCAGATGGGTCGTCCGTCCTCGCTGTATCGGTCACTGGGTCTTCCTCTGGCCGGTGGGGTCCTCCTTGGTCGACGCCACGGGATGTCCTCCGGTCCGGATGCCAGCTGGATCTTCCCTGGGGTGGAAACCTGTAAAGACTGCACAGTTCGGGTTAGCGCAGCAACGCTCTTAGCTAGCTCTTGGACCTGATGGTGTAGGTCTGGAGCCGGGTCATTGTCCAAAGCCTGCGCATCAGCTCCCACAGGCCCTGCCGACAAGGGCGCCGCCTCCTGGTGGTAAGTAATAGCTGGGCGCCTGTGGGTCATAACGCCACCCGGTGCCGGTTCTCGGAGCACCCGGATGGCTCTGTCCTTGAACTGTGCAAAGCCCAGATGGGGATCCTGTAAGACCATCGCCCGCAACTGGGTTCGGTGGGCATTACAATACAGTCCCTCTATAAATTGTTCAGTCAACAGCCTGTCCTCGTTTCCCACTCCATCAGGGTCGGTCTGCTTAATGGCCCTCAGGGCCTCTTGTAGGTTTAGTGCATAGTCCCTTATACTCTCATGCGCTCGCTGCTTGCACCCGTAGAATCTAAGCTTAATCTCGGCTGAGGTGCGGGTATCAAAGGTATCCTTCAGCCGGGTTAGTATCCCTGCGACAGTCTTCCTCCCAGGTGGCCAGGATTTTACTTCCCTTTTAGCTGCCCCGGTTAGTTGGGCCACCAGGATGCTCACTTTTTGCTCTTCTGTGAGGGGGTACACCTGGAAGAGGCTATCCAGCTTTTCTCTAAAGTCATGCAGGGTATGTGACTCCCCTGAGTACTGGGGTAGCCAAGCTGCTCCCGGGATATAGGGCATGGTGAAGGGCATAACTGCAGCAGCGGTGGCGCTGGCGGGGGTTGAGGCAGTGAAGCTCTCCTCCGTATCCGACATCTTCCTCCCCCCTAGTGGACCGTGGCCTACCTTGCGATGATCCTGTTCCGTAGGCCGCGGCTCCGCAGTAGATCGTCAGGGTTGAGGACCTTCCGTCGCGCTCCGGTGACGTCGGCGTCTGCTGGGCTCCTTCCAGGACCTTACGCAACGTCCGGACGTGAGGCGTGGCTTCAGTTCTCGCGCGCTTTCGAAGTCCACGCCCCTCTTCTTCCCGCGCGGCGTCCTCAAGATGGCGTCCAATGGCGGGAAAACTCCACGGATGGCGGGAAGAAGGCCGAAGATGGCGCCGGATGGCGGGAAAACTTCGCGGATGGCGGGAAGAAGGCAGAAGATGGCGCCGGATGGCGGGAAACCTCACCACTGGTAAGTTTGAACAGTCTTTGCTTTTCAGGCACGCAGTACCCGGTGGTTGCGGGCACGAAATCCTGCCTGGTCAGTCCTTGAGCAGATGGGATCTCCCCTGGCCAGGCGGAGTTGTAGGCCTCCCAAACTGACTGTACTCTTCTGGCTACCTTGCTAGAAGCGGATATAAGTAGCCCACGTCCCTGAGTGTACCGTGTGGTGCTCACCCGTATGGCCGGTGACTCGGGGCCTTCTTTTGGCTTCCGCTCCACGATGGCGGTGCTGGTCCCACACGTGTGACCGTGCCTTCGGGTTTCTGGGCCTGAGGACCTGAAATCCCCTGCCGGTCGGCTTCTGCTGCTGGGTAAGAGTTAGTCCCCACAGCCTCGGACGCCGGGTCCGGTAAGAAAGCTTCTCAGTCAGGGCGAGCTCTGCAGCTGCCAGCCCCTGACTCGTAGTAGTATAGCTCCCACTGAGCTCCAGCTGTTTCTTCCTATGACTGTTTCTTGTCTCTACTCTCCTAGACTCCTAACCCTGCTTCAGCCCCGGGTTTATATAGGGGAAGTTCTTCCCCTCCCAAGACTGGGCAGGAGGTGTGGCATGCACAGGATCCCTGACCAAAGGACCTCCCACCTGCTCTCAGACGTAATATCTCTATCACTGTGGCAACCAGACCCCTGGGGTGTCACATATGGAATTCAACTGTTCTCAGAGTCAAGTGTCACGTATATTAAAGAAAGAAAAAGAAGGTTATGGATCAGCTGACAAACCTAGAAGTGGACGACCACGGAAAACTTCCTCCAGAGTTGATCACATTATTAAGAAAAAGTCAGTATCTGATGTCCATAAAAGTGCTGCACAGATTGCGCACGAAATGAGCGAAGAGTATGGGGTCAAAGTGAGTCGCCAAACTGTGGTAGGGTTGAATGTACGAGTTCCAGTCAAGAAGCCTTTCATCTCTGCAAAGAACCGGAAGATCCGACTTGAGTTTGCCAAAGAACACAGCCAATGGAAAGAGACAGATTGGTCTAAGGTGTTGTGGTCGGATGAATCCAAGTTCAATCTGTTTGGTAGTGATGGCAAGCACTATATATACTGCCCAACTGGAAAACGTAATGAAGTAAGGTGCCGAACACCTACAGTGAAACATGGTGGGGGCAATGTCCTAAGCACACATCCAATTTACTCACAAACTGGTTAGCAAAGAAAAATGTTCGCCTGTTGCAATGGGCAAGCCAATCACCTGATTTAAACCCTTTAGTGCACCTTTGGGATGAGTTAGGGCGATGAGTTTGGGCCCGTACCCATAGCAATAAAGATGAATTGTTTTCAGATTTGCAAATGGAATGGAGCGAGATCCCTCAAGATGTCTTGAATACCCTAGTGCAGGGTTCCCCAACTCCAGTCCTCAAGGCCACCAACCGGTCATGTTTTCAGGATTTCCTTAGTATTGCACAGGTGATGGAATTATTGCCTGTGCAGTTGATGTAATTATCACCTGAGCAATGCTAAGGAAATCCTGAAAACATGACCGGTTGGTGGCCTTGAGGACTGGAGTTGGGGAATCCTGCCCTAGTGGCTTCAATCCCCCGTCGGTGTGGTGCAGTAATTAAAGCAAGAGGTTATGCTACAAAATACTAAGTTGTGGCATTGTAAGCAATGAATTACCCTCTATGTTGTGATCAATAAATAGTAGATGCAAAACTTTTGGCAGTCAGTTTTCTTTAATTAAATGACCATACCTATATTCAAAAGCATTTTGGTTAAAATTAAGGTCTTACATGACGACAACTTCATGCACTTTCAACTCATCACCAGGGAAATGGTATCACAGCAACCAGACAGAAGTAATCACACTTTTTTTTAAAAAAAAAAAGCAAAACTTTTGGTCGCCACTGTATGTTAACCCCTTTCTAACCTGGTGATCTTTCACCTTTACGCATGCAAATTTATATTCTGTTTCCTATGCAAATTGTTTCTTCAGAGGAGAAGAGAACTTGAACTCTAGTGCAATCTATTGGAAATAGCAATCTTAAAAAGTCAGCATTGACCCTTCAACGAGCCTTGCCATATGACTTCGGAGCCAACCAAACCAGAATCTCATTTGCAGACATGGTGTTGCACATCTTCAGTGCAAAGTATGACATCTGATTTGGCTAGGTGAGAGGCTCTTGACTGGGTTCTAAGGGGTAATGTTTCCCTTTGTGGAGAGTGACATGTCAAGCCTGGCATGTCAGAGTGAGGAGACTTAAAAGCCATGCATGTTCCTCTGGAAAATTAAATAATGCAACATATCTGTTCAGAGAGGAAGAGGACTTGAACTAGGATCATTGCTTCCAATATGTGGTGCTTCCAATCCAACTGAGCTGCCGTAACAGTTCCTGAGATGACACTTCATTGCAATTTCCAGAGTAAAACGTGCCATTTAGCGCTCAGTCAGGACCTACATTAAGCACGGAAAACGTTTGGATCCCAGTACTGTACACTCGAGCATTGTGTCCCTCCAGGCATAATCTACCTCCTCTATCACCGGACCTGACAAGCATTGCACGCTGAGTACTAAATGTGTCCCGAATACTGTGCGAAGCCCAGCGTGTAGTGTACATGGGTCCGATTAATTGAAATTGCCTGAAGAAGAGGCAATGCAACATTTTCAATTGTCACGATACAACCTAAGATGTCCACAACTAAAATGCAGATGGTTAAGGCATCCATAAATATTACACTGTCGGCCAAACCTGACAATCTAATGTGTATAAGGAGGGGGCCTCACAACTCTTCCGAGGGAAGCAGATGATGTTGGGGTAGATAAGGATCCGGCATATCTGATTTTGGACAACCATTTCTTTTGTTCTCGGTGAGATAAGTCACCACTAGAGGAGTCTGGCAGCGGCTCTCTTGTAGACAATACAGGAGCGCTCGGTTGCAAAATGTAAATAGGATTTTGCTTTATTTAGGATAGGTTATTGATGCTTGATCAGGGGAAAGGCTAAACCCAACATTCGGCACAATAAAAAGACCACGGTGCATTACCTTCTTTGTGCTGAGTCCCCAGGGTCCTGGAGGTTGAATCCACATCAATCAAATATGGATCATTGATGCTAAATTATAGGGAACCCCTTTAAAAGTACTCTGTCAGCAGGCTTTTATTATGTAATCAGAGGACAGCATGAGGTAGGGGCTGAGACATTGATTTCAGTGATGTGTCACTTATTAGGCTGTGTGCTATTGTATTGAAACAACAGCACACAGCCTAATGAGTGTTTGATCAGAAGGAGATTATCACTGCCAGACTACAGCTCAAGGGGCTCCTGGTCCCTAGCACTGACAAGCTTAATGTCAATATACACTGCTCAAAAGAATAAAGGGAACACTCAAATAACACATCCTAGATCTGAATGGATGAAATATTCTCATTGAATACTTTGTTCTGTACAAAGTTGAATGTGCTGACAACAAAATCACACAAAAATCATCAATGGAAATCAAATTTATTAACCTATGGAGGCCTGGATTTGGAGTCCCTCCCAAAATTAAAGTGGAAAAACACACTACAGGCTGATCCAACTTTGATGTAATGTCCTTAAAACAAGTCAGAATGAGGCTCAGTATTGTGTGTGGCCTCCACGTGCCTGTATGACCTCCCTACAATGCCTGGGCATGCTCCTGATGAGGTTGCGGATGGTCTCCTGTGGGATCTCCTCCCAGACCTGGACTAAAGCATCCGCCAACTCCTGGACAGTATGTGGTGCAACGTGACATTGGTGGATGGAGCGAGACATGGTGGCCCAGATGTGCTCAATCGGATTCAGATCTGGGGAACGGGCGGGCCAGTCCATAGCTTCAATGCCTTCATCTTGCAGGAACTGCTGACACACTCCAGCCACATGAGGTCTGGCATTGTCCTGCATTAGGAGGAACCCAGGGCCAACCGCACCAGCATATGGTCTCGCAAGGGGTCTGAGGATCTCATCTCGGTACCTAATGGCAGTCAGGCTACCTCTGGCGAGCACATGGAGGACTGTGCAGCCCTCCAAAGAAATGCCACCCCACTCCATTACTGACCCACTGCCAAACTGGTCATGCTGAAGGATGTTGCAGGCAGCAGATCCCTCTCCACGGCGTCTCCAGACTCTGTCACGTCTGTCACATGTGCTCAGTGTGAACCTGCTTTCATCTGTGAAGAGCACAGGGCGCCAGTGGCGACTTTGCCAATCCTGGTGTTCTGTGGCAAATGCCAAGCGTCCTGCACGGTGTTGGGCTGTGAGCACAACCCCCATCTGTGGACGTCTGGCCCTCATACACCCTCATGGAGTCTGTTTCTAACCATTTGTGCAGACACATGCACATTTGTGGCCTTCTGGAGGTCATTTTGCAGGGCTCTGGCAGTGCTCCTCCTGTTCCTCCTTGCACAAAGGCGGAGGTATCGGTCCTGCTGCTGGGTTGTTGCCCTCCTACGGCCCCCTCCACGTCTCCTGGTGTACTGGCCTGTCTCCTGTAGTGCCTCCAGCCTCTGGACACTACGCTGACAGACACAGCAAACCTTTTCACAGCTCGCATTGATGTGCCCTCTTGGATGAGCTGCACTATCTGAGCAACTTCTGTGGGTTGTAGAATCCGTCTCATGCTACCACGAGTGTGAAAGCACAACCAACATTCAAAAGTGACCAAAACATCAGCCAGAAAGCATTGGTACTGAGATGTGGTCTGTGGTCCCCACCTGCAGAACCACTCCTTTATTGAGGGTGTCTTGATAATTGCCAATAATTTCCATCTATTGTCTATTCCATTTGCACAACAGCATGTGAAATTGATTGTCAATCAGTGTTGCTTCCTAAGTGGACAGTTTGATTTCACAGATGTTTGATTTACTTGGAGTTATATACTAAGTGTTCCCTTTATTTTTTTGAGCAGTGTACAATGTATACAGAGAGCCTGGTGGGGGCGGGGTTAGCTTTCTGAGCTCTGCTACATCTAAGAACTCTGATTGTGTCACAACTGCTGCACCCAGTAAA
This sequence comes from Phyllobates terribilis, assembly GCF_046119375.1. Classification (NCBI taxonomy): domain Eukaryota; kingdom Metazoa; phylum Chordata; class Amphibia; order Anura; family Dendrobatidae; genus Phyllobates; species Phyllobates terribilis. Next base: position 497,304,487 of record NW_027362761.1, on the reverse strand, counting down.
CGAAGTGACACATCGCTGGAATCAGGGTCTCTTTCTACATTATGCTGCTCTCAGATGAGGTAGAAAAAAACCTGCTCACAGATTCCCTTTAAGTGACCTTTTTCACATGGGCGCTATGGTTATAGAAAGAGCTTGCTACTTTCTGCATTACTACTGCATGTCTCACATCTAAATTAAATCTGCTATAAGTAAAAATGTCTCATTACTAATTATTGGCATCTACTGGTGGAATTATATTTTTCGTCTTCTCATTACATCATCAGTCCTTTATGTGGGGCTTTCCAACAAAGACTTATTTGTATCACAATGTTTGGCTTTCTTGTAAGTCCTCGTAAGACTTCTTTGTATAGAGTATAATTAGATCTTTCTTGTAATCCGCTTCTGTTCTTTTATATTGTACAATGGACTAAGATTTTCCTTTCTTGGCCATAGTGTAAGCCAAAATTATACAGTCAAAAGTTCACAATGATTCCGGCACGTTGAGGCTTCCAGTAGTTATTAGTGAATGCACCTTTGTTGTCCTGAACAGAATGTACTCCATTATCAACAGAGAGGGTAAATGGGACATGGACCTATGGTATCCTTCATGTTTTTCTCCATAAATGTAGTGGTGACCTGCAGTGTGCTCCAAATCCCCGGGGTGGGATCATACTGATAACTGCCCGGACTTGTGATTTGGAAGTAAGTGTGTGTGCCACTATGGCAGGTCCAGCCCATCGGGTTCCTTTTTGCATTTGATTTTTCTTCATCATCACCTTTTAAGAGTTGTGTTACTTTTTTTTTATTTCTTCCAATCGGTAGAGACGTATCATGATTTTTGCTATAAGAACTGTAGTTGTTCTCAATATTATACTACTTTTTAGTTTGGACAGTTACGCATTAATATTTTATTTACAATCCATCAAATGGTGGATGATATAAACTTTTATTCTATTTTTTTTTTTTCTATTTTTTGTTTTTGTTTAACATTTTTTTTCTTCTAGGTCTCCTTTGGGGAATTAGGGATGACTTGTACAATTCACTGCAGTATTATAATATTGCAGTGTATTGTAAAATTACCAAACAAGGCATACACGGGAACATGTGGTAGCCCCCCGGCTGCCATGATATGGTCATCGGCACTCCACAATCATGTTGCTGCTTGCAGTAGTTTTGATAAAATCATTGTCTATCAGCAGGAGAGTATCACTAGAGGAATAGTAAACTTGCTGCCATGTAGTCCTTCATATTCATGATCTCTGTATAACCCCGACCCCAGCACTGATTGCAGCTTCCTACCTATGTGTGAAGTGACTGAGAGTGCCCCAGTCCCAATGTGCTGTCAGGTGTGGGGTATAGCACACTCACTAGTAGGCCACAGGCCTCCGCTGTCTCAGGGCCTCCATCTTCCGAAGCCGTCACACATAACTCAGGGGACAAGCAGTTTGTTTCAACACCCAAAAGTTTACTGGACAGTTCAGGTTCATTGGGTTGTAACACACAGTTTCGGGCTCAACACTTCTTATTCCTTGTTTCCATAATACAGTACATTTTCAGCATAACTATCCATTCCTCTTGGACTATCCCAACTTTTACTGGCTCTATGAGCCCCAGGGATTTCCCGTCCAGTTCCGCAGTGCACCTGGGATCCATTACCTTTCCTAATGCGGTTCCACATCCAACTTCTTCTGTATGCCAGAGGCTAGGGCACTCTTCGTAGTACCAGTCATTGAGCTCCGGGCGTTGCAGGAGTGTCCACAAGGCATCCCAGTAAGGTCTGCCACTGCCCCAAATGACATATTATTGCCGTCTGCAACTTGAACTTGACCTTGGTTAACGAGCTTCCCTATCTGACTCATATCAGGAAGTAGCCTCTGTTTGCTGAGGCTTGTCCCTCCCATTATGGTCTAGTCCCAAACTTTAACTATGTGTATTTCTACGTCTGTAGATAACAGATATACTTTTACAAACATTATGCTGGCCCTGCTCCATACACTCAGCGTGCCATCTTCCGTACATATTTGGGAGAATGTACCCAAGATCTTCCCTGGGTTCTGGTAATGGTCCTGACTATGGGATGCTTCTCTTGACCACAGGGGTGGATTAAAACAAGCCAGGGCACCGGGCAGTTTAGAAGGTGTGCCCCCCCCAGGCACTCGATCATGTGATAAGTCATGTGATAGGTTATTTGAGTAACATGTGCTTTGGTGCACATCTGTAGATTGAAAATGGCAGATAGCGGTGCGCTATGCGCACCGTGCAAATTTTTCCCTTATGTACAGCACCATACATAACATAGTACTATACATAATAAAGCAGGGGTGGGAAATTAATTTTCCCGAAGGGGCCACATGAGAGACCCTGACTTCTGTGGAGGCCGAACAAATAGGCTGAAATTAATTCTGCTCAATATTAACATATTCATTATAATTATTTTTTTTATATTAATTGTATGACTTAATATTGAGCAGAACTAAGTATGCTGACATCCCCTACATACAGTATGAGCCCCCACATAGCCCTTACATACAATATGAGCCTCCACATAGCCCCCTCAAACAACCAAAGCGATCAACCTATGGGGCCCTTATACATGTAAACCATAACAAAAAAAACCTTAAAAAAGTTCTCTTTAGCTAGTTTAAAAACCCATATACCTCATAGACACGTTTCTATGGACATGGACTATTATATATACCGTATATAGATCCTATGTGGCCTGAGAAGTTGTGTACTTCGCTTAATGGCATCTTCTTCCAACGCTTTTTCCCCTTTTTTGTTCATTCAGGGGTTCATAAGGGAATTCCTTCAATCAGGAGAAGAAAAGGAAACCATAAACCATACTGCAATAAGGATAACAGCTCACAGCCCCAGGCAATATGCCCCTACATATCCATAGCCCCCTGCATACAGTATGAGCCCCCACATAGCAGCCTATATATAGAATGAGCCCCCACATAGATGCCTATATACAGTATGAGCCCCCACATAGCCTCCTATATACAGTATGAGCCCCACATAGCTTCCTATATACAGTATAAGCCCCCACATAGCCACCTATATACAGTATGAGCCCCACATAGCTTCTTATATACAGTATAAGGTCCTACATAGCCTCCTATATACAGTATGAACCCCACATAGCCTCCTATATGCAGTATGAGCCCCCACATAGCCGCCTATATAAAGTACGAGCCCCCACATAGCTGCCTATATACAGTACGAGCCCCCCATAGTTGCTTATCTACAGTATGAGCCCCCCATAGCCCATATATATATATTAATAATAAAAAACAGAACACATACTCACCTTGCTCCTGCACCCCCGACGCTGTGCTCCGGACGACACCCAGGGCCATTCCTGCTCTGCCTGATGTCATGAGGCACGGCGGGCCCAGCATCATTTACTGCGCTGTTTACGGTGGTGACAATATGCGGCCAGCTAGGAGGGGCTGCGTGACTTGAGTGGGCACCTCATTTGAACATTTAAATAGACGCGCCCGGCCTCCCGCGCTGTGTTTGCTGGGTCCTGCTATGCCTGATGTCATGCAGCAAGGCAGACCTAGTATCATTTAGTGATGGGCAGTCCGGCTGTTTTTGGTGATCTAGCTCTTCTGGCGCCGCTCACCAAAAAGAGCTGGCTCTTTTGGATCCTAAATGGATCCCTATTAAATATGTGTTCAGCATAGGTGAACACATATTTAAGATGTCAATGACGCCAAAACTCCGCCCTCCTATGGCTGAAACTTCTCCCACTCACAATCAGCCAATTAAATTGAAGAATGGGTGATGTTAGGTTCCGGTGGGCGGAGTTAAGACCGCCAAACCCTAGAAGTTAATGGCTCTCACTGGGGTGCCGGCTCCCATCAGTCACAGCAGGGAGATCTCTTTGTGTCGGATCGTTCGTGACCGACACATCACTAGTATCATTCAAACCGCCTGCGGCAGCGGTGTCCGGAGGATACATGGGATTGCCAATTATAATGAGGGCAATTCATGGGGCCCCCCTGGAGCCTCAGGCCCCGGGCGGTAGCCCAGATTGCCATCATTATAATCCTCCTATGCCTGACCATCTCTAGTGTGATATATATGGCCATCAGATTCCTTGATGAGATTAAAAAGAAACAAAAACGGGATTGCTATATTTCATTTACTATTAGTAATGCTGGCTCTGTGATCTACAGGCACTTCAGCTACTGCCAACTAAAGGAGTACCATCAGTACCTGGCACCTCAGTCTTGTGGAAAATAACATTTGCAATATTTTGGAGGCCTCTTTATAAGGCAAGATTACAAATGAATAGCCAATAAAGGCATAATGGCATCACTACCGAGTACTTTTGTCTTTTTTGGCCAAAATAATATTTATGGTACATTAAAATGGCTGAGATCTGGAGAATGAGTATGAGGTTATGCACTGTGGCAATTCCACTAGCAGCTGCTGGTTAAGCAGAATTGGGCAACATGAACCATAAGGAATGACACTAATGCAGGGTACGACACTGCCGCCTACAGGCCATTTAAGGGTATGAAACACTCTTATAAGTTGGAACTTTTTACAATTCATAGCAGGACCAGCTGATAAATACTAATATTTACAAGCTGCAGCACCAAAGACATAGACACCACCTTACAGTAGGATAGTGGGAGTTCATTACAGTGTCGCCTTTCAGTTATGCTAACTGATTTGGTTAGGTGGAAGCAGTGGCACAGTGTGCGTCGCGAGCACTTAGGGCAAGGTATTGTGCTTCCAAAGCCAGTAATAATGCCCCTTTAATAAAAAAGTGAACCCTTTATGAGGTATTAATGCACTCTAAAAATGTAATGAAGTCCCCCAAGTGCCGAATCAAAAAGTAATAATGCTTGGTGCAATATATTTAATGGAATGCTTTGATACTGTTATGAGTAATCACTTTTATTTATTTGATTTTTTTAGACATAGCTCTTTAGAGAAATATGGAGCCCTGAATTATTTCCTTATCAGTATATAGCATGCTGGCGTGGAAAGTCTGCAAATATCTCTCAGAATAGCAACAAGTTTTGCCCCTGTAAGAGCTAATTATAAGTCTTGTGTAAAACCCTCTTATGCGCATTAATGTCGGTCGCATTCACCTACATCGAGGGGTTTGGCCGAAGGTCTAATATGTTTGGGGGGCACCGGCTAACTGATTGTCAGAGGAGTCATTGACCAGGTATGTCTGATTTCGGACTGCAGATCTCTTTATTCTCCTGGAGATAAGCGAACGGCAGAGATGTCTGTCAGCAGCTTTCTCATATATGACTGTCGGCCAAAGGATTGGTTGAAGCACCACTCAGTCAACAGCCAACTAATGTGTAAGGTGGGCTTAAAGTGAACCCGACAGCAGTGGAACAGGCAGCATGTATCAGGTTTTTATTATTTATTTTTTATTTCTATTTTTTCTTTTTTATATTTTCTTTATTATTTTTCATTAATCCCATTCACTTACTTCTCTATTTATTTTGCATATCTATTATTTTCGGACTTTATTTAGTAATTTCTTTCTTATTTTTTATTATCTTTATTCACCTACATTCCTATTCATTTTTGCACATATACTATTAGGCTATCTCTTCAGCTTTAATCTCTTTTTTGTTTCTTTAATTATTTACACATCTTATTTATTTTCAGCTTTTAGCTAGGTATTGTGATGCACATCCATAACTCTTGTTAATTCTCTTCATACTATTACACCTCTAATTTATTCATGTATTTCACTCTTCCAATATTTCTTCCATGTCTGTCTCAGAGATGCGTTAATAAAAATACCCACTAGATGGCGGTATCTTTGTCAAATAAGAGTAAATAACCTAAAAACGTCAAATCAATTATAAACATGGATAGTCAAAATGACAGCTTGATTTCTATTTATATAACTTCATCTCATCATGAAGATGGAGAATCCTGGTCTCCAGTGGGCGCGCGTGTGTTCCGTGTCATCGCCGCCTGCTTCCTTCCCCCGACCCAGCATCCTATCAGAGCTCATGCTGTGCTGACATCCGCAGGGTGACTTCTGGGATGCCGGCCGGAGTGAGCGATGCGGCGATGGGTGGCGCGCATGTGCCCATTAACACAGCTGAACCACAGGTGGTTCAGTAGTAATAGCAGTAAAATATGACTAACCAGATTAATCACTGTTTTTGGTATAAATTACATTACCACATGTCAAACAATTTACCAGTTGGTGCAGTAGATTCTAAGAAAACCAACAGACTCAGCTTTCATGATCTCCATGTTTTTGAGTTTGTGTATTTCAATAATTAATTATAGGGGGGTGTTCAAAATAATAGCAGTGTGGAGTACAATTAGTGAGGTCAATCATTCTGTGAAGAAACAGGTGTGAATCAGGTGGCCCTTATTAAAGGGTGAAGCCAGCACATGTTGTACATGCATTTCTCCTTGAAAGCCTGAGAAATATGGGTCGTTCGAGACATTATTCAGAAGAACAGCGTACTTTGATTAAAAAGTTGATTGGAGAGGGTAAAACTTATAAAGAAGTGCAGACAATGATAGACTGTTCAGCTAAAATGATCTCCAATGCTTTAAAATGGAAAGCAAAACCAGAGAGACATGGAAGAAATCGGAAGACTACCATTCGAGTGGTTCGAAGAATAGTCAGAATAGCAAAGGCTCAGCCAATGATCAGCTTTGCAGTGCTGGGGTCCTAGGTTCAAATCCCACCAAGGACAACATCTGGAAGGAGTTTGTATGTTCTCTTCGTGTTTGTGTGGGTTTCCTCCGGGTTCTCCGGTTTCCTTCCACACTCTAAAGACATACTGATAGGGAATTTAGATTGTGAGCCCCAATGGGGACAGTGCCAATAATGTATGCAAATTTTCTGAATTGTAAAGCGCTGTGGAATATGTTGGCGCTATATAAATAAAAAGATTATTATTATGTTTTGAATTAGAAAACAGTGTGCAATGTTCCCAATGCATGGAAATAAAAACTAGTATAAAGATTTAGTGCTTAACTCATGTTTTTGAACACACTGCTATTATTTTAAACACTACCATATATACACTATATATATCGACCAAGGATACTGCCCCAGTACCCACTGACGAAGCTGTATGCAAAACGCGTGTCAGGGTATGGGGCAGTGTGGTCTGATATACAATGGCATATGGTTGGTATGGTTTACTCATGACTTCTACCATAGTGCTTCTGTAAGGGGGGCTAATTTTGTATTGTTGGCTTACTATAGGGTATACAGTCATATGAAAAAGTTTGGGCACCCCTATTAATCTTAAGCTTAATGTTTTATAAAAATTGGTGTTTTTGCAACAGCTACTTCAGTTTTATATATGTAATAACTGTTGGACACAGTAATGTTTCTGCCTTGAAATGAGGTTTATTGTACTAACAGAAAATGTGCAATCTGCATTCAAACAAAATTTGACAGGTGCATAAGTATGGGCACCCTTATCATTTTCTTGTTTTAAATACTCCTACCTACTTTTTACTGACTTACTAAAGCACTTTTTTTGGTTTTGTAACCTCATTGAGCTTTGAACTTCATAGCCAGGTGTATGCAATCATGAGAAAAGCTACTTAAAGTGGCCACTTGCAAGTTGTTCTCCTGTTTGAATCTCCTCTGAAGAGTGGCATCATGGGCTCCTCAAAACAACTGTCAAATGATCTGAAAACAAAGATTATTCAACATAGTTGTTCAGGGTTAGGATACAAAAAGCTGTCTCAGAGATTTAACCTGTCAGTTTCCACTGTGAGGAACATAGTAAGGAAATGTAAGAACACAGGGACAGTTCTTGTTAAGGCCAGAAGTGGCAGGCCAAGAAAAACATCAGAAAGGCAGAGAAGAAGAATGGTGAGGTCAGTCAAGGACAATCCTCAGACCACCTCCAGAGAGCTGAAGCATCAACTTGCTGCAGATGGTGTCACTGTGCATCGGTCAACTATACAACGCACTTTGCACAAGGAGAAGCTGTATGGGAGAGTGATGCGAAAGAAGCCGTTTCTGCAAGCACGCCACAAACAGAGTCGGCTGAGGTATGCAAAAGCACATTTGGAGAAGCCAATTTCTTTTTGGAAGAAGGTCCTGTGGACTGATGAAACCAAGATTGAGTTGTTTGGTCATACAAAAAGGCGTTATGCATGGCAGCAAAAAAACACAGCATTCCAAGAAAAACACTTGCTACCCACAGTAAAATTTGGTGGAGGTTCCATCATGCTTTGGGGCTGTGTGGCCAATGCCGGCACCGGGAATCTTGTTAAAGTTGAGGGACGCATGGATTCCACTCAGTATCAGCAGATTCTTGGCAATAATGTTCAAGAATCAGTGATAAAGTTGAAGTTACGCAGGGGATGGATCTTTCAGCAAGACAATGATCCAAAACACCGCTCCAAATCTACTCAGGCATTCATGCAGAGGAACAATTACAATGTTCTGGAATGGCCATCCCAGTCCCCAGACCTGAATATCATTGAACATCTGTGGGATCATTTGAAGAGGGCTGTCCATGCTCGACGACCATCAAACTTAACTGAACTGGAATTGTTTTGTAAAGAGGAATGGTCAAAAATACCTTCATCCAGGATCCAGGAACTCATTAAAAGCTACAGGAAGCGACTAGAGGCTGTTATTTTTGCAAAAGGAGGATCTACTAAATATTAATGTCACTTTTCTGGTGAGGTGCCCATACTTATGCACCTGTCAAATTTTGTTTGAATGCAGATTGCACATTTTCTGTAAGTACAATAAACCTCATTTCAAGGCAGAAACATTACTGTGTCCAACAGTTATTACATATATCAAACTGAAATAGCTGTAGCAAAAACACCAATTTTTATAGAACATTAAGCTTAAGATTAATAGGGGTGCCCAAACTTTTTCATATGACTGTATATTTCACTGAAGCACTGGTATTTTCTTGCAGTTTTCTTATGGTAGTTATATTCATTTAATATACTGAACTCTTATCTTTGTATTGAGCTTCCATATAGTGACTGATATTTTTTTAACTGCACATGCCGTCCTGTTCTGGATTTATGAAATATTAATATGCTTTACTAATTTAGTATCCATACTGCCCTATTTGCTCTTTTTAATCGATTTTATTGGGTTGTAATATAATATGTCTTTGGTACTCCCAAGAATTTGATTAGATTGATATGAATATGGGTCCTTTTTTCCAATTTTTGGTATTAAATGTATCAGTTACTGCCTGTATGAACTCAGCGAGGTATGTTTGACTCTGAGACACTGCGACGTTGCAGAGAAAAACGTACTATAAATGCTGCTGAGGACTGAGACGCACGGCAGACTAGTCGGAGAGGTAGGTCCCCGGCTGCTTCTACCCACCCGCTGCTGTTGATTGACAGGTCTCTCCCTATATGTGCACATAGGCAGAGACCCATGAACCTAGGGCAGCAGGCAGGGAGAAGCTGCCAGAAACCCACCTCTCCGATGTATAAAGTATGTTTTTCCACAGAAATTCAGAGTCAAACATACCTGGCTGAGATCATACAGCCGGCGCCTGATACACGATGCTGTAGATTGGCAGCATGGATCAGCTGTCAGGTTCACTTTAAAGACTAACTTGCAACTTTCCTATCTTTTGAATGGCCACAATGTGTACCTGGTCACAGATGATTATTAGTGCGGACTGTACCTAGTTTTTCTTTAATCAATATTTATATAATAATAATAATACAATAATAAAACCTTTCACAGAATCACAGCCTAATTCTGGATGAGACATTGCTGATTTCGGCCTCTTTTACACCTCTGATACAGTGCTTTTCTTGGCTTATGCACGTACCCATTATAGTCTATGGGACTGTTCACACGACATGTCACTTTTCATCCCTGACATGGATGAAACTCACCAATACAAGTCTTTTGGTTGGTGAATAAATCGGACAGCACAGTGTGCTCTCCATTCGTCACTGATAGGTTGGCCCGAGGCATTTGAGAAACCGTCATAAAAAACGGCCATCAGTTTTTTTGCATACAAGAAAAACTGATAAAGCTCTGATGATAATAACTGACAGACGGACCAAACACTGATCAAAATCTGATCCAGCAAAGTGATGAAAGATGTTGAGTTTTTCACATACACAAAACAAAAATAGAAGTGTGAAACTGGCCTCATTGAGAATCCAGAGCTGCCAATTACTGTGCAGTGAAACATTGATGGTACGAAAGAGAAGCTGCAAATCCAGAAGAACAAGTATGAGGACAGCAATGCTTTCTTTGTCATGAGGAAAAGGAATAGATTTATTCACTATAGATAAGATAGTGTTAAAACCCAGAAAGCAAACAATGTCCAGAGATGTGAAATCCCCATATAATCTCTTTATAGGTGTGAAATGTCATCAGGTTGACTACACAAGCCCTGTAGTGTGATGCTTCATAGAAGAATCATAGAATGGTAGAGTTGGAGGGGACCTCCAGGGTCATCGTGTCCAACCCCCTGCTCAATGCAGGAGTCACTAAACCATCTCAGACAGATGTCTGTTCAGCCTCTGTTTGAAGACTTCCATTGTAGGAGATCTCACGACCTCTCATGACCGCCTGTTCCACTCATTGGTCACCCTCACTGTCAAAAATGTTTTTTTTTTCTAATATCTAATCTGTATCTTCTCCCTTTCAGTTTCATCCTATTGCTTCTCGTGTTTCCATGTGCAAATGAGAATGAAGCTATGTGCCCACAGTGCATGGATTTTTCCTGAGCGTTTCTGCATCTCCCTGGCAGAAAAAAACGCATGTGGATTGTACATGTGGATTGTACATGTGGATTGTACATGCGGATTGTACATGCGTTTTTCCTGCCAGGGACATGCAGAAGTGAAGAGTTCTTCACATGCATTTCCGCATGCGGGTTGAAAAGCGCTTTCCAAGCAATTTTAGCATCACTTGGAAAGTGCTTGACAACTTGGTCACACTATATAAATCCATGCAAACGGCATGGATTTATATAGTGTGACCCGAGAGAATGTCAAAAAATAAAATATAAATCTATACTTACCTTCCGATGGCCCCCGCAGTATTGCTTCGCTCGGTGCTGACTGCCGGCAGATCGCGGTACACTGAAGGACCTGCCGACGTCAGCGTCGCGTGACCCATCACATGAATATGACGTCAGCGCAGGTCCTCCAGTCCATTGCGATCTGCCGGCAAGGGAGGAGGAGCGCACCGCGGGCCATCAGAAGGTAAATATAACATTTATTTTTTATTTTATTCTTTTTTTTTTACAGTTTTCTATGGTACCCGGGTCCGGAGGAGAGTCTCCTCTCCTCTACACCTGGGTACCATCCGCACATTGAACGCATGTATTCCGCATGTGCTTATCTAGTGAAGCGGAATGCATGCGTTCTAATGCAAGTCAATGGCGGCGGAAACACAGCACTTCCGTAAAATAATTGGTAGTGCTGTGTTTTATTCAGCAATGATAATCCTCAGCGGAAATTTCCGCAGCATGTGCATAGCACATGCAGATTATCATTGGAGAACATGGCAGGCCTTCTACCATGCGTTTAAGCGTTTCTGCAGCGTTTTTGCCGCTGCGGAAACACTTAAAAAACGCATTGTGGGCACACAGCCTAAGGATGATTCCTCTATACTGTGACAGCCCTTCATATATTTGTAGACAGTTATTAAGTCTCCTCTTAGCCTTCTTTTTTGCAAGCTAAACATTCCCAGACCCTTTAACTGCTCCTCATAGGACATAATTTGTAGACTGCTCACCATCCTGGTAACTCTTCTCTGAACTTGCTCCAGTTTTTCAATGTCTTTTTTTAAAATGTGGTGCCCAGAACTGAACACAGTATTCCATATGAGGTCTGACCAAGGAGGAGTAGAGGTGGATAATTACTTCATGTGATCTAGACTCTATGCTACTCCTAATACATCCCAGAACTGTGTTTGCCTTTTTTTCTGCTGCATCACACTGTTGACTCATGTGTGATCTGTGATCTATTAGTATACTCAACTCTTTTTCACATGTGCTGTTGCTTAGTTTTATTCCTCCCATTCTTTAAATGTAATTTTAATTTTTATTGCCCAGATGTAGAATCTTGCATTTCTCCCTGTTATGACTGAGCTTCACATGAGTACCAAGATGGGTATGGCAAAGGCCTTCATCAGGTCCCTGACTGCCATTGTACCATCTGTGTCCTGCAATTGCATTGTGAAGCCACAGATGTGAACTGTGTGTGCAGAGATCTCAGCTCCTGAGATCCCTCCATACTCTCTCATCCCCAAAATCACGTACATTTCATGATTTCGAAATCACGTACATTTCATCACATGTTTTCATTAACTGTAAGCCATAATCATCAACATTAACAGAAATAAACACTTGAAATAGATCACTCTGTTTGTAAAGACTCTATATATGAGTTTCACTTTTTGTATTGAAGAACTGAAATAAATTAACTTTTTGATGATATTCTAATTTAGTGAGATGCACCTGTATACTATATATACAGTACAGACCAAAAGTTTGGACATACCTTCTCATTTAAAGATTTTTCTGTATTTTCATGACTATGAAAATTGTACATTCACACTGAAGGCATCAAAACTATGAATTAACACATGTGGAATTATATACTTAACAAAAAAGTGTGAAACAACTGAAAATATGTTTTATACTCTAGGTTCTTCAAAGTAGCCACCTTTTGCTTTCATGACTGCTTTGCACACTCTTGGCATTCTCTTGATGAGCTTCAAGAGGTAGTCACCGGAAATGGTTTTAACTTCACAGGTGTACCCTGTCATGTTTAATAAGTGGGATTTCTTGCCTTATAAATGGGGTTGGGACCATCAGTTGTGTTGTGCAGAAGTCTGATGGATACACAGCTGATAGTCCTACTGAATAAACTGTTAGCTGCTTTTTTCTTGCTATAATACAAATTCTAAGTAAAGAAAAACGAGTGGCCATCATTACTTTAAGAAATGAAGGTCAGTCAGTGTGAAAAATTGGGAAAACTTTGAAAGTGTCCCCAAGTGCAGTTGCAAAAACCATCAAGCTCTACAAAGAAACTGGCTCACATGAGGACCGCCCCGGGAAAGGAAGACCAAGAGTCACCTCTGCTTCTCAGGATAAGTTTATCCGAGTCACCAGCCTCAGAAATCGCAGGTTAACAGCAGCTCAGATTAGAGACCAGGTCAATGCCACACAGAGTTCTAGCAGCAGACACATCTCTACAACTGTTAAGAGGAGACTTTGTGCAGCAGGCCTTCATGGTAAAATAGCTGCTAGGAAACCACTGCTAAGGACAGCCAACAAGCAGAAGAGACTTGTTTGGGCTAAAGAACACAAGGAATTGACATTAGACCAGAGGAAATCTGTGCTTTGGTCTGATGAGTCCAAATTTGAGATCTTTGGTTCCAACCACCGTGTCTTTGTGCGACGCAGAAAAGGTGAACGGATGGAGTTTACATGCCTGGTTCCCACTGTGAAGCATGGTGGAGGAGGTGTGATAGTGTGGGGGTGCTTTGCTGGTGACACTGTTGGGGATTTATTCAAAATTGAAGGCATACTGAACCAGCATGGCTACCACAGCAACTTGCAGCGGCATGCTATTTCATCCGGTTTGCATTTAGTTGGACCATCATTTATTTTTCAACAGGACAATGACCCCAAACACACCTCCAGGCTGTGTAAGGGCTATTTGACCAAGAAGTAGAGTGATGGGGTGCTACGACAGATTACTGACCTCCACAGTCACCAGACCTGAACCCAATCGAGATGGTTTGGGGTGAGCTGGACCGCAGAGTGAAGGCAAAAGGGCCAACAAGTGTTAAGCATCTCTGGGAACTACTTCAAGATTGTTGGAAGACCATTTCCGGTGACTACCTCTTGAAGCTCATCAAGAGAATGCCAAGAGTGTGCAAAGCAGTCATCAAAGCAAAAGGTGGCTACTTTGAAGAACCTAGAATATAAGACATATTTTCAGTTATTTCACACTTTTTTGTTAAGTATATAATTCCACATGTGTTAATTCATAGTTTGATGCCTTCAGTGTGAATGTACAATTTTCATAGTCATGAAAATACAGAAAAATCTTTAAATGAGAAGGTGTGTCCAAACTTTTGGTCTGTACTGTATATATATATATATATATATATACACACATACACACATACAGTTGTGCTTAAAAGTTTACATACCCCGGCAGAATTTTTGCTTTCTTGGCCTTGTTTCAGAGAATATGAATGATAACAAAAAAAACTTTTCTCCACTCATGATTATAGGTTGGGTGAAGCCATTTACTGTCAAACTACTGTGTTTTCTCTTTTTAAATCTTAATCACCACCAAAAACATCCAAAAGTTCACATACCTTGGTGATTTTGGCCTGATAACATGCACAGAATTTGACACAAATGGGTTTGAATGGCTACTAAAGGTAACATCTTCACCTGTAACCTATTTGCTTGTTATCAGTGTGTGTGCCTAAAAGCTGAGTAAGTTTTTGAGATCCAGACTTACTCTTGCATTTTTCATCCAGCCACTGACGTTTCTGGATTGTGAGTCATGGGGAAAGCAAAAGAATTGTCAACGGATCTACGGGAAAAAGTAGTTGAACTGTATAACACAGGAACGGGATACAAAAAATATCCAAGGACTTGCAAATGCCACAAAGTATCTTGCCTACAATACGCCAAATAGAACAGAGACAAGCCTCAAAACTTCAGGTAATTTGGAGTGATGAGACCAAAATTGAACTTTTTGGTACAACCATAAACGTTACATTTGGAGAGAGGTCAAAAAGGCCTATGATGAAAGGAACATCATTCCTACTGTAAAGCACAGAGGTGGATCGCTGATGTTTTGGGGATGTGTGAGCTACAAAGGTACAGGAAACGTGGTAAAAGTTGAAGGAAAGATGAATCGTTATCAGCAAATACTGATGACAACGATCCAAAACACAAGGCCAAGTCGACCTGACATTGGCTAGAGAAGAACAGCTGTCATTGATATTGGAGGGGGCAATACACGGTATTAAGAACTGGGGTATGTGAACTTTTGATCAGGGTCACAACTGTATATATATACCATATTTTTCAGATTATAAGACGCTCTTTTTTTCCTCCAAAATTTTGAGTCTTATAGTCCGATATATATATATATATATATATATATATATATTGTGGCTGTGGGTGGTGTGGGGGGAACTGCAGTGGCGGAGGAGCGGGCCACAGGAGGCAGTAGCCCGCTGCTAAAGAACATGAATATGGGGTGGGGAGCAGTGAATATTAATTTTCCTTAATAGCGTGTGCACTGTACCAGCAGCGCGGCTCCTGGTATGCATGGCACCCTTCATCCCTCATCCTGGTATGTATGGCCCCCCCTTATCTCTCATCCTGGTATGCTTGGCACTCCCTGATTCCTATCACGCTGCACACAAAAAAATAAACAATAATGCTCACCTCCTCTCTCCTCCAGCGCTGCGTCCTGCTCTACTTCCGACAGGGACCTCACTGGGTGAGCCGCGCATGGCGTAACTGCCATGCGCCCTCAAATTGTGAGATGGTCTGCCGGAATAGTCACTGCTCCCCATGCGGTGACTGTGTGCGTGTAGAGCAGTGACCAGTCACCCTCTTTAATAGCGCGCACACTGTACCCGAAGCGCGGCTCCTGCTGCATGAAATGATCTCGATGGTCCAGATGGATGGAGTGGAGGATGGCTGGTTGATGGACACCCCATGCAAACACGGCTACGGCGCCAACAAGGAGGAGGTGGAGTAATGTTTTGGGCTGGAATCATGGGGAGAGAGATTGTCGGCCCTTTTAGGATCCCTGAAGGGGTAAAGATGAACTCCATAATGTATGTTGAGTTTCTCAAACAGCACTTCCTGCCATGGTTCAAGAAGAAGAACCGTGCATTCCGCAGCAAGATCATTTTCATGCATGATAATGCCCCGTCTCATGCTGCACATAACGCATCTGCATCTCTGGCTGCTATGGGCATAAAAGGGGACAAACTTATGGTGTGGTACCCATGCTCCCCTGACCTCAACCCCATTGAGAACCTCTGGAGCATCATCAAAAGGAGTGTCTATGATGGCGGGAGGCAGTTCACATCTAAGCAACAGCTCTGGGAGGGTATTCTGTCCTCATGCAAAACAATTAAAGCAGAAACCATCCAAAACCTGACAAATTCAATGGACGAGAGAGTTCAGAAGCTCCTTTCGAACAAGCGGTCCTATGTGCAAATGTAACATCACCTAGAATAAAGTTTTGAGTTGAAAACTGTTTGATTTCAGTTTGTAATAACCTGCTAATGCTTATAATTTCAAAAATGACCATTTTTATATTCTTTATTAAAATGAAAAGGTTGAAAACTCTGCTGTGCATAATAATTTGGAACATGCATTTTCAGTGCAGCTTGAGTTTTTTATTTTTTTTTAAATATACTGTTATCATAGGCAGTTTGTACGAAAACCTTTCAATTGTACTCTAATAGTTATTTGACTGGAAAATTACAATGACTGCAATTCATATAGGTAATTTGGGAAAATCTGAGAAAATATTATTTGCATAATAATTTGGAACACAGTGTAATCCAATCTTCTGTATTACTGGTATATATAGGTTATTATTGTGGATTTATCACTATTCAAGTTAATAGAAACTACTCCAGAATTACATTGTATGGCAATAATGATATTGTGGCATTTTGTAAAAGGTTTCAGAGGCTTAGGTGGATAATTAGAGTCCATTTCATCTATATGGTAATGAATTGGCTGCATGGCTTGGTCTGGTCCCTTCAAATAGCAGCGGCTGCTCCTGCTGATGATGTCACGGAATGTTGAGGTTTCTGGCTCCGCCTCCTTGCATTATGACATCATGATGACATCACAGACATTACAGGAGCTGCAGAGCCAAGATTCCATTTGAGGGTTGCAGATCGTGGAGAGAGGTAAGTAAGGCTCTATGTCACCTCTTGCTGTGTCCTTCATTCTCTTCTATCATTTATTTTTCATTTATTAAGGAGTCTTTATTCTATATAATACAAGCAGGTCCAAAACTAATAGTGAACCCCTCAGATTGGGTGATGTCCAAGTTTTACAGCAAGGGATATATAGGATGTGACAGGATTTATCTCCCAAGTACAGAATTGACAATGATTTACCGGTTATCCATCACGTTATTGTTTTCTGACTTTCTTGCTCATCAGATCCATACTATAGCTATAATTGAGAGAATCCCCTCAGCAATAACTGGAACATGACGACTTCTCAATTTTTGGGCCATGTATTGTGTTAGAATCATCCAACTCTGGGAGATTAAAGTTATATCCTGTAAAGGGAACACATGTAACCTGAAGATAATTATGTAATTGTCCGGTTTTATTGAGACATATACTAATATACAGTCCAGATCAAAAGTATAAATCCAACCAATATTGGGAAATCCTTATACAACAATAGTGATGAGCAAGCATGCTCGCTACTGCTCGGTGCTCGCCCAAGCATCTCACTGCTCGAGATGCTCGTCGCTCGCCGAGTATTTCCAAGGTTGCTCGGCGGGGGCTCAGGTCCCCTCCCTGCATATTTGGCGCTCTTTACAGAGCCAATGAACATGCAGGGATTGCCTGCCACACACTATAATGACGTAGCCAAGTTGGTTGTGGCATTACAGTGGTTGGCTGGCCGCACAGAGTCATCAGGTCTATATCAGACGTGGCACCGCCATGCTCGTCACAGTCGCTCCGGAATCAGACAGTGTAGGGAGCGGTGGTGCTGAGCTAGGGAGAGATTTGCTTGTTTATTAGGTAGTGTAGGTAGAACAGAAGTATATTACACATATCCATCTCAACAAACAGTCCTTCTGAGGACTAATCCATCTGCAGAGATATCAGGCAGGCAGTGTATATAGGCAGGCAGGCAGTGTATATAGCAGACTGCAGTGTATATAGCACAAGCGGCTCCATTCCAGTTCTGTCTGCTGCTGCTGCTGCTGCTGTTAGACATTTCTAGACATAGGCTCAG
This sequence comes from Phyllobates terribilis, assembly GCF_046119375.1. Taxonomy (NCBI): domain Eukaryota; kingdom Metazoa; phylum Chordata; class Amphibia; order Anura; family Dendrobatidae; genus Phyllobates; species Phyllobates terribilis. The sequence continues at coordinate 497,286,524 of NW_027362761.1, read as the reverse complement.
GTGTCAGGGGCCAGGAATAATTTTTTTTGGATCTTAATCCTCATTATTTACTTAAAAAGCAATCCAGAGAACACCGTTTTTGTGCACCATTTGCTTGTTGACACTACAGAATACAGCCAGGTCCTTTCCATATTACAGCGCTAAAAATCCAGCTATTTAAAACTGTGGTTTGTCCATCACACGGATCACATATAATTGCGCTGAAAATTCTGCCATTTCTGGCCTCCATTGAAATTTTGTTTCAGTGTGTCAGTGAAGCTATTGACACCAGTTTGCTGTTAAAAATAGTTACCTACAGGCCAGCTATTTAAAACTGTGGTTTGTCCGTCACACAGATTACATATAAGTTCGTTCCAAATTCAGCCATTTGTACTGAGCGTGGAAAATTTTGTCCTCAATTTAAAATGGGCAAGGCACGTGGCAAGGGACGGGGAAATGGACATGATGGTGATGGTGCATGCAAAGGCCGAGGCCGTGGGCAAGCTGAAATTGTGCCACAACAAACACCCACATCTTCTCGCTCGACCTTCCTGTCCCAATTAATAAGGGACCGCAGAACACCACTATTGAACACAGAGCAGTGTGAAAAGGTTATTGGTTGGATAGCAGATAATGCTTCCAGTCACTTAGCCACCACCACCCTGTCTTCCACACGATCAGGTCTCAGTAACCGTGAGTCTGGACCGCATATTCCTCACCCTGAACCTCCTTCCTCCCACCATGCCGAGTGAACAGTGTCTGCGGGTGGCACCACTGCTTCTTCCGCTGTTGTGCATGCAAGCCAATCCCCTGTCCATGGTGCATGCGAAGATGCCTCCTGCCCTGCACCTGTCGTTGCACATTCTCAAGTAGCAGTATCAGGAAGCGTCCACGTCCTTGTCCCAGCGCAGAGTTCAGTTGTCCATACCCCAGTCTTTGGAACGCAAGCGCAAATATGCAGGCAATGCCCCACAGGCCACACTACTAAATTCCCACATTTCGCGACTGCTTGCGCTAGAAATCTTGCCTTTTAGGCTCGTGGAGACGGAAGCATTCCACAACCTGATGGAGGCGGCCGTCCCTCGATACTCGGTCCCCAGCTGCCACTACAGTATTTCGCCTGGTGTGCCATCCCCACATTACACAAGCACGTGTCCCAAAACATTAGCTATGCCCTCAACAACGCAATTACCGGGAAAGTCCACCTAACCACAGACACGTGGACAAGTGCTTGTGGGCAGGGATGGTACATCTCGCTGATGCCACATTGGGTTAACATAGTGGAAGCTGGGACCCAGTCGGCCCTTGGGACGGAACACGTCCTCCCGATGCCAAGGATTGCGGGCCCTAGGTCAATCAGGGTTGCCCCCACAGTCTACAGCTCCTGCACCTCATCCTCCTCAGCCTCCATCTCCGAAATGACCACATCAGTCACAAGCTGGAAGCACTGCCTCGGCCAAGCGGCAACAGGCTGTGCTGAAGCTAATATGCTTAAGTGACAAACTGCACAATGCTGAAGAGTTGTGGAAAGCTCTGAAAGAGCAGGCAGATCTGTGGCTCACACCGCTGAACCTACAGCCAGGCATGGTCGTGTGTGACAATGGTCGGAACCTTGGTGGCGGTTCTGAGGCGAGACGAGCTCACACACGTACCATGCCTGGCCCATGTGCTTAATCTCGTGGTTCAGAGGTTTCTCAAATCCTACTTGGAGCTGCCGAATCTGCTTGTTAAAGTACGCCACCTTTGTGCCCATTTTAAAAAGACACCTACAGCTTCCGCTGACCTTGCCGTGTTTCAGCAGCGTTTGCAGCTTCCGGCTCACAGACTGGTGTGTGATGTCCCCACGCGTTGGAACTCTACACTGCAGATGTTGGGAAGGATTTGTGAGCAGAAGAGGGCAGTTGTTGACTACCAGCATCAACAAGGCCATCGGTATTCAGTTCAGACTCCACACTTAAGACCTCAGGAGTGGACATGGATGTCAGACATATGTACCATCCTCCAAAACTTTGAGGACTCCACCAAGATGGTGAGCAGCGATGACGCCATAATTAGCGTCATCATCCCGCTTCTCTGTCTTCTGAAATGCTCTCTGCTCACAATCAATGAGGATGCATTGCAGGCAGAGCACAATGAGATGGAGCAAGGACCCATACAGGGTGATTACACACAGCCCAGCCTCATCTCATCCCAACGTGAATTGGGTGACAATGAGGAAGAGGAGGAGGAGGAAGAACAGGAGCTAGTTTCATGTGCTATAGACGGTACTACATGCACAACTGTCATACTGTCTGTTCAGTGTGGATGGCCTGAGGACAGAGAGGAGGAGAATAGCATGGTCAGTCGTCCTCTTGGTGAGGACACGGAAGTCTTGCCTGTTAGTAGTCTGGCACGCATAGCTGAGTTTATGTTATGCTGCCTTTCCCATGACCCTCGTGTTCTTAAAATATTGGGTGACAATCATTACTGGTTGGTGACACTTCTTGACCCTTGCTACAAGGAGAACTTTATATCTCTTATTCCTGAGGCGGACAGGTCTACAAAAATGGGGCAGTACCAGAAGGCCCTTGTTGCGGAACTATTAAAAAAATTCCCATCTGAAAACGCTGGCGGCAGAGGTCATAGTTCGTTGGACAACCAAGGACTACAGGCGAGAGAGACAACTCCAATCCAGCAGAGGCAGGGGAACACTGTCAAAGTTCTGGGAGAATTTTCTCTGCCTCTCCCATCGCACAGGCCCTGAGGCGCGGGGTACTCTCACAAGGAGTGCAAAGTTTGGGAAGATGCTGAGGGAGTACCTTGCTGACCGTACCAACGTCCTACGTGATTAATCTGTGCCATTGGGTATCCAAGCTGGATACGTGGAATGAACTGGCTCTCTATGCCTTGGAGGTCCTGGCCTGCCCTGCCGCCAGCGTTTTATCAGAGCAGGTTTTTAGTGCCGCTGGTGGAATTATAACTGATAAGCGCATCCGCCTGTCAACTAAAAAATGTTGACAGGCTAACTCTTATAAAAATGAACAAGGGCTGGATTGGGCCAGACTTCTCAACACCACCGAATGATAGCAGCGTAACATAAACTCAAATCCAGTGTCATTTTTTCTTTTTTTGGGAGGTGTATTCCCATGAACCTTTTCACACTCACACATGGGTATATGCTTCCTGATTTTCGCTATTTGCTCTTGTCCTCCTCCTTCTCCTCATCCTCATCCTCAACCACCATATCACCAGGGTGACTGTGGTCCGTGATGCAACACCCACATAATTTTTTTAAAGGGTGTTTATGACGCCTGTAAAAAAATTTTTTTATACAGTATGTTCATGTATAGCCCAAAGGGGTAAATGTTTGTCAGCCCATACACTTAGTGTATGGGCATTACAAGTATAGGAGACACGCTTCTTTCTAATGGGAACATTTTTTTATGAGGCCCTCCTGAACTGAACGTCTCTTTCAAGGGGCATTGGAGTGCCTCCCAATTTTTGGCAGCCCTTGCATTCACTGCATAGGCCAACACTATGGGAGACCCACTTCCTAATAATGGGAACAGTGTTTTCAGGAGGCCCTCTGACCTCCACGTCTCTTCCTAGGGGCATTGGAGTGCCTCCAAATTTTTGGCAACCCTTGCATTCACTGCATAGGCCAACACTATGGGAGACCCGCTCCTTTCTAATGGGAACATTTTTTTATGAGGCCCTCCTCTACGTCTCTTTCAAGGGGCATTGGAGTGCCTCCAAATTTTTGGCAGCCCTTGCATTCACTGCATAGGCCAACACTATGGGAGACGTATTTCCTAATAATGGGAACATTTTTTCATGAGGCCCTGTACGTCTCTTATAAGGGGCATTGAAGTGCCTCCAAATTTTTGGCAACCCTTGCATTCACTGCATAGGTGAACACAATGGGAAACCCACTTCCTAATAAAGGGAACATTGTTTTCAGGAGGCTCTCTGACCTCCAAGTCTCTTTCAAAGAGCATTGGAGTGCCTCCAAATTTTTGGCAGCCCTTGCATTCACTGTATAGGCAAACACAATGGGAGACCCACTTCCTAATAATGGGAACATTGTTTTTCAGGAGGCTCTCCTCTACGTCTCTTTCAAGGGGCATTGGAGTAGGTCCAAATTTTTGGCAGCCATTGCATTCACTGCATAGGCAAACAGTATGGGAGACCCACTTCCTAATAACAGGAACATTGTTTTTCAGGAGGCCCTCCTCTAAGTCCAAATTTGGGGTGCGTCCAAATTTTCAAAGGGGTATTGGGGTTCGTCTAAATTTTGGGCAGCCCTGCCACTCACTGCATATGCAATAACAGTATAGGAGACCCACTCTTTAGTAATGGGAACAACAAAGCATAGCCGGCTGATGGCTCTCTAAAAGTAGTGAGGGCCGACTGCTGGCCCTTTAAGAATAGTAAAGGCCGCCTGATGGCCCTATAGAAATAGGCTTTGTAACTTTCAGAGTCCCTCCTTCATAAATGAAACAGGATGTGTCTGATCATGTCTCACACACCTCATGGCCAAATAAGACTGTGAAATGTTAAAATGACATTTCCCGGTGAATGCATTTGTCATGGTTGAAAGCAATGCAAAAGTGCAAAACCGCATCAAAAACGCTACGTGTGAACATAGCCCAAGGTGTGGAGGAGTAATTTTGTTTTTGGTTATTTATTTTGCTTTATATACAAGTCATTACCCTGGAAAGGATGTTCCTTAACATATTTCCCAGGAAAATCCATTTTGTTTTTATATGTTTTATTGTGAGACCGTAAAAGTGGCGTAATACCTCTGACAACATTGTTGACAGCAGTGACCTGGGAGTCAGAAATGCTTCCAGGGGTCTTCCCCATGCTGTTACCATGTCATTTGAGCTCTGTTCCCATCGATTTGGGCAATTTTTAGGCCCTCTGCAGACCGCCGGGGGGAGCCGCCTGATAAATGGTCGAGTTTCCCATAGACTTACATTGGGCTCGTTGCTCGGGTCGAGCACCCGAGTATTCCAATGTACTCGACCCGAGCATCGAGCACCCGAGCATTTTAGTGCTCGCCCATCAATATACAACACCAATATATATACATACACATTCATATATAGTGAAATGATTCAAATATTCCCCACATTGGTAGGATTAATATTGTTTGATCTCTAGTATATTGGGCAATGCACTTCAATGGAAGCCAGCAGTAACAGCCAACACTTGTAAGGTCACAGAATGACTCAGTCCCTAGTCAATAAACAATGGTCATAACAGATCTTCATAGGATATAATGTCCCCAGACATTTTCTATGAATTTCATTGCACATCAAGTTATATTTTGGGAATATTGTAACCTATGAAGAGCTGTTATGACTACTGTTTATTAGACGGATTGAGTTTAATCCCTAGGTTTTTTACTCAATAATTGGGTATGCATTAGGATTATTGTATCTGGAGTATCTTTGGATGTTGTTTATGGTTTTATAGTCTGTACACACATATGTATATATTTGGTATTACAGCATTACTGGGGTATTTCAATGTTTAAGATGATTTTGATATTTAATATTTATATTTTATTTATATACTCAATTTAAGAATAGGGTTATATAGGGGACAATAGGGTCAGTCTACGGAGAGCGGGCACGCCACCTCGTTTATAATTTAGGGTGCCAACCTCCGCGTTAGGTAGGGGTGAAAATAGGGTCCTATTAGGGACTTTAGAGAGAAAATATATTTAATACTCCGTTAACCCTGTTGTTGGGCATCTTTTATTATATTAGCCTACACATACAGTGGTGGCCAAAAGTATTGGCACCCCTGCAATTCTGTCAGATAATACTCAGTTTCTTCCTGAAAATGATTGCAATCACAAATTCTTTGGTATTATTATCTTCATTTAATTTGTCTTCAATGAAAAAACACAAAAAGAATTGTCCTAAAGCCAAATTGGATATAATTCCACACCAAACCTAAAAAAGGGGGTGGACAAAAGTATTGGCACTGTTTGAAAAATCATGTGATGCTTCTCTAATTCGTGTAATTAACAGCACCTGTAACTTACCTGTGGCACCTAACAGGTGTTGGCAATAACTAAATCACACTTGCAGCCAGTTAACATGGATTAAAGTTGACTCAACCTCTGTCCTGTGTCCTTGTGTGTACCACATTGAGCATGGAGAAAAGAAAGAAGACCAAAGAACTGTCTGAGGACTTGAGAAACCAAATTGTGAGGAAGCATGAGCAATCTCAAGGCTACAAGTCCATCTCCAAAGACCTGAATGTTCCTGTGCCTTCCGTGCGCAGTGTCATCAAGAAGTTTAAAGCCCATGGCACTGTGGCTAACCTCCCTAGATGTGAACGGAAAAGAAAAATTGACGAGAGATTTCAACGCAAGATTGTGCGGATGGTGGATAAAGAACCTCGACTAACATCCAAACAAGTTCAAGCTGCCCTGTAGTCCGAGGGTACAACAGTGTCAACCCGTACTATCCGTCGGCGTCTGAATGAAAAGGGACTGTATGGTAGGATACCCAGGAAGACCCCACTTCTTACCCCGAGACATAAAAAAGCCAGGCTGGAGTTTGCCAAAACTTACCTGAGAAAGCCTAAAACGTTTTGGAAGAATGTTCTCTGGTCAGATGAGACAAAAGTAGAGCTTTTTGGGAAAAAGCATCAACATAGAGTGTACAGGAAGAAAAAAGAAGCATTCAAAGAAAAGAACACGGTCCCTACAGTCAAACATGGCGGAGGTTCCCTGATGTTTTGGGGTTGATTTGCTGCCTCTGGCACTGGACTGCTTGACCGTGTGCATGGCATTATGAAGTCTGAAGACTACCAACAAATTTTGCGGCATAATGTAGGGCCCAGTGTGAAAAAGCTGGGTCTCCCTCATAGGTCATGGGTCTTCCAGCAGGACAATGACCCAAAACACACTTCCAAAAGCACTATAAAATGGTTTGAGAGAAAGCACTGGAGACTTCTAAGGTGGCCAGCAATGAGTCCAGACCTGAATGCCATAGAACACCTGTGGAGAGATCTCAAAATGGCAGTTTGGAGAAGGCACCCTTCAAATATCAGGGACCTGGAGCAGTTTGCCAAAGAAGAATGGTCTACAATTCCAGCAGAGCATTGTAAGAAACTCATTGATGGTTACCGGAAGCGGTTGTTCGCAGTTATTTTGGCTAAAGGTTGTGCAACCAAGTATTAGGCTGAGGGTGCCAATACTTTTGTCTGGCCCATTTGTGGAGTTTTGTGTGAAATGATCAATGATTTGATTTTTGCTTCATTCTCTTTTGTGTTTTTTCCTTGCAAGCAAATTAAATGAAGATAATAAGACCAAAGAATTTGTGATTGCAATCATTTTAAGGAAGAAATTGAGTATTATCTGACAGAATTGCAGGGGTGCCAATACTTTTGGCCACCACTGTATATGTATATACCTGGTGTAGTTGCACTATTGGAATATTTTAGCGTTTAAGGTGTCTTTTGATATTTGGTTGGTGCTCAATTGAAGAATAGGGTCACATAGGGACCATAGGCAATAGGTCATGTAGGGTCAGTCTACGGTGAGCCGGGGCTTCATATCGCTTATAGTTTACGGTGCCAAGCTCCGCGATAAGTAGGAGTGAACACAGGGTTCTATTAGGGACTTTAGAATTTAACACCCTGTCACCCTGCTCGATATACCTTCAGGTTTTTGTATGTTTATACAGTACAGAACAAAAGTTTGGACACACCTTCTCATTTAAAAATTTTTCTGTATTTTCATGACTATGAAAATTGTACATTCACAATGAAGGCATCAAAACTATGAATTAACACATGTGGAATTATATACTTAACAAAAAAGTATGAAACAACTGAAAATATGTCTTATATTCTAGGTTTTTCAAAGTAGCCACCTTTTGCTTTGATGACTGCTTTGCACACTCTTGGCATTCTCTTGATGAGCTTCAAGAGGTAGTCACCGGAAATGGTCTTCCAACAATCTTGAAGGAGTTCCCAGAGATGCTTAGCACTTGTTGGCCCTTTTGCCTTCACTCTGCGGTCCAGCTCACCCCAAACCATCTCGATTGGGTTCAGGTCTGGTGACTGTGGAGGCCAGGTCATATGGCGTAGCACCCCATCACTCTCCCTCTTGGTCAAATAGCCCTTACACAGCCTGGAGGTGTGTTTGGGGTCATTGTCCTGTTGAAAAATAAATGATGGTCCAACTAAACGCAAACCGGATGGAATAGCATGCCGCTGCAAGATGCTGTGGTAGCCATGCTGGTTCAGTATGCCTTTAATTTTGAATAAATCCCCAACAGTGTCACCAGCAAAGTACCCCACACCATCACACCTCCTCCTCCATGCTTCACGGTGGGAACCAGGCATGTAGAGTCCATCTGTTCACCTTTTCTGCGTCGCACAAATACACGGTGGTTGGAACCAAAGATCTCAAATTTGGACTCATCAGACCAAAGCACAGATTTCCACTGGTCTAATGTCCATTCCTTGTGTTCCTTAGCCCAAACAAGTCTCTTCTGCATGTTGCCTGTCCTTATCAGTGGTTTCCTAGCAGCTATTTTACCATGAAGGCCTGCTGCACAAAGTCTCCTCTTAACAGTTGTTGAAGAGATGTGTCTGCTGCTAGAACTCTGTGTGGCATTGACCTGGTCTCTAATCTGAGCTGCTGTTAACCTGCGATTTCTGAGGCTGGTGACTCGGATAAACTTATCCTCAGAAGCAGAGGTGACTCTTGGTCTTCCTTTCCTGGGGCGGTCCTCATGTGAGCCAGTTTCTTTGTAGCGCTTGATGGTTTTTGCAGCTGCACTTGGGGACACTTTCTAAGTTTGCCCAATTTTTCGGGACTGACTGACCTTCATTTCTTAAAGTAATGATGGCCACTCGTTTTTCTTTACTTAGCTGCTTTTTTCTTGCCATAATACAAATTCTAACAGTCTATTCAGTAGGACTATCAACTGTGTATCCACCAGACTTCTGCACAACACAACTGATGGTCCCAACCCCATTTATAAGGCAACAAATCCCACTTACTAAACCTGACAGGGCACACCTGTGAAGTGAAAACCATTTCCGGTGACTACCTCTTGAAGCTCATCAAGAGAATGCCAAGAGTGTGCAAAGCAGTCATCAAAGCAAAAGGTGGCTACTTTGAAGAACCTAGAATATAAGACATATTTTCAGTTGTTTCACACTTTTTTGTTAAGTATATAATTCCACATGTGTTAATTCATAGTTTTGGTGCCTTCAGTGTGAATGTACAATTTTCAAAGTCATGAAAATACAGAAAAATCTTTAAATGAGAAGGTGTGTCCAAACTTTTGGTCTGTACTGTATATGTTGCTAAATTTTCCAAATTTTAACGAGTATTATAATAACGATTATTTTTAAGGGTTTTTTTTCTTTCTTTTGTTTACTTGTTTTGGACCTCCTATAGCTATTTGCTTTGGTTTTCATGCTTCATATGATGTCACAGAATGTTATCGTTATTGGCTCCACTCACATTAGCTCTTATTTGTCATTTCACGGAATGTTTTGGTTGTTGGTTTCGCCCCCATAAGCTACTACTTGTGATATCACCAAATGTTTTGGTTGTTGGTTTCACCCCCATTAGCTTCTACTTGTGATGTCACTGAATGTGGAAGGTAGCCCTTCAGAACAGAATGGCTCTTGACTACCTGTTATCAATTAAAGGTGGAACTTGTGCTGTTATAGGTGAGGAATGCTGCTCCTAGATTGAAAATGCACATAATTCAATTGAGATAAACATGGATAAGCTAAAGGAGCTGCAACAAAAAGCTAGAGATATATCCAAGAAGGGATGGAATCCCTTTTCCTGGATGGGGTCTATCGGAGTTTGATTAAACAATATACTCTAAACTTTGCTAAAGCCCATAGTGGTAGTGATAGGATTGATTGTATTAATCTTGATTGCCTGGAAATTATTAATGTGATGTGTTTCTCATTGCAGGAAATTAATTTTACATTGGAGCTGCTGGTGGGCACAGACAGAAGAGGGCCCCTGTGCAAAAACAATATATGAGGCCTTTGCAGCCCAATAGCTCATCATAATGCTCAATTCCATCTGTTTTGGTGGTGAATGGGCCCCCTTACCTCTTGGCCTGTGTGCAGTCGCACAAGGTGCACCAATAACACATCCGCCCCTGATTGGAACCATAGGAAGGATGACATTACAGCTAGAGAGGTGACCGTCTGATGGCTTAGACTAGCTCAACTACCCACTTCTCCTGAAGACCCTTTCAGCCTTTTGAGACTTGGGTGGAGGACATTTTCTCTGAAAATAGGGTCCCACAGCTGCATCCCAACAGTTTGAGAACTGAGGATGATTTCATTCTCCAGAGTGGTTCTTGTGGTGGGATGCAGGTCTGGACAGCTGGCGTCATCCCATGATCTATGCATACTAGCTGTATACTTCATGAATTATGGGCTGTCAATAGGGGTCATTTCACGATAGGCAGGAACATAGTTAGCGCACATCTGGACAGCTGCCATCATCCTATTAGATAGATAAGAATGACTATATCTGTATGCATGCTTTCATAAAGATTGAGTGAATGCTTAGATTAAATGACAACTATAAGGTAGCCAGGAATGGATGTCTGACATCCCATGATCTATGCAGACTAGCTGCATACTTCATGCAGTATGGGCTGTCAACAAGTGTCATTTCACGATAGGCATGAACAGGGCCGTCATCAAGGCATTATTGCCCTTACTAGTGTATGGGGCCTGGTGAGCAGACATGCTGGCAGCCCGGGCCCATCCCCTCTTTGCTTCTGCTCACCGGGCCCCAGGGCAACAGCTTAGGGCCGCCGCATGCAAGGTGCATAACAACACTGTAGTTAATGATGATTTTGCACTTTACGTAATTGACCAAAGTATTTAACCAAATGACTCTTATGAAAAATAGATTTAGTTACCAAAATATATAGTGGGAATGTATTACGAAGCTTTTATATTAAGGGCATTGACCACTCTCTGGTTATTGTTGCCCAATGTGTTTGTGAGATGATTAAAAGGCACTTAATGTCTTGTGATACATACAGTACAGACCAAAAGTTTGGACACACCTTCTCATTTAAAGATTTTTCTGACTATGAAAATTGTACATTCACACTGAAGGCATCAAAACTATGAATTAACACATGTGGAATTATATACTTAACAACAAAGTGTGAAACAACTGAAAATATGTCTTATATTCTAGGTTCTTCAAAGTAGCCACCTTTTGCTTTGATGACTGCTTTGCACACTCTTGGCATTCTCTTGATGAGCTTCAAGAGGTAGTCACTGGAAATGGTTTTCACTTCACAGGTGTGTCCTGTCAGGTTTAATAAGTGGGATTTCTTGCCTTATAAATGGGGTTGGGACCATAAGTTGTGTTGTGCAGAAGTCTGGTGGATACACAGCTGATAGTCCTACTGAATAGACTGTTAGCTGCTTTTTTCTTGCCATAATACAAATTCTAAGTAAAGAAAAACAAGTGGCCCATCATTACTTTAAGAAATGAAGGTCAGTCAGTCCGAAAAATTGGGCAAACTTTGAAAGTGTCCCCAAGTGCAGTTGCAAAAAACATCAAACGCTACAAAGAAACTGGCTCACATGAGGACCGCCCCAGGAAAGGAAGACCAAGAGTCACCTCTGCTTCTGAGGATAAGTTTATCCGAGTCACCAGCCTCAGAAATCGCAGGTTAACAGCAGCTCAGATTAGAGACCAGGTCAATGCCACACAGAGTTCTAGCAGCAGACACATCTCTACAACAACTGTTAAGAGGAGACTTTGTGCAGCATGCCTTCATGGTAAAATAGCTGCTAGGAAACCACTGCTAAGGACAGGCAACAAGCAGAAGAGACTTGTTTGGGCTAAAGAACACAAGGAATGGACATTATACCAGTGGAAATCTGTGCTTTGGTCTGATGAGTACAAATTTGAGATCTTTGGTTCCAACCACCGTGCCTTTGTGCGACTCAGAAAAGGTGAACGGATGGACTCTACATGCCTGGTTCCCACCGTGAAGCATGGAGTAGGAGGTGTGATGGTGTGGGGGTGCTTTGCTGGTGACACTGCTGGGGATTTATTCAAAATTGAAGGCATACTGAACCAGCATGGCTACCACAGCATCTTGCAGCGGCATGCTATTCCATCCGGTTTGCGTTTAGTTGGACCATCATTTATTTTTCAACAGGACAATGACCCCAAACACACCTCCAGGCTGTGTAAGGGCTATTTGACCAAGAAGGAGAGTGATGGGGTGCTACGCCAGATGACCTGGCCTCCACAGTCACCAGACCTGAACCCAACCGAGATTGTTTGGGGGGAGCTGGACCGCAGAGTGAAGGCAAAAAGGCCAACAAGTGCTAAGCATCTCTGGGAACTCCTTCAAGATTGTTGGAAGACCATTTCCGGTGACTACCTCTTGAAGCTCATCAAGAGAATGCCAAGAGTGTGCAAAGCAGTCATCAAAGCAAAAGGTGGCTACTTTGAAGAACCTAGAATATAAGACATATTTTCAGTTGTTTCACACTTTTTTGTTAAGTATATAATTCCACATGTGTTAATTCATAGTTTTGATGCCTTCAGTGTGAATGTACAATTTTCATAGTCATGCAAATACATAAAAATCTTTAAATGAGAAGGTGTGTCCAAACTTTTGGTCTGTACTGTACATGCATATGTCCAGTGTCCATATCTCAAAACAGGAAAGCAAGCACCTTCCATAAATGTACAGGAAACAGAATACAAAATCTGCAATCAGAAATACAGATTATAAAACAATTATCATAATCTGGTTTCAATTAGTTTAAAAAATTCATGTGACACATTCCCTTAAAGAAAAATAAATTAAAATATAGCTAAAAAGAGATATTTTAAGAAATGTTAAATAGGGTAGAGTAGCGTAGGGCCCTGCCAAAAGAGTCTACCTTGTCGTGGTGGCAGGCTTAAAAAATCTTTTGGTCAAAACAAAAGATGATGGCTATGTATGTGATATGGTGTTCGATGGGAACTGTTAATGTGTGATTGGTGAGGACGTAGTGTAGAAGTGGAGTTTTTCCAAGAGTGGGCAGTGGGACTGTGGAAGGTACGAGGGGTGGAGACGGAGCTGGGGTCGAGACTGGGCAGAGTCTGAAGGGGGCCTGAGCGGAGTGTTAAGGGGGCCCAAATATTTTGACAGTATGGGGCCCTGAAATTCCTGGTGGGCGCACTGCATGTGACCGCCGGCCGCACCAGGAGCTGCGCTGCGGCTACAGTGTGCGTGCTATTAAGGAGACTGAATGATCACTGCCCCCCACGCACACAGTCCCGGCGTGGGGAGCAGTGACTATTCCGGCAGACCATCTCACAGTGTGATGGTGCATGGCAGTTAAGTCATGCGCGGCTCACACAGTGAGAACCCTGTCGGCGGCAGAGCAGGACATAGCACTGGAGGAGAGAGGAGGGGAGTATAATTGTTTATTTTTTTTTGTGCAGCTTGATGGGGATCAGAGGGTGCCAAGCATACCCGCATAAGGGGTGCCAAGCATACCAGAAAGAGGGATGAGGGGGGCCATATACATACCAGGATGAGGGATGAAGGATGCCATACATACCAGGAAGAGGGATGAGGGGTGCCATACATACCAGGATGAGAGATGCCATACATACCAGGATGAGGGATGAAGGGTGCCATACAAACCAGGATGAGGGATGAAGGGGCCATACATACCAGGATGGGGGATGAAGGGTACCATACATACCAGGATGAGGGGTGAGGGGGCCATACATACCAGGAAGAGGGATGAGGGGGGCCATACATACCAGGATGAGGGGTGCCATACATACCAGGATGACGGGTGCCATACATTCCAGGATGAGGGATGAAGGGTGCCATACATACCAGGATGAGGAGTGAAGGGTACCATACATACCAGGATGAGGGGTGAGGGGGCCATACATACCAGGAAGAGGGATGAGGGGGGCCATACATACCAGGATGAGGGATGAAGAGTGCCATACATACCAGGAAGAAGGATGAGGGGGGCCACATACATACCAGGATGAGGGATGAAGGGTGCCATACATACCAGGAAGAGGGATGAGGCGTGCCATAGATATCAGGATGAAGGGTGCCATACATACTAGGATAAGGGATGAACAGTGCCATACATACTAGGAAGAGGGATGAAGGGGCCATACATACCAGGAAGATGGATGAGGGGTGCCATACATACCAGGGAGAGGGATGAGGGGTGCCATACATACCAGGATAGGGGATGAAGGGTGCCATACATACAGGATAAGGGAAGAAGGGTGCCATACTTATCCGGGAAGAGGGATGACGGGGCCAAACATACCAGGATGAAGTGTACCATACATACCAGGAAGAGGGAAGAGGGGTGCCATACATACCAGGATGAGGGGTGCCATACATACCAGGATGAAGGATGAAGGGTGCCATACATACCAGGATGAGGGATGAAGGGTGCCATACATACCAGGATAAGGGATGAAGGGTGCCATACATACCAGGATAAGGGATGAAGGGTGACATATATACCAGGATGAGGGGGCCATACATACCAGGATGAGGGGTGCCATACATACCAGGATGAGGGGTGCCATACATACCAGAAAGTGGGATGCGGGTGGCCATATATACCAGGATGAGGGATGAAGGTTGTCATACATACCAGGAAGAGGGATGAGGAGGGTCATACATACCAGGATGAGGGATGAAGGGTGCCATACATACCAGGAAGAGCGGTGAAGGGTACCATACATACCAGGATGAGGGGTGAGGGGGCCATACATACCAGGAAGAGGGATGAGGGGGGCCATACATACCAGGATGAGGGGTGCCTTACATACCAGGATGAGGGATGAAGGGTGCCATACATACCAGGATGAGGGGTGAAGGGTACCATACATACCAGGATGAGGGGTGAGGGGGCCATACATACCAGGAAGAGGGATGAGGGGGGCCATACATACCAGGATGAGGGATGAAGGGTGCCATACATACCAGGAAGAAGGATGAGGGGGGCCACATACATACCAGGATGAGGGATGAAGGGTGCCATACATACCAGGAAGAGGGATGAGGCGTGCCATAGATACCAGGATGAGGGGTGCCATACATACTAGGATAAGGGATGAACAGTGCCATACATACTAGGAAGAGGGATGAAGGGGCCATACATACCAGGAAGATGGATGAGGGGTGCCATACATACCAGGGAGAGGGATGAGGGGTGCCATACATACCAGGATAGGGGATGAAGGGTGCCATACATACCAGGATAAGGGATGAAGGGTGCCATACATACCAGGAAGAGGGATGAGGGGGCCAAACATACCAGGATGAAGTGTACCATACATACCAGGAAGAGGGATGAGGGGTGCCATACATACCAGGATGAGGGGTGCCATACATACTAGGATGAAGGGTGCCATACATACCAAGATGAGGGATGAAGGGTGCCATACATACCATGATGAGGGATGAAGGGTGCCATACATACCAGGATAAGGGATGAACGGTGCCATACATACCAGGAAGAGGGATGAGGGGGCCATACATACCAGGATGAGGGGTGCCATACATACCAGGAAGAGGGATACGGGTGGCCATATATACCAGGATGAGGGGGGCCATACATACTAGGATGAGGAATGAAGGGTGCCATACATACCAGGAAGAAGAATGAGGGGTGCCATACATACCAGGAATAGGGATGAGGGGTGCCATGCATACCAGGATGAGGAATGAAGGGTGGCATATGTACCAGGAATAGGGATGAGGGGGGCCATACATACCAGGATGAGGAATGAAGGGTGGCATACGTACCAGGAAGAGGGATGAGGGGTGCCATACACACCAGGATGAGGGATGAAGGGTGCCATACATACCAGGATAAGGGATGAAGGGTGCCATACATACCAGGATAAGGGATGAAGGGTGCCATATATACCAGGATGAGGGGGCCATACATACCAGGATGAGGGGTGCCATACATACCAGGATGAGGGGTGCCATACATACCAGGAAGTGGGAAGTGGGTGGCCATATATACCAGGATGAGCGATGAAGGTTGTCATACATACCAGGAAGAGGGATGAGGGGGGTCATACATACCAGGATGAGGGATGAAGGGTGCCATACATACCAGGAAGAAGGATGAGGGGTGCCATACATACCAGGATGAGGGATGAAGGGTGCCATGCATACCAGGAACAGAGATGAGGGGTGCCATACATATCAGGAACAGAGATGAGGGGTGCCATACATACCAGGAAGATGGATGAGGGGGACCATACATACCAGGATGAGGGATGAAGAGTGCAATACATACCAAAATGGGGATGAGGGGGGCCATACATACCAGGATGAGGAATGAAGGGTGGCATACGTACCAGGAAGAGGGATGAGGGGGGCCATACACACCAGGATGAGGGATGAAGGGTGCCATACATACCAGGATAAGGGATGAAGGGTGCCATACATACCAGGATAAGGGATGAAGGGTGACATATATACCAGGATGAGGGGGCCATACATACCAGGATGAGGGGTGCCATACATACCAGGATGAGGGGTGCCATACATACCAGGAAGTGGGATGCGGGTGGCCATATATACCAGGATGAGGGATGAAGGTTGTCATACATACCAGGAAGTGGGATGAGGGGGGTCATACATACCAGGATGAGGGATGAAGAGTGCCATACATACCAGGAAGAAGGATGAGGGGTGCCATACATACCAGGATGAGGGATGAAGGGTGCCATGCATACCAGGAACAGAGATGAGGGGTGCCATACATATCAGGAACAGAGATGAGGGGTGCCATACTTACCAGGAAGATGGATGAGGGGGACCATACATACCAGGATGAGGGATGAAGAGTGCAATACATACCAAAATGGGGATGAGGGGGGCCATACATACCAGGATGAGGAATGAAGGGTGGCATACGTACCAGGAAGAGGGATGAGGGGGGCCATACACACCAGGATGAGGGATGAAGGGTGCCATACATACCAGGATAAGGGATGAAGGGTGCCATACATACCAGGATAAGGGATGAAGGGTGACATATATACCAGGATGAGGGGGCCATACATACCAGGATGAGGGGTGCCATACATACCAGGATGAGGGGTGCCATACATACCAGGAAGTGGGATGCGGGTGGCCATATATACCAGGATGAGGGATGAAGGTTGTCATACATACCAGGAAGTGGGATGAGGGGGGTCATACATACCAAGATGAGGTATGAAGGGTGCCATACATACCAGGAAGAAGGATGAGGGGTGCCATACATACCAGGATGAGGGATGAAGGGTGCCATACATACCAGGAACAGAGATGAGGGGTGCCATACATATCAGGAACAGAGATGAGGGGTGCCATACATACCAGGAAGATGGATGAGGGGGACCATACATACCAGGATGAGGGATGAAGAGTGCAATGCATACCAGAATGGGGATGAGGGGGGCCATACATACCAGGATGAGGAATGAAGGGAGGCATACATACCAGGAAGAGGGATGAGGGGGGCCATACATACCAGGATGAGGGATGAAGGGTGCCATACATACCAGGAAGATGGATGAGGGGGACCATACATACCAGGATGAGGGATGAAGAGTGCCATACATACCAGGATGGGGATGAGGGGGGCCATACATACCAGGATGGGAATGAGGGTTGCCATGCATATCAGGATGGGGATGAGGACCACGTATAACAGGAAGGAGGGGGCCATATATATCAGGATGGGGGATATTTACAGAACTGGGGGACATTACCCCTATAACAGTGTCAGCAGCAGACCCCCTCTCCCTTCACAGGGCATTGTGACCACATTTTTTGCTTATTTTTTTTTCCTCTATTTTCCTCCTCTAAAACCTGTGTGTGTCTTATGGTCCGGTGCGTCTTATAGTCCGAAAAATACAGTACATAAACATACCGGTGCTTCTTACGAAATTAGATTATCATCAAAAAGTTAATTTATTTCAGCTCTTCAAGTCAAAAAGCACATCTACTTCCCCTCCAACCTCCAACTGGCTGTCATCTACCGCCCCCCAGGACCAGCCACAACCTTCTTAGACCACTTCACCACCTGGCTACTTCACTTCCTTTCCACTGACATCCCCACTATCATCATGGGTGATTTCAACATCCCCATTGAGACTTCCCACTCATCTATCTCTAAGTTTATCTCACTTCCTCCTTCGGCCTTGCTCAATGGTCTCTCGCAGCCACTCACAAAGATGACCACACACTGGACCGCATCTTCACCCGCCTATGTTCCCTATCCAACCTCTCTAACTCACTTTTCCCTCTTTCTGACCACTAACTCACATTCTCTTCCCTCTCCTCTCCAGGTCCACAACCCTCCATCCAGAAACTTGCACACCCTCGCAGAAATCTCAAACACCTCGACCTACACTCAGTCTCTGAATCCCTTCTCCCTCTTAGAGACATAAATTCCTTACACGATGCAGATGCTGCTGCTTTATATAACACCACAACAGCTGCAGCTCTTGAATCGGTCGCTCCCCTCACACATAACAAAGCTCGTACAATCAGCAGGCAACCCTGGCACACCAGCCTGACTAAAGAACTGAGTCGGGCTTCCAGGGTTGCTGAACGGAGATGGAAAAAGTCCCACTCCAACAAACACTTCATTTCATTCAAACAGTCCCTCACTACTTTCAAGTCCACACTATCTGCAGCAAAACAAACCTATTTCTCATCTCTTATATCCTCCCTGTCACACAACCCTAAACAGCTATTCAGTACTTTTAATTCTCTCCTCCGTCCCCCAGCTCCCTCTCCCTCTCCACTTATCCCAGCTGAAGACTTTGCCTCATTCTTCAAGCAGAAGGTTGATAACATAAGGCAAAGCTTTGGCTATAAGTCCCCACAGCCCCTTCTCATAACTACTCAACTCTCCTCCTCCAAAACCAGCTTCTCCGCCATCACGGAAGATCAACTTTCCTCCTTACTCTCCAAATCACACCTCACCACCTGTGAACTTGACCCAATCCCGTCCCATGTCATTCCAAACCTTACCCCAGTCTTCATCCCAACCTTAACCCATCTCTTCAACCTGTCACTAACAAATGGCGTCTTCCCATCATGCTTCAAACATGCCTCGATCACACCCATCCTCAAAAAGCCCTCCCTTGACCCATCTTCTTGGTCTAGCTATCGTCCCATATCACTTCTCCCCTATGCCTCCAAACTACTGGAACAACAAGTCGATCTTGAACTGTCCTCCCACCTCTCCTCCTGCTCCCTCTTTGACCGCTTAAAATCTGGCTTCAGACTGCATCACTCCACTGAAACTGCCCTGACTAAAGTCATCAGCGACCTACTAACCGCCAAATCCAAGCGACACTACTCTGTCCTCCTCCTCCTGGACCTGTCATCTGCCTTCGACACAGTGGATCATTCCCTCCTACTACAGACTCTCTCATCTCTCGGCATCACAGACTTGGCCCTATCTTGGATCTCCTCGTACTTAACAGACCAGAAATTCAGCGTCTCCCACTCTCATACCACCTCCTCGTCTCGCCCCCTATCTTCAGTGTCCCCCAAGGTTCAGTTCTAGGACCCCTGCTCTTCTCCATCTACACCTTCGGCCTGGGACAGCTCATAGAGTCTCACGGCTTTCAGTATCACCTCTATGCTGATGACACACAGATCTACCTTTCTGGACTGGATATCACCTCCTTACTAACCAGAATCCCGCAATGTCTATCTGCTATTTCGTCTTTCTTCTCTGCTAGAATCCTAAAGGTTAATATGGATAAAACTGAATTCATCATCTTTCCACCATCTCACTCAACCCTCCCACCTGACCTATCTATCAAAGTCAATGGCTGCCCCTCTCCCCAGTCCCGCAAGTTTGCTGCCTCGAGGTAACCCTTGACTCGGATCTCTCCTTCAAACCTCATATCTAAGCAGGGGTGGATTAAGAGTAGCCAGGACCCCGAGCAGTTTAAAAGGTGTGGGCCACCCGTCAACCCAGTACCTGATGTATCACATGACATGTCACATGATCCCCCTTTGATATCATGTGATAGTTCATGTGAGTAACGTGCAGGTGCTCTGGTGCAGATCTGTAGACGGAAAAAGAGATTGCAGCGCACTATGAGAGCTGCGCAGATTTATACCTTGTGTACAGGCTATACATAACATAGCGCTATACAAAATAAAGCAGGGGTGGGGGATTCATTTTCCCAAGGGGCCACATGAGAGACTGTGACTGTTGTGGATGCTGAAAATTCTGCTCAATATTAATATATTAATTATTTTTTTACATTAAATGTATGACTTACTATTGAGCACAATTAAAGGGAACCTGTCATGTCACTTCTATAACTTACACTGTTCCCAGGTCCATGTTAGTGATGCAATGTGAATCACTAACATGCTTTTCCCATGCAAATCACTGCTATAGTGATTTGCTAAAATCACTGTATATACTTATAATCTTACCTAAAAAAGATGAATGAGGACATCGATACTGAATTACAAAAGTGGGCCCATGATATTCAAGTTAACAAAGCTAAGAAATTTCAAAGGGACATCTGGGACAAACAGAACCGGTGTGTATATAGATGGAGTGGCCAACCAGACCGCTCTCGATCTAAATATCGTAATTCATCAAACTCTAGATCTAGATCGAGATCAATACAGTCAAATAAATCCCAAGATGATATCCACTCTACAGCTTCAGTGGGTCCCCATATATCAGCATCTGGTGCCCTAAACAAAATGCAGACTAGACAGTCCAACAAAACGAAAGGACCGAGTCATGTTGGCCCTGTGGTCTCCTCTCAGGGCGGGCTCCAGGTAATCAATCTGTCCTCACATATATTATCTAAGGCACAGGTCGAGGTCCTGGGGAGGGGACTGTCTTTCTCTACTACAAATGCTTTTAATTCTTTTTCAGCGGTAAAGGACCTACATCTCTTTTCCCGCAAATTGATATTGAAAAAGTTGCACTACAGGGGTCTGGGGGTCTCAGATGCTGCGGCTGTCGAGGAGGAAGCCTTGAGATGTTTGGAGGAATTGGCAGATGAACACAACAATCCTCCAAGAGGTGGGTTCCCTCAATCAATCATGCCCAAATCTACAAGATTTCCCCCCTTATTTCTCTGCCCAGCAGTGGATATTTTCACCAAAGTTGTCACTGAAGATTTCTTAAAACTATCCACAAAACGCAAATTCGATAATCTTACACACCAACACCGTCAGGCGTTGCAACAACTTCAAGAACTCAGTGACATAGTCATCAAGGGTGCAGATAAGGGAGGCAATATTGTAATCTGGCCAATCCAGAAATATGAACACGAGGCATTTCGACAATTGAGGGACCTGCTTACTTATACTAAATTAACATCTTGTCCTCTGACCCACTTCTCGACAAAGCTACAGGATATTTTGACTCAGACCTTTGAATGTGCAATTATATCCAAAAAAGTATATGAGGGATTGACTGTTGCCTTCCCTAGGACCCCGACCTTCTACCTGTTACCTAAAATCCACAAGGACCCCGTCGACCCTCCGGGATGTCCGATTGTGTCCGGCATTGGGGGGCTATGTGAGCCCATATGCAAATTTATTGACTACTATTTGAAACCTTTAGTGGCAAATTTGCCGTCATACGTAAAGGACACGACGGACGTCCTAATGAGGGTCGATGGCGTCACTGTGGACGAAGGGACTCTCCTTGTCACTGCCGACGTTGAGAGCCTTTACACCAGCATTGACCATAATGATGGGTTGGATGCGGTCCGCCTCTTCTTGGGGGCCTCCGACCTGGACGGCCCCTTGTGTGAACTTATCCTGGAGCTGCTGGAGTTTGCCCTGACCCACAATTCTTTTGTTTTCAAGGATCAATTTTATCTCCAAAAGCGCGGCACAGCCATGGGGCGGCCTGCGCTCCCTCCTATGCGAATCTCTTCCTAGGGCAGTGGGAAAGAGAGATTTTTGATGGGGAGTGCGTGCCGGCCGCCAACCATGTGCTGTGCTGGCTAAGATATATTGATGATATTTTATTTTTGTGGAGGGGCTCCGTCCAGCTGCTCGGGGAGTTCATGGACTCTCTCAGCGTGAATCGATACAATATCAAATTGACTTATACTTTTGACACCAGAAGAGTGGACTTCCTGGATATCTCCTTGAGTGTAGATGCCCATGGGGGTTTTCAGGAAGCCCACTTCGGTCAATTCTTCTAATTCACGCTGGGTCTGCCCATAGTCCGGCCACTATTGGGGCTGTCCCAGTCGGACAGTTCCTGAGAGTGAGGCGGATCTGCTCCACGGAACAGGGCTTTGAACGCCAGGCACAAGACTTGAAACAACGGTTCACACAGCGTGGTTATAGCCGGAGATGTATCAAAAGAGGATGCGATAGTGCTAGAAAGACCTCTCGTGTCTCCCTTCTCCATTCTAAGACACCAGTGGTGGGGAAGGATGATACTATTTGGTTCATCTCCACCTATAACCATGAGTGGGACCACATGAGAGCAATCCTTCAAAAACATTGGGGCATATTGATGATGGAGCCCGCACTGAGGGGACACCTCAGGGACAGTCCATCCATGACACCCAGGAGATGCCTCAATCTCGGTGACATCCTAATGAATAGTCATTATGTAGCACCTACACCATGTCTATTTGGTTCAAGTGGTCCTATAATGGGTCATTTCAAATGTGGACACTGTGTGGCATGCCCCAATGTCCTGCGTTGCACCAGCTTCTGCTCGGCTGATGGCATGAAGACTTTTGACATTAGACATCACATTACTTGTGGTACATCTAATGTCATTTACTATGCTACATGCAGCTGCTCACTTATTTATGTTGGTTTGACATCAAGAGAGCTGCGGGTACGCATACGGGAGCATGTAAGGGTCATTGTGGCGGCTAGTTCGGCAAATGATCCAAGCCAACTCAAGACGATACCACGTCATTTCAAGGCCAAACATGACTGCAATCCCCATTCCTTTATGGTGCGTGGTATTGATGTGATACACATGGGTATTCGGGGGGGCAATGTCAGGAAGACACTTGCCCAGAAAGAGTCACAATGGATCATGCGTCTGAACACAGTGACACCCAACGGTTTGAATGAGTCTCTAAGTTTCTCCCCATTCCTATAGCCGTAAACCTATCCTGTACACCTCCAGTCCCTTATGTATGTATTAACACATGTGGGTGGGGTGATTTTAAGAGGAATTATTTGTATGTGATTTTAATTGGTTTTTATTGATTGCTCTTTTGTGTTTCTCCTCTTTTCATTAGTCCATATCCATGGAAGTCCTGTTAACCCCATTTGTGCCCAGAGAGCAGTGAGATTTGGATATGTATTGGACTTAATACCTAGACGGGGATTTTCATTACCAGGACCTACAATTGCTGCCAGCCACATATTTGTGATTTTTCAAGATATATATGTATCTGTGTTTTTTTCCTGGATAATAATTTTGTTATTCACTACTTATATATTTGGCCCTCCTCCCGTCATTGTCCATCCGGCTCCTTCTCTGTCTCGCTACTTCCCCGTTCATTATATCTAACCTTCCATTAGTAATGCTGCTCTGCTGTTTTCCGACGTGGTTGAGCGCGTACCCGCGGAGGAGGTCGTGTCGCCCGCGCGCCTGGCCATCTGTTGGCCGCCCTGTGCCTGCATGGGATTTCATTCCCGCGCATGCGCGGTTGGTAGATTGACGGCCGGGGCGCGGGCGCGACGCGCTCCCTGGGCCACGTGCATGCGCCGTATATGGCACACAGGCCCCACGTCATGTGATCTGCGGGGCACGCCCCCAGTATAGCTGGTCACTTCCGGGTGCGTGCCTCGCTGATCAGCTGTCAGCGTTTCGGATGATAAGGGATGGGATGCATATATATGCATTCTGGGGCACTATGAGGACATGACTCCTTGCCCTTGATAAAGCGGCCTGGGACGCCGCGAAATGTATGTTGGGCTTTCACCCTCACTATTTCTTCTCCTCTACCCGTGCTGTGCTCCCTTGTCAGGTAACTATCCCGCAGGGATAACACGATTTCTGGTGGGTGGAGTGGGGCACAGAGCTTTTATACTAATAAGACTGTTTCACCCCCATCTTCGCCCATACAGCAGCCAGTGGGACTATGATACATGTGCTTATTTTGGGATTTTTATCCTAGCTCACTCTTTTGCACTTATTATTTTTTGGAGTGGGGCAACGTGCAATTATATCAATCTATGGATCTATTATAAGCATATCATATATATTCACCTGACTTGTAAGCACTTTATTATCGGACTACCTCTTAGTCTGAATTCTTATGTGTTTTTTATTGTGCATTACTGAATAAATATACTTTTTGCAATATATGCTGAATTTTTCTCTCCTCTTTCGTCTATGCTATTTTCAGCATGCATGTGGACAGGCATCTGTAAAACAGATGGTTGCCCACCTTTTCTTGTATACAACAGATGGCATTTTTTGTATATTTTATAATCTTACTTGCTCGTTCAGTCATAGAGGTGTTCCTTTCTGTATTCAGTCTGCCTGGTCGCCGCCCATTGAATTTGAATGTTTATTCCACGCTTGCGCAGTTTCAATGTGTTTACCAGTGTTCTATGTCCCCCATTGCCCTTACACATTGTGAATGGGGTCCCGTGAATTGCAGCTCCTGCGCATGCGCAGTGAAGCTTTGTTGAGCTCACAGCTTCACTGACAGAGCATGCCCAGGAGCCGCAATTCACGGCGCATGCGTGGGGACCCCATTCACAATGTGCAAGCACATTACACATTACCTGCGCTGGCGCAATGGGGGAACGCTGGTAAACACATTGAAACTGCGCAAGCGTGGAGTAAACATTCAAATTCAATGGGCGGCGACCAGGCTGACTGAATACAGAAAGGAACACCCCTATGACTGAACGAGCAAGTAAGATTATAAGTATATAAAGTGATTTTAGCAAGTCACTATAGCAGTGATTTGCATGGTAAAAGCATGTTAGTGATGCACATTACATCACTAACATGGATCTGTAACATGGACAGTGTAAGTTATAGAAGTGACATGACAGGTTCCCTTTAAGTATGCTGACATATTTTATTTTTAGCTATTTTACTCACTTATATAGCGCCATTAATTCCACAGCGCTTTACATACATTATCCCTGACATCCCCCTATATACAGTATGAGCCCCCACATACAGCATAAGCCCCCACATAGCCCTCTACAAACAGTATGAGCTTCCACATATCCCCCTATATACAGTATCAGCCCCCATATAGCTCCCTATATACAGTATCAGCCCCATGTAGCCTCCTAGATACAGCATGAGGCTGCACGTAGCCTCCTAGAAACAGCATGAGGCCGCACGTAGCCTCCTAGATACAGCATGAGGCCGGACGTAGCTTCCTAGATACAGCATGAGGCAGCACGTAGCCATCTATATACAGTATGAGGCTGCACGTAGCCTCCTAGCTACAGCATGAGGTCGCACGTAGCCATCTATATACAGCAGGAGGCCGCACGGTGCTCCCCCGATACAGCAGGAGGCCGCACGGCGCTCCCCAGATACAGCAGGAGGCCACACACAGTCACGCACACACGCAGTCAGACACCAGCAGGCACGTATACACATGCAGACTTGCAGGTATACGGGTTGCAGAAATGTGCACACATACAAACATATACAGACATATACAAAGACACATACATACATGCATAAACATATTTGAAACACAAAAATACATATAAACAGACATATCATACATACATAGATAACACAATGATATCTGCACACACACACACACACCACTCACCATCCCCCTGCTCGGCTCCCGTCGTCCAGCTCCTCTCCGGTGGTAAGTAGCAGTTCAGTGCGTACTGTATGACGTCATGTTTGCATTTACGGCCATGCACAGGGCCGTGTCTCCTAGCTGTGAGGCGGTCGGGCCAGCACACAGGCAAGTTTACAGGTGCAGTGCCGGCCCGGCCAAAGAAGTAGCAGGGGCACTGAGCTGCAGCAGGAGAAGCAGACCGTCTCTGCCTGCCGGGATATGTGCGCCGCATTGGTGCCACACACTATCACACATTATAACGAGGGCAATCTGATCTGGCCATGCCCCCCCCCCCTCCGGAGCCCCGGGCGGCAGCTCAGATTGCCCTCATTGTAATCCGCCTATGTATCCAAGCCCTTTCCACTTCCTGCCGACTCAAACTCAAAAATATTTCCCGGATCCACACATTCCTCAAGCACGAATCTGCAAAAACACTAGTGCATGCCCTCATCATCTCTCACCTTGACTACTGCAACCTCCTGCTCTGTGGCCTCCCTGGTACCACTCTCACAACCCTCCAATCTATCCTAAACTCTGCTGCCCGACTAATCCACCTGTCCCCCCGCTATTCCCCTGCCTCTCCTCTCTGTCAATCCCTTCACTGGCTCCCCATTGCCCAGAGACTCAAGTTCAAGACCCTAACCACGGCATACAAAGCCACCCACAACCTGTCCCCTCCATACATCTGTGACCTAGTCTCCCGGTACATACTAGCAGTAACCACCGCTCCATCATACCGCTGCACGACCAGCTCTACCCTCACCTACTGTATCCTCACCCATTCCTTGTAGATTGTGAGCCCTCGCGGGCAGGGTCCTCTCTCCTCCTGTACCAGTTGGTGACTTGTTTTTGTTCACACTATTGTACCTGTTGTTTGCTATCTATACCCCTTTTTCACATGTAAAAGCGCCATGGAATAAATGGTGCTATAATAATAATAAATAATAATAACTCATATTATAGAGTCATTACAAACAGTGATCCATTTCAAGTGTTTCTTTCTGTTAATGTTAATGATTATGGCTTACAGCCAATGAAAACACAAAAGTCATTATCTCAATAAGTTAGAATAGTTAATAAAAACCACCTGCAAAGGCTTCTAAAGCATTTAAAAAGGTCCTTTAGTCTGTTTCAGTAGGCTCCACAATCATGGGGAAGACTGCTGACTTGACAGATGTCCAGAAGGCAGTCATTGACGCACTCCACAAGGAGGGTAAGCCACAAAAGGTCATTGCTAAAGAAGCTGGCTGTTCATAGAGTGCTGTATCCAAGCATATTAATGGAAAGTTGAGAGGAAGGAAAAAGTGTGGTAGAAAAAGGTGCAAAAGCAACCGGGATAACCGCAGCCTTGAAAGGATTGTTAAGAAAAGACCATTAAAAAATGTGGGGGAGATTCACAAGGAGTGGACAGCTGCTGGAGTCATTGCTTCAAGAGCCACCACACACAGACGTATCCAGGACATGGGCTACAAGTGTCGCATTCCTTGTGTCAAGCCACTCATGACCAATAGACAACGCCAGAAGAGTCTTACCTGGGCCAAGGAGAAAAAGACCTGGACTGTTGCTCAGTGGTCCAAGGTGTTGTTTTCAGATGAAAGTAAATTTTGCATTTAATTTGGAAATCAAGGTCCCAAAGTCTGGAGGAAGAGTGGAGAGGCCACAATCCAAGCTGCTTGAGGTCTAGTGTGAAGTTTCCACAATCAGTGATGGTTTGGGGAGCCATGTCATCTGCTGCTGTAGGTCCACTGTGTTTTATCAAGACCAAAGTCAGCACAGCCGTCTACCAGGAAATTTTAGGGTACTTCATTCTTCCCTCTGCCGACAAGCTTTTTGGAGATGGAAATTTCATTCTCCAGCAGGACTTGGCACCTGTCCACACTGCCAAAAGTACCAATACCTGGTTTAAAAACAACAATATCACTGTGCTTGATTGGCCAGCAAACTCGCCTGACTTTAACCCCATAGAGAATCAATGGGATATTGTCAAGAGGAAGATGATAGACACCAGACCCAACAATGCAGACGAGCTGAAGGCTGCTATCATAGCAACCTGGGCTTCCATAACACCTCAGCAGTGCCACAGGCTGATCGCCTCCATGCCATGCCGCATTGATGCAGTAATTGATGCAAAAGGAGTCCCGACCAAGTATTGAATGCATTTACTGAACATACATTTCAGTAGGCCAACATTTCGGATTTTAAAAACACTTTTCAAGCTGTTGTTATAAAGTATTCTAATTTACTGAGATAATGACTTTTGTGTTGAAATAGATCACTCTGTAATGACTCTATATAATATACGAGTTTCACTGTTTGTCTTGGAGAACTGAAATAATAAACTTTTTGATGATATTCTAATTTTGTGAGAAGCACTTGTATATATATACACTGCTCAAAAAAATAAAGGGAACATTTAAACAACAGAATATAACTCCAAGTAAATCAAACTTCTGTAAAATCAAACTGTCCACTTAGGAAGCAACACTGATTGACAATCAATTTCACATGCTGTTGTGCAAATGGAATAGACAATAGATGGAAATTATTGGCAATTATCAAGACACCCTCAATAAAGGAGTGGTTCTGCAGGTGGGGACCACAGACCACATCTCAGTACCAATGCTTTCTGGCTGATGTTTTGGTCACTTTTGAATGTTGGTTGTGCTTTTACACTTGTGGTAGCATGAGACAGACTCTACAACCCACAGAAGTTGCTCAGGTAGTGCAGCTCATCCAGGATAGCACATCAATGCGAGCTGTGGCAAGAAGGTTTGCTGTGTCTGTCAGCGTAGTGTCCAGAGGCTGGAGGCGCTACACGGAGACAGGCCAGTACCCCAGGAGATGTGGAGGGGGCCATAGGAGGGAAACAACCCAGCAGCAGGACCGCTACCTCCGCCTTTTTGCAAGGAGGAACAGGAGGAGCACTGCCAGAGCCCTGCAAAATGACCTCCAGCAGGCCACAAATGTGCATGTGTCTGCACAAACGGTTAGAAACCGGCTCCATGAGGGTGGTATGAGGGCCTGACGTCCACAGATGGGGGTTGTACTCACAGCTCAACACCGTGCAGGACACTTGGCATTTGCCACAGAACACCAGGATTGGCAAAGTCGCCACTGGCGCCCTGTGCTCTTCACAGATGAAAGCAGGTTCACACTGAGCACATGTGACAGAGTCGGGAGATGCCGTGGAGAGCGATCTGTTGCCTGCAACATCCTTAAGCATGACCGGTTTGGCAGTGGGCCAGCAATGGTGTTGGGTGGCATTTCTTTGGAGGGCCGCACAGCCCTCCATGTGCTCGCCAGAGTAGCCTGACTGCCATTAGGTACCGAGATGAGATCCTCAGACCCCTTGTGAGTCCATATACTGGTGCGGTTGGCCCTGGGTTCCTCCTAATGCAGGACAATGCCAGACCTCATGTGGCTGGAGTGTGTCAGCAGATCCTGCAAGATGAAGGCATTGAAGCTATGGACTGGCCCGCCCGTTCCCCAGACCTGAATCCGATTGAGCACATCTGGGACATCATGTCTCGCTCCATCCACCAACGTCACGTTGCACCACAGACTGTCCAGGAGTTGGCAGATGCTTTAGTCCAGGTCTGGGAGGAGATCCCACAGGAGACCATCCGCAACCTCATCAGGAGCATGCCCAGGCGTTGTAGGGAGGTCATACAGGCACGTGGAGGCCACACACAATACTGAGCCTCATTTTGGCTTGTTTTAAGGACATTACATTAAAGTTGGATCAGCCTGTAGTGTGTTTTTCCACTTTAATTTTGGGGGTGACTCCAAATCCAGGCCTCCATTGGTTAATAAATTTGATTTCCATTGATGATTTTTGTGTGATTTTGTTGTCAGCACATTCAACTTTGTACAGAACAAAGTATTCAATGAGAATATTTCATTCATTCAGATCTAGGATGTGTTATTTGAGTGTTCCCTTTATTTTTTTTGAGCTGTGTATATATACACACACACACACACACACACACACACACACACACACAGGTGCTTATACCTTTCTTAGTCATTTCTTCCTGGCTCGCCTGGGCTGTTCTCTGTTTTTGGGAGTAGCTAGAAACAATTAATTCAAGTTATCAAACTATAAAGAAGATTGGGATATGTGCTCTGTAGCGACCCCTAGTGGATGTAAACTGCAATACACAAAACATTCATGTCAAAGAAAAGTCTCCCTCTTATAATAACCACCTTTTATTATAAGACAGATTATCAATCCATACTACTACTATATCTGATAGCTATATCTGAGGGGCCTCTCGTATGCAGAACTGTGGACAGAGAACACACAGCCGTAGCTGAAAATCCTTTATAATTCTACTGTATATAGAGATGTCTGATACCTGTTCAAGTGGCAAATTCATGAGGGATTCTGCATCAGGTGCAATTAGTGACTATGAAATGGGGTGTTTGAATTTCTAGAATACTGTACTGACACAGCTGCTGCAGCACATCTTCTGACAGAGGAAGCTTCCTGTGGATTACGAGTGGGGAGGAAGTGATGGATGGATTTGTAGGAAGTGAGGAAGAGCAATGACAGAAGGGAAAAGATAATGATAAAACTCTGGGTGAAAGTGTGAGAATGGCGGGAGGTTTCCCTCACCCTGGTACACATACAGGATTGGTAGAATTGGTGGGACGCCACAGATACACCCTGCATACGGCAGGTCTCTCCTACGCGTTGGCCACATCTAGAATTGTAACATACGATAACTGGCACTGATTGTATTATCATACTGGAAGTAGAGAGCAGAAAGACCAATGAAGGTTCACAGAAAAGCAAATGTAGTATTGGTGCCCAAAAGCAACCCTCGACCCTGGCACTGAGAAGTGCCCATACATCTGTTCTGTATAGTCACCCCAGCTGGTGCCCTGCTAGCCCCCTGCATGGGGGGCACTGGGAAGTCTGAGCTGAGCCTCTCTGGACTTTCCTGCTCTGTGTTGGATCTTGGTTCAGACTTCGGATGCAGGTTAGGAACACTGGCCTCAATGGGGGAGACACATAGGGGGCACCAGGTGGTGACTACTTATGACAGATGCCATTGTCAGTGTGGAGGGGCACTTTAAATAAATAAATCAGGATTAATCTCGATCTATCAGCTTAATATGGTGCATCCTTATTGGTCCATACTACTTAGAACGCTTGTGTTGTGATGTTCCTCTGTTTCTACTCAGTTAAATCTGTGAATAAAATTTCTGGGGAATTATTAATATTTACTAAGACATGTTAGCCGAGCTGATGTGTGAACACAAACATCATTTGGGGTTGTAAAGTGGAATTGTCAGCCTTATATGCTGTTCCGCATAAGGACACATCTGTACTCCTAGTAAACAAAACAGCACGAAAAAAAATCAAGTAGGATTAGTCTATTAGAAGCACTGACCGCATACATTGGACACTTAGTTTGGGAGTCCGGGATATTCATAAGTAGAGCTGTCCCTCTGCCCTCCTCACAGTGACTGACGGCCCTTTATGTTTGCAAATCCACAGCAGCCATTCAGTGCCGAGGGACTGGGGTGGGGGGCGCTCTCCTCCTATATAAACCGGACACCTATACGATGTGTCCAGTGTATTCCTTTAGTGCTCCTGGTACTTATAAGGTGAGTACTCTATTCCTAAGGCACCACAAACTGTGTCAGATGTACGATAACTTAAAGTATTCATACATCATTAACTTTTCCACATTTTTCACGTTACACCAACAAAGTTAAATGTATTTTATTGGGATTTTGTGTGCTATATCAACACAAAGTAGAAAGGAGTTTGTGAAGTGTAAAGTTAATGATACACAAGTTTTTTTTTATATATAAAGTATAAATCTGAAAATTGTGATGTGCATTTGTACTCAGCCCCCTGTAGTCTGATACCCCTATATAAAATCCTGCAATCAAAAAATAAAATGTCCAAAAACGTTATTTATTAAATAAAACCATAAATATGGAAATCAGCAACCACTAAGTGTCCAATATTAAGATCTACGCGTTTCGACTGCACCAGTCTTCGTCATGATCTATTGTAACATGTTAGAAACACTATTCTTATACTAAGGTAACTCCACCCTGCAAGCACATGTGTGCCAGGTTAGCAATTAGATCTGGAATCAAATCCATTGCATATGGAGAAAACATTGCAACAACACATCAGCTGAACAACAGAAAATGAGCACACTGGTAAACAAATGTGAAAATCTAAGGTAAAATCCATTGCATTTCACCTTAGATGCATATAAAAATAGAATTAGACTTACTGGTAATTCGGTTTCTAATAACCCACAGGAGGATGTAACCCCACCCTAATAGGGACAAGAAATACAAAGAGGTTTAAATAGCCCCTCCCACATCCTCCCTCCAGTGTTATTACAAAGGACCACAAGAGTATAGATGCATCAAATTAATTTTTATTTCTACTGATCAAGCTGTCGTAGAAACAATAAGCGAGGGGGAGGGAATTACCCGTGCTGTCGTGGTGGGTTATTAGAAACCGAATTACCGGTAAATCTAATTCTATTTTCTCTAATAACCCCCCACGACAGCACACAGGAGGTATACCAAAGATATACTAGGGAGGGACAATTGCCTGAAGGACCTTCCTTCCGAAGGCTAAATCTCCAACAGACATTAGGTCTAGTCTGTAGTGTTTGGAGAAAGTATGAATTAAGGACCATGTAACAGCTCTGCAAATCTGTTCGATGGATGCACTGGCTTTTTCAGCCCAGGAGACAGATATCACCCTTGTAGAATGGGCCTTGAGCTTTGCTGGAGGAGGTAAATCCTGGATCTGGTAAGCTTCCGTAATCGCCCTCTTAATCCAGTTGGCTATTGTGGATTTTGCTGCTTTCTTTCCTCTGTTTGGACCTTGTGTATGGACAAATAGGTTCTTGTCTTTCCTTCCTTCTGTTTCCTGAAGATAGTGGAGTACTATTCTCCAAACGTCCAGAGTGTGGAATTCCATCTCTTTTTTGTCTTTTGGGTGGTCACACAAAAATGGAAGGATTATCTCCTGAGATCTGTGGAAATTTGAGACCACCTTAGGTAGAAATGAAGGGTCAAGTTGGAAAATTAGACGATCTTCCAGGATTCTCAGGTATAGGGTTTGTTGATCGAAAGGGCCTGTAGTTCACACACTCTTCTGGCTGTAGTTATTGCCACCAGGAAAGCCGTTTTCCAGGTCAGCCTGTCCAGTTATGGTTGATAAGGGCTCAAAGGGTGGAAGGGTTAACCCTTTCAGAACAATGTTAAGGTCCCAGGGGGGAACCAGGTCTGTTACTCTAGGGTGGATGCGGGTGGCTGCTGTCATAAATCTTCTCACCCACTGATGTTCCGCTAGTCTTTGATCGAAGTAAGAACTTAACACCGCTACCTGGACCTTAAGAGTACTAGGTCTGAGACCTTTGTCCATGCCTTCTTGTAAAAAGTCTAGAATCTGAGCCATATCAGCCCTATGAGGGTCTGGGCGAGTGGGTGCACACCACCTTAAGAAGGTTTTCCAGATCTTATGGTAAATGGTGTTTGTTACAGGTTTCCTGCTCTTCTGGAAAGTTTTGATGACTTTCTCTGAGAGGCCTCTTGTTTTTAATATCATGAATTCAGGAGCCAGGCAGTTAGGTGTAGTCTCTCAGGATCCGGATGGTGAATCGGTCCCTGGAGGAGATCCTTGATGGGAGGAAGGATTAGAGGGCTCTCCACTCTCAGACTAGTCAACGTTCCGAACCAACTCCTTTTTGGCCAGCGAGGGGCCACTAAGATTACTCTGGTCCCTTCGGACCTTATCTTCTGTAAGGTTTTTGAAAGGATAGGTAGTGGGGGAAAGGCATATGCTAGTTTGAACTCCCATTTGTAAGCGAATGCATCCACGCCCAGGCAAGGGCAGTTTGGATCCAGGGAGAAATATTGAGGTACTTTCGCGTTCTGGTGTCCGGCGAAGAGATCTACCTCTGGATAGCCCCATCTCTCGACTAACATCTGGAAGACGACTGGGTTTAGGCTCCACTCTCCTGGATGAATCTTTGGTCTGCTTAAGAAGAGGGCTTGGATATTGACTGAACCTTTGATATGAAGAGCCGACAAGGATAGAAGATGTTCTTCGGCCCAGGAGAAGATTGCTTTAAGCTTTCGTATCTTGTGCCCCCTTGATGACGAAGGTGGGCTACCGTGGTGATATTGTCAGAAAATATCTGAATGTGAGATTTCTGGACCAGAGGCTCAGCTGCTCTGAGGACTTCCTCTACGGCCTTTCGTTCTCTGAAATTCGATGAGCGTTGGCTTACCTCTTTGGTCCATATACCCTGTAATAGCTCTTGGGAGACCATGGCTCCCCATCCCTTTTCGATTGCATCCACCTTTATGGTTATCAGCGGATTCTGGATCCATGGTACTCCTCTGTTCAGATTTTTTCCATTCAGCCACCAGAATAGAGAAGTCCTTACTCATGGTGGTATAGGGATTCTCCTGTTCAGAGACCGTGGAGATCCGTCCCATTTCGTAAGGATGTGGGTCTGTAATGTTCGGGTGTGCGCCTGAGCCCAGGCCACCATCTGAATACAGGAAGTCATAGACCCGAGGACAGACATGGCGTTTCTTAATGATACTGATCTTCTGCTCCTCGGGACATTGATTTTTGCTTTTATCATGACCTGTTTTTGTTTGGGCAGGAATAACATCTGGCTGTGGGAATCCAATAGTACTCCTAGAAATGTTTTTGTCATGGAGGGAACCATCTCTGATTTTTCCTGGTTCACTAACCAGCCCAGAGACGATAGGATCTGAGTGGTCAACTGTAGATGTTCTCGAAGTACTGGTACTGAGGGCCCGATTAATAAAAGGTCGTCGAGGTATGGTACTATTGAAATATTCTGACCTCTGACATAAGTCATGACTTCTGCCATGACTTTTGTAAATATTCGCAGGGCTGATGAAATTCCAAATGGGAGAACATTGAATTGATAGTGGACTATTTGATCCCCTTGAGCCACTGTGAATCTTAGGAAGCTCCTGTGAAGTGAATGTATAGGGATGTGGTAATATGCATCCTGGAGGTCGATTGTGGCCATGACATGGTCCGGTCCTATCAGAGGGACCGTCGACCTGATGGATTCCATCTTGAATCGTTGGTAGTGGATATACTGATTCAGTGGCCTTAGATTGATTATAACTCGGTGTGAGCCATTTGTTTTTTTTTTATTAGGAAGAGGCTGGAATAATTTCCTGTGCCTATCTCTCTTGTAGGATCCAGGGATATCACCCCTGAGGACAATAGGTCTGTAAGACCGGATATCAGGGTGGCCTGACAACTCTTAGAGGAGAGCAGTGTTATCCTTATCCTCTCTGGAGGATAGGAGGAGAAATTTATTTTTACTCCGAACTCGACAACCCTCAGGACCCATGGGTCTGAGCAGATTTCTTTCCACTGAGGGAGAAAATTCAAGATGCGGCCCCCAACTGTCCTGACGTCATGGTCTGTTCTGACGTTGGTTTTGGGAGAGAAAAAGATTTTTGCCTCCTCTACCTTTTGGGTAGCTCCATCGTCCTGTTTTGCCTTTACCCCTATATTGAGGGGTCTGCTCTTGGGAGGGACGAAAAGACCTCTTCCTCACATTCCTAGGTTCCGGGAGGGCCTTCTTGTCTGAGGCCTTCTCTAGAAGATCATCTAGGGCTGGCCCGAACATGTATTTCCCCTTAAAGGGGATGGAACACAACTTCATTTTTGATGCCACGTCGCTGTTCCAGGATTTCAACCATAGGGCCCTTCTTACAGAGTTTGATAGCCCAGATGCTCTTGCCGCCACTCTCACGGATTCTGCAGAGGCGTCTGCTAAAAACCCCGTAGCCTTCTGTAGAAGTGGTAGGGATGTCAAGATGTCTTCTCTGGGGGTGCCTGAAACTAGGTGTTCCTCTAGTTGATCTAGCCAACGAGCCATTGATCGAGCTACGCCCGTAGAGACTGCATTGGTGCTTAATAGTGCTGCCGAGGTCTCCCAGGATTTCCTCAGTAGCCCCTCCATTTTGCATTCCAAGGGGTCTTTTAATTGAGAGGAATCTT
Organism: Phyllobates terribilis; assembly: GCF_046119375.1. Classification (NCBI taxonomy): domain Eukaryota; kingdom Metazoa; phylum Chordata; class Amphibia; order Anura; family Dendrobatidae; genus Phyllobates; species Phyllobates terribilis. Next base: position 497,250,639 of record NW_027362761.1, on the reverse strand, counting down.
CAAAGGGCAGTGTGGTTTTCTTTGCTACTCATGCAATTTGGATATCCACTCTTGGGATTTCAGACCAGCATTCTGCTGTGTCATTATCCACAGGAAATCTATCCCTTAACTCTGTAGGGGTATTTAATCTCTTTTCTGGAGATTCCCACTCCTCTAAGACCAAATCCCTAATACTCTGGTGTATAGGGAACACCAATTTTTTCCTGGAACGTAGCCCCCCAGCCATCTGATCCTGTACTGTTTGGGGCACTTTTTCTTCCTCGACCTCCATAGTTCTCCTTACTGCCATGAGGAGTTCCTCCAAACTATCTGATGGAAAATAATATCTCTCTCGTTGGGAGTTATCAGAGATTGGACTAAAGGCCCCGTCACACTAAGCGATATCGCTAGCGAGATCGCTGCTGTGTCACGGTTTTGGTGACTCACCAGCGACCTCACCAGCGATGTCGCTATGTGTGACACTTTGCAACGATCCCTGACAGGTCGATGCAGCAACGATCCCTGACAGGTCGTATCGTTGTCGGGATCGCTGCTGCATCGCTTAGTGTGACGGGGCCTTTAGTTCACCTTCCTCTGGAAGATCTTCCGAGATATACATCTCCTCTTGAGAGTCTTCCTCCCCTCCCTCTGGCGGGCTAATCTTCCTCTTTTTGGCAGCTGAGGGAGTAGATGTAGAACCCTGACTAGGTGAGGGCATAGGGAGAGTGACCGAGTCTAAAGGCTCCGTCACACTAAGCGATGAAGCAGCGATCCCGACAACGATACGACCTGTCAGGGATCGTTGCTGCATCGCTAATACATCGCTGGTGAGCTGTCAAACAGGCAGGCTCACCAGCGATCAGGGGAGCAGCGATATCGTGGAAAGAATCGTTCCACGATGTCCTGCTCCCGTTACCAGCCTGCTGCTTAAGCAGGAGCAGGCTGGTAACTATGGTAAACATCGGGTTACTAAGTGCGCGTGTGCCCCTAGTAACCCGCTGTTTACCATGGATACCACTCTGCTACGGTGCGCGTGAGCCTCCGCACACCGTAGCAGAGTGGTATCCATGGTAAGCAGCGGGTTACTAAGTGCACGCGTGCCCCTAGTAACCCGATATTTACCATGGTTACCAGCCAGATCGTTGGTCCCGCTGGTCACACACAGCGATGTGTGCTGGCCAGCGGGAGGCCAACGACCAAAAAATGGTCCAGGACACTTTGCAGCGATCAGCGACCTCACAGCAGGGGCCTGATCGTTGCAAAGTGTCACACATAGCGACATCGCTGGTGAGGTCCCTGGTGAGTCACCAAAACCATGACTCAGCAGCGATCTCGCTAGCGATCTCGCTATGTGAGACGGGGGCTTAAGGAGGATTTGATCTCCTAGCGTACAATCCCCTTTATCTCCTCCGTTAAAGGAAGGTTGTTCCTGCCTGATAATCTTCTCCGTACAGTCCTTGCATAGGGGCTGTCTATGGGAGGAAGATAGTTTTTTTGTACAGATGGGACATCTGCGTGACGGTTTAACTTTTTCTCCAGATGCAGGTTCCTTGTCCCCCTACAAGAGAGGGGAGAAGGGGAGGGGAGCTATAATGACTATTTCCTGCATCTGGGAGATGGACTACCAGTGCCATACTTACTGGGACCGGACAGGAGCTGGGCTCTACAGATACAGAGCGAGAAGCTTCAACAGACATGGTTTTGTCCTACCTCTAGAGGTCTTCCTGTCCAGGGCTCCTTTTATGGGCGACCGGACCAGCGCCTCCCTCTGTTTAGAGGGCTCCTCCCCCGGTGTCCAGGTGAAGATTTCTGATCACCAGCGGCATTCCGCTCTTCTCAACCCATAGTTTTTTGATGCGGTTCACAGTGGAACGCAACTGCCGGCAGTGACGTCATCATTCACCGCCCGGCATCCGACGTCACTTCCGGCGCCGCAGCGTGCGCTCCACATCCGGGAGCCGGCATCGCCCACGCATCCAGAGGGGGAGAGGAAGAGGAGATGGACCGGAGAGCTCAGAGAGGCCTCCGGTCAGAAGATCCTGCAGACCTTGCCCGAGAGCGCGGACTGCAGGAGGGGGTCCCGATACCGGAGGAGACGGGAGCAGCGTCCTGAGGAGGAGAGGTAAAGACCGCTCGATCCTCTGCAACCCGGCTAGTAGCTTTCCCCAAGTGCCTGTTGCCGGCCCAGCACACTGGGGATGACCTCTTCATCCCTGATAGGGACAGGAAATAACACTGTAGGATGTGGGAGGGGCTATTTAAACCTCTTCGTATTTCCTGTCCCTATTAGGGTGGGGTTACATCCTCCTGTGTGCTGTCGTGGGGGGTTATTAGAGAAAATTTAGCCCAAGCTCTGAACATGTCACGGAGCCCTGCTTAATCAATCATTCAAAAATTGAAGGAGTATGGTTCAACTGCAAATTTACCAAAACATGACCACCCACCTAGACTGACATCCCCAAGCAATGACAGCACTTATTAAAGAAGCAACCAAGAAGCCCATGGTCAATCTTGAGGAGCTGTAGAGATCTACAGCTCAGGTGGGAGAATCTGTCCACAGGACAAGTATTGAGCCAGGTTCACACGTTCAGTAATTTGTTAGTATTTTACACAATTATTGTAAACCAGGAATGGGTGAGAAACACAGAAGTGTTGCACATTCTTATTTTATTTTTCTTCTGATTGCTCCACTCGTTTGGTAGGAAATACCTGCACGTGTCACAGCTAACAGCCATGACACATGACGCCACCGCCGCGGCGACTCTAACAGATGCCGAGCACGCTGCAAATACTCGGCGAGCACCCGAGCATGCTTGCTGAAAGGGTTCACAATGCACGCTCGCTCAACACTACTGGCTGTGTGTTTTGGGTCATTGTGATGCTGGAAGACCCAGCCACAACCATCTTCAATGCTCTTACTGAGGGAAGGATGTTGTTGGCCAAAATATCGAGATACATGACCCCATCCATCCTCCCTTCAATACGGTGCAGTAGTCTTGTCCCCTTGCATCCCCAAAGTATGAGGTTTCACCCACCATGCTTCACGGTTGAAACGGTGTTCTTGGGGTTGTACTCATCCTCCTTCTTCCTCCAAACATGGTGACTGGAGCTGATACCAAAAAGTTCTATTTTAGGCTCCTCTGACCACAGGACTTTCTCCCATGCCTCCTCTGGATCGTCCAGATGGTCATTCTCAAACTTCAAACAGGCCTGGACATGTGCTGGCGTGAGCAGGGGAACCTTGCGTGCCCTGCAGGATTTTAATCCATGATGGCATAGTGTGTTACTAACGGTAATGTTTGAGACTGTGGTCCCAGCTCTATTCAGGTCATTGACCAGGTTCTCCCATGTAGTTCTGGGCTGATTCCTGACCTTTCTCAGAATCATCCTTACTCCACCAGGCAAGATCTTGCATGAAGCACCAGACCAAGGAAGATTGACAGTCATCTTGTGTTTCTTCCATTTTCTAATAATTGTGCCAATACGTGTTGCCTTGGTTCTCACCAAGCTGCTTGCCTATTATTCTGTAGCCCATCCCAGCCTTGTGCAGGTCTACAATTTTGTCCCTGGTGTCCTTAGACAGCTATTTGGTCTTGGGCATGGTGGAGAGGTTGGACTGTGATTGATTGTGTGGACAGGTGTCTTTTACACATGCAATGAGTTCAAACAGGTGCAATTAATACATGTAATGAGTGCAGAGTAGGAGGGCATCTTAAAGAAAAACTAACAGGTCTGTGAGAGACAGAATTCTTGCTGGTTGGTAGGTGATCAGATACTTATTTCATGCAATAAAATCCAATTTAATTATGTAAAAATAATACAATGTGATTTTTTGGTTTTTCTTTTTAGATTCTGTCTCTCACAGGTGAAGTGTACCTACGATAAAAATTACAGACCTCTCCATTCTTTGAAGGTGGGAAAACTTGAAAAATCGTCAGTGTATCAAATACTTTTTTTACTCACTGTATAAGGCTGACTATTCCAATTGACAACCCCTTATGATGTTAAAGCTCACATCACATCACATCAGCTCTGGTTACATGTCTTAGTAAATATTAACAATTCCCCAGACATTTTAGTCATACATTTCCCAGAGGAACATCACAACACAAAGGTTAAGAAGTCATGGCCTAAGCATAGTTATGTCCTAGATAGAGACAGACATGTCAGGAGGGCGGTCAGGTCCTCATTATAGGGATGAATTTTCCATTGATCTACGCACACCCTTGGATACCCCGAGGAGGATGGTGGTGCGGCTCTCCTGTAGACATGCCAGGACACCAGTTGGTAAATATTACTTTTATTCTATGACACTCTGTGTTAATACAATAAATATACAAAACATCTGAACTACTCAGACATGCAACACAGAGTGGGAGCGCGGAGGTTTGTACAGGGCAATGGTTTATTTAACTGTGATGGGAGCGAAATATTAGTCATTTACAAAATATACAAACATCCTTCAGATAAATAAAATCCAAGCTTTACAATACAGAAATATTGGAGGGCGCTGACATTCCAGTGTTTAGATTGGATCGTGTCGATTACAGGCCACCCGTCATTTGCCCCACAGCAGCCGTCTCCGCTACATAACCAATGCGTCGGGGTCACTGGTTCTCAGGGTAGTGATGGTTAGCGGCTCAGAAACATTGGCTCTATTTTCTAGGTGGAGACCGCTGCTGTGTGCAACCAGGGGGGCCGCTGTAAAACACATGGGGGAATGAAAACATTCAGTGCAGAAAACAAAATCTTCCAATGTAAATAATGCGTCATTGATTCTACCTGTCAGATGTGGATCGCAGAACGTAGGATTAGGTGGAAAGGTCTAAGATGTCATCTCAAGAAGTGAGCCTCAGACATATCTAGATGATCATGCGTTAATGGAAAGACCACAGCAGATGACACAAAACTGAACAGTCATATTCATTTTAGCCACGTAGCCAAATCTAACATCATAAAATCACATTCAATCTAGACGTGAGCAAAAAAAAATCCAGTTACCCTGGTCCGAAATCCAGTTTGGTTAGATAAAGGGAGTGCAAACTTAGGCTCCAGCAATCCTCTACCTGGCATCCTGGGCGTGATGGTGTGAAATGGTGGGGGCCTAGTAAGTGGCAGAGGATTGCGGGCACAGAAGCCAACACTGCTCTGCTCAGGACCCCAGACCAGAGTTCGTCAAATCTTTTTTTTCTTCATCTTTAATCTGTTATTACATCAGCCCACGACATTGTGCATTTGCCGCAATATAGGGGCGTCCCATAATTAACTTTTATGACACAACATAGTTGCAGCATTACCTTCAATGCATGGGCTCTTTGCCTTCTGTTACCATGAAGAACCATTCAAGTTCCATTAAAGTGGTGGAATTTTAGGACATATCTAATGTGTTGTAAGAGTTAAGCAAGGGATAATCCCATACAACATGTCATTAAAAGGGAAATTGTACGTTTTTATCATTTTTTGCAACATTTGTCAATCTACAATGAGCCAATGATCTACAATTATAATGTCTGGGATTTCCATCTAGAAGAATAGAATACAGAGAAAAACCCTATTCTATTACTTGTGAGGGCGTCTGGCTGCAGAGTGGATTAGTACCCGGTGGCGGGACAATACAGCCGGTCACAGAAAGAAAGGAAAGGCTATAGCTGGCCATACAGTTTAGTTTCTCTGCGGAGAACAAAATTATAGTTATATCTGCCATCACACGAGAGTACAAACTCCAAAACACACTAGCTAGTTATAGATTAAGACAGATTAGACAATTTAAAAAGGATTGTCCAATTTCCAATACATTTGCTTGGCAATTTCTTGGATTCTCACACAAATTAATAAAGAGACCTGCATGGGCAGCCCAGTCTCAGGGGGAAGCGGCGGAGACCTGCTCTCATTATAGATGTGGGTCCCAACACGAGGACTCAAGGCTACCAGACATTTGTCATACCCCTTTAACTAGACGGACAATAGAGAAGGCAACAAAGTTAGGGTTAGGTACCATTTATACTGCAAGATTATCGAGCATTCCTAGGAAAGCTCACTCACTGTCAACTTTCAGCGTAAACAGGCTGCCACTTGATGTGTGAAATGATCTTTTGTGCTGCACAAAATATCATGGTTCTTGGCAGCACATAGTGCAGTGTAAACAGGACTTACACTGCCAGGAACAATGGCAAGCTATGTATACTGAGTGATCCATTACAGATCGTTGAGTGCGCATCATTAAGCGCGGTCTGCTTGTGTGAACAGGAATTTAATGACATCTGAGAATTGCTCCCTTGAGAACAAAATATTGGTATGTGGAAATTTAAGATTCCTTATTACTTTTTCCTCCTGACGGTGTGAGGGAACGTCAGACAAACATCTCATACATAAAAACTGGTCGGCCGATCCAGACAGAATCAGCAGGTCAGACTAACCCAAGTCTAAAGTATATGGGGCAATCATCTAATATCTATGGTCGGCTGAAGCCGAACCGACGTGTTACAAAGCAGATCAGTTTAATAAGATTGTAATGAATAGATAGGTATAATTCAGACAGAATATAAAGCAAGTCACCCAGCAGTACCCGCACGGCCAGCGCAGTTTTGGGGATTTTGTAGTAACCGACCCAGGGACCAATACTATTCACATTCACAAGTTGAACGGAGCTAAAACTATTGAGCAAAGTGAAATCAAAGTCCCTGGACATCTGGGACTTTTATAGACCTCATAAAAAGCGCTCCTTAGATCTGTGAACTATTGGGTAAATTGGAAATGGAACTTAAAAAGAGTATTCCCATTTCCACGATCCTATTCCAATATGTAGTAGGTGTCATAATGATAATATTAGCAAATATCTCCAAATAGAAATGTAGTATAGTTCTTCAGATTCGCTATGGCGATTACCTCATGTGCAGGGCACTACAGTAGCTTATGTATCCATGGTTACCACTAAGAACTGTCTGTCACTATGTGAGTGGTCATAATCATGGATACCTAAGCTACTGCAATGTCCTGTACATAAGGTAAGAGACATAGAGAATCTGAAGAAATATATTACATTTCTAATTGGAGGTATTCGCTAATATTAATATTACACCTACTACATATTGGGATAGGATACCCCTTTAATGAGGTGAATTTGCAGCTTTTGCTCAGACTTTCCCTTTATTGAGGTTCACATTTCCCTTTGGCGACTCGAATGAGGATTACGACATATGACAGCGCAATGCCCATTAAATGCTACCAATAGCACTCCTCTGGGGATCCTTTGAATTTGGGGATAAAGCTAATGAAATTCAAGCTTATAATGAAGAGCATGCGACTGCACCAGAGTTATCGCAGAGTGCACACTTTTATCCTACATCGTTGCGCATACTTTGCATAGTTGGTTAATGGGTTTGCAATGACCTGGAAAAATCTTATGACCATGTCTGTGGGTTGTTACAAAACTGGAAAAAAAAAAAATAAAAATGTAGCTTCATAACATTTCATGCATTCGTCATCACAGGGTCTATCCTGAATACACGGTGTGTGAGCCCTACCTCTGCAACATGACGGATTTATACTGATGACATGGGATGGAATAATGCATTCCTCCTGCAGTATACAGCCCAGGGAACGTACATGATAAGGGACGCCAGCCCCAAGAGTAACATTATCTAGTGTTTTATAAATGGCCAGAACTGTATTAGATTCAGTGATCCAGAGCCTATCAGGCATCCGCCCCTAAATGTACACGGCAGCTATTCACACAATATATACTGTATATACCAAGGTGCAGCCCTCAACGCAAACAATACACTCCACACATGTAATGGCCAGCACCATCATCATCTAGAACTTCTAGCACTAGATCTGTATGTTCCCCATCTTTATTCCTGGCACTGCCCATATATAATACAAAAGGCTGCAGCCAAGACTTAACAGGACCGAACTCCAAGCTAAATGATACCTGTATCATCACATACTGGAAATTCAGTTATAGATGTTGGATCTATACATATCACTGTAAAGAATACAATGTAGTGTTGAGGATAACCCTATCCTTAGATTATACCCATCTCCTTCTATAAAGGAAGGAACTGCCTGAATCTAAAGCTCAGCTTTACATTTTGTGGGTCCCATCAAGAATGTAGTGTCTTTTCCCCAAGGGCGGCCATGGACATTTATATTCCGGCCGGATGACTTTGCTTTCCCGGTATACATAGGTTGGCAGACACCGCTGGCAATGCTCATCTCCCAGTGAGCCATTACTCAGCCTCATGTATGGTAGCCAAACTTGCATGGTACCAGGGGAATCTGGACAGTACAAACCCTCATCTTTACGTTCTCCTAAATCTATGACCAGCTTTAGGCACAGCCATTACGTTCTCCTCATTCTCTGACCAGCTTTAGGCACAGCCATTACGTTCTCCTCATTCTCTGACCAGTTTTAGGCACAGCCATTACGTTCTCCTAATTCTCTGACCAGCTCTAGGCACAGCCATTACATTCTCCTCATTCTCTGACCAGCTCTAGGCACAGCCATTACATTCTCCTCATTCTCTGACCAGCTCTAGGCACAGCCATTACATTCTCCTCATTCTCTGACCAGCTCTAGGCACAGCCATTACGTTCTCCTCATTCTCTGACCAGCTCTAGGCACAGCCATTACGTTCTCCTCATTCTCCGACCAGCTCTAGGCACAGCCATTACGTTCTCCTCATTCTCCGACCAGCTCTAGGCACAGCCATTACGTTCTCCTCATTCTCCGACCAGCTTTAGGCACAGCCATTACGTTCTCCTCATTCTCTGACCAGCTTTAGGCACAGCCATTACGTTCTCCTAATTCTATGACCAGCTCTAGGCACAGCCATTACGTTCTCCTCATTCTCTGACCAGCTCTAGGCACAGCCATTACATTCTCCTCATTCTCTGACCAGCTCTAGGCACAGCCATTACGTTCTCCTCATTCTCTGACCAGCTCTAGGCACAGCCATTACGTTCTCCTCATTCTCTGACCAGCTCTAGGCACAGCCATTACGTTCTCCTCATTCTCTGACCAGCTCTAGGCACAGCCATTACATTCTCCTTATTCTCTGACCAGCTCTAGGCACAGCCATTACATTCTCCTCATTCTATGACCAGCTCTAGGCACAGCCATTATGTTCTCCTCATTCTATGACCAGCTCTAGGCACAGCCATTACATTCTCCTCATTCTATGACCAGCTCTAGGCACAGCCATTACATTCTCCTCATTCTCTGACCAGCTTTAGGCACAGCCATTACGTTCTCTTAATTCTCTGACCAGCTTTAGGCACAGCCATTATGTTCTCCTAATTCTATGACCAGCTTTAGGCACAGCCATTATGTTCTCCTAATTCTATGTCCAGCTCTAGGCACAGCCATTACATTCTCCTCATTCTCTGACCAGCTTTAGGCACAGCCATTATGTTCTCCTAATTCTATGACCAGCTTTAGGCACAGCCATTATGTTCTCCTAATTCTATGACCAGCTTTAGGCACAGCCATTATGTTCTCCTAATTCTATGACCAGCTTTAGGCACAGCCATTATGTTCTCCTAATTCTATGTCCAGCTTTAGGCACAGCCATTACGTTACGTTCTCCTGATTCTAAGACCAGCTTGGGCACAGCCATTCAGCTCAGAAAGGAGTTTACTGACAAAAAGACCTAACGTTGGTGAGGACGGCTGTACCTTGTCCCATGGGTTCCAAGTATTCTTGCCTGGAAATATCTGCATTTGTAAGTTTTCCTACCATATCTGCTCTTTCAGCTGAAGACTGGGCCTGCACACTGATATGTCAGATTAGTCATTCATTGGAAGCCCCCTTTACCCAGGATACAAGTCTAACACTGCACATACACATGTGACCGCTATCTCTCTCAACTTCTCCCATATAAATGATCATTTGGCTTGGAAGGGCGTTAATGTTTCCAATGGGGAGAGCAGGTAAAAGTCGCTGACAGACCCCTCTGGTGGTGGCTTTCTCCTAGAGGAGAAAAGAATTAGGGTGTTTAAATGTAGACTGCCTGATCCTCACCTTCCCCGATATCATCTGTAGGGGAAAAATCCCATTCATTGATGTTGTAATGGTAAATTCACTACTAAAATTCAAGGAAGCCTGGAAGCCTATCCTGAAGAATATAAAATTACAGGTTATGGACACTAGATTCTGTGATGGGACGTTGATCCAGGGAACTAGTCTGATTGCCATATGTGGAGTCGGGAAGGAATTTTTCCCCTATATGGAGCTATTAGTGTCTGCCCCATGGGGTTTTTGCCTTCCTCTGGATAACATGTTAGATTATAGGTTGTATTAGACTGACTTAGGTCTACCTTCAACCTTAAGAACTATGAATCTATACACATCGGATCTTCGGCTAATCCCGCTGTTATCGGTGGGTTGAGCAACCTTTAGTGTTTATAATATTCTGTGCATTATTACACAACAACTAAAAAGGAAAAAAAAAGCCTAATGTGATTAAAAGAGGCTTAATGTGCACAGCCTGCTGACACGGGAATCCAGAAAGTCTGACAACAGCATCAGGCTGCCAGGCGGGTCCAGATGGCTAATACAGGAATTGTACAATCAGAAACAGTCTCGGCTGCCAGTAAAGACGGTTTCTATATGTAAAAAGGAGGAAAAATGGACTTCTACTAGAAGTTACTTAAAAAAATCCAAGCAAAAGAACAATGCACTGCATTAAATAACAAAACAGCAAAATAGAGATGAGACCTCACAAACACACAAAGGCTATGAAGAAAGCCAGCACAAACACTGATATAGCACCCTTCTTCTCCTCAGCCCTAATGGCTTGCCTCAACCACAGACCATGCAACGTACACACCAATCCTGCGGAGGTACGCACTGATTAAACATCACCCCAGGAATAAAGGGTTAAAACACCCTTTCAGCTTCACATCTATGGACTATATCAGAAAACGGTACCATTTGTGCTTTGTCCGTAAAAATACACATAAAAAAAAACAGGACACTAACTACTTACTATGTGCAGGTATGGATGGTCATCACCGGCCGACTACTACCCGAGCGAGTGCTTCTACAGACTGAGATTAATCCTGTGTTTTATACTTAAGAGACTAAGAACCAACGAAAAGTGTAAAATACCTAAAAATGTGCATTAAGAGTTAGCAAATACCTTCTGCACTCAGGACCTGAAGATGACTGCAATCTAGTTACTCACACTACATTACCCACCACTTATCTAGACGGGGTTTGGGTGGGAGACTTCAGAGCTCGGGGACAGGAAGGGCTGGATGAGGGGACGGGAGTGTACAAGAGATCCAGTAACAGCATCATTATTTTCACCATGCACAACCAATAGACCCATAACGTGCCTGGAGAACCTTTTTGGGTTTTTTATTCCTGGCACAGCGTGGGCTAAAATGTAACAGATACACATGGCAAGTGCAATTTAAAGTCTTTAGTGGGTGTTGCAAACACGGCTGGAGGAAAAGAGCGTGACTGAAGAGAGATGACGGTGGTAACGGCAGCCTTCAGCGGGAGCCTTCACATCTGGTTACCCTTGAAGGCATTCTGGGCAGCGCTGCTGGCAGCTGTCGAGGCTGCGTTGGCTGCAGCAGTCTGCACAGTTTTGTTAGACATCACGCCTGTAGCAAACTCTTGCTGGGCCTTCTCAAAGCTGGCACCCGTAGTCCGGTACAGTCCATGCACCTGGAAGACACAAGGGTCAAAATAAGGAAATTACTCTATACAAGTAGATTCAGAAAATAAGCACATAAACAGACTGCGCCGGGTAAGTGTGTTCTTGGGTTCTTACTACGCAACGGTCAAAGGGAAATTCTGCCTGATAACTTAATATTCATACAGAAGAAATAAGCAAACCTGCTGACAGGACTTGGCAGGATCTAGAAGTAATTGAGTTGTAGCAAAACATAATATTAGGTCTTATTACATAATAATATATTATAATATTACCATTTCCACATCTTACCTTTTTAAACATCGCTAGTGATACTACTGCAGAACCTGTGAAAAGGGCAGCAATCAGAATCATCATGATCCCCACGGGAATATTCTCATTGAGAGCAGTTAGTGCAGAAATCCAACCGCTGCAAAACACAACATGGCTGATTAGGCCGCTAGTCGTCACATTACGCCCACCAGAAAGGACACTGCTGTATTGTAGGTTATTGATCTGCTCACTAACATGGCATGTCAGATGAATAGAGAAGTGAATATGCCCATTAAGAATACAATTTACTGCAATTCTCCCCAAGTGATTAAAGTATTAAAGGTGATATTCGGGACTTTAACATTTTTTTGCCTAAAGCAGCAACAGGCAGGTAGTTACTAACAGTGGCATCTACCTGCCTGTTGTACCCGGCGCTGGTCATTGACCGCTCCTGCCAGAGTTTAAGCTCTTCCCTGTCAACAGAGCAGCGGTTTCTCTTCCTGTTGACAGGGCGGGACTACTGGTGTCATATGCTGATTGACAGCCGGCTTCCCTCAATTAGGACACGAATCGTCCCGCCCTGTCAACAGGAAGAGAAATTGCCGCTCTGTTGACGTGACGTTAGCGGAAGTCTGTGACCGCTCTGTGCCGGCAGAGAACGGCACCGAGAACAACAGGCAGGTAAGTAGCAACTATCTGCCTCTTAGGCACATTTGTTTTAATCCCCTTTAATCTTACACAGGTCAATGGCCAATACTAGGTATCTGTACACTTTGCACCATAAACATAAGAAAAAGCACTAAAATGTTTTCTGCATTTGAGATTTTTCCATTATTGCATTGTCCATTATGAATTTGATGACATTACACCGAATAAGTCATCAGTATTAGACTGGTGGTGGTCCGGCACTCGGCACCCTCACAATCAGCAGCTTTCAGCACAGGTAGCAGAGCTGGGACATGGTGTAGTGTCCGTTGTCGAGTATTGCAGCTCCGGTCCTATTGCCGAGTTGCAGTTTTCGACACTATATGGAGAGGTGCGGTTTTGGCTGCATAGACTTTTTACATCTTTCAGCTGCTGGAGCCGATATCAGTTGATTAATGGAAGGTCTCGAGTGTCAGACCCTTCAATCTCATACTGATGATCTGTGCGAATCAGAAATAGCCAATAGTGTGTTACTTACCAGTTTCCCCATCCTTTAAACCCTGCCGCCTGTAGAACGTGCACAGCAAACTGACAGATGTACACAAAGAAGAATACGAAGAACCTGAAGGAACTGTCGCTCCTGTGAAGACGAGCACAAGGTGAGGATCAGAGCAACAAGAAATCAAGAGAAAAACAACTCCAAATAGTGCACAGAAGAGAAGGTGAGACTCCTGAGAGATGTCCCCTCCCTGGCTGCATTCTCCTCTACGGTACATGAGTCAGCCGCCCAGATACAAAGCCAGATTTTAGCTCTGGTCCTATGGAGCGAAATATCCAACCACAATAATATAATAATTGCGTAAAGGTTGTCAGAGTAGTGGACAACCCCTTTAATATGGCGGCCTATTGGTGACGTAGGATGAGGCAGAATTTCAGCACACAGCTTGCATATTCCTATCCAATAAAAGGGACAAGCACTTTAAGCTTAGCAGAGTTTCCAGCCCATATTAACAAGCCAGAAACTGCTCAGTTATGGAATTTATTCTGCTATATATGCAGAATCTAACGCTTTATATACATGGATTTGTGCCATGTGATAAAGCAAGAAAATGTATACAGTTCCCAAAGCCAAGAAAAAAATGTGTTTTCGCTTTGAAGGAAGTGTGCCGCCTGTCTGCGGTATGGGCAGAACTGGAAATCATCTACTAATGCTGAGCACAGGCTTTACACAAAGGAAGCAACTGATTTATGGAAAGGAGTTCACAGGAGACGCACAGGCCTGTCTACAAGAAAAGTTTAGAGAAAAATTGAGGCTTTTTTTCCCCAGACATTCCAAATTTAAATACCAAAGCGTACCTTGGAGAAAGAAAAAAAGTATCGACAAACGTTACTATATAAATAAGATTGAAATAAAATAGTGAATAAATGAAAAGTAGAATAAATGTACTCACCATTTTACTTTGTACATCTGCATCCCTAATGCTACCGGCTGAATTGCCTTGGTTTCAGACCTCACAGCCTGTATAATCCTCGAGACCACTGAAGCCAATCACTGGCCAGTGATTGTCAGAAGCAGTCATAAGGGGCTTTTGGGACGTGACATCTGCAACCAAGGCATATAGAAGACTAGCATGCAACATCGAGGATTCACAAGTATTGAGGGGGAGAGAGCGGGCAGTAACGTGGCTGCAAGTATGCGATTTTGTCACATTCTGACTAGACGTGCTTGGCTTGTCTTAAGTGAATTGAGAGATGCAGAGAACGTCTAGTCGGCATGTGACTGCATGTCTGCAAATCTCATACTTGCAGTCACATAATTGCCCTCTCACTGGCAATACTGGTGAAGCCTACTTGCACACAGACTTACTGAAGACTTATCAAAAGACCGGACAACGCCTTTAATTGTTGCCTGTGTGCAGTATTTTTGTTATCTTGGATAACCCCTTTAACAAGCAGGTGAAAATGTGCCCTTACCTGAAGGCTCCATACAGTGGTCTGTACCAGCAAACAAAAGAGCATGGTGTGAAAAGCAAAAACCACAGGATGGCCAATCCAAAGTCAACGCCTCGACTTGTATCAATGCAGAACCACGCCAGACAGCCAAAGATATTTACAAAGAGGGTGACTGTATGGACTGTGGGAAATAAGAGCAGAGTCAACAACAGGAAGGTAAAAACTCCAGCCATGGACGCGTCATGAAATTTTGCATCAAGCTGTAAGGTTAGTACAATAATAATAAATAATAAAAAATAATAGTTAATGCTCCACTTGGGTCAGACATTTATTTTTAATAGACTTTGTGCATCATTGACAAAAGTTCAAGATGTGCAAAATCCAAGTATGCCATTAAGGCCTTTTTCTTATATGCCCATCACTAAATCACAACTGAAAGGTCCAAAAATCGACTTCTATGCAGCAATGGCAGCACCGTCAGAAACAGCAAAAAGTTTTATGCAAACCATCTGTTCGATCAGGATTCCTCTATAAAATGTTATGAATGGCTCAAAAGTGCCTCAAATACAAAAGCACCATGTGCCATACCAAAGGGGAAAACCAGCTTACCCCTACACTGACAGCAATGTCCAACCTGAAGACAATGCACGGACCCCCCAAAAAGGCCGGCAATTGTGGGGGAGTAGAAAGGAGAGGAGGGAAAATGGGGAAGGGGAAAAAATGTATCCAGCACAGAGTAGAAAAAATCTTCAGTATAGATATAAAATACAATTTTATTCTGAAGCTTACTTAGCTAAAAAATCATTAAAGTAGATACATATGAACCTTACGCATCTCAAACTGACACTAGTCCTCATTCACAGGTGTATCGTGTAATACAAGCCAACATACATACATATATATATATACACACACACCTCTATCTATATATTACATATATATATTTTACACACACATATACATACATATGTGACACCCCAGGGGTCTGGTTGCCACAGTAACGTAATGTTATGTCTGAGAGCAGGTGGGAGGTCCTTTGGTCAGGGATCCTGTGCATGCCACACCTCCTGCCCAGTCTTGGGAGGGGAAGAACTTCCCCTATATAAACCTGGGGCTGAGGCAGGGTGAGTGAGTAGAAGAAGAGAAGAAGTAGAGACAGCATAGGAAGAAACAGCAGTCACAAGGAGTCAGGGGCTGGCAGCTGCAGAGTTCGCCCTGACTAAGAAGACTTTTTACCGGACCCGGAGTCCGAGGCTGTGGGGACTAACTCCTACCCAGCAGCAGAATCCGTCAGGCAGGGGATTTCAGGTCCTCTGGCCCAGAAGCCCGAAGGCACGGTCACACGCGTGGGACCAGCACCGCCATCGTGGAGCGGAAGCCATTAGAAGGCCCCGAGTCACCGGCCATACGGGTGAGCACCACACGGTACACTCAGGGACGTGGGCTACTTACATCAGCTCCTAGCAAGGTAGCCAGAAGAGTACAGTCAGTTTGGGAGGCCTACAACTACGCCTGGCCAGGGGAGATCCCATCTGCTCAAGGACTGACCAGGCCCCATCCGCTAGCAAGTACTCCGGGAGGGTCTTTTGTTGTTACCAGTAAAGACCCTGAACTACACCGCACCGTCTCTGAGTGGTTCCTGCTACCCCCATCATCCACGTCGGCTGCCCTGAGGCCATACCCCTCCCGTTGGGGGTTATACTATCACGCTGCACAATCCCACCATCGGCCTCAGCGGTCTGCCCTGCAGCAGCAGCCCCCTGGCTGCACTCAACGGGTGGCGTAGTCATCAACCATTTACTACTAATGGACTGCCGTCTAGTTTGACTCCCTGGGCACGGACCGGGTCACCGCCACGAGACTACAACCCTCCACAGATCCGGCTCCGGGTAAGCTCCCGCATGCGCAGCGCAGCGCGACACAGACCCAGGGGCGCGTCACATACATACATACATATACATTATATATATATATATATATATATATATATATAAGAAAGTATATCCAAGGCTTGAAAAAGGTTCTGTGAACCGAAACATTGCTTCTTGGGCTCATTAAAGTCCATTTTTTTTCTAAAGATTATTTGGAGTCCTGCCTTTTGATATACTTTTTTTGATATGCAACAGTTTGGACAGACTGTTTGGAGGCCTGGCACCCACTAGTGAGTAATGATTAAATGGTGCGGTCTTCAAATTAATATATATATATATATATATATATATATATATATATATATATATATATATATATACACACATACATACATACATACACACACACAAACACAGTACAGACCAACAGTTTGGACACACCTTCTCATTTAAAGATTTTTCTGTATTTTCATGACTATGAAAATTGTACATTCACACTGAAGGCATCAAAACTATGAATTAACACATGTGGAATTATATAGTTAACAAAAAAGTGTGAAACAACTGAAAATATGTCTTATATTCTAGGTTCTTCAAAGTAGCCACCTTTTGCTTTGATGACTGCTTTGCACACTCTTGGCATTCTCTTGATGAGCTTCAAGAGGTAGGCACCGGAAATGGCATTCACGTCACAGGTGTGCCCTGTCAGGTTTAATAAGTGGGATTTCTTGCCTTATAAATGGGGTTGGGACCATCAGTTGTGTTGTGCAGAAGTCTGGTGGATACACAGCTGATAGTCCTACTGAATAGACTGTTAGAATTTGTATTATGGCAAGAAAAAAGCAGCTAAGTAAAGAAAAACGAGTGGCCATCATTACTTTAAGAAATGAAGTTCTGTCAGTCCGAAAAATTGGGCAAACTTTGAAAGTGTCCCCAAGTGCAGTTGCAAAAACCATCAAGCACTACAAAGAAACTGGCTCACATGAGGACCGCCCCAGGAAAGGAAGACCAAGAGTCACCTCTGCTTCTGAGGATAAGTTTATCCGAGTCACCAGCCTCAGAAATCGCAGGTTAACAGCAGCTCAGATTAGAGACCAGGTCAATGCCACACAGAGTTCTAGCAGCAGACACATCTCTTCAACAACTGTTAAGAGGAGACTTTGTGCAGCGGGCCTTCATGGTAAAATAGCTGCTAGGAAACCACTGCTAAGGACAGGCAACAAGCAGAAGAGACTCGTTTGGGCTAAAGAACACAAGGAATGGACATTAGACCAGTGGAAATCTGTGCTTTGGTCTGATGAGTCTAAATTTGAGATCTTTGGTTCCAACCACGGTGTCTTTGTGCAACGCAGAAAAGGTGAACGGATGGACTCTACATGCCTGGTTCCCACCATCTAATGTGTATAGGGGTCTTAAGACTTTTGCTAAGGATGTGCATTTTGAAACCTCAAGGATCTGCATGTAGAATAACCCAAATACATTGGCCAAATCCCCAATGAACATTGTAATGTGAGAAAGTTCTGTACGTTACTATATCTTAGAGTTTACAAAATGAAAAGGAACTGCAGGAAATGACTAACAAAGTGTTTTCTACCTAATCTGGAAGTCGATAGTATCCGATATTCCCCTCGGTGCGCTGCTCTATTTTCAGATCTGCTGCCACTAACAGGAGTGATTTCGCTTATAACAATGTATCAGGGAGCCCTCAGTCAGAGTCCCACTTTAGAAAGACATATTGTCTATTGTTTGTAGGAGACACGCTAGCGGGCGTCCGTATCATGTGAACACGGCACTTACACATCCATAGATAGTACATAATCTTTACAGTTTTCTGAAATTCCACAGGAATATCCACTGAGAAATCTTGGTAAAAACAAGGACCAACAGGAAAATTTGACGGTAGGGGAGGCCAATTGTTCTTTCTTCCTGGAATATAAAAAGATACGGGAACAAACAAGATGTTATTTGATGTTCAGGAAAGCGGCAAAGCGATTATCGTGATCATGAAAACAGCAGATATCCAAACCATGGACTAAACTAGAAGCTTTGTGCAATCACACGGTGAACCTAAGAAATGAACAGACTTTATCTGATGCATCACTGCTCTGACTTACCCTCAGCTAACCTTATAACTACCCATGTGGTGTGTAAGCTAGTTTGCTAAATTAATTTCAGGTCTAGGAGTAAAAAAAAAATAATGGAGAAGCAAATATAAAAGCAAAATATATATAATATGCTGATTAAGGGTGAGAAAAGCTTAAATTGCATTTATAGCAACTCATTTCAAAAGTAACTGCACCATGAAAGGCTTTTTTTTTTTTAGGGGTGGGAGGACATGGTGTCACTTTTGGTTACTGGCCAAGTGTGGTAGTGGAGAGTCACTGGGCATTACTGCACCGATCACTTTCACATTGGGAGGAGAGCGTGCTACGTCTTATCTCCACATACCTTCCAAGATGGGTCCATGATTGACAGGTATCAAGCACATCTCCTATGATAATAGAGAGAAAGATGCCAGATACCTACTGGGTCTATGCCATACTGGAATTGATGATAATGGTGATAAGACAAGGATTCCCTGCAGTGACCAGCCACTACATTAAAAGCACCTGCCTAATACCAGGTAAGTCCCCATCATGAGGACAAACCACTATGACCAATCAAGGCATGGACTTATAAGACCTATGAAGGTGTCTGGTGGTATCTGTCACCAAAACATTAGCAGCAGATCTTTTAGGTGTGAGGAGCAGCCTTCCTGGATCGGACTTGATATTCCAGCACATCCCAGATTCTCAAGAGGACTGAGAATTCTGGAATTTGGAGGCCAAGTTATCAGCTTGAATGCTTTATATTGAGGGAATGTATTTGGGTCTGCAATAATGTTTTTTTAGGTGTCACATGTCACGTTAGCATCCACGTGAACATTGCCCATATGATTGCCCACATTGCCTTCTTCCCATAATACAGCATTGGTGCCATCTCTTCCCCAGGTAAGGGAAGTGCTCAGACCAGACTATCTATAGGATTTAAAAGGAAACATAATTCACCAGGGCACCTTCTTCCATTGCTCCATGGTTCAGTTGAGATGTTCATGTGCCCATTAGTAGATGCTTTAGGTGGCAGTCCGGGGCCAGCATGGGCCCTCTGAGCACGCTACAGCTAGATGCACAAAAAGATTTGTAGGACCCTGGTCTGATCTCTACATCAGTACCGCGTGGCAGCCGGACCAGGACAGTACAAGCTTCCTCGATTGGGATTCTAATGCTAGCATCTTGGGCTTCTCTTGTGTTTACTAGGCTCTTGCAATGTACTGACATCACGTAAGGTCTAATGACTATGCCTCACGCAACATCATGACACGCGGTGTGCCACAACGTCACAGTACCGCTGGGGCCTAGTAACCACAAGAGGTTCCCAGGATGCTGGTGTTTGAGCAACAGTTGAGGAAGTTAGCACTTCCCAGGTGCGGCTGTGAGGGAGAACCTAAGTGACCACCAGACAAATGCGTGGTGAATCTCTTTGCTCATCTGACACCTTTCTATCATAACTTTTTCAGCTATTTGTGTTAGTTATTAGCTGGAGTTGCTGTTCTGCGGGATTAGACAACCCTTTTCTCCCCACACACATCAGTAAGCCTTGGGCACCCATGACCAGTTCCCCAGTTGTCTTTCCTTTTGATCACTTTCGGTATGTACTAAGCACTGTATACTGGGAACACCCAAAAACCTGGTGATGTTTTGGAGATTTTCTGACCCAGTTATCAAGAGAATTACATAGGTTCTTGCTAACGTTGCTCAGATCATTACACTTGCTCATTTTGACTTCTTCCAAGACAAAGAACTATGGCCCACATTCATCAAAGCGATTACATTTTTGAAGCAGCGTTGGGCAAAAATTAAGCAACCTTCGGTGTTTTCAAGCCAGTTTCGCCCAGCTCTGCCAAAGTGGGTCGAGACGATGAGTGATGCCATAGCTCGTCTAATGACTGGTATAAGATTTGTGGCTAGTTGCACAACACTTGTGAGATGCTTCTGATTCATTAAGAGTCGTGCCTATGTACAATCAGCAGTCATAAAAGATGTAAAAGGGTTGTACAGGATTGGGAAAACATGGCTGCTCTCCGAGAGATTGAGCCACACTAGTCCAGGGGTTGGTCCCGTACTGTAGTTTGGCTTCAATGAAAAGAAAGGAGGTTACATGCAGTACCAGATACAAACCATAGATTGTGCCATTTTTGCAAGAGAGCAGCTACATTTTTCTGATTCTGAACAAGCCCTTTAACTAGTAATCGACATGGACATCTAAACGTGGTACTCGCCTCCTGGTTGGTTCAGGCTCTGGATCTCCCGCTCCCTGCGGTCTAGTTCTGCTGCTTTCCTTTCCAGTTCTTCCTGGCGCTTCAGTAGCTCAGCCTGGGTTATAGCATGCTCCTGGAGAGAAATGGAATTTAAGATATAAAATGTTAATGCAAATAGCTCTTAAAAGAATTTCATAATCTTTTACCAAAGAGGACCTAAAAAGACAGTATACTAATAAAACATGACACCCAGAAATTTTAACGTCACCATTCTGGCGTCTGCAGACTTCAGTGTATGGACCATAATAGTGGAGGTCATATAGCAGAAGATTTTGCAGCCGTTACTTAGGCGCAGTGACCCAACAGAAGCAACAGGAATTATGGAATAATATAAGCTTTTACGTTTAGTTATTATTTCAGGCACAACTCACAGAAATCTAATTTTCCTTTACCAAGCATGTAGATATTTTAGAGAATGTACAGCAATCTGTAGAGCGGAGGACAAGCTCACAGACTATGGACCCCGTACAGCAGTCTGTGCACAGAGCGGAGGACAAGCTTACAGACTATGGACCCCGTACAGCAGTTTGTGCACAGAGCGGAGGACAAGCTCACAGACTATGGACCCCGTACAGCAGTCTGTAGAGCGGAGGACAAGCCCACAGACTATGGACCCCGTACAGCAGTCTGTAGAGCGGAGGACAAGCTCACAGACTATGGACCCCGTACAGCAGTCTGTAGAGCGGAGGACAAGCTCACAGACTATGGACCCCGTACAGCAGTCTGTGCACAGAGCGGAGGACAAGCCCACAGACTATGGACCCCGTACAGCAGTCTGTAGAGCGGAGGACAAGCTCACAGACTATGGACCCCATACAGCAGTCTGTGCACAGAGCGGAGGACAAGCTCACAGACTATGAACCCCGTACGGCAGTCAGTACACAGAGCAGAGGACAAGCTCACAGACTATGGACCCCGTACAGCAGTCTGTGCACAGAGCAGAGGTCAAGCTCCCAGACTATGAACCCCGTAAGGCAGTCTGTGCACACAGGGAGTACAAGCTCACAGACTATGGACCCCGTACGGCAGTCTGTGCACAAAGCGGATCACAAGCTCAGACTATGGACTCCATAGAGCAGTCTGTGCACACATGGAGGACAAGCTCACAGATTATGGACCCCATAAAGCAGTCTGTAGAGCGGAGGACAAGCTCAGACTATGGACCCCATACAGCAGTCTGTGTACAGAGCGGAGGACAAGCTCACAGACTATGGACCCCGTACAGCAGTCTGTACAGCAGTCTGTGCACAGAGCAGAGGACCAGCTCACAGACTATGGACCCCGTACAGCAGTCTGTGGACAGAGCGGAGGACAAGCTCACAGACTATGGGCCCCGTACAGCAGTCTGTAGAGCGGAGGACAAGCTCACAGACTATGGACCCCATACAGCAGTCTGTGCACACAGGGAGGAGGGCTGCCGCTTGATGCGCAGTGTGTGCCAGTGCTGGTGCGTGACTGACAGCAACAAATTTAGCAAGTATAAAATTATTTGCTGTATTCAAAGTATGGCGCCTCCCTGAGGTTGCCACAATACCTCAGCAGGTGGCATTCACGTCTATTTAGTCTCCTGCATGATTTCAAATTGGTCCCGAGTACACTCCCGTGCACGAAACAGAATAGCTATTTGGGCAGGACAAAAGTAAAGCCGCCCATTCACATTTTAGATGTTAGACAAACAATTGCTCAGCTCACAGTCTTCCCCGACTTCTCCATAGATAGGAGCGCTTGGTTTATCTCCCACAGAAAAGGATCAGCTATAAGAAATCCAATGTGCCAGATCCTTCTCTCTCCCTACATCATCTGCCAGTTAGAGTCAGGACGCCCCCATACACAATAGACAGCAGGCCGATCCCACTGATATCGGTAGGTTGGACCAACCTTAGCCTAGTGTAATGTGTATGGTTTCCTTATCTCAGATTCTCTTATGGTTGTTGATGAAGTCTCATACTAGGCTGCCAGTGCAGGACTCCTCAGTGCCCATCGGCACATTGCGCCAGGACCACGAGTGCTGTACTGACATCACCCAGTAGTTTCGGGCTGACAACTTATGATCTCAATTTATCTGTTCCATTTGGAGGAGCCGATAAACTGATTAATGTCCAATACAGATCTGCTGCATAACTGATGCCAGCAAACGCAGGGGGGCCCAGTGATAGTTGCAGGGTCCGTCTGGGTTTTGTTGTGTCAGTTTTTGGAATGGAAGAGAAAGTTCTGTATCATACCATCTTTCGCTGTTCTAAAATCAGAGCCATAACAAAGTCTAGAAGGACCCCACAATAATCTATGGGGTCCCTCTGCCGCAGTTGTGCAATGGATCGGTTTTTTACATTATTCCTCAGAAAAAGAAAAAAGACACGCGTTACATGGACATCTGCTCTGCTATCTGAGCATTACTCACTAAGCGAGGCTAGGGTCTGTGGATGACCCTTCTAGCTGACATTCCCTCCCTCATTAGACCACTTACTACCTTTGCAATCTGTGTGTAAGCGGGAGGTTCCTCTGTTGGCTTCATTATAGCCGGCTGTGTGCTCGGAGCTGGAGTAGGCATTTTGTCTTTAGATGGTGGCGGCTGAATAAGAAAAAAAAAAGACAAATTAGTAGAGCAAAAAAATAAATAAATTACTATGTGACCTAAAATCTAAATGATGTCATAAGAGGATTGATTTGCAGTCTTCTCTCCTGATCACTGTCCATAGTGGGATACAGTCAGACTGCACACGGCACATTCTGGCATCAAGTGTTCATTGCCCAGCGGCGCCACCACAGGAGAAGTTAAGAAGTGCCTATTTACATCAATGGGGTTTAGTTTTTACTATTCACATCAATGGGGATTAGTATTACTCTGACAATCCCCCTCTACCCCCATACAGGACACATACGAACATGGATTTCCTAATCCGGACTAACCCTTTAAGAATTTTTTTTATGCCCAAATATAATAAATTCTATAAATATTACATAGAGGAGGGAAATGCTTACAGTTTTGGAGTCTGAGAAGGGATTATATTCTTCTAACCCGGGGGGCACATTTCTGGTCACCTGTGTGACTGATGGATCCTGTAGGAAATAAAAATGTGATACTTTATTACACTGGAGGTCAATCTTAGCAAAACAATACAAGGCATCCATCAGAACGGACTTCATACGACCATGCTGGGTTAATTCACTGCCACGTCATAAGAAGCCATAGACCTAATCTCCAGCAGTTGCTCTGGCTGCCGGTGCGGGGATCAGAACCAGCCAAGTCATCAGGAAAAAGCAGATTCAGGAATATTGATTCTGCTGAATAGCAGCTGATGGAAAAAAGGGAAAAAAATGCTCAACTCCCAGTGCAGGTGAAAAGTGAAGCAAGGATTACTTTCTGGAGCGCACCGCTCCCCAGCCTCCTGACTTCCTTATTGGCAGAGTAACAGTGAGCTCCTGAGTGAGCGACAGTTCAGGCCCTCAGCGTCGCTGCTGCGCCTCTGGTCCAAACTGTGCACTCCAGGTATATATGAGGCAGCATCCTCTCCGCTACATTGGAAGCACAGTGACACTGTCACTGAGCAGGATTAGGAGCCAACAGTGTACTCCGTCTATCAGTGCTTACAAGATCGTCACTAAAGAGCTTGTAAACACTGGGCATGTTAACATTGGCTACCACTCCAAGAACATGGCAGTGGCTGATCTGTCTGGCAAAGAGCAATAAACAATCAAATAAAAGCAGAGATTAGGGGAAAACAGGGCAAACTAAATAGATTGCAAAGTTGCTTGTTGGAATTCACTCCATTATAAGATGTGCCAATATGGGCATCGTCACAGGAGAAAGCTGGGCAAAACAAAGATCATTCTACTGGGAAAAAGAAGCACAACAAATAAGCCCAGATGTGTCTCCTGAAAGAGCACATAACCCTACGTAAGTAATTCATCTGGAAAGGGACAAATACAATACTACCCATAGTTGCATATGGACTGTACGTGTTCCCACCAGTGAAGCCCTATGGCTGGGATACACCTACACGGCCGAGCTCATTCAGCTATCAGCCATCACTACACATCCACGTTCAGCTTGTCTGAATGTTCATGGTGTTTAGATGGGAGGCCCCATATACATAGGCTGGGGAAAGCTCTGTAACGTGAACCTGTCAGCAAGTTTTTAGATCTGGGAGTAGTGGCATGGCTGTAGAGGTACTTGTCACCCTATAAAAATGATACCTTTTATTGTAAAAATCTGATGTAATCTAGTGTAGAAGCTATATGTAAATTGGAGTGTAAGTGCACTGGGGCGTGTCAAAGCATGTAGATTGCTTCTTCCAAGTGGATTGACACGCCCCCACTGCACTTCCACACAGATTTGCAAATGGCTTCTACGCGACCAGAATTACTATATATAAAAATGTGCTAACTGAGGTCCTTTAAAGGGAACCTATTAACAGACCGAGTCCAGAAGATGGTCCTCTTGGCCTTAGTCCAGCTGTTATGCGTCCGCATACTATTAAAGGGTATCTGACAGCAGGTTTTTGCAATGTAATATTAGAGGAGCATGATATAGGGGCTGAGACCCTGATTCCAGCGATGTGTCACTTACTGGGCTGCTTGGTGCAGTTTGGATAGAATCCCTTTTTTCTCTGCTGTAGATGTAGCAGTGCTCAGACTGCTGAGCTCTGTGTAACCCCGCCCACTCCTCTGGCTACTTCCTGTGTACATATGTGCAAGCTGCCAATCAGTGGTGGGGTAACAAATTAGCCTGACCGTCCTGCATGTGACACCTAGTCCAGTAGTGAATCGCCGGCCTATAAAACACTGATTGTACTGAACCCATGGCACACAGTAAGCAACAAATCGCTGGAACCAGGGACTCTGCCCCTACATCATGCTTCTCTCTTACAGAACTAAAAACTTTCCCCAA
Source organism: Phyllobates terribilis (assembly GCF_046119375.1). Taxonomy (NCBI): domain Eukaryota; kingdom Metazoa; phylum Chordata; class Amphibia; order Anura; family Dendrobatidae; genus Phyllobates; species Phyllobates terribilis. The sequence continues at coordinate 497,225,025 of NW_027362761.1, read as the reverse complement.
AGTATGCTTTCCTGGAAGATTTATAAGTAGTGAATACATTTTAAAAAAGTGTTCTCCGGTCATATGATATCAATGACGTAGGTCATCAATATCAGATCTGTGGGGTCCGACACCCGGAACCCCCCACTGAACAGCTGCTATTAGAGTCAGCAATGGCCGGATGTAAACATTAAACTGCATTGAATCGAGTCAAAAGAACTGGGGAGGAAGGAATAACACCAAGATTAGGACTGAAGGGATGGAGATGGCTACCTGATATTGGCTTGGCTTACAAAGCCTGGCCCTATTGTGTAGCCCTGCAGCAGCACCAACACGTCATGCACAAAGGCTCACTGGCTAGGTGCCATTTTCCACATACGCTCACTGGCTGTCTCATGTCGCACCTGGATAGTGGCACAAGCTCAAATGTCCGTGCAGGCTTCAAGTGCTGTGCCTGGCATCTATAGGGGCAGCGGGCACCTCTAACACCCAGATTAATATTAGACTATTCAGAGGTGATGGAATAACGTTACCCGCTGTCAACGTCAAAGAAGCCTGGCATAAGGGAACCCAGACAGAAAGTAAGCGGCCATCTGCTAGAGCTGAAACTAATCCCAATACCTGAAAGTTGTAGGACCAATGTGATACACAATAGGTGATGGTACACACCATCAAAAACATAATCAAGATTATTGAGGAGTTGTATCATTACATCCAGCATCGCTGGGCTTTCAGGTGCACCAAGACCCCACAACTCTGACTTACCAAGGATTCCCGCACCAGAGATCCAGAGGTCTCGTCACCGTCCAGGACATCCCCTCCTGACGGCGGCTGAGACATTTGCACTCCCATGGTCCTGTACACTGGCAGATGCCAGGAGACACGCTCTGCTCTCTGCCACCTCTGCACTGACAGCACCCAGCAAGATACGGCACAGGGAGATGACTGGCACGCCGCAGCCGTGCGCACAGCATCCTGCCAGGTGGCATCAGGACCTAAACCTTAAGGTGCAATGACACATACACACCATTTTTTTTTTATGCATTTTTCAGAGTCTTATTTTTTGCAGCAGAAAAACTGTGGCAAGACACCAGCTGGAAGTCAGCAGAGAACAGAAAATCAAGCAACAAAACTTTTTTTTGTGATTTCTATTTTATGACTTTTTTTTTTTCAAAATCTCACTCTAAATACTCAGGTATTTTTTCCATATTTAAACTTTTGAACAGGGAACATTACAAAGGAAAAAATATCATGTCCACAGCATGTGACAAAAAAAAAACAACTTAAAAAAAAAAAAGGATATCCATGACTTTTTTTTCTTTTACAAATGGTGTTTTTTTCAAGCATTTTTTGATAGGAGAAATTAAAAGAAAAAAAAAAAAACATGTCAAGAGTGTGCAACAAAGAAGAATGCTACAAAAGGAAAAAAAACTCATGGAAACTCCAGCTAGACAAAAAAAAGTTATGACAGAAGGTAGCCATAAAAATATTGACATCCGCACAATGAAACACATATAATCCGTGAGTACAAATGTACTGACACGGATATTATGCGTTTCAATGCAAGTCAATGGCGGGAGTTCCGCTGCGCTTCCGCAAAATTAATGGACATGCTGCGGATTTTTGAGCGCAGCATAAACGCTGCAGAAAAAAAACGCAGCATGGGCATTGAAAGTGCGGCTTGTCATTGGGGACCATGGGGGGCGGATTACCAAGCGTTTATGCTGCGGAAATTCCGCAGCATAAACGCTTGTGAAACGCTACGTGGGCACCCAGCCTTAATTTTGCGGACACGCAGTGTAATCGCGGCCATTGACTTGCATTGAAACACATAATATCCGTGTCAGTACATTTGTATTCACGGATTATATGTGTTTCATTGTGCGGATGGTACCCAAATCTGGAGGAGAGGAGACTCTCATCCAGACCTGGGTACCATAGTAACTGTAAAAAAAAAAAGAATTTAAAATAAAAAATAAAGTTTACACTCACCTTCCAATGTGTTCCCGGTGTTTTGTCTGCTCCGTCCAGTGTCTTGCAATGTTCGCTTTGTGAAGGACCTGCCATGACGTCACTGAGTCATGTGACCCATCACATGGCTCAGTGACTTCACCGCAGGTCCTTCACACCACCGCGAGCAGTGCAAGACACCGGACGGAGCAGACAAAACAACGGGAACACATTGGAAGGTGAGTGTAAACTTTTTTTTTTTTCCACCATTCTTATTCTTTTTTTTACCATTCTTTCGGTCACACTATATAAATCTATGCCGCTTGCATGGATTTATATAGTGTGAACAAGTTGTCAAGCACTTTCAAAGTGATGCTAAAATCGCTTGGAAAAGCGCTTGACAACCCGCATGCGGAAATGCATGCAAAAACGCTTGACAAACGCTTCTACCTGCCGGGAAAACCGCATGTAAAATCCGAATGCGTTTTTTCTGCCAGGGAGAAGCGTAAAAAATATGCTTCATTTCCGCAACATGGGCACATAGCCATAGGCTATGTGCGCACGATCAGGATTTGCTTACAAAATTTCTGCAAGGTTCTGCACCTCTTGGCAGCAAAAACTTCCGCTAGTTTTTTTATGCTTTTTTTTGCGTTTTACATGCGTTTTTTGTGTGTTTTTTCCAATGCATTTTTATAGGAAAAACGCCTGCAAATCTGCACAAAGAATGGACATGCTGCTTAAACACACATGAAGTCCTGTCAGGAAAATTCCTGATCATGTGCAGAGATCTTCAAAATTCTCATAGGTAATGCTGGGATAAGGATTACAATGTGGTTTTTAGTCCATTCCTGCGTGGGGAAAAAACGCACAAAAAAAGCACCATGTGCACATAGCCTTATGTGTATTTGGTGAGTTTTTTACCTCAGTATTTCTAAGCCAAAACCAGGAGTGCAACAATCAGAGGAAAAGTATAAGGCCACGTGCACATGTTCAGTATTTGGTGAGTTTTTTACCTCAGTATTTGTAAACCAAAACCAGGAGTGGGTGATAAATACAGAAGTGGTGATGTGTTTCTATTATACTTTTCCTCTAATTGTTCCAGTCCTGATTTTGGCTTACAAACACTGAGGTAAAAAAAACCTCACCAAACACTCAACGTGTGCACGTGGCATTATAGAAGATGGCGTACCCGCATCATTTTTTTAACCGCTTGGCGACTTTGGAAGGCTGAAGAGCATAAAAGTTGAAAAAGACGTAACATGGATTCAGCGCTTTTTCGGGTGGAATCCGCCTGATAGCGATGCCGTGTGCAAGCACACCGACACTGCCCTGAAACACCCTCTCCAGCAGGCAGAAGCACGGAGCTGGATGGAGCAGCCATGGTCCTTACACCCTCTCCAGCAGGCAGAAGCAGAGCTGGATGGAGCAGCCATGGTCCCTACACCCTCTCCAGCAGGCAGAAGCACAGAGCTGGATGCAGTGTCCATGGTCCTTACACCCTCTCCAGCAGGCAAAAGCACAGAGCTGGATGCAGTGTCCATGGTCCCTACACCCTCTCCAGCAGGCACAAGCACAGAGCTGGATGGAGCGGCCATGGTCCCTACACCCTCTCCAGCAGGCAGAAGCACAGAGCTGGATGCAGCGGCCATGGTCCCTACACCCTCTCCAGCAGGCAGAAGCACAGAGCTGGATGGAGCAGCCATGGTCCCTATACCCTCTCCAGCAGGCAGAAGCACAGAGATGGATGCAGCGGCCATGGTCCTTACACCCTCTCCAGCAGGCAGAAGCACAGAGCTGGATGCAGCGGCCATGGTCCCTACACCCTCTCCAGCAGGCAGAAGCACGGAGCTGGATGGAGCAGCCATGGTCCTTACACCCTCTCCAGCAGGCAGAAGCACAGAGCTGGATGCAGCGGCCATGGTCCCTACACCCTCTCCAGCAGGCAGAAGCACAGAGCTGGATGCAGCGGCCATGGTCCCTACACCCTCTCCAGCAGGCAGAAGCACAGAGCTGGATGCAGCAGCCATGGTCGCTACACCCTCTCCAGCAGGCAGAAGCACAGAGCTGGATGCAGCGGCCATGGTCCCTACACCCTCTCCAGCAGGCAGAAGCACAGAGCTGGATGCAGCGGCCATGGTCCCTACACCCTCTCCAGCAGGCAGAAGCACAGATCTGGATGCAGCGGCCATGGTCCCTACACCCTCTCCAGCAGGCAGAAGCACAGAGCTGGATGCAGCATCCATGGTCCCTACACCCTCTCCAGCAGGCAGAAGCACAGAGCTGGATGCAGCATCCATGGTCCCTACACCCTCTCCAGTAGGCAGAAGCACAGAGCTGGATGCAGCGGCCATGGTCGCTACACCCTCTCCAGCAGGCAGTAGCACAGAGCTGGATGCAGCGGCCATGGTCCCTACACCCTCTCCAGCAGGCAGAAGCACAGAGCTGGATGGAGCAGCCATGGTCCCTACACCCTCTCCAGCAGGCAGAAGCACAGAGCTGGATGGAGCAGCCATGGTCCCTACACCCTCTCCAGCAGGCACAAGCACAGAGCTGGATGCAGGGGCCATGGTCCCTACACCCTCTCCAGCAGGCAGAAGCACAGAGCTGGATGCAGCGGCCATGGTCCTTACACCCTCTCCAGCAGGCAGAAGCACAGAGCTGGATGGAGCAGCCATGGTCCCTACACCCTCTCCAGCAGGCAGAAGCACAGAGCTGGATGGAGCAGCCATGGTCCCTACACCCTCTCCAGCAGGCACAAGCACAGAGCTGGATGCAGGGGCCATGGTCCCTACACCCTCTCCAGCAGGCAGAAGCACAGAGCTGGATGCAGCGGCCATGGTCCTTACACCCTCTCCAGCAGGCAGAAGCACAGAGCTGGATGCAGCGGCCATGGTCCCTACACCCTCTCCAGCAGGCAAAGCACAGAGCTGGATGCAGCGGCCATGGTCCCTACACCCTCTCCAGCAGGCAGAAGCACAGAGCTGGATGCAGCATCCATGGTCCCTACACCCTCTCCAGCAGGCAGAAGCACAGAGCTGGATGCAGCGGCCATGGTCGCTACACCCTCTCCAGCAGGCATAAGCACAGAGCTGGATGCAGCGGCCATGGTCCCTACACCCTCTCCAGCAGGCAGAAGCACAGAGCTGGATGGAGCAGCCATGGTCCCTACACCCTCTCCAGCAGGCAGAAGCACAGAGCTGGATGGAGCAGCCATGGTCCCTACACCCTCTCCAGCAGGCACAAGCACAGAGCTGGATGCAGGGGCCATGGTCCCTACACCCTCTCCAGCAGGCAGAAGCACAGAGCTGGATGCAGCGGCCATGGTCCTTACACCCTCTCCAGCAGGCAGAAGCACAGAGCTGGATGGAGCAGCCATGGTCCCTACACCCTCTCCAGCAGGCAGAAGCACAGAGCTGGATGGAGCAGCCATGGTCCCTACACCCTCTCCAGCAGGCACAAGCACAGAGCTGGATGCAGGGGCCATGGTCCCTACACCCTCTCCAGCAGGCAGAAGCACAGAGCTGGATGCAGCGGCCATGGTCCTTACACCCTCTCCAGCAGGCAGAAGCACAGAGCTGGATGCAGCGGCCATGGTCCCTACACCCTCTCCAGCAGGCAGAAGCACAGAGCTGGATGCAGCGGCCATGGTCCCTACACCCTCTCCAGCAGGCAGAAGCACAGAGCTGGATGCAGCATCCATGGTCCCTACACCCTCTCCAGCAGGCAGAAGCACAGAGCTGGATGCAGCGGCCATGGTCGCTACACCCTCTCCAGCAGGCATAAGCACAGAGCTGGATGCAGCGGCCATGGTCCCTACACCCTCTCCAGCAGGCAGAAGCACAGAGCTGGATGCAGCGGCCATGGTCCCTACACCCTCTCCAGCAGGCATAAGCACAGAGCTGGATGGAGCAGCCATGGTCCTTACACCCTCTCCAGCAGGCAGAAGCAGAGCTGGATGGAGCAGCCATGGTCCTTACACCCTCTCCAGCAGGCAAAAGCACAGAGCTGGATGCAGTGTCCATGGTCCCTACACCCTCTCCAGCAGGCACAAGCACAGAGCTGGATGGAGCGGCCATGGTCCCTACACCCTCTCCAGCAGGCAGAAGCACAGAGCTGGATGCAGCGGCCATGGTCCCTACACCCTCTCCAGCAGGCAGAAGCACAGAGCTGGATGGAGCAGCCATGGTCCCTATACCCTCTCCAGCAGGCAGAAGCACAGAGATGGATGCAGCGGCCATGGTCCTTACACCCTCTCCAGCAGGCAGAAGCACAGAGCTGGATGCAGCGGCCATGGTCCCTACACCCTCTCCAGCAGGCAGAAGCACAGAGCTGGATGGAGCAGCCATGGTTCTTACACCCTCTCCAGCAGGCAAAAGCACAGAGCTGGATGCAGTGTCCATGGTCCCTACACCCTCTCCAGCAGGCACAAGCACAGAGCTGGATGGAGCGGCCATGGTCCCTACACCCTCTCCAGCAGGCACAAGCACAGAGCTGGATGGAGCGGCCATGGTCCCTACACCCTCTCCAGCAGGCAGAAGCACAGAGCTGGATGCAGTGTCCATGGTCCCTACACCCTCTCCAGCAGGCACAAGCACAGAGCTGGATGGAGCGGCCATGGTCCCTACACCCTCTCCAGCAGGCAGCACCACAGAGCTGGATGCAGCGGCCATGGTCCCTAAACCCTCTCCAGCAGGCAGAAGCACAGAGCTGGATGCAGAGTCCACGGTCCCTACACCCTCTCCAGCAGGCAGAAGCACAGAGCTGGATGGAGCAGCCATGGTCCCTACACCCTCTCCAGCAGGCAGAAGCACAGAGATGGATGCAGCGTCCGTGGTCCTTACACCCTCTCCAGCAGGCAGAAGCACAGAGCTGGATGGAGCGTCTACGGTCCCTACACCCTCTCCAGCAGGCAGAAGCACAGAGCTGGATGCAGCGGCCATGGTCCTTACACCCTCTCCAGCAGGCAGAAGCACAGAGCTGGATGCAGCGACCATGGTCCCTACACCCTCTCCAGCAGGCAGAAGCACAGAGTTGGATGGAGCAGCCATGGTCCTTACACCCTCTCCAGCAGGCAGAAGCACAGAGCTGGATGGAGCGTCTACGGTCCCTACACCCTCTGTCTGGTCACTCATGAGGGGGCAGAGGATTTCTCTTTGTGGATGTGAGCGCTTCAGAGCACCGTGTTGAGAAATCAGTGGGTGTCAACGCTATTGGGGCCCAAACTACTTTAAATTGGGGTCTGGTGGGTTGTGCAGTCTCATAGGTAATGCTGGGATAAGGATTACAATGTGGTTTTTAGTCCATTCCTGCGTGGGGAAAAAACGCACAAAAAAAGCACCATGTGCACATAACCTTATGTGTATTTGGTGAGTTTTTTACCTCAGTATTTCTAAGCCAAAACCAGGAGTGCAACAATCAGAGGAAAAGTATAAGGCCACGTGCACATGTTCAGTATTTGGTGAGTTTTTTACCTCAGTATTTGTAAACCAAAACCAGGAGTGGGTGATAAATACAGAAGTGGTGATGTGTTTCTATTATACTTTTCCTCTAATTGTTCCAGTCCTGATTTTGGCTTACAAACACTGAGGTAAAAAAACCTCACCAAACACTCAACGTGTGCACGTGGCATTATAGAAGATGGCGTACCCGCATCATTTTTTTAACCGCTTGGCGACTTTGGAAGGCTGAAGAGCATAAAAGTTGAAAAAGACGTAACATGGATTCAGCGCTTTTTCGGGTGGAATCCGCCTGATAGCGATGCCGTGTGCAAGCACACCGACACTGCCCTGAAACACCCTCTCCAGCAGGCAGAAGCACAGAGCTGAATGGAGCAGCCATGGTCCTTACACCCTCTCCAGCAGGCAGAAGCACAGAGATGGATGCAGCGGCCATGGTCCCTACACCCTCTCCAGCAGGCAGAAGCACAGAGCTGGATGCAGTGGCCATGGTCCCTACACCCTCTCCAGCAGGCAGAAGCACAGAGCTGGATGGAGCGGCCATGGTCCCTACACCCTCTCCAGCAGGCAGAAGCACAGAGCTGGATGGAGCAGCCATGGTCCTTACACCCTCTCCAGCAGGCAGAAGCACAGAGATGGATGCAGCGGCCATGGTCCCTACACCCTCTCCAGCAGGCAGAAGCACAGAGCTGGATGCAGCGGCCATGGTCCCTACACCCTCTCCAGCAGGCAGAAGCACAGAGCTGGATGGGGCGTCTACGGTCCCTACACCCTCTGTCTGGTCACTCATGAGGGGGCAGAGGATTTCTCTTTGTGGATGTGAGCGCTTCAGAGCACCGTGTTGAGAAATCAGTGGGTGTCAACGCTATTGGGGCCCAAACTACTTTAAATTGGGGTCTGGTGGGTTGTGCAGTCTGATTCCGCTAAATCAAATAAGCAATTGCCTCCGGAAGTCAATAATGGGTACATTGAGTCCACCTGTGTGTAATGTATTCTCAGTATAACTACAGCTGTTCTGTGAAGGAGTCAGAGTTTATTTGAGAACATTAGGGATCAAACAGCATCATGAAAAACAAGGAACCCACCAGACAGGTGAAGGATAAAGTTGTGGAAAAGAGTAAACCAGGTTTCAGATTTATATTTTTAAAATATTTAGAGAACCCTGTATCTTTTCCTTTAGACTTCACAAATACTTGTTACTTTGTGTTGGCATATCACATATAATCCAAATGAAATACATTTTAGTTTGTTTAGTGACGTCACCATCATCACAACAAGGTAATCACATGACATCACGAGTCTGTGCCGTAATCCAGCAGCATCAACAGTCGTCACGTGCTGCCCCCATGTGTGGAGCGAGGTTACTGACGGGACATCTGCACCCTGGGCCACACCGTCTGCCACATGACATCAGTGCACATGACAGTCACAAGCATTTCTACTTGATAGCAGATACTGACGTTATCTGATAGAGAAAATGTTGGCATATTCAAAAAGGGTATTTCCATTAGCGTCATTAAAGGGGTTGTCAGAGCTTATCAGGTTTATGACCTGAACAGCACAGCTCTGTGCAATGCTTACATCCGGCCACCACAAGAGCTGATAGCTGATCGTGGGGGGTGACGGACACCCCCTGATCTTGTGTTATATGCCTGGACAATCCCTTTAATGTAGGATATACCATAAATATCTGAAAGACGCTGGTACAAACTCTACTTATTCCTATCTTGAGAAAGGGATACCTGACCCACGTTTGCCCGGCTGCTATATGCCATGAATTTGTGCTGGGCATACCCTTTAAAGAGAGTCTGTTACCTCTCCTGACCAATCTATTTTATTAAATACTAGTATTCTTCATGAAATAATGTTGAATCTCACATGGTGGCTCATTCAGATGTCAGTTCTTCTAGTACAAGTGCTATCCATGTCTTTTACAGATAGCCCTGGTACCCGTCAGACTATGGGGTTCGAGCGCTACCGCACCACCTCTGGTTATTTGTGGACATGGCTGGAGCGGAGGCATCATGACTACAAGGCACATGCCCACTGCTGCCCATCTCTGAGCTCAGCGGTGATGCCGAGATAGTCAGCATGAGATGTCTGAGCCCAGTGATTGGTTGCAGTGGTCACGTGCACTGTAGTAGTGACGTCACCACTGCAGCCTGTAAACAAAGACTGAAGCAACGGCGGAGAGGCAGCTCTACACCAGCGGAGGGAGAGTAGAGCTGACTTTACTATGATTACACTGCACCAAGTCAGGGAACAAAAATGATCATGGAAAAACCCCATGTAAGAACAAAATCCACCTTGATCCCGATGTGAACGTTTCAACAGATAAGTAACTCTGTAAATACATTGCATTACTTATTGCTGGCTGATCTGAGGGCTGACCAGTAACTTAGGCCACATTCACACGTTCAGTATTTGATCAGTCTTTTACAGCAGTATTTGAAAGCCAAAACCAGGAGAGGGTGGTAAATACAGAAGTGGTGACATGTTTCTATTATACTTTCCCTCCGATTGTTCCTCCTGGTTTTGGCTTACAAATACTGATGTAAAATACTAAATGTGTGAACGTGGCCTTACTGGGACATATAGGGAGGCCCCAAAGTCTGGACACATAGGACTTTATATTAAATTATATTTTTTTTCCTCCACAGAATAAATCTGACTTTTAGCCCCCTTGACTTTTTTGTGGGGTATGCTATGATTGAATGCATAAAGAATGAATGAGCTAAAATTGACGGCAATCTAGATTTATTACATCGAGTTCACGTGAATTTTGCAAAGAGCATCAACCCTTGCATCGCAACTGAAGAAAATCACAATGAATATTCCAACTTAATAAAATGTTGTTAATAAATTTCATTTCTTGAAAATATGTATTTTGCCTGTGTGTCCACACTTTAGGGACACCCTGTATATAAAGTGTAAATGTGGTTGAGAGGTGAAAGCAGACTTTCTGTAACTCCACGGCCCCTCCGGTCACCCATACGACGTCTTCAGAGGAATTTGCTCTCTAAAACTTCTAGATGCAGATAAAATGTTCCGGCACACCAACGTTCTCATATGATAAGCAGCAGATCACAGAGGCGTCCGATTTCTGTCATTTTTTTTTTTTTTACTCGCATTTTCTTCACTCAAAAAAAATAAATAAATTGCTAGCGGTTTTTAAAGCAAAGACATTAGTAGAATACTGAAAAACTTATCCGGGCTTCTTTTGATCCATCCCACAGACTTGTAATGTAAAGTGAAGTGAAAAGGAATGCATATGTTCTTTCTTTGGAGAAACTTTTGGTTTTCAGGCAGGTTCATCATGTGCTCCTACAGTTAAAGGGGTTGTCCAGGATTTCCTACAGTTAAAGGGGTTGTCCAGGATTAGGAAACTTGACTCTCTCCTTAAGAAATCAGCACAACACCCCACACCGGCTGTCTGCGGCCAGCTGCTCATCCCACTTACTTCAGAGCCACTAGTTAGCAATACCAAACACAATTCATGGACAGATGTGCAGAAACGAAGGCCCCGATTCATCATCTGTGGGGGGGTTTAAGCTACTTTCTTTTTTCATTTTGTGGTATCACTGTCATTTTTTGGTGCCAAATTCTTCAAAATTGCGCAAGCAGTTCAAGAATATTGTGTAGAGTAAAGAGTCATTGTGAGGTCACGGAGCATCATGGTGAGCGGAGGTGCGGACCAGCTCAGCCAGTCACCAAGAATACTACCATCATAAAGCCTCATTCAGACCTCCATTGTTCGCATAACAGATAATTATACAGAGCAGCCTTAAAAGGGGTATTCCCATCTCCAAGATCCAATCCCAATATGTAGTAGGTGTAAAAATAATAATATTAGCAAATAGCTCCAATTAGAAATGTAGTATAGTTCTTCTGATTCGCTACATCACTTTCCTCATGTGCAGGCACTGCAAGGCCATAGGTATCCATGGTTACAACCACTACCAACTAGCAGTCGCTATATTAGTGGTTGTAACCATGGATACCCAAGGTCCTGCAATGTCTGCACATGAGGAAAGAGACATAGCGAATCAGAAAAACCATGCTACACTTCTAATTGGAAGCATTTACTAATATTATTACTACACCTACTACATATTGGGATAGGATCTTGGAAATGGGAATACCCCTTTAAGACGCACCCCAAGAGAGGCCTGTGAGCCACGCCCCATTGGAACAAAAATCCCCCAAAATTAGCACCAAATAAAAAGTCTCATTTCTGGAACTGTATGGCGGATATTAAGGAAACAAAAACCAGATCATCACAGGGGAGACACTGGAATAAAATAGGAGCAAAAACCTGGACACCTCTGACCTGGTGACAGTGCCTCAAATTAATGTGTCCATTATAGATAATAAAAAAAGTCTCATCAGAGGGCTCTTTTTTTCACATTTTAGGCCATGTTCACATGCAGCAAGTGCTCCTAAATCACAGTACAATTGCGTCATGTGGACAGGGCATTATTGCAAACAATCAGCTGGATTTTACTTTTTGCATATGAGAAAAACAAGACACTGAAGATAAAAACAAGCACCAAAAATAGATGAAAAGCGGATCCTCACACTGATAGAAGACTGTCCTTTTATCTCATACTTCACATGTGTGATCTATGTGTGTTTTTCTAAGTTGTTCTCAGCATTTATGGAGCCGTTCACATCTGTGTGTGTGCAAAAAAAAAAAAATCAAGGACATGTAGCTGTGACACAAATCAAAAACAGAGATAACGTGCATCATACGGCCGCCCCTTTCACTGGTGATAGCAGGGAACCACGCTGTCACAGTAGGCAGTCGGCAATCACTGAATGACTGCAGACTTTTGCGCCAAGCCCAGACAACAACTTTAAGTGTGAACTGTCCCACAGTCTCCTTAACATGAGTCCCCTGGATATGCACTGGTGGCCTAGTCTTAAGGGGTTTTTCCAACTTCACCAAATAGAAAATCTTGAGGAATCATGGATGGGATGAAAATGACAAAATGTTTATTTAGTTCATTATCGGCTGTCACCCCCCCTGGATTCGGTGCAGACCACTATAGTGATCAGTGCCAAGACTGCAAGCCATGACTTCACCATTCCCTCGTCACATAACCCCTGTGATTGGCTGCAGGAGTCAGGCGACGACGTGACAGAGAAACATCAAATGAAGAATCATTCTGGATGAAACCCTTTGAGCACTTAATTAAATGCAACTTTGTTAAAGATATTGTCTTGGCATTTAGTATTGACCTATTCTTAAGATAGCTTGTCAATATCAGATCGATGGCGGTCTGATACCGGGCACCTCCACGATCAGCTATTAGCAGCTCTGGCAGAATGGAACCGCACATCCACATGCAGTGTGTAGCAGCCGCTGACAGGTACTGCAGAACAGCTCGTATCGGACATCATACGCTGCACAATGATTGGGGCTGTGTAGACACATCCAATGATTAAGCCAGACCACCACAACAGCTCATGAGTAAGAGTGCTGGATGGTGGGTCCGCACGGATCTGACACTGATGAGCTTACCTACGAATAGGTCATAATACCATAAGCCCAGAGAACCCCCCCTTTAATGGGGAACCTGTCATCAAGGCAGCATGAACCTGACGTTGGGTGTCTGATTACAGCCTTTCAGGGGAGATAAAGTTTGAAGAGCGGGCCAGGGACTATAGAGAAAGACCTGACTAGTGCAACGCAACCCCTGGCGGCTGCTGCCCACCCCACTCCAGGTGACTAACAGGTCTCTTCCTATGTGTGTACAGTACAGACCAAAAGTTTGGACCCACCTTCTCATTTAAAGATTTTTCTGTATTTTCATGACTATGAAAATTGTACATTCACACCGAAGACATCAAAACTATGAATTAACACATGTGGAATTATATACTTAACAAAAAAAGTGTGAAACAACTGAAAATATGTCTTATATTCTAGGTTCTTCAAAGTAGCCACCTTTTCCTTTGATGACTGCTTTGCACACTCTTGGCATTCTCTTGATGAGCTTCAAGAGGTAGTCACCGGAAATGGTTTTCACTTCACAGGTGTGCCCTGTCAGGTTTAATAAGTGGGATTTCTTGCCTTATAAATGGGGTTGGGACCATCAGTTGTGTTGTGCAGAAGTCAGGTAGATACACAGCTGATATTCCTACTGAATAGACTGTTAGAACTTGTATTATGGCAAGAAAAAAGCAGCTATGTAAAGAAAAACAAGTGGTCATCATTACTTTAAGAAATGAAGGTCAGTCAGTGCAAAAAATTGGGAAAACTTTGAAAGTGTCCCCAAGTGCAGTTGCAAAAACCATCAAGCACTACAAAGAAACTGGCTCACATGAGGACCTCCCCAGGAAAGGAAGACCAAGAGTCCACCTCTGCTTCTGAGGATAAGTTTATCCAAGTCACCAGCCTCAGAAATCGCAGGTTAACAGCAGCTCAGATTAGAGACCAGGTCAATGCCACACAGAGTTCTAGCAGCAGACACATCTCTTCAACAACTGTTAAGAGGAGACTTTGTGTTATGATCTGCTACAGGGACTAAGGAAAGACAGGAGATCTGTCCCTACAATAGAACTAAACTAGATCCCTACGATGTAACGGGGAACCTGATCCTGCGATCAGACCCGCTAAAGTCCTCGGCTAGTCTGTACGAAGACCTATAGATGTGAGGGAGGGATCCCTACAAGAACTAGGGACTGGGATAAGTTGGACACCTCCTAGCAGAAATAGTAGCAGTCAAAGACAAACACACAACAAAAAGCATAGAGGTCAGAAGACCTAGCAAAACTAACAGAGAACGGCAACAGAGCACCAAGCTAGCTCAAGAGTAGTAAATACAATGAAGTCCAGCAAGGCCAGGAGGGCGGAGCCGGATTAAATAGGCAAAAATGGTCATGTGACCAGCAAACTAAAAAAAACCTAACAGGAGAGTTCTAACACTTTGTGCAGCAGGCCTTCATGGCAAAATAGCTGCTAGGAAACCACTGCTAAGGACAGGCAACAAGCAGAAGAGACTTGTTTGGGCTAAAGAACACAAGGAATGGACATTAGACCAGTGGAAATCTGAGCTTTGGTCTGATGAGTCCAAATTTGAGATCTTTGGTTCCAACCACCGTGTCTTTGTGCGACGCAGAAAAGGTGAACGGATGGAATCTACATGCCTGGTTCCCACCGTGAAGCATGGAGGAGGAGGTGTGATGGTGTGGGGGTGCTTTGCTGGTGACACTGTTGGGGATTTATTCAAAATTGAAGGCATACTGAACCAGCATGGCTACCACAGCATCTTGCAGCGGCATGCTATTCCATCCGGTTTGCGTTTAGTTGGACCATCATTTATTTTTCAACAGGACAATGTCCCCAAACACACCTCCAGGCTGTGTAATGGCTATTTGACCAAGAAGGAGAGTGATGGGGTGCTACGCTAGATGACCTGGCCTCCACAGTCACCAGACCTGAACCCAATCGAGATGGTTTGGGGTGAGCTGGACCGCAGAGTGAAGGCAAAAGGGCCAACAAGTGCTAAGCATCTCTGGGAACTCCTTCAAGATTGTTGGAAGACCATTTCCGGTGACTACCTCTTGAAGCTCATCAAGAGAATGCCAAGAGTGTGCAAAGCAGTCATCAAAGCCAAAAGGTGGCTTACTTTGAAGAACCTAGAATATAAGACATATTTTCAGTTGTTTCACACTTTTTTGTTAAGTATATAATTCCACATGTGTTCATTCATAGTTTTGATGCCTTCAGTGTGAATGTACAATTTTCATAGTCATGAAAATACAGTTAAATCTTTAAAATGAGAAGGTGTGTCCAAACTTTTGGTCTGTACTGTACATAGAGAAAAAGCTGTCTGTGAAAGGGATTGGGGCAGAGACAAGCCACTGGGAACTACGCTGGACTAGTCAGTGAAGACACAAAGGGCCCAATTCATCAAGGCAATTTAGACAAAATTCTATTGTAAATCGCTTTGAAAAGTCACTAAATTTTTACACAACTGGGAGTCAAAGCTGCAAGTTTTGGCGATTTTACGCCAGCTTCTACCAGCTCCGCGGTGAGAGCGTGACACCATGAGCTCTGGTGTCACTCAAGCCAGAAATCTTACTCCAGTCAGGGACTGGAGTAAGATTATTGTGAGCCGCACGCCACTAGTCAGACGATCCCGATTCATTTAGAGGTGTGCACTTTTTCATGAATCAGGAGCATTTGACTCCACAAAGCCCTCTCATCAAAATCAACAAGGAAATCTCTGGTCTTGATGAATCGAGGCCATAGTCCACGGCTCTTTAAACTAGATTTTCTCTGAAAAGCTGCAGTGTCTGATTCATGATGCCTGTGGTTTGGGCCTTTAATTTGTATATCCAGTCAATGCAGTAAAACAGGATGGCATCAGATACCTGACACACATTAGTCCATTGGACCAAACCTGTGAGAGCAGGAGTTATTTATCTATCCTGACTTAATTTGGTTTTTCTACATGAATGTCTTTACTGGTAATATGGAGTCTGTGCTCAGATAAGAAGGTCTTAGGAATGTCTTTTTCTAAAGACATTCCAAAGAAAGAAACAAAAATTAAGGCATAGAAGCTACACCTAGACCAGAATAAAGTGTTCATTTTAGCCAACTAGAAGTATGTATGCTAATGCCAGTGCATTCTTTAGAGATAAGCTGAGCCAATTACATTGTTATAATGCAGGACTATTGACAACCTATATGAAGAGTGACCAGATGATGAAATAAAGGAGTTCTCTTCTGACAATGAGTGTCAGTGGGGTTCTCTCTCTTTGTACATGTACTTAGATTTTACAATTTAATTTGGAGGAGACAACGTCTCACAATACGTGGCAACGAAAAAACTTCTAGCGGCTCTGAATTAAGCTCTGTGTCTCTCAGCAATGGAAGCACACGGTAAAGCCAATATACAAAAAGACAAGACAGTGGCCGGCCCCAAACCATTTTATCACATTAGTGGCAGGTATGTGATGGTGCCAAGCCTGAAGAAGGACTATGTAAAAAGGTGATGCCACAAGTATGCCCCGTTACTGTAACAAGTATGCCCCATTACAGTAACAAGTATGCCCCGTTACAGTAACAAGTATGATAACACGGACTGACGAGTGCCGCGGTATATCATTATTGTACATAGGATCCCTTTAATCTGAAATACCAGACAATGAACAATATAACAGCCATGATGTGCAAACAGCAGGAAATGCAAATCTGCACATCATCAGTAATGCAGGGCCCCAAACATTACAGGAAAACAGATAATCCCACAGCCGAGCATCACACAAGGTAGACAGGACATAAGGGATTACAGGAGGCCCAGAACAGCAGACAACGAGAATGGCAGCGCTAGTCAGCGGATTATTATTATTCCAACAAACTCAGAAACAAGCACAAGAAATGTATCCTGAGGCCATGATGGATGAATGAAAGCCGAACACAACCTGCAGCGCCTCATGAATAATGTGACACCAGACCTGCAGGTAACCCAATACTGGAGGCTCTGCACTAATGAAATGGCCCCGTCCATCGCACAACGGCCAGCCACATATCAATGTACAAACGTAGTAATGGTGCGCTGAGGACGGGACGGATTACTGCACGGCCGGATAACTGGTTCTCTATCCTTTATTACAAGTCATATCCCGAGTTAGGGCTCATCCACACGGCCGACCCCAGCTGTGATGTGTATGGAGTAGTGGTGTCCACATGAATCGATTTGCTCATCTCTATTACTAGTCATTGAATGAATAGTCCTTTATGTATGCGGATCTCCACCACTGCCCTTAGCGGTGCACTAGTTCTCTCCCATTACATAGAAATGTAAGAACAGCCCAAGTCCTGGTATAAAAACAGTCATTTAAAAACAGAGGGCTATATTCTAATGTCCTTCAAGGAGTCAAGGGGGTGGAGCCTCTTCACTGGAGAGTCACACTGGCAGGTCTTCCTTCTGACTTGCCCGATGTCCCACGGACCAGAATACATCACTACACTCCAGTGCAGGGAAGAAGGATTCTGGGCTCTGCTTTACATCCGCTGGTGTATCATGACTTGTGGGATGCCCATCAGGCAGGAGAGGAGGCTAGCGGGACTCCACAGCAGCAGCAGCAGCAGCTCCGCCCCCAGGACTCTTTACAGGAGGAGCAGCAGCAGCTCCGCCCCCAGGACTCTTTACAGGAGGAGCAGCAGCAGCTCCGCCCCCAGGACTCTTTACAGGAGGAGCAGCAGCAGCTCCGCCCCCAGGACTCTTTACAGGAGGAGCAGCAGCAGCTCCGCCCCCAGGACTCTTTACAGGAGGAGCAGCAGCAGCTCCGCCCCCAGGACTCTTTACAGGAGGAGCAGCAGCAGCTCCGCCCCCAGGACTCTTTACAGGAGGAGCAGCAGCAGCTCCGCCCCCAGGACTCTTTACAGGAGGAGCAGCAGCAGCTCCGCCCCAGGACTCTTTACAGGAGGAGCAGCAGCAGCTCCGCCCCCAGGACTCTTTAGAGGTCATTAGAATTTGATGATCGCTGTTTTTGGAGTCACACCTTTTAAATTATGCTGCATCTATCAGAAACCAGAAGGGAATCATTGTCAGCCATTTGCACCCGGAGAAGGGGCTGGGGCAGTTTGGGGGGATACAGTTATCCTCTGCTGTGTAAGGATCGAATGGGGTCAATCTGAAAACAGTCAGAAAAGCGAGACGGATGAAAAGCCTCATTCATGGCAGCCTGTACTCAGCACATGTAGTCAGCAGTGACACTGCAGGACGTAATGACATCACACATCCTAGGCTCATATAACTGGGTCTGATGATGTCATCAGCAGCCACAGAGGTCCTAGTGCTGACACAGCAGCCCTGCAATCTCCTCACCATGTCCGAGGTGGAGCTTCCCTGTAAGGAGCGGTCAGAAGGTGTCGTCCACGGAGTCAGCGATCCCCACAGCCCCGCAGATCTCCTGCAGCACCGGGAGATACCACTACACACAGGGGTAGGGGGCGGGAGCAGATGACGTCACACACATACAAACTGCCTGTCAACAAAGAGCTGTCAATGAATGGCACCGCTCCATCCCCGCCCCGGTCACACGCTGCTCACCTTAAAGGGATTGTTCAGGTCCGGATCCGCAAACGGGTTGCTGTCGAAGTCGGACATGGCTGCGGTGAGGGCTCACGGGCAGCTCCCGGAGCACGGACCCGCACGTACCGTTATCCTATAATCCTAAACAGCAGAAATGGCCGCTCCGGAAATGACGTCACAGTCTCATACACGTAACCCTGGTCGTCCGCCTCAGCTAGGGCTTCTACGGCTCCGCCCCTCCGCGTCACGTGGTGCAGTCAGCTGCAGGGGGATTACATGGGGGTAACGGGAGGACAGAGCCTCCTGGGCGCCGGCCACATAGTACCCGCACACATGTAATCCCGGGAGGAAGCCCACCGGGCATAATCCTGGGAGGAGGGGAGATGTGGGGGCATCAGAGGAACATCTGCAGACTCCAGCATGGTTCCTGTCAGTTTAGTTTACAGGTTATTAATACAAAGGTGACATACGACGAATAATCCCATACGGCGCTGTGCACACGATGTAGGCGGGGTGGAAAGTGCTGCGGAGTAAGAATCCTTTCCAAACTAGACGTGTTACTGGGAACCTGCAGGTATAGGGTTAATGTGCAGGCAAATAGCGTTACACCTCTGTGCGCCGAACAGAACCGTTCCTCCTGCAAGACACCAGCTATGAGTCCTGGGAGCTGATGGCTTTAAGGTATGTGCCCACGATGCAGAAATGTTCCGGATTTTTCCTGAGCGTTTCTGCATCTCCCTGGCAGAAAAAACGCATGCGGATTGTACATGCGGATTTTACATACGTTTTTCCCGCCAGGGACAAGCGGAAGTGAAGCGTTCTTCACTTGCATTTCTGCATGCGGGTTGACAAGCGCTTTCCAAGCAATTTTAGCATCACTTGGAAAGTGCTTGACAACTTGGTCACACTATATAAATCCATGCAGCCGGCATGGATTTATATAGTGTGACGGAAAGAATGGTAAAAAAATAAATATACTTACCTTCTGATGGCCCACGGAGTCTTTATTCGATGCATCTCAGCTTGCCGGCAGATCGCGGTACACTGAAGGACCTGCCATCACATGACTAAATGACGTCAGCGCAGGTCCTTGAGTCCACCGCGATCTGCCGGCAAGCCAAGACAAGCACACCGGGGCCATCAGAAGGTAAGTATATTTATTTTTTATTCTTTTTCTATGGTACCCGGGTCCGGAGGAGAGTCTCCTCTTCTCCAGACCCGGGTACCATCCGCACATTGAAACGAATGGAATGCGCATGTACAGATCCAGTGATGCGGATTCCATGCGTTCCAATGCAAGCGCTGTTGGCTTTCAGCCCCGTGACAGCCAGCTTTCAGTCCCGTGAGCCGCCAGCTTTCAGTGCCGGGAGCTGTCGGCTTTCAGTCCTGTGATCCGATAGCTTTCAGTCCCGTAAGCTGCCAGTTTTCAGTCCCAGGAGCTGTTGGCTTTCAGTCCTGGGAACCACCGGCTTTCAGTCCTGGGTGCTGTCAGCTTTCAGTCCCGTGAGCCACCATCTCAGAATTGGCGGTAACCAGGGGATCCCAGCTACACCCATATACTGTTAAGAGAAGTCTGGACAAAAGTGGTCTTCATGGTAAAATTGGGCCAAAAAACATACAGTTGACATGGAAACAAGGCCAAGCAACTCAACTATGGCCGAATTTCCCGACATTATTGGTGGCCGACCCTTCGCAAGGACATTGTGGATTTTGTCTCTGCTTGCTCTTCCTGTGCCCGTAACAAGACGCTTAGGCAACTTCCAACTGGTCGACTTCTTCCTCTCCCCCTGCCTTCCGCTCCGTGGCAACATATTGCAATGGATTTCATCACGGATCTTCCTGTATCAGCTGGTTGTACTGTCATGTGGATGGTCGCTGACCACTTCTCCAAGATGGACCACTTCATTCCCTTGCCGAGTCTTCCTTCTGTGCCAGTGCTAGCTAAAGACTTCATCCTTCACATCTTCCGTCTCCACGGCCGACCTCTTCATATTATCTCGGATAGATGAGTTCAGTTTACTTCACGCTTCTGGAGAGCCACATGCAAGCTGCTGAATGTCGCATTGGATTTCTCTTCGGCTTATCATCCTCAGTCCAATGGTCAGGCTGAGCGTATCAATCAGATCCTCACTAGCTTCCTTCGGCACTTCGTCAACGCTCACCATAGCGGCTGGGTGGAGCTTGTGCCTTGGGCCGAATTTTCCTACAATAACCATGTGAGTGAATCCTCAGCCAAATCTCCCTTCTTTGTGGTGTACGGTCAGCATCCCAATATTTCGTTTCCTGTTTCTACTTCTGTTGACAATGCTGCTGCGGAGTCTCTCGTCAGAGACTTTTCTGTGATTTTGGAGGACACGAAAACTGCGCTGCGCTGCTGCAATCCTCTGAGCGGATGAAGAGACATGCCGACAAGAAACATCTGGACCCACCTCTATTCTGTCAAGGGGCAAGGTTTGGCTATCCTCCAAGTATGTTCGTCTCAAGAAACCTTCATACAAGTTGGGTCCGCGGTTCATCGGTCCTTTCGAGATTCTAAGCCAAATAAATCCAGTGGCGTACAAGTTGAAACTCCCTGCCTCGTTACAGATCCCCCATTCCTTTTATGTGTCTCTCCTCAAGCCTGTAGTTCATCCGGGTACCACTCCAGCTCCTTTGTTTCAATTTACATCTCCCCTGTTGGAGCCATGATTCATGTCAGTCCATTTTGTGCAACAGCTCTCCAAGGTGTGATCACTCCTTTTTAGATGCAGACTAACGAGCAGATCTAATTTGATGCAGGTGTTAGTTTTGGAAATGAAAATTTACAGGGTGATTCCATAATTTTTTCCTCAGTATTGAGTGATTCCATAATTTTTTTCCCTCTGCTTGGTCTGAAAAAAATTACCTTTACTGAGTACCACATTTTTTATCTTGATTTCTTTTAGTGTTTCTTAAAGCCCTAAAGTTGCCATTTGAAATGACTTTAGTTTTGTGCCATGTCTGTGATCTGCTTTTTTTCAACAACATTAAACAACTGAATGAACATCCTCCGAGCCCGGTGATTCCATAATTTTTGCCAGGGGTTGTATAAGGTATCTTATATGTGTATCGTGACCCCTTTCCCTTGCCTATGCTGTACATACCAATCTTTTTCATTTTCCTTCTATCCCTTTAATTTAAAATTTTTCCTTTTTTCCCATTTTCCTTAATAAATCATATTTTTCCTTCCCCCTTCTCATCCTTAACTCTTTCCATCCATTATTTTGCCTATATCTTTCATCCCTTTTAATTTAGCTTTTTTTGTTTTATTTTGTTCTTGTTTGCTTCTATATCACTGTGTATTTATAATATGTCTCCCCCTTCTTCTATATCACTGTGTATTTATAATATGTCTCCCCCCTTCTATATTACAGTGGATTTATAATATGTCTCCCTCCTTCTTCTATATTACTGTGTATTTATAATATGTCTCCCCCCTTTTTCTTTACCCCATTTATGTAAAAAATCCTTAATAAAAACTACTTTAACAAAAATGGCACCCGCTGTGCTCCCATGGAGGTGGCTGAACTATGCGGTTTTGGTGCTTTTTTTTCTCTCTTGTCTTTAAGTGCAGAATCAAAGCTTTTCAGAACTATAAAAAGAAGATTAAAAATGCGGCTTCACATCTGCACCAAAAAACGCATCAAATAAGGGGGAGAAGATTGTTATTGTGTAGTTTGGTGCGGACATCTGCTGAAAACAAAAAACACAGTATTTCTGCAACGTGTGAACACGGCCTTACAGCCACAAAAAAAGCCAGAAATCGTATACTGAAGCTACATAAAGATGAGAAAGTGCTGGCCGCTCCGACTGTGAATGAAGGATCAAAAAAATAATCCACAAGTCCCAACTAGAGATGAGCAGAACACACAGATGACATTGCGCTGCCCTGGGTGATCAAAAGCTGCCGGGGACACCTGGATGGTTAGAGATTCGCAGCCTCCTGTCCAGCCACCAGGTACCACTGATCTGGAAGCTGGACTGGAGTCCCGTGAATCCATCCTCTCATCTCTAGTCCCAACTGTCCCAGATACAGTCCTGGATTTGGGTTTGCGCCCTGCACTATCTGGCATCTGCTGAATTTCCCTCACTGCCAGCGTCCCTCTGACAACTCCTCCTGCCGGGGGAGAAAGATAATGGTAAATGGGCGTGTATGGGTTTGTGGCCATGGGCGTGAACAAAATTTGCCATGGTGCGCTACGCGTGCCGCATGGTGTGTCCCTCTTTCTTTTCTGCAAAAGTTCAGAGGTATGCCTTATCTGGGCATGTGGTGTGTGTGACATGGTCAGACACATCCTGTTTCATTTATGAAGGAGGGACTCTGAAAGTCACAAAGCCTATGCGGACAATGCAAGAACTGCCAAAAATTAGAAAGAAGAGGGACTCTGATACACCCTGCACTAGACATAAAGGAGGGCCTCATACACATTCTGTTAAAATTGGTAGGTAGTGAGACTTCCTAGACTCATAAAGCCTATGCACTGGCTGAAAAACATGGCAAAAATATACATATGTAAGAGAATTGTAAAAGTAGGCCTCAGTCACGTCCTATAAAAATTATGAAGGAGGGCATCATACACACCCTGGAAAAATTAAGATCGAGGGTCACGTGGTGACCCTCTAAAAATTATGAGTGAGGGCCGCATGATGATCCTGTTGATATGGTGGAGGAAAAGGAGAAGGAGGAATAGAAAAAGAAGAAACCATGAACCGTATACCCTTTTTTGGGTAGGAGGGGGTGCATGAGAGTACATCAGGAAAAAAAGGAACATTTGAATTGGTTTTATGTTCCGCTGCTATCATCCGGTGGGAAGTCTGGGCCAATCCAGGCCTTGTACATTTTGATAAGAGTCAGCATGTTAGCATATTCAGTTGACAGGCGGATGCGCTTATCAGTTATTATACGTCTGGCGGCACTAGTAACCCGCTGTCATGCAAGGTGTGGTAAAGACTTAGTGCAACACAGAGGGAAAGGGAGCCCAGACACTAGGGAAAGGGGGAGTGGAGACCTCCTAGTCTGGTCTAATGTCACCCTGTCTCAACTACCATCCCTATATTGGCTCTTCACCAATCGCCCTGACTTTTCTTGGTGTATGGCTACAGCTAGGGAAGGAAGGAGATGAGCACTAGTCAATCTCCACTAAACTCTATAGACAAAGGTAGACAAACGGGGGAATTGCTTAGCTTTAGACCACTCCAAACAAATGCGTACACGGCCTCAAGCTCCAGAGAGGACGAAGTTCTGCTCTTGCTAAAGCCTAACAAGTAGTAATGAATATCACCGGCAACTCCCTCTCAGACACACCAGGTATTTATACACCCAGGCCAGGGAGCTAATTAGCCAGAGAGAGGTAGCCGCTGGGTCCTAGAGACAGCCAGCCTCTAAGAAGATGTCTGTAATGCGAAACGTAGAGATCTCCTGCCACCAACTGCAGGGCGACTGTCTGTCATCTCTGACACACCCGTGACACCCGAACTGAAAAAATGCTAGCGGCAGGGCAGGCCAGTACCTCCAAGGCATAGAAGGACAGTTCATGCCACAAGTCCAGCTTGGATACCCAGTAGTTGTATGGCACAGAAAAATCACAGAGGACGTTGTGGTTTCTGGCTCCGCCCCCTTGCATTATGACATCACACACATTACAGGAGCTGCAGAACCAACATTCCATTTAAGGGTTGCAGATCGTGGAGACAGTAAGTATGGCTCTATGTCACCTCTTGTTGTGTCCTTCATCTAACCTCTATTTCTCATTTATTTTTTATTCATTAAGGAGTCTTTATTCTATGTAATACAAGTAGGTCCAAAACAAATAGTGAACCCCTCAGATTAGATGATTTCCCAGTTTTACAGAATTTCTTCCAATAGTAAAAGGATATATACAGTGGCGTAACTAGAGTCTGATGGGCCCCGATGCAATATTTGGACCGGGGCCCTCCATCCTGACCTGAATAAATTATTTATATGTGTCCTCCATCCTTGTATATATGTCCCACATCCTTGTCCCATCCTGGTATATATATCCCCCATTCTGCTAAGTGTCCCTTATCCCGAGACCCATCCTGGTAAATATATCCCCCGTCTGTCGCTGTTCTTTAATGTATAGAAGAAAATAAACCATTATACTCACCAGGGGCGTACATATAAGTCATGGAGCTCCATAGAAGAAGTATAATACACCCCCCATAGTCCGCCATATAGTATAATGGATCCCATAGTCCTCCATATAATATACTGCACAGCTCATAGTCATCCATGTAGTATAATGCACAGCCCATAGTCATCCATAAAGTATAATGCACAGCCAATAGTCATCCATAAAGTATAATGGGCCCCATAGTCATGCATAAAGTATAATGCACCCAATAGTCATTCATAAAGTATAATGCACCCTCAGTCATCCATAGTAGTATTGTTATGTTCTGCTACCAGAGCTAAGGAAAGAGAGGAGATCTGTCCCTACGATAGAACTCAGCTTGATCCCTACTATGTAACAGGGGACCTGATCCTGCGATCAGACCTGCTAAAGTCCTAAGCTAGTCTGTACGGAGACCTATAGATGTGGGGAAGGAATCCCTACAAGTACTAAGGACTGGGAGGAAAATGGGACACCTCCTAACAGAAATAGTAGCAGACAGACGAACAAACAAAATATAAAGAACACAGAGGTCCGTAGACCAAGCAAACTAACAGAGTAGATACAGAGCACAGGCTAGCTAGAAAGTAGTTATACAATGAAGTCCAGCAAAGCCAGAAGGGCGGAGCAGGATTAAATAGGCCAACAAGGTCATGTGACCAGCAAAGGAAAAAACCTAAGAGCAAGGTTCTAACAGTACCCCCCCTTCTAAGAGGATCCTCCGGATCCCCTAGGACCAGGCTTATCAGGAAATCTCCTGTGAAACGCTCTGATAAGTCTGGACGCGGAAACATCATCCGACCTCACCCAAGAGTTATCCTCGGGTCCGAAACCTTTCCAGGCCACAAGATACTGCAAACTACCTCTATACCGTCTAGAGTTAAGGATGCGAGAAATTTCATATTCCCCGTCCTCCACCACCGGAGGAACAGAGGCAGAGGCGTCACAATCCGATACAACCGCTTTTTTCAACAGAGAGACATGAAATACCGGATTAATTCTCCAGGAGGTAGGAACCTCCAACCTAACAGCAGATTGGTTGACAACCTGAAGCACCTTAAAGGGCCCTACAAACTTGGGACCCAATTTCTTAGAAGGAATCCTCAACCGCAGATTCCTAGAGGACAACCAAACCATGTCACCAACAGCGAACAAAACCTCCTGTCGTTTCCTATCAAAGTAGTCTTTAGATTTTCTGTTGGCCTCCTGAAGATTACAACGCACATCCGTCCAAACTCTCTCTAAATCACCGGAAAAATTCTCCTCCTCAGGCACAGCAGATCCCAACTTGGAGAACGACCCAAAAGACGGATGTCTCCCAGAACAACAAAAAAAAGGCGAACAACCAGCAGAAGAAGATGTATGGTTGTTAAGAGCAAATTCAGCAAGTGGCAGAAACTCAGACCACCCCTCTTGATTGTCTGCCACAAAACAACGCAAGAACTGCTCAACATCCTGGTTTTTCCTTTCTGTCTGGCCATTAGATTCAGGATGATATCCGGACGAGAACGACAAATGAACTCCCAACCTGTCACAAAAGGCACGCCAAAAACGAGCCACGAACTGAGGACCCCTATCAGAAACAATGTCAGTAGGAACGCCATGAAGTCTGACAATTTCCTTGACAAAGGCCTTAGCGAGAGTTTTAGCGCAGGGCAGTTTGACGAAGGGAACCAAGTGACACATCTTGCTAAAACGGTCCACGACCACCCAGATGACAGTAAAACCCTCAGAGGGGGGAAGGTCAGTTATAAAGTCCATAGCCAAATGTGTCCAAGGAGCACTGGGAACCTCCAAAGGACAAAGCAACCCCGCAGCAGGAGTATGTGAGGACTTAGATCTAGCACATATAGTACATTGACGCACCCACTTAATGACTTCCTTCTGCCATCCAGGCCACCAAAAACTGCGACCCACCAGTCTCTTGGTCTCAGAGATTCCGGGATGACCTGCCAACTGAGATTCGTGACACTCAACAAACAAATCTCTCCTAAAGGTCCCAGGCACAAACAACCTCCCATGAGGAGTGTTAGATGGGGCATTCTCCTGTGCTTTAAGAATCTCATCTTCCAAAACGGAGTCCAAAGCAGCTATCACAACACCTTCTTGTAAAATGTTCTCCTCTTTCTCAGCACCGACTATGGGAGAAAAACTGCGAGACAAGGCATCCGCCTTAACATTCTTAGTACCAGGGATGTAAGTAACGGAGAAATTAAACCGCGAGAAAAACAGTGCCCACCTAGCCTGACGGGCATTCAGGCGCTTGGCAGCATCAAGATATATCAGATTTTTATGATCCGTAAGAACCTGAACGGGAAATTCCGCACCTTCCAAGAAGTGGCGCCAGTGTTCAAATGCGAGTTTAATAGCCAATAATTCCCGATTACCAATATCGTAATTCAGTTCAGTCTCCGAAATTTTTTTTGAAAAAAAGGCACAGGGATGTAATCCATCCCCGTTATCCTGAGACAATACTGCGCCAACCCCCACAGAGGAAGCATCAACCTCAACCAAAAACGGCTTAGTCACATCAGGCTGCATAAGGATGGGAGCAGAGGTGAACCTCTCCTTGAGATACACAAAAGCTTCAATGGCCTCAGAAGACCACTGAACCGCATCAGCACCTTTCCTGGTGAGATCGGTCAGAGGTTTGACAATACTAGAAAAATTTTTTATGAATTTTCTGTAATAATTGGCGAAACCTAAAAACCTCTGTATCGATTTCAAACCAATAGGCCTAGGCCATTCCTGTACAGCTTGAACTTTAATCGGGTCCATCTCAAAACCTTCGCTGGAGATAATGTAACCCAAAAAACTAATTCTCTGTACAGCGAACTCACATTTCTCCAGCTTAGCAAAAAGCGAATTGTCCATTAATAACTGTAATACCTCACGTACGCTCCGCCAATGAGACTCCAGATCCGGCGAATAAATCAAAATGTCATCCAAATACACAACCACATTTTTGCCGATCAAAGGTCTAAGGATGTCATTAATAAGATTCTGAAAAAATGCAGGAGCATTAGTAAGACCAAAAGGCATAACCAGATTCTCAAAATGACCCACAGGAGTGTTAAAAGCAGTCTTCCATTCGTCACCCTCCTTCATGCGCAACAGATTGTATGCCCCCTTAAGGTCAATTTTAGAGAACCACTTGGCCCCCATTAACTGGTTAAACAGATCAGGAATCAATGGCAGTGGGTAAGGATTGCGTACAGTAATTTTGTTAATCTCACGAAAATCCAGACAAGGACGTAAACCGCCGTTCTTTTTTTTTACAAAAAAAAATCCAACCGCCACAGGAGACTTAGAGGGCCTAATGTGACCGGCGGCCAAACTTGTCTGTATGTATTCCTCCAAAGCCTTCCTCTCAGGAATAGTAAGGTTAAATAAACGACTTTTAGGAAGAGTCGCTCCAGGGACAAATTCAATAGAACAATCATAGTCTCTAGGGGGAGGCAAAACCTGCGATTCCTTCTCAGAAAAAACTCTCCAAAAATCCTGAATAGGAACAGGCAATTCTCCCCTATCCAAAGCTGCAATACGCCCGTTACAACACTTGTCATAACATTTATGGCTCCAGGATTTAATTTCACTGGTAGACCAATCCAGTACAGGATTGTGAAATTTTAACCAGGGCAATCCCAATATTACTGGAGAAGGCAAGTTATTCAAAACTACCAAATCCAATTTCTCATGGTGAACACCATTAATAGTGAGAGGAAATTCACAGACCTTGAGAGTAATATTCTTCAAAGGGGAACCATCCACAGAAACCACAGCAATGGGGGATGATAAAGGTTCGGGTTTTAAATTGAGTCTTTCCAAGAATCCCCCATCAATTACATTCAGAGTAGACCCACAATCAACAAACACCCGAAATTCCATTAATTTTTCCTGAGCAATCGTGGAAGCAGCTAAAAATACACCCTTGGAATTTAAACAGGCAATACGGGCATGACTGACCATTTTTTTTTCTTTCTTCATACGAAGCTCACAGCCTTTAATCAAATGACCAGATTTTCCGCAATAGAAACACAAGCCTTCAGAAAATCGACGGTCTTTTTCTTGAGAGCGAGGTGCCACCGATCCAATCTCCATCGGTTCACCACTGTTAGTACACACATTCTCATAACCAGAAACTGACATAGCAGAGGATTTGCTCTCATTAACCCTTGCACGCAGTCTCCTATCCACCCGTATAGCTAATTGCATAGCCTGTTGCAAATCTTCAGGTGTAGGATAAGCAATTAGCAGGTCTTTAACCCTTTCATTGAGCCCAGCAAGAAATAGACTTTTCAGAGCAGAATCGTTCCACCCTGTTTGAGTAGACCAACGACGGAAATGAGTACAATATTTTTCCACATTACCTGATCCCTGTCTCAAACGTCTCAACTCAGTCTCAGCTGATGCGACACGGTCAGGATCATCATATAATAGCCCCAAAGCAGAAAAAAAACTATCCACTGATCTGAAGCATGTATCACTAGGTTGCAAAGAAAAGGCCCACTCCTGAGGCTCTTTGCGCAAAAGTGACATTATGAACCCTATGCGCTGGGATTCATCCCCAGAGGACTTGGGTCTCAAACGAAAATACAATAAGCAAGCATTTTTAAATGAAAAAAATTCTCGGTGTTCACCAAAAAATAAATCCGGCAAACATACCTTAGGCTCCAAGAAATGTGCTCCAGGACAGTTACTCACGTGCTGACGGAGCTCGGCCACCTCCAGAGAGAGTCCCTGCAGGCGATGAGCCAAATCCTGAACCGACACCATGATGGAACAGAAAAATCTTTCCTTAGAGAATTTGCAGGCTGGACTTACTGTTATGTTCTGCTACCAGAGCTAAGGAAAGAGAGGAGATCTGTCCCTACGATAGAACTCAGCTTGATCCCTACGATGTAACAGGGGACCTGATCCTGCGATCAGACCTGCTAAAGTCCTAAGCTAGTCTGTACGGAGACCTATAGATGTGGGGAAGGAATCCCTACAAGTACTAAGGACTGGGAGGAAAATGGGACACCTCCTAACAGAAATAGTAGCAGACAGACGAACAAACAAAATATAAAGAACACAGAGGTCCGTAGACCAAGCAAACTAACAGAGTAGATACAGAGCACAGGCTAGCTAGAAAGTAGTTATACAATGAAGTCCAGCAAAGCCAGAAGGGCGGAGCAGGATTAAATAGGCCAACAAGGTCATGTGACCAGCAAAGGAAAAAACCTAAGAGCAAGGTTCTAACAAGTATAATGCACACACATAGCCATCCTATAAAGTATAATGCACACACATAGCCATCCTATAAAGTATAATGTGCCCCATAGTCATCCATAAAGTATAATGCACCCCCTTAGTCATCTATAAAGTATAATGCACCCCCATTGTCATCCATAAAGTATAATGCACCCCATAGTCATCCATAACATATAATGCATCCCCATAGTCATCCATAACATATAATGCACCCCCATAGTCATCCATAGTAGTATAATGCACCTCTATAATCATCCTATAAAGTATGATGCACCCCCATTGTCCTCCATGAAGTATAATGCACCCTATAGTCATCCATAAAGTATAATGCACCCCATAGTCATCCATAACATATAATGCACCCCCATATTCATCCATAACGTATAATGCACACCCATAGCCATCCATAAAGTATAAAATGCACCCCATAGTCATCCATAACATATAATGCACACCCAGTCATCCATAGTAGTATTGTGCACCCCTATAGTCATCCTATAAAGTATAAAGCACCCCATAGTCATCCATAGTAGTATATTGCACCCCATAGTCATCCTATGAAGTATAATGCACAGTCCACAGTCTATATAATATAATGCACCGCATAATCATCTATAGTAGTATAATGCTTCCCCATAGTTATCTATAAATTATAATGCACCTCATAGTCATCCATAAAGTATAATTCACCCCCAAAATCATCCATAAAGTATTATGCACCCCCAGTCATCCATAGTATTATAATGCACCCCCATAGTCACCCATAAAGTATAATGCACTCCCATTGTCATCCATAAAGTATAATGCACCCCCATAGTCCTCCATAAAGTATAATGCACCCCAATAGTGATCCATAAAGTATAATGCACCCTCATAGTCATCCATAAAGTATAATGCACCCCCAGTCATCCATAGTAGTATAATGCACCCACATAGCCATCCCATCAAATATAATGCACAGTTCACAGTCCTCCATAAAGTATAATGTGCCCCATAGTCATCAATAAAGTATAATGCACCTCCATAGTCATCCATAAAGTATAATGCACCCCCTTTGTCATTCATAAAGTATAATGCACCCCATAGCCATCCATAAAGTATAATGCACCTGATAGTCATCCATAAAGTATAATGCACCCCCATAGTCATCCATAAAGTATAATGCAACCTCCAAATTATGCATAAGGTATAATGTGTTACGCTTGCGCCCGGACTGACTGGCGTGAGCGTGATTAGTGATCCCACTGTACCATGAACCGAGGAGTGCCTGGAGGGCGTAACTAAGTATCAACCCGATCCGACCAAGGTCGCACGGCGGCTCAGTCGACTCCGTGAACCAAGGAGGAACCGAGCAGAGGGACCAGGTGCTACTCCAGGTCAGACCCCGGTCACAGCAGTTGACCCACACCGGGGAATGCAGGAACAGGCAGGTTAGACTGGCATACAGACAGGTGGGTATTGGCAGGCATGGCTGGTATGCAGACAGGCTGGCACTGGTAAGCACGGCTGGTATGCAGACAGGTGGGTACTGGCAAGCACAGCTGGTATGCAGACAGGTGGGTACTGGCAAGCATGGCTGGTATGCAGACAGGTGGGTACTGGCAAGCACGGCTGGTATGCAGACAGGTGGGTACTGGCAAGCATGGCTGGAGTGCAGACAGGGAGATACTGGCAAGCATGGCTGGAGTGCAGACAGGGAGGTACTAGCAGGTTGGAGCGCAGGCTGGATAGGGTCCAGTACAGACTGGGAGACAGGAACAGAGCCGCAGATGCGGTAGACAAGCAGAGTAAAGCGAAACTGCTGGAGTGGAGGACAAGTCAGAGCAGAGAGGAACCGCCGGAGCGGTGGACAAGGCAGAGCAGAGCGAAACCGCCGGTGCGGTGAGCAAGCAGAGCGGAGCGAAACCGCAGGTGCAGTGGACAAGGCAGAGCGAAACCGCCGGAGCGGTGGACAAGGCAGAGCAGAGAGGAACCACCGAAGCGGTGGACAAGGCAGAGCAGAGCGAAACCTCAGGTGTGGTGAGCAAGCAGAGCAGAGCGAAACCGTAGATGCGGTGGACAAGGCAGAGCAGAGAGGAACCGCTGAAGCGGTGGACAAGGCAGAGCAGAGCGAAACCGCAGGTGTGGTGAGCAAGCAGAGCAGAGCGAAACCGCAGGTGCGGTGGACAAGGCAGAGCAGAGAGGAACCACCAGAGCGATGGGCAAGGCGGAGCAGAGAGAAACCGCTGGCGCGGTGAGCAAGCAGTGTTATGATCTGCTACAGGGACTAAGGAAAGACAGGAGAACTGTCCCTACAATAGAACTAAACTAGATCCCTACGATGTAACGGGGAACCTGATCCTGCGATCAGACCCGCTAAAGTCCTCGGCTAATCTGAACGAAGACCTATAGATGTGAGGGAGGGATCCCTACAAGAACTAGGGACTGGGATAAGTTTGGACACCTCCTAGCAGAAATAGTAGCAGTCAAAGACAAACACACAACAAAAAGAATACAGGTCAGAAGACCTAGCAAAACTAACAGAGAACGGCAACAGAGCACCAAGCTAGCTCAATGTAGCATCGGCGTCTCTGCCCCGTTCTAGGCAGAGACGCCGTCCCTCTCACCTCCCCGCTCCTGGCGCGGCGTCCTCCAGCGCTTCTCTCCCCGCTGCTTCCGGCACGCGCTCCTTCCCCGGCAGTGTGCTTAGGGCGCGCGCGCGCGCGCTCCCCCTCTCTTAAAGGGACCGCGCGCGCCGTCCTAAGGAGTCCCCGGCCAATTGCCGGAGGACCTCCCATATAAAAGGCACCTCCTCCAAAATGGAGGTGCCCGAGCAATGTTGTAGCACTGTTCACTACTCTGCTTCAGCCTTCAGGTCCCGTTTCCAGTTACCTGCCAGATACCTGCCAGATTCCTGCCAGTCTGCTGTCTAATTCCTGCCTGATATCCTGCTACCTGCCTGCTAGCCTGAGGTCCGACGGTCTGCCTTTCAACTCCTGTCAGTCTGTCTAAGGACCAGCTTGCCCGCTCACCTGGGAGCGCTGATCTGCTGCCTGTCTGCTAGCCTACCAGGAGGCTCTGCCGTCACGTGCTGTGACCACCCGCCTGTCCAGAGACTCCTGCCCGCTCACCTGGGAGCGCTCATCTGCTACCTGTCTGTTGGTCTTCCTGGAGGTTCCGCCGTCACATGCTGTGACCACCCGTTTATCCAGAGACTCTCGCCTGCTCACCTGGGAGCTCACGTCTATCATCTGCCGCCACAGGTCGTACCAATCCTTTACCCAGAGACTGCCCCGGTCACTTGCCGTGACCTCCTGCCCGTTCATCCAGAGACTGCCGCGGTCACTTGCCGTGACCTCCTGCCCGTTCTTCCAGAGACTGCCCCGGTCACTTGCCGTGACCTCCTGCCCGTTCATCCAGAGACTGCCCCGGTCACTTGCCGTGACCTCCTGTCCGTTCATTCAGAGACTGTCCCAGTCACCTGCTGTGACTGCCTGCCCGTCTACCCTGGTCGCCACCCGCTCCCTTACAAGGACCGCCCCCTTGTATAGTAGCTCAGAGGTTCCGCCTCCCAGACCCGTTACAGTTTGCTCGGGCCATGGAACCCGGTGGCACCCAAGCTCCCTCGCTCTCGGACCTGTGTCATGAACTGTCCCGTCAGAGGTCCCAACAGAAGTCCATCCTGGGTCACCTGCGGAATGTCAATTCTCGCCTGGACACTCTGACTGCTCTGCCTGCAACCACCGCCAGTGCCATGACTCGCAATCCGGCAGCTCCACTGCCCACTAATAACATGGTATCCTACCCCGGACCCCGGCTTTCTGCACCTCCTCGTTTCGGAGGCGACTCCGCCCAGGCTCGGGGCTTCATAAATCAGTGCACCCTGCACTTTGAACTCCTGTCTCACCAGTTTAACGCCGACCGGGCCAAAATTGCCTTCATCATGTCCCATCTCACCGGGGAGGCCCTGGCCTGGCTAAATCCTCTATGGGAGAGAGGAGACCCCCTGGTGTCCGACTTGCCTGCCTTTCTCACGGCTTTCCGGAAAGTCTTCGACGAACCCGGACGGAAGACCTCATCCGCATCATCTCTGCTACGCCTCCGTCAGGGAAGTCTCACCGTGGGCCAATATGCCATACGGTTCCGTACCCTTGCCTCGGAGCTGGCCTGGGATAATGACGCTCTGGTTTCCGTCTTCTGGGAGGGTCTGTCCGGCCGTATTAAAGATGAACTTGCCGGTCGGGACATTCCTACCACTCTCGATGACCTTATAACTCTTGCCACCCGGACTGACCTGCGGTTCCAGGAGCGTGCCAAAGAGGTCACCCGTGAGAGGAGGGTTCCACGTCTAGCTCCTACTTTTCAGAAACCCGTCAGTCCCTCCGTCTCTCCTCAGCTACACTCTCCTGAGCCTATGCAGGTCGACCAGACCAAGATGGTCGGTTCTCGCCAAGAATCTCGCCGAGCCGAGGGAAGCTGTTTCTATTGTGGCAGTATGAAGCACTTCATCCGTTCCTGCCCGGAAAAACCGGGAAACGCCAGTGTCTAGGACCACTCGGAGAGGTCGTCCTAGACAAAAGTAAGCCCTCTCCGTCTCTGACCTTACCGGTCTCTATTGCTTGGGGAGAAAACCGTCTTTTTGAACTCGCCCATCTGGATTCTGGAGCTGCTGGAAACCTCATCTCCCAGTCTCTGGTAGAGAGATACCATATTCCCACCAAGTCCTTGGCTGAACCATTGTCAGTCGCCTCCGTGGATGGAAGACTTCTCTCGGAGACCATCCTGCTCGTCACCGAACCCATAACCCTGCAGGTGGGAATGCTGCACTCTGAGGAGATCTCATTCCATGTGCTGTCCGGACTTTCTCACTCCCTGTTGCTAGGTCTACCTTGGCTCCAGACACATGAACCCGTATTGAACTGGCGGTCCGGTGAAGTACTCCGATGGGTTCCTGACTGCCATAGGACCTGCCTGGTCCCGGTCCGTCCACTTCGCCCTCAGCCTACTCCAGCTAACTTACCTGGTCTCCCGGCTCCCTACTGGCCCTATGCGGACGTCTTCGGTAAGAAGGAAGCTGAGACGTTGCCACCCCATAGGCCATACGATTGCCCGATCGACCTGGTACCTGGCACCACTCCTCCCCGTGGGCGTATCTACCCGTTGTCTGCAGCCGAGACCCGAGCCATGTCTGAGTACATTGAAGAGAATCTGGCTAGGGGATTTATCCGAAAATCTACCTCCCCGGCTGGAGCCGGATTCTTCTTTGTCAAAAAGAAAGACGGCTCGCTACGTCCCTGTATTGACTACAGAGGACTCAATCTCATCACGGTAAAAAACAAATATCCCCTGCCACTCATCTCCGAATTGTTTGACCGTCTCAAGGGCGCCAGGATCTTCTCCAAGCTGGATCTACGAGGAGCGTATAATCTGGTCCGTATCCGTCAAGGAGACGAGTGGAAGACGGCATTCAATACCCGGGAAGGTCACTACGAGTACCTTGTGATGCCCTTCGGTCTCTGTAATGCTCCCGCGGTCTTTCAGGAACTAGTCAACGACATCTTCCGTGACCTCCTGTACTCCTGCGTAGTGGTATACCTGGACGATATCTTGGTCTTCTCTCCGGATCTCCCCACACACCGGAGGGATGTTCGTCAGGTCCTGCTTAGGCTTCGGCAGAACCACCTTTACGCCAAATACGAGAAGTGCCTCTTCGATCAGACCTCCCTTCCGTTCTTGGGCTATGTCATCTCCCAAACAGGTCTGCAAATGGATCCCGAGAAGCTCTCTTCCGTTCTAAAATGGCCTCGTCCTGAAGGTTTGAAGGCGATACAGCGATTCCTGGGCTTCGCTAATTATTATCGTCTTTTCATCCCACACTTCTCGTCTCGGACTGCTCCCATATCTGCACTTACCCGTAAGGGGGCTAACCCCAGGACATGGTCGCCTGAAGCCGAGGAGGCCTTCCTTTCCCTAAAGAAAGCCTTCGCCTCTGCTCCCGTCCTGCACCGTCCGGACTGTAATAAACAATTCTACCTGGAGGTTGATGCCTCCTCCTCCGGAGCCGGAGCGGTGCTCACCCAGAAGTCTTCTACCGGGAGAATGGTAACGTGCGGCTTCTTCTCCAAAATCTTCTCCTCGTCGGAGCGCAACTACTCCATTGGAGACCGGGAATTGCTAGCCATCAAATTGGCACTGGGAGAGTGGCGCTATCTGCTTGAAGGGGCTCTCTACCCGGTAATTATCTACACGGATCACAAAAACCTGGCATATCTCCAAAATGCCCAGAGACTCAATCCTCGCCAGGCCCGGTGGTCGTTGTTTTTTGCCCGCTTCGACTTCATTCTTCATTTCCGTCCGGCGGACAAGAACGTCAAAGCTGATGCCTTGTCCCGGTCCTTCCTGTCCTCCGATCAAGAGGAGGAACCTACGCACATCATCGACTCCTCCAAGGTGATGAATGTGGCCCCCTTGGATCTGACTCGTCTTCCACCAGGTAAGACGTTCGTAGCTGTGCCAGATTGGGAGAGGGTTCTTCGCTGGGGACATTCTTCTAAACTAGCTGGCCATGCTGGCCAAAAGAAGACCTTCCAACTTATTACCCGGCATTACTGGTGGCCTACCCTGCGTAAGGACGTGGTAGACTTCGTCGCGGCCTGTTCATCCTGTGCCCGTAACAAAGTTCCCTGACATCTACCTGCCGGCCATCTCCTGCCCCTTCCCGTACCTGCTGCTCCTTGGCAACACATCGCTATGGACTTTATCACCGACCTTCCAGTTTCTGCCGGTTGTACTGTCATTTGGGTTGTCGCTGACCGTTTTTCTAAGATGGCCCACTTCGTTCCCCTGCCTGGTCTTCCGTCTGCACCCGAGCTGGCTAAAGACTTTATCCGCCACATCTTCCGTCTCCATGGTCTGCCCCTCCACATCGTGTCGGATCGTGGGGTTCAGTTCACCTCTCGCTTCTGGAGAGCCACATGTAAGCTGCTGGACATTACCCTGGATTTCTCCTCCGCTTACCACCCTCAGTCCAATGGTCAAGTGGAGCGGATCAATCAGATCTTGTCCAGCTACCTCCGGCACTTCGTTGATGCTCACCACTCGGACTGGGTGGATCTCTTACCATGGGCCGAGTTCTCTTATAACAACCATGAGAGCGAGTCCTCTTCCAAATCCCCGTTCTTTATAGTCGGTGGCCAACATCCCCGGATTCCACTTCCTGTCTCCGTTTCTGTGGACAACCCTGCTGCGGAGTCTCTTGTCAGCGAATTTTCTACTATTTGGGAGAGCACCAGGTCCGCTCTTCTTCTCTCCTCTGAGCGGATGAAGAGATATGCTGATAAGAGACGTCTGGATCCGCCCCAATTCCGTCCGGGAGACAAGGTTTGGCTCTCATCCAAACATGTGCGGCTCAAAGTACCCTCCTACAAGTTGGGTCCTCGATTCATCGGCCCCTTCGAAGTCCTCAGGCAAATTAACCCTGTGGCCTACAAATTAAAACTCCCGGCCACCCTACGGATCCCCAACTCCTTCCACGTATCTCTCCTCAAACCCGTTGTCTTTAACTTTTTTTCCAAAAATCCAGGTGCCCCTCCTGCTCCGGTTTCCGCTGATGACATCTTTGAGGTAGAGAGTATTCTGGCCTCCAAGAGGGTAAGAGGAAAAACCTTTTTTCTGGTAGATTGGAAGGGGTTTGGTCCTGAGGAGAGAACTTGGGAACCCAGGGAGAACATCAACGCCCCGCTTCTCCTTGAGAAATTTCTTTCTGGCCAAAAAAAGAGGGGGCCTAAAGGGGGGGGGTACTGTAGCATCGGCGTCTCTGCCCCGTTCTAGGCAGAGACGCCGTCCCTCTCACCTCCCCGCTCCTGGCGCGGCGTCCTCCAGCGCTTCTCTCCCCGCTGCTTCCGGCACGCGCTCCTTCCCCGGCAGTGTGCTTAGGGCGCGCGCGCGCTCCCCCTCTCTTAAAGGGACCGCGCGCGCCGTCCTAAGGAGTCCCGGCCAATTGCCGGAGGACCTCCCATATAAAAGGCACCTCCTCCAAAATGGAGGTGCCCGAGCAATGTTGTAGCACTGTTCACTACTCTGCTTCAGCCTTCAGGTCCCGTTTCCAGTTACCTGCCAGATACCTGCCAGATTCCTGCCAGTCTGCTGTCTAATTCCTGCCTGATATCCTGCTACCTGCCTGCTAGCCTGAGGTCCGACGGTCTGCCTTCCAACTTCTGTCAGTCTGTCTAAGGACCAGCTTGCCCGCTCACCTGGGGGCGCACATCTTCTACCTGCCTGCTTGCCTGAGGTCCGACGGTCTGCCTTTCAACTCCTGTCAGTCTGTCTAAGGACCAGCTTGCCCGCTCACCTGGGAGCGCTCATCTGCTGCCTGTCTGCTAGCCTACCAGGAGGCTCTGCCGTCACGTGCTGTGACCACCCGCCTGTCCAGAGACTCCTGCCCGCTCACCTGGGAGCGCTCATCTGCTACCTGTCTGTTGGTCTTCCTGGAGGTTCCGCCGTCACATGCTGTGACCACCCGTTTATCCAGAGACTCTCGCCTGCTCACCTGGGAGCTCACGTCTATCATCTGCCGCCACAGGTCGTACCAATCCTTTACCCAGAGACTGCCCCGGTCACTTGCCGTGACCTCCTGCCCGTTCATCCAGAGACTGCCCCGGTCACTTGCCGTGACCTCCTGCCCGTTCTTCCAGAGACTGCCCCGGTCACTTGCCGTGACCTCCTGCCCGTTCATCCAGAGACTGCCCCGGTCACTTGCCGTGACCTCCTGTCCGTTCATTCAGAGACTGTCCCAGTCACCTGCTGTGACTGCCTGCCCGTCTACCCTGGTCGCCACCCGCTCCCTTACAAGGACCGCCCCCTTGTATAGTAGCTCAGAGGTTCCGCCTCCCAGACCCGTTACACTCAAAAGTAGTAAATACAATGAAGTCCAGCAAGACCAGGAGGGCGGAGCCGGATTAAACAGGCAAAAATGGTCATGTGACCAGCAAACTAAAAAAAAACCTAACAGGAGAGTTCTAACAGTACCCTCTCTTCTAAGAGGATCCTCCGGATCCCCTAGGTCCAGGCTTACCAGGAAACCTCCTGTGAAACGCTCTGACAAGTCTGGAAGCAGAAACATCATCTGCCCTCACCCATGAGTTATCCTCAGGTCCGAAACCCTTCCAAGCGACGAGATACTGCAAACTCCCTCTATACCGTCTAGAATTTAGGATGCGGGAAATTTCATATTCCCCGTCCTCCACCACCGGAGGAACAGTGGCAGAGGCGTCACCATCAGACACATCAGCTTTTTTCAACAGAGAAACATGAAACACCGGGTTAATCTTCCAGGACGTAGGAACCTCCAACCTAACAGCAGATTGGTTAACTATCTGAAGCACCTTAAAGGGCCCTACGAACTTGGGACCCAATTTTTTAGAAGGAATCCTCAATCGCAGATTCTTAGAGGACAACCAAACCATGTCACCAACAGCAAACAAAACCTCTTGCCGTTTCCTATCAAAGTACCTCTTAGATTTTTTGTTAGCCTCCTGAAGATTACCACGCACATCCGTCCAAACTCTCTCCAAATCACCGGAAAAACTCTCCTCCTCAGGCACAGCCGAAACCAATTTGGAGAATGACCCAAAAGACGGATGTCTCCCAGAACAACAAAAAAAAGGCGAACACCCAGCAGAAGAGGATGTATGGTTGTTAAGAGCAAATTCAGCAAGTGGCAGAAACTCAGACCACCCCTCTTGATTGTCTGCCACAAAACAACGCAAGAACTGCTCAACATCCTGGTTCTTCCTTTCTGTCTGGCCATTAGACTCAGAATGATATCCAGATGAAAACGACAAATGAACTCCCAACCTGTCACAAAAGGCACGCCAAAAACGAGCCACGAACTGAGGTCCCCTATCAGAAACAATGTCAGTAGGAACACCATGTAGTCTGACAATTTCCTTGACAAAGGCCTTAGCGAGTGTCTTAGCGCAAGGCAGTTTGATGAAGGGAACCAAGTGACACATCTTGCTAAAACGGTCCACGACTACCCAGATGACCGTGAAACCTTCAGAGGGGGGAAGGTCAGTAATAAAGTCCATAGCCAGATGTGTCCAAGGTGCACTAGGAACCTCCAGAGGGCAAAGCAACCCCTCAGCAGTAGCATGCGAAGACTTGGATCTAGCACACACAGTACATTGGCGCACCCACTTAATGACTTCCTTCTGCCATCCAGGCCACCAAATCCAAATTTTCTTGGTGAATACCATTAATAGTGAGGGGAAATTCACAGACCTTATGAGTAACACTCTTCAAGGGAGAGCCATCAACAGAAACCACAGCAATAGGGGATGACAAAGTTTTAGGTTCTAATCTAAGTTTTTCCAAGAATCCCCCATCAATCACATTCAGAGTAGAACCACAATCCACAAATACCCGAAATTCAATTAATTCATCCTGAGCAGCAGTAGTGGCAGATAGGAATACTCCCTTAGAATTTAAACAGGCAATACGGGCATAACTGACCATTTTTTTTTCTTTCTTCAAACGAAGCACACAGTTCTTAATAAAATGACCAGAATTTCTGCAATAGAAGCACAAGCCTTCAGAAAGCCTGCAATCTTTTTCCTGAGAGCGGGGTGCCATCGCCCCAATCTCCATCGGCTCTCCATTGTCAGCACAGACCCTCTCAAGACTCGGAGCTGACATAGCAGAGGATTTGCTCTCATTAACCCTTGCACGCAGTCTCCTGTCCACCCGTATAGCTAATTGCATTGCCTCCTGCAAGTTTCCAGGTGTGGGATAAGCAATCAGTAAATCCTTAACCCTTTCACCTAGCCCTGCAAGAAACAAGCTTTTCAAAGCTGAATCGTTCCACCCCACCTGGGCAGACCACCGACGGAAGTGAGAACAATATTTTTCCACATTACCTGATCCCTGCCTCAAACGTCTCAATTCAGACTCAGCAGATGAGACACGATCAGGATCATCGTACAACAAACCCAAAGCAGAAAAAAAACTATCCACTGATCTAAAGCACGGATCACTAGGTTGGAGAGAGAAGGCCCATCCCTGAGGATCTTTGTGCAAAAGTGACATTATGAACCCTATGCGCTGTGATTCATCACCAGAGGATCCGGGTCTCAAACGAAAATACAATAAACAAGCATTTTTAAAAGAAAAAAAATCTTGTTGTTCGCCAAAAAATAAATCAGGCAGACATACCTTAGGTTCCACAAAATGTGCTCCAGAACAGCTACTCACGTGTTGTTGGAGCTTGGCCACCTCCAGAGAGAGTCCCTGCAAGCGTTGAGCCAAATCTTGAACCGAGACCATGATGGAAAACTGGAGGTCTTTCCTTAGAGAAAATTTTTTTTTTCTTTTAGGGCTGGACTTACTGTTATGATCTGCTACAGGGACTAAGGAAAGACAGGAGAACTGTCCCTACAATAGAACTAAACTAGATCCCTACGATGTAACGGGGAACCTGATCCTGCGATCAGACCCGCTAAAGTCCTCGGCTAGTCTGAACGAAGACCTATAGATGTGAGGGAGGGATCCCTACAAGAACTAGGGACTGGGATAAGTTTGGACACCTCCTAGCAGAAATAGTAGCAGTCAAAGACAAACACACAACAAAAAGAATAGAGGTCAGAAGACCTAGCAAAACTAACAGAGAACGGCAACAGAGCACCAATCTAGCTCAAGAGTAGTAAATACAATGAAGTCCAGCAAGACCAGGAGGGCGGAGCCAGATTAAATAGGCAAAAATGGTTATGTGACCAGCAAACAAAAAAAAACCTAACAGGAGAGTTCTAACAAGCAGAGCAGAACAGGGCTGAAGGTGCAGGCAGAGAGGACAGGGCTCTGTTCACATGGAACAGACTGGAAATTACAGGAAGATGGCTAGAACACAGGAGCATGATACGGAGGAAGGGAAAAGGGACAAGCAGAACCAGATACACACAAGGCACTTACAATGAAGTAGCGAGTGGACACAAAACTCCCAAACAGAAGTACAGAGACAACGAGTTGGAGTTAGGTGCAGGTTCAGACACAGCAGGAAAAGGGAAGGTACGGACATAGAGACAAACAGGTAACAATCTAGGAGACAGGTCAGACAGGAACTGCTATTGCAACGAGATACAAGAATGAGCCTGGGTATACAGCCCCCAGAGTGGCGGAAACAGACTAGAAGTCAGAGATAACAGGCCTGGGTATACAGCCCCCAGAGTGGGGAAACAGACAAGAAGTCAGAGATAACAGGCCTGGGTATACAGCCCCCAGAGTGGCGGAAACAGACATGAAGTCAGAGATAACACGCCTGGGTATGCAGCCCCCAGGGTGGCAGAAACAGACTAGAAGTCAGAGATAACAGGCCTGGGTATACAGCCCCCAGGGTGGCAGAAACAGATAGGTAACAGGCCTGGGTATACAGCCCCCAGGGTGGCAGAAACAGACTAGATACAGGACAGGACCTGGCAATTCAGTTGCAAAGACAAACTGAGTGAAGGTGTTGCTCAGGCCCCTCCTTCTGGGTGGAGGGGGTTTAAATATCCAATGACTGACAGCAATAGGCTGGGGACGCATTAGGAGTGCGCCCACAGCAGCTATAAGAATCAGGAAGTAACCGGGCCGCCGCCCTAAGCAATCAGACAAGAGACATGCACACAGCATGAACTGGAGCAAAGTTTGCAGGCTGGACTGATGCGTAATATTGCGGTCTTGCATAGTGGGAGGTGGTGCACTATGCAAGCACGCCGCCAGGGATGTTACAGTACCCCCCCTTTACGCCCCCTCTTCTTCAAGCCTGCAAGGGTCTTCTGCAGAGAATTTGGAGGCCAATCCTTCTTTTCAAGAGGATTACCTCTTCTGTCCACTAGAGGAAACGAAACTGGTCTCATCATCTTGGTGACTAGGATGCTTCCTCCTATCAAGCCATCCTCAGCAACAGATGAAGTGG
Source organism: Phyllobates terribilis (assembly GCF_046119375.1). NCBI lineage: Eukaryota > Metazoa > Chordata > Amphibia > Anura > Dendrobatidae > Phyllobates > Phyllobates terribilis. The sequence goes on along the minus strand of NW_027362761.1, from coordinate 497,182,256 downwards.
GTGAAGTACCAGGAACAGCAAACAGATAAGTCTCTCTCCATTTGTTATCAGGTAGCACCCTGGTGGATTCAGGAGACAACTGGAGGTCCTCCGCCTGGTTGGAGGGGTGCAGAGACTCAGGGGTAACCACCCCCTTGACATACACTTTGCCAAGCTTACTGGATGAAGTGGGCGGCGTACCAGGTACCAGGTGTAGGAAAGTCTCTCTCCGTTTATCAGGTAGCACCCCGGGGAATTCAGGAGACAACTGGAGGTCCTCCGCCTGGTCGGAGGGGTGCAGAGACTCGGGGGTAATCACTGCTTCGAAGTACACTTTGCCAAGCTTACTGGATGAAGTGGGCGAAGTACCAGGTACAGGGTGTAGGAAAGTCTCTCTCCATTTGTTATCAGGTAGCACCCCGGAGGATTCAGGAGACAACTGGAGGTCCTCCGCCTGGTTGGAGGGGTGCAGAGAGTCGGGAGTAATCACTGCTTCGATGTACACTTTGCCAAGCTTACTGGATGAAGTGGGCGAAGTACCAGGTACAGGGTGTAGGAAAGTCTCTCTCCATTTGTTATCAGGTAGCACCCCGGAGGGTTCAGGAGGCAACTGGAGGTCCTCCGTCTGGTTGGAGGGGTGCAGAGACTCAGGGGCAAACACCGCCTTGATGGACGTAAGACCAGATTTATTAGAGATGGAGGGTCCTTGCTTTAGGACCATCTTCAGTCTGGTTTCAGAGATGACATGTCTGTGAGGCGGGATGGTACCTGAAGCCAGATCATTGGTACAATCGTCGAGACTGTGTGGGTACATTGCCTCCGCTTCTCTTCCTTCGGAGACTTCAGCGCACAGCGAGTCAGCGACTAGCAGATCTGGTGAAGAAGAAGAAACTGCTAACTGTCCTGAAGATATGGGGACTGGACACCCCTTGTACCTTAGCAGTCCCCCAGGATGCACCATGCAGGATCTCCAGACCTGAGCGGGCACTAGATCTCACGGCTCTGGATGACTTGTGAGTAAGCCAGTCAGCACCTGGAATGTGAACTTCTTCATGTGTAATGCTCCAATCTGGAACTTAATTTGCACAGACATATTTTGACTGTTTCTGAGTAGGGCTCGTCCTTCTGCTGACAATGCCCAAACCGGCTTCTGGAGTTGTCGGACGGGAATCAGACGCCGACTCTTAAAGGCTTTAAGCCCGAAACTTCCGGTTAATCTGAGGCCTTCACTTGCCACGGAGACAGTCATGGTCATCTGTGGAGAGGAAACACTAATGCCAAGGGCAGCCTCTCCTACAGGCCTAATGTCTTGGGATTCTCCAACCTTCGCTGGACAAAGATCGTCAGGGGGTCCCAAAGAACCGCAGCGGGACCGCAATCCGATTTTGGGACTGAGTTCTGGCTTCTGCTTTGCCTGACGAACATAGTCATTCTTCATGGATTCTGTGCGGAAAGCTGCCTCTACAGGCTGGGGAACAGGAGGTCTTTGGGAGGACAGAACCTGGCGTGACGATTTACCTCTACGCCTTGCACGTCTGGACTGCCTCTTGAGGTTGGGAAGAGAAGTATTCTGTGGAGCATAGTCATCCTGTGTGGATTCTGGGTGGGTAGCAGTCTCTTCGGGCTGGAGAACAGGTAGGCTACCCACACACATTACCCATCGGGGCTGCTCCGGGATATTGGAAAGGGAAGATTTAGCAGAGGCTTCAGGATTAGGGTCATCGAAGACCATTAGAAAGGCCACCAGGAAGGCCTGCAGGTCAAAGACGATAGGATCCCATGCTTCCCATAGGGGGGTGATCCATTTCAAGGCATCACCCGCTAGGTAGGACATCATGAATGCTACTTTAACCCGATCAGTAGGAAAATAGTGAGCATAGAACTTGAAATGCAGCATGCATTGCTCCACAAATGCACGGCTACGTTTTGGATCCCCATGGTACCGTGGTGGATCCGCAGGAACGAGTGCTGATAGATCCATTTGGGCTGGTGCGTAAATCGCCTGAGCCATAGCTTGAGAAAAAAATTTTTTCTTGGTGCACGTATTCGCCAGACAAGGATTCAAAATGTCTCTGAGAGCGAAAGGCCGTGGGGCTCAACGGGAACCATGGCCTGAGCAAACTGTTACGCTCGCGCCCGGACTGACTTGCGTGAGCGTGATTAGTGATCCCACTGTACTATGAACCGAGGAGTGCCTGGAGGGGCGTAACTAAGTATCAACCCGATCCGACCAAGGTCGCACGGCGGCTCAGTCGACTCCGTGAACCAAGGAGGAACCGAGCAGAGGGACCAGGTGCTACTCCAGGTCAGACCCCGGTCACAGCTGTTGACCCACACCGGGGAATGCAGGAACAGGCAGGTTAGACTGGCATACAGACAGGTGGGTATTGGCAGGCACGGTTGGTATGCAGACAGGCGGGCACTGGTAAGCACGGCTGGTATGCAGACAGGTGGGTACTGGCAATCATGGCTGGTATGCAGACAGGTGGGTACTGGCAAGCACGGCTGGTATGCAGACAGGTGGGTACTGGCAAGCACGGCTGGAGTGCAGACAGGGAGATACTGGCAAGCACGGCTGGAGTGCAGACAGGTAGGTACTAGCAGGTTGGAGCGCAGGCTGGATAGGGTCCAGTACAGACTGGGAGACAGGAACAGAGCTGCAGATGCGGTACACAAGCAGAGTAAAGCTAAACCGCCGGAGCGGAGGACAAGGCAGAGCAGAGCGAAACCACCGGTGCGATGAGCAAGCAGAGCAGAGCGAAACCGCAGGTGCGGTGGACAAGGCAGAGCAGAGCAAAACCGCAGGTGCGGTGAGCAAGCAGAGCAGAGCGAAACCGCAGGTACGGTGGACAAGGCAAAGCAGAGAGGAACCGCCGGAGCGGTGGACAAGGCAGAGCAGAGCAAAACCGCAGGTGCGGTGAGCAAGCAGAGCAGAGCGAAACCACAGGTGCGGTGGACAAGGCAGAGCAGAGCGAAACCGCCAGAGCGGTGGACAAGGCAGAGCAGAGCAAAACCGCAGGTGCGGTGAGCAAGCAGAGCAGAGCGAAACCGCAGGTACGGTGGACGAGGCAGAGCAGAGCGAAACCGCTGGAGCGGTGGACAAGGCAGAGCAGAGAGGAGCCGCCGGAGCGGTGGACAAGGCGGAGCAGAGAGAAACCGCAAGTGCGGTGAGCAAGCAGAGCAGAGCGAAACCGCAGGTGCGGTGGACAAGGCAGAGCAGAGAGGAACCGCCGGAGCGATGGGCAAGGTGGAGCAGAGAGAAACCGCTGGCGCGGTGAGCAAGCAGAGCAGAACAGGGCTGAAGGTGCAGGCAGAGAGGACAGGGCTCTGTTCACATGGAACAGACTGGAAAATACAGGAAGATGGCTAGAACACAGGAGGATGATACGGAGGAAGGGAAAAGGGACAAGCAGAACCAGATACACACAAGGTACTTACAATGAAGTAGCGAGTGGACACAAAACTCCCAAACAGAAATACAGAGACAACGAGTTGGAGTTAGGTGCAGGTTCAGATACAGCAGGAAAAGGGAAGGTACGGACATAGAGACAACAGGTAACAGGCTAGGAGACAGTTCAGACAGGAACTGCTACTGCAACGAGATACAAGAACGAGCCTGGGTATACAGCCCCTAAAGTGGCGGAAACAGACTAGAAGTCAGAGATAACAGGCCTGGGTATACAGCCCCCAGAGTGGCGGAAACAGACAAGACGTCAGAGATAACAGGCCTGGGTATACAGCCCCCAGAGTGGCGGAAACAGACAAGAAGTCAGAGATAACAGGCCTGGGTATGCAGCCCCCAGGGTGGCAGAAACAAACTAGAAGTCAGAGATAACAGGCCTGGGTATACAACCCCCAGGGTGGCAGAAACAGACAGGTAACAGGCCTGGGTATACAGCCCCCAGGGTGGCAGAAGCAGACTTGATACAGGACAGGACCTGGCAATTCAGTTGCAAAGACAAACTGAGTGAAGGTGTTGCTCAGGCCCCTCCTTCTGGGTGGAGGAGGTTTAAATATCCAATGACTTACAGCAATAGGCTGGGGACGCATTAGGAGCGTGCCCACAGCAGCTATAAGAGTCAGGAAGTAACCGGGCCGCCGCCCTAAGCAATCAGATAAGAGACTTGCACACAGCATGAACTGGAGCAAGGTTTGCAGGCTGGACTGATGGGTAAGATTGCGGTCTTGCATAGTGGGAGGTGGTGCACTATGCAAGCACACCGCCAGGGATGTTACATAATGCACCCCCAGTCATCCATTGTAGTATAATGCACCCCCATAAACATCCTATAAATTATAATGCACCCCCGTCATCCATAGTAGTAAAATGCACCCACATAGCCATTCTATAAAGTATACTGCACCCAGTCATCCATAGTAATATAATGCACCCACATAGCCATCCCATAAAGTATAATGCACAGTTCACAGTCCTCCATAAAGTATAATGTGTCCCATAGTCATCGATAAAGTATAATGCATCCCCATAGTCATCAATAAAGTATAATGCACCCCCATACTCATCCATAAAGTATAATGCACCCCCATAGTCATCCATAGCAGTATAATGCACCCTCCTGGTCATCCTATAAAGTATAATGCACCCCGAGTCATCCATAGTAATATAATGCACCCACATAGCCATCCCATAAATTATAATGCACAGTTCACAGTCCTCCATAAAGTATAATGTGTCCCATAGTCATCTATAAAGTATAATGCACCTCCATAATCATCCATAAAGTATAATACACCGTCATTTTCATTCATAAATTATAATGCACCCCCATAGTCATCCATAAAGTATAATGCACCTCATAGTCATCCAGAAAGTATAATGCACCCCCATAGTCATCCATAAAGTATAATGCACCCCATAGTCTTCCATAAAGTATAATGCACCTTCCAAATTATCCATAAAGTATAATGCACCCCCATAGTCATCCATAGTAGTATAATGCACCCTCCTAGTCATCCTATAAATTATAATGCACCCCCAGTCATCCATAGTAGTATAATGCACCCACATAGCCATCCTATAAAGTATACTGCACCCCGTCATCCATAGTAATATAATGCATTCACATAGCCATCCCATAAAGTATAATGCACAGTTCACAGTCCTCCATAAAGTATAATGAATCCCATAGTCATCCATAAAGTATAATGCACCCCATAGTCATCAATAAAGTATAATGCACCCCCATACTCATCCATAAAGTATAATGCACCCCCATAGTTATCCATAAAGTATAATGCACCCTCGAAATTATCCATAAAGTATAATGCACCCCCATAGTCATCCATAGCAGTATAATGCACCCTCTTGGTCATCCTATAAAGTATAATGCACCCCGAGTCATCCATAGTAGTATAATGCACCCACATAGCCATCCCATAAATTATAATGCACAGTTCACAGTACTCCATAAAGTATAATGTGTCCCATAGTCATCTATAAAGTATAATGCACCTCCATAATCATCCATAAAGTATAATACACCCCCATTGTCATTCATAAATTATAATGCACCCCCATAGTCATCCATAAAGTATAATGCACCTCATAGTCATCAATAAAGTATAATGCACACCCATAGTCATCCATAAAGTATAATGCTCCCCATAGTCTTCCATAAAGTATAATGCACCCTCCAAATTATCCATAAAGTATAATGCACCCCCATAGTCATCCATAGTAGTATAATGCACCCTCCTAGTCATCCTATAAAGTATAATGCACCCCCAGTCATCCATAGTAGTATAATGCACCCATATAGCCATACTATAAAGTATAATGTTACTATAAAGTCAACAGTCCTCCATAAATTATAATGCGCCCCATAGTCCTCCATAAAGTATAATGCACCCCCATAGTAATCTAAAAAGTATAATGCACCCCCAGTCATCCATAAAGTATAATGCACCCCCAAAATCATCCATAAAGTATAATGCATCCCCTTAGTCATCCATAGTACTATAATGCACCCCATAGTCATCCATAGTAGTATAATGTACCCCATAGTCATCCATAGTAGTATAATGCACCCCATAGTCATCCTATAAAGTATAATGCACAGTCCACAGTCCTCCATATAATATAATGCACCCTCATAATCATCCATAGTAGTATAATGCACCCCCATAGTCATCCATAGCAGTACTCACCGTTCCTTCACTCCTGCATATCCTCTTGTGAAGTAAGCAGCTGACTTTGGCGTGCGACGGGAGCGTGTGACGTCACTGCCATGTGCCCCAAAACTAGCACGCTGATGTCATCTTCTGGCCACTGATTGGCCAGCAGCATGTTTTGTGACGCGAAGACGCATGCGCCGCAATACACTTCAACTGTGTGTGCGTCGGAGGATGCACATCCAGTTGCAGCTTTGGCTGATGTCGGCGGGCCCCTCACTCACTGGGTCTCTGACCCGCTGGGCCCGGTCGAAGCGGTCGTTACGCCACTACATATATAGGATGTGACAGGATTTATCTCCAAGTACAGAAATGACAATGATTTCCCGATTATCCGTCACATTTTATTGGTTTCTGACTTTCTTGCTCATCAGAGCCATAGAATAGTTATAATTAAGAGAATCCGCTCAGCCATAACTGGAACATGACGACTTCTCGATTTTTGGGCCATGTATTGTGTTAGAATCATCCAAATCTGGGAGATTAAAGTTATATTCTGTAAAGGGAGCACATGTAATCTGAAGATAATTATGTAATTGTCGAGTGTTATTGAGACATAAAGTAATATATAGTCCAGATCAAAAATATAAATCCAACCAATATTGGGAAATCCTTGTACAACACCAATGTATATATACAGGTACTTCTCACAAAATTAGAATATCATCAAAAAGTTAATTTATTTCAGTTCTTCAATTCAAAAAAGTGAAACTCATATATTATATATAGTCATTACAAACAGAGTGATCTATTTCAAGTGTTTATTTCTGTTAATGTTGATAATTATGGTTTACAGCCAATGAATACACAAAAGTCATTATCTCAGTAAATTAGAATAATTAACAGAAAACACCAGGAAAGGCTTCCAAAGCATTTAAAAAGGTCCCTTAGTCTGTTTCAGTAGGCTCCACAATCATGGGGAAGACTGCTGACTTGACAGATGTCCAGAAGGCAGTCACTGACACACTCCACAAGGAGGGTAAGCCACAAAAGATCATTGCTAATGAAGCTGGGTGTTCACAGAGTGCTGTATCCATGCATATTAATAGAAAGTTGAGTGGAAGAAAAAAGTGTGGTAGAAAAAGATGCACAAGCAACCGGGATAACCGCAGCCTTGAAAGGATTGTTAAGAAAAGGCCATTCAAGAATTGGGGGGAGATTCACAAGGAGTGGTCTGCTGCTGGAGTCATTGCTTCAACAGCAACCACACACAGACGTATCCAGGACATGGGCTACAAGTGTCGCATTCCTTGTGTGAAGCCACTCATGACCAATAGACAACGCCAGAAGCGTCTTACCTGGGCCAAGGAGAAAAAGACCTGGACTGATGGTCAGTGGTCCAAGGTGTTGTTTTCAGATGAAAGTAAATTTTGCATTTCATTTGGAAATCAAGGTCCCAGAGTCTGGAGGAAGAGTGGAGGAGCCACAATCCAAGCTGCTTGAGGTCTAGTCTGAAGTTTCCACAATCAGTAATGGTTTGGGGAGCCATGTCATCTGCTGGTGTAGGTCCACTGTGTTTTATCAAGACCAAAGTCAGCGCAGCCGTCTACCAGGAAATTTTAGAGCACTTCATGCTTCCCTCTTCCGACAAGCTTTTTGGAGATGTAAATGTCATTCTCCAGCAGGACTTGGCACCTGTCCACACTGCCAAAAGTACCAATACCTGGTTTAAAAACAACAGTATCACTGTGATTCATTGGCCAGAAGACTCACCTGACCTTAACCCCATAGAAAATGTATGGGGTATTGTCAAGAGGAAGACAAGAGACACCAGACCCAACAATGCAGACGAGCTGAAGGCTTCTATCAAAGCAATCTGGGCTTCCATAACACCTCAGCAGTGCCACAGGCTGATCGCCTCCATGCCACGCTGCATTGATGAAGTAATTGATGCAAAAGGAGCCCCGACCAAGTATTGAGTGCATTTACTGAACATACATTTCAGTAGGCCAACATTTCGGATTTTAAAAACATTTTTCAAGCTGTTGTTATAAAGTATTCTAATTTACTGAGATAATGACTTTTGTGTTTTCATTGGATGTAAGCCATAATCATCCACATTAACAGAAATAAACACTTGAAATAGATCACTCTGTTTGTAATGACTCTACAGTATATAATATATGAGTTTCACTTTTTGTATTGAAGAACTGAAATAAATTAACTTTATGATGATATTCTAATTTTGTGAGAAGCACCTGTATATATTAGCTCCATATATAGTGAAACTATTTAAATATTCCCCCACATTGGTAGGATTCATATTGTTTGATCTCTAGTATATTGAGCAATGCACTTCAATGGAAGCCCGCAGTAACAGGCACCACTTGCAAGGTCACGGAATGCTGGGGTTGTTGGTTCCGCGCACATTAGATGCTTCATATGATGTCACGGAATGTTATGGTTGTTGACTCCGCCCACATTAGCTCTTATTTGTTATCAATTGAAGGTGGAACTTGTGCTGTTATAGGTGAGGAATGCTGCTCTTAGATTGAAGGTGCACATGATTCAATTGAGAGAAACATGGATAATGTAAAGGAGCTGCAACAAAAAGCTAGAGATATATCCAAGGAGGGATGGAATCTCTTTTCCTGGATGGGGTCTATTGGAGTTTGGTTCAACAATATACTCTCAACTTTGCTAAAGCCCATAGTGGTTATGATAGGATTGATTGTATTGATCTTGATTGCCTGGAAATTATTAATGTGATGTGTTTCTCATTGCAAGAAATTAATTATACATTGGAGCTGCTGGCGGACACAGACAGAAGAGGCCCCTGTGCAAGTACAATATATGAGGCCTTTGCAGCCTAATAGCTCATCACAATTCACAATTCCATCTGTTTTGGAGATGGAATGGGCCCCCTTACCTCTTGGTCTGTGTGCAGCCGAACAAGTTGCACCAATCACATGTCCGCAGCTGTCCGCCCCTGATTGGAACCATAGGAAGAATAACACTACAGCTACAGAGGTGACCGTCTGATGGCCTAGACTAGCAACTATGGCAACTATAAGGTAGCCAGCAATGGATGTCTGACATCCCTTGATCTATGCAGACTAGCTGCATACTTTATGTGGGCACGCCAGGTGCATAACAACACAGCACAGTTAAATGATAAATCACCTACAGTGATTCACTGAGAGCAGATATCTCGATCTGCCCATGTGCCACATACGGCGCCATTTTATTGAATTGACCAAAGGATTTAACTAAATGGCCTGAAAATTTTGCCAGTATGAGGCCCTGAAATTCCTAGTGGTAGCCCTCCCCTGTATAACAGCATCCATGCCCTATTATGCAGCTTTGTCGCTTTGGTCCTTTAGGTGCTGTATCTTCATTTTTTTCTCACCTAAAAGCAATACTTAAAGCTGAGAATACCTCCACATAAGCAGCAACCCATGGAATATGCCAAGTAAAGACCCACAGAGATTGCACAGCTGTCCACTGTGAGGATTCTCCGGTGTCGGGAGAGGCAGGCACGTGACCGCAAGTATTTGATTTGCATACATGCGATCACTAACTGACTAGATGAGCGCGACCTTGCTCAATGCAAGTGTATTGAGCAAGGGTGGATACACTATAGTCGGAATGTGGCCAGATCGCATTCTTGCAGTCACAGGACTGCCCGCTCCCAGCGCTGGCACCGGAGAATCCTGACAGCGCACAGTGCACCTGATGTGAGGTTTCAGAAGTCTACAGTCACATAGAGTGACACATGTCACTCTAGTGTCACTTTACTTTGTCACTTTATTTGTGTCACTTTACTTTGTCACTTTATTTGTGTCACTTTACTTTGCAAGTGACAGCACACTTGTAGCCTAAGACTGGAAAACCCATTTAATGTGTATGGATATGCAGATGGTGTAAAGCTCTTTCTGTTCTAGTGTTTATATACACTTTAGATAGTGTAACAGGGTCATTGGCAAAGTACTGGGGGAGATATTTAGCACTGAGATTGTTAGCTGCAGTAATTATACATAGGAAAAAGGTTCCAGCACACAAGTGGGTTAATCAGCCATCTTGGTGCTAGGGTGATTAGACACCTATAAAGAGGGAGGAACTCAGAAGATAAAATCACAGCCTTTCAGAAGATTTGGTGTGGGGAGGGCCTGGAGGTGGAAGTTCTGAGCTGTTTTGGCATATGAAGGAAAGACAAACCTGGGATTGTTTGTTCCTGAAGCGGGCGGTTATCCGTAGCAACAAGGACTATGCCATACGTTGTGGTTATGTTTTGTTTTTCCTGTTAGGCCAGGAAGGCCGTGTTTGTTTTTGCTAACATTGCTGTAGTTTATGCAGTGTTCTTAATAAACTCAGCAGAAGATTTAAAGAGACCGTGTTCCTGTGTACCTCTATGTGCAACCAAGTGAGCCGATCTACCACAATAGATATTGCTCAAAATGATCAAATTTTACTTTTGCAGCTAACAATTGGGAAGATAACATAGTTTTAAAAAGAAGGTACAATATGGAGGACTTCTTAGCTATTCTTCTTTTCTTGCCATAAACACTGGAGTTTATCCTCTAATAAAAGTTCTAGTAAATTATATCATTGTGACCTTTCTTTTTGAATTGCTGTTTGGTATAAATGTTTTGCATGCAGCCTTAACATAAATGTTTAGTTTTACTTTGCCCATCTTCTCCGCTTGCCCCACTTACCAATCTCAGACAGTTGCAGAGCTGGTAGATGCAAATATCCACACGGTTACTGTCGTCCTCTGTTAGGCTGTGTGCCCACGATGCGTTTTTCAAGCGTTTGAAGCGTTTTCCTCAGCATAAACGCTTCAAAAACACTTGGTAATCCGCCCCCCATGGTCCCCAATGACAAGCCGCACTTTCAATTCCCATGCTGCGTATTTTTCTGCAGCGTTTATGCTGCGCTCAAAAATCCACAGCATGTCCATTAATTTTGCGGAAGCGCGGCGTAATCGCCGCCATTGACTTGCATTGAGACGCATATAATCCGTGTCAGTACATTTGTACTCACGGATTATATGCGTTTCAATGTGCGGATGGTACCCAAGTCTGGAGAAGAGGAGACTCTCATCCAGACCCGGGTACCATAGAAACTGTAAAAAAAAGAAATTTAAAATAAAAAATAAAGTTTATACTCACCTTCCGATGTCTTCCCGGTGTTTTGTCTGCTCCGTCCAGTGTCTTGCAATGTTCTCGTTGTTGTGAAGGACCTGCCATGACGTCACTGAGTCATGTGACCCATCACATGGCTCAATGACGTCACCGCAGGTCCTTCACATCACCGCGAGCAATGCAAGACACCGGACGGAGCAGACAAAACACCGGGAAGACATCGGAAGGTGAGTATAAACTTTATTTTTTTTATTTTTCACCATTCTTATTCTTTTTTTTAACTAACTTGGTCACACTACTATAAATCCATGCCGGTTGCATGGATTTATATAGTGTGAACAAGTTGACAAGCACTTTCCAAGTGATGCTAAAATCGCTTGGAAAAGCGCTTGATAACCCGCATGCAGAAATGCATGCAAAGACGCTTCACAAACGCTTCTACCTGGCGGGAAAAACGCATGTAAAAACCACATGCGTTTTTCCTGCCAGGGAGAAGCGTAAAAAATATGCAGCATTTCTGCATCGTTGGCACATAGCCTTACTGTCTTTACCGTAGATTAATATTTCATTTTGAGATTCTAATAACTGCAGAAAAATAACTATAGGAAAAAAAGAAAACTGAATCTATGTAGCTATGGTGCAAGAACATTATCCATTCTGTTAGCAGTTTATTAGCTTCATCTACGGAGATCGGACAGAACAATTCCATTAAAGTAAGGATGCGACAAATTGTGTGAAATGAATGACAGGAATATTGTCACCATGCTGAAGAAATGACAATGAGCGTATTAAATGTCAGCATTGTTATACTCTGCTGATCCAAACCACCGTCATCTATATACTTTGTAGTAAATTAAGCTTGTGTCATATTCCTCACATCATTCCACAATCTTTTCAATCATAGAATAGGTCCATAGGCCCAAATTATGACCAGATAGAACGACTTTTCAGACAGAGTGTCCTAGTGGTTTAGCTTTGGCATTTCATAAGTACAAACTATGACCTTTTCCTAGAATAGCCTGTCTATGTAAAAAGGCAATCAATTCTATTTGCTAATAATAAATTTGGTAAACTTCTGTTAAATTCAACTGCGATTGTCTACCCTCTGAAGTAACAGGGGTCCTACACAATTTTTGTCATTTGCTGAAGAAATGTGAGCACTAGTGATGAGCGAGCACTAAAATGCTCGGTTACTCGTTGATCGGGTCGAGCAAATCGTAATGCTCGGGTGCTCGACCCGTGCAACAAGCCCAATGTAAGTCAATGGGAAACTCGAGCATTTTTCCGGCAGTCCCCTGGAGATCTGCAGGGGGACAAAAAATTGCCCAAATTGATGGGAACAGTGCTGAAATGACATGGGAACAGCATGGGAAAGACCCCTGGAAGCATCTCTGACTCCCAGGTCACTGCTGTGAACAATTTTGTCAGAGTATTACGCCACTTTTACGGACTGACAAAACATACAAAAACGAAGCCAAAATGGATTTTCCTGGAAAAAAAATGTTAAGGAACATTCTTTCCAGGGTAATGACCTGTATATAACGCCCCCCCAAAAAACAACCCACAAAAAAAATGCTCCTCGACACCTTTGGCTATGTTCACACGTAGCATTTTTAATGAATTTTTGCACTTTTGCATTGCTTTCAACGATAAAAAATATATTCACCAGTAAATGTCATTTTAACATTTTACTACCTTATGTGCCCATGTGGTGTGTGAGACATGATCAGACACATCCTGTTTCATTTATGAAGGAGGGTCTCTGAAAGTCACAAGGCCTATTTTTACAGGGCCATCAGGTGGCCCTTACTATTGTTAAAGTGCCAGCTGTCGGCCCTCACTATTGTTAAAGGGCCATCAGCCGGCTATGCTTTGTTGTTCCCATTATTAAAGAGTGGGTCTCCTATACTGTTATTGCGTATGCAGTGACTGCAAGGCCTGACAAAAAATTGGACGCACTCCAATACCCCTTTGAAAAGACATAGAGGAGGGCCTCAGTAAAAAAAAATGCTCCATTATAAAGGAGTAGGTCTCCTATACTGTTATTGCTCATGCAGTGACTGCAAGGGCTGCCAAAAAATTGGACGCACTGCAATACCCCTTTGAAGAGACATAGAGGAGGTCCTCATTAAAAAAATAGGTACATTGTTAAGGAGTGGGTCTCCTATACTGGTAATGCCCATGCACTAAGTGCATGGGCTGAAAAACATTTACCCCTGGGGGGTATACATGAACTTACTGTATAACATACAGAATGTTAGAGGTAGGCCTCTAAAAAATTTTCCTATGGGCATCATAAACACCCTTAAAAAAAATTCTGTGGGTGTTGCATCACATTCACCCTGGTGATATGGTGGAGGAGGACGAGGAGAAGGAGGAGGACAACAGAAAATAGACAAAATCAGGAAGCGTATACCCATATCTGGTTATGAAGAGGTGCATGGAAATAGACCCCCTAAAAAAACCAGCTGGATATGACTTTATGTTCCGCTGCTATCATCCGGTGGTGTTGAGAAGTCTGGCCCAATTCAGCCCTTGTTCATTTTTATAAGAGTCAACCTGTCAACATTTTCAGTTGACAGGCGGAGGCACCTATCAGTTATAATACCCCCGCGGCACTAAAAGCCCGCTCTAACGAAACACTAGCGGCAGAGCAGACCAGGACCTCCAAAGCGTAGTGAGTCACTTCATGCCACATGTCCAACTTGGATACCCAATAGTTATAAGGCACAGAGGAATCACGGAGGACGTTGGTACGGTCGACAAGGTACTCCTTCAGCAACTTCCAAAACTTTTCCCTCCTTGTGAGTTTACCCAGCGCATTAGGGCCTGGGCGCTGGGAGGCGCTGAGAAAACTGTCCCAGACATTTGACAGTGTTCCCCTGCCTCTGCTGCATCGTATTTGTGTCTCCCTCGCCTGTACTCCTTGGTTGTCCAACAAACTGTGACCTCTGCCGCCAGCGTTTTCAGGTAGTAATTTTTTTAATAATTACACAAGGGCCTTCTGGAACTACAAAATTTTATTAGACCTCTCAGCCACGGGAAGGATAGACAGAAAGTTCTCCTTGTAGCGTGGGCCTAGAAGTGTGACCAACCAGTAATTACTGTCACCCAAAATGTGTACAACGCGAGGGTCATGGGAAAGGCAGCGTAGCATAAACTCAGCCATATGTGTGAGACTGCCAATAGGCAAGACTTCCCTGTCCTGATCAAGAGGACGACTGTCCATGCTCTCCTTCTCATCCTCCTCGTTCTCCCTCTCCTTAGGCCATCCACACTGAATAGACAGTATGACAATTGTGTGGGTAGTAACATCGATAGCGTAGGACCAGACATAACCTCAAGAGAAATGTGCTGTCTTCCAGGTGCAAAAATTAAAGATGTGTCTGACAGGATAGCAAGACTCTTCAGACCTACAGATCACTACCCATTCCTGCTATTACACGTGGGGACAAATGACACCGCAAGAAAGGACCTGGAAACCACCTGCAGTGACTTTGAAAACTTAGGCAAGAAAGTGAAAGAATTGGAAGCGCAGGTAGTCTTCTCATCCATCCTCCCAGTGGATGGCCATGGAACAATGAGGTGGAATAAGATTCTCCAGGTGAACAACTGGCTACGTCGATGGTGCCATCAACAAGGATTTGGATTTCTGGATCACGGAATGAATTACCTATATGATGGACTACTTGCTAGAGATGGGGTGCACCTTACGAAGACTGGAAAACATGTATTTGGAAGTCGCCTTCCTACACTCATCAGGAGAGTTTTAAACTAGAACAATGTGGGAAGGGAAGCAAAAGGCCAGAAAAAGCTATACAGCTGACAAATACTATTGAGATCTCCGCTATTGGAAGTGGAAAGGAAGAACAAAGACAAAAAAATCTAAATAATAAAAATATGGGAGGAAGAGAAACCAATCACAAACTAAAATGTTTTTATACAAATGCACAAAGCATGGGCAACAAACAAGGAGAATTGGAACTACTAAAGCAGGAAAAGAAATATGATGTCATTGGAATCACTGAAACTTGGGACGATACACATGATTGGAATACAAGGCTAAAAGGATACAACTTATTTGCAAGAAACAGACTTGATAAACGAGGAGGAGGTGTCGCATTGTATGTTAGAAAAGCGTATATCTGCACAGAGATTGAAGCTTCAGAGACTGGGAGTTCTGTGGAAACTGTTTGGGTAAGAATACAACGGAAAGGACACCATTGTAGGCATTTACTACAGGCCAGCTGGGCAAACTGAAGATATGGATGAACTCTTTATATATCAAATGACCAAGTTCTCCAAAAAATATGACGTAGTGGTCATGGGAGATTTCAACTATCCAGACATTTGTTAGGAATCTCTCTCAAGTAAAACTAAAAGGTCAAGCAAATTCTTATCCTCTCTTACAGACAACTTTATCTTCCAAAAGGTAGGGGAGAAAACAAGGGGGTCTGCTACTTTGGATCTAATCCTTAACAGGGAGGAAACGGTTGAAGAGGTAAAAGTGGCTGGGACCCTAGGAGGCAGCGATCATGCTATTATAGAATTTTGGATAACTAGAGGAGGAAAACATGTGAAGACTCAAACTTAAAGGTTAGATTTCAGAAAGGCAGATTTTAAGCAACTCAGAAAGAGAATAGGAGGGATCCAATGGCTGGATGTCCTTAACCCTCCGTCACATACAATATCGGTTCTAACGAGTTCACATACAATGTGACTGTCAGGCGCAGGCTAGAAAAATACCTATAATATCTAATGTTTGCAATTTCAGTGCTCTAAAAGTGATCAGTGACCTTCATAGGGATGTAATAAAAGAGACTACACATAATGAGGTGCAAAAAAAACCCATTTACTTAACATAAAACTAATAACTCTGAAATACAAACATTTCAAAACTCCCGCCAAATAGTCCCCAGTTCGACTCTGTCAAAAAACTCTACAAAGAAAATTTATGGAAACAAACTTAATTTTAAGGTACCTTAAGTACTATTAAACACATATTCAATCAGAATTAGATCCTGAAGTTTCCCCAGAAAAATTACACTTGCAGAGCAAAGAGCAAGAATTACACATCATTTTTGCATGTGTCAGGCAGATTGCATTATGACATTTGTGACATTCATAATTAAAGCCTTCTGATTCCGCTTTCCGTGGTGCATCTCCTTCTTTTGGGAGGTGGTGCAGGTGGTGAATTTTCACTATCATCTTCTGGGCGGAATCTTTTGAGCTGAACTTGAAGGCGAGAGGGGATACCGATTGCTTTCATACTTCTCCTGCGTAGCTCTCCAAGCACTAGTTCATGGGCCAATTTTTTCAGATAGAATCGTCTACGGAGTGGTTCAAGCTTGTTTTCAAGGTAAATGACTTGTGAATTTATACCACCCAAATTCAACATAGCAAAAAATATGACCATTGGCCAGCGTTTGGTGTTTCTGCTGACGTTGAAAGTTGAGCACATCTGATCAGCTGTATCAACACCCCCTTTGGTTGCATTATAAAATGTAATTATCTCCGGGGTTTTTTGTGCCTCAGTCCCAGGATCGATGGCATCATCATCATGAAGTGTTGATAGAAGAAGTACAATTTTTTTTGCTTGTGGTACATAGGAAACCAAAACCTTTCCATTATGGAATGCAAACATACTGCTGTACTGTTGTCTCCCTTTCACACTTACAAACTGTGTAGGCAATTCTTTTTTATTTTTTCTTACAGTTCCGACATATGAAAGCTTCTGCATTTTCAGATAATCAATCAGATCACAATTTGAAAACCAATTGTCAGCTGTTATATTGCGACCCGATCCAAATAAGGGCTCAGCCAGTCTTTTTACAACATCACTGGGTTTGTTGCTGACACAGTAAGGACCTTCTGGTTGTTTTCCTGCATAAACTTCCAGGTTGTAAGTGTAGGTCTTACTGGCATCAACAAGGGCATACATTTTTATTCCATATTTGTTAGGCTTTGATGGAATATATTGCCGAAAGGCACATTTACCACGAAAACCAGGGAGCATTTCGTCAATAGTGAGATTCTCCCCAGGGCAATAGCTTTTTTTACAGTTTTCAACAAATTTTTGGAATATATCACGAATTGGAGCAAGTCGGTCATGTGTTTTACGTTCGGTTCGGGTAGTTCTGTCGTCAAACCGAAGGCAACGAATTAGAAGCTTGAATCTGTTTATGGACATAACAAGGCCAAATTTTTCAACTCCATCCCCATCTTTACTCCAAAGTTCCTCCAAACTTTGTCTATTTGCCCTATAAGCTCCTGCAAGGTATAATAATCCAAAAAAAGCACGCAGTTCTATTTCATCTGTGGCCTTGATGGTTCTGTTGCAGATGAACTTGTCCTTTATAATGTCTATATATTGGTTGGTATATGTGACAATAGAGTCCAGAATGTCATCTGTGAATAAACTATTCCAGCATTCAACTGCAGTTTTTGCATTACTTGCAGTTCCTATAACTGCAGGAAGGTGAGTAATAATGTTTTGAGGTTCCCTACGTTTTTTCTGGAGTGGCTTCTTGTTCCATTGGTTTTTTATCTTTTCCCATATAATAAGATTCAACATCTTCATCCTCATCACTGTCACCATCTTGCTCTGTTTCAGAATCCACTTCACATACTTCCACCTCATCATGAGAATCAATCTCACTTTCTTCTCCTAAATCCTCATTCAGTGTGGGGTCTGCATCATTTAACAGCATGTTTGTTACTTCTTCAACATCAAGTTTTTTTGATAAATTGTACATTTTTCTCTCCATTTCAGCAGATAATCTGAAGCAAGAGAAGGAATATGTGTTAGGGAACTACTGTATATCCCTGAGCAGCACACTTTCTTTTTTAATCTGCCTTATTTCTATGAAATATCCTCACACTTTATGCTATACATTCATAAAACAAGCTAAATAAACAATTGTGATGAATAAAAACATAAAATACCAACCTTATTGAGTGTGACGTGTTCATATACAATGAGCCTGAGAGATTAGCGCAGTTATATCTGTCCTCCTGAAGCTCTGCAATCCAACTGTGGTATGAGGTTTCACAGAGCTGCTAGAGACAGGAGACTACCTGGAGGGAGGGGATTTCCTCACAATCTGGTGAGGAAGGAGAAATGAAAGTAAAAGAGATGTGCCTGTCAGGCCTATTGTATGTGACGGAGGGTTAAGGACAAAAATGTCCAGGAAGGATGGGAAATTTTTAAAAATGAGATTCTCAAAGCACAATCGTTAACAAACCCGAAAAGTAGGAAGAATGGGAAGCATTTAAGGAAAGCAGGATGGATGAACACAGAACTTAAACACATGCTAAAAAGAAAGAAAGAAATGTTTATCAAATGGAAAGAGGGAGGCATATCTAAAGAAGATTATAATGCAGTCTGCAGAACCTGTAGGGCACGTATCAGGTTAGCTAAAGCTGACAATGAATTAAGGCTTGCAAGAGATGTCAAAAGCAATAAAAAAGGATTTTGGGGGTATGTCAAAAGTAAAAGAAAAGTCAAAGATGCTATAGGATTTTTACGGGATGAAAATTGTGACATTGTAAGAAAGGATGTTGAGAAGGCCAAACTTTTTAATTCCTATTTTGCATCTGTTTTCTCTCAGAAAGAAAATGTAACATCAACCGATCTTCACTGTCCTATTAAAGGAATAGAAGAATCCAGGTTATCTGTAAACAGAAAGAATGTGAGGGAATATTTAGCTAACATAAATGAGTTCAAGTCTCCAGGTCCAGATGAATTACACCCCAGAGTACTGAAGGAGAATGCAGAAGAAATTTTAGAACCACTCTCCATAATCTTTGAAAATTCTTGGAGAACAGGAGAAGTCCCAGAAGACTGGAGAAAAGCAAATGTTATTCCTATCTTCAAAAAGGGGAAGTGTAGCGTCGGCGTCCCTGCCTCCTGCTAGGCAGGGACGCTGTTCCCCTCACCTCTCCACTCCGTGCCCGGCGTCCTCCTCCCGCTCTGCTGGCAGCGCGCGCTGCTTCCCGGCCACTGTGCTTAGGGCGCGCGTGCGCGCGCTCCCCCTCTCTTAATGGGGCCGCGCGCGCCGTCCTAAGGAGCCCCGGCCAATGGCCGGCGGATCTCACCATATATAAGGCACCTCCTCCAAAATGGAGGTGCCCGAGCAATGTTGTTGCAAAGCCTTCACTCTGCTTCAGCCCTCAGGTCCCGTTACCAGTTACCTGCCAGTCACCTGCCAGATTCCTGCCTGCTACCTGCCAGATTCCTGCTTGATACCTGCCTGATATCCGTTTACCTGTTTGCAAGCCTGCGGTCCGACGGTCTGCCTTCCGGCACCTGTCAGTCTGTCTATGGACCAGCCTGCCCGCTCACCTGGGAGCGCTCACCTGCTACCTGTCTGCTAGCCTACCTGGAGGCTCCGCCGTCACTTGCCGTGACCACCTGCCTGTCCAGAGACTCTTGCCTGCTCACCTGGGAGCGCTCACCTGCTACCTGCCTGCTAGCCTACCTGGAGGCTCTGCCGTCACTTGCCG
Source organism: Phyllobates terribilis (assembly GCF_046119375.1). Classification (NCBI taxonomy): domain Eukaryota; kingdom Metazoa; phylum Chordata; class Amphibia; order Anura; family Dendrobatidae; genus Phyllobates; species Phyllobates terribilis. The sequence continues at coordinate 497,162,496 of NW_027362761.1, read as the reverse complement.
TGACCACCTGCCCGTCCAGAGACTCTTGCCCGCTCACCTGGGAGCGCTCACCTGCTACCTGCCTGCTAGCCTACCTGGAGGCTCTGCCGTCACTTGCCGTGACCACCTGCCTGTCCAGAGACTCTTGCCCGCTCACCTGGGAGCGCTCACCTGCTACCTGCCTGCTAGCCTACCTGGAGGCTCTGCCGTCACTTGCCGTGACCACCTGCCTGTCCAAAGACTCTCGCCCGCTCACCTGGGAGCGCTCACCAGCCACCTGCCTGCTGTCCTTCTACCCAGAGACTGTCCCTGTCACTTGCCGTGACTACCTGCCCTTCTACACAGAGACTGTCCCTGTCACTTGCCGTGACTACCTGCCCGTCTTCCCTGGGAGCCACCCGCTTCCTTACAAGGACCGCCCCCTTGTATAGTTGCTCAGAGGTTCCGCCTCCCAGACCCGTTACAGTTTGCTCGGGCCAATATGCCATACGGTTTCGTACCCTTGCTTCGGAGCTGGCCTGGGATAACGACGCCCTGGTGTCTGTCTTTTGGGAGGGTCTGTCCGGCCGTATTAAAGATGAACTCGCCGGTCGGGACATACCTACCACTCTCGACGACTTAATAACTCTTGACACCCGGATTGACATCCGGTTCCAGGAACGCGCCAAAGAGGTCACCCGTGAGAGGAGGTTTCCACGTCTAGCCCCTACCTTTCTGAAACCTGTCACTTCTCCCGCTACTCCCCAGGCGCACTCACCCGAGCCTATGCCGGTCGACCAGACCAAGATGGTCAAAACCCGTCAAGAGTTACGCCGTGCCGAGGGGAGCTGCTTCTACTGTGGCAGTAAGGAGCACCGGATCCGTTCCTGCCCGGAGAGGTCAGGAAACGCCTGTGTCTAGGATCGCTCAGAGAGGTCGTCCTAGACAAGAGTAAACCCTCTCCATCTCTGTTGCTGTTGATCTCTATCATCTGCGGGGAGAACCGTTATTTTGAACTAGCCCAACTTGACTCTGGAGCTGCCGGAAATCTCATTTCTCAGTCTCTTGTAGAGAGATACCGCATTCCCACCAAACCTCTAGCTGTACCCTTATCTGTCGCTGCCGTGGATGGGGGCCTCTTACCACATCCCATCCAACTCATCACCGAATCCATAACCCTGCAGGTGGGAATGCTGCACTCTGAGAGCATCTTCTTTCATGTTCTGCCTGGACTCTCTCACGCCCTATTGCTAGGCCTACCTTGGCTTCAGAAACATGCACCCGTGCTTGATTGGCAGACCGGAGAGGTCCTTCGCTGGGGACAGGACTGCCATAAGACTTGTTTAGTTCCCGTCCATCCTGTCCGTCCTTCTCCTACTCCAGCCAATCTACCTGGTCTTCCGGCTCCTTATTGGTCGTATGCGGACGTCTTTAATAAAAAGGAGGCAGAGACATTACCCCCTCATAGACCATACGACTGCCCAATCGACCTGATGCCTGGCGCTACTCCTCCCCGTGGGCGCATTTACCCTTTGTCTGCTGCTGAGACCCGATCCATGTCAGAATATATTGAGGAGAATCTGGCCCGGGGATTCATCCGGAAATCTACTTCCCCGGCGGGAGCAGGCTTCTTCTTCGTCAAAAAGAAGGATGGCTCACTCCGTCCCTGTATAGACTATAGAGGCCTTAACCAGATCACGGTGAAGAATAAATACCCCCTTCCGCTCATTCCGGAATTATTTGACCGTCTGAGGGGGGCTAGAATCTTCACCAAGCTGGACCTCCGTGGGGCGTATAACCTGGTCCGTATCCGTCAGGGGGATGAATGGAAGACGGCATTCAACACCCGGGATGGCCACTATGAATACCTGGTAATGCCCTTCGGTCTCTGTAACGCTCCCGCCGTCTTTCAAGAGTTGGTCAATGACATCTTCCGGGACCTTCTCTACTCCTGCGTAGTGGTGTACCTGGACGACATCTTGGTCTTCTCTCCGGATCTCCCCACACACCGGAGGGATGTTCGTCAGGTTCTGCTCAGGCTCAGGCAGAACCATCTCTACGCTAAATATGAGAAGTGCCTCTTTGAGCAGACCTCGCTTCCGTTTTTGGGCTACATAATTTCTCAGACCGGCCTACGAATGGATCCTGAGAAACTGTCTGCCATCGAGAAGTGGCCTCGACCAGAGGGGTTGAAGGCTATTCAGCGATTCCTGGGCTTCGCCAACTACTACCGCCTCTTCATACCGCACTTCTCTTCCCGGACTGCCCCAATCTCTGCGCTCACCCGTAAGGGCACTAATCCCAGAGAATGGCCGCCCGAAGCTGAGGAGGCCTTTCTTTCCTTAAAACAGGCTTTCTCTTCCGCCCCGGTGCTGCATCGCCCGGACGGCAACAAGCAATTCTTCCTGGAAGTTGACGCCTCCTCCTCTGGAGCCGGAGCGGTACTTACCCAAAAATCGTCTTCCGGGAGAATGGTAACTTGCGGCTTCTTCTCCAAACTCTTCTCCTCTTCCGAGAGCAACTATTCTATAGGAGACCGAGAATTATTGGCCATTAAGCTGGCATTGGAGGAATGGCGTTACCTGCTCGAGGGGGCTCTTCACCCGGTAATAATTTACACGGACCACAAGAACTTGGCTTTCCTCCAGAGTGCCCAGAGACTTAACCCGCGCCAAGCCCGGTGGTCCTTGTTTGTTGCTCGCTTTGATTTTGTTCTTCATTTTTGCCCGGCTGACAAAAACATCAAAGCTGACGCCTTGTCTCGATCCTTCCTGGTGTCTGATCTTGAGGAGGAACCTAAACACATCATCGATCCCGCCAGAGTAATGCAGGTGGCCCCCGTGAGTCTAAATCGTCTCCCTCCTGGTAAGACGTTCGTAACGGTACCTGATCGGGAGAAGATCCTACACTGGGGTCACTCATCTAAGCTTGCTGGCCATGCCGGTCAGAAAAAGACCCTCCAGCTTATCACCCGGCACTACTGGTGGCCTACCCTGCACAAGGACGTAATAGACTTTGTTTCTGCCTGTGTGTCCTGCGCCCGCAACAAGGTTCCGAGACACCTGCCAGCCAGTCGCCTCCTTCCTCTTCCAGTACCTGCTGCCCCCTGGCAGCATATAGCTAAGGACTTCATAACAGATCTCCCTGTCTCTGCCGGTTGTACGGTCATTTGGGTGGTCGCTGACCGCTTTTCCAAAATGGCTCATTTCATTCCCCTGCCAGGCCTCCCGTCTGCACCCGAGCTGGCTAAAGACTTTATCCGCCACATCTTCCGTCTCCATGGCCTGCCCCTCCACATCGTGTCGGATCGTGGGGTTCAGTTCACCTCACGCTTCTGGAGAGCCACATGTAAGCTGCTTGACGTCACCCTGGACTTCTCCTCCGCATACCACCCACAGTCCAATGGTCAAGTGGAGCGGATCAATCAGATCCTGACCAGTTACCTCCGGCACTTCGTTAATGCCCACCATTCAGACTGGGTGGATCTCCTGCCATGGGCCGAATTCTCTTACAATAATCACGAGAGCGAATCTTCCTCCAGATCCCCGTTTTTTGTAGTCTTCGGTCAGCATCCTCGGATCCCATTTCCCGTCTCCACCTCGGTGGACAATCCGGCTGCGGAATCTCTCGTTAGCAAATTTTCCTCCATTTGGGAGAGTACCCGATCCGCACTCCTTCAGTCTTCCGAGTGGATGAAAAAACACGCTGACAAAAAAACGCCTGGATCCTCCACAACTCCGTCCTGGAGATAAAGTCTGGCTCTCGTCCAAGTATGTCCGGCTCAAGATTCCTTCCTACAAGTTAGGGCCTCGGTTCATCGGCCCACTAGAAGTTATCAAACAAATCAACCCAGTGGCCTATAAATTGAAACTCCCGGCCAACTTGCGGATCCCTAACTCCTTCCATGTATCTCTCCTCAAACCCGTGGTACTTAACTCTTTTTCCAAGTCTACAGGTACGCCTCCTGCTCCGGTTTCCGCTGAAAACGAGTTTGAGGTAGAGAACATTCTGGCCACCAAAAGGTTAAGAGGAAAAAACTTTTTTCTGGTAGATTGGAAGGGGTTTGGTCCTGAGGAGAGAACGTGGGAGCCCCGGGAGAACATCCATGCCCCTCTCATCCTTGATAAATTTCTGTCTGGCCTAAAAAAGGGGGGGCCTAAAGGGGGGGGTACTGTAGCGTCGGCGTCCCTGCCTCCTGCTAGGCAGGGACGCTGTTCCCCTCACCTCTCCACTCCGTGCCCGGCATCCTCCTCCCGCTCTGCTGGCAGCGTGCGCTGCTTCCCGGCCACTGTGCTTAGGGCGCGCGCGCGCTCCCCCTCTCTTAAAGGGGCCGCGCGCGCCGTCCTAAGAAGTCCCCGGCCAATGGCCGGAGGATCTCACCATATATAAGGCACCTCCTCCAAAATGGAGGTGCCCGAGCAATGTTGTTGCAAAGCCTTCACTCTGCTTCAGCCCTCAGGTCCCGTTACCAGTTACCTGCCAGATTCCTGCCTGTTACCTGCCAGATTCCTGCTTGATACCTGCCTGATATCCGTTTACCTGCTTGTAAGCCTGCGGTCCGACGGTCTGCCTTCCGACACCTGTCAGTCTGTCTATGGACCAGCCTGCCCGCTCACCTGAGAGCGCTCACCTGCTACCTGTCTGCTAGCCTACCTGGAGGCTCTGCAGTCACTTGCCGTGACTACCTGCCTGTCCAGAGACTCTTGCCCGCTCACCTGGGAGCGCTCACCTGCTACCTGCCTGCTAGCCTACCTGGAGGCTCTGCCGTCACTTGCCGTGACCACCTGCCTGTCCAAAGACTCTCACCCGCTCACCTGGGAGCGCTCACCAGCCACCTGCCTGCTGTCCTTCTACCCAGAGACTGTCCCTGTCACTTGCCGTGACTACCTGCCCTTCTACCCAGAGACTGTCCCTGTCACTTGCCGTGACTACCTGCCCGTCTTCCCTGGGAGCCACACGCTTCCTTACAAGGACCGCCCCCTTGTATAGTTGCTCAGAGGTTCCGCCTCCTAGACCCGTTACAGGAAGAAGATGGACCAAGGGAACTATAGGCCGGTGAGTCTGACTTCTATACCAGGAAAGATCTTTGAACAAATTATTAAACAACATGTATGTAAGTATCTGGATAAGAATGAAGTGATTAACCAGAGTCAGCATGGGTTTGTAACTAACAGGTCATGTCAGACTAACTTAATTTACTTCTATGACAGAATCACTGACTGGGTGGATCAGGGAAATGCTGTAGATATACTATATCTTGACTTCAGCAAAGCATTTGACAAAGTATCTCACACTATCCTTATTGAAAAAATGACCAAGTATGGAATGGACAAGGCAACTGTTAGGTGGATTCATACCTGGCTTAGTGATCGGACTCAAAGAGTGGTCGTAAATGGCTTCACATCCAGTTGGATGAATGTCTCAAGTGGGGTACCACAGGGCTCTGTCCTGGGACCTGTATTGTTCAACATCTTTATAAATGATTTAGATGAAGGAATTGAGGGTAAACTGATTAAATTTGCTGATGACACAAAGCTAGGAGGGATAGCTAATACTAGAGAAGAGAGAGAGAGAGGATTCAAAAAGACCTAAATAAACTGGGAGCAGTGGGCAGCAAAAAACAGAATGGTTTTTATTAGGGAAAAATGCAAAGTACTACATCTGGGCAATAAAAAAAAGCATATACAGAATGGGAGGAATAGAGCTAAGCAACAGTACATGTGAAAAAGACTTAGTTATACTAATAGATCATAGACTGAACATGAGTCAACAGTGTGATGCAGCAGCAAAAAAAGGCAAATACAATTCTGGGATGTATTAACACAAGCATACAGTCTAGATCATGTGAAGTAATTATCCTTCTCTACCCCTCTTTGGTCAGACCTCATCTGGAACACTGTGTCCAGTTTTGGGCACCACATTTTAATAAAAAGACATCGACAAACTGGAGCAAGAGAAGAGCGACCAGGATGGTGACCGGTCTGCAAACCATGTCCTATGAGGAACATTTACAGGATTTGGGAATGTTTAGCTTGCAAAAAAGAAGACTGAGAGGAGACTTAATAGCTGTCTACAAATATCTCAAGGGCTGTCACATTGTAGAAGGATCATCTTTATTCTCATTTGCATAAGAAAAGACTAGAAGCAATGGGATGAAACTGAATGGGAGGAGACACAGATTAGAAATTAGAAAAAACTTTTTGACAGTTAGGGTGATCAATGAGTGGAACAGGCTGCCACGAGAGGAGGTGAGTTTCCATTCAATGGACGTCTTTAAACAGAGGCTGGACACACATCTGTCTGGGATGATTTAGTGAATCCTGCTTTGAGCAGGGGGTTGGACCAGATGACCCAGGAGGTCCCCTCCAACTCTACCATTCTATGATTCTACACCGCGTTCAGAATTATTAGGCAAATGCGTATTTTGATCACTTTGATACTTTTTATACATGTTGTCCTACTCCAAGCTGCATAGGCTTGAGAGCCAACTACCAATTAAGTAAATCTGGTGATGTGCATCTCTGTAATGAGGAGGGGTGTTGTCTAATGACATCAACACCCTATATAAGGTGTGCTTAATTATTAGGCAACTTACTTTCCTTTGGCAAAATGGGTCAGAAGAGAGATTTGACGGGCTCTGAAAAGTCCAAAATTGTGAGATGTCTTGCAGATTGATGCAGCAGTCTTGAAATTTCCAAACTTTTGAAGCGTGATCACTGAACAATCAAGCGTTTCATGGCAAATAGCCAACAGGGTCGCAAGAAGTGTGTTGGCCAAAAAAGGCGCAAAATAACTGCCCATGAATGGAGGAAAATCCAGCGTGAAGCTGCCAAGATGCCATTCACCACCAGTTTTGCCATATTCCAGAGCTGCAACGTTACTGGAGTATCAAAAAGCACAAGGTGTGCGATACTCAGGGACATGGCCAAGGTAAGGAAGGCTGAAAAACGACCACCTTTGAACAAGAAAGATAAGATAAAATGTCAAGAATGGGCCAAGAAATATCTTAAGACTGATCTTTCAAAGGTTTTATGGACTGATGAAATGAGGATGACTCTTGATGGGCCAGAGGCTGGACCAATAAAGGGCAGAGAGCTCCACTCCGACTCAGACGCCAGCAAGGTGGAGGTGGGGTACTGGTATTTTGCAAGGAAACTTCAACGAATTCCTTGCTCCATTCCTCATCGGCGCATATCTTCCCTGTCATCAGGGCCATCCCAGTTGGTCAGTTTCTTAGAACTCGGCATATTTGTTCCACTAAAGAAAGGTTTGAACAACAATCCCTTATCCTTAGTGATAGGTTTAAAGTTAGAGGTTACAGTGGCAGATGTATAAAAAATGGATATTAGAGGACCAAGGCATCAAATCGTGATGACCTTTTGGTACAAACCAAGAAAAAGGCTAAAAACACCTTTGACATCAGATTTATACCAACCTCCAACTGCCACTGGGAAACAATTCGGAAAATATTCACCAAACACTGGCCTGCTTTAAAAACCGACAATGTTTTGGCTGTTAACATACCGCAGACTCCAAGACTGACACCTAGGAGAAGTCGGAACTTAAATGATTTTCTTGTTAGCAGCCATTATGAGGCCACGCCAACAACCCCCTTTGGGATCAGAAGATCCAATTGGGACTTCTTCTCGGTAGAAAATTGTCTGGCTTGTGCCAACATGGTACGATCTACATCCTTTTTATTATCTGATGGCATGAGTGAATAGAAAATTAGACATCATATATCCTGTAACACCACATATGTAATTTATTACGTCACATGTCCATGTGCTCAAATATACAGTACAGACCAAAAGTTTGGACACACCTTCTCATTTAAAGATTTTTCTGTATTTTCATGACTATGAAAATTGTACATTCACACTGAAGGCATCAAAACTATGAATTAACACATGTGGAATTATATACTTAACAAAAAAGTGTGAAACAACTGAAAATATGTCTTATATTCTAGGTTCTTCAAAGTAGCCACCTTTTGCTTTGATGACTGCTTTGCACACTCTTGGCATTCTCTTGATGAGCTTCAAGAGGTAGTCACCGGAAATGGTTTTCACTTCACATGTGTGCCCTGTCAGATTTAATAAGTGGGATTTCTTGCCTTATAAATGGGGTTGGGACCATCAGTTGTGTTGTGCAGAAGTCAGGTGGATACACAGCTGATAGTCCTACTGAATAGACTGTTAGAGTTTGTATTATGGCAAGAAAAAAGCAGCTAAGTAAAGAAAAACGAGTGGTCATCATTACTTTAAGAAATGAAGGTCAGTCAGTGAGAAAAATTGGGAAAACTTTGAAAGTGTCCCCAAGCGCAGTTGCAAAAACCATCAAGCGCTACAAAGAAAGTGGCTCATATGAGGACCGCCCCAGGACTGTATGTGAGTTTAACATCATGGGAACTTAAAATACATACCATTACTGGGTCAAAATCGGTGTTGGATTTGGCTTTACGCAAAACATTACCCAAGCACTTTAAAACTTTTTATCGTGATGATCCTTGTGGCCTAAAGGTAAGAGGCATTGATAAGATCCAGTGTGGCTTTAGAGGAGGCAACACCAAACAGATCCTAGCCCAGCGTGAGTGCCACTGGATATCCACACCGGATACTGTATCACCAAATGGACTGAATGAGAAACTCAGCTTTGCCTCCTTTTTATTGCAGTTTCATCTCGTTGTAACATGTGTGTCAGGTGTGACAGACAGTCATTCTGGATCCAGCTGTAGAAAGTCATTGCGCTTGGCTCTGCAGACACCTTCCTGATCTGATCTTCTCTGTAGTGTAGTGTTAGACTTCTCCCTCTAGGACCTATCAGTTACCTCTACCTTCTGCTGCTAATTGACACACCCTTGCTGGATGTTTAAATACCTTCAGCATCTCCAGAGAGTGGCCGGTGATAGCTCTATTTTCCTCTGTCCAGGCTTGAAGTACTATTATTCGGCAAGTGTCTTCTTGGAGTTCCCTTGAGGATAGTTGGCGTGAACTCTCTGGTGTCTTCTCAAGCTAAGTGTTTCCCTTGTCTCTCTATCGGTTTGTTTTTAGTTACAGTGGGGGCTGACTAGTGCTCATCCCGTCCCCTCCCTACCTAGGGCCTATTGCTGGGGGCAGTCAGGGATTAGGTTTCTTGCTTGGCGATAGGTGCGGAACCTATTTAGGGACATTAGGGGAGTCAGGGTGACTGTCAGATCTGCCTAGGGGTCTCCACTGCCCCTTTTCCTAGTGTTTGGGCTTCCTCCCCCTCTTCCCGTCATTGTGCACTTAGTCTTTCCCTCACCTTGCGTGACACTTGTCCTATGCAATTTATATTCATTTAAAGGGAACCTGTCATGTCAGTTGCAGCATGTAAACTGCCCCCAGGTTGTTATTAGTGATGCAATAAGCATCACTAACACGCTTTTTGCATTAAAATAAGCGCTATAATTTTTTGTAAAAAACACTTTATATAGTTATATCTTACTTGCTCGTTTAGTCATAGGGGTGTTCTTCCCTTTATTTAGTCCGGCTTGTCCCCACCCACTCAATTTGAATTGTCCCCAGTTTGCGCCAATGTCACATGAATAGTCTTGTTGTGGCCCCGCGCTTCCGCACTGTATACTGTCACCCACGCTTGCACAGTGACGATCGGCTACGGCGCGTGCGCAGTGACGAGTGGCTCCCATGCACGCAATTGGGAGCCGCTCGACACTATGCACTTGCGGGAGCTGATCGTCACTTCGCACGCGCGGCATAACAATACACATTGCGCAAGGGTGGGTGACAGCATACAGTGCCCAAGCGCGGGACCACAAGACTATTCATGTGATGTCAGCGCAAACCGGTGACAAGCAGGGGTGACCGCCGGCCCCTCTCCAGCAGGGGTGACCGCCGGCCCCTCTCCAGCAGGGGTGACCGCCGGCCCCTCTCCAGCAGGGGTGACCGCCGGCCCCTTTACAGCAGGGGTGACTGCGGGCCCCTCTACAGCAGGGGTGACCCCGGCCCTTCTACAGCAGGGGTGACCCCCGGCCCTTCTACAGCAGGGGTGACCGCCGGCCCCTCTCCAGCAGGGGTGACCGCCCGCCCCTCTCCAGCAGGGGTGACCGCCGGCCCCTCTCCAGCAGGGGTGACCGCCGGCCCCACTCCAGCAGGGGTGACCGCCGGCCCCTTTACAGCAGGGGTGACTGCGGGCCCCTCTACAGCAGGGGTGACTGCGGGCCCCTCTACAGCAGCGTAGAAGGTGATCCAGCGCCTCAGAAGTTTACAACCTGGCAAAGAGCACGTGATCGCAGCTAAACTTTAGGCCACGCCCACTAAAGCATGCGGCTTCCTAATTGGCTGGACGGCCGGATTCTTCCTACACCCGGAATTTGTGCCTTCAGCGCCGTGTCACCCTCCTGTCACGTGACAGCTGCTGCCTTCCCCGGCTTCCGTAGTGCCAACAGACCTTCCCGTTTTTCCGCTGCTCCCGGACTTGTCTCATTCATAGACACTACAACATGAGCGGAGCCTTGTCTAACTCCAGCACCAGCCTCACCTACAACAATGACTACAGCACCGGAGGCGGCAGTGAGGGGGCAGAGCTGGCACAGGAGGCCACACCGGGCGGCAGCTCCACACCGGCAGGCTTCGGGCTGTTCAGCACCGACAAAAAGTAAGAAGTGCGGGGGATGCGCAGCAGCTGTGGGGGGGTCTGACTGCTCCGCTGCATGCTGGGACTGGTTGCCTGGCAGCAGGGTTGTGTCACCAGTGCCCGGTCCAGTGTGAGCTGAGTGACAACAAGTTGTGCTGATATTTGAGCTCTTGTGGTTACACTGTTCCCTGCAGAGCTGTCAGCAGGGATTGTGCTGCTCCTTGTTGTCAGCTCCTCTTGTCGAGGATACCACCAGAAAAACTCTGCACCAGGAGACGCTCCAGGTAAAGAGGAACTGCTCCCAAAACTCCCCAGAAATGGAGTTTCCTAAAGCAGTTTCCACTTGAAAATCTCTGCTTTTTTGAACACCTTATATAACATTTGCCTGAACACATTAGTTCAGACCAATTTCCATCAGTGTTGGATCCCCTGTGCCGGTTTTTGATATCAGTGATTTTCTTAAGTGCCTTAAAAAATAAATAAAGTGCTAAGATTCTCCTATTCTTTGCACTGTTAATCCCTTACTGACATATGACTTGTAGTAATAATAATAATAATCTTTTTATTTATATAGCTTCAACATATTCCGCAGTGCTTTACAATTCAGACAATTTACAGACATTATCATCACTGTCCCCATTGGGGCTCACAAACTAGATTCCCTATCAGTATGTATTTGGAGTGTGGGAGGAAACCAGAGAACCTGGGGGAAACCCACGCAAACACGGGGAGAACATACAAACTCCTTGCAGATGTTGTCCTTGGTGGGATTTGAACCCAGGACCCCAGTGCTGCAAGGCTGCAGAGCTAACCACTGAGCCACCATGCTGCACTGTACGTATTTGTACGTTACGTGTCGGTTTCCTTACTTGGATATGAACTCAGTAACTGAGCCCGCACTTTGCCGGCAGATGATGGCTGTGATATTCAGCTATCACCTGTCATTAACAGCCGAGGGTGTAGCAGAGCGAAGCTCCACTCATGGGTGTTAAATGCTGCTGTCAATCTGGGGGGGGGACTGTTCTATCCATGCATCAGCCCCAGTGGATTGTAATAACAGCTGGAGATCTGCTCAAGACCCCCTTGCCTATCATGACAGTGCTCCTATGAAAGCTAGCCCGTAGCTGACGTTTATAGGAGACATTGATTTTCGCCATACACAGCTGAACTGAAGGATTGCTGTGTATAGTACAAGTGATCAAACGATCGCATGTTCAAGTCCCCTCAAGAGAACTGCCAAATACAGTGTGTTTAAAAAACCTTTTTTTTTTTTTTTAAAAACCCTGTTACCCCCCATTAAAGGTAAATCATTAAAAAGACACATATATGGTATTGCTATGTACATACGATCTATAAAAATATAAAAAATGTACAGAACGATCTATAAAAATATAAAATTACTCTGACCAGTAAGCGCTGTAATGAGAAAATCTGAGCACCAGAATTGCGTTTTTTCGGTTGAGAAAAGATACAATAAGGCTGTGTGCCCACGATGCATTTAAGTGTTTCCGCAGCGGCAAAAACGCTGCAGAAACGCTTAAAAAATGCACGGTAGAAGGTCTGCCATGTCCCCAATTATCATTGCGGAAAAAAATTCAGCAATACCAATTATTTTGCGGAAGTGCTGCGTTTTCGCCGCCATTGACTTGCATTAGAACGCGCCAATTCCGCAAGACTGCATCTGTACTTGCGTAATTGGCACGTTCTAATGTGCGGATGGTACCCGGGTGTGGAGCACAGGAGACTCTCCTCCACACCCAGGTACCATTAAAAAAGCTGTAAAAAAAGAACAAAATCAAAAGTAAATATATACTTACCTTCTGGCGGACCGCGCTGCGCTCCTTCTTGGCTTCCCGGCACTTCGCGATGGAATGAAGGACCTGCGCTGACGTCAGAGTCATGTGACGGGTCACGCGACGCTGACGTCGGCAGGTCCTTCAGTGTACCGCAGCCGGGACGGTGAAGCAAGACAGCGCTGGCCATTGGAGGGTAAGTATACATTTTTATTTTTTGACATTCTCTCGGTCACACTATATAAATCCATACTGTTTGCGTGGATTTATATAGTGTGACCAAGTTGACAAGCACTTTCCAAGTGATGCTAAAATAGCTTGGAAAGCACTTGTCAACTCGCATGCGGAAATGCAAGTGAAGAACGCTTCACATCCGCAAGTCCCTGGTAGGAAAAACGCATGTACAATCCACATGTACAATCCGCATGCGTTTTTATCTGCCAAGGAGATGCAGAAACGCTCATGAAAAAATCCTGAGCATTTCTGCATCGTGGGCACATAGCCTAAGAGGCATTCATAACATTAGATCTACCCCAAAGTGGTGTCAGTAAAGATGACCGCTCAGGGTGCAAAAAAAAAACAAGCCTTCACCCAGCTTCATGGACTGAAGATTAAAAACCATTTCCGGTGCCTACCTCTTGAAGCTCATCAAGAGAATGCCAAGAGTGTGCAAAGCAGTCATCAAAGCTAAAGGTGGCTACTTTGAAGAACCTAGAATATAAGACATATTTTCAGTTGTTTCACACTTTTTTGTTAAGTATATAATTCCACATGTGTTAATTCATAGTTTTGATGCCTTCAGTGTGAATGTGTGAACTTTTCTACCTTTTGCCACATTTCTGGCTTCAAACATAAAGATATACAATTCTAATTTTTTTTTTGGGAAAGAATCAGCAACAAGTGGGATACAATCGTGAAGTGGATCGAAATTTATTGGATATTTTAATCTTTTTTTAACAAATTAAAAACTGAAAAGTGGGGCGTGCAATATTATTATTATTACTTTCAGTGCAGCAAACTAACTCCAGAAGTTCAGCGAGGATCTCTGAATGATCCAATGTTGTCCTAAATCAGGGTTCCCCAACTCCAGTCCTCAAGGCCCATCAACAGGTCATGTTTTCAGGATTTCCTTAGTATTGCACAGGTGATGGAATTATTGCCTGTGCAGGTGACGCAATTATCACCTGTGTAATACTAAGGAAATCCTGAAAACATGACCTGTTGGTGGGCCTTGAGGACTGGAGTTGGGGAACCCTGTCCTAAATGACTGGTAATGATAAATAGGATCCACCTGTTTGTAATCAAGTATCCGTATAAATGCACCTGCTCTGTGATAGTCTCAGGGTTCTGTTTCAAGTGCAGAGAGCATCATGAAGACCAAGGAACACATCAGGCAGGTCCGAGATACTGTTGTGGCGAAGTTTAAAGCCAAATTTGGATACAAAAAGATTTCCCAAGTTTTAAACATCTCAAGGAGCAATGTGCAAGCGATCATATTGAAATGGAAGGAGTATCAGACCACTGCAAATCTACCAAGACCCAGCCGTCCCTCTAAACTTTCATCTCGAGCAAGGAGAAGACTGATCAGAGATGCAGCCAAAAGGCTCATGATCACTCTGGATGAACTGCAGAGATCTACAACTGAGGTGGGAGAGTCTGTCCATAGGACAACAATGAGTCGTACACTGCACAAATCTGTCCTTTATGGAAGAGTGGCAAGAAGAAAGCCATGTCTCAAAGATATCCATAAAAAGTCTCATTTGAAGTTTGCCACAAGCCACCTGGGAGATACACCAAACATGGAATAAGGCGCTCTGGTCAGATGAAACCATAATCAAACTTTTTGGCCACAATGCAAAACGATATGTTTGGCGTAAAAGCAACACAGCTCATAACCCTCAAAACACCATCCCCACTGTCAAACATGGTGGTAGCAGCATCATGGTTTGGGCCTTCTTTTCTTCAGCAGGGACAGGGAAGATGGTTAAAATTGATGGGAAGATGGACGGAGCCAAATACAGGACCATTCTGGAAGAAAACCTGTTGGAGTCTGCAAAATACCTGAGACTGGGACGGAGATTTATCTTCCAACAAGACAATGATTCCAAACATAAAGCAAAATCTACAATGGAATGGTTAAAAAATAAACGTATCCAGGTGTTAGAATGGCCAAGTCAAAGTCCAGACCTGAATCCAATCGAGAATCTGTGGAAAGAGCTGAAAACTGCTGTTCACAAACACCCTCCATCCAACCTCAATGAGCTCGATCTGTTTTGCAAGGAAGAATGGGCAAGAATTTCAGCCTCTCGATGTGCAAAACTGATAGAGACATACCCCAAGTGACTTGCAGCTGTAATTGCAGCAAAAGTTGGCGCTACAAAGTATTAACTCAAGGGGGCCGAATAATATTCCACGCCCCACTTTTCAGTTTTGAATTTGTTAAAAAAGTTTAAAATATCCAATAAATTTCGTTCCACTTCACCATTGTGTCCCACTTGTTGATTCTTCCCCCAAAAATTAGAATTTTAAATCTTTGTTTGAAGCCAGAAATGTGGCAAAAGGTAGAAAAGTTCAAGGGGGCCAAATACTTTCACAATGCATTGGTATATCTTCAGATCTTTTTATTGTTTGTTTTGTATTGAAAAAAAAAAAAAAAAAAAATCATGCACGTTTGGTCTCACCGTAAACCTATTGCAAGGTAATTTTTACCATATAATGAACGCTGTAAAAACAAACCCCAAACATCAATAGAGTTGCACTTTTTTTTTTTTCTTTAATTTTGCCACATTTGGAAACCAGAAAACAAACCCTCATACATCTATATCAGCGGAAAAATAAAAATGTTATGGCTCTTTGAAGAAGGAAACGGCCATTTTCACTGGTCACATAGACTTGTATGTCTGTATTTGATCCTTGACTCGCTCCGCAAAAATACATGGACATGTGAACGGCAGCATAGACTGTGATCATGTGCTTTCTATGATATAGAGTGAATAACAGGTGTCTGAATGAGGCTTAAAGCTGGAATCTCACGAGAAATTTTCATGTGGTATTTGAGCCAAAGACAGAAGTGGATCCAGCCTGAGGAAGTAGAAGTTTTTCCTTTTTAAAGGGGTTGTCCAGGATTAATTTCTATTTCAGGCTTACAAATGTAGAAAATAACAAGTACTGTCATACTCACCCTGCACAAATCCAGTGCCGCAGAGTTTTTGAAAATGATTTTGGCTCTGATTTGCTAAAAAAAAATAATTGAAAAATATGTATGATAATACAGCCCCATTTATCGCCCAATGTGAGGTGCACGACCATTTGAGAAAGCCTGCAGGGGCTGACATGGCTGGACAAAGATGTCTCCAAACAGAAAAAAGCCCTTATGTAAACTATCATGTAGAATTTTTTTTTTTTTTTAACACAATGAGGAATTGTATCACAATCAGTCGAAAGGAGAGGTTACTGGTCAGATTCCCTTGTTCGTTCTCCTAGATGAGATGGAATCTGATTGTTTGCCTTGGGCGTCTGCTCCAGTTTTCCTTTACACTGCTACTTCTCCTACAGCGTCTCCATATAGTAGATCCTTGGACATATATGTATGGTTCTTGTATGGATGTATCCCTCTGATCTAGGCAGTATTAGCAGTAAAGGCATTGCCCTGTAAAGAGATAATGCTCGCAGTGAGCTCTGCTGGCTCCGGGCTTAGTCACCAGACCAGCACTGCTCTCACGTGGGTCTATGGAGGCCTTGTATACGCAGTCTGAGGCCGGGGTCACACTGCCATATGTGCTCTCATGCGAGAGACTCGGGCTGATTATGTTAATGACACTCAGCTGAAACTCTGTCAGAGTTTGATCCAATTGTCTTGCAAGAGAGGGTCGGAGCACAGGTGCAGAGAATATGGAGAGCTTAATTTCTCCATTAAGTCCGCGGATGTCGGACTGCACTCAGATGACATCCAAGTGCAGCCGATGTTTCACTCCCGCTCATAGACTTGCATGGGTGTGTGTGGTCCGATCATCCTGAATCAGCATGAGAAAATAATGTCAAATCTGCACTGCCCCATAGAGTAACATTGGGCCAAGTACTATCCGATAAAACATCAGCTAGCATTCGGCTGTGTTATACGCCAGTGTAAGTGAGGCCCGAAGGACAGTTTCTGCTTCTCTCAGACATTAGTGTTAGGCTGTGTACACAGCTACATGTCTGACGCATCCACCAACATTCATCTCTGACGCCGCTATGTGGAAAAAGTGTACTGTAAGGTATATATGTTTTTCTTTTTGCGGTGCCCTATATATACGCATGCTGCACTCACGAAGGCCATAAGGACACTTTTTCCGTTGGGGCCTTTCTTTTCCTGCACATACTGTGAATGTGTGCACATAATGAGGTGTGAACAGAGCCCCATTTTTTTTCCTGACAGCCGGGCAGCCAACCTACTGCTGCACAAATCTACCAGATAGATTAAAGGGCTTCTCCTCTTCTGACAGCTCCTACATGTTGGGGGGGGTTTCTCCTGACAATAAGCCAATCACTAGTGCCTCCCTCTCCGCCTGGGAGCCTCAGGGATCAGTTGTGATCCGTAGTGCCATATTCGGACATCCGTGTGTCACAGTCCGAGCACCGACAATGGATCACTGATCAGCCTTGGGTCTCCTGACCTGAACCTGGTGCCTTCGTAGGCATGCTGAGGCTGTCAGGTTCAGGTTGGGAAATCCACAGCCGGTCCGTGCATCGTGGTCCAAATGCAGATGTCTGAATGCGGCATCAGGGAAACTTGGCAATAAGTGTTCAGTTTTCCTGCATCACAAACACAGAGGAAATTATGTATTACTTAGTGCCCATTCACATCAATGAGCTGTTGCTGATTTTTGGGGAAAAAAATACCTGTAAGCATTCAAATAAAATTCTGATGCATATAAAGGTCCTTTTCTAAGGTGATAAAGAAGTTTTTAATGGGCGCCAAGTAATACAATTGTGCACCATATTCTTGGTTCTTTGCAACAATCTGTCTGAGAGTCTGCGCCGTGACCAGGACCACTATTATCTGCGTGCCGCCACCATGAGCGAATAGTTACATGACCTGACGTGGCGCACAGATCCGCCACCGGGAAGAAGCAGAATTTATTATAAGTAGGGATGGGCAGAGCTGTAGAAGTTCAGGTTCAACCAAACTTTAGTCCAAAATTCTTTTTGGCTACCAGAACTTTTCCCGAACTTTAACCAGAACCCAAACCCCACTGAAGTCAAGGGAGATCCGAACTTTGGTGTTGTAAAATGTTCGTAGTAAGTGCTAGGGGGCTGCGAAAGAGATAAGGTAAGTAAATTGGAGGCCGTGTTTTCCATGTTGAAGTCTGAAATGAGTGGAAACTTTTCCTGAGTTCAAATGTTGAAATGGTCTGAATTCCTCCATACACTTCTCTGCGGCTGGGGAGCACATGGGGTGATTACTTTATGCCAATGTGATCTCAATGAATATGAGCCTTTGTGACATCTACCAGCAAAATGACAGGGTTCAGCAGCCGGTACACCGTGCATCATTACTATGTGGCATTATCCCCTGTGACTCTCCATGTGGTACTATAACCCCCAGCTTGTCCCTACAGTCACAGGATGGTGACTACTGCTGTACAA
Source organism: Phyllobates terribilis (assembly GCF_046119375.1). Classification (NCBI taxonomy): domain Eukaryota; kingdom Metazoa; phylum Chordata; class Amphibia; order Anura; family Dendrobatidae; genus Phyllobates; species Phyllobates terribilis. The sequence continues at coordinate 497,144,500 of NW_027362761.1, read as the reverse complement.
AATGCACAATATTATCAGTGTAGTCCCATATATAAGCAAAGGTCACATGCAGCATATCACAGAGACGCTAACACGAGAAGCCTGACTAAGACCATATATAAATGCAAAAGGGAACAACTTTGTTCAAAATAGGTAAAAACCTATCAAAAATAGTACAAGGAATCCATACAAGGGTAAGAACCAGACAAAAGCAGAAACGGTCAGGACAGTTCGAGGTCCCAAGGGTTGGCACAATGCTGATGGGCATGCATGAAGGAATGATGAGTAAGTAAATTATATATGAATAAAAAGAAGGTGGAATAATCAAAGGAGAATGATGCCAGTAATAATCAGCAGAAATTAAGATGGTAATGCTAGACATGCAGCATATATAGAGCAGTGACTGGAATCACACACAGCAGGGAAAAGCACCCAAGATCTAATTTAAAGGGAATCTGTCAGCAGGTTTTTGCTGTGTAATCTGAAGGCAGCATGCTGTAGGGGTTTAGGCTAAGGCCCACGTAGCGTTTTTCAAGCGTATATGCTGCGGAATTTCCGCAGCATAAACGCTTGTTAAACGCTAGGTAATCCGCCCCCCATGGTCCCCAAGGGGATTCCGCAAGTTCTATGCACATGCTGCGGATTTTTCCGCAGAGTTTATGCTGCGCTCAAAAATCCGCAGCATGTTCATTAATTTTGCGGAAGCGCGTCGTAATCGCCGCCATTGACTTGCATTGAGACGCACATAATCCGTGTCAGTACATTTGTACTCACGGATTATATGCGTTTCAATGTGCGGATGGTACCCAAGTCTGGAGGAGAGGAGACTCTCATCCAGACCTGGGTACCATTGTACCTGTAAAAAAAAGAATAAAATAAAAAAGAAAGTTTTATATTCACCTTCCGACAGCCCCCGGTCTCCTTCCCTTTGCTTGCGGTCAGGACTGTAGGACCTGCGGTGACGTCGCAGTCATGTGACCGCAGGCCCTTTAGTGCAGTGTCCCGCGATCAGCTGGCAGACAGGAGCGAGCGCAGCTGCACACGCCGGGCCATCGGAGGGTAAGTATAGTTTTTTTTTTTTTTTTTAAACATTCTTACGGTCACACTATATAAATCCATGCTGGTTGCATGGATTTATATAGTGTGACCTAGTTGTCAAGCACTTTCCAAGTGATGCTAAAAACGCCTGGAAAACGCTTGTCAATCCGCATGCAGAAACGCATGTGAATAACGCTTCAAATCCGCATGTATTTGGCAGGAAAAATGCATGCACAATCTGCATGCTTTTTTTCTGCCAGGGAGATGCAGAAATGCTGCAGAAATTTTCTGCTTCATTTCTGCATCGTGGGCACATAGCCTAACTAAACAGATTTCAGCTCTTCTCAAGCTTTGAGGTTTTGTTTCTTGCAGTTATTATTTCAGCACCAGGAGCTTATCATTGCTGAGACACATCAGCTATGCATACTAGTCTGACCCGGCCCCTCCTGTGATAGGCACCTCACAGTCTATAGACATTGTATATACAGAGCCTGGTGGGGGCGGGGTTAGCTTTCTCCGCTCTGCTTCATTGCTGAATCTAAAAGCTCTGATTGTGTGTGAATGGCTGCACCCAGTAATCTAAGTGATACATCGTTGGATTCAGCTTCTCTTTGCCTACATCAGGCTGCTCTCAGATGAGGTGGCAAAAACCTGCTGACAGATTCCCTTTAATTTAAACAATTATACAACATGGCCAAATGCATGGTACGAACCGAAGTGTAGGGGGACTCCAAGCGCTCGGCCAACCTGTGCGCGTTTCACACAGTGGACTTCATTTGCAATGCAGGGGTAAGTGATGGCATATATGAATACTCCATCCCTTACTGATCTGCTGGGATCCAGTCTCTGACGTTCACACCGATCTTGATGCTGAGTCATCTTCAGTTTTCCTTTGCTCAGTGCCCTTCGCTGTGATATGTCTCCTATTTAGCTGGGGCTACAAGACGACTATGGCCCCTATATCCATCGCTCAGCCAAAGATCATTATGTGCCTTTGCAACATCACAGCGTAATGCAGGTGAATGGGGTTGGATTACGACCTCTAGGGTACTGGAACAAGCAAGTCACAAAATGTTGGACCCAGTTATACTTTTTGCTACTTACTTGTTGCAGTACCCTGGGGGTCACAATGCCACCCCATTAAGCTGCAATGTCGGCACATGGCAATCTTGGGCTGTGCAGCCTCTGCCGTGGCCTGGATTGCCGTATAGCCCACCTTACAAGCGACTGGCTGTAGTTCGCTGTGAAGTCGCTCTGTGCCTTCAACCAGAGTGGCTTCTCCTTCATTGTCTGAATCTTGGGAGGACTAGAGGTTGGACCCCAATTGATGCCATCATTTGCTCAGATGAGAATACCCTGTTCAGGCAATATTCACATCGTATTATAAACTGTGAGAAGGCACGGGGGGTGCCGTAATGTGCAGACTCAATAACGCATTATAGGGCACATTGAGAGTGCAGTAAGTAATCACAAGGGTGCAACTACTTTGGGAACAATATGGATATTGTAAGGTACAATTTGGGTACTTTTGGTTGCTATAAATGTTGGGTGAAAATGATAGTAACGCACTCACTCCCAAGGGGGCACTTTGTAATTGAGGGGCTGTAAGAGCAGGGGTTGGGGTTACTATATGGTCTCTGCTGAAAGAATTGACATGCTGAGGATGAAAAAAAAAAAAAGCAAGATGAGATTTTTGAAATGCCATTTACTTTGCTGATGCTGCAAAAACGCCGCCTGTGATCATACTCTAAAACGTATTTTGTAATGAGGAAAGATCTTGCAAAAATAGTGTTGGCATCTTGTAGTCCAGAGGTGGCTTCTTCTGCTTATGTGAGCGCTCATGTAGTGTCCTTCCCAGTCACTGTGAGAACTGTACAGTGACCCAGCTCTGTCTCTCCTGCCGACACTGATCTGTGTGATCATTGCAGGGCAGGAGATGAAGCTGAACCTGCACAACGCTAAAGCTCTGTTCACCTGTCCATTCCATTCTTTTGTTTGTTTAGAACAGACACAGACTTGGCGTTCTGGGTATTCAACAGAAGCAGAGGGGCCTCATTGATTTATATGGGGTCGTCTGTTTTCTCTGTATATTTTTCTATTCTAAGGCTTCGCTCACATTCGTGTATAAATAATCGGTCAAGTCCCGCTCCTGAAAAGTTGGACTAGTGGAATCCGTATGGTTGAACTTTTGTCATGCAAGTGTGCGATTATTGTCTCGCCTAGTATCTGTATGACATTTGTATGCAATGCGTTTTTAACAGGGCTGTGGAGTCTGTAAACCAAACCTCCGACTCCTCAATTTCCATGACACCGACTCCAGCTCCGACTCCCTCATACATGGCTCATGTTTAAGGCTGTGTGCCCACGATGCGTTTTTTAAGCGTTTCTGCAGCGGCAAAAATGCTGCAGAAACACTTAAACGCATGGTAGAAGGTCTGCCATGTTCCCCAATGATAATTCGCATGTGCTATGCACATGCTGCGGAAATTTCCGCTGCGGAAAAAAACGCCGCACTACCAATTATTTTGCGGAAGCGCTGCGTTTTCGCCGTCATTGACTTGCATTGAAACGCATGGAATCCGCATCACTGCATCTGTACATGCAGATAACATGCGTTTCAATGTGCGGATGGTACCCGGGTGTGGAGGACAGGAGACTCTCCTCCGGACCCGGGTACCATAGTACCTGTAAAAAAAAGGAATAAAATAAAAAATAAATATTCTATTTACCTTCTGATGGCCCCCGGTCTCCTTGTCTTCACTTGCCGGCAGATCGCGGTGGACTGAAGGACCTGCGGTGACGTCATTTAGTCAGGTCCTTCAGTGTACCGCGAGCTGCCGGCAGCCAGGACGTAGCGAAGCAAGACTCCAGGGGCCATCGGAAGGTAAGTATAGATTTATTTTTTACCATTCTTTCGGTCACACTATATAAATCCATGCCGTTTGCATGGATTTATATAGTGTGACCAAGTTGACAAGCACTTTCCAAGTGATGCTAAAATCTCTTGGAAAACGCTTGACAACTCGCATGCGGAAATGCAAATAAAGAACGCTTCACATCCGCTTGTCCCTGGCAGGAAAAACGCATGTACAATCCGCATGCGTTTTTTCTGCCAGGGAGATGCAGAAACGCTCAGGAAAAACCTGAGCATTTCTGCATCGTGGGCACATAGCCTAAAGTGGTTGTCCACTACTTTTACATTGATGCCCTATCCGTAGGATAGGGCATCAATGTATGATCGGCCGGGGTCCCGCATTGAATTGAATGGGAGGCAGATTTGCAGTACACCGCGGCGGCCACTACCACTTGACGGCGGAGCCCCCAGGTGAGCACTTCCGGCCGGCGGCACCGATAACAGCTGATCGGCGGGGGTGCCGCTTGCGGGAGCCCGGCCGATCATACATTGATGCCCTATCCTACGGATAGGGCATCAATGTAAAAGTAGTGGACAACTTCTTTAAGTGATAAATTTACTGTTGCACAGATTCATCTCAGCTAAAAGTCTAGACCCTTAGATCAGGAATAGGACAGACATTTCAGAACTTTCCCAAATTCTTATGAAAAAATATTCCCCACAAACTTCATTGAACTACTGTACCCAATTTATTATATATTTTAGGAGTTGGAGTTGGTCCATTTTATACTGACTCCACAGACCTGGTTTTTATCATAAAATATTGCATACTATAATATTCTATGTAAACTTAAAGCTAGTTGGCAAAAATATTAAAGCAATTTTATATAAGGATATAAATGGATGATAAAAAGATATTGGATATATAATAGATATATATTATTCTGTAGTTACACTGCTCAAAAAATAAAGGGAACACTAAAATACCACATCCTAGATATCACTGAATGAAATATTCCAGTTGCAAATCTTTATTCATTACATATTGGAACGCGTTGAGAACAATAAAACCTAAAAATGATCAATATAAATCAAAATAAATATTCCCTGGAGGTCTGGATTTAGAATGATACTCAAAATCAAAGTGTAAAATTAAATTACAGGCTGATCCAACTTCAAGACAAGGAGATGAGGCTCAGTATTGTGTGTGGCCTCCACGTGCCTGTACGACCTCCCTACAACGCCTGGGCATGCTCAGGCTACTTCTGGCGAGCACATGGAGGGCTGTGCGGCCCTCCAAAGAAATGCCACCCCACACCATTACTGACCCACTGCCAAACCGGTCATGCTGAAGGATGTTGCAGGCAGCAGATCGCTCTCCACGGCGTCTCCAGACTCTGTCACATGTGCTCAGTGTGAACCTGCTTTCATCTGTGAAGAGCACAGGGCGCCAGTAGCGAATCTGCCAATCTTGGTGTTCTCTGGCAAATGTGAATTGCCCTGCACAGTGTTGGGCTGTAAGTTCAACACCCACTTGTGGACGTCGGGCCCTCATACCACCCTCATGGAGTCTGTTTCTGACAGTTTGAGCGAACACATGGATGTTAGTGGCCTGCTGGAGGTCATTTTCCAGGGGTCTGGCAGTGCTCCTCCTGTTCCTCCTTGCACAAAGGCGGAGGTAGCGGACCTGCTGCTGGGTTGTTGCCCTCCTACGGCCCCCTCCACATCTTCTGGTGTACTGGCCTGTCTCCTGGTACAGTATATGCTCTATGCTCTGGACACTACTCTGACAGACACAGCAAACCTTCTTGTCGCAGCTCGCATTGATGTGCCATCCTGGATGAGCTGCACTACCTGAGCAACTTACGGGGGTTGTACTGTAGACACCGCCTCATGCTACTGTACCTCTAGGGGTGAGAGCAATGACAAAATGGAAAGTGACTAAAGCAGCAGCCAAAAAGGATGAGAACGGAGAAATGGTCTGTGGTCACCACCTGCAGAACCACTCCTTTATAGGGGTTGTTTTGCCAATTGCCTATCATTTCTACCGGTTGTCTGTTCCATTTGCACAACAGCCGGAGAAATTGATTCACAATCAGTGTTTCATCATAAGTGGACAGGTTGATTTCACAGAAGTGTGATTGACTTGGAGTTAGATTGTGTTGTTTTAAGTGTTCCCTTTATTTTTTTGAGCAGTGTATATAATGTCACAAGCCCCCTACATATAATAAAATTGCACCTTTTAGTACCTTTCATGTGGCACTAAAGGGTCTTTTGCCTTATTTAACCTATTAAAAATGACGTGGGGTTCCCCTTATTTTTGATAACCAACCAAGGTAAAGCAGACAGCTGTGGGCTGATATTATCAGGCTGGGAAGGTCCATGGATATTGGACCCTTCCCAGCTTAAAAATAACAGCCCGCAGCCGCCCCAGGATTGGTGCATCACATGGGAGGCGGCAATTCTGGTGCTTTGCCCGGCTCTTCCCGATTGCCCTGGTGCAGTGGCAATCAGGGTAATGGTAGCTGGGGTTAATGCCAGCTGTGATTTGTCCAAATCACAGCTGACCTCAAGCCCTGGTGTTGATAAAAAGATAATTGAAGCCTAAAGTTGAAATGGACCAGAGCAGTCACCCTGCAGGTCCTGAAACGGCACACCTCTGAATACTGGAGATGACAGACCTTCTGGGATAGCGGTAATGTGAACAGTCACCTGCCTGGAAAGTGCAAAGTATAGGGAATAAAAATACGTTATAACTGTCTCTAAGCTGTTCGTGACTAAAATCAGTAGGTGTGTATTTACTGTGCATTGCAGAGCTCTGTGCACACTGTGAATGCTGCAGAGTCTCTGGCTATGTTCACATGCAGCATTTTTTGCAGTTTTTGTATGCAAATAAGCTGAGTTTTATAGTACTGGCAAAAGCTATCAGATTTCAGAAATCTCATGCACACACTTTTGCATTTTTGAAATCTGCAGAATGTCAATTCTTCAAGAGTTTTTGCAGCTTTTTTTTCACCCATAGAAAGCAATGAGAGTACAAAAACACAGATGTTTTTTGGTGAACAAAATCCCAACTTATTAAAATGTGTACTGTAGAAAAAGCACTCATGAAATCCACCCACACCCCCAAAAAATGTGGCAAAAATGCTGCAAAATGTGTGTTTTGAACACAGTTTTTACTGCCAAGAGAGCAGGTGTTCGAAGCTAAAAAAAAACCACAGCAAAAAATATTGCCTCCTTGTATTGCTCCGCGGAGCACTTTATTCACCCATCTGCTTCCAGGGAAGTTAGTAGGAAAAAAAATGTTTCCTATTTTCTGTTGTCTAAATCTGGGGTGTGTCTTATGGTAAGCTGTGACCTATAGCCCGAAAAATACCGACCTTTTATGTTCTCTCCTGCCTTTGTTCCCTAAGTATCATACAGCGCTTTTGCTTGTGGTGTTGCTGGCTCCTGCACCCGGTATTATTGCCAATCACCCCAGGACCAGTACAGGAGGGCTCAGATGCCACCTGTGAAGGGCGCTGAAACATTGTGCAGTACAGCATGTGCTTATCAGCTGAATAAGGACATATTATAAAAAAACAAACTAATAAGACCACATTTTCTAAATGCCACTAAGGGATAGGTTCACATGACTGATTTCTTCAAATCTGAGAGAAACGCTCGGAGTATTCTGATCAGACTTTGATCAGAGCGGCGTCAGCTTTTCTTGGACGTTGAGAGAACAGAAAAAGTTTCTCCACCTCCTCCATTCTGTCAGTCCATGAAAATCATCATGATGTCATCCGAGTTCGGTCCCATATATATATATATTTTTTCATGGACCCATAGACTTGCATTGCCGGTTTTGATCCAACACTCATCAAAATCAGACATGTCTCCAATTTTTTTTTTTCTGTATCCCACTTGGTCCAAGGAAACAAATCGAGCAGGTGCCCAGCCCCGTAGAATATCATCCTAGGTGTGGAAAGCCACGGATAGCACTTGCACAAGCAAATAGGTCGTGTGCACGAGCCCTAAGGAAACGTCAGCTCATACAGAAGTATTAGGATTCTCAAGTCCCCAACAGCACGGCATTGTCAAGAATATCGTCCAGCTGTGCCCCTCAGTGACCCAGCCCAATTTTACAAATCGGACGTATCGCTTTATTTGGTAATATCAACATATTCCAGTGATTCTGAGTGTGTTTTTTTTTCTTTTTGACACATTGTACTTTGTTAGTGATAAGTTTTACATCGATATGTTTCGCATTTCTTCTATGAAAATATCAGAAATTTGACAAATGAAAAAAAAAAAAAAAAATTGCAATTTGCAAACTTTACCCTTAAACCAGATGGGTCACCCTACACTGATAAGCTAATAACTAACATTTCCCATATATCTACTCCTTCTATTTTGTCAGGATGTTGGGAACATTACAAGTTTAGCAGAAATTTTTAAATAAGTTTTTTGTAAATTTACTTGAAAATGTATTTTTTTTACGGTGCTACTCAGCTTTGAAGAGACTGAGGGGCCTATATATTGGAAACCCCCAAAAGTGATACCATTTTAGAAACCGCACCCAAAGTATTTAAAACTCCTGTTGGGAAGTTAAACCCTTCAGGTGCTTCACCGAAATTAACTCCAAGTGAAGTGATTAGAAGAAAAAAAATTTCATTTATTTTCCCCACTAAAATGTTGCTAATGATCAGATCACCGCAGCTGGCGACCCTGAGGCCGTTCCTTGGACTCTGGACATGATCGCTATTGCAAAGTTTTGTAAACCTGAAGCATCTTTTTTTCTTTTCTTGAACTCTTTTTCAGTGTGGTTTTTTTTTTTTTTCCCAGTGTTTTTTTTGGCCTGTTTTATCTTTTTTTTTTTTTTCAGACTTTATTAACTATTAAACAATGACGAAAATGCTGACGAAGCCTTGAGCATGTGAACAGCAGTGGGTTTCCCATTCTTTTGATCTTTATCGCTTTTTTTGCCAATTTTTTTTCCTTTTCTTTTAGCTAACTTGCTCAAATAACAAATTGAAAAAAAAAAAACAAAACTGTGAATATACCCTTAATTCCTTCATGTTTTTCTTCAAGTGAAATTCAACCAACCTATTGACAACTATTGTAAGAAATAGTGGATGAAACCATTGCAGTAACAACTTGTGTCCACTAGATGGCAGTAGAGCATTTTCAATGTTGCGTCCTCATGTCTTTGCAGAATTGCTTTATTTGGCTACTGTACTGGGCGCAGTAAAGCTGGCCATAGACGTGAGATTCAGACGAGATGTGAGCACCACGGACCGCACACACATACATCATAGCCAAAATTTCAGTGTACATGGCCGATTTTACTCAATCCTACTAGAACAGCTAAACTTTATATGGGGATAATCAGAATTGGTGTAAATGATGGCGGCTGTTCACTGACTACTATGTAACATGAGTGTAAATGTGATTGGCTAATTCTGAACACAACCCTCCCCAATTATAAGAGGGTGTTCACACTTATGGAACCACATTATTTCAGTTTTATTATTTTTATTCTCCCCTTCAGGCCATGTTCACACGCTTACAAATACTGATGTAAAATACTGAATGTGTGAACGTGGCTTTAAAAGGATTTCAGTTAATTTCACAATGGATTTGTACAGATTATGTATGACATTACAGGTAGAAAAAAGTTCTGAAATTATTATTCTTGGTATTATTCTTGGTTCCTGAAAATGATTGCAATCACAAATTCTTTGGTATTATTATCTTCATTTAATTTGCTTGCAAGGAAAAAACAAAAGAGAATGAAGCAAAAATCAAATCATTGATCATTTCACACAAAACTCCACAAATGGGCCAGACAAAAGTATTGGCACCCTCAGCCTAATACTTGGTTGCAACAACCTTTAGCCAAAATAACTGCTAACAACCGCTTCCGGTAACCATCAATGAGTTTCTTACAATGCTCTGCTGGAATTGTAGACCATTCTTCTTTAGCAAACTGCTCCAGGTCCCTGATATTTGAAGGGTGCCTTCTCCAAACTGCCATTTTGAGATCTCTCCACAGGTGTTCTATGGGATTCAGGTCTGGACTCATTGCTGGCCACCTTAGAAGTCTCCAGTGCTTTCTCTCAAACCATTTTATAGTGCTTTTAGAAGTGTGTTTTGGGTCATTGTCCTGCTGGAAGACCCATGACCTCTGAGGGAGACCCAGCTTTCTCACACTGGGCCCTACATTATGCTGCAAAATTTGTTGGTAGTCTTCAGACTTCATAATGCCATGCACACGGTCAAGCAGTCCAGTGCCAGAGGCAGCAAAGCAACCCCAAAACATCAGGGAACCTCCGCCATGTTTGACTGTAGGGACCGTGTTCTTTTCTTTGAATGTCTCTTTTTTTTTTTCCTGTACACTCTATGTTGATGCTTTTTCCCAAAAAGCTCTACTTTTGTCTCATCTGACCAGAGAACATTCTTCCAAAACGTTTTTGGCTTTCTCAGGTAAGTTTTGGCAAACTCCAGCCTGGCTTTTTTATGTCTCGGGGTAAGAAGTGGGGTCTTCCTGGGTATCCTACCATACAGTCCCTTTTCATTCAGACGGCGACGGATAGTACGGGTTGACACTGTTGTACCCTCGGACTGCAGGGCAGCTTGAACTTGTTTGAATGTTAGTCGAGGTTCTTTATCCACCATCCGAACAATCTTGCGTTGAAATCTCTCGTCAATTTTTCTTTTCCGTCCACATCTAGGGAGGTTAGCCACAGTGCCATGGGCTTTACACTTCTTGATGGCACTGCGCACGGAAGACACAGGAACATTCAGGTCTTTGGAGATGGACTTGTAGCCTTGAGATTGTTCATGCTTCCTCACAATTTGGTTTCTCAAGTCCTCAGACAGTTCGTTGGTCTTCTTTCTTTTCTCCATGCTCAATGTGGTACACACAAGGACACAGGACAGAGGTTGAGTCAACTTTAATCCATGTTAACTGGCTGCAAGTGTGATTTACTTATTGCCAACACCTGTTAGGTGCCACAGGTAAGTTACAGGTGCTGTTAATTACACGAATTCGAGAAGCATCACATGATTTTTCAAAGGGTGCCAATACTTTTGTCCACCCCCTTTTTAGGTTTGGTGTGGAATTATATCCAATTTGGCTTTAGGACAATTCTTTTTGTGTTTTTTCATTGAAGACAAATTAAATGAAGATAATAATACCAAAGAATTTGTGATTGCAATCATTTTCAGGAAGAAACTGCGTATTATCTGACAGAATTGCAGGGGTGCCAATACTTTTGGCCACCACTGTGTGATATATATATATATTTTTTTTTTTCATGACTACCTGGCATTTTATCAGGGGTGTGTAGACTTTTTAGATCGACTGAAAATTATCTTAACCATAAGATAAGAAGGCATGCCCATCTCTGCAAGCCTGTCCTAAAGGGGGGCTGATAGGCTTAATACCAGAACACACTAATAGGGGTGAAAGCTATTCCAGGTAAGGTAACGTTCTGCCTAGTCTGGTTGCCCTTATACTTGGATGTTACTCGCCCTGTCTGTGGCGGGGTCCCAAGCCACATGTCCCATTGAGACCACGCGATTATGGTCAGCACGCTTTGTCACAATGCTGTGACTCATCCTGCAGACGTCCGGACAGCTCTTTGAATTTTCTTTATTAGTTGCTGTATGTATTATGTCCCTCATGCAGAGCAGTGTAACAATACAAGGACCACTGCTGTCTGTGACAAAGAATATTGCAGCATGGAGTGTGAATGAGGCCTTAGAGAGAGCCCCAACCTGTCATTTACAGTTGGACATCATGGCCATGTTGGATATATTAACTCCTAAGGTTATGTTCACAAAAAAAACACGGATCGTATAAGGACACCAGGGGCCATCAGAAGGTAAGTATAATATTTCATTTTTTATTTTTTACCATTCTTTAAGGTCACAGTATATAAATCCATGCCCTTTGTTGTCAAGCACTTTCCAAGTGATGCTAAAATCCCTTGGAAAGCGCTTGTCAACCCGCATGCGAAAATGCACGTGAAGAACGCTTCACATCCACATGTCCCTGGCAGGAAAAAACGTATGTAAAATCCGCATGCACAGTCCGCATGTACAATCCGCATGTACAGTCCGCATGCACAATCCGCATGTACAATCCGCATGCACAGTCCGCATGTACAATCCGCATGTACAGTCCGCATGCACAATCCGCATGCACAATCCGCATGCACAATCCGCATGCACAATCCGCATATACAGTCCGCATGCACAATCCGCATATACAATCCGCATATACAATCCGCATGCACAATCCGCATGCACAATCCGCATATACAATCCGCATGCATTTTTTCTGCCAGGGAGATGCAGAAACGCTCAGGAAAAATCTGGAGCATTTCTGCATTGTGTGCACATAGCCTAAATATCTCAAGGTTTTGGAATACCTCAAAAAACTCATTGTGAACATAGCCTAGCAGGCAAGCTTTGTGTGCACAGGAATTTATTTCATTATTTTTGTTATTTTATTTTTTTTTCACTCAGTCTTCTTTTTTTTTTTTTTTTTTTTTTTTAAGCCATAACTGTTATTTTACTGTTAACATTGTTTTAATGGGAGATTTTTTTTGTAGGGGAAGTTATACTTTACATTGGCATAACTTTGGGGCACACTTATTGATTATAATTTATTAACTCTTTCTGGGACAAATAAACCTTTTTGATATTTATTTTTATGCTTAATATTTTGCGACCTTTTACATTTCAGCCCAACTGGCAATATAGAATTTTTAGTTCTTTTTATGTTTTATTTCTTATGCACAATAAATCCACTTTAAAGACTTTTTTTTTCATTGGTGCCATTGTGTGGAGCATACAACTGTTTTGATAACTGTTCTGTTTTTTTTTTTTTTTTTTTTTTGAGTGATAAAATACAGAAAAGGAGCAATTTCATCATTGTTTTTAATTTTATTTTTTACTGTTCTCACTTGCGGTGTGGAATAAATAGTATGATGGTTGTATAGTTTGGACCATGGCAATACCACTTATCCATTTTCTTTTAAATAAAGCTGGTTTTGATGGAAATCTAAAAATTAGTTTTCTATCCTATATTTTTTTCCAAGATTTTTAAACAAATATTTTTTCAATTTTTTAATCCCACAAGGTGATTTGAACTTACTTTTTTTTAACTTTCCATGATTTGATGAGCTTTTAAAGCATTTTTGATCCTCCTTTTTGCTGTATAAAATATTTGTATGTAATATGTATATAAACCCTCTACACATGTACAGTCCCCTGGATTTAATGGTGCAATACAAATAAATAATATGTTTTGAATACTTGGCAGTGTTACATAATCCTGCAGCGCCACCACAGGGAAAAAGAAGCATTGCGCACCTCCGTTCAAATCAATGTGTTGTCTGTGTAATACAGATGGGTCCTCCAGGGAGCGAGGTAGTAGCCACTTTCTACGCTGGCCCAGAGACTGTGGTCCTGAACAGGGCTGCCCCCATCCATAGTTGAAAGTTTTACACTGGGTTAGAAGAACATGGCTTTTTTCGTTTAAAAGCACAGACACCCCAATTTTTTGTATTTTAATATGACTAAATTCAGAACATTTCAACCCTGCTCTTTTAATGATTGTTCAGTCATTCACTTGTATGTTTTTCTGAGAAAGTGGAGTGGCATCCTATATGTGCACCAGCTGAACATCAAATCAGCCTTTGCAGCAGTGTAAGAGGGATAAGTTGGTACATAATTCATGCCAGACATGTGTCATGGTGACAACGGACCTAACGATCACTCGATCACTGCAGATCCCATTTCAAACACCAAAAGTGATCTGTTTTCTATAGGAAAAATGTAATAATACATGCGCCATTCAAATACAGTGGTGTGAAAAAGTGTTTGCTCCCTTCCTGACTTCTTATACTTTTTCATAGTTTTCACACTGAAATGTTTCAGATCACAAAACAAATTTAAATATTAGACAAAGATAACACAAGTAATCACAAGATGCAGTTTTTAAATTAAGGTCTTTATTATTAAGGGAAAAAGAAATCCAAACCTACAGGCCCTGTGTGAGAAAGTGATTGCTCCGTAAATCTAATAACTGGTTGGGCCACCCTTAGCAGCAACAACTGCAATCAAGCGTTTGCGATATCTAGCTATGAGTCTTTTACAACTCTTTGCAAAATTGTTGTAGTTCAGCCACACTGGAGGGTTTCCGAGCATGAACTGCCTATTTAAGGTCATGCCACAGCATCTCAATGGGATTAAGGTCAGAATTTTGAGTATGCCACTCCAAAGTCTTAATTTTGTTTTTCTTAAGCCATTAGGAGGTGGACTTTCTGGTGTATTTTGGATCATTGTCCTGCTGCATAACCCAAGTGCACTTCAGCTTGAGGTCACGACGAGATGGCCGTACATTCTCCTTCAGGATTTTTTGGTAGACAGCCGAATTCATGGTTTCATTTACCACAGCAAGTCTTCCAGGTCCTGAAGCAGCAGAACAGCCCCAGACCACCACACACTCCCACCACCATATTTTACTGTTGGTATGATGTTCCTTTTCTAAAATGCTGTGTTACTTCTACGCCACATGTAATGGGACATACACCTTCCAAAAAGTTGAACTTTTGTCTCGTCAGTCCACAGAGTATTTTCCCAAAAGTCTTGGCGATCATCAAGATGTTTTCTAGCAAAACTGAGACGAGCCTTTATGTTCTTTTTGCTCAGCAGTGGTTTTCATCTTGGTACTCTGCGATGCATGCCATTTTTGCCCAGTCTCTTTCTTATGGTGGAGTCATGAACACTGACCTTAACTGAGGCAAGTAAGGCTTGCAGTTGTTTGGTGGTTGTTGTGGGGTTTTGTGACCTCTTGGATGAATCATCGCTACGCTCTTGGGGTAATTTTGGTCGGCCAGCCACTCCTGGGAAGGTTCACTACTGTTCCATGTTTTCACCATTTGTGGATAATGGCTTTCATTGTGGTTCGCTGGAGTCCCAAAGCTTTAGAAATGGTTTTATAACCTTTTCCAGACTGATAGATCTCAATTACTTTGTTTCTCATTTGTTCCTGAATTTCTTTGGATCGCAGCATGACGTCTAGCTTTTGAGGATCTTTTGGTCCACTTCACTCTGTCAGGCAGGTCCTATTTAAGTGATTTCTTGTTTGAGAACAGTTGTGGCAGTAATCAGGCCTGTGTGTGGCTAGGGAAATTGATCTCCGCTTCCGAAAGATGTGATAAACCACATTTAATGTATGTTTTAAGGGGGTGGGGGGGACAATCACTTTCTCACACAGGGCCCTGTAGGTTTGGATTTCCTTTTCCCTTAATAATAAAGACCTTCACTTAAAAACTGCATTTTATGGTTACTTGTGTTATCTTTGTGTAATATTTTTATTTTTGTTTTGTGATCTGAAACATTTAAGTGTGACAAACATGCAAAAGAATAAGAAATCAGGAAGGGGGCAAACACTTTTTCACACCACTGTATCACCCTTGACTGATAGAGTTCTTCAGGAACAGTTGATATTTCTCATCCGATCTTGGCAGAAGGGGTTCCTGAGTGGAAAGCATCTATATACTGTGATGGGGCACATGGAAGGAGAACGTTCTCTTTTATAAACCGCTGAATAGATTTTTTTAAAAGGGGACGTTTGGGACTTTAAGAAAGGTGTCTGAAGAGAAGTAAAAGATACAAGAAAAAAAATGGACATGACACTATCACTGGAATCAAACACTGCCCTCAGCCGTCTCGTACCGTAGATGCATCACCACTGAAGCCAGCGATTTGCTGTAGCTGTGTATGTATGTATGTATGTATGTATGTATGTGCGTGCGATGTTATGGCTGCAAGTTCAGCAAGGACCACCAGCGCTGGAGGGACTAGGGATTTAACAGATAAGAAAGGTCATTTTCTTAAAATGTCAGGCAAACCCTTCAGGAGGGCGCATTGACATTATTAACGTCACACAAGCAGTATTCCACATGGACCACTGCAGCATGCACTAGTGCGGACCAGAATATTGCAGAAATGGCCGCAGCTCCTGCACCTGGCGAGATGTGGATGGGCGCGCGGTGCTTTGCTGAATATAAGGCATAGCTCCTTCCTTTCTTATAACTGGTTCTTCTCCATTATGGCTTCCCATCCAGCCAGCAGTCATCACAGGTATGAGACTCCATGTATGATGTGCAGTCTTAAGCCTTCTGTAAACCCTTAAGTGCTGCATTTACAGTAGTAGAGGTAGTAGGGCAATCACTTTACCTTTCATCCAAACTCATTACCTTCTTTATGAGGCTGTGACTGGGTCCCATGAAGGAGACACACCTTATGGGAAGGGTCACTCTCATTCTCGTAGAGCAGCATTTCTTCGTGGTATACGGTGTCTATAGGGAAGCGGCTCCTGTACGCTTCCTCTGTCGGACATGTGAGCAGATGGGCTTTACGTCACTTTTTCATTTGCAGCATGTGAGCGTGAAATGTGGGCTCGTGTCACCCAAGAGCAAGGAAGAAAAAAGGAACTTTCTCAAACTTCTCTTTCTTGCTGGGACATACATCTAACAGGCATGAAATGCGCGTTGCTCCGGCCGCCCCTAGGCCTGTTCATTTAGGTTGGATGACTGTCACTTTGTGCTGTGACCGCCGTCAGGGGTTGTTTTCAAAGGGAAATGCTTTGGAACATGTAAGAAGTTTTCGTTGTGCTACAGGGACATTATATCCTGTCCGACTACAATAATCGTATCCCGGGGAGTTATCAAGGCCAGAACACTACAACACTTGCTTCCTTTGGATCAGTGTGCACCATGGAGCAGCACATAGCCTTAATAAAGAAAGTGAGCGCTACCTCCGCGGTCAAGTCTGTACTCAATGTGGCCGACAACCTCCAGCTCAGTCTGAGTCCTGAGCCCACCGCAGAAGAAATAGGGCTGAGCAGTGGAGAGCAGCAGTTCTCTGCCCTAATCCTTGGGTATGTATGACCAGTCCTTGGCATGTTTATGTTATATGTACGATCCTTCTCCTCCCTTCTTTATGCGCTGATATAAGACGTTGCGTTCGTCTGTCATTTCGAGTTAACCAGCTGTTTGTTAGTTTGATCTGTCTTTGGGAAAGTTGGGTTAAACCAATATGGCCCCTTTACAGCTTTCTCACTCCTGAATTGCAGGTCTGCATAGTTATGCATCAATGTAGGAAATGGGGATGCTGCGTTACCTAGCCCGAGAATGGGGGAAGAGCAGGTGAGCTGTGTACGGTTTGTTAGGGGAGGTGCACATAACCGGTTTCTCTCCATCTGAGAAAAATGGTCCGATTACTCTGATTTGGCTCAAATCAGTTTTTTTCAAAGGTGGAGAGAAAAAAAAATGTTTCTCCGTTCTCAGTCCATGAAAATCTGACGTGCACTGCCCCATAGAATATCCCGGATAGCACTTGTCCAATATACTTGGTGATGTGCACGAGCCCATTACCCAGCTTTCCCTAGTACAAATACCATACAGCGAAGAAACGGATAAATGAAAGTCACTGTGCTGTCCAAGTTCTTGAAACTTAACAAGGTGAAAAGATAAAACCTAGAAAGATATTCCCCCCACTATACAGCTCTCACACTAGAGTTTAGAGGATGGTATTCTGCTGAAACGGACTTTTGGGCAGATTGTTGTCAGCTGTTCTCAGCCAGTTGCCATATATTCTGTGTGATGCTGATTGGCTGGTGACGAGCACTCCCACTAACAAAATGTCCTTTTTAGCTCGATGCCAAATAAATAACATATTTTCCTCTCAAGTTAAAGAGAATGTGACATCTGGAATTAGCCTATTAGCTAATTACAGCTTTGGATGTCATTTAACACTGATTTGTAGCCACCCCGATGTTTAAGGAAAGATTCCAGCATAATTGTAAAATCCACTTTTTAATATTTTGGCGCCACATATTCGCTACACGAGGAGTTGTGTGGTTAGTGTGGACCAGTCCGCCAGCCGATATTTCGCCCAGGGAGGCTGTAATGCCCCTCTGCATCCTGCCTGATCCATAAATACTGCAGTTACAGCTGTGATTTGGGGCACACACAATGAACTTCTGCCTGTGGCACTGCCCTGGCATCTGCCCGTATGCCCGTAGTCTGAGAGGCAGATGTGCTGCTGTGTTATAGTGCTGAGCCGGCAAGTAGTGACACGCTTCAGGCATGTACTGCACAGTGACGTGCCGGCTCAGCACTAGAACAGCAGCACATGTGCTGTGGGCTCATACAGGGAGGCTCGGGCTGTCAGACTGCGGGCATACACAGTGTAACGCCAGGGGGTGGCACAGAAGTTTACTGTGCATGTCCTACGTCACGGCTGTAACCACGCTTTTTTGGGATTTAGGCAGAATGCAGAGGGGCCCTTTAGAGACAAATGTCACGCCTCTGTGGGCGACATTTCGGCTGGCGGGGTTGGACTGGTCAGCACTAAGTGCACACCTCTAGGACTAGTTCAACTAATTATAATATGTGGCGCCACAACATTAAAAAGCTGATTTTATGATCATGCTGGAATCTTTGCCTAAACATTGGGGTTTCTAGAAATCACTGGTAAATGACACATGCAATGCTGTAATTAATGGGGGTAAATCCTGCAGCCAGATTCCATTTTAATTCTTAAGAAACCCCTTACGCAGCTTAAAGTCGGCAGAAGTCGCTAATGTTCTCCCCATATTTGCGTGAGTTTCCTCCGAGTTCTCCGGTTTCCTCCCACACTCCAAAAACATACTGATAGGGAATGTAGATTGTGAGCCCCAATGGGGACAGTGCCAATAATGTCTGTAAAGCGCTGTGGAATTAATGGCGCTATATAAGTGAGTAAAATAAATAAACGTCAGTGGGATTGTTCAACAGTCTTATGGGCATGGACCTCCCAACTCTTCCTCCAATAGATGAAATCAGGGAAGAGAAAGATCTGGCTAGTTGAATTTCAGTGGCCGATCCTTTCATTGTCCCTAGAGATGATCCGCAGCCAGAGGAAGTCCCACAGGGATCACAGGAGCGCACGGCCGACTGCTTTATAGACTATACAATATATTGGACGCTGGTGGCACCAATTACACTATAGCATCTGTGGCATCATAGACAATCTATATCAGAAAGCGATTCTTGGTGCCATCAGTGGACCACCCTGCGTCCTACTCACGGCACCTCTGACATGCAGCGGGCTTTGTTGGGTGAAGCCACAACTGGCAAGTCAATTCTAGGAAAAATTTAGTATTGCGTGACCACTATTCGGATGGATTAATATTTTTTTGTAATAAAAAGACAGCTTAAAGTCAGCCATAATGGGAGCTGCACGTATGGAGCACGTCTCCATGTTGGCTCATGGGTCTGGAGCAGGAGATCTCTGTCCCCCAATGTGATATCATTAGGTCCTAATGAGGCACATTACAAGCGGTTATCCTCACCAGTGTAGCATGGGGGAGGACGTGATCACCATATTATGAGTCATTTGCGGCGCTAATACTATAGCGATCACCGGCTGGAATTTCACCTTTTTTCTATGTCTGTACACCCAGGTGAATAGCTTTGTATGTACTAATCCTCCTTACCCAAACAAGTGTCTTAATGGTCTCTGATAAGTAGAGGTCGGAGTTCCCAGCAAACTTGTCAGACAGCTTGTACGTAATGGGGAACACCGATTTCCAGGATTTGAGACCTGCCCTAATGTGTAGTATAATGGTGTGTATGTGTGGTTGAATGTGTGTACATATTGTATATGTGTGTGTGTGTTATATAGCTGTGGCTCTTATACATGCTGCTTATGTGCAGACCTCAGTGTTGTCCAGTAATCGGGGTACGTCATGTATTTCAGACAAGGTTGGGCAGGGGATATCGACAATATAATTTATGAAGAGGATTAATGAACTTTCCATTTGCCTTTGCTCACTAAATAATACTTAATCTTCATGTGTTTATTTGCCGCCGTGCGTTGTACTCGCTCGGTCAATGCTTGTGGCTACAAACGCACAACTATTTTTTGTAACTATGTCGTTTTTCCAGTTTCAGAAAACTTTTCTGTATGAAGCTATATTTAACAAACCCAAAAAAATGAACCAGCACAACCTGAAAGCCGATAGTGGTGCCAGCCCACAGGTCGTAATCTAAAAACTTATGATCCATATAAAAGAAAATAGAAAAAATGGGCCACACTCAATAGTAGATTCTACTTCATTTGTTTTCTGCGCCCTGTAGTCTGATACCCCTAAATAAAAGCCTGACTGACCAGTTACCTCCAGAAGTCACATAATTAGTAAATTGAGCCCACCTGTGTGTCATTTATTCTCAGTATAACTACAGCTGTTCTGTGAAGGCCTCCAGAGGTTTGTTTGAGAACATTTGGGATCAAACAGCATAATAAAGATCAAGGAACACACCAGACAGGTCAGGGATAATGTATTGGAGAAGAGTAAAGCAGGGTTAGGTTATATAAAAAAGAAATAGCCCAAGCTTTGAACATCTCGCAAGTGCAACTGCAAACCTCCCAAGACATGGCTGTCCACCTAAACTAATTAAAGAAGCAGCCAAGAGGAGCTGCAGAGATGCACAGCTCAGGTGGGAGAATCTGTCCACAGGACATCTATTAGTCATATACTCCACAAATCAGTCCTTTATGGAAGAGTGGCAAGAAGAAAGCAATTTTTTGAAAGGAAGCCATAAGAAGTCCCATTTGCAAAAAGCCATGTAGGAGACAAAGATAGCATGTAGAGCAAGGTGCTCGGCTCAGATGAGACCAAAGTAGAACTTTTTAGGCTAAACGCAAAAGTCTTTTGTGGTAGAAAACTAACACTGTAACATGAAAACACCATCCCCAGCTTTAAGAAATGGTGGTGGCAGCATCATGCTTTGGGGAAGCTTTCCTTCAGCAGGGACAGGGAAGCTGGTGCAAAAACTTGAGACTAGGGCGGAGGTTGTCCATCCAGCAGGACAACGACCCTAAACCTACTGCCAGAGCTGCAATGTAATGGTTTAGACCAGAGGTCTCAAACTCAGCTGGGCATATGGGCTGCACACAGAAAACCTTTTAATTTCGGGGGCCGCATTATTTGCATGACAAAGTGACATTTTTAGTGATATCATTTTATTTTCTATACACCTTTTGAACTGGTCCTCATCTTGCAGACATGGTCTCCCATCCAGGTTCCCCATATTGCAGACATGGTCCCCCATCCAGGTCTTTCATATTGCAGACATGGTCTCCCATCCAGGTCCCCGTATTGCAGACATGGTCTCCCATCCAGGTCCCCCGTATTGCAGACATGGTCCTCCCATCCAGGTCCCCCGTATTGCTGACATGGTCCTCCCATCCAGGTCCCCCGTATTGCTGACATGGTCCTCCCATCCAGGTCCCCCGTATTGCAGACATGGTCCTCCCATCCAGGTCCCCCGTATTGCTGACATGGTCCTCCCATCCAGGTCCCCCGTATTGCAGACATGGTCCTCCCATCCAGGTCCCCCGTATTGCAGACATGGTCCTTCCATCCAGGTCCCCCGTATTGCAGACATGGTTTCCCATCCACGTCCCCCGTATTGCAGACATGGTTTCCCATCCACGTCCCCCGTATTGCAGACATGTCCCCTCCATACTGCGCACGGGGTCCGTCCGTCCCCTCCATACTGCGCACGGGGTCCGTCCGTCCCCTCCATACTGCGCACGGAGTCCGTCCGTCCCCCCCCATACTGCGCACGGGGTCCGTCCGTCCCCCCCCATACTACGCACGGGGTCCGTCCGTCCCCCCCCATACTGCGCACGGGGTCCGTCCGTCCCCCCCCATACTGCGCACGGGGTCCGTCCGTCCCCCCCATACTGCGCACGGGGTCCATCCGTCCGTCCCGATACTGCGCTCGGGGGTCCCCCCCCGATACTACGCTCGGGGTCCCCCCCCCCTGCAGGCACAGACCCCGTAACGATCGCGGCTCTCTCCAGCAGCCGCCGACATCAGCGCTGTAGTGCAGTGTACTGCCACGCAGAGACCGGCTCTCAGTGCCAGCCGCCGGCCTATCAGAGGCCAGCAGTTGACATCTGCGCGTGTCAGTGACGTCATACGCTGCTGCGCTGGGATGCAGATGTCTTATAGGCCGGCGGCTGGCACTGAGAGCCGGTCTCTGCGTGGCAGTACACTGCACTACAGCGCTGATGTCGGCTGCAGGAGAGAGCTGCGATCGTTACGGGGTCTGTGCCTGCGGGCCGCAAGAAGAAGCCGGAGGGGCCGGCCGCGTGTTTGAGACCCCTGGTTTAGACCAAAGCATATTCATGTGTGTGAATGGCACAGTCATACTCCAGACCTAAATCCCATTGAGAATCTGTGACAAGACTTGAAAAGAAGAATGGGCAAAAATATCAGCCTCTAGATGTGCAAAGCTGGTAGAGGCATACCCCAGAAGACTTGCATCAGTAATTGCAGTGAAAGGTGGTCCTACAAAGTATTGACTTAAGTTGGCTGAATACAAATGCACGTCACTCAGATTGATATTTTTTAAATAATTAGAAAACCATGTGTTATTATTATTTCCTTTACACTTCGCAAATATTTGCTACTTTGTGTTATATTACATAAAATCCCAATGAAATACATTTAAGTTTGTGGGTGTATCGTGGAAAAATGTGGAAAAGTTCACTGGGTATGAATACTTTTTCAAGGCACTGTTAATAGAGAAAATAATAATGATACTGTTTACAAAGATCTTCACTGAACTCACTTCTGGCATCTACTGTGATTACAGTGTTAGTGGGGGTGTCACTGCAAACACCACTGCAACTGCAGCTCTTATCCCCAGGACACTGTCGGCTCTGTTCTGCTCCCCCCTCCTCCCACACTGACAGCGCTGTTCTGCTCCCCCTCCTCCCACACTGACAGCGCTGTTCTGCTCCCCCTCCTCCCACACTGACAGCGCTGTTCTGCTCCCCCTCCTCCCACACTGACAGCGCTGTTCTGCTCCCCCCTCCTCCCACACTGACAGCGCTCTTCTGCTCCCCCTTCCTCCCACACTGACAGCGCTCTTCTGCTCCCCCTTCCTCCCACACTGACAGCGCTGTTCTGCTTCGCCCCTCCTCCCACACTGACAGCGCTGTTCTGCTCCCCCTCCTCCCACACTGACAGCGCTGTTCTGCTCCCCCTCCTCCCACACTGACAGCGCTGTTCTGCTCCCCCTCCTCCCACACTGACAGCGCTGTTCTGCTCCCCCTCCTCCCACACTGACAGCACTGTTCTGCTCCCCCCTCCTCCCACACTGACAGCGTTGTTCTGCTCCCCCCCTCCTCCCACACTGACAGCGCTGTTCTGCTCCCCCCTCCTCCCACACTGACAGCGCTGTTCTGCTCCCCCCTCCTCCCACACTGACAGCGCTGTTCTTCTCCCCCCTCCTCCCACACTGACAGCGCTGTTCTTCTCCCCCCTCCTCCAACACGGACAGCGTTGTTCTTCTCCCCCCTCCTCCCACACTGACAGCGCTGTTCTGCTCCCCCCTCCTCCCACACTGACAGCGCTGTTCTTCTCCCCGGCCTCCCACACTGACAGCGTTGTTCTGCTCCCCCCTCCTCCCACACTGACAGCGCTGTTCTTCTCCCCGTCCTCCCACACTGACAGCGTTGTTCTGCTCCCCCCTCCTCCCACACTGACAGCGCTGTTCTTCTCCCCCCTCCTCCCACACTGACAGCGCTGTTCTGCTCCCCCCTCCTCCCACACTGACAGCGCTGTTCTGCTCCCCGTCCTCCCACACTGACAGCGCTGTTCTGCTCCCCTCTCCTCCCACACTGACAGCGTTGTTCTGCTCCCCCCTCCTCCCACACTGACAGCGTTGTTCTGCTCCCCCCTCCTCCCACACTGACAGCGCTGTTCTGCTCCCCCCTCCTCCCACACTGACAGCGCTGTTCTTCTCCCCGGCCTCCCACACTGACAGCGTTGTTCTGCTCCCCCCTCCTCCCACACTGACAGCGCTGTTCTTCTCCCCGTCCTCCCACACTGACAGCGTTGTTCTGCTCCCCCCTCCTCCCACACTGACAGCGCTGTTCTTCTCCCCGTCCTCCCACACTGACAGCGTTGTTCTGCTCCCCCCTCCTCCCACACTGACAGCGCTGTTCTGCTCCCCCCCCTCCTCCCACACTGACAGCGCTGTTCTGCTCCCCCCTCCTCCCACACTGACAGCGCTGTTCTTCTCCCCGTCCTCCCACACTGACAGCGCTCTTCTGCTCCCCCTTCCTCCCACACTGACAGCGCTCTTCTGCTCCCCCTTCCTCCCACACTGACAGCGCTGTTCTGCTCCCCCTCCTCCCACACTGACAGCGCTGTTCTGCTTCGCCCCTCCTCCCACACTGACAGCGCTCTTCTGCTCCCCCTTCCTCCCACACTGACAGCGCTGTTCTGCTCCCCCTCCTCCCACACTGACAGCGCTGTTCTGCTTCGCCCCTCCTCCCACACTGACAGCGCTGTTCTGCTTCGCCCCTCCTCCCACACTGACAGCGCTGTTCTGCTCCCCCTCCTCCCACACTGACAGCGCTGTTCTGCTCCCCCTCCTCCCACACTGACAGCGCTGTTCTGCTCCCCCTCCTCCCACACTGACAGCGCTGTTCTGCTCCCCCTCCTCCCACACTGACAGCACTGTTCTGCTCCCCCCTCCTCCCACACTGACAGCGCTGTTCTGCTCCCCCCTCCTCCCACACTGACAGCGCTGTTCTGCTCCCCGTCCTCCCACACTGACAGCGCTGTTCTGCTCCCCGTCCTCCCACACTGACAGCGCTGTTCTGCTCCCCCCTCCTCCCACACTGACAGCGCTGTTCTGCTCCCCGTCCTCCCACACTGACAGCGTTGTTCTGCTCCCCCCTCCTCCCACACTGACAGCGTTGTTCTGCTCCCCCCTCCTCCCACACTGACAGCGTTGTTCTGCTCCCCCCTCCTCCCACACTGACAGCGCTGTTCTGCTCCCCCCTCCTCCCACACTGGCAGCGCTGTTCTTCTCCCCGTCCTCCCACACTGACAGCGTTGTTCTGCTCCCCCCTCCTCCCACACTGACAGCGTTGTTCTGCTCCCCCCCTCCTCCCACACTGACAGCGCTGTTCTGCTCCCCCCTCCTCCCACACTGACAGCGCTGTTCTGCTCCCCCCTCCTCCCACACTGACAGCGCTGTTCTTCTCCCCCCTCCTCCCACACTGACAGCGCTGTTCTTCTCCCCCCTCCTCCAACACGGACAGCGTTGTTCTTCTCCCCCCTCCTCCCACACTGACAGCGCTGTTCTGCTCCCCCCTCCTCCCACACTGACAGCGCTGTTCTTCTCCCCGGCCTCCCACACTGACAGCGTTGTTCTGCTCCCCCCTCCTCCCACACTGACAGCGCTGTTCTTCTCCCCGTCCTCCCACACTGACAGCGTTGTTCTGCTCCCCCCTCCTCCCACACTGACAGCGCTGTTCTTCTCCCCCCTCCTCCCACACTGACAGCGCTGTTCTGCTCCCCCCTCCTCCCACACTGACAGCGCTGTTCTGCTCCCCGTCCTCCCACACTGACAGCGTTGTTCTGCTCCCCTCTCCTCCCACACTGACAGCGTTGTTCTGCTCCCCCCTCCTCCCACACTGACAGCGTTGTTCTGCTCCCCCCTCCTCCCACACTGACAGCGCTGTTCTGCTCCCCCCTCCTCCCACACTGGCAGCGCTGTTCTTCTCCCCGTCCTCCCACACTGACAGCGTTGTTCTGCTCCCCCCCTCCTCCCACACTGACAGCGCTGTTCTGCTCCCCCCTCCTCCCACACTGACAGCGCTGTTCTGCTCCCCCCTCCTCCCACACTGACAGCGCTGTTCTGCTCCCCCCTCCTCCCACACTGACAGCGCTGTTCTTCTCCCCCCTCCTCCCACACTGACAGCGTTGTTCTTCTCCCCGTCCTCCCACACTGACAGCGCTGTTCTTCTCCCCGTCCTCCCACACTGACAGCGCTGTTCTGCTCCCCCCTCCTCCCACACTGACAGCGCTGTTCTGCTCCCCCCTCCTCCCACACTGACAGCGCTGTTCTTCTCCCCCCTCCTCCCACACTGACAGCGTTGTTCTTCTCCCCCCTCCTCCCACACTGACAGCGCTGTTCTGCTCCCCCCTCCTCCCACACTGGCAGCGCTGTTAGATGAGAGCTGCAAATGCAGAGGAGAATGTAATGACACAGCTCTGCTATACTCCACTCCCCTGCTCGTACCATAGATGCTGGCAGTGAGATTAGTAAGTAAAAGCAGTCGTGCATGTCTCATACAAAGCCTGGTCTGGGGGCATATATATATATATATATATATATATATATATATAATTTTTCCCACTGCCCCTGTATGATGCCTCCTGCTTATGATTGGTCAACGTCATGGAGAGGAAAAAGTACACTCCCCCATAGACTATTCTCTAACGCCCAGTTGGTTTAAGGGAAACTTAGACTGTAAACTTCACAAACTAATATCTCCACAGTGGAGATGAGAAATGAAAAACTGCATATTGCTCAGCTCTGCAGCCACTATTCCATAATTTAGGCAATTTGACATGTTAGAGCTGGTGGAAGGTCGTCTTTAAGGTCTATTTACAATACATGACATGCGGCACTAAACAACTGCCGATCAGATACTTGTTTGCTGATTATTGGTCGTATAATAGTCTGTTTGCACAGGTAGTCCTGCTTTACTTGCACAACTCTTGCAAGCTCTTTGCTGTCAGTCTTCAGGAGTGCATCGCCATCAGCAAGCAGAAGCCGGGTGGTGGGAGAGCAGTGCAGTTCAGAAGAGAGAACATGGACAACCCCTTTACTGAGTGGTGGAGGTCGACCACTTGGAGCAAGGCTATGAATTTGTTGAACATGCATGTGTTTGTTATTTTTTTTAGAACGACCAGAGAACATAGTATACATGCCTGACAAATTGCTGGGAGCTGCAAACCAGGGTCATCTTCTGTGTAAATGCTGTGTATTGCAGACTGAATAAACCTGCCCTGTGCATTTATTTCAGTCTTGTCTCTGCTCTTTGTGAACTTGAGTCAGTTTACCATTGAGCAGACATGCATGGCTACTAGGCAGACATGAATGGCTACTAGTCTGTGGTTGACGAGACTACAGCTATTTTATTTTTGGGATAATAATCATATTTTTTTTTTTCAGGAATGAAGACCTAAAGCAAATGTTGGAGAGTAACAAAGACTCTGCAAAGCTGGAAGCGATGAAGAGAGTTGTCGGGGTATGGTTCTCTGTCATCTGTAGTGATCTGTGTTTTATGATAATTTAGTCGTTGACATTACAGGCAAAAATCTGAAAAAGCTTATAAATATGTTGTTCCGCTGGTAAAAGCACAAGTTCCTCAGAAAACGATTAAAAAAACAGCTCACCATTCCCACTATATTCCCATATTGTGGAAACTCCTCTGTACAGCCGATGCTCCATCCAGTCTCCACATAGAGCAAATACACCGTCTTCATAAAACGTCCAGTTCATTATTTCAAAATTATTAAAAATTATCCACTTGCAATCATAGTCTATAAAGATATTTAAAATCCTGTTTTAATAATTTTGTAATAAAGAATTAGAAGTTTTATCCTTTTTTGAGCTGGTGTTTTTCTAGCATAGGTACCTTCATAGCGCACTGTGGCACTAAGGGCCCCGGGATGCACATTTTCTTGCAGTGTGAACCATAGATGAAAGTATCTGTCTACTTTATGATCATGATTTCGGTGGTCATGTGATTATAAGTGGTCACCTTCTTGGTGGTCCTCACTTCTGTGCAGTGCTTAACACGTCCCCCACTTGCACAAGTATAGTGGATTCTGTCCAAAAGTTGGGACAAACATGGAAGAATTCACCTTGATCGCCATAAAAATTGCATTGACACAGAAATCACAGCCTTTATTGGCACGTAAAGGGGAAAGGAACTTTTGTTATAATTTATTGCATTTCAACCCCTTTTAACTCCTTTGTGCATCCTGATTTAAGAGTAAATCCCTGTCCTGTTGCTCATGTTTTGACTGGGCTCAGGAACTGAGCTTAGTACATATCAGGCAATTGGCGGCTGTGTTTTACAGTAGACATCTACCTGTAATAGCAATAACCGGAGCTAAACACTGTTTGTGAAGACCCGGGGTCTTCCGTGGGCATAATACGACTCAGACAACACAGGGTGAGTGTAAAACACTGTGGCAATATTTTATTGAACCACAAAACAGACAATAAAAGCATAAAATAGTCTCATCAAATACCCAAGATGGTGCAAAATTACAGTCTCACCCTTCCGCTGGCCTGCCAAGAATAGAGCAGCTGTTACTTTGGGACTTTAAAGGGCCAGCTACCTCAACAAGTGGCCCCCCACTTTTGGCGAGCCCCCACAGAGAGGAGGTAGCGGCAAGGTTAGGAAGCTGACAGTCCATCGATGTACAAGGCTAGGAGACCTGAAGGTCCCATCCTGGCCTCTCCGAGTTTCCATGGGGCCAGATGACCAGCTGTTCCCAATCTGACTTCTTCGAACCGTCTCCATGGGGTCCAGGCGACCGGACTGTCCCACCTGGCAACCCCAAAAAACATCTCCATGGGGCCAGGTGAACTCATTGTCCCAACCTGGTTTCCCCAAATGTATCCATGAGTTCTCTGATGGTCAGTGGAGCAGATCTGTATCCTTCCAGTCAGGGAACATACACTTAGGCTGGAAACCTGTAGAATCCAATTGTTTCTCTCTGGATGGAGCCATGCTATCCATCTGCTGTCCTGAAGAATGTGTCTCTGATTCGCATTGCAGCAGGATAGAAAAATGCTTTTTATATTTACATATGTGGCTAAGGTCATCAGTGTCAGGTCGGGGGGAAAGGTGCAGGAATCAGGTCTCATTGTTTGAGCATTTAATCAATTTACATAGTTGGTGCTCTTGTAAATCAACAACTAGCTGGTTTAGTACAATATGCAATTAGCATAGTGACCAACATCATTGTTCCACCCTGAGTCACTGTCCTCCTTGGCCAGCCAAAGAAACACCTACATTCAAAAGTCAACGCAAACACAATAGTGTATTTCTCTTGGCTTAACAAATCTAGACATCTGACTAATTGAGATTAGAAGCTGTGTCGTTACTCTGTTGTTTAGCCATTTAAATGTTGCTGTCAGTGACAGCGGCATTTAAAAAGTCAGGTTGTTAGTGCATGCATCACTGCCCATCTTCCCTATGCAATGTGACCTTGGGATCCAATGAGTTGCTACAGCAGCAGTGGGATGCCATCTTGAACCTCCTATGAAGTTGGGTTTAACAGGAGATCTCAAATAATCTCAAGTCCCCTGGGGGCCTAAAAAATAGCGAGTATTCTTATTCTAAACTATTAACTGCATATAAAAAATATATACAAGTTTAAATCCCTTCCTTTTTCCCCCAGTTCAAAAAAAAAGTGACCGTAAAAGTCTATACTGTGAAAATATCTTAAATTACCCCTCCCACCAAAAGAAAACCAAAATACTAGAATTACCGCACCTCCTCAAAAAAAGAAAAAAAAATGCAATAACGAGTAATCAAAAATAATTTCTACCACAAAAATGATATCAATAAAACTACAGCTGACCATGCACAAAAGCGAGGCTTCACACAGGTCCATCAAAGGAAAAAGAAATAAGTTACAGGTATGGAAATATACCAAAGTTAAGAATTTTTCTTTAAAAATTAAAATAATAATTAAAAGTATACGTGTGTGTGTGCATGTATATGTGTAATATATAAAGCCATACTGATTTAGGATGTGATGCTGACACTCGGATCTGCAGCATGTCATGTTTTCCACAAGCTGGCCAGAATTTTGTAGTATCTGTATGTAAAGCCTGAGCACATATAACAGGGTCCTGACAGAGACCACCACAGCCAAGGATGCAATTGTATCTATTTACTTTAGTCTTCATTTTCTCATCTTCCCAGACCATCATAAAAATTCATCTGTAGAGTTTACAACAAAGACACATTTGATTTCTCACATTTCCAGCACTGTCCCCATCTATTCCCAATCTGCACAAACTCCTCATCCTGCTGAAACCCTCAGTGCTGAGCCGCTGCTGCCGTATTTTTACCTTTCTTGCCACCTGCTAAGTGGGATGGTAATAGTACTCCTCTTAGTGCCCCTCATAATAATGCTCACTGTGCTCCTTACAAAGTAATACTCCCCCATTGTGCCCTGTAGATGGTAAAATTGCCCTCTAGAAAATGAGTGAGTGCATTAGTAAGTAACAGCGCCCCAGTGTGCGTCCCCCCCTTCACACAGTAATAATGGCCCCAGTGTCCCCCCTCCGTACAGTAATAATGGCCCCAGTGTCCCCCCTCCGTACAGTAATAATGGCCCCAGTGTCTCCCTCAGTACAGTAATAATGGCCCCAGTGTCTCCGCCCCCTCGTACAGTAATAATGGCCCCAGTGTCTCCCCCCTCATACAGTAATAATGGCCCCAGTGTCCCCCCCCCCCTCGTACAGTAATAATGGCCCCAGTGTCTCCCCCCTCATACAGTAATAATGGCCCCAGGGTCTCCCCCCTCCGTACAGTAATAATGGCCCCAGTGTCTCCCCCTCCATACAGTAATAATGGCCCCAGTGTGTCCCACAGTGAGCGATGTTGCGATGTCACTGTGTCACCTGCTGCGATGTCCTGTTCTTGCCCCTGCCGTTCTGCAGGCCTAAAGCGACCAGTGGCCTACAGGACGGAGAGTGGTAGAGACGGGCGACTATGGCTCCCTGCTCTACTGCAGAGCTTAACGGTATTGGTGTGCAAGGCACCCCCAATACGGCTAAGAGTGCCGGTCGTTCTGGGTGGGCCCCAATGCAGGAAGCATTGGCGACCACCTTATCTGCTCTCCCTCCCTCCATCCCCTTCCTTCCCTTGCAACTATGCTACTGCCTGTAGCAGAAGTAAAAATACCATTATACTGGATTAATAAACATTTAATGTTGTGCTTTCTCGTGTACCCCAGCCTGCTTGTACAGTATGTCTGTAATATTTTTATATATAGGTTAATATTAATCATGTGACCATTTTTCTTCCCAGTTTGTGTATGTTGGGCTTTGTGCTTCTCCCTGTTGCCCACATGCTGCAGTGGTAAATGTTGCATTAACGTTGTGCTTTACAGACACCATGAGCTGTGAGACATTTGCAGTAGTTGGAGAGGCCTTGGTACCTTCTCCAGACAGAATATCACAAGTGTGACTAACCATGCCCTAGCTACTAGACCAGCCTGGGATACTTTAATCATCAGTCTTTCTTACTTGCTTTCACTTTTTTTCTTTTTTTTTTTTTCAGATGATTTCAGCTGGAAAAAATGCCTCTGAATTATTTCCTGCAGTTGTAAAAAATGTCGCCAGCAAAAATCTGGAGGTAAAATGTAATGTACATAGTGCCCGTTTATACAGTACTTTTATTTTTTTTGTGGGGATTTACGTATTGAGCATTTCCATAAAAATGCACATTGATATTAAAGGGGCTGTCCATGCTTGAAGTTCAAGTCTGCAGTCTCTCTCTGTGACTGCAGACTTGTGAATCCTCACAGCGTGCACTGTCAGGGCTCCCAAGTGCTGGCGCTGGGGGCAGGCTGGCACGTGACTGTTCATTTATGCGATTGCATACATGTGGTCACGTGTTGACTAGATGTGTGTGGCCTCACTCAATACAAGGGAATTGAGCAAGGCTGGACACGTCTAGTCAGAATGTGGCCGGAAGTATGCAGATCGCATCCATTCCCGACACCGGAGAATCCTGACAGTGTGCATTCTGAGCGCTGTGAGGATTCGCAGGTCTACAGTCGCATATAGTGACTGCAGACTTGAGCCTCAGGCCTGGACAACCCCTTTAACTCCTTCCCCACATTGGACGTTGTGGAATGTGCTGTTTGGGAAGGTATTCTCGCAGTTGGACATAGCAGTAGGTGATTGTGCGGAGACACACGTTGTGCCCGGTGCAATCACTGCGAAAACTCTGTGTAACTAACAGCCGGGCTCCTGCTGAAATAGCAAGGCTAGGTGACGGGCTATGGAAGCACATGTGAATTAGGAAGGAGAAGAGCCGCACAACCAAGATACAGGAGGTGATAAACTACCGAGGGAGAACAGTGCAATACTCTATGGCAAGGAGACTTGTATGTCTACTGACTTGAGTTGTTCTGTGCTCTGAGCCTGCAGCTGCATATCTCGATAGTGAGATGTGACATGTTATGGCCTTTCTCCCTGTTTACATAATTATCACTCCAGGCACACATGAAACCAGGCTTGGTCAGGGGGCTGGTTTGCATAATAAACCAGAAGCAAGACACCCCATGATCTGTGACTTTTTTTTACAGACAAATACTTCAAGTGTTGACTCAGTTCAGAGCTGCTGCCATTTTTCTGGACCCCAGTTACTGTGTTTTTGGTCCTCATTTGAGTCTCTTGGCTGTTTCCGTGTTGCTGTTTTGGCTTTTTTTACTTCAATTTTTCCATGCAATTCTGGCCAGACTTCTCCTGACAGTAGATGGGTGTAACTGGAGCCCTCTGGCCGCCATTTCTGATGGCACTGATGAACATCTTCCAATTTCGATGGGACGTAAGCATGATGCGTCTTTCATCTGCTGCAATAAGTTCCTTTGGCCGACCACTGCATATATGGTCTTCAGCGCTGCTCATGTCTTTGTGCCTCTTCAAAGAAACTTGACCAGGTAATTTGAAACTTCAGTCAGCGTTGAAATCTTTGCCTGGGAGAGACCTTGTTGGTGCAGTATAATGACCTTGTATCCTGTTGCTTTGCTCAGTCTTGCCATGGTATATGACCCTTAACCTGAAACTGTCTTCCACAACCTCACCTTTGTAGCAGAGCTTGGCTATTTAAAACCTCCTACACAGCTGTTTCTTTTTCAGTTAAGGACTGTTTCAATCTACATATGAATATAATCATTATCCGATGTTCGATATAATGGCTTTCTCATACATCCGACTATAATCCCTATAAAATACTAATGTGCTCGTGTGCCTAAAAGAATGAATGCTATTTTCAGCAGCAGAAGGGAAGGAAGGGAGACACAGATCCATTACTAGTGGGTAGGCAGAGCCCCACAGGATAGTTCACCTCAGATTAGAAAAAGTGACGACCGGCCCCTCCAGTTTAGGCTCCTCCTACTCCCATGTTCTTCAGTCTAAAATTTGAGGTCGCAGAGGATAGTCACTGCCTTTGCAGCTCCTCAGAAGAATTTTTTATTTTACTCCGGAGACCTGGACCCCCTGTGGTCTAGAGGTCGCAGGGGGTCTCGGCGCTGCTGGGACCCCCGACCCTCCCCTGGCAGATCTGTGTACCCCCTAAGGAGGTCCCCGCAGAAGCCTGCCGGCCCCGGGGGATAGAGGGCGCTCCCTGGCGGAGACGCACACCGCTTCTGTGGGGTCCCTGCGCGCTCCGCCGTGGGGGGGAGCAAAGGGTCACGGCGCCACACATCCCTGGGGGTCCCTGTGGCGCTCAGCTGGGTAAGTGCTCTCTGTGGTCTGAGTGCTTCAGCGGCTGCTGTGGCAGCCGCTGTTACTGTTTTCAAGTGGTGACTGCTTGTTTTGTCCCTGCAGGAGGATATCTCCGCTGCAGGCGTTTGTGTTATCGGCAGGGGAGCAGGGACGAAGGAGCGCGGGCTCCGTTGGTAGCGGCGGGGGGTGTGGCTTCGCGCCTCTCTGCTGCCTGTCATCATAGCTCAGACAGGAAGTACCAGGAAAGCGCGCGCTGGAGCTGTCCCAGCCCCCTCTTCTTCTTCCGGCCATTACCTCGTGCTACCTCCTGCTCCCTGCTCCCCGCTCTCTACACCAGACACCGAGCACTGTGTAAGGAAGAGCAGTCACCCCGGCCAGCTGGTGAGTCACTTCTGTCTTTTAAGGCAGAAGATTCCTTTCTCACACTGTTGCAGCGCAGAGCACCTTACTGCTGGCCTCTTAAGGCAGACAGGGTGTGCTATATACAGCGCTGCTACTTCCCTGCTGTGGGACTCGCACACCGCTATCCTTCTAAGGCAAAGGCGTATTGCGTGGTCAGCAGCATTAACCCCTTCTGAGGGGTCTGGCCTCTCCAGGGCAGTTAACCCTTTCTGGAACCTAGTCTGTTAAGCTAACTTTTGCTCTGCAGGCAGCTGGGGTAGGTCTTCTCCCTTTAAGGAGGAGCTTTAACCCTTCAGTGTTTGGGGGTTTTGTGTGTAGAAACAGGCTGTGGTAGCAGAATCGCACATCCTCGGTTCCCGTACCCATTGTAAGGGGTTATTACCGCCTTATGCACGACGCTCGCAACTGTGTGGGGGCATGTCGGATCAGGGACCAGGGGGCGCGGACCTCTCTTCCGGTCCGCTTCAGGATCGGTCACGCGTATCTGATACGACGGGGTCTTCAACGGCGTCAGGTTCGACACTGGTCGGGGGGTCTCAGTGATGTTAAAGTGGAAGCACTCACTCGCTCCATTGACAGTCTGTCTGACCTCCTGGGTCATTGGGTATCAGCTAAGTCCCAACCGACGTCACGAGGCAAGAAGCGCCATAGGCCTGTGGTGGCGCTGTCTCCTCCGCGCAGTGCGTCAGAGGCTTCGGAATCACCGACAGACTCTGCTGTTGAGATCTCCGATTCTGATGAAGAGGATCGGCAGGGTCGCTCTGCTTCGCTTTCGGGCCGCGTGGACGCTTTTATTGGGGCTATGCGGGAAGCATTACAGCTGTCTGAAGAGGTGACGAGGCGCCCTGGCAAGTCGGCCCGGCTGTATCAGGAGTCGCGTCTGGCCCGTTCGACGCTGCCGGCGCACGATGAACTTAACGAGGCGGTGGAGAAAGAACGCCTGTGTCCGGATAAACGCTTCCAGGGGATGCGGTTTTTTGATGCCCTGTATCCCTGCTCCACGGAGACTATCGCTAATTGGGTCCTCTCTCCTGAAGTGGACGTGCCATTGTCTCAGCTGAGCAAATCCTCTTTGCTTCCTGTTAAAGGGAAGGCGAGTCTACAGGACCCGCTGGATAGAAGGACGTAGTTAGCGGCAAAGTCCATCTACGAGGCCGCGGGTCATGGATTCCGAGCGGCCTTGGGGGCCATGTGGGCTAGTGAGGCTTCTTTGCGGTGGTTGGATCAGCTGCGGACGGCATGGCAAGATGGGACTCCGCTGTCTGAGGTGGAAAGGCTCTTCCAGCTGTTGGAAGAGGCGGCCCGATATGGCAGGGACGCAGTGCTGGATACTACTTTGGTTCTGTACAGGGCTCAATCCTCGGCCGTCTCAGTCAGGAGAGCACTGTGGCTTAAACAGTGGACTGGAGACGCGGTATCCAAACAAGGTTTGCTGAGTCTGGCGTACAAGGGCGGTCAGCTTTTTGGTTCGGACCTCACAGAGCTGATTGCTAAGGCCAAGGCCAAGGATTCGGCTTTGCCGCAGCGGAAAGCAGCGGCTTCTACGTCTGGCAAGTCAAGTGCCGGTAGTGGTCGTCGGTCCTTTCGGCCCAGGGGACGGTTCGGTCAGCCCTCTTGGAGATCGGGTTTTCCCTCATCTTCCGGAAAGAAGACCACCCAGAAATCCCGTACACCCTGAAAACAACATTTCTGTCAGGACAAACGGGAGGTTGACAAAAAGCCCGCTAAGGTGGACTGACGCCAGGAACCCTCTCGAGGGCTCTCGGGTGGGAGATAGTCTGCTTCAATTCGGGTCGATTTGGGCGTCCAGCGTATCGGACGCCTGGGTGACGCAGGTTTTGTCGGCAGGCTATTTCATAGAGTTTCATTCTCGAGCCTCGGACAGATTTCGTCAGTCACGCATCCCGTCCGAGCCCAAGCTGGCTGCCGCACTGCTGCGGGAGGTCGACTCTCTTCTGCAGCAGGGAGTGGTGGTTCCGATTCCGCCGGAGGACCGGGTAAGGGGGTTTTACTCCAACCTTTTTGTGGTCCCCAAAAAGGAGGACAAGTTTCGCCCCATTCTGGACCTCAAAGAATTGAATGTTCATGTCCGGACCCGGAAATTCCGTATGGAGTCTCTTCGCTCTGTTGTGGCGGTCCTGTCGCAGTACGATTTCTTGGTGTCGATCGACATTCGCGACGCCTATTTGCATGTCCCTATCGGCAGGGCTCACCAGCGCTTCCTGCGTTTCGCCATAGGTCAGGCCCATTACCAGTTTGTGGCCCTACAATTCGGGTTGGCCTCGGCGCCCAGGGTTTTTACAAAAATTCTGGCGCCGCTCATGGCGCTCCTTCGAAGGCAAGGAGTTACGATTCTCCCCTACCTGGACGACCTGTTAATTGTGTCATCCACAGCGGAGGAGGCGCTGGAGGACTTCGGGTGGCTGGTCAATTGGAAGAAGTCGTCTTTGGAGCCGTCGCAGTCAATCCTGTTCTTGGGGATTCATTTCGACACGGTTCGAGCAGTAGTGTCCCTGCCTCCGGACAAACAAGCGAACCTTCGTCACCATGTCCAGGATATGAGGTCGGCGATGGCGATGTCCCTTCGGAAGTGTATGCGCCTTCTGGGTCTGATGGTGGCAGCAATGGAAGCGGTACCGTTTGCACAATTTCATTCCCGGGGTCTCCAAAATCTTATTCTGACCCGTTGGGACCGATCGCCGGCTTCGCTAGATCGCTGTGTCGGTATCTCCCGCAGGGTGCGAGAGTCTCTTGGATGGTGGTTACGTCCGGAGGCTTTATCCCTGGGGAAATCCTTCCTCCTCCCACGGTGGTCGGTCATTACCACCGATGCCAGCCTGACTGGCTGGGGGGGGGGGGAGTTGGAACGATCTCTGGGTTCAGGGGGTCTGGTTGTCAGAGGAGTCGTCTCTGCCGATCAACATCCTGGAGTTGAGGGCGATATTTCTCTGCCTCAGACATTGGATGGTCCCCTTGAGCGGTCTGCCGGTCCGGATTCAAATGGACAATGCGACAGCGGTCGCGTATATCAACCATCAGGGCGGGACGAGGAGTTCCAGACTCATGATGGAGGTCTCTCGGATCCTGGTATGGGCCGAGTCCAGGGTCCCAGCCATCTCCGCGATTCACATCCCAGGAGTGCTGAATATCACGGCGGACTTCCTCAGTCGCGAGCAGGTGGATTCTTCATCTGGAAGTTTTTACACTGCTGTGCTCCCGTTGGGGGACTCCCCAGGTGGACTTGATGGCATCCAGGCTGAACGCCAGGATCCCGACGTTCATGTCCAGGTACAGGGACCCGGAGGCTGTGGCGGTAGATGCTCTAGTGGCCCCGTGGGACCAGTTCGAGCTGATCTACTTGTTTCCGTCGGTATCCTTGCTTCCTCTGGTCATCCGGCGGATCAAACTTGAACGAATTCCGGCAATTTTGGTGGCGCCGGATTTGCCGCGGAGGGCGTGGTATTCAACGCTGGTGTCTCTTCTGGCGGCGCCTCCGTTTCCACTGCCTCTTCGCCCGGACCTGTTAACCCAAGGGCCCATTCGTCATCCGGACCTGAAGTCGCTTCGTTTGACAGCGTGGCACTTGAGACCGAGATCCTGACCCGTCGTGGGTTTTCGGCCGAGGTCATTGCCACCTTGCGGGCGGCCAGAGGTCCAGCTACGACTAGGATTTATCACAGAACTTGGGAGGCCTTCTATTCATGGTGTTCTGGATCGTCAAGGAACCCGAGGGTTTTTTCCATTCCCAACTTATTGGCTTTTCTGCAGTGTGGTTTGGGCAAGGGTCTGGCGGTTGGTACCTTGCGGGGTCAGGTATCTGCACTATCCGTGCTTTTTCGGAAGGCTATTGCCTCGCGCAGGGATGTGCGCTCGTTTTTTTGCGGGGTTGCACGTCAGTTTCTGCCTCGGAGGGCGTTTGTGGCTCCTTGGCGGCTCAATCTAGTCTTGGAGGCTCTTCAGCATGGGCCGTTTGAGCCTATGGATTCAGCTACGCTTTGCTTACTTTCTTGGAAGGTGGCCTTCCTGGTGGCGGTCACCTCTTTGAGAAGGGTTTCTGAGTTGGCGGCACTGTCTTGCTCGCCCCCTTTTCTGGAGTTCCACTCGGATCGCGTGGTGCTTCGTACCCGTGGCGATTTTCTGCCTAAAGTGGTGTCGCGTTTCCACGTCAATCAGGACATCGTGTTGCCCTCCCTCTGTCCGCATCCGAAAGGTCCAAAGGAGCGAGCCTTGCACGTGTTGGATTTGGTGCGGGCTTTGAAGTTCTATCTTTCAATCACGCAAGGGTTTCGGAAGTCGGACTCTCTTTTTGTGATTCCTGCTGGTCGTCGGCGTGGTCAGCGGGCCTCCAAGGACACTATAGCTCGGTGGATACATTCGGCTATCCTGGAAGCGTACCGGCTCAAGGGCGAGCCTTGTCTGGTTAAGGTTCGAGCACATTCCACGAGAGCTGTTGGTTCGTCGTGGGCTTTTCATCAGGGGGCCTCGGCAGCGCAGCTCTGCCGGGCGGCTACCTGGCTCTCCGTTCACACTTTTACTAAATTTTATAAAGTGGACGTGAGTGCTTCCGCCGATGCGGCCTTGAGACGCAGGGTCCTGCAGGCGGCGGTGGTTTAGGTTATCTCTTTATCTAGTTTTGGCACTTGTTGCGCTCTTGCCTACTTTGTTGGGGTGTTGGCGATTCTGCCACGGTTTCCCACCCTTGAGTTCTGGACTGCTTTGGGACGTCCCACTAGTAATGGATCTGTGTCTCCCTTCCTTCCCTTCTGCTGCTGAAAGACTTATTTTGGTAAGACCTTACCTGTAAAATCCTTTTCAGCGAAGGAAGGAAAGGAGACACAGCACCCTCCCAGGGCAAAAGTGTATTATTGTTTTCCAGATGCGGCGCGACTCCTCTCTGATGGCGGTCGGCGTGCTAGGGCTCTGTTCCAGCATTGCCAGCTCATCGCAGTTGTCAGGTCCAGTGAGTAGTGCCTGGGACTGTGCTTTTTTTCTGTTATATGCATAACCTGTTCTCTCGCATTTCTGAATTTTCAGAAGGGGTTGTGTTGTTCCCCTGGTGTTGTCTGCTCTTCCTTAGCTTGTGTACGGACTGAGGAACATGGGAGTAGGAGGAGCCCAAGCTGGAGGGGCCGGTCGTCACTTTTTCTAATCTGAGGTGAACTATCCTGTGGGGCTCCGCCTACCCACTAGTAATGGATCTGTGTCTCCCTTCCTTCCTTCGCTGAAAAGGATTTTACAGGTAAGGTCTTGCCAAAATCCGTCTTTGAATGCTAAATGCGGTCACATCAAATATTGATTTGATTTCAATTTCACTTTTATTCATTCACTTTTCATTTTGTTAATTGATCAAAATAAACTCCCTTTGGCTAGTTCTCACCATGCTTCCCTCTTTTCCGCAGCTTCTTTGAATTGCTTGAAGTTCATTCCCATGTCATTCTTAATAGTATTCAGCCACCGGCCTTTGGTCTCCCATTTCCGTTTACCACTGACCATCCCGAGTAGCATTTCCTTTTTTTTCTTTTTTTTTTTTAATGAGTTTTCTCTCAAACTATGTCAGTTTCTGTCTGGTGATTTTTGCCTTCCAGGGACGACATACAGGGGCAGCATGAGAGATTGTGACTGTTGTGGAGGGCCAAACCAATAGGCTGATATTAATTCTTCTAAGCATTTAATATTAACATATTTTAATTATTTTATATAAATATTAATTATCACTTAATATTGAGTACAGTATTCTGACCCCCCCCCCCCCTGTATACCATCCGTCCACACACAGCCCCCCTATATACAGTATGGTCCCACCTACAGCCCCCCTATATGCAGACACACATCCCACACACACATACACATTAAAAAACAAAATACATAGTCTTCTCACTCATGTTTCCCCTACTCTCTGCTTCGGTCTTTGGTGTGTGCACTGAGGCTCCGCACAGCAGACACGGTTGCGTCTGGTGTCTCAGTCACACATGCTGAATGGTGGAAGGAGGAGACTGAGGTCCCCTCCTTCACCATCGTATTCACTGGTATCTACAACGGGACCCCTGACTGGGCAGTGTTTTCAGCCCTTCAGCTGTCTTGATCCTCAGGCCTGGACTGAAACAGCCATGTATAGTTAAAATCACAATCTCCTATGAACGCCAGCTACATGCTGGCTTTCACAAAAGAGTCGTCATGACTAGCACGAAGGTCTTCAACAGACCTCTGGCTGTCATGACAACCCATCGACGCCCCGTGATCACGTCACGAATGCGCTGAAAGTAAGGGACACGATATAAGACGCAAATGAAGGTTATATGTTGTGAAGGGGTTAAACAGTTTCAGTGATGGTTCTTTTGATTTATGCCCATAATTTATCTGGCCCCCTTCTTCCTGCCTTAGCAGGTTAACATCAGTGTGAAAAGCCTCTTATTACCTCAGCACCTCCGGTATCTCCTGTATTAGATCAGATAGACAGTGTGGACCGCAGTGTGAGCAGCCTCTTCTTACCTCAGCATCTGTGGTATCTCCAGTATTAGATCAGATATACGGGGTGGACAGCAGTGAGAGCAGCCTCTTCTTAATTCAGCACCTCTGGTATCTCCAGTATTAGATTATATAGCTAGGGTGGACAGCAGTGTGAGCAGCCTCTTCTTACTTCAGCACCTCTGGTATCTCCAGTATTAGATTATATAGCTAGGGTGGACAGCAGTGTGAGCAGCCTCTTCTTACTTCAGCACCTCTGGTATCTCCAGTATTAGATTATATAGCTAGGGTGGACAGCAGTGTGAGCAGCCTCTTCTTACTTCAGCACCTCTGGTATCTCCAGTATTAGATTATATTGCTAGGGTGGACAGCAGTGAGAGCAGCCTCTTCTTACTTCATCACCTCTGGTATCTCCAGTATTAGATTATATAGCTAGGGTGGACAGCAGTGAGAGCAGCCTCTTCTTACTTCAGCACCTCTGGTATCTCCAGTATTAGATTATATAGCTAGGGTGGACAGCAGTGTGAGCAGTCTGATATTTCCAGTATTGGATGAAAATATCCACAAGGAGAACATCTTCCTACACATGAAGGGAAAGGAGATAAGCCTCCTGCTGCACATGCCCTTAGGCACTGGTCCTATTAACATTCTAGGAAAGGCTTTTGTAAGTGTAACAAGTCAGCAGCCATTTTAGTGTTCTATAATTAACGCCCCCAGACAAAATCAGTGTGATTTTGCTAATGAAAGATCTTTAGGAATTTGCTTATAACAACCTTTCCCCCTTCTTTTTCTCTTTCACTCTCCCTGTCCCTTTTCCTTCCAAGAGACTGGTGACTCTTAAAAAGAATAATACATTTATCTAACGATACTTATTTTTATTAAGACCCAAAAATGTGCTAAAATCATCTTTAAAAAGGCAAGGTTTTTTTTTTTTTTTTTTATTGCCCACCGATCCAGCGCAAATGTCTCCCGCCTGTCTATAGGCACGTTTCTGCTGCAGCCAGTATGTGGCCTCTGCTGTCCTTTGCTGTGCTGACTAGCATTACTAAACAGTGAAGCTTGTTTGCTTACAGCCTGTAAAAAAAATAATAAAAATAAATAATAAAAAAAAAACAACAAATAACGAATATATATACAGCTCTGGCAAAAATTAAGAGACCAGTGAACAGTTTTCTTGTGGAAAGCATGGCAAGACGCATGAAAGCTGTGATTAAAAATCATGGTTAGTCCACCAAATATTGATTGCTGAGTTAAAACATGAGTAATCTGAGGTCTGAAAGCACGGTTTCTTTTTTAGTATTTTGACGCTTTATCATTTGCTGCAAATAAATACAACATTTTTAGCTTTGAATTTCGGAGACATGTTGTCAGTAGTTTATAG
Source organism: Phyllobates terribilis (assembly GCF_046119375.1). Taxonomy (NCBI): domain Eukaryota; kingdom Metazoa; phylum Chordata; class Amphibia; order Anura; family Dendrobatidae; genus Phyllobates; species Phyllobates terribilis. The sequence continues at coordinate 497,102,964 of NW_027362761.1, read as the reverse complement.
ACTAAAACAACAATGTACATTTTACTCAAAAATATACCTATTGTGGTAAGACGACTTCTGGAAGTAGACTCAGGAACCCGGGTTTTCCTTGCAGGCTTTATTAACAGCATAAAGCTCTGCACTCCAGCAAAATATATACAGCCTTACTTTGCTAAACAGCAAAACAAAAGATAAACTATAGCACAGTCCATATATGTGTGTGCGGGTCACACACACAGGTTATGTCCAGCCTTCAGCTCCCTGCTGAGCTATGGCTGTCCAGTCTGGAGACCTCGCCTCTCCAAACATAACTCAAAGAAAAAAAAACAGGACAGAACATTTAAACGATGCTCAGCCACAGCCTGGGGTGGAGGTATGGGGAATGACGTCCCTCCCATCACTATGTCATTCCGCTAAAACCACGCCCTTTAAGTGAGTTAACCCACCAGCATAAAACAAGTCCATTGGTTTCAGTTCACACAGGCTAGCAACCTGTGCGACACATACCTCCCCTCATATATCATACCAGTGACCCTGTCACACTATAAAGAGAAAATGAAAATTTTGCAGTGGTCTCTTAATTTTTGCCAGAGCTGTGTCTATGTATGTATGTATGTATGTATGTGTGTATATATACACTGCTCAAAAAAATAAAGGGAACACTCAAATAACACATCCTAGATCTGAATGAATGAAATATTCTCATTGAATACTTTGTTCTGTACAAAGTTGAATGTGCTGACAACAAAATCACACAAAAATCATCAATGGAAATTATATATATCTATCTATATCTATCTATATATATATATATATATCTATCATCTATATATATATATATATATATATATATATATATATATATATATATATATATATATATATATATATATATATATATATATATATCTCCTTATCCCGTCTGTCTGTCTGTCTGTCTGTCTGTGCGAGGCGCTCATCTCCCGGCCGGTACCAGCAGAAGGACCTCGACCGCCGGACCCATCTGCGGGACGGAGATGCAGCCGGGAGATGAACGGCGCGAGGCGCTCATCTCCCGGCCGGTGGCAGCGGAAGGACCGCTGGCGTCGCTGACCTCCATGCGGAAGAGAGGACCGGGGAGCGCCGCTGCGGGTCGGGATACTTCTGCTGCGAGCACCCGCTCATGTCCCAGGTTCTCGCAGCGGAAGTACCCGCACAGGCAGCGCCGCTCCCTGGTGCTCACCAAGACGATTCGATGATTGGTCGGGTCCAAAGACCGCGACCAATCACTGATCTTAGCGCAAAAGTTAAACACCGCTGTGCTGATTGGTCGCGGACGCTGCCCGCGACCAATCACCGATTTTGGCACCACATTTAAATATCGTCCGCGACCAATCAGCACAGCGGTGTTTAAATGTGGAGCCAAGATCGGTGATTGGTCGCGGCCGATATTTAAATTTGGCGCCCAAATCGGTGATTGTTCGCGGACGCTGCCCGCGACCAATCAGCACAGTAGTGTTTAACTTTGGTGGCAAGATCAGTGATTGGTCGCGGCCGATATTTAAATTTGGCGCCCAAATCGGTGATTGGTCGCGGGCAGCGTCCGCGAACAATCAGCACAGTAGTGTTTAACTTTGGTGGCAAGATCAGTGATTGGTCGCGGGCCAAGACGGCGACCAATCACCGATTTGTGCGGCACATTTAAATAGCGGCCGCGACCAATTGGATGTCAGCGCCGCTCCCCGGTCCTCCCTTCACACCCTAGCCGCATGGATGTCAGCGCCGCTGCCTGTGCGGATAGTTCCGCTGCGAGAACCCGGGACATGAGTGGGTGCTCGCAGCAGAAGTATCCCGACCCGCAGCGCCGCTCCCCGGTCCTCCCTTCACACCCTAGCCGCTGATGTCCCCACAGTATCCGCATGGTGTTACAAAGGTCCGGACATTTGTGTTAAAAATCGCTGATTGGTCGCTGGCGCTGCCCGCGACCAATCACCGATTTGGGCACCAAATTTAAATATCGGCTGCGACCAATCACCGATCTTGGCTCCACATTTAAACACCGCTGTGCTGATATATTTATTACACATATATACACTGCTCAAAAAAATTTAGAGGACATACAGGCACGTGGAGGCCACACACAATACTGAGCCTCATTTTGACTTGTTTTAAGGACATTACATCAAAGTTGGATCAGCCTGTAGTGTGTTTTTCCACTTTAATTTTGGGGGTGACTCCAAATCCAGGCTTCCATTGGTTAATAAATTTGATTTCCAGTGATGATTTTTAAGTGATTTTGTTGTCAGCACATTCAACTTTGTACAGAACAAAGTATTCAATTAGAATATTTCATTCATTCAGATCTAGGATGTGTTATTTGAGTGTTCCCTTTATTTTTTGAAGCATCTGTACTAGCATGGTGTGGGATCGAAGAGGTTTCCCTTTTTGTTCTTTGTAGTCCCTTTGTGACTCATTTAAATGGGACCTATCACATTGAATATGGCGTCCATTCTGCCGGCAGCATGTTACACAGTGGGTACGGAAAATGTTCAGACCCCTTTAAATTTTTCACTCTTTGTTTCATTGCCGCCATTTGGTAAATTCTAAAAAGTTCATTTTTTTTTTTCATTAAAGTACACTCTGCACCCCATCTTGACTGAAAAAAAAACAGAAATGTAGAAATTTTTGCAAATTTATTAAAAAAGAAAAACTGAAATATCACATGGTCATAAGTATTCAGACCCTTTGCTCAGTATTGAGTAGAAGCACCCTTTTGAGCTAGTACAGCCATGAGTCTTCTTGGGAATGATGCAACAAGTTTTTCACACCTGGATTTGGGGATCCTCTGCCATTTTTCCTTGCAGATCCTCTCCAGTTCCATCAGGTTGGATGGTGAACGTTGGTGGACAGCCATTTTCAGGTCTTTCCAGAGATGCTCAATTGGGTTTAGGTCAGGGCTCTGGCTGGGCCAGTCAAGAATGGTCCCAGAGTTGTTCTGAAGCCACTCCTTTGTTATTTTAGCTGTGTGTCTGAGGTCCAGAGCACTCTGGAAGAGGTGTTCATCCAGGTTATCTCTGTACTTTGCCGCATTCATGTTTCCTTCAATTGCAACCAGTCGTCCTGTCCCTGCAGCTGAAAAAACGCCCCCATAGCATGATGCTGCCACCACCATGTTTCACTGTTGGGATTGTATTGGGCAGGTGATGAGCAGTGCCTGGTTTACTCCACACATACTGCTTAGAATTGTCACCAAAAATTTCTATCTTCATCTCCTCATACCAGAAAATGTTATTTCTCAGTCTGGGAGTCCTTCATGTGTTTTTGAGCAAACTCTATGCTGGCTTTCATGTGTCTTGCACTGAGGAGAGTCTTCCTTCGGGCCACTCTGCCATAAAGGCCCGACTGGTGGAGGGCTGCAGTGATAGTTGACTTTGTGGAACTTTCTCCCATCTCCCTACTGCATCTCTGGAGCTCAGCCACAGTGATCTTGGGGTTTTTCTTTACCTCTCTCACCAAGGCTCTTCTCCCACGCTTGCTCAGTTTGGCTGGACGGCCAGGTCTAGGAAGACTTCTGGTGATCCCAAACTTCTTCCATTTAAGGATTATGGAGGCCACTGTGCTCTTAGGAACCTTGAGTAATGCAGAAATTCTTTTGTAACATTGGGCAGATCTGTGCCTTGCCACAATTCTGTCTCTGAGCTTCTTGGGCAGTTCCTTTGAGCTCATGATTCTCATTTGGTCTGACATGCACTGTGAGGTAGACCGGTGTGTGCCTTTCCAAATCAAGTCCTATCAGTTTAATTAAACACAGCTGGACTCCAATAAAGGAGTAGAACCATCTCAAGGAGGATCACAAGGAAATGGACAGCATCTGACTTAAATATGACTGTCTGAGCCAGGGGCTGAATACTTATGACCATGTAATATTTCAGTTTTTCTTTTTTAATAAATTTGCAAAACTTTCTACATTTGTTTTTTTTCAGTCAAGATGGGGTGCAGAGTGTACTTTAATGAGAAAAAAATGAACTCTTTAGAATTTACCAAATGGCTGCAATGAAACAAAGAGTGAAAAATTTAAAGGGGTCTGAATACTTTCCGTACCCACTGTAGATCAGAAAGAGCTACACAGATGGATATATAGTTTTGTGGGAAACATTCAGCATAACTTGTGATTTATTGATTTACACCTCTCTGATCTTAAAAGTCAAGTGGACGGTCTTATCCATTGACTAATCAAACATTGTGCCAGACTGCTCACTCCTAAGCCCAGTTTGAGTAGAAGTTTACAGCAATACATTACAAGTTGAGTACAGTCTTTCTCGATAAAACGATGTATCAATCTGTAATAGATTTTTTTTTTTTGGGTTGTCACAACTTCACCCCAAAAATGCAATAAGAACCTATCAAAATCTTATCTCTACCCCAAAATAGTACCAATAGAAACATCACCCTGCCATGAAAAACACAAGCCTTCATGGGCGTGCTGGGCTATATTGTGAGTGACAACTCGGTTGCCTAATTTGCGGGCCTGCAGGAGTTTGCTCCAGGTGTCTCCCATTCAGGGTGATTACCTGGCTGTTAACTGGCTGGCAATGTTCAGATCATTGCCAGTCGTAGCCTTGCTCAGTGGTGTTTGCTTTGTGCTCTGTGTTCTTATATTCTGATCTTTGTTGCCAGACCCCGATTTTGCCTTTTGACATACTCTGACCTTTGTTGCCTGACCTTGGACTTTTCCTTTGACTATTTGTTTGTCTTATCCCTTTTGTCTTTGATGTACTCTTCTAGCATTTGGCCTCGGACTCCTTGACTTCCCCGCCTCTCGACTTGTCCGTGGGAAGTGACTCTGTGGAATTAATGGTGCTATATAAACAAAATAAATATAATAAGCGAGTAAAATAAATAGAATACTAAAATATAGGTGTTCGAAAAGCAGACAGATCTTCTTTATTCCTGGATAAACGTGAATGGCTCCCAAAAGTTTATAGGGCTGTCACACTCCTTTCCAAAAACTCTGAAAGGCTTATAAATCTTTTAGTGTTTTGGCTCTGCTCAATGTCTGTGCAGTTTAGTTACATGTGTTCCTGGCCATAGGTCTGACTAATGTCACTTGTACATTGTGATGGGGTGAGTTTGTGCGATCAGATGTTAACCACACAGGAGCTGTCAGGAGCCCCTGATCTCTCAGCATTAGGGAGCGCTAATATGTCCTTGTACTCGCTGATCACTTCTTCTATATTTGCAGGAAATATCTCAACATCTGTTTCTTTAATCATAAGCAATAAAGGCAGAAATATCAAATCATAGCTAAAGTCATTCGAGCACATTCCATCTCCTAAATGATTTGAGTTCTGCTTCCAAAATGCCGTCCTGTGAATTTCTTTAGCAAACCCAGCTACCGTAGGCTTTGTTGGGATAAGTACCAGATGTTAGCAGATGACAAAGGATGCGGGGTGACCCTGTACTGTGCTGGAGGTACAGACCAAAATCAGAGGTTTAGTCAATATGTCATGAAGTTTGATGTTCCAGCATTGATAAACTAATTAAACAGACCTTCCTGTGTTCCCCAGGACTAATGTGGCCCCGCCGTGATTAGTTTCACAGTCAGGCGTGTAGTAACATTGAATGGCAGTAAGTGCGGAGAGATCGGAGTAGTCACGCATCTCCAAGCGTCCCCTTCTCTGGGCACAGAGTGGTTTCAGGGAAAGGAGCCATTCTCAGCAACCTGCTGCCGTTCAGTGCTCGGGCCTCTTGTGGTCAGTATTGATTTGCTCTAATCTGAAGCAGAACAAGGACAAGTGTTGTATTTTGCAACCTTCTGTGATTTAATATTGTTATGTCTTTTGCCCCAGCAGCCACAAAAGTGCCTCTCTGGAGACCGAGAGTATATAATTTTATTTCGTTAAGCCAAAAGTTTGAAAGTGTACCGCGCCGACACGTCGAACGCCCCGAGCAGGGTGACTGCAGCCCCTTTCTTGTGCAGATGGACCTCGTCTGTTTTCCTTTTTACACCATTCAACAAATCAACTTTTCTCTCCTTCCCCCAGAGCTCGGCTTGAGATACATGTTCTTACGTGCTCCAGTGTCGCTTTTTTTTTATCTTTCTCCTCCGCACCATTTAATTTAATATTCCTCCTATGTTTTCCAGATAAAGAAGCTGGTGTACGTGTACCTGGTACGATACGCAGAGGAACAGCAAGACCTGGCACTCTTATCTATCGCCACATTTCAGCGTGGTTTAAAAGTAAGTTTTGCTTTCTGCAGGGGCCGGAAAAGTTGAAATGAAAAAAATAATCAGAAATGTGGTGTAAGTGGACATGCTTCAGTGAGCTCGATCTGCTGCTGATGGCTTGAAACAAACGTGGTGTATGGAGGGGAAAATGGTTAACATTTCTTAAAGGGGTTGTCAAAAAAAAAAAAAAAATGGCCAAGGATCTCAGCACTGGAAAGCAACAGTGCTAACCACTGAGCCGCCACGCTGCCCGTAATTCTACACCATACTTGTTACGTGAACAGCTTTTCTACTGAATGGCTGCCATGTCTTAGCACAATTGCGCAACTTTCCCCCTGAAAAATCATCTCCGATGCTAGGAGTGGGAACGGCTGATCACACTGGTGGCTTAATTTTGTAGGAGTCAAACCGTTTAAAAAAAAATTAAAAATGCAATTTTTACGTAGTATTTTTTAATGTCGCCATAAACCTACTTGGTATCACCATGTCATTTAAAGTCCAATCGATGGCATTAAAAAATGAATCCATACCGTAAACGCTGCAAATTAAAGAAAAGAATCAAAACTGCTGAATTGTCATTACTTGGTCATTACACCTGCATAGAAATAATCACACTGTCATGCTCAGGTCAGGACAGGTGTTGGGCCAGTCCGTGGACTGCGATGCGATCCTCGCACGAGGAACACGTCTGTATGCGCCCTAAATTCTATACAAAATGCCACATTTACGGACTACCACAGTCTTGGAATTATTCAACCGTCTATGTCAAGCGTCGCTTGTTCGCTTAGTACTTGGTTGAGAAATTTTGGCTGTTATAACCTGCTGTAAACATGATGCATAGCCGGACACCAGCTTCTAGCAGCTTTCCTGAAGAATCTTACCCCATTCCTCACAGACGACAGTTTCCAGTTCACTAATATTCTTGGTTTGTCAAGAGACCAATCCCAAAAAAAAGAGACCAGGTCATTGTCTTGAACAATGAAAAGTATACTAAATGTACAAAGGCAGTGAATGTTCCTAGAGAAACAGCTGGAAGCCGAGTTCTTAAGTTAAAATTTTAAGGGAATCTGTCAGCAGGTTTTTGCTATGTAATCTGAGTGGAGAATAATGTACGGGCAGAGAGACTGATTGCAGCGATGTGTCATTTATTAGGCTGTGTGCGGTAGTTTCAATATAATCAGTGTTTTATCAGCAGGAGATTATCACTGGCTCACCTGGTAGGCTAACCTGTAACTCCTTTCCCACAACTGATTGGCAGCCTGCTGATAATGCACAGTGTACACAGGAAGCTGCCAATCAGAGGAGTGGGTGGGGTTATACAGAGCTCCGCATTCAGATCACTGCTACATCTACCACAGAGAAAACAGGGATTCTGTCCAAACTACACCATGCAGCCCAGTAAGTGACACATTACTGGAATCAGGATCTCGGCCCCTATATCATGCGGCTCTCAGATTACATAGCAAAAACCTGCTGACAGATTCCCTTTAAAGGAACACACGGACTACATCACCTGGACATGGCAGAAAGAGGAAGCGGTCACCGACTGCCACAAGATTCCTGAGGAAAAGTTCAAAATTCTGGAAACCCTTATCTTATGTACATGCACGACTAGCAGAGGTGTGATTTGTAGAAAGAAGTTCCCTTGATTGCGTGTGTGGTGGTAGATATCCTGCTGTGACGGGAGACCTCAGCATTGGGATTGGATGTTTCCTGTGTTGATTTTCCTGGCTGGGGGTCTGAGTGCTGCGGTCTCCACCAACCACAAGCAGTAATATGCTCTCAGACTCAGAAGTGAATAAATCCCCAGGGGGCAACACAACCCTGTGATCGTGGTGATCTTTGCTGATGGATTCCCAGTGATCATACATATAATTATCCTGTGGATAAGTGATAAATTGCGTTTATGGGATATATCCCCCTTTCATTGTTCTCATTTGAAATTGGACCTTGTGTGTCCCAGGGGACGTTGGTTTGGAAGCCCTAATGTGAACGGGACTGATGTGAGTAGTGAGGATCCCAGTACAGCGCTGCAGAATATGTTGGAGCTACATAAGCAACGGGAAATAGATCTGTGCTTTGGAAGGTGTGCCGTGTATAATCTATCTGCTGAAGGTATTGTCTTATTTCAGGATCCTAACCAACTTATACGTGCCAGTGCTTTGCGGGTCTTATCCAGTATCCGTGTGCCAATTATTGTCCCTATAATGATGCTGGCTATAAAAGAATCCGCCGCGGACTTGTCTCCTTATGTGCGGAAGACGGCAGCGCACGCTATCCAGAAACTGTACAGGTAAGATAGCTCCAATATACGGCTCAGTATGACGCTCGGCCACTGCACAGCTTTGTCCTTTTTACCAACCGTCTCTTTCCTTTTGCAAACATCCTTGGTGATCGACTTCTTAGTCTGTGTGGTGTTTTTTTTTAACTGTTGCAATGTTGTATGAGTTCTTGTTACACAAGTAATGGCGGCAATAATTCCTGAAGCTCCCAGTGATTTTCAGTAAGCGGTTTTTACCTCCTTTACTGCCAGATTTTCCTCCAATCCCCAAATATTCTCTGAAAGAAGCCACGTTGCAAGTGTGAACGCGCCACCTAGCAGCTCACACTGATGGTCACCAGTTACATCTGATCCGGCCCTCAGGAAAATTCCTAATAAATTAGGAAGCCCATTTTAATGTGCGGCCCATTCAATATGCCACGGTGGGGAATTAGTAATGTAAGTGAGATTTCCCTACAACTAGAGAGGTGTTCCTGCAAAATTGTCTAACAATTGACTATATTTCTTTTTCTTAAATAGCCTTGATCCGGAGCAGAAGGACATGCTTATCGAGATCATCGAGAAACTCCTTAAAGATAAAAGCACGGTGAGTCCTCACATCTTGTGCTGCGTTGTTTGACCTGAATGGGATGAAGGAAGCGCTGGCGACATTGGCTTCATTATCAGCGCAACTAAAATCCTGCGTCCTTTATAGCTTCACTAGTATTGTTGTTTTTTTTTTTGCATTTGTTCCATAGAGATGATCTGTTACTAATTGGAAACCATCAGCAAGCATACTAAATTATATTCTTTATGGGTCTTGTTCATTATGTTTTCTTGTAGCTTTGGCTGCTGTACCGTAAAGCAACCCACAGATCCCTCAGGCTGCTTTTACACTGCGCTTTGTCCTACGTTCGTTGGTCCCGTCGAGGCTTGCGTCCGAAGCCCCCGGAAAACGGGATAAGAGGGTATGTGCAATGGGGACATTGACTTTAATGATGCCGACAGAGTCAATGGGTGCTCTATCATGCATAATTTTCGGGCATATACCATATATGATTGCTGGAGACGGACGCACATGCAGTCTACTACCTGAGTTTCCGCCTCCAGTAGGCGTATACGCCTGAAAATGATGCACGACTGAGCGCACGTTGACTCCGTCGGCACAATTATAGTCAATGGCCCTGTTGGCGTATACATCCGCTTCCCATTTTATGGTAGTTTAGGATGTAAGCCCCGATGGGACCAACAAATGTAGGACAAAGCGCAGTGTGGAAGCTCCTTTACATGAGAATACGTTTTCAGGAAGCGCATTTCCTATGACAGATTCTCCTGCATATTATGTCTCCTGTGTTGTGAATTGGATTTATCCAAAACTTATTCCAATGCATGGGGTGAACTGTGCTTAAAATCTGCACCTTTATTACAGCAGGTCTTCACTCTGTGGGTTTTTCACGCTGTGGAAACTGTACAGGGGATACACCATGTGCCCTAAATTGTGCTACGTTATGAGAGATTCATATTAACTCATCAGATCCATTAAGGGAATCTTGCTGATATTTGGCAGCAATAGCTATTTTTTTTTTAAACTGTACAGATTAAAATAAATATTGGAAACTAGTGTGTGGGGGGATGAACCCCACAATGCATTCTAAATAAAAAGTGTTCACGGACATGTTTGGGGCAGGTGTTCACCAAGTTTAGGTGCCAGGCATCCAAGACCAGATCAGACCGGTGGACAATGGGGTATTCCAGAGGAAGAATTGTCATCAATCCCAAGGATCAGTGATAACTTGTAGATCGGTGGTGGTCTGATCACAAGAACAGGACACTTTTATCCCTGCTAGAATGGAGCAGTTGTGATCGCTACTCCATTCATTCTCTGTTGGATTTCTGGAGTGCTGCCCTAGGCCTTCTCCGCAGGCCCATAGGGGATGAATAGAGCTGCAGTCACTTATATGCACTGCTACTCCATTCATTCTCTGTTGGATTACTGGAGTCCCATAGGGGATGAATAGAGCTGCAGTCACATATATGCACTGCTACTCCATTCATTCTCTGTTGGATTGCTGGAGTGCTGCCCTAGGCCTTCTCTGCCAGTCCCATAGGGGATGAATAGAGCTGCAGTCACTTATATGCACTGCTACTCCATTCATTCTCTGTTGGATTACTGGAGTCCCATAGGGGATGAGTAGAGCGGCGGTCACATATATACACTGCTACTCCATTCATTCACTTTTGGATTGCCGGAGTGCTGCTCTAGGCCTTCTCCGCCAGTCCCATAGGGGTTGAATAGAGCTGCAGTCACATATATATATATATATACCGCTACTCCATTCATTCTCTGTTGGATTGCCGGAGTGCTGCTCTAGGCCTTCTCCGCCAGTCCCATAGGGGTTGAATAGAGCTGCAGTCACATATATATATATATACCGCTACTCCATTCATTCTCTGTTGGATTGCTGGAGTGCTGCTCTAGGCCTTCTCCGCCAGTCCCATAGGGGTTGAATAGAGCTGCAGTCACATATATATATATATATACCGCTACTCCATTCATTCTCTGTTGGATTGCTGGAGTGCTGCCCTAGGCCTTCTCTGCCAGTCCCATAGGGGATGAATAGAGCTGCAGTCACTTATATGCACTGCTACTCCATTCATTCTCTGTTGGATTACTGGAGTCCCATAGGGGATGAGTAGAGCGGCGGTCACATATATACACTGCTACTCCATTCATTCACTTTTGGATTGCCGGAGTGCTGCTCTAGGCCTTCTCCGCCAGTCCCATAGGGGTTGAATAGAGCTGCAGTCACATATATATATATATACCGCTACTCCATTCATTCTTTGTTGGATTGCCGGAGAGCTGATATACCGCTACTCCATTCATTCTCTGTTGGATTGCCGGAGAGCTGCTCTAGGCCTTCTCCGTCGGTCCCATACAGAATGAATAGAGCGGCGGTCACAGATACGCATTGCTACTCCATTTTAACAGGGTTTAAAAATGTCCTCTTCTGGTGGTTGGGGCTGGAAAGGTCAGACCCACCCCGATCTAAAAGTCATCACCGATCCTATTACTTACTGTAATGCCTATTTATGGATTTTCTAAAGCACTTGTGACATTTTGGTTGTCAGTCACTCCTCACTCCTCCTGTACCAGTCGCCAACTTGTATTGTTCAAAATTCATTGTAATTGTTTGTGCTTGTATATCCCTTTCACATGTAAAGCGCCTTGGACTGAATGACGCTATAATAATAATAATAATAATAGTGCGTATGGTGAGCCATTTTCGGCATGTACAGCTTGGACCGAGTAGTCCTATACTCGTCTGTGTACGCTTTTGTCAGGCATGTCCGGTACAGTTTGCAGCGGTGACACTTTTTGCGCACGTACCCCATTGTGCAGGATAATGAAAAGACCATTGCTGAAAATCGGCTTACCCCAGAAAATCCATGCGGCACGGTCAGACAGAGCTGCTTCTTAGCGTGGCTCATACCCCTGCAGCCATCATCATGGCCGCCTCAGCTCCACTAGAAATCGTTAATAAGATCTCACGTTGTCAGCCGAGGCGAGCGGAGGTAAACTGCTGTTTTCCTAAGTTATTGATTTAAGGGCGGCAAGAGCTTCGCTGTTATGAAAAAAATAACTGTTTGTGCAGATGTTTTATTGTGATAGATCTATTATACTGCGATTAGAAGATTAATGGCTGATCTTTTTCATCTCCCATGTCTCGGGAAAATTGAAATAAGAAGGGGAATATCATTTGGGGCCTATGATTAGGGCAGGAAGGAGGGTCATTAATTTAAGAGAAGTGAGTCTTTGCGGCATAGGCCACCTTGCAGCACATTATCAATCATCTTCCCATGCACTTCTTGTGATGACCCAGCACTCTGCCATTTTTTTTTCCTTTTTTTATTTTTATTTTTTTTTCCCCCCACTCTTCTTTAATTAGAATTCATGACAAAATAGATGCAAGGAAACGTTTTGTACCCCTCATATTTTTCCAGAGAATTTATTGTTATTAGAAGATCCATTTGCTTAGTGTGATTTTTTTCATTACCAGCTTGTCAACCACCATAGATAATCTGGAGAAAATATGAACTCCTTAGATTGAGTGTCACTTTTGTTGATGGTTCATGTAGTTTACCTTGGAGCACGGCTAATGGCTCAAGTTCATAGCAACCGCACAGAAACACGCGGCAACTGCTGCAAGACAAATGAGCCGTGGTTATTGCTTTAATATAAAAAATACATAAATGGAAGACTGCATCCAAATCTGATCAGCTCATTGCTAGTTTTGCCGTAGTGATTTATTATTATTTTTTTTTCTTTCTTTTTTTTTTGTCTCTTGTGCCAAATGCCTCTATTGACACCATGGGGATAGAAATGAACAGGCGGCTTTTTTTTAGCAAGTAATATTTTCTACTTTTCAGTTACCAGTGAATCATTTTGTTTTAATTCAAAGATATTTTATGCAATACTGAACACTCAATAAGGGGGAATGATCAGATGTGTCTAAGCAGGAGGGATCTGCATTCTGATTTCATTTCAGAAGAGCAAGGGAAGATGGCTGAGCGGACATCATCGCTATATAAAGTGATGCTAACAAATGTGTGTAAAATGTATATATAATGTATGTGTATATATTATATTATGACACACACAGTACTGTGCAAATGGTTTACACAGGTATTGGAAAAAGGTTGCAAAAATAGTAATTTTAAAGGGAACCCGTCCCTCCATTCATGCCGTCCAAACCACAGGCAGCGTGAATCAAATATCAGGGCCTGGCTGTACAATTGCAGCCAGGTATATTTTTCTCTGAAACATTCTAGTAATTCAAAGAAAGTATCCTTTTAATATCCAGCCATAGCCGGAGACGAGACTAGTCCGGCACCACCCCCAGCCAGCTCTTCCCAGCGCTGCTAGATGTGAATGACAGGTCTATTCCTCCTGTGTACACAAGGAGAGACTTGATAATCATCTGAAACAGCGCAGGGAAGAGTCAGCCGAGAAAGGGGATGGACTTGTCTCATCTCCAGGTTTGGTCCCCGGCCAGATCCTAAAATTATACAAAACGCCGGAGGGTTTCCTGGCTGCAATCGTGCAGCCACGCTCTGATTCATGCTCCCCGCAGTTTGGGCTGTATGAATCGGTGACTTTTTCCCATTTTAATAGTTTACATTTTGTTAATTTGATAAAGTCCAAATCATTAAGTCTGCAGTCACTCTGTGTGACTGCAGACTTATGAATCCCCCCGGCGCACACACTGTGCACTGCGGGGGAATCACCGGTTTCTGAGTCGAGACCAGAGGGTATGTATGAGTTGTACATACTCCCGGCCAGTGGGCGTGGCCTCGCTCCATACACTTGTATGGAGCGAGGCTGTGCCTTCTAGTTGGCCACGCTCACTTACCGGCCTCTTCACTAGACAGGGCGTGGCCTTGCTCCATACAATTGTATGCAGTGAGGCCACGCCCACTGGCCGGGAGTATGTATAACTCATACATACCCTCTGGTCCCAGCTTGGAAACCGGCGAATCCTCGCAGCGCACAGTGCATGCGCCGGGGGGATTCATAAGTCTGCAGTCACACAGAGTGACTGCAGACTTATCGATTTGGACCGGACAACTCCTTTAATGGGCAAAAGAGAAATCTAAATCATATTAATATTTGGTATGACCGCCCTTTGCCTTCAATATAGAGTCAATCCTAGGTACACTTGCACAAAATCAGGGACTTTGTAGGATTATATCCAGGTGAATGGGTAACCAGTTATATCAAGTGGGTAATAATATGTAGTTTGAAACACACTCATTAACTAAAACCGAAACAGGTGTTTAGGAGGCTTAAAACTGGGTGAGGAACAGCCAAACTCTGCTACAAAGGTGAAATTGTGGAATACAGTTTCATGTCACAGGTCATACACCATTACAAGACTGAGCACAGCAACAAGACACAAGGCAGTTATACTGCATCAGCAAGGTCTCGCCCAGTCAAAGACTTCAAAGCAGACTGGGGTTTCAAGATGTGCTGTTCAAGCTCTTTTGAAGAAGCACCAAGAAATGGATAACATTCAGGACCGTTGACCACGTGGTCTGCCAAGGAAACTCAGTGCCGCAGATGAAGATGTCCAGCAGTGATCATCTGAGAACTGGCAGCAACCAGTGGCACGCAGCTTCACCCATCTAGTCTCTGGCCAGAAATGGTATTCATGGGAGAATTGCTTCCAAAAAGCTATACATTCATCATGGCAACAATGCCAAACCACTCAACTATGCAGGAAAACCATACATTTGACGTGGTAACAAGGAAAACCTAGTAACTGGGGTGCAGAAAAATGGCAGCAGGTGCTCTGGACTGAGGAGTGAAAATGTGAAATATTTGGCTGAAAGAGTAGGGAGTTTGTGCACTAAAGAGCGGACAGGCAGCACAATAATAAGTGTCTGCAGGCAACAGTGAAGTATGGTGGAGGTTCCTTATAAGTATTGGGCTGTTTTTTTGCCATATGGAGTTGGGAGTTTGGTCAGTTCTATTCTGCTCAGGACACCGACCCCAAATATATAGCCTGTGGCCCTGATTCATCAAAGCGATAACATAAGTTACAACATTTTTGTGCATCGTAGAGTTGTACAAACATTTAGTGATTTATGGCATTCTCACTCCAGTTTCTTCCATGTTTGACAAAATGGTTGGAGCTGAGACACAAAGGGGGCGTGACGCCCCAGCTTGTTTAAGTCATGATGAGCTGTGGTGTTCTTTATGCCAGAAATCTTACTCCAGTGCCTGACTGGAGTAAGATTTGTGGCGAGGTCACGCCACTCATCAGACGCTCCAGAATCATTAAGAGACGCACGCCTCTTAATGACTTAAGAAGCTTCTGACTCCACCACGCCTTGTCATCAAGAATCGGGCAATATCTGTAAGAGCTACAACCTTAACGCAAAAGGAATCCTGGAATTGGTGATATAGCCCCACAGTATCCTGATCTCAACATCATCATGTACGTCTATGTGGGATTAAATGAAGAAACAGAGGGATTTACATCTATAGAAGATCTGTGGTTAGTTCTCCAAAATGTTTGGGAGAACTTCCTTGCCGAGTTCCCTCAAAAACTGCCTGCAGGTGTGTGTATGTATGTATGTATGTATGTATGTATATATATATATAATATATATATATATATAATATTGGGCAAAAGAGAAATCTAAATCATATTAATATTTGGTATGACCGCCATATATATATATATATATATATATATATATATATATATATATATATATATATATATATATATATATATATAATAATCTCTCTCTCTATATATAGCTAGATAGATATAGATAACATTGATGCTGTTTTGAAAATAAAGGATGTTCACACGAAATATGATTCTGATTCGGGTTTCTCTTTATTCACTTTGCATTTTGTTAATTGATAAAAATAAACCATTAACATTTCTATTTTTGATAGTGTCTTACTTTGCTGATTTTTTTTCCACACTGCTTAAACGCACAAATAAAAAATCATTATTCATAGACCTAAACACGCATGGGATACAATGATGTTTAGTTTTAGCTTTTTATTTTTGAAGTCTTCTACAAGGTTCTCCACCTTACTCATCTCTGACCGTCCAGTAGTGAAGAATACTGTGTAATCTGTCAGCGATCAGGCCCCCCATATGTCTGTGATCTGATATAGGCATATTATGCCAGTGTTCTGCTGTTGGGTGCAGCGCTCCTTTTCGCTGAGCAGGGTTGTAGACGGGGGGAATAGATTTGTTTGATTGAGAAATACTAATGTGAAATAGATTTTTGTTTGTGCAAATTGCATCACTAGGAAATAGCTGAGCACTTTATTATATCCAAAATGAATGAAAAAAATTAGACGTCAGAAAGTAAATTTGTTGGATGAGCGCAGAATTGTTTTTTCCACTTACTGAGACAAGAAAGGAATTTACATTTCAATCTAGGAGCAGACGTCCGCTGATAGAAATGGCTCTTGGCTCGCTCATGACTTTCTTCCTTGCGGCTCTTTGAGGTTCTTTAGTGTTATACGTCTGAGTCTTTTTCTATTGTAACAGCATTTTGCAGAAGACCCCTGTGTGGGCCGGGCATTGTGTGTACAAATACATAGGGGGCTCGGAGGCAGCGTTCACTTGTTCCAGTTGGTGAGTTAGGAGATTTGTGGATAGATGAAGGTGTTAGTGCTGTAGATGGCAGCTCTTAATGCAGTGATTAATTATTGTGGCTCTTGGCTTGCCTAGCCATGATTTCCAGCTGCTCAATGGCTTTCTCCTGAGTGAAAGACAAGGCTAGACGCATGATCCATCTTGGGGACCTTGAATGTGACACTTTGTGTAGATGTTTTTCACATAAACAATATTGGTGCCTGCATCATCTGCAGATCCTTGTAAGAAATCAGAGGGTGTGTTGTTCCTAAAATGGAATTTTTCCAGAGATTTAAGAAAAAAAAAAATTCTACTCTAAAGTATTAAAAAAAAAAAAACACCTTTAAGCTGTGTGCCCACTATGCGTTTTTCAAGCGTTTTTGATGCTGAATTTTCGCAGCGTAAACGCTTGCAAAACGCTTGGTAATCCGTGCCCCACGATCCCCAATGATAATCTGCATGTTCTGTGCCCATGCTGAGGAATCTTCCTTGCGGGAAAATCCGCAGCATGTCCGTTCTTTGAGCGTTTCTGCATGCGGATTTGAGGTCCCAACGCATTTGAAAAACGCAAGTCAAATCCACATGTAAAATCCACAAGCGTTTTTACTGCCAAGAACATGCAGAAATGCTGCAGAAATTTTCTGCTTCATTTCTGCATTGTGGGCACATACCGTTAAAAATACACCTCTTGCAGCCACTCAGGTCCCTGACGGCGCGTGATGATGGGTCGTTATATGAAATTTTATCCTATGAACAGGCCAGAGAGTTGTTTCTTCACAAATAGTCACTGGTTGATCCCTCCCTGCAGTGGAGGGTGATTGCATGGCCTTCTCTTCTGACTCTTACCAAACTGGAGTTTAAATGGAATCTGTCTCCATTATTTTAGGAACCTCAGCTGAGAGCAGCATGATGTAGGGGTAGAGACCCTGATCTCAGCAATGTGTCACTTATTAGGCTGCTAGTTGCAGTTCAGATAAAATCACTGTTTTCTCTGCTGCAGATCTAGCAGTTCTCTGAATGCTGAGCGCTGTATAACCCCGCCCACACCACTGATTGGCAGCTTTCTGCCTATGCTGTATACACACGAAACCTGCCAATCAGTGTTAGTAGCGGGGTTATACAGAGCTCATGAATACGGAGTACTACATAGCAGCAGGTTTACTAGTTCTCTGGTGATGATCCCCTGATGATAAAACAGTGATTTTATCAAAACTGTAGCAAGCAGCCCAGTAAGTGACATATTGCAGGAATCCGGGTCTCTGTCTCTACATCATGCTGCTCTCATATTAGGTGACACAAATCTGGAGACAGATTCCATTTAAAGAAGTCGTCCACTACTTTTACATTGATGCCCTATCCTACGACCTCAATGTATGATCGGCCGAGGTCCCGCATGCGGCACCCCTGTCGATTAGCAAGTGTTCACCTGCGGGCCTCCGCCGTCAAGTGGTTGTATCCGCTGCGGTGTCCTGCACATCTGCCTCCTATTCAGTTGAATGGGAGGCGGATATGCCGCACACCGCAGCGGTCACTACCACTTGACGGCGGAGCCCCGCAGGTGAGCACTTCCGGCCTACAGCCATTTCTGACACTGATAACAGCTGATCGGCAGGGATGCCGCGTGCGGGACCCCGGGACTCCGGCCAATCATACATTGATGCCCTATCCTAAGGATAGGGCATCAATGTAAAAGTAGTGGCTAGCCCCTTTAAATAGATGCTATTCTGCAGAGGTGAGGAAACGTAAGGCTGCCGGCCCATTAATTTCTTCTCGCTCTGTGAGCATGTACACGCCGTGTTCACTACTGAACGTTGAGGCGCATGCAATGAAAGATTACGTCCTGACACCAGTGCCAGCGTCAGGACGTACTTTGGGGAGGAGTTAGCGCCCAATTTGTACGGCCCCTTGAAGGATGGTCTAAATATCCAAATGGCCCATGGCAGAAAAAAGATTCCCCACTTTGCATGAATACCTGAAAAGCAGCTGAAGGGTTAATAAACTACCTGACAGCAGTTTTGAATATGTTAAGGGGCGCTCTTCTTTAAATGGTATCACTTTTTTGCAGTTTTCCAATATATAGGACCCCCCAAAGTCACTTCAAAACTGAATAGATCCCTAAAAAAATAGTTTTTGTAAATTTCCTTGAAAAAAATGAAAAATTACTGCTACAATTTTTAAAGCTTCTAACATCGTAACAAAGTAGCAGAACATTTTATAGATGGTGCTGATGTAAAGCAGAGATGAAGGAAATGTTATTAACTATTTTGTGTGGTATGACTATCTGGGTTACAGGGATAATCATTCAGAGTTTGAAATTTGCTAGTTTTTAGATTTTGTTTTTGTCAAAATTCTGATATTTTTATAAATAAATGCAAAATATATTGATGTAAATTTACCATTCGCATAAAATGTGTCACGAAAAAACAGTCTCAGAATCATTGGGATATGTTGAAACATTAAAGAGTTATTGCCACATAAAGTGATAAGTCAGATTTGAAAAATGTTGCCTGGTCACTATGGGGCTAGACATAATGGATTCCTGGCCCCCTTTATTTTTGTAGCATGTGTGCAGATATAACCCCGACCCTCCAACAAGCTGGGAGTTTAAGGGCCTATAAAGTCTGTAAAAAATAACTACACTTTGGTAGTTTTTGTAAGTCACGATATGAAATGTAAAGTTCTATAACTTCTAATTCACTTTCTGGTTTAATTCCAAACGGTTTTCAAGAAATGTTTGAATGACGGCGCTCTTGTTAACATTCAGATGTTGCAAATTTAACTAAGAAATTATTAGTATTATATCCAGTGTAGGCTAATCTTCTCCAAAAAAAACCCCACATCTCTTTAACTCGGGTGTCATTGTCAAGCTTCTGCTTAAAAAAAGAAAAAAAAAAAAAAGTCTGTCATCAGAATTTCACGCCCAAATAATTTATATGAGCATGTTTCAAGGACCCGTCCAGCAGTACCTTTACATGACAAGTCCATGCCCATGTTACTGAGAAATCAGCATTAGAATTGATATGTAAATGAGGCTGAGGAGCGAATTGTAGATCTGAAGCCTCTGCCACTCCAGCTCTATTCCCGCCCAGTGTTGCCCCATCCTGCTTGACTGATGGCTCCTTTGCCTGAAGTCACAGTACTGGAGGAACGGACTGTCCATGTAAAGGTATTGCTGAACTTTTCTTTTGAAAGAGCGACATGCACATGTGAATAGTTTGGGGATCTTTCTATGTGCATAGATGGAAGAGACTAGTCAATCAATAGGAGTAGGAAAGGAGTAGGCGACCAGGGGGCCAAACTTGGCTAGTGGATCTTTCCCTGTGGTCCGTGGTCGGCTTTTCACACTAGGTTAGAAATACTAATGTAAAATACTGACCAAATAGTGATAGTGTGTACGTGGCCGTCAAGTTTTTATCATCACCGATCCCCTGCAGGTCTTTTTTCTATGCAGTCCCCCCTGGTTTTTACTTCCTAGTCCCGCCTTGAAATGGCAGGAAATACCAGCTTAGCCAGTCGCTGACCACAGCAGAGACCCGCCTCCGACAGTGATTGGCTGAGCTGGCATTTCTTGCACCGAGACAGGTCCAGGAACTAGAGACTGGCGGGGATTTGGTAATCAGCGGAATAAGAGCTGTGGGGCAATGGTGTGGGTATCACTCTTTTTTAAAGTGTGTTCCCCATGAAATATACATTTTTTGTCACCTCAAGGTTTGAGCTCATGTGTTCTTTCTCCGATCTGTATAGTTATGATCGCTGTCCCTGCTATAACCCTGACTTGTCAGCACAAGCCTTTATAATATAGATTACTATTAGGAGGCAGAACATTGCGTGCACCATTGTTATTGTATTGTTGTCTTCTTAGTTTTCTGGTATAATCGGCCGTGTACATTTGCATTGACTGTTGTGTTCCTTGATTGTTTTCCTCTAGTTAGAGGTGATTTGGGCATAGTAATGAGCTCCCACACTATCCGTTGCATAACCTTTCTCCTAATTAACTCTTGGCATGATGATGTTGTGGATGGGTTTTATGTTCTTGCGCGCATAGCTTACTCTATCTTTTGCCCTTTTTCACGCTATTGAATGACAGGAAAAGCAAATTATCCTAAGATGTCTGATGTATTTTTATTTAGTTCTTCCAAATAATCAGAATCTTGGTCTGTGGATTGAGTTGTCTTCACGCTGGTACCAGCAGGCTCCAGTATGTGGACGGGGCTGGAGTCAATAAATGCAACTTCACGCTTATACTGATTGGTAATTCATAACATCCCCCAAGGACTTCCAGCTTGCTTAGCATAATAACAAGTATATATTCTGCGCCGTTTTCTTTTTGTTATGTTGGGTGCATATTAATATACAGAATGGTGGCCAAATATTACAGGAAGGAAAAAAAATATTAATGTTGGTACAAATAACATTTTTTTTTACCCTAAAGACATTCATCAAATTGTGTTTTCATTCAATTACTGTTTATAGTAATTTTGGTAAATTGCTGGTTCTTACAAGTAATCCTGTTTGCTTTCAATGAATGAAGCCTTTATGTTCCCCGGGGGTTTTGTTTCGCCCTTTACATTTATGTATATGTTGTGGTGTATTTATAGTGCGGCCTCGTGATATCTCGGTATGTGCAGAAAATGCTTTCTTCGTTATGCATGGCCGACTGATTGCTCACATGAAATATAAGCCCCTTTATCCCTCTCTATATTGTGATGCCATTGGGAGGTATAAACGGATTCCAGATATTCTACTCCAATAGCCGTGTCCCGACGCTGAGGCATATGGAGCGGTTTGGCTTCTTCTCTCTGTGCCTGTCTGTGACATGGGAAGAATTTTATAAAATAGGTACAGATTGTGTTTTAGGATTGTCTTAAAGATCGTGATAAAGAAAGGGAAGGTCTGCTCACCGGAGGGATTGGGAAAACATTTACTTCAAAATCCTACAAAAGGATCCATAAAAAAATCATCATTTATTATAACATATTAAAATTCATGTAGAAAAAAATCCATGCAACACCATAGAAAAGCAGACGCATTTCAGGCACCGTCGTTAATCATTGCCTTATACCATGTGCGTTTCAGACACAGTCCTTAGTCATTACCTTATACCATATGCTTTTCAGACATGATCCTTAGTCATTGCCTTATACCGTACGCGTTTCAGACACTGCCCTTAGTCATTGCCTTATAGCATAAGCGCACAGTCCTTAGTCATTACCTTATAGCATAAGTGCACAGTCCTTAGTCATTACCTTATAGCATAAGCGCACAGTCCTTAGTCATTACCTTATAGCATAAGCGCACAGTCCTTAGTCATTACCTTATAGCATAAGCGCACAGTCCTTAGTCATTACCTTATAGCATAAGCGCACAGTCCTTAGTCATTACCTTATAGCATAAGCGCACAGTCCTTAGTCATTACCTTATAGCATAAGCGCACAGTCCTTAGTCATTGTCTTATAGCATAAACGCACAGTCCTTAGTCATTGCCTTATACCATATGCTTTTCAGACATGGTCCTTTAGTCATTTCCTTATAGCATACGCGTTTCAGGCATAGTCCTCAATCATTGCCTTATTTTATGAGGCAATAACTAAGGGCTGAGTCTGAAACTTGTCTGCTTTTTCTATGGTGTTTGAATTTTTTTTCCTACATAAATTTTAATAAAAGGTGATTTTTTTTTAATTTTTTTTTATGGATCCTTTTGCTGGATAGTGCTTCTGTCTAACAGATCCACCTGTAGGACGCAGCCACAAAGTGTCACGTCAGCTATGATGAATATATAATAAATGCATAATAGGATCAATTAAGTGGTGACGCTGCACTCCTTTCATGAGGATCACATTGCCTATATTTTATCCCTTGCCTATATTTTCAAAATCTTAAATGGAATATATCTATCTTATTTTTTGTAATAACTAAAATTAACATAGTGATACTACTTTTTTTTGTCAGATCTGGTTTTTATTTTCGGATTGCAGTTTTTTTTTCTCTGTACAGTACGGGACGGCTTTCTTCTCTGAACTGCAGTTCACAGCCTTTACAGATTTGCTTCACCCCAGCCACATAGACTAGGAAGCAATAGTAGACTGCATTGGTTTATTGACTTCTATGGGAAAATGTAAAGTGCATGTGTAATGATCTGTGTAAAAGTCAGGGGAGGAGGTGAGCTGTGACATCACCTAGTGTCTTGTGTTATCTATATATAGGTGATACCTTTTGATCTAATGCTAACTGCTGAAAAGTGATCTCTGCAGAACAAGAACTTTTCACCTGATCTGAGGCTCAGCGGCCGGTGTGAAAGCTGGAAGATTTTTTTTAATATGGATAGTAGCTTGAATAAAAACATCACTCAAAAAATGTTTAACTTGATTTAATTAATAAGCTACTTTCTGCCAGCACATTCCCTTTAAGGGGGGTTACTCTATTTTATATGTTAAGCTCAATGGCCCAGGGAGAGTTAATAACCACCCCCCCCCTCCAAAAAAAGCTATACTCCCCTCCAAGACTGGCATCCACCTCCGCGTTCACTCCTGTATTCCTCACAGGTCTGCATGTATCAGCATTCAGTGGCGGGCATCCTGCGACATTGGCAGACAGTTGCTGATCGGCGGCAGCCAGTTGGCAGTTGCTGATCGGCGGCAGCCAGTTGGCAGTTGCCGATCGGCGGCAGCCAGTTGGCAGTTGCCGATCGGCGGCAGCCAGTTGGCAGTTGCCGATCGGCGGCAGCCAGTTGGCAGTTGCCGATCGGCGGCAGCCAGTTGGCAGTTGCCGATCGGCGGCAGCCAGTTGGCAGTTGCCGATCGGCGGCAGCCAGTTGGCAGTTGCCGATCGGCGGCAGCCAGTTGGCAGTTGCTGATCGGCGGCAGCCTTCTCATTCCATCCAGAAACGGAAGATTCTATTTTCAATCTCGTTATTATTTTTATTCCGGTCTGTCTGAGAGCTTTCTGCATTTACAGTGACGTTATATCAAAGTTTTTTTTGCTTTGTTTTCCAGCTTGTTGCAGGTAGTGTCGTGATGGCTTTTGAAGAGGTTTGTCCAGATCGGATCGACCTAATTCACAAAAATTATCGTAAACTCTGCAACCTGCTGGTCGATGTGGAGGAATGGGGACAAGTGGTGATAATTCACATGCTGACCCGATATGCTCGCACTCAGTTTGTCAGCCCTTGGAAAGAGGTAAGTGTGGGGAAATTGATTGAATCCTGAAGAAGCATTTTTGTTTCTGGTCCCTTATCTGTGACCTCATAATTTTATCTACCGTAATTATGTGCCCTTCTTTTCTTGAGTAGATGCTTATTATTCTCAGTATTATCTTGTAATATCAATAGTCCCGTTTATACATTTTTTTTTTCTTAATCATTTTTTTTGTATATAAAGGGTTAATCCAAAAATATATGGGATTGCCCAATCTCTGGCAGTCTCATCGATAATGAATGGTTGATCATATGCCCTTCCGCACATCTGACCTCAAGCTGTCAATGTTATTCCCATAAATAGGGCACACCTTAACATTTTGAGAATTATCTCTTAAAGGGACTGTCTGTTTCAGACTGCTTCTTTTCATATCCTTTATGAATATAGGTTTAATAAAGAGGCTGTCCCCCAATAAGTGTAAGTGGTGTATAGCACTCACCGCAGTGCTTCTGCTCATTCATTTTAATTATTAGTGGAAGTGTCAGCACCGCTCCCCACTGATCAAAATTTCAGTCCTTTTAAAAGTTATTGGCAATGATAGTTACACTTTCAAGGGGTTCTCCTGTCATAACATCTAGATAACCTATCTCTGGTTCTATGATATTGATGAATAATTCGGTGGGGGTCCAATAAAGGCTGGATACGCTTTCTAGCTATATGGAGGTCCTTAGAGCATTAACACCGCCTCCTTCCAAATTAAAGGAGGTTATCTGGGATTCACATATAATATTTTTTTTACAATGTGCCTAAGAACTAACCAGAAGGTAGTTGCTAACTACCTGCCTGTTGTGCCCTGCCCAGATTTCTATCGGTACAGAGTGGTCACAGACTCCTCCTGCCGGTGATTCAGCAGCTTCCACTGACGTCATGTCAACAGAGCAGCGGCTTCTCTTCTGCTCTGCTCTGCTCTGTGGATGGGATGTGACTGCTAATGTCATACTTATTGACAGTCGGCTCCCTGCTGACTGTTTGCGGGAAGCCGGCTTTCAATCAGCATGATGTTGGCAGTGACGCTGCGTCAGCAGAGCAGCTCTTCCTCTTCTGGGCAACTCTGTTGAAGGGACGTGTAGGAGCTGAATTGATTGGAGCCAGCACCAACTACCTGCCTGTTAGTCTTTAGGCCCATAGTGTAAAAAAAAAAAAAAGTCCTGGACAATATGTTAACCTGTAAATGATCAAATCATCCCCCTTCCAAAAAAGTAAGACATTAAAAAATGAAATCATATATAAATATGGATATTTGTTATCACCCTGTCAATACTGTAAATGTAAAGAAAAAAAATCAAAACTACAGATATTTTTTATTTTTTTGTGGTCTTCTCGCCTCACAAAAATAATTAAAATGAAAAGTGATATAAATATCATATGCACCCCAAAATGGTACCAATAAAAGCCACAGCTTACGCCACAATAATTAAGCCCCCCTATAGATCCATCGACTGAAATATAAGAAAGTTCTGGTTTTTAGAAAATGGCGGCACAAGCCAATTGTTTTTTTTTTCTTTTACAAACTTCAGAATTAAAATAAATGAAATAATATAAAAATAAACCATATAAGTTTGACATTGAGGTAATCATATTGACCTGGAGATTTATGTTACCAAGTCATTTTTATTGCACAACGAATGCTGTAGAAATAAAACGCCCAAAAATCATTGTTCTTTTTCACCATTTTACAGAGAACGGTGTCGTTAAAAACTACAACTCTCTGGTTTTATCGGCCTTAGAAAAAAAAAAAAATGAGAACACAATAACAAAAATTGTCCTGGTTATGAAGCGATGAAAGTTTTCCTCTTAGTACATGAGACCACCACACAGCGCCATCCACCTCAATAGGGATAAGATGCGGTACCAGGCGCATCCCGCGGGATAGGAGATGGCGCGGTTTCTAGAAACAAAGCAGAACTATTTTTTCTTTCTAATGATTGGTGAATGTTTAGTATTTCTAGTTTTCCTGTTCTCTGCCCCCCCCCCAAACCAATATTGTATTCCCATAACTAGATTTCTTGAGATGCCCAAGAGGTTTTTAATTTAGTTTATTTGTCTGATTATGGATCAGAATTTCGTCTGTTTATATGTAAATGTAAGATTTAAGGAACAATTAAGCGTTGACAAAGTAGATTGCAGCCTTAGCGATTGCCGCGCATTCTCCATAATTCTTCTAACTGACATATTTCATGATAAATAGCGGATGCCAAGTCACAGCAGATTATACAGTGCACTGGCAATTCATAGCGCTGTCAGGGAGAAGACCGATTGACTTTACATTTACATATTAATGAGAAGATTTGTTAAGAGGGTGCTTGACTATGGAAAATAACAGCGTATTTATAGGGCACAACATTTCATAAATAGAGCTGATGCAGGAAAATGGAAATTAAACCTTTTTAGGTTAATGAATTCTAGAGATTAGTCAAATGAACGTTAGCAGATTTAGCTGTAGCAGAATCTACCTTGCCGATGGCGCACTCTTCCTTTTGTGTCAAGTTTCACAACAGTCTCTCTCAGACTAATGACTTCCCATCCCATGTGATTTCTGTTTTCTCAGTGAATTGATATTGATGGTATGTTGATTCCCGAATAACTTGGATGTGAGGGGGAGAGAAAAAAAAGCACAGTGCCACGCATAGCAATGGGAGGGCCGGCAATGACTGTAAGCTTCAGGCGCGCGGTTTAAAGTCTAGGATGAGGATTATTCAATATTACACATGAGCCAATGCAAAGGGATGAACCCTGGTACATTAAAGTCGTGGTTGGTTTATGATGTTCTGGCTGAAAACCGCAGTAATGTGCCAATCTGTGGCCACTGATTAGCTGCAGCGGTCACTTGACACCCTTCTGTCTGTAGCGGAAGCCAGGAGACAAGCCAGAGCTAATGCCAGCAATATGAAGAGTGGCG
This sequence comes from Phyllobates terribilis, assembly GCF_046119375.1. Classification (NCBI taxonomy): domain Eukaryota; kingdom Metazoa; phylum Chordata; class Amphibia; order Anura; family Dendrobatidae; genus Phyllobates; species Phyllobates terribilis. The sequence continues at coordinate 497,076,254 of NW_027362761.1, read as the reverse complement.
GGGTTCAGGTAGTTGGACATGTGATTTATTATTTATTATTATTATACAATCATTATTCTTATTATTTTATTATATTTATTTTACTTATGGTTAGTATTTTAGGATTATTATTATTTTATTTTTATTTTATTTTTACTATTTTATTATTATTATTAGTAGTAGTAGTAGTAGTAGTAGTAGTAGTAGTAGTAGTAGTAGTAGTAGTAGTAGTAGTAGTAGTAGTAGTAGTAGTAGTAGTAGTAGTAGTAGTATTTTATTGTTTTCTATTATTATTTTTATTTTATTATTACTATTTTATTATTATTTTATTGTTTTTTATTTATTTATTTTTCTACCGTGGGCCCAATTTTAATTAATATATTTTGGTGGACAACCCCTTTAACAATTTCTATAACTATTGTAGGTTGTAGTGGCAATTGGCAGAAACTTACTTAGAAGCATCCAGCTGTGACCGCTGCAGCTAATCAGTGGCAGCACTGGTCACATGTCATACTTTACTGAAATCACTCACTAATGCCGGTAGTGCAGCACATGAACATTGGGGCCTTTGTTTAGCTGCAGCGGTCACATGCTAGATAGGAAATGCTAGCAATGAAAAACCAACAAATCACCGTGGGGAATATTTATAGTAATACACGTCTAGTCAAAGCGGCCAAACCTTCCCTGAGATTTGCTAGCTAGAAGGCCTGTAGATAGCAGTGCCGTGGAGGCGCAGGCTCTTGGCCACCGTCCCTTGTCGTGATTTCTATCCGGTTGGTCCACGTTATGGGGTAGCGGTAGGGAATGTTTGGATTGCACTGTGACCCGGCGGAGACACAAGGAAGACATTGTATGGCATTATACTTGCCGATAAACAAGATCCATCAATTATCGCTCTATCTCTCAGCTAACCTCCTTTAGTATACGCTTGTGTTTCTTTCTTTCGTATTAATGAAATTCTTAATTTGCATACTGCCAATGAAGACAGCGGCTCGTGACCCATAACACTGACAGCGCGCAGTAAGCAGAAGCGTGATGTGTTTCATTAGAGTAATTGCATTACAAATCAACGCCGGTCGCTTTTCTTAATGGAATTTTTCTACTGTTAAAATAAGGATCTGAGGAACAAATCTGCTCCGCCTGCCCTCCCCCGGTGATTCCATCACCACAGCGCCACAAATGATGGAAGTTTTTTGTTTTATTCATTGGCAATAATTTTGGTAATTTTGGGTGAAATGTGGCCGAGTTCCTGTAATATGAGGCAACCTGTGAGTTGTGATGTCAGCATTTAGTACTTGTAGGCTTGAATCCCGGGGAAAAAAAAAGAAAAACTGCTTTATTTTTTTTAAAATAATCTATTCATCAGTGTTAAAGCGATTGTCCACATCCGCATGCCCCCCTACCAGCTCACTCCCCTTTGTAAAAACCTGAGTGCAGCCATGTAGCCTTTCGTACCAACACCAACAAGGTAATTTTGCTTTATTTCCTAGGGCTCGTTTCTCAATAATCAGCCTGCTTATTTTGAGATTTACATTTTTTTTTCTGCCTGACCAGATTTCAAAATAAAAGCTGGATGGACCCAATGTGGATGGTGTACTTGCTTTGAAAACCCATGCCCAAATGGCTACATAATCCGAATATTAAGACAAGATGTTTGAGTCCAGCTAAAAAGTTAGAGAGCTCACGAGTCCAAGTGTATTCAGTCTCCACCCAGCCTGACTGACGGCTGCAGCTTGTACTGATCAGTGACAGATTCCTGCAGAAGTGAGGAGGGACACTGAGGAGCTGTCAACCAGAGTGGAGCGGAGACAGGATACACATGGACTTGTGCCTTCTCTCCCTTTTTAACTGAAACACAGAATGCTTGTTTTAGTACTGGGATTATGCAGCCATTCTGTCATGGATTTTTTTCAAAGTAAGTACATCAGTTTCATCAGATTTCTGACTTATTTATGTATGCAGTTTGCATTGTAAAATCTGATAAGATATGTTTTAATCCATCAGTACTGATGGCTTTTATTACCTTTTAACAACAATTCTGACTTTCTGTTTTGACCCTTTTCCATATGCTATTTTAGAACATTATTGATTGGTTGTAGCTCTCGCTGTACCACTGTCTATGAACCAAAGCATACAGGTCTTCATGGACTTGACAGGCGGGGGCTGCCATGCCCCAGCTTTCCCCCATTCTTTTTGGAGCTGCGAAAAAGTTTTGGGACTGTTCAGTTAATAGCATCTTGGAAAGTTTATATACTTCATACTGGAATTCAGCTTTTTTGCTCCCTCACTGAAAAGTAGTTTTGTGGTGTAAAAGTCCTAATTCTTCCATGCCGGTGCTGTGCCCTGTCCTTGTCTCTCAATGACTGGTCCTAACTGATGAACCTTTACAGGATGAAATAGAAGACACAAACAACTTTTACCAATCTGATGAAGAAGATGAGAAGCCAGCTGACCAGAAAAAGCCATATACGATGGATCCCGACCACAGGCTGCTATTAAGAAACACCAAACCTCTGCTGCAGAGCAGAAATGCTGCGGTGAGATTCTGTACTTATTAGCTAATAGTTTCTTTGATGAATCCGCTAAGTATTTTTACATTTTTTTGACAACTGTTCTAGTGCAGGTTGTCAAAAAATGAACACCTTCTTTTTTTTTTTTTTAAATGCATGTATTTTTTGAGAAAAAAATATTACTTGAAATGTTTCATCCCAGTTTTTTTTTTCCTGGCTTCAGAATGAGTTAACTGAGGATGAATCGGTGAGCTCATTCTGACACAAGATTCTGTGATTCACGCCTTCTTCTGATCTCCCCTTAGACCACATTAAATTTCAGTTCCACTTTATGACCATATAATATATTGGCAGAGAAAAATTCAGAAGAAGGAAAGTAACCGTCATAAACTCCCTGCAACTGGTGCAAAAACTTTGAATGAAACTCAGTTGCAAAAAATTATAAGTAAAAAAACTAATGCAATTAGAAAAAAAAGAATAAAAATAAATTGTCTGCATAGGGTGCTTCTGCATCGAAGGTAGAAAGTACTAATCATATGTTCTTGCTTTGACAACCGTTATCAGGCAACTTTCATGTTGCCTTCATACATATTAGGCCGGTTTTGGTGTCATTTAACTTAGGATTTGTTCTTCTCTTTTTTTTTTGATGCATGTTAGGAGTATACCATGAAACATACTTGTGTACAGTGGCATGTAAAAGATAAAAATATATATATATAATATTTTTTTTTGCCTAAAATGCAAAGGAAATGTTTCATCGTTAACTTTAGGCCTTTTAGAGATCTTTTCATCTTCAACTTGCTTAACTGTTCACAATAACAGTCATTTTTACCAGGGGTGCTCAAACTTTTACATGTCACTGTACTGCAACTTACCCGTAGGTCCCTATGTGTTCGGCATGTGCCAAATCTTCATGTGCTGGCCTCTTATTCTGTCCTACATAGAAAAGCGGGGTCTCGTACATTTTCCTACGCAGTGAGGCACATTAGAACAACATATATAACAGTAAATGTATATATCCTATATAGTGGTGGCATATGTTGTATAATAGTCCTGGTGCATACCTCCAACATCCTTGGAAAATGAGATGTGTATGGCTCCTTGGCTGGTTACAGAGAGCAATAAATACACAGTCGCAACACAATTTTTAATTTTGGTGAAATCTGGCACAAAAATTTAATATTTGCTTCACTAGAACAAATGCTGGTTTGTCATTGTTTTCCAGGATCCTTCTGCTTTTACTGATTTGCCCTCATACAGGGGTGGTATTATACTTTCTGGAGTCAGTCTATGTGCACACAGCATCTTTTTCAGAAGGATTCTGCCCTGAATCAACTTGAGAAAGTGCCCTATAAAATGAACATGGTGCACAGCAATGTCAAAACGACTTGTTGTGCACATGTTCCGTATTATGTCACTTTTTAATCTCTTTTTAAGAGTTCAGAAACCATGAAGCGGTTAAAAGAAGGTAACCTGTTTGTTATTAGGGCGGCTTCTGCTGGGAGGCCACCTGTGCTCTATGCTGAGAGGATAGATTGGAGATGCCTGCGGCTTGGCCACCGCAAGAGCGTCAGCAAAGCTGCCAGGGAGGCGACTTCAGCACAACGACTGCTGGCGTTTTACTGGGAAAGCTCAGCGGCTGTGCAGGCGTCTAAAGGACCGCGAGTGCACGTAACATTTCTGTGGATCTGGTTCACAGCCTCTTCAAATAGTGAAATAGTGTGAGTCCTTGATCAGGAGCAAAATAAACTGAGACTAATATATAATCCAGCACGTGGTAAATATATAAAGTATATTTGTATGGTGTCAGTTGTCTGTGTTATCCTGATGGTATTGATATATTTCTTAATAGGTGGTTATGGCAGTAGCCCAGCTTTACTGGCACTTGGCACCAAAATCTGAAACCATTACAATTGCCAAATCCTTGGTCCGTCTACTCCGCTGTCACAGGTAACGAACATGAATAGTTTGTTTCTTTCTTTCCTTTTACTTAATCTTTCTCTTCTATTTAATGTTTAGATCTGAGTAAGATAATTGTGATCATCACCTTCACGCTGCAGCCAATTTTCGTTTTTGTTCTTTTATTTTTTCCATCCTTCTGAAAACCGTAACTTTTTTTTATCTTTACCTTTTCCGTCGACCTAGTTGTACGAGGGCGCGTTTTCTGCTGCACAAGTTGTAGTTTTGTATACCATTCACTGTACTAAATAATGTATTGAAAAGTGGGAAAAAAAATTGCAAGTGCAGTGAAATAGTGAAGAAAACACAATTCTGATCTTTTTTTTATATGTTTATATAAAGTTCATTACAGTAAAAATGACCTGGGAACTGATTTCCATCCAGGTCAGTAGAATTATAGTGCTATTAAAGTTAGAGAGATACATGTTACAGTCATTATGGATGCAGATGAGTGGTTGTTGTTTATAGATTTCTTTTTGCTTTTTAACGTTTGTATATTTAGTTTATTTCTATTCTTGTTCATTTCTTTTTATAGGGAGGTGCAGTACGTTGTTCTACAGAACATTGCCACAATGTCCATACAGAGGAAGGTAATGAAAAGTCTGGTGGTGGCGCAAGTGGCGACGTGCAACTTAAAAGGGGGTGTCTGGCCTTAGGCTAAAAGTCTGCAGTCACTCTATGTACTGCACGCTGTCAGAATTCTCCAGCATCAGGAGCAGCGGGTGCGTGACTGCAAGTTTGCAATTTGCATACATGCAGTCATATGCCAACTAGACGTGTGCGGCCTTTCTCAATGCAAGTGAGGCTGGACACGTCTAGTTGGAATGTGTCCGGAAGTATGCAAATCACCTGCTCCTTGCACCGGAGAATCCTCACAGTGTACAGTGTGCGCACTGTGAGGATTCACAAGTCTACAGTCACAGACTGAACAACCCCTAATGCCAGCTATTGTTGCATTACTGATCTGTGTTTGTTTTGTAGGGTTTGTTTGAGCCATTTTTAAAGAGCTTCTATGTTCGATCAACTGACCCTACTATGATCAAAACCCTAAAGGTAAGAGCAAGGCATTTGGTAAACTACTATAAAGGACAACATTTCAGCTCTGGACTAGAATGTTGTACACAACTGGTTAACCCGAGTTTAATCAATTCATTACCCTAATTAGAATAAAACTGTGTATACTCACCTCTTGCAGCGGCACCGTTTCAGTAATGTCAGCACCGCTTTTCCTGGAGTGTGTCGTGACTTGTTTTGTCATATACTGGTTGCAGCCAAAGAGCGGCCGCTCATTGACTGCAGCCTTCACTATCTCGTCAAAGCGGACTCCTGTCCTGCCAGAATATTGATGAGCTGCAGCCGCCACAAGTCATGTCACTGTCTGGGAACAGCAGCGCTGACATGGCTGGAACGGGGCAGCTGCAGGAGGGGAGTATACACGGCTTTTATTTTAATTAGGGTCCTGAATTAATCTAGCTGGGGATGTCCAGCAGTGGACAACTCCTTTAAACCTACTTGGTATGTAAAATCCTGCATTTTGTGAACTGACATACTGGTGCTTCTCACAAAATTAGAATATCATCGAAAAGTTAATTTTTCTGTTAATGTTGATGATTATGGCTTACAGCCAATGAGAACACAAAAGTCATTATCTCAGAAAATTAGAATACTTTATAACAACAGCTTGAAAAATGTTTTTAAAATCGGAAATGTTGGCCTACTGAAATGTATGTTCAGTAAATGCCTCAATACTTGGTCGGGGCTCCTTTTGCATCAATGCGGCGTGGCATGGAGGTGATCAGCCTGTGGCACTGCTGAGGTGTTATGGAAGCCCAGGTTGCTTTGATAGCAGCCTTCAGCTCGTCTGCATTGTTGGGTCTGGTGTCTCTCATCTTCCTCTTGACAATACCCCATAGATTCTCTATAATAGATTCTCTATGGGGTTAAGGTCAGGCGCGTTCGCTGGCCAATCAAGCACAGTGATACTGTTGTTTTTAAACCAAGTATTGGTACTTTTGGCAGTGTGGACAAGTGCCAAGTCCTGCTGGAGAATGACATTTACATCTCCAAAAAGCTTGTCGGCAGAGGGAAGCATGAAGTGCTCTAACATTTCCTGGTAGACGGCTGCTCTGACTTTGGTCTTGATAAAACACAGTGGACCTACACCAGCAGATGACATGGCTCCCCAAACCATCACTGATTGTGGAAACTTCACACTAGACCTCCAGCAGCTTGGATTGTGGCCTCTCCACTCTTCCTCCAGACTCTGGGACCTTGATTTCCAAATGAAATGCAAAATTTACTTTCATCTGAAAACAACACCTGGGCCCACTGAATCTCCCCCAAATTTCTGAATGGCCTTTTCTTAATCTTTTCAAGGCTGCGGTTATCCCGGGTGCTTGTGCACCTTTTCTACCATACTTTTTTTCTTCCACTCAACTTTCCATTAATATACTTGGATAAGGGCTTTTTGCCAGAAACGCGTTGAGATGTATTCCCAACCTGTATGATCTTTTAAATTATTTTGCAATAAATTTAGGATTTTAATTATTTTTGGGACTTGCCAAAATTATTTTCTTATGCTTGGATACAGCACTCTGTGAACAGCCAGGTTCTTTAGCAATGCCCTTTTGTGGCTTACCCTCCTTGTGACGTGTGTCAATGACTGCCTTCTGGACATCAGTCAGGTCAGCAGTCTTCCCCATGACTGTAGAGCCTACTGAAACAGACTAAGGGAACTTTTTAAACGCTTAGGAAGCCTTTGCAGGTGTTTTTTGTTAATGATTTTAATTTACTGAGATAATGACTTTTGTGTTTTCATTGGCTGTAAGCCATAATCATCAACATTAACAGAAATAGATCACTCTGTTTGTAATGACCCTATATAATATGAGTTTCACTTTTTGTATTGAAGAACTGACATAAATTAACTTTTTGATGATATTCTAATTTTGTGAGAAGCACCTGTAGATTACCAGTCAACAAGAGACTGTTGGTAGCAAGTAAAGAGGCTTTTCACTATTAATGCCTCTGTGACCTATGTAAGTGATTGGTCTCTATAGGATACTGCTTATGCAGCTGTCTCTATACGTGCACTGGGGAGAGCGTAATAATGTGGAAAGTGCTTATTGGCCCTCAGTTTTCTCAGGATGCCTAGTTATTACTGCCAGATGTGACACTAGTAAAAAAAACTCTTCTACTACGTCAACGACCACAGAATTGTCTTTCTGCTTGTATATGTATAGCCATTATTGCTAAGCTGCTGTGGTAAAGGGAGCCAGTCACCAGTTTCTCCTCCATATAAAGTAGGGCCAGCACCTGTAAGACCTCTGTTACAGTATAATTATATATATCATATAATATACAGTGGGTGAAATAAGTATTGAAAACGTGACTAATTTTCTTAGTAAATATATTTCTAAAGGTGATATTGACATGGAATTCTCACCAGATGTTGATAACAACCCATCCAATCACCCATAGATGCCCATAATTGAAGTTATGTGTAATAATGAGAAATGACACACGGATAAAGTATTGAACACACTTAATGAAATTTATTTAATACTTCGTACAAAAGCATTTGTTGGTGATGACAGTTTCAAGATGCCTCCTGTATGGAGAAACTAGTCGCGTGCATTGCTCACTTGTGATTTTGGCTCATTCTTCCACACAAACAGTCATCAAATCCTGAAGGTCTGGTGGGCTCATTCTATGAACTCTGAGCTTTAGTTCCTTCCATACATTTTCTACTGTATTCAGGTCAGGTGATCGGCTCGGCCATTCTTACAGCTTTATTTTCTTTCTCTGAAACCAATTGAGAGTTTCCTTGGCTGTGTGTTTGGGATCATTGTCTTCCTGAAATGTCCACCCTCGTTTCATCTTCATCATCCTGGTAGATGGCAGCAGATTTTTATCAAGAATTTATCGGTACATTTGTCCATTCATCCTTCCTTCCATTACATGACATTTGCCATATCCTGAAAAACGTCCCACACCATGATGTTCTCACCTCCAAACTTCACTGTTGGTATGGAGTTTTTCCGGTGATATGCAGTGCCTTTTGGCCTTCAAACATGGTGTGTATTATAGCATCCAAAGAGTTCAATTTTGGTTTCATCTGACCAGACTATATTCTCCCAGTATTTCACAAGCTTGTCTAAATGTTGTTGAGCAAACTTTAAACGCGCATGAACATGCCTTTTTGTTCAGCAATGAAGTCTTATATGGTGAGTGTGCATACAGGGCATGGAGGTTGAGTACATTACTTATAGCTTTCTTTGAAACAATTGTAAGGGCAAACAGGGTAATGGGATGTATCAGAAGAGGTATAGCTGCAAAGGATGAGAACATTGTTCTTCCACTGTACAAAGCACTGGTCAGACCACACTTGGAATACTGTGCTCAGTTATGGGCCCCAATATATAGAAAGGATATAAATGAGCTAGAAAAGGTACAAAGGAGGGCAACAAAATTAATAAAGGGAATGGAGGGACTGCAATACCCAGAGAGGTTGGCAAAACTAGGACTATTCAGCCCGGAAAAGAGAAGGTTGAGGGGGGACATAATAAATGTGTACAAATATGTTAGGGGACAGTATAGAGACCTTGCCCGGGATTTGTTCAAAAGGAGGGATATTACGGTAACAAGAGGGCATTCACTAAGACTGGAAGAGAAAAGGTTTCAGCACCAGCATAGGAAGGGGTTCTTTACGGTAAGAGCAGTGAGAATATGGAATTCACTGAGTGAGGAGACGGTAATGTCGGATTCACTACACCAGTTCAAGCGGGGACTGGATGCTTTTCTAGATACCAGGCAGATTTCTGCATATACTTAAAAATAGAATAAAATAGTAGGTTGATACAGGGATTTATTCTGACTGCTGGTTTCAGAGTCGGGAGGGAATTTTTCCTCAGGTGAAGATTGGCTAAATCATTTGGGGTTTTTGCCCTCCTCTGGATCAACTTTAGCAATTACAGAACTAACAGGTCGAACTTGATGGACGCAAGTCTTTATTCGGCTTTACTAACTATGTAACTATGTAATTTTACCTGCTGATTCCAGGTGTTTCTGTAGCTCTCCACATATGATTCTTGGCTCTTGGACAACTCTTATAACTGTGATAATTCTTTTCACTCTTCTCTCTGAAATCCTGCAGGGAGCACCTGATTGTGGCCAGTTTATGGTGAAATGATGTTCTTTCTACTTCTGGATTATGGCCCCAACAGTGCTGACTAGAACAGAAATGCTTTTGTAACCTATGCCATCAGTATGTTTTGCAACAATAAGGTTGTGAAGGTCTTGAGACAGCTCACTGGTTTTACCCATCATGAGATGTTTCTTGTGTGGCACCTTGGTAATGAGACACCTTTTTATAAGCCATCAGTTGAACCAGCTGATATTATATTTCATTAAGTTGCAGGATTGCTTTCCAATTACTGATAGATTTCAGCTGGTGTCATGACTTTCTGTGGCTTTTTGAACCTTCTTTCTCCATGTGTTCAATACTTTTTCCTCTGTCATTTCTCATTATTACACATAACTTAATTTATGGACATCTATGGTTTGATTTCTTTGCGTGTTTGAATTGGATGGATTGTTACCGACATCAGGAGAGAATTTTGTGGCAATAGCAGTTTTAGAAATATATTTACTAATATATATATATATATTGTGTATATATGTATGTATACTGTTATTTCATTGTTAATTTCTTTCTTTACAGCTTGAAATAATGACAAACCTGGCCAATGAAGCAAATATCTCTACTCTACTCCGTGAATTCCAGGTCTGTCTGCTTTATATCGCATTATTCTATAGTTATGCTTCATCAGGTCTCTTCTAACTGGTATGGATGGCAGAGTCAAAGTATAAAAAACACGCAAACACCATATAGAAAAATGGAGCAATACACATCCAAGAGATGGGCCAAATATCACAATCTTTATTAAAGGGAACCTGACAGCTGATTCGTGTTACTCCAGTCATGTGCTGTGTATGTTTTATTATGAAACTCTGCAATGTTTTGGGGAAAATATACTTTGAAGAATCTGCTAGCGACAGGTTCCTGTGTGTGTATAGAAACACCATATAGAAAAATAGAGCAATCCACATCCAAGAGTAGTGCCCTGCGGGCCGTGTGGAGCCCTGCGGGATTGCCGCCGGTTGTTAGGTGTAAATGCAGCTTTAGTCCCTGACAAGAGAATGGTTGCCATAATCCCTCGGTCTGTTTATTAGGCGTGTGCCCTGGCCTAGTAATTGCCGTACATTAGTTACTGGCCAGAGGCCTTATCGGGATTGACAGCTAATGGGAAGCTTTATTATCGGGTCTCGGCTGTGTCCTGTGATCATTAGATGGGCATCGTACAGGATCAATTGTCTGTGTAAGAGCACCGGTGACCTATAAAGACCGTGTATACCCCGGTAACATTTAGTAAATGATCAGTTTCCCGTAATAAACTTGCTTGTTGCAGTCTTTCACCAGTGTGCCCTCACATGGAGACAGTGGCCTCTTATGAGACATGGAGGTAGGAGTCCGGGCCCTGCACACTGTTACCTCCTCAATGACACTTCATAGGTTTAATAGATTGTTTTCTTCCAAAATCTTGCCAAAAAAGCCTGCGATATGTATTGTTAACTCTGACCACAACATAAGTATAGGCATATCCTCATCTTGTTATTATTATTGCTTATATAGCGCCATTAATTCCGCAGCGCTTTACAGACATTATCATCACTGTCCCCATTGGGGCTCACAATCTACATTCCCTATCAGTCTTTGGAACGTGGGAGGAAACCGGAGAACCCACGCAAATACAGGGAGAACATACAAACTCCTTGCAGATGTTGTCCTTGGTGGGATTTGAATCTAGGACCCCTGCGCTGCAAGGCGTTCACCCATTTGCTGCCTTGGGGTGGCATCTATGGGGGCATGAGGCTGATCATCAGTGAGACTCTGCTTATGGCCACCTTCATTCTTCCATATCCATCTTTATATTTTGACAGCATGATTGGTCATGTTGAAGTCTATGAAAAAAAAAAAAAATTAACTATTTTGTAATTTTGGTGTGTTTTTCCCTTTTGGTTTTGCATTGTCCCTTGGCTATATTGTCGTAAAATTAAACCCTATTCATGTTCTGTTTGGTTATGTCAGTGCCGGCCTCGGCGCGGGACGTGAAAAGTAAATCTTTCAGCAGCCCGGGGGTCCCCAGAGATGAAGTCGGTGCCGCGGATTCTCACACTCCAGCTCTGTGAAATGAAATTGTAGAAAAGAGAATGAACGGAGCAGATTGATACTTCATTACTATGTGAATTCACTTGTCACTGAGCTGCCCAAGGCTGTAATGCAATTTTAAAGTCCCCTTGTAACGTGCATAAATCTGTTTATTTTTAGACCTATGTAAAAAGCCAGGACAAGCCGTTTGCCGCAGCCACAATCCAAGCAATAGGCCGATGTGCCACCAATATATCTGCTGTGACTGACACGTGTCTTAATGGCCTTGTGTACCTATTGTCAAACAGGGACGGTAAGATAATCCATCTTTTCCTTCATTTACATGTAGCATGACAACTTCCAATTGCTTTCTCCGCATTATCCTTTTATACATTTCAAAGTTTGCAGACACTTATTTCAGAGGGTCTGGATACTAAATGGTGGAGTGTCGGCCGCCTCTTCCACTTGTCAAAGTGTACTGTGCAATGAGACTTGGGCTTTTTAATATATAGATATATATATATAGATAGATAGATAGATAGATAGATATTCAAAGGAGCTCTCTGGCAACGTTTCGGCTCTGAGTGTGAGCCTTTCTCAAGCCTGCTTGGTGCTGTTCTTAGTCTCTTATCTCTATCTTTCCTCTATTGATGCTCCTGGAAATATATGAATGAATTCACAACTGATCACAAAAGTATACACCACTGAAACTTACTGATCCTTATTAACTTTCTCCGTTATGGTGTCTGTGACATAAATCACTCTGAATGATCATTAGGGGCGCCAACCATCCTCCGCGTCAGATATAAACATCTTGTATATAGACTGTACAGGAGGGGACTTAGCAGTTCACCAACATATAGTCTTCAGGAACGCTGCAACATATTCTTTCTTAATTGTACCATCCTTTCAAGTCATTTACCTGGACATGTCGTGTATATGGCCCCTGATGGACGGGCACATGATGCTACTCTGTCCGCATTTCTTCTTAAAACTCATTGTGCCTTCATCAGTTCCTATATACAAGTCTGGGATGGCCAGGAAAAGGTGCAAATAAGTAAAGTGAATCCAGACATGGTATCAGTGAGAATTTGGATTACTGGATTGAGGTCTTCATGCTATTTTATCTCATTTTATCTCAGATTTAGAGGAAACCTATCATTAGATTCATGCTGCATGAATCAGAGCCTGGCTGTGCTCTGTCGTTCCAGAGAAAACCTAGTTAGAAAAGCAGCAGACAGAGACCTCATCAGTAAGGAGCGGCCCCCCGGTCCGCTGCTCCCAGTTCCTATAGATTGAGGTCCTGTCAATTAACTTGAGTGGGGGCCGGAGGTAGAAGCAAGCTAGGGGCCACATGGGACTAGTCAGGTCTCTCCCTATAGTCCCTGGCGGCTTATCAAGTTGTGTTCTCTGTAACACTGTAGCTTTAAATTAAAGGGTTAATCCCCCCACCCCTAAATAAATAAATAAATAAAAATGTCAAGGCTGATTGCAGCAATGACGAAATTAGTATTCGAGGCTGAATGTGCGAATGGTAAAGCCTCCCTAATTGCCATTGTTTTTTCCTTTCATATCTCTGCCTGTAGGGGGCACTGCGGGAGGCAGATCACCTTCTGTTAGGACTTCTCTGCACATTGAATCCTGCTGCTGCTGATGAGGATATTTGTGTCAGTCATACATTTCTAGGATTAAATTCATTTGACAGATTCCTACTAGTTAGGGAAATAATTAAACACGGTTTTGCCTATGAAACAATAATGGCCAGGAGCCACACACATTTGGTGATATCAGGCTGTGTAAGTGACACCGCAGCGTACAGTTGTGACGTCATGGGAGTGATTCATGGCGCAGGTTGTACGTGTGATTTGTGTGTGCCGATGTGCCGGATCCCCCTACTGTCGGTATAGGGTTTCTGAACCCTCATCAGTCAGATGGGTCAGAGCGTCACTCGGGTTGGGATGTTGACAATGGTGACCACCACTGATGTCGAGTGTCATATTCCCCGGCATTATTTCCATCTGCCCTTATGAAGGCAGGTTCTGCTCCCATCTATCGTTTTCTCAGTCCCGCTACTGTTAATATCCAGACATCTCTCAGAGTAGGGGAGCTGCACTTTTTCATTATTAGAAGCATTTGGGCTGTAAAAACTGTTGCAAAATCCTCTGTGGATTTGATGTCTCCAGAGCTCTGCTCATCCCAATCCTACAGGTTTGGGATTACATCTGCATCATGCCTTTAACCCCTTCTGGACATGGCTATTTTCAGTTTTCGCACTTATTTTTTTTTTTCCTCGCGTTCTTCCAAGAGCCATAACTTTTTAATCTTTCTACCAGCATAGCTGTATAAGGCTTGTTTTTTGCGGGACGAGTTGTACTTTTGAATGACACTGTTCATTTCATCATGTGATGCACCGAAAAATGGGAAAAAATTCCAAATTCGGCAAAATTTTTGTTGTATCTTCATTTTCCAAGGTCCGTAGCACTTTCAATTTTTGGTTGATGGAGTTGTGTGAGGGATTGTTTTACCAGGTCGTCCATCATGACAGCACGACAGGAGGTAGTCCTACTTATCCTCTAGGGACAGGAAACACATGAGAGGTTAAAAGCTCCCCCCTTCTCCACCTCATCCTCAGTGTTTTTCCTGTCCCTAGCAGGACAGGATGCAGCAGAGAGGACGCAGCAAAACGAAGTTGCCTGTGAGCCCAGGGGGAGTCTTGGCACGACTACTGATCTCTCCCCTTTCCCCTGTGAAGATGCTCCACGCTGATACCTCACTGGGCAGTGGTCCGTCAGCCATGTCAGTTGAAGCGAAGGGAACTCCTGACTCTGCCGCTTCCCTCTGCGGAGGGCTCTCGGCTCCACACCATGCTGATTTGCCACGACTTCCGTTTCCGACCTGCGCGTGCGTTCCAGGGTGGAACGCACTTCCGGCGGAGGCGCAGTTTTGATGACTCTTGCGTTCCAGGGTGGAACGCACACCGGAATTAAAGAGGCATACACCAGTCTGGGCTGCATGGCGTGCGTTCCAGCACAGGAACGGAAGTGGATGACGTGGGGGACGTCCTACGACCGCCTGGATCAGGTAAGACCCTTTAAAAGGGTACTTACACAGGGGGTGTGTGCACATTCTGAAGCAATGGCTACCAATCCTATTCGCTCAGAAACAACGGCCGAGTTGTCCCTGGGTAGTGTGAGTATTCCCCACATCCACCATTCCTCCTCTCCCTGGTAGACAGGTAGAACAGAGTTTTGAATAAAATTCTCATGTCTCTTCTAAATTAGGATAGACGAACCCAGAAGTCCTGATCTTCCTCACGGAAAAAGCCTTGGAAGTGACGAACAGACGTTATTCTTAACGGACATGCTTTTCATAATAAGAGAGGAGGTCCAGAATACGGTCTTTATCCATATACCCACCCCGATCCTACAGTTACCCAAGTCAGAACAGTCCTCCTCCCTCCACAAGAGAGCTAGATGGGAGATGGAGGAGTCCTCTGAGGAGGGAGCATATCCCTATTCTGATTCTGAGCAGGATCTGGAGGGGGAGAAAGAAAGCATTCCTCAGCTACCATCAGAGGAAAGGAAAAAATATGTTTTCTTCTAAAAATATTGATAACTTACTAAAAGCAGTAAGAAATACGATGAAGTTAGAGGACACGCAGGTCTCTCACTCAATACAGGACGAAATGTTTGGGGGCCTCAGAATGCAAAGGAATAGAGTGTTCCTCGTTAATGAACATATCCTCGTCAAAACCAGCGGCGAAACGCGCGTCGGACCTGGTCAGCACACAGGGGTGAGCTCAAATTATCATTATACATCCTTATTGCATGCCTTGATTGGACTTCTCAATATTGTGCAAGGTTTTTTCACTTTGATAGGTGGGATGTTAGAGATATTTACCAATAATCTCCCATAAGATAACATGTATACTGTTGCTTTGAGAGTATAATCAGTATGGAGCATTGGCACGTAGCACTTTATATAGATATTGGTCTGATATTTTCTCTCTCTGCGCTAAGCAGTAATTCCATATAACTAACTGCACTTTGAGGTATAGATTTGCTGATATTAAGCTATCCACAGCACCTTTGCAATAGGGCAGTGCAGGGATGTTTTATTGATCCACATACTGCTTGTATTCCCCTGAGTCTGACCTTTTTATGTATGTTCTTTTTCCTTTGTCCAGATATGTATTTTGTATATGTATTTTATCCAATTCTCTAATAAATGCTATATTTTACGTTACCATAGTTCATATGTCATGTGTATAAGGTTTCGTTAATGAACATATCAAGCCTGGAAGCGTGGGAAGACCCAGAGAAGAGGCTGATCAATCCTATAGACTTTAAAGCCATTCTTCCATTTGACCCGGAGGAGATCAAGATCTGGGAGGAAATTCCCAAAGTAGACATTCCTATTGCCAAGGGTGGCAAGGAAAACTTCAGTACCCTTTGAGGATTCCTCCTGCCTCAGAGATGCAATGGACGGGAAAGCCGAGGGTTTACTGAAAAGAAGCTGGGAGTCATTCCCAGCAATCATCAAAGCTAATATAGCAGCTACTTCAGTGGCTAGGTCAATGTGCCTCTGGAATAGATGAGCTCTTGGCCCAGCTCATATCTAATACTCCTAGAGGGGTTATGTAAGATACCTTACACTTGTTAAAGTCAGCAACCGAATTCATGGACAATGCCTCAGCTGAATCCGTCAGGTTCGCAGCCGGAAGCAGTGGGCTTTCCAATTCAGTGAGATGGGCCATCTGGCTTAAAACTTGGTCAGGAGACAGCCACTCTAAAAACAAGCTCTGCTCCATCCCATTCTCGGGCACACAAATTTTTGGCCCAGTCTTAGATGAGATTCTGGAGAGGGCCTCGGATAAAAAAAAAGGGGTTTCCCAGAGGATAAATCAAAAAAGTACCAGTCCTTTTGTAAACTCCGTCAGTCCCCCGGGCAGGATTACAGAGGCAAGGGTAAATCTGGCAGGTGGAGTTACCCCAAAGGAGGTATGGGTAGATCCACCCAGTTTTCCTCCGGCCCTTCGGGTAGACCCTGATGCCAGAAAAGTTGGGGGGAGGCTTCAGTTTTTCCTGGAGGGTTGGCAGTCCATAACGAACAACCAATGGATTTTATGAACCATAGGGGAAGGGTACAAAATAGACTTTTCCCATCCTCCCCCACATCATTATCAACTTATCCGTCCACAATCTCTCTCTGTCAGAAAGGCTTTGACTGGACATAGTAGACCTTGTAGAGCTAGGTGCGGTCAAACCAGTTCCTTCAGAAATAGGCCGGGGTCACTATTCCTCCCTCTTCTTCGTAAAAAAGACCTTTGGCAAATATCGTACTGTTATAAACCTAAAACTTATAAATCAGTGGGTGAAGTACAGGAGGTTCAAAATGGAGACCATAAAATCCAGCATTACCTTTAATAGCGAAAGACTCGGTAATGTGCACCTTGGACTTAAAGGATGCATATTACCATGTAGCCATCCATCCCAATCATCAACAATTCCTGAGGTTTGCTCTGGAAATTCACAATATAATCTATAATCTCCAATTCACGTGTCTACCATTTGGTCTGTCTTTAGCTCCATGAATTTTCACGAAGATAATGACAGAGGTAGCGGCCTTCTTAAAAGGACGTGATACGATCATAATTCCATAATATCCTCCTACTGTGATGGTCCAGCAACAGGACCAGACTATCAAAACCCTAGAGATCCTAGGGTGGTGTGTAAACTGGGAAAAATCTGACCTCCAACCTGACACCAAAAAAGTGTTCCTAGGGGTTCTTGTAGACTCTCATCGTCAGATTTCCTCCCTCTCCCTTGTAAAAGAGGAAGATATCAGAGTAAGAGTCCTGAATTTCCAAAGGAGAAACTCCATATCAATCAGGTATGCCATGAGGGTCTTAGGCCTAATGACGTTTGCATCTCAAGCGTAAGGTGGGCTCAAGCTTCCTCGAGATTAGTACAGAGAGTAATCCTTTCATTCTGGAACAGACTAACAGGCTGGACAGAAATATGGTGTCTGCAGAACTAAAGTCTTCCCTATCATGGTGGACATCCCAGACAAATCTAAGAAAGGGAGTAACATGGGTCCTATCACCCTTCGTTCAGATTACCGCAGATGTAGAGGGCCGATATCTTCAGGACACATGGTCTCCCGAGATACAGTGAAGATTGTCCAATTACAAAGAACTAAGGGCAGTCTGGGACTTGATCCAGCAGTGCCAGGATCTAATCAAGGGGTGTCATGTAAAGATTTTCTCGGTCAACAGGACAACCGTCTCCTTCTTGTGCAGACAAGGAGGCCCGAAGGGCAGATTCCTGCAGGTCTTAGCATAGCAGTTCTTCCAATGGGCAGAGAGCAATGAAAACAAGATAGCAGATTTTCTCAACAGAGAAAAAATCTGGTCCTCCAAATGGGAACTTAACCAAGAAGTCTTCCAGCTGATAGTCCAGAAGTGGGATGTGCCCAACCAGAAAGAATGCAAAACTACAAAGGTTTTTTCTATGAACCCAAAGGACAACCCAGAAGGAGTGGACGCTTTTTCTCAGCCCTTGGAAACAGGTCTAGTATATGCATTTCCGCCAATTCCTCTTATCTCAAGAGTTCTGAGAAAGGTACATGAAGATCGAGCAACTATGATCTTAGTGGCCCCCTATTGGCCGAAGAAGAGCTGGTTCCATTACACCACATGTCCTTAGAGCATCGATTCAGTCTTCTGGACAGACAGAATCTGCTAAACCAGGGTCCTCTCTTGCATCAGGATGCCCATTTCCTACAACTGACAGCATGGATCCTGAATGCGGATCCTAAGTTCCAAAGGCCTCTCTGATCGTGTAATAACAAGGATGTAGGCTAGTAGAAAGCTGATAACATCAGCAATATATTCCAGAATATGGAAACAATTTTGTGCTTACGCAAGGAAGTCAGTTCTGGAGACTACCCGCCCGTATATCCCTAAGGTCTTGGAGTTCTGCCAGCGAGGGTTTGAAAAGGGGGTTAAGACCAAGCACTTTAAAGGTACAGATCTCTGCCCTAAGTTCCGTTTTGGACTACTCCCTGGTAGACCACCCGTGGAAATTAAGGTTCACTAGAGAAGTTACTCGCCTAAGACCCACAATTAGAAACCACGTTCCACCGTGGGCCCTAAGTTTGGTGCTAGGAGCCCTATGCAAGGCTCCCTTCAAGCCCCTAGAACAGGCGGGTATTAGACTACTCTCTATGAAAGCAGCATTTTTAGTGGTAGTCACCACAGCGAAGCGAGTGGGCGAGATCCAGGTGCTATCAGTGTTAGATCCATATCTAAAAATTCTAGAGGACCGGATAGTTTTCAGGCTAGATCCCTCTTTTCTCTCAAAGGTGATATTCAGCACTAACCTAAATTAGGAAATAATTTTACCATCTTTTTGCCAGCTTCCAAAAAGATAAGGAAGAATTATTCCATACCCTGGACGTAAGGAGATCGGTGGTCCCCTACGTAGAAGTGACAGCACCATGGAGACAAGACTCTAACCTGTTCTTACAACACTCGGGGAAGAATAGAGGCAAAAAAGCCTCCAAACCAACCTTAGCTAGATGGATAACCATAGCCATATCTCTGGCATAAGAGTCAGAGGGAAAAGAGCCTCCAATTGACATTAGAGCCCATGCCACTAGGGCAATATCTGTATCCTGGGCTGAAAAGGCGGGAGCATCCATGGACCAGATTTGCCAAGCCGCAACCTGGTCTAATATATCCAGCTTTTGTAGACACTACGTCCAGCTTGTAGTATCAGGTCAACAGCTAGCCTATGGGCGGAAGGTCCTTCAGGCAGTAGTCCCACCCTGAGAAGCCACTGATTTGGTGTTTCTCCTGTCTTGCTGTCATGATGGACGACCTGGTAAATTAGGAATTAGTCCTACCGGTAATTATATTTCCAGTAGTCCATCAAGACAGCACCATTATATTCCCTCCCCTAATCTTAATACTGATGTGAATGTAACATTGGTGTAAGTGTAATAAAATAGAGTTGCGTCCATCCTGGTGTGGTGATTGGTACAAACACTGAGGGTGAGGGGGGACCTCTCATGTGTTTCCTGTCCCTAGAGGATAAGTAGGACTACCTCCTGTCGTGCGGTCATGATGGACTCCAGGAAATATAATTAACTGTAGGAATAATGAGCTGAAGTTTTTATTGCTACCACATCGTGGTAGATAAGTTATGACTGCCTTTTATTGCATTTTTTGTTTCTGCCGTTGCGGTGGCCGAAAAACCTCAATTCTGGCGTATTGATTTCTTATCTTGTGATGCTGTTTACTGATCGGGTAAATAAATTCTATATTTTGATATATTGTACTTGGATGTGGAGATACCCTACATGTGTGTTTTTTTATTAATGTGATAACAAGGGGTAAATTCAAACTTTTATATATTTTCATTTTTTTTACTGGATTTTGTAGTCCCCTTAGGGACTGATCACTTGTACTATACACAGTAATACCACCGAATTGCTGTGCATAGCAAGAAATGTTTGTCTCCTATGA
This sequence comes from Phyllobates terribilis, assembly GCF_046119375.1. NCBI lineage: Eukaryota > Metazoa > Chordata > Amphibia > Anura > Dendrobatidae > Phyllobates > Phyllobates terribilis. Next base: position 497,056,066 of record NW_027362761.1, on the reverse strand, counting down.
ATATTACTGCCATTATTTGCCAGAAAAGATGAGGGTTCAATTCCTGAGCCTGCATCAAAGCCAGGGAGCCAACATATGACGTACCAGTATGTCGGTAAGTGGTTAAAATGATTTGTCTAGGATTAGAAAAACATGGCTGCTTTCTGTCAGAAACTATTAATCTCCTGCCCTTGGATTGGGCTTGGTATTACAGCTTCGCTCTGACCACCTCAGGGGCTCAAAATACCAATTCTGGACATGACCCTTTTGTTTGGACGCCATCTTCCGGTTGCTTCAAGAAATTTGCATGTACATTAGCAGCATTAGTTTGACTCTAAAGCATCTAATGAGCGTGTGCGAAGATGCTGTGTAGTGAGATGTTATCAGTCATTGTAATTATGCCTGTGATGATAATGAGCCTGCTGAAAATATTCTTGAAAGGAAAAGAAATGAGTCTAAAATGGCTCCAGTGGCCAGTGTGAAAATTGCAGAATTACAAATTTGGGAGAAAAAAAAATACATGTAATACACAAACCTGATTAAAACAAGTGTTTTTTTCTGATAACACTTCTTTTAGTGTCCATTCCTCATGATGTCAGCTCGTCACACAGGCCAATACAAACTTTATGGGGACAGAATGAACGTTAACATAACAGTTCTGTCCCTCACAGCTCGCTTGTCACCAGCACATCCTGTATTTACACAGGACAATGTGCTGCCGACTTTTAGACTACCTTAAATTATCCAATCAGCTGACGAATGAGTGTTTTTCTTCTTAATCGGCTGATTGGCAGCATGTTTACACTGGCAGATCATTATGGCACAAGTGTTCATAAGGACGGTCATTCACCAATTATTGGCTGTGAAAATGGACCTTTAAACCTATAAAGAGGTTTTATGGATTACTAGTGCATTACCGATTCATCAAATATTCATTATTCTTTGGAAAATTGACATGACTTTTTGTTACACAATCTATATTCTGCATTAGTCCCATAGATCTCTACTTGCCGTCATTCTACAGGATCCCTCGCTGTTTCATGGATCACACTGCTGCCCGGCTCGTTACAATACAGTCATCATGGATGTAGTTTTTGTAGCAAACCGTACACCGGTGCGTCCGTCACGTCACTGGATGTGAACAATGACAATTCTGTTGAAGCAGAGATCTTGATATTTGGAAGACATTAAAACAAAAGGTGTATGGATACATTTGCAGGACTTTTGTAAACACTTCTAGGCTGTTCTTGTGACGATGTGTGGCGGGCGTTGTGCGGCCCTCCAGCAGGTGACAGTAGAATACCATGAATAGACATCTCCTGTGATCTCTCCACATTTATGTTGGGCTTTGCCTTTTTCATCTATTCATAAAAGAAGTGGATGTGTGAGGATGATGGATGATTCTTACCTGTGTGACCTCTGTGTGATTGTCCATACATGTGACCAGCGTGTGACACGTTTCCAGGTTAATAATTATGATGTAAATATAGGTGAATCATATACATCTGAATTATAAGATTACATTTGATTTACAGAAATTAATTTTAGTCAATTAATTTGTAAATTCATTACTTATGTGGCGATTAGGATTTACAGCATAGATTTGTAATTTTTGTTTATGGCTACATTTGCAATTAAAGGCGTTATCTGCTACTTTAACTTACTTTATATATAGGCTTAGGGTGGTGCTAACATTAAGAAAGGAAACAAAATCCTCACCAATTGCACCCTGGCTTCTTACTGCCGCCAGTCTCTCCACCTCCTGTTCCAGCAGGAGACGTCAGGTAACCGCTGAAAATGAATGGCTGCAGTGGTCATGGTCCCCATGAGACAGAAGAAAAAGGGATTTCCAGTTAAAACAACTCATCAGCTATCCCCATGATGGGTAATAAGTAGTGATGAGCGAGCATGCTCGTTTAACCCTTTAACCGAGCATGCTCGGGTGCTTACCGAGTATCTTCGGCGTGCTCGTGTATTATGTTCGAGTCCCTGCGTCTGCATGATTTGCAGCTGTTAGGGAATCCTCACATGTGTTGAGGCTGTCTAACAGCTGCAAATCATGCAGAAGCAGGGACTCGAACATAATACACGAGCACACCGAAGATACTCGGTAAGCACCCGAGCATGCTCGGTTAAAGGGTTAAACGAGCATGCTTGCTCATCACTAGTAATCACTTCCTGATTGGTGGGACCTGCATCAATTGACAAATCAGGGAATCTCCTTTACTAAATGGCAAAGCAGGTCTGACACCTGACCACACAATGGGGCTGCTGAAAAAAGCTGAGCACTGCGCTCGGCAGCCCCACAGGGAATGGATGGAGTGCCGGATGAGCATGCACTTTGCCGCCCCGTTCTAATGGGGATAAAAGTTCCAGCTGTTTCACATCCACTGATCAAAAATGTACTGCCTATCCTGTGAGTAGATGATAACTTGATTTCACCGTACATTCCTTTAAGGCCGGGGCTGATTATGCAAATACTCTTGGATCAAACTCTGCCAGAGTTTGATCCGAGTGTCATCGAAGTGTAATCCGATTCTCTTGCATGATGGAATCGCATCACAGGTGTGGAAAAAACTGAGAAAGCAATTTCTCCATCGTCTTCATTCTTGGTGTCCACGGTAATTGGACTGCACTCAGATAACATCCGAGTGCAGTCCGATGTTTCACACACACACCCATAGACTTGTATAGGTGTGTGTGAGCCGAGTCTTGCAAGCATGCTGAATCGGCATGAGAAAATAATTGCAGATCTAAGCTGCCCATAGTATAACATTGAACCTAGTGCTTATCGATAAAATATCGGAGCGCACTCGGCCGTGTTATACGGCAGTATGAGTGTATCCCATGAGTCTGGCTCAGATGGACCTTGACTGCTGCAGCCAGTGGATGCCACTGATGGGCTGCAGCGGTCACCTGAAGCCTCCCCTGATGGAGTAGGAAGCTGGGGCACCCCCAGTGCGGAGGAGCAGTGGGGATCCTGTGGGTAAGTGCATTACTTTTATTTATTTTATTTATATTTGATCTGACATTGACCCATTTAAAAAAAACAAGATGGGTAGTGGAGCCCCTATAAATATTATTTTCTCTATTAGGTCACACATAACAAACGTATGTAATGTAAAGTATAAATTACTGTGTCGTAATCCTCTATCATTTTGTTTTGCTTTTTGTATTAAATGTATTAAACCAGTAAAGGTGCAGACATTAAACACATGCAGTATAAAGGATATTAGTCTGGTAATTGCTGCACCTGTTTCTTTTTAGTGTTTGTATCACTCCTTTTAGTAACACTTTTCTTTCCCTTCCCACTTTTTAGATATTGTGGTGGCAGAAAGTGTTGTGGTCATTAAGAATCTTCTCCAAAGTCAGCCGAGTCAGCACGGCGAGATCATTAAGCACATGGCCAAGCTGCTGGACAAGATCACGGTAAGTGTCTCTTTGCTTCTGATCAGGCCTGCACGTGGGGGGGAATCACAGATGGTTATTTTATGTAGTTGCACATTTTTCCAAGCGTTGTAAAGCAAATCTTGTGATTCATGACGCACTAAAAATTTTTGTATGGACTTGAAAGTCGGGTAAAAAAGTGTCCATTGAGCTTAAAGGAGTTTGTTCCAGAAATACTAAAAATCAAACCATTTAAAATATTATTACAAATAATCCTCTTGTGTTTAGATAATGTTACATACTTGTTCTCGCTCCTCGTGGTTTTCTGATTCTCCTTCAGAATGTCCCTGGTTAGTGGTCGCACATGCTCAGTCGCTCCGCTCCTGCTCCTGGATCCTCTTGTACACGGCAGCGGAGCAATTCTTGCTTTTACACATGAGCACTGGACACATTAAATGGACTTATCTAGAAAGAATCAAAAGATGTACAGGGGGCGCCACAACAACTATGTAACAGCAACAACTACACACGGGTTTTTAATCCTAAGTCTTGGTACAACCCATGAATCATTTTGGGTTGATGAATGATTTGTCTTCATGTGCATTTATCGCACTTGCGGATGAATGTGTTTGAGTTGCTCGTTGTGGTCACTTAATTTTGTAGGGAAGCGGGTGTTTTACCCACAAAATGAAGTAATCCTTCAGTGAGAAACTCAAGAGCTGCAGTTGCTCAGACTCATTGTGTATTTTGGCTGTGAGCACATTCAATGCATGTGCTGTGGCCAAAGGCTAAAAATTACCCCTGTCACTTAGAGGAAAATTGTCATTTTAGTTCAAAAGTTTTTAAAGGGAATCTGTCACCAGTAGTGTTGAGCATTCCGATACTGAAATATCGGGTATCGGCCGATATTCGCGGTATCGGAATTCCGATACTTAATTCCGATACTTTTACAATATCGAATACCGGAATCGGAAGTTCCCATAATGCCTGAGCTCTGCAGTGTCTGTGAAAGATGACAAGTTGGATGGCAGCGCGATCCAGCCTGTCATCAGAATGCCATCCCAGCGGGGGAGAATTCTCCTGATTGTTTAAAAGCCGGCGCGCGGTAAAAAGCCGCCGGCTTTTAAACAATCACACAGCCCCATACTGCTTCCCCGCAGCCTCCCACCCCGATCCTCCGCTCCCCTCGCCACCTCCAATCCCAATCGTAAATTAGGACCGGGCGGGGAGCGCAGCACCAAGGAGCGAAGGACCCGGGCGGGGAAGCCGGCAGTGAAAAGACTTCACCGCCGGCTTTCCCGTTCTGTGCTGCGCTTTCCCGCCGGTTATTTCAAATGAACAGCTGAGGTATCCGGTGATGCCGATCAGCTGTTCATTTGAAGTAGCCGCGATGCCCTCAGAGGGTTCATGTGAGTTCATGCTTGACTGCATTGCATGAACTCATATGAACTTTCCCACGGCCGCACAGGTCAGCCTCACCTCCCAGACCCGTCATGATTGGTGTGTGTGGGTGTCTGTGCGATGTGTGCGTGTGTGTGCGGGGTGTGTGTGCGATGTCTGCGTGTGTGTGCGGGGTGTCTGTGCGATGTTTGTGCGGGTGTGCGCGGTGTCTGTGCGTGCAGGCAGACATAGGCCGATGTGACACTACTACTCCCATCGGCCTATGTCTGTCCCCGGTCCACTCGTGCTAGCAGGATCAGCTCGATGGGAGCAGTAGTTCCCATCAGCCTGATCCTGCTATTTAAATTGCCCTACTGTGCCCCCAATAAATTTTAAATACATGTCATTGGTGGCCAGTGGTTGCCTACAATAAATTAGTTCATACATTACCTGTCCCCGCCGATCGCCACCTAAAATAAAGTAAAAAATAAAAAACTACACCTATACTCACCTAGACACCTAATTCCCCGAAGCCATCGATCTCCTGTAATAAAATATAAAATAATAAACCACAACCTTATCCTTACCCCTCCGTAGTAGTCCACGAGTGTCCCACGAAGATCTCCAGTTTAGAGCAGCCACATAGAATGTGACCGCTCTGAACCGCCGCCGCCGCTAGAATGACGGGGCCGTAAGGGTTCACCCGAGTTCAGGCAGCGCTGCTCCGGTTAGCTCCTTTACGGCCCTACTGTATCGTGAGAAATTCCCACGGTACAGCACTGCCGTAAAGGAGGTCTCCGGAGCAGCGCTGACTGAATGCACTCCGGTGACCTCAGTCAGGGGCTCCCGCTGCCGGGAGCGGACGTGTTCCCGGCAGCGTGAGCTTACAGCAGCCATGACAGCTGTCACCATCTCCAGATGTGACAGCTGTGCATGGGAGATCAGCGCAGGAACGTGGACAGGTAACTATTATTTTTAGTAAACTAAGAATTAAATAAAATTGTGTGTTTTATTTCAAATAAATTATTTTTTTCTGGGTGTAGTGTGTGTTTTCTTTTTAACACTTTGTAGGTTAGTAATGGGGTGTCTTATAGACGCCCATCATTACTAACCTGGGCTTCATGGCAGCTGGCGCTGACATGAACCCCACCACTATTACCCCCCTGCCACCGCACCAGGGTAGCGTGGAAGAGCAAGGCTAAGTGCCAGAATTGGCGCATCATATGGATGCGCCATTTCTGGGGCGGCTGACGGCTGGTGTTTCTAGCCTGGGAGGGGGCCAATATTCATGGCACCCTTCCTGGGCTATTAATATCAGCCCCCAGCTGTCTGCCTAGCCTTTGCTAGCTATTAAAATAGGGGGAACGCCACGTCATTTTTTTGGGGGGGTTCCCCCATTTTAATAGCTAGTAAAGGCTAGGTATTCAGCTGGGGGCTGATATTAGTAGCCTGGGAAGCTCCGTGGGTTTTACCCCCTTCCCAGGCTTCAAACATCTGCCCCAGCCGTCTGCTTAACCTCCGCTAGAGACTAAAATTATGGGGGATCCCACGCCATTTTTTTTTTAAAAATAAATCCTTTATTTTAACACTAAATGACATTTGAGGAGTTAATAAAGATGCAGTCCCTAAATTATTATTTATTTTTTAATTAATTTTTCCCAAAACTTTTGACGTGGGCTTCGCCATATTTTTGTATGCCAGCCAGGTACAGCATCCAGCTTCTATGAACGCGCCATTTTCCGGGGCGGCTGCGGACTGCAATTTTCAGCGGGGGGCAGAAAGCTTGGGTCTCCCTGCGCTGCAGATTCCAGCCCCCAGCTGCCTAGTTGTACCTGGCTGGACACAAAAATAGGGAGAAGCTCCACGTTTTTTTTTTTTTTTAATTATTTCATGAAATTCATGGAATAATTAAGAAAAAAAGGGCTTCCCTATATTGTTGTGTCCAACCAGGTACAAATAGGCAGCTGGTGGTTGGGGGCAGCCCGTTCCTGCCTGCTGTACCTGGCTTGACACAAATATAGTGCAAAGCCCCACGTCAATTTTTTTTTAATTATTTCAGGAAATTCATGAAATAATTAAAAAAAATTTATGTGGGGCTTCGCCCTATATTTGTGTCCAGTCAGGTACAGCAGGCAGGAACGGGCTGCCCCCAACCACCAGCTGCCTATTTGTACCTGGTTGGACACAACAATATAGGGAAGCCCTTTTTTTCTTAATTATTCCATGAATTTCATGAAATAATTAAAAAAAAAAAATACGTGGGGCTTCGCCATATTTTTGTGTCCAGCCAGGTACAACTAGGCAGCTGGGGGATGGAATCTGCAGCGCAGGGAGGCCCAAGCTTTCTGGGCCCCACCCGCTGCAAATTGCAGTCCGCAGCCGCCCCGGAAAATGGCGCGTTCATAGAAGCGCCATCTTCTGGCGCTGTACCCAACTCATCCAGGGCCCTGGTGCGGTGGCTCACTGGGTAATAAAGGGGTTAAGGCCAGCTTGGCATTATCAGCTGGCCCTAAGCCCGAAATTCATGGGGTCACGCCAATATTAGACATGACCGCCATGAATTTCTAGTAAAGTATTTAAAAAAAACACAAACACCCAGAAAAAAGTCCTTTAATTGAAATAAAGACACAATTCTTTATTGTTCTAAATTAAACCATACTTACCGTCACGCCCATTCCAGCTGAAGCCAACGATCTCCTGCAATAAAAGAAAAATAATAAAGCAACATCATCCTTACCTTTCCATGGTTCCCACGACAGCTTCAGCTCTGCTACATCGAGATGACAGGCTAGACGGCAGCAGAACGCTGCAATTCAGCCTGTCATCCCGCAGACACTGAGAAGCGCAGGCATGCTTGCGCTCCTCAGTGTCAGGCTGTGACGGCATAAAGATGAGCCGAGGTCATGTCCAATGAACTCAGCTCACCTCATGCACGTCACTGACAGCGTGGGAAAATTCTCCTGCACTCAGCGCTTCAGCGTGAGAATTCTCCCACGCTGTCAGTGACATACATGAGGTGAGGTCATGTCCAATGAACTCAGCTCACCTCATGCACGTCACTGACAGCGTGGGAAAATTCTCCTGCACTCAGCGCTTCAGCGTGAGAATTTTCCCACGCTGTCAGTGACGTGCATGAGGTGAGCTGAGTTCATTGGACATGACCGCACCTCATGTATGTCACTGACAGCGTGGGAGAATTCTCACGCTGAAGCGCTGAGTGCAGGAGAATTTTCCCACGCTGTCAGTGACGTGCATGAGGTGAGCTGAGTTCATTGGACATGACCTCGGCTCATCTTTATGCCGTCACAGCCAGACACTGAGGAGCGCAAGCATGCCTGCGCTTCTCAGTGTCTGCGGGATGACAGGCCGGATGGCAGCGTTCTGCTGCGGTCCAGCCTGTCATCTCGATGTAGCAGAGCTGAAGCTGTCATGGGAACCATGGAAAGGTAAGGATGATGTTGCTTTATTATTTTACTTTTATTGCAGGAGATCGTTGGCTTCAGCTGGAATGGGCGTGACGGTAAGTATGGTTTAATTTAGAACAATAAAGAATTGTGTGTTTATTTCAATTAAAGGACTTTATTCTGGGTGTTTGTGTTTTTCTTTAACTTTGACTATGGGGTTAGTAATGGGGGTGTCTTATAGACGCCTCTCCATTACTAATCTGGGCTTGATGTCAGCTGGCATTATAAGCTGACATCAACCCCAGCCCTATTACCCCACTGCCACCGCTACAGGGCAGTGGGAAGAGCGAGGCTAAGTGCCAGAATTGGCGCATCCTATGGATGCGCCATTTCTGGGGCGGCTGACGGCTGGTGTTTCTAGCCTGGGAGGGGGCCAATATTCATGGCACCCTTCCTGGGCTATTAAAATCAGCCCCCAGCTGTCTGCCTAGCCTTTGCTAGCTATTAAATTAGGGGGGACCCCACGTTATTTTTTTGGGGGGGTTCCCCCATTTTAATAGCTAGTAAAGGCTATGTATTCAGCTGGGGGCTGATATTAGTAGCCTGGGAAGCTCCGTGGGTATTACCCCCTTCCCAGGCTTCAAACATCTGCCCCAGCCGTCTGCTTAACCTCCGCTAGAGCCTAAAATTACAGGGAACCCCACGCCAATTTTTTTTTAAATAAATCCTTTATTTTAACACTAAATGACAAGTACAGTAATCAACACTGTCACTGTGCTTCATATATATGTGACTGACATGTTTCTATCTATCTAATCTATGTGTGATTCTCTATTCCTTCTATTCTAAATTGTCGGGTACCGATGCTGAATTGCCGGCCGGCTTTTTTAAAGAGACGGTGCACGAAAACACTAATATTTTTTTAAATAAATCCTTTACACTAAATGACAAGTACAGTAAGCAACACTGTCACTGTACTTCATAGATATGTGACTGACATGGTTCTATCTATCTAATCTATGTGTGATGCTCTATTCTTTCTGTTGTAAATTGTCGGGTACCGGTGTATGCCGCTGATGAATTGCCGGCTTTTCGCATAATACATTCTACATTATTCTTAGTTGTTTTACTTCATGTAGAATTAACCTACAAGGAAAGAAAGGGTTTATTTTCATTCCGATATTTGTGTCCCATTGACTTGCATTGGTTTCCGGTATCGGAATCGGCGATATCCGATACTTTTTGGGTATCGGCCCGATCCAATCCGATACGATATTTCCTGATATCGGAAGGTATCGCTCAACACTAGTCACCAGGTTTTTATACCCATCTCAGAGTAGCATAATATAGGGACAGAGACCTGGATTCCAGTGATGCGTCACTTACTGGGCTGCTTGCTGTTATTTTGATAAAATCACTATTTTTCTTCTGTAGATCTAGCAGAGCTCTGAATGCTGATCACTGTATAACCCCGCCCACACCACTGATTGCTTTCTGTGTACACTGTGCATAGGCAGAAAGCTGCCCATCAGTGGTGGGTCTATGGTTGGACTACTTGGCAGCACTTTAACTAGGCCTCTAGTGATAATTGCCTTCTGATATAACACTTATTTTTATCTAACCTACACTAAGCAGCCCAGTAAATGACACATCACTGCGCCATCCGTGTTTTGGATCACTGGGCCCATCCGTGTTTTGGATCACTGGGCCCATCCGTGTTTTGGATCACTGGGCCCATCCGTGTTTTGGATCACTGGGCCCATCCGTGTTTTGGATCACTGGGCCCATCCGTGTTTTGGATCACTGGGCCCATCCGTGTTTTGGATCACTGGGCCCATCCGTGTTTTGGATCACTGGGCCCATCCGTGTTTTGGATCACTGGGCCCATCCGTGTTTTGGATCACTGGGCCCATCCGTGTTTTGGATCACTGGGCCCATCCGTGTTTTGGATCACTGGGCCCATCCGTGTTTTGGATCACTGGGCCCATCCGTGTTTTGGATCACTGGGCCCATCCGTGTTTTGGATCACTGGGCCCATCCGTGTTTTGGATCACTGGGCCCATCCGTGTTTTGGATCACTGGGCCCATCCGTGTTTTGGATCACTGGGCCCATCCGTGTTTTGGATCACTGGGCCCATCCGCGTTTTGGATCACTGGGCCCATCCGCGTTTTGGATCACTGGGCCCATCCGCGTTTTGGATCACTGGGCCCATCCGCGTTTTGGATCACTGGGCCCATCCGCGTTTTGGATCACTGGGCCCATCCGCGTTTTGGATCACTGGGCCCATCCGCGTTTTGGATCACTGGGCCCATCCGCGTTTTTCCGATATGGAAAAAGAATGAAATTACAAAACTTCTCTTATACTTTGCAATGTTAAACACATACTGCACATTGTTGGCACATGGATGGCATCCATATGCTGTAATTGTTTTTCACAGACCCATAGTCTAGTATTGGCCCTTGTTATCGGTGCTGCTGGAAAAAAACTGACATGTGACGATCACCATAGGTCATAATGGGTATGTGCGTCATCTGTAAAAAAAAAAAAAAAAAAAAAAAAAAAAATGGATGCCACACATACTGCAACCATGAACCATGTGAAGGGACCTAAAGCAAATTTCTCTCTATTAAAGGTAATGTATACCGTGGTTTAGATATTAGACCCATGGTTTGTTAAGGGCAAAGTTAACTTTGCCAGACCGTATTAATGAGAAATGCTGTTTGTTCTTTTGTTCTATAATGTAACCTTTTGTTGTATAATCTTCAATAAGGCATTAGCCAGTGTTTTTCCCCATATCACAATCTTTATTAAATTTACAAATTTGCACTTTTTGCACTAGGGCTCTTTTTAGTCTCTAGTTTTCTGTTTCAGTAAATCAACACGTACCTTAGCCGCATTGAACAGACTCAGACTGCATCTAATGAGTGTGTGCAAAGGCCATTGTGAAGGCAGGGGGAAGAAGGGTCAGCTGTGATTGATGGATCCTGTGTCATCACCTGCCATTGTAATCCTGCCTCTGATGATCTCGCTGAAAACTCTTCCTGAAAGGACAGGAATAATGAGTCTAAAATATCCTAAGTGATTAGCGTGAAAATAAAGATTGTGATAAATTAAAGAAATAAAATCATTTTAACAATAGGTAATTTTCTGTTGACTCTCTTTAAAGGGTCAGTTATCAACACGAAACCTTCCTAGGGTAATGTAAAGGGTTATTAAACCATTTATATCAGCATTTTCACCTCTTACAAACTGTTTCCCTCCTTTTTCTTTTCTCTCCCTTATTTATGATTGTAGGAAAGGGACGACCTATATTGAAGGCACAATATAGCTGCCATAGTGGGTGGTTTGTTAGTCGGCCATGCTGCCATTTTAACCCTGTGGATGCCTGCTCTTCAGTCAAGAGTCTGAGGGGTCTATCCCAGAGATTATAGTAACCCGGCTAACTACATGCAATGTGTATGACAAGCCCCTACCCGGGCATACACCAGAATAATGTCAGCCAAATCCTACTGTTTTGCAAGATCGGCCGGTATGGGGATATCCTGCATTTTTCTGCGATGACGCGTAACAAGAAGGATCAGGCTGCTGGATATCAACATGCCTGATCCTTTTATCTACATAGACATGTCTGGCAGTGACCTACTACTACTTTTCCCATTAAGAGCATATGCATATTCAGCAAAGCTAAGCCTGCCTATTTATTGGAGGGGTTTAGGAGGGATGACCACCCCTCCAGTGACACCTTTTACTCTGCTCCACCGTTCTTTGTTGACATGGGTGCAGAAGTGACCATATATCTGCCACATGTGACCACTGCAGCCAATCACTGGGCTTAGTGGTTGTGTGCCATCTACCTTTACAGCAGTCCCCTGAGCCCAGTGATTTGGCTTTAGCCCTCATGTGCTGTAGATGACCTGTGATATGAGCGCCCCCTCTAGTACTCAGAATGCCATTACAGGGTATTTGGAAATAGGATTTATAAACTGGACAATCCCTCTAAGAACTGATTGATAATTTTACTAAGGCAAATCTCACCCTTGCAGAATTAAGAGCCGGGATCTGTCCTTTTATGAGGCAGGTGGCACAATCCAATTAGCGTTTGTTAATGTTCTAATTATTTTTTTTTCTGCTGAAAATTTGCTTAACAAACAGAAATGATGTTGACTTTTGTCAGAGTAATTAGGCTTTTTACATTAAAGGACAAAGGGTTAAACGTTAAAGTAGGGTTGAGCAATTAGGAGACACTCTACATTAAAAGTCGTTGTCTTTTGGCAATTATGTGTTAATTAAGTTTCTGGAGATATTTATAAAGGTAGTGGATTTTGTATAGGGGCTTGTAAACAGCAAAAGCTTTGCAGGGGGTGTGAAATTGTGGGGGCTATAAATGCTCAGACCTGGAAGTGGGGAGTAGAGCCCTCCCTACACTTAATGTTTTGCACCGCAAGACTTAGGTCATCATGGAACCGGGCAGAAATACAGAATACGGATCTAGTTAGATAGTAACACGCAGTGCACTATTCTGTGTGTCATCAGTCTGTTTACATGTCATTCCAATTATCTGTAAATCATGATTGAGGGGACTGTCTCATGTCTTTACATCACAAATGCTATTAAAGGGGTTGTCCACTTTTTAGCTGTTTGTGTCTCCAGATTGCAGAGATCTTCTTGCGTTCTTATATCATCCCAGTTCCAGTACTGTCCCTTTCTCTCCAAGCACTTTCCTCCTGCAGATCTGTGTGCAATCCTTTCTCCCTGCTGCCATCTCTAACACTGAGAGAAGGCAAGAGGAGCCGAGAGCTGTCAGGGGCAGGGACTCTGACAGATTTGTGTCTTATTTATTTTTTTAAATCCCTTTGTTTAATTACGGATGCAATAGCAAAATTGTGGACCATTTTTAATAAAAAAGTATCAAGGAGATCATGAAGATATCCCAACACTGACACCAATATTTCAGGGATTGACACTACAGATCCCACCATTGCCACCAAATTGTCAGGGAGATCACGAAGATATCCCACTGCTGCCACCAATTGTCAGGGCAATCACACAATTGACTGTTTGATGGACGAGGCAATGGCTGCTATTGCTAGTAGGCGGGTTATTGGGCACTTTCACAGTGAATGTATAGTATACACACATCTGATTCCATCCTTGATCAGAGACCATTCAGAGAGAATCCAACAAATGAATGTGTGTATATAATATGTATATATTTTATATTCAGGTCAAGGGTGAAAATATATATGTGTGTGTGTGTGTATGTATATATCATATATATGTGTGTGTGTGTGTGTGTATGTGTATGTGTGTGTGTATATATATATATATATATATATATATATATATATATATATGTGTGTATGTGTATACATCATATATGTATATATCTCTCAAATAACACATCCTAGATCTGAATGAATGAAATATTCTCATTGAATACTTTGTTCTGTACAAAGTTGAATGTGCTGCCAACAAAATCACACAAAAATCATCAATGGAAATCAAATTTATTAACCAATGGAGGCCTGGATTTGGAGTCACCCCCAAAATTAAAGTGGAAAAACACACTACAGGCTGATCCAACTTTGATGTAATGTCCTTAAAACAAGTCAAAATGAGGCTCAGTATTGTGTGTGGCCTCCACATGCCTGTATGACCTCCCTACAACGCCTGGGCATGCTCCTGATGAGGTTGCGGATGGTCTCCTGTGGGATCTCCTCCCAGACCTGGACTAAAGCATCCGCCAACTTCTGGACAGTCTGTGGTGCAATGTGACGTTGGTGGATGGAGCGAGACATGATGTCCCAGATGTGCTCAATCGGATTCAGGTCTGGGGAACGGGCGGGCCAGGCCATAGCTTCAAAGCCTTCATCTTGCAGGAACTGCTGACACACTCCAGCCACATGAGGTCTGGCATTGTCCTGCATTAGGAAGAACCCAAGGCCAACCGCACCAGCATATGGTCTCACAAGGGGTCTGAGGATCTCATCTCGGTACCTAATGGCAGTCAGGCTACCTCTGGCGAGCACATGGAGGGCTGTGCAGCCCTCCAAAGAAATGCCACCCCACACCATTACTGACCCACTGCCAAACCGGTTATGCTGAAGGATGTTGCAGGCAGCAGATCGCTCTCCACGGCGTCTCCAGACTCTGTCACGTCTGTCACATGTGCTCAGTGTTAACCTGCTTTCATCTGTGAAGAGCACAGGGAGCCAGTGGCGACTTTGCCAATCCTGGTGTTCTGTGGCAAATGCCAAGCGTCCTGCACGGTGTTGGGCTGTGAACACAACCCCCATCTGTGGACGTCGGACTCTCATACCACCCTCATGGAGTCTGTTTCTAACCATTTGTGCAGACACATGCACATTTGTGGCCTGCTGGAGGTTATTTTGCAGGGCTCTGGCAGTGCTCCTCCTGTTCCTCCTTGCACAAAGGCGGAGGTAGCGGTCCTGCTGCTGGGTTGTTGCCCTCCTATGGCCCCCTCCACGTCTCCTGGTGTACTGGCCTGTCTCCTGGTAGCGCCTCCAGCCTCTGGACACTATTCTGACAGACACAGCAAACCTTCTTGCCACAGCTCACATTGATGTGCCATCCTTGATGAGCTGCGCTACCTGAGCAACTTCTGTGGGTTGTAGAGTCCGTCTCATGCTACCACGAGTGTGAAAGCACAACCAACATTCAAAAGTGACCAAAACATCAGCCAGAAAGCATTGGTACTGAGATGTGGTCTGTGGTCCCCACCTGCAGAACCACTCCTTTATTGAGGGTGTCTTGATAATTGCCAATAATTTCCATCTATTGTCTATTCCATTTGCACAACAGCATGTGAAATTGATTGTCAATCAGTGTTGCTTCCTAAGTGGACAGTTTGATTTCACAGAAGTTTGATTTACTTGGAGTTATATTCTGTTGTTTAAGTGTTCCCTTTATTTTTTTTTGAGCAGTGTACATACATACATACATACATACATACATACATACATACATACATGCATACACTATATGTATACACCCATACAAGGCAACGTTTCGTTCAAAGTATGTGAACTTTTTCAAGCAGATCTACTTACATACACACACCTTGGTACAGTCACAGCCAAGTGCTGCAGTAACCAAGAAAAAGCTAGCTGCCACCACCAGTCGTTAATTACACACCCGTTACTAGTAATGTTGAGCCTCATGAGGCTTCATGGGTGCAGTTTATAGAGCAAGAGGAGCAAAGCTGATACGTTTTTTTATTTTTCATCCAACAATTAGTCAGTGCTTATAAAAATGTACAAAAGATGTTACAAAGGGGATAACACTATACAGTATACACAGTCATATTAATATAAAAGGGATAAACAAATGAAAGTTATTAGACCCGTTGTCTAGTAGATCATGCGCAGATCAGGTGAAGGGGAGCACTTTGTTTTGAAAATTGCACCGTCCTTAGAGCACATTGTATCTCCCAGCACTGAACAGTGCTTTTACCAGGTACCAGCAACCTCCCCTTGTGACCTCAGTTGGCAGCTGGTAAATAAGATACAGGCTCGGATACCACAGATGATGAGATTCTCCCCCATGAAGGTCCCATGCAGGAGATATTAGTACCATTATTTCCTTTCCTGATTTTAACTTTCTATACATATGAGACATGGTATATACAACTTTATCCACCTGACCATTATTAATTCGGGGCTAATATCCAGGAGCCACTGCAATGCAAGTGAATGTGATGCGTTTGGCAGTGCACCATAATGCTGAAAATATGTCTCCCATATCTATAAAACCTACACCTGTCACCAAAAAACAATATTCATATCTGGCTCCAAAAAGTCTCGAGACCTTTTTTTTTTTGTTGTTGCTTTGAGGTCAGGAAGCCTAATTACACAGGTATAGAAGAGTATCACCACACCAGTCAGTTTACTATTTGTACTGACCACTTCACAGGAGGCGACTGCATCACACGGGGGTTTCATAGAGCAAATGGGAGGAAGAGAGTGTCAGCTCTTCTTTCCCATGGCCCCTATGTACAGTTCTAGTGAAGTCATGCTCCTTTGGTTGCAAAGCTGCTTAAGGCTATGTGCCCACGATGCAGAAATGCTCCGGATTTTTTCCTGAGCGTTTCTGCATCTCCCTGGCAGAAAAAACGCATGCGGATTGTACATGCGGATTGTACATGCATTCTTCACATGCATTTCCGCATGCGGGTTGACAAGCGCTTACCAAGCGATTTTAGCATCACTTGGAAAGTTCTTGACTACTTGGTCACACTATATAAATCCATGCAACCGGCATGTATTTATATACTGTGACCGAAAGAATGGTAAAAAATAAAAAAATAAATCTATACTTACCTTCTGATGGCCCCCGGAGTCTTTATTCGCTCTGTCCTCCCTTGGCGGCAGCTCGCGATACACTGAAGGACCTGCCGTCACATGACTAAATGACGTCAGCGCAAGTCCTTCAGTCCACCGCAATCTGCCGGCAAGTGAAGACAAAGAGTGCTGGGGCCATCAGAAGGTAAGTATCGTATTTATTTTTTATTTTATTCTTTTTTTTTACAGGTTCTATGGTACCCGGGTCCGGAGGAGAGTCTCCTCTTCTCTCGACCCGGGTACCATCCGCACATTGAAGCACATGGATTCCGCATGTACAGATGCAGTGATGCGGATTACATGCGTTCCAATGCAAGTCAATGGCGGCGAAAACGCAGCACTTCCGCAAAAATAATTGGTAGTGCTGTGTATTTTTCCGCAATGATAATCTGCAGCGGATTATCATTGGGGAACATTGCAGACCTTCTATCAAGCGTTTTTTAAGCGTTTCTGCAGTGGAACTGTTTAAAAAATGCATCGTGGGCACACAGCCTAACTTTGCTTTTAGGTAGCAAAGAAACAAAAAAACAATTCTGAATGACAGTGTACACATAGCTTTAAAGCTTTAATGTATGCTAAACAATTGGATCGTCCACAAACAGGCAAATGTCTGACTAAAGCCATGTTTACTCCTTGCGTTTTTTTCTTATTTGGCTGCATTTTTTATGCAAATTGCAAAAGCTGTGTTTTACAGTACCAGCAAAAACTATGAGAGTTCAGAAATCTCATGTACACACGTTTTTTTTTCCTGAACTGAATTGGAAAATTACTGTGTTTTTTGAAAACTGCATCATGTCACTTCTTTCAGTGTTTTTTCAACTTTTTTTCCACCCATAGAAAGCAATGAGTAAGTGCAAAAAATGCAGGCATCAGGTTTTGCTGCGTTTTTAGTGAAAAAAAAGCAGGTACAGCAGAATGTGAAACCCATTTAGGGTATGTTCACACTAGGCATTTTTTCAGCATTTTTTTTTTGCAGGAAAGAAGCTGCACAAAACCACAGTTTTTTGTGCGATTTTCAGCATCCCAAAGTTCAGCTTTGCTTCCACCACAGAAGCATGAACACAGGTCTCCAATGGCAGTGAATTTACTTACTTTCACACTTTGGTCTGCCATTGTATAATTTCACTCCTTTGTCAGCCAAAGTTTGAATTAGTACAATTTAATTAAATTAGTCATGTATACCAAGTAAACATTGGCCAACCACGTATTGTTCCATCTCACACCTCGGTCGGCCAATGTTTACTTTTTGCGCATCACTAATTTACTTAAGCTGTACTAATACAAAATGCCATCTCAGGTGACCAAGACAAGATGGTAAACTTGGGAAAATCACTAAAATAAATGCATTTCACATACTGCTGTACTTTCTTTTTTCACTAAAAATGCTGCAAAACCCGATGGCCATGTTCACACTAGATGTTTTTTTCAGCATTTTTTCACAACCTATTACTATTAATGGGTGAAAAACACTAAAAGAAGTGACATGCTCTATTGTGCAAAAAAACATGCAAAGCACAAAATACTGATGACACAAAAACAATTTCTGAAATCTCATAGACTTTGCTGCTACTGTAAAACGCAGCTGAAAATCTGCATAAAAAAAACGCCTAGTGTGAATATACCCTTATTTTTGATATTTTCACAGGTTTAAACCATAATGTATTGGTCTCCTCACGTGAGCATGGCAGTTAGGATTAGTACAATTTAATGAAATTAGTGATGTGTGCAAAGTAAACATTGGCCAACCAAGGTGTGAAATTGAACAATACCTGGTCACCTCAAGGATCGACCAATGTGAAAGTAAAGTGTCCTACAAACTCAATACTCTGCCATTGTCTTAGGTAAACTATTCCCAACCAATTCACCTCCTCCCGCTGTTACATTTGTAATTGTGTATTTTTTCATGGACTCATATGAACTTTTTTGTTCAGAATAGTCACTGTTTTTTCAGACATAAAAATCTTTTTCCGTTAAATAATTTGATCAAATTGCCCTTTTTCCAAAAATGTTTTTATGGTTTCACATGTGTCTTGCATTGGTGACCTGTGTTCATGCTTCTGTGGTGGAAGCAAAGCTGAACTATGGGATCCTGAAAAGCAAAGCAAAAAAAACGCAGCAAAACCTGCTTTGTAAGCAGCTTCTTTACTGCCAAGAGAGCAGGTTTTGCCTGCAGAAAAAAACTCAACAAACACCCAACGTGTGAACATACTTTTTTTTTTTTAACTTAAAAAAAAAATAAAGCTATGCCGCATGCTTCCCATTTGTATTGTCTCCTTTTGACGTTAATAAAAAATAAATAAATTAATATGAAATTGTAATGCACATAGGTGTCCTTGTATGTTAGAAATTTGCTATACAGTGGATGCGGAAAGTATTCAGATCCATTTAAAGTTTTCACTCTTTGTTTCATTGCAGCCATTTGGTAAATTCTAAAAAGTTCATTTTTTTTCTCATTAAAGTACACTCTGCACCCCATCTTGACTGAAAAAAACTGAAATGTAGAAATGTTTGCAAATTTATAAAAAAAAGAAAAACTGAAACATCACATGGTCATAAGTATTCAGACCCTTTGCTCAGTATTGAGTAGAAGCACCCTTTTGAGCTAGTACAGCCATGAGTCGTCTTGGGAATGATGCAACAAGTTTTTCACACCTGGATTTGGGGATCCTCTGCCATTCTTCCTTGCAGATCCTCTCCAGTTCCGTCAGGTTGGATGGTGAACGTTGGTGGACAGCCATTTTCAGGTCTCTCCAGAGATGCTCAATTGGGTTTAAGTCAGGGCTCTGGCTGGGCCAGTCAAGAATGGTCACAGAGTTGTTCTGAAGCCACTACTTTGTTATTTTAGCTGTGTGCTTAGGGTCATTGTCTTGTTGGAAGGTGAACCTTCAGCCAAGTCTGAGGTCAAGAGCACTCTGGAAGAGGTTTTCATCCAGGATATCTCTCTACTTGGCCGCATTCATGTTTCCTTCAATTGCAACCAGTCGCCCTGTCCCTGCATTTGAAAAACACCCCCATAGCATGATGCTTCCACCACTATGTTTCTCTGTTGGGATTGTATTGGGCAGGTGATGAGCAGTGCCTGGTTTTCTCCACACATACCGCTTAGAACTTTTTGGTGATAATTCTATCTTCGTCTGATCAGACCAGAGAATCTTATTTCTCATAGTCTGGGAGTCCTTCATGTGTTTTTGAGCAAACTCTATGCTGGCTTTCATATGTCTTGCACTGAGGAGAGGCTTCCGTTGGGCCACTCTGCCATAAAGGCCCGACTGGTGGAGGGCTGCAGTGATAGTTAACTTTGTGGAAATTTCTCCCATCTCCCTACTGCATCTCTGGATCTCAGCCACAGTGATCTTGGGGTTCTTCTTTATCTCTCTCACCAAGGCTCTTCTCCCACGATTGCTCAGTTTGGCTGAACGGCCACTTCTAGGAAGACTTCTGGTGGTCCCAAACTTCTTCCATTTAAGGATTATGGAGGCCACTGTGCTCTTAGGAACCTTGAGTAATGCAGAAATTCTTTTGTAACCTTGGCCAGATCTGTGCCTTGCCACAATTCTGTCTCTGAGCTCCTTGGGTAGTTCCTTTTAGCTCATGATTCTCATTTGGTCTGACATGCACTGTGAGCTGTGAGGTCTTATATAGACAGGTGTGTGCCTTTCCAAATCAAGTCCTATCAGTTTAATTAAACACAGCTGGACTCCAATGAAGGAGTAGAACCATCTCAAGGAGGATCACAACGAAATGGACAGCATGTGACTTAAATATGAGTGTCTGAGCAAAGGGTCTCAATACTTAGGACCATGTGATATTTCAGTTTTTCCTTTTTAATAAATTTGCAAAAATGTCTACATTTCTCTTTTTTCAGTCAAGATGGGAAGCAGAGTGTACTTTAATGAGAAAAATAAATGAACTTTTTAGAATTTACCAAATGGCGGCAATGAAACAAAGAGTGAAAAATTTAAAGGGGTCTGAATACTTTCCGTACCCACTGTAGATTTTTGCCGCTCCATAGATTGGAAAATGGACTGTATATGGCAAACTTAAAAACCCACAAATGAACAGCAGGGAGAAATCTGGCTGATAACTGCACAAGGGAGGAACACAGGAAACGTTTTAGTAAAATATATTTTGCTTGAATATTTCCATTAGATCCCAGAATGCAGAAATGCTCTGTATTGGCCAGTGACGTCCTGCAGTCTGCGATCATTATTTATTTCTGACTGTGATTCTGGCCTCCGCCTGCATCATATGTGCTTGCTGAATTTGGCTTCACGGCTGCTCGTTCTTGGATTTGAGTCTTGGATTTGTTGTATTAATGTTGTTATAAATTTTACTTGTGCTAAGCTGATGAGATGTCATTTTCGGCGATGAGGCGCCTAATGGACCCTGGATTCAAAAAGAAAAAAATCTTTATTGCAATGCATCTCCGAGGTGTCATCCACTCTGAAATTTACTCACTGTTGTGTAAGATCCTCCGAAGTCATTTGGTGCACAGTATGATGATGAACCAGCCGATCAGCCGTGCATAGGTTTAGTTGGGATATTCAGACAGCACAGATTTATTCATATTTGTTCTTTCAGCAGATATTTTGCGTCCAGTTTTAGTCGATTGTTGATTTATTTTCAAGCCTTCCTTCAGAGCGGTGGTGTTTTATACGGTGTCTGTGTGCTCACCGATACGTTTGTATATACAGCTACCTCACGTGTAGGCTGAGCGTCAGCCGTGATGAATAGACACGGTTTACTGATCTTAGAACTAAGAGGTGGGCGGCACTCTCCACGGGAAAACAGTGGCCTTTTAATTCAGAGCACTTTTACTCTCCAATAACTTCTATAAGCTAAAGGGTGTTTTGGGAGCTTAATGTTTACGTGACAGATCTTCTTTAAAAGGATTGAAAGTTATCCAATATTCATAGCTTACAGATCACTGGGGGTCTGACTGCTGGGATCCTCTGCAATTCCCAATACTGTAGCTAGAGATCCTCCCGATCCCAGGAACGGGCCTCTGCAGAGCCTTGTCTAAATGGAGCAAAAGTCTAAATACTCCTGCTCTGCTCCAGTCACGGTTCATGGGACTTGCGAAGAATGCCGAGAGCAGCTTTCATCTACTTGTGTCCGTCCTATAGACAATGAATGGAACGCAGTTTGTTCATGCACATCTCTGCATTATTCAGAGAAGGCTCTGCAAAGCTCCAAGAGATCTCAGGTGTTGGACCCGCATTGATCATTTTGATCCCTTATTGTATGGATAGAGGTTATCTTTACATTGTGGCAATACCCCTTTAAAATACAGTGCTGCTCACCATTATTGGCACCCCTTCATTTTTTTCATAGACTGTATAATATCTTCAGAAGTAAATGGAAATGTACCAAAGTTATATCCTCAGGATTTTTTAATTAGTGGTCCAAAGTAATACAACAATGAAACATTCTTTTTCAATTTCCATGTTGCAATTTCAAAGAAGAAACCGAATAAACAGCATGTGAAGCAATAAAGGCACCCCTAATTAATACTTGGTTGCACACACTTTGGTATTGCTGACAACCTCCAAACATTTTTTGCACTTCTTGCACTTCTCAGCTGAAATTTTCTCCCACTCTTCCTTTGCATTGTGTTCTAGCTCTTGAATGTTTGCAGGGTTCTTTTTTTTTTGTCACCCATGATGGCACAACGAGAGAGGGGATCCGCCCTTCAAGATAAAAAGGGTGGCGCCTCTCTCCGCCTCAGTGGTTTCCTGTCCTTGATGGGGGACCTTCCTTCTCGTCGGCGGCAACAGCAGCAAGTTCAGCTTACCTGGGCCGGGGCCGGTCGGTTGTGCCCAGGCACAGTCTCTACTGCGGACGGTCCTGTGGTTCCTGGAAGCGCCGTGGTGGGCGCCGACATGTGGTCTCCCCGCGTGCGGGCGGGGGGTTTGCGGCACCTGCCCAGCATGGTAGCCGGCAAACCCCGCGTCCCGGATGTGACGTCACGGAGCGCGACCGGAAGTGACTAAACCGGAAGTCGTGCCCCGATGACGCGCGCCGGGACCTCTGACCCCCAGATGTAATTTTCGGGGGAGGTACCAGAAGCTGCGGGGACGCCGGCCGGTGATCTCCCTGGCATAGTAAGAGTACTTAAGGGTAGATCACCGGCCAGGCTGGGGCGCAGTGCACCGTAATGGCCTCACAGCTGCCCTCCCCACCGCATCAGCAGCAAGAGCAGCAGTCCATGCTGCAGCTGCAGCAGCCCGAGGAGACGGAGCAGCCTCGGCGCCAGAAGAGCAGCCTCGGCGCCAGAAGAGCACCCTGGAGCAGTGTCCACCGCAGAGCAGGAGCAGTGGGCGTTTTGGGACTCGCAGCACCAGGGATTCAAGATCCAGCCTGCATAGCTCCTGCAGGATCGATGATTCCGCTGTCTCCCGAGGAGAAGTATCTTATACTGTCCTGCCTCCCGTTCCGGTACCCTGTCTTTATCTACTGGGTGGTGAGTGAGCTACATGAAAGTCAACGTATTAATGTAGACTTTTTTCTGTTTTGTCTCTCTCTCTCTCTCCCTTTCCTTCCTCCTTTATATGGTCCGTATGTCCCTAAAAAATGTACGGAGAAATCCAAGTACAGAGTATGTTCCCTGTGTGAACGAGGTCTGACTAAAGACTGTCCCAAAAGATTATGCCAGACATGTATTGAGGAAACAATTTCGGAGGGAACCCCGGATTTTTCTTCAAATCTAAAAGCCCTTATTAGGTCTGAGGTAGAAAAATCGTTTAAGTCGTTTTCCCAAGCATCCCAGGCCCATGGAGCAAAAACCCCTCCCACCCTTTCAGACTCTGAATCCGACGAGGGAATGCTGGATGACTCCACTGACTCTTCCTCTTCGGATAGTGAGGCAGGCACAGGTCATTATTTTCCCCTGTAAAGTGTGGATAGCTTAGTAAAAGCCATCAGGTCCACAATGGGGTTAGTTGACCAGAAGGCAAAAGAATCGGTACAGGATATTATGTTCAGCGCCTTGGATCGGAAAAAACAGAGTTTTCCTGATTAATGATAAGGTGCAGGGACTTATCAGGTAGGAGTGGGATAGGCCGGAGAAAAAGGATCCCGTTCCATCCTCCTTCAAAAGGAAATATCCCTTTAATGAGGAAGATACCGCTTCCTGGAATAAAGCCCCGAAGCTGGATCATGCGGTATCCAAAGCTTCTAGAAGATCTTCTCTCCCTTTTGAAGACACAGGGATGCTGAAGGATCCACTGGACCGAAAGGTAGATACCTTCATTAAGGGTACTTGGGAGTCATCAGCAGGGGCATTGAAACCAGCCATAGCAGCAACCTGTACCGCAAGATCCCTTATGGTTTGGTTAGACAGGTTAGAAGACCAGGTTAAGAACAATGAGTCACAGGATTCCATTCTGGCCTCTCTACCAGTATTGAAGGGAGCGGCGGCCTTCTTATCGGACGCCTCTGCGGATTCCGCCAGATTAGCAGCAAGATCTGCTGCCCTGTCTAATGCCGGCCGTAGAGCAGTCTGGCTGAAATGTTGCTCGGGGGACATACAAACGAAGGGAAAGCTATGTCCTCCTCCGTGTGAAGGAGATTTTCTTTTCGGTGCCTCTCTTGACTCAATTCTGGAGAAAGCAAGTGACAACAAAAAAGGATTTCCTAAATCTTCCTTCTCAACTTTTAAGCAGTCCTTACGGAGGAAGAAATTTGGCCGCAGAGGGACATCCACTGAACAATCTAGATGGGAGGATCATTGCAGGAAAGAGAAAGGGTTTTTGTTCGGCTGGCCCTTCCAGGATAGTCGCAAACCGCCAAAATGACACTCTATCCCAGGTAGGAGGGAGGCTCTCTCTCTTCCTTCCAGCCTGGGAAAGGATCTCTTCCAGCAAGTGGATCCTCAATTTAGTAAAATCAGGTTTAAAACTGGAATTTCTGAGGAACCCACCAGAGAAATTTATCCCGACTGCCTTAAGATCCTCTCTACCAGAACAGCGGGCACTGGAGGAGGAGATTTCAGGTCTCTTGCAAAAGAACGTCTTGCTGGAGGTATCACCACAAGAGGAAAGAGGAGGGTTCTATTCCCCCTTGTTCCTTATAAAGAAGCCGGACAATTCATACAGAGTCATCCTCAACTTGAAAGGCCTAAACAAATTCCTGAACATTCCATCATTCAAGATGGAAACAATAAAATCAACGATAAGCCTTCTATTTCCCGGCTGCTACATGGCAGTGTTGGACCTAAAGGATACGTATTACCATGTGCCAATCCATCACGACTTTCAAAAATACCTCAGAGTCGCCGTAACTGTACAGGGAGTTGTCAAGCACTTCCAGTACAGAGCTCTTCCCTTCGGCCTAGCCGTGGCGCCCCGCATATTCACAAAACTTATAGCGGAGCTTACGGCTCATCTCAGAGAGGAAAACAGATTGATCATTCTGTACCTGGACGACCTCCTAATAGTGGGCAAAACTTACGATCACTGCCTGGCCCAAGTGGATCAGGTGTGCACCATCTTAAAAAACTTAGGATGGTGTTTTAACCTAGAAAAATCAAAATTGATCCCGCATACAACTCAGATCTTTTTAGGCCTTACTCTGGATTCGGTTCGACAGGAATGCCGCCTGCCTGAGCAGAAAAGAGAAAATAAAAAATTTAGTCTCGACAGCCATAACAGACCCAGTAATGACTCTCAGGGGGGCCTTGTTTCTGTTGGGGTCCCTCGCCTCCTGCATTCCAGCAGTATGCTGGGCCCAATTTCATTCAAGAGAATTACAGTGGGATGTCCTAAAAAGAATGAAATCGTCCTCGGGGGACATCTGGAGGGCAGGTTAACACTCCCACAAAATGTAATTCAGTCACTGTATTAGTGGTTAGAGACAAACACGTTCCAGACAGGCGTCCCCTGGGTTCCCCAATTTACCAGAGTGATTACTACGGACGCCAGCCCCAGGGGGTGGGGGGTGCACCTAGACAACCGCCCAATACAGGGGACTTGGTCAGAGGAGGAGAGTCTGGAGTCTTCCAACATGTGGGAAATACGAGCAGTAGGGAAGGCACTAATCAGCTTCTTACCCCTTCTACGAGGACATCACATAAAAATTCTGTTCGACAACCAGGTCACGGTGGCATATGTAAACTACCAGGGGGAAACTCGCTCAAAATCACTAATGCAGATTGCTGGGAGGATATTTTCTCTAGTGTAAGGAAAAGTTCTCTCTTTAAAGGCCCTTCATATCAGAGGAGAGGACAACACGAAGGCAGACTTTCTAAGTCGCAGGCCATTATTGCAGGGAGAATGGACTCTGAATCACTCAGTCTTCTGCCAGCTAGTAGCTATGTGGGGGTCTCCAGAGGTCGACCTGTTTGCGACTCGTCAGAACAGCAAGTTAAAAAAGTTATGCTCACTGAATCCCACGGAAAACCTTTTAGTAGACGCCTTCCAGTGCAGATGGGATTTCAGTCTGGCCTATGCCTTTCCCCCAACGTGCCTAATTCCTGCAGTGTTGAGGAAGATCCGGGAGGATCAGGCTCGAGTGGTCCTCATAGCCCCCTTCTGGCCCAAGAGACCGTGGTTCTTTTGGCTAAGGAGCATGTCAGTCACGAACCCCTGGATTCTTCCAGAGATTCCCGACCTTCTTGCTCAAGGTCCCTATATTCCATCCTCAGGTGAAAGGATTGCACTTAGCAGCCTGGAACTTGAGAGGTCGTTGCTAGAGGGTCAGGGTTTCTCATCGAATCTAGTTACTACTCTTCTAGGTAGTAGGAAACCAATCACTACTAAAATTTACAGTAGAGTCTGGGAGAAGTTCTTGTCATCTCAGGGATTCTCCCTGGGGGGGTGGGGTTCCCATAACGGCCGTTTTGGAATTTCTTCAAAGAAGGCTGGAAAAAGGCCTAGCGGTTAGCACCTTAAAAGTCCAAATCTCTGCCTTAGGGGCCTTGTATAATTATAATCTGGCCGGTAACAAATGGATTTCCAGGTTTGTGAGGGCATGCAGTCCCCTATAATAAGGGTCCCTTCTTGGGATTTAAACTTAATGCTAAACGCGTTAACAGGTTCTCCCTTTGAGCCCCTTAGCTCAGGGTCCATAAAATTACTCACCCTAAAAACAATACTTCTGGTGGCCTTAACATTAGCACAGAGGGTTAGTGAGTTACAGGCTTTGTCGGCAGATACACCTTTTACCTTAGTGCTAGACGATAGGGTAGTTTTGAGACCAGACCCTGCTTTCCTTCCTAAGATTGTTTCTAAGTTTAATATGTCTCAGGAGATAGCCCTACCTTCCTTCTGTCCTGAACCAAAAAATAGCAAGGAGGAAAGATTTCATATCTTGGCTGTCAGGAGATGCCTTATACATTATTTAGCATCCACAAACTCATGGAGGAAGGATAGGGCTCTATTTGTCTCCTTCCAGGGCTCCTGAAAGGGATCAAAGGTCTCAAACGGCACTCTATCAAGGTGGATCCGGGAAGCCATCACGATGGCCTATACAGGATCAGGCAGAGATCCTCCTAACAATCTGAAGGCCCACTCTACACGGGGCATGGCTGCTTCCTGGGCAGAAAGATCGGACGTGCCCATTGAGCAAATATGTAAGGCGGCCACATGGTCATCTCCGTCCACTTTCTATAATCACTATAGACTTGACCTTTCTGCCTCCTCTGATCTCACATTTGGGAGAAGGGTTCTGCAGGCCGTGGTCCCTGCCTTACATGCCTAGTTCTCTGCAATTCTCTCTTTGTGCCGTCATGGGTGACAGAAAAACACGTATATTACTTACCGGTAATGTGTTTTTTCGGAACCCATGACGGCACCTTTACATTCCCTCCCTATCACTATGGTGTTCACCTTCCGGTTGGTGGGTGTTGAGTATTCACATGGGTGAAATTCTTTTATGGTTAATAAAATTATGTGCTCTAACCGGAGAGTCCTCTCATGCTCTGTAATCCACTGAAGCGGGGAGAGGCGCCGCCCTTTTTATCTTGAAGGTTTCCTGTACTTGAAGGGCGGATCCCCTCTCTCATTGTGCCGTCAAAGGTTCTGAAAAAACACATTACTGGTAAGTAATATACGTGTTACCAATGGCAGATTTCCGCTCACCCCAAAGATTTTCACTGGGATTGGGGTCAGGACTCATTGCTGGCCATTTTAAAACAGTCAATTTTTTTCTTTTTCAACCATTCCTGTGTACTTTTGGATGTGTGCTTTGGGTCATTGTCTTGCTGGAGGACCCATGATCTTCGACTCAAACCAGGTTTTCTTACAATGGGTAGGTAGGATTTTTCGCTCTAAAATCTCTTGATAATTCTGATTTCATGATTCCTGTGATATGCTCAAAGCCTCCAGTATCAGATGCAGCAAAACAAGCCACCACATTATGGATCCTCTACCATGCTTAGCTGTTGGTAGTGTCATTTTCCTTATAAGCTTCATTGCGCCGTCTGTAAGCAAACTGTTGCTTTGAATTGCAAAAAGCTCTATTTTTGTTACATCTGTCCACATTTTCCCAGAAGGATTGTGGTCTGTCAGGGTACTCTTTGCAAAGATCAGTCATTCCTTTTTATGTTTTTTCTTCAGCAATTATTATTATTTAATATCATAGTGCCATTTATTCCATGGCGCTTTCGGTTTTCCCTCCCACGAATGTTCTATTTAAAAAATCTGCTTCATTTGATTGATTTTTTCAGGAGATATTCCACATTATGTACTTAAACTTCATAGGTGCCAATAACGATGAGCAGGACTGTATATCTGAAACTTTTATTTCTGTCTTCTTTTCCACTCTTAGGCCACGGCCCCACTATCCGTATT
The DNA here is from genome assembly GCF_046119375.1 of Phyllobates terribilis. Taxonomy (NCBI): domain Eukaryota; kingdom Metazoa; phylum Chordata; class Amphibia; order Anura; family Dendrobatidae; genus Phyllobates; species Phyllobates terribilis. The sequence goes on along the minus strand of NW_027362761.1, from coordinate 497,027,765 downwards.
TGGTCAGTATTTTTTCTCAGGAGTGGGAGCCAAAACCAGGTGAGGAACAATCAGAGAAAAGGTATAATAGAAACAAGTCACCAATTCTGCATTTATCACCCACTCCTGGTTTTGTCTCCCACTCCTGAGAAAAAATGCTAACGAATACTGGCCAAATACTGATAGTGGGGCCGTGGCCTTAATCTATGGTTTGCAGGGTGGTAGTGTGCTTCTTTTCCACTTGCTACGATATGCCAGCAAGTGCATGTGAAGAGCTTGATGTTTTTGTGCTTCACTGGGAATACTGCAAACTCTGAAAAATCTGAGTCTGCAAAACTCCACACGCATGCCGAAACACCCAGATAACAGTTCTGCAATGCAGTCTCTTCCATCTCCACCATAGAAATGTGCGATGTTCCGTTTTTGTGGATGGCTTGTTCCAGGCTGATTTACACTTGTGACATATCCATTACATTTTTATATTTACATTACTCCCTTTTGGTTAATGGGAATTAGTCCACATTTTCAATTTATTTATCAATTTCAATGGAAAATAACAGAAGAACGGCACAACACCAAGTTATGAGAATATGCTCCAGAATTATATCTATAAATATATGTTGGTGCATTATACAAACGTGTTGAAAGCTCCTCTTTATTCAAGAGTTTCTGATTTCCTTTTTACAATTTTTTTTTTCCATTGACATGTCCTAGAGATAAAGAAAGAACTGCGGTGCTTGCCTCAACACGATGCCTGTGTGGCTCTGCTGTCCGCTATCTGCGGGGAGCTGCTTATACTGCCCCTGGCCTACACTCAGCTGGGAGCTCAAGGGCACAGGACTCCACATGGCCGCATGATGCCACAGCTCCCTTTTTTCTTAACTTAGCGGGCCTCTAATGATCACACTTTCTAAAATGGGAAGAAACTTGCTTAGTCCAGTGAGTAATTCTCATGCCCCGTTGTTGGCAAAAACGAGGTAGATGATGCAATGTTTCAGCCCTAGCTATATATATGATAGAGAGATATATCTATCTCTCTATCATATATACAGGGCGGTCCAAAAGTAGGTGGGCAGAAAGTGTAATAAGGTTATGAAGGGGGGAGATTTATCAAACATGGTGTAAAGTGAAGCTGGCTCAGTTGCCCTTAGCAACCAATCAGATTCCACTTTTCATTCCTCACAGACTCTTTGGAAAATGAAAGGTGCAATCTGATTGGTTGCTAAGGGCAACTGAGCCAGTTTCACAGATCTAGTTTTCACAGATAGATCTCCCCCAAATCTGTTTTCTTTTCGGATAATTCAGATAACACATAATGGCAAATAATTTAAATACAGATCAAAGAAAATGGATTTTAACAGAGTATTGGAAACTCAAAATGCTGAAACCGGTAGAGCAAATTGGGTTGAAACATTTGGTACTCAAGCCCCAAAGAGACAAACCATTTACCGCATTTGTGACAAATTCAATGCCACTGGCTCAATCCTTAATGCTCCAAAAACTGGTCGACCCAAAACAGTCTGTACAGAGGATAATAAACAACTTGTTCAGAGTGCAAAAAAGTCCACCAGAAGAGCCTCTTTGGAATTGGGAATTTCACGAGCGTCTATCATGCGAATCGTGAAATCTATTGGGTGGAAAGCTTATCGACCACGTCTAATTCATGGTTTATTGGAGGATGATCCAGACAGGAGGCTGCAATTTAGTGTTTGATAAATCTCCCCCTTCATAACCTTATTACACTTTCTGTCCACCTACTTGGTATATCTATATCTCTATCATATATACACTGCTTAAAAAAAATAAAGGGAACACTTAAACAACAGAATATAACTCCAAGTGAATCAAACTTCTGTGAAATCATACTGTCCACTTAGGAAGCAACACTGATTGACAATCAACTTCACATGCTGTTCTGCAAATGGAATAGACAATAGATGGAAATTATTGGCAATTATCAAGACACCCTCAATAAAGGTGGGGACCACAGACCACATCTCAGTACCAATGTTTTCTGGCTGATGTTTTGGTCACTTTTGAATGTTGGTTGTGCTTTCACACTCGTGGTAGCATGAGATGGACTCTACAACCCACAGAAGCTGCTCAGGTAGTGCAGCTCATCCAGGATGGCACATCAATGCGAGCTGTGGCAAGAAGGTTTGCTGCGTCTGTCAGCGCAGTGTCCAGAGGCTGAAGGCGCTACCAGGAGACGTGGAGGGGGCTGTAGGCGAGCAACAACCCAGCAGCAGGACTGCTACCTCCGCCTTTGTGCAAGGAGAAATAGGAGGAGCACTGCTAGAGCCCTGCAAAATTACCTCCAGCAGACCACAAATGTGCATGTGTCTGCACAAATGGTTAGAAACCAACTCCATGAGGGTGATATGAGGGCCCGACGTCCACAGATGGGGGTTGTGCTCACAGCCCAACACCATGCAGGACGCTTGGCATTTGCCGCAGAACGCCAGGATTGGTAAAGTCGCCACTGGCGCCCTGTGCTCTTCACAGATGAAAGCAGGTTCACACTGAGCACATGTGACAGACGTGACGGAGTCTGGAGACGCCGTGGAGAGAAATCTGCTGCCTGCAACATCCTTCAGCATGACCGGTTTGGCAGTGGGTCAGTAATGGTGTGGGGTGGCATTTCTTTGGAGGGCCGCACAGCCTTCCATGTGCTCACCAGAGGTAGCCTGACTGCCATTAGGTACCGAGACGAGATCCTCAGACCCCTTGTGAGACCATATGCTGGTGTGGTTGGCCTTGGGTTCCTCCTAATGCAGGACAATGCCAGACCTCATGTGGCTGGAGTGTGTCAGCAGTTCCTGCAAGATGAAGGCATTGAAGCTATGGACTGGCCCGCCCATTCCCCAAACCTGAATCCGATTGAGCACATCTTGGGACATCATGTCTCGCTCCATCCACCAATGTCACGTTGCACCACAGACTGTCCAGGAGCTGGCGGATGCTTTAATCCAGGTCTGGGAGGAGATCCCACAGGAGACCATCCGCAACCTCATCAGGAGCATGCCCAGGCGTTGTAGGGAGGTCATATAGGCACGTGGAGGCCACACACAATACTGAGCCTCATTTTGACTTGTTTTAAGGACATTCCATCAAAGTTGGATCTGCCTGTAGTGTGTTTTTCCACTTTAATTTTGGGGGTGACTCCAAATCCAGGCCTACATTCGTTAGTAAATTTGATTTCCATTGTTGATTTTTGTGAGATTTTGTTGTCAGCCCATATATATCATATATATACACTACCGTTCAAAAGTTTGGGGTCATTTAGAAATTTCATTATTTTTGAAAGAAAAGCACATTTTTTTTCAATGAAGCGAACATTAAATGAATCAGAAATACACTCTATACATTGTTAATGTGGTAAATGACTATTCTAGCTGCAAACGTCTTGTTTTTATTGCAATATCTACATAGACCCATTTCCAATAACCACCACTCCAGTGTTTTAATGGTACATTGTGTTTGCTAACTGTGTAAGAAGGCTAATGGATATTTAGAAAACCATAGAAAACCCTTGCACAAGTATGTTAGCCCAGCTGAAAATAGTTTGATTTGAGAAGCTATAAAATTGACCTTCCTTTGAGCTAGTTGAGAATCTGGAGCATTACATTTGTTTGTTCTATGAAACTCTCAAAATGGCCAGAAAAAGAGAACTTTCATGTCAAGCTTGACAGTCTATTCTTGTTCTTAGAAATGAAGGCTAAACCATGCGAGAAATTGCCAAGAAACTGAAGATTTTCTACAACGGTGTGTACTACTCCCTTCAGAGGAGAGCACAAACAGGCTCTAACCAGAGTAGAAAGAGAAGTGGGAGGCCCCGCTGCACAACTGAGCAACAAGACAAGTACATTAGAGTCTCTAGTTTGAGAAATCGACGCCTCACAGCTCCTCAACTGGCAGCTTCATTAAATAGTACACGCAAAACGCCAGTGTCAACGTCTACAGTGAAGAGGCGACTCTAGGATGCTGGTCTTCAGGGCAAAGTGGCAAAGAAAAAGCCTTATCTGAGACTGGCTAATAAAAGGAAAAGATTAATATGGGCAAAAGAACACAGACATTGGACAGAGGAAGATTGGAAAAAAGTTTTATGGACAGATGAATCAAAGTTTGAGGTGTTTGGATCACAAGGAAGAACATTTGTGAGACGCAGAACAACTGAAAAGATGCTGGAAGAGTGGCTGACACCATCTGTCAAGCATGGTGGAGGTAATGTGATGGTCTGTGGTTGCTTTGGTGCTGGTAAAGTGGGAGATTTGTACAAGTTAAATGGGATTTTGAATAAGGAAGGCTATCACTCCATTTTGCAACGCCATGCCATACCCTGTGGATGGCGCTTGATTGGAGCCAATTTCATCCTGCAACAGGATAATGACCCAAAGCACACCGCCAAATTATGCATGAACTATTTAGGGAAGAAGCAGGTAGCTGGTATTCTATCTGTAATGGAGTGGCCAGCGCAGTCACCAGATCTCAACCCCGTTGAGCTGTTGTGGAAGCAGCTTGACCGTATGGTACGCAAAAAGTGCCCCTCAAGCCAATCCAACTTGTGGAAGGGGCTTCAGGAGGCATGGGGGGAAATTTCTCAAGATTACCTCAGCAAATGAGCAGCTAGAATGCCAAAGGTCTGCAATGCTGTAAATGCTGCAAAGGAGCATTCTGTGACGAAAGCAAAGTTTGAAGGAGAAAATTATTCTTTCAAATAAAAATCATTATTTCTAACCTTGTCAATGTCTGGACTATATTTTCTATTCATTTTGCAACTCATTTGATAAATAAAAGTATGAGTTTTCATGGAAAACACAAAATTGTCTGGGTGACTCCAAACTTTTGAACGGTTATATATGTATGATATATTTTCACATAATTATGATCCGCATAGAACAGACTCGTTTTTATATTTCACCATGCTATTTTAAGGATGAAATAACGGCTACGTTTTACCCCTACTATTCCCTGGTATCTTGGAATTTTGGATTTTCACATTTTCTGAAATGTCAGATCTTTGTGAAAATGCTGGCTGGCTTTTCCAATGATGATTGAGATGTTGTAGAAATGGGATTGAATGGTGATGTATTCATTTATTTTTGTGTATAAAAAATGTAATTGAAAGGAACTTTTGTAGAGCTTTATTTTCAGGTTGGCATTTAATAAATAAATAAAAAAATTGTATTTTTTTTTTGCACCTGCACAATAATTTGTGGGGTTGGGCGGTGAATGATTTGGTATGTCTAGATTATAAAATATTTTATGCTTTCATAATTTTTGGAAATTCTGTGTTCGGCGAGGACGAAACAGCATGCCCAGCTGTGCTGTCCTCTCCCCTTTTCCCCCGCTCATTGCCAGCCTCCGGTCTTAGACAAGTCACAATTTTCTGTGACCAGTCTCCCCTCCACAGGCACCTTATTGCCCCGTCTGATCAGAAGGAGACTCTAAGCCCCTGATAACGTTGCGGGGGCCAGTCCTTTGATTTTGCAATGTCATTAGAAGCTTACTACGCATGCACCACCCATTGTGATGGGATGAGCTGAGGCTAAGACTGCTCTTGCACAGTGGAGACGGGTCACCGAGAGAAGTGAGACCTGTCAATCAAAGACCAGAGGGCAGCCAGGAATAGAGAGAAAGCGCTGCAGAGCTGGAAGTGCAATGCCCGCCCCGCTGCACATGTGATTAAAACTTCAAGGATGGATTTCTCTGAAACAAAATTCTACAAGTAAGGTATGAATGTGATAAGCATCGAAGGGGCTTAACAATCATGCCTTTAGTTAGTGAGCAAATATTTTTCTGACATGTCCTCTTTTAAAACTGTGAAATATTATGGAGATACTCCTTGAATTTATCTGATGGTGATTCGGATGTCCCATTGGTTTGTCAACATTTTTTTTCCAAGGTTCTTGGTCTAGATTAAAAGCACATTTGGGCATTACTTTCAGGTAAAAAGAAAAACCGTGCCTATAAGTTACATCCATGTAACATTGCCTACCCATGCTCCATGGATGTATATCTCAAGCATAGTTGTCTGCTTTGCAGTGCGGTTGGCACAAGTCTAGTGGGCACGGTTTTGCCATATGACTGATTGGATTACATGGGTCTGTTACATGTATTTAATAGAAGCATTACCTTAAGTAAAGCAGCGGCTCTGGTACCCAAACAACGTGTTTGCTGAAGGGTACAGGCAATAATCCATGACATGGACGCAGCGTCTTTTACCTTCACGCTTCATATACTTTGTTGTCCGTTGAGTGATAGTACCGTACAGCGGCGCACTTATTAACCGGAGCAATTATAAGCCTCATCTGCAATTAATGCTTACACACGTGTAAACATTTCAAGCTTTGCCAGGCTTTATTCTAGCTGAGAAATTATTTCATTATAACTCTTTAGTTTTCAAAGTTTTAATTATATGACGGTTTAATAAAGTGGGAGGTATTATTTCTAAAAAATAAATAAATAAACATAAAATTCCGATGTAGACTTGACTTCCCGAACACATTATTCATGTTAGATTAGTTATTAAGATGAGTCTAAATTATAATTTCCCAAATATTGCCACAGCAGCAAATGGCTCATTAAATGCAGACTTTGTGATGAATAGCTTTCTTGTTTGAATTAAAAAAAAAAAAATATCAGAGCAATGAAAATGAGCAGTGTTTATACTTCGCTAAGGACATTATAGGCTATTAAACGTTAAGTTTTTTTAAGATATTTAAGATATTTCTAGTTTTCCATGACTTTGCGGATGTTTGCAATTTTTTTTATATTAGTTTCCATATTCCATGTATTTTGCTATAAAGTCCCGGGACCGCGAGTGCTAGCACAGGAGGAGAGTATAGGTTTTTTTTATTTTATCGGGCCGAACATTTAGATTGAAAAAGGGTTGTCCTAGTAGTGGACAACCCCTTTAAGTTTTCTTTTTTTTTTCTTTTTTGTTTATAGTCCGATAAATCATTCGAGATATGGGTTTACTAAGTGCATCCAATATGCTTTTTTTTTTTTATAAAAAATTTATCTTCACAAGGGGGCAATCCACTGGGATTCTCGGGGCATGTATTTAGGCTGCTCTGCATATTGAACCGCCCACGAGCCACTCCCCCAGAGTGGAGACCATGAAAATTGCCATATTGGGCACGCTAAATACAAAAGGCCCATATATCTGGAACCACATTGCCCGATTTTAACCCCTTCACAATCGATGATGTATATTTAGGTCATCGGCCGTGTCCCTGCCTTTGATGCAGGCTCGCATCCTGAGCCCACATCTTTCCCCGCACTTGATGGTTGATTTAATCAGCCATCCAGTGCCTCTAACAGCCGCAGGTGGATCTGACTGGCTGTTAACCTTTGAAATGCCGCTGTCTGACAATTACTGATAGCGGGATTTAACACGTGCAGACAGGAAACGCATCATTGATCCTGCCCATTGGTGTGACCGTCACGTGATCGAAGGGTTGTTATGACAGCCGGGGATCTGCTGAAGAGCCTTGTGCCTGTCATTACGATCCTCCTGTGAACACCGGCCTGTGGCGTCATGGAAGATTGTGATTTTTTGCTGTGCTGAAGCCCTGCTATGTATAGCACAGGCGATTTGGACGATCGCAGCTTCAAGTCTCCTAAGGGGACTATTACATACAGGAAAAAGTAAGTTTTAAAAAAATTTAAACAAGTCCAAGTTTTTTTTAAAAAATACACATTTGGTAGCGCCGCTTTCAGGAATGTCTGATCGATGAAAATATAAAATAAATTAATTGGATCGGTAACGAGAAAAAAGAAAAATCAAAACACCAGAATTACGTTTTTTGGTTGCAGCATCATTTCAATAAAAGGCGATTAAAATATCGTACCTGCCCCAAAATGGTATCAGCTTAGGGCGCAAAAAATAAACCCTCATACAGCTCTAGATCTTGGAAAATGAGAACGTTGCATGTCTCATAAAATGGCGACAAAAGCGAAATTTTTTTGGACAAATTTCTGAATTTTTTTTACACCACTTATATATATATATATATATATATATATACACACTGCTCAAAAAATTAAAGGGAACACTCAAATAACACATCCTAGATCTGAATGAATGAAATATTCTCATTGAATACTTTGTTCTGTACAAAGTTGAATGTACTGACAACAAAATCACACAAAAATCATCAATGGAAATCAAATTTGTTAACCAATGGAGGCCTGGATTTGGAGTCACCCCCAAAATTAAAATGGAAAAACACATTACAGGCTGATCCAACTTTGATGTAATGTCCTTAAAACAAGTCAGAATGAGGCTCAGTATTGTGTGTGGCCTCCACGTGCCTGTATGACCTCCCTACAACGCCTGGGCATGCTCCTGATGAGGTTGCGGATGGTCTCCTGTGGGATCTCCTCCCAGACCTGGACTAAAGCATCCGCCAACTCCTGGACAGTCTGTGGTGCAACGTGACGTTGGTGGATGGAGCGAGACATGATGTCCCAGATGTGCTCAATCGGATTCAGGTCTGGGGAACGGGCGGGCCAGTCCATAGCTTCAATGCCTTCATCTTGCAGGAACTGCTGACACACTCCAGCCACATGAGGTCTGGCATTGTCCTACATTAGGAGGAACCGAGGGACAGCCGCACCAGCATAAGGTCTCACAAGGGGTCTGAGGATCTCATCTCTGTACCTAATGGCAGTCAGGCTACCTCTGGCGAGGACATGGAGGGCTGTGCGGCCCTCCAAAGAAATGCCACCCCACACCATTACTGACCCCCTGCCAAACTGGTCATGCTGAAGGATGTTGCAGGCAGCAGATCACTCTCCACGGCATCTCCAGACTCTGTCACATGTGCTCAGTGTGAACCTGCTTTCATCTGTGAAGAGCACAGGGCGCCCGTGGCGAATTTGCCAATCCTGGTGTTCTGTAGCAAATGCCAAGTGTCCTGCACCATGTTGGGCTGTGAGCACAACCCCCATCTGCGGACGTCTGGCCCTCATACCACCCTCATGGAGTTGGTTTTTAACCGTTTGTGCAGACACATGCACATTTGTGGCCTGCTGGAGGTCATTTTGCAGTGCTCCTCCTGTTCCTCCTTGCACAAAGGCAGAGGTAGCAGTCCTTCTGCTGGGTTGTTGCCCTCCTACGGCCCCCGCCACGTCTCCTTGTGTACTGGCCTGTCTCCTGGTAGCACCTCCAGCCTCTGGACACTACGCTGACAGACACAACAAACCTTCTTGCCGCAGCCCGCATTGATGTGCCATACTGGATGAGCTGCACTACCTGAGCAACTTCTGTGGGTTGTAGAGTCCGTCTCATGCTACCATGAGTGTGAAAGCACAACCAACATTCAAAAGTCACCAAAACATCAGCCAGAAAGCATTGGTATTGAGATGTGGTCTGTGGTCTCCACCTGCAGAACCACTCCTTTATTGAGGGTGTCTTGATAATTGCCAATAATTTCCATGTATTGTCTATTCCATTTACAGAACAGCATGTGAAATTGATTGTCAATCAGTGTTGCTTCCTAAGTGGACAGTTTGATTTCACAGAAGTTTGATGTACTTGGAGTTATATTCTGTTGTTTAAGTGTTCCCTTTATTTTTTTGAGCAGTGTATGAAAAAAACCCTATACGTATTTGGTATATGCGTACTCTTACCGACCTGGGGAATCATATTGCCAGGTCAATGTTACCATTTATTGAACATGGTAAATGAGAAGCCAAAAAGGACACTGTGGAATTGCACTTTTTTCAATACGCCTTCCACGACCGCATTGGAGGATGTTGTCGACGACCTATTGGGGGACAGGAACATAGAGAATTTAAAAGCCGCCCCCCCACCGTCAATCCCCAGTGTTTTCCTGTCCCCCTTGGGGCATGGAGAGATCCTGCAGTGCTTTCGGGCCGGCAGAGCCGGGCTGTGTTTATCATACTTGCCGGGCAGTGGTCGGTCGGGGTGCTCCCTCCATGTGGCTCCCATTGGGACCAACCTGGCTTCTGTGCGGGGCATCGTTCATGCCGGAGGCCGTTCCAGCTCTCCGTCATCTCCTCTTTCCTGGCGGCCTGGGCGCACTCGCGCACCGGAAGTGACGTCGCCGCGGGCTCTGCCGCTTCCGGCATGTGCGTTCCACGCTGAGACGCGTGGGGTAGAGCGCTCGGAGCCGACTGGCGGCTCGGACGCGCGCGCAGCGGAGGTGACGTCACCGTGGGTCCTACCGCTTCCAGTCTGCGCGTTCCACGCTGGAACGCAGAATGTTTGACCACGTCCAGGACCATCAAGGCCCATATCAACCTCTGATTGTCCCTTAAGTGACCGGAAAGGGGAGGGGACTGAGGTCCCTTGCTGGGAGGCACGTTTTTTTTATTTAAAACCCTCCTGAAGACGCCAAAAGGTAAGGCTATTCCCACCATGGAAGGTGACAGATCCAATATCCCTGCATCTGCAGAGCCCAGCACGCCCGCGGCTACAGTGAGTAGTACATGGGTAGTCACTATGGGGTTATCTCAGCCTTCTTTTCTAGATGACACTAGATCTCCCCTCCTCCTAGTTACATGTGTTCCTTTCTATTCCCCTTTCTTAAGAAGACAAGGCCCCCGCTTCTAAGGAGGATAAAGACCAGCCCCGTAGATGTGGTCTCTGTACAAAAAAACTGTCCTCATCCTATAAGAAGAAGTTGTGCCAGCCATGTACGGATAAAATAATTAGAGAAGAAAACCCCTCACTGATCGAGGAGCTCAGATCACTTGTTAAACAGGGGATGTTTAGACAGGAGGTCCAAGCTTCTTTTGCTGCCCTGCCTGTCTACTCCTCCTCCAGGCCCTCTCCCCCTAAGAAGAGAAAGATTCAAGAGTTAGATTCAGATGTGGTCTCTATGGACGCTAGTAGCTCAGCCTCTCGTGATTTTGAGGAAATAGCATCCGTAGGGCCTGCCAAAAAAGTAGAAACTGGAAGATATTATTTTTCCTCGGACAACTTAGAGGAATTACTGGACGCAGTTAGAGGCACTATGGGGCTGGAGGAAGTTGAAGTTCCCTGTTCTGTTCAGGATGAGATGTTTAGGGGCCTTAGATCAAAAAACAGACTGGTTTTCCAGTCCATGAAGTAATTAGAGATCTCATCCGACAAGAATGGGAATCCCCGGAGATTCGTCTCACCACCCCTTCGGAATTAAAACATAGATTTCCGCTAGAGGGTGAAGGATTTGAGTGGGAAGTCCCTAAGGTGGACATCCAGGTGGCTAGGGTAGTGAGGAAATCTTCACTTCCCTTTTGAGGACTCATCCCAATTGAAGGATCCATTGGACCGAAAAATGGAAAGCTTCTTAAAAAATCATGGGAAACCTCCTCTGCCTCTCTCAAAGTCAATATTTCCTCGGATTGTGTGGCCAGATCCCTCTTCAAATGGCTGACCCAACTAGAGGAACATCTGTCTCAGGGCACGTCCAGGGCAGACCTGCTAGACTCCATCCCTCTCCTTCGAAAAGCCACAGGTTTCTTATTGGACGCCTCGGCTGAGGCAGTCCGGATTGCGGCCAGAGCAGCTGTCCTATCCAATACTGCTCGCTGTGTACTATGGCTCAAATTATGGAGTGGAGATGTCACCTCTAAAGTTAAGCTCTGTTCCATTCCATTCCAAGGAAAATATGTATTCGGCCCAGCCCTGGATGAAATCCTGGAAAAAGGCCTCGAACAGAAAGAAAACAATTCCCGAACAGAAACAGGCTAAGAAACGTTCCTTTCGGCCTTCCCAGAGTCACCCCTCACAGTATAGAGGAAAGGGAAAATCTGGGCGCTGGAGCTATACTAAAGGCGGCAAGGGCCGCAACATCCTTGTACCCCAGCAACAACACCAGCAGCAGGACAAGCAATGACTTGGTCCATGTGTGGGGGCATGTCCCGAATTTCTTTCCCAGTGGCGGGCAATATCTTCCTGCCAGTGGATCCTCAATACCATCGAGGAGGGTCTTCTGTTGGAATTCGAGAGTATCCCCCCTCAGATCCTAAGGGTCACGTCCCTTCCTTCTCGGGGGGGGGGGCTCAGGAACTCCTATCAGTCTGTCTAAAAAACCTTCTGAATTCGGGAGTGGTGTCTCTTGTCCCCGCTGGCCGGGAGGGGATGGGTCACTACTCAAAAATATTCCTAATACGGAAACCATCAGGGACCCTACGCATCATAATCAACCTGAAGTCCCTAAACCATCACATCAAATACAGACGATTCAAGATGGAGTCTATAAAATCAACTATTCCCCTAATAGGGAAAGACTTTGTCATGGCGACCATAGACTTAAAAGATGCATACTACCATGTGCCGATTTATCCGTCCCACAGGAAGTTCCTACGATTTGCAGTCCTCAGGGATAACATAACAGTACACTACCAGTACAGTGTACTGCCTTTCGGCATCTCTTCAGTACCCTGGGTGTTTATGAAGATTATGGCAGAAGTCATTGCACTCATGCAAAAACAGGGCGTCTGCATAATTCCATACTTGGACGACATGTTGGTTGTCGCTCCTTCAGTGGTGACTCTCAATCTTCACGTCTCTATAACCTTAAAAACCCCTCGCTCATTAGGTTGGGTTCCAAACCTAAAAAAGTCGGAACTCCTCCCTTCATCAAGGAGGAAATTCCTTGGTATCTTGCTGGACTCCCAACAAACAGATGTCCTTTCTACCATTGGACCATCAAACAGCTCTCAGATCCAAAATCTCAAATTTCAGACACCAGGAGAATCCGACATTGAGAGCGACAATGTCTGTATTGGGGTCTATGACAACCTGTTTCCAGTCGGTGTTGTGGGCCCAGGCCCACTCAAGGCTTCTCCAGGATCATATCCTAAGATCCTGAAACAGACAACGGGACTCGCTAAACAAACGGTCCAGGACCCCCGGTCGGATAAAAGCTTCTCTTTCTTGGTGGCTAAGCTCCCGAAATCTTCAGAGGGGGATTTCTTGGACCCAGGACCCTCTAATTACAGTGACTACCGATGCCAGTATACGAGGCTGGGGAGCTATGGTGGCCCAGATTCCCTTTCAAGGCAGATGGAGTCCCGAGATCAGTGCCAGATCCTCCAACTTCAGGGAGCCAAAGGCAGTAGAAAAAAACGCTCAGAGCGACAGTCAACCTAATCCAGGGTTCTCACATCAAGATTCTCTTGGACAACGTGACTAAGGTTGCCTTCCTTTGTCATCAAGGAAGTACGAAGGCACACAGCCTAAAACAGATTGCATAGAAATAAGTTGATCACACTCTCTGGAATTTGCTTTTTTGGTGTAAATTTATTCACACAGGAAAAGAAAATATAATGGTGACAATAAATGGCGACAGTAAGACGTTTCGGCCACCCAAGCCTTATACATTAAGTCGCTATTGTATCTGGTTAAGATAATGGGACAAAGGAAGACACCAGAGTATACAGGTGGAGAGTCCAAGTTGAAGCTTCACATTGGTACAAGGGTTCATCTGCCCTTGGAGAGCTGTGGATCCTGCGTCATGGACGTCTCATAGGTGGGGTGGGGTATACACCCTCCGCAGCCACCACACGTGGGAACCCCACCTATGAGACGTCCAAGATGCAGGATCCACAGCTCTCCACGGGCTGATGAACCCTTGTACCAATGTGAAGCTTCAAATTGGACTCTCCACCTGTATACTCTGGTGTCTTCCTTTGTCCCATTATCTTAACCAGATACAATAGCGACTTAATGAATAAGGCCTGGGTGGCCGAAACGTCTTACTGTCGCCATTTATTGTCACTATTGTATATTCTTTTCCTGTGTGAATAAATTTACACCAAAAAAGCAAATTCCAGAGAGTGTGCGATCAACTTATTTCTATGCAATTTACGGACACTACCAGTCCATTGCATCTGCACCTTGATTATACTAGACAGTGTGCACACTAATTTTCTACCTAAAACAGATTGCAGGCCGAATATTTTTCTGGGCAGAACAACATCTCCTATCACGTTCAGCAATTCACCTGAAAGGCTCAAACAACGTTCAAGCAGACTTTCTAAGCAGGAAAGATATCCAGCCAGGAGAATGGAGCTTGAATCCTCAAATTTCCAGTCGCTGGTAGCAAAATGGGGTCTCCCCGAGGTAGATCTCTTCGCCAGTCGGTTAAACGCAAAACTTCCCCTCTTCTTTTCATTGGACAGGCGAGACAATGGCAATAATTTGGACGCACTAGTCAATCCCTGGCATTTCAAGCTGGTCTATGCTTTTCCTCCAATTCCACGGATAGCAAGAACCATCCAGAAAGTCAGATTAGAGAGAGTGGCAACAATTCTGGTGGCCCATCTGTGGCCCAAAAGGCCTTGGTTCGGGGCCATCACAGAACTTTGCCTAGAGGGTCCGGTGATACTACCACAGGTCAGCAACCTTCTCTCTCAAGGCCCCCTGTTCCATCCCAATCCTCCGTGGCTAAACCTGGCAGCCTGGTTACTGAAGCCGAGATCTAAAGATCCAAAGGTCTCTCGGAAGAAGTTATAAAAACTCTTCAACAGAGTAGGAAGCCAGTAACCAATGCTATATACGGCAAAAATATGGAAAAAATTCCTATCATGGTACGCCCCGGATATTCCTGATACCTCACATCCCAACATTGCTCGGATCCTTGAATTTCTACAGAGTGCATTGGAGTTGGGTCTCAAACCCAGCACTCTTAAGGTGCAGATTTCAGCCCTAAGTTCCATATTCGACCAAGATTTGGCCTCTCATAGGTCGATCAAGAGATTCCTAACTTCAGCACTCAGACTTCACCCAAGAATTCTGTCTCCGGTCCCATCCTGGGATCTAAATGTGGTGCTCAAGGGTTTAACACTCTCTGACTTTGAGCCTCTATCCTCTAGCACAATACAGACTCTCTCTCATAAGACTGCCTTCTTAGTGGCCATCACTTCAGCACGGAGAGTAGGGGAACTTCAGGCCCTTTCCATCAGAGAATCTTACATGAATATGACCGAAGATAGAATCACGCTTCGCCTGGACCCTTCTTTTCTCCCAAAAGTAGTTACGGATTTACATCGTTCCCAGGAAGTCATCCTTCCCTCCTTCTGCCAAAAACCTTCCAATTCAAAGGAATCCGAGTTCCACCTCCTAGATGTCCGCAGAGTTGTCCTTTATTATCTTCAACAAACTGAGTCTTGGAGATTGGATGGGAACCTATTTATACAACACTCAGGGCAGAACCGAGGAAGGAAGGCAGCTAAGTCCACTATAGCAAACTGGATCAAAAAGGCAATTGGGGAAGCCTATAACAACCAACAGGTGAATCCACCGATTGCCTTAAAGGCTCATTCTACCAGATCCACATCAACTTCATGGGCCGAAAGAGCGGGCGCTTCTACAGAGCAGATTTACAGGGCTGCTACATGGTCTTCCCTTCATACACTTTCCAAACATTATAGATTAGACTTATCATCCACTAGGGATTTAGCCTTTGGTAGGAAAGTCCTACAAGCTATTGTCCCTCCCTAATATAATATCATTGGTATTCCTCCAATGCTGTCGTGGAAGGCGTGTTGAGAAAATAGAATAAGTCCTTACCGGTAATTCAGTTTCCAGAAGCCTTCCACGACAGCACGAATTTCCCTCCCTATGGATTCCATATAACTGTCAGGTAACCATTTTTCCAGGTGATCTTGGTAAACTCTGGGGATTGACGGTGGGGAGGGGCCTTTAAACTCTCTGTTCCTGTCCCCCAATAGGGCGTGGACAACATCCGCCAATGCTGTCGTGGAAGGCTTCAAGAAACCGAATTACTGGTAAGGACTAATTCTATTTTTTTGCAGTTTCACCATATTTGGAATTTTTTTTCCCCCATTTTGCAGAACATTATGTAGCAAAATGAATGATGTCATTCAAAAGTACAACTCGTCCAGCAAAAAACAAGCCCCCTTACAGCTATATGGCTGGAAAATAAAAAAAAAAACGTTATGGCTCTTTAAAGAAGAGGAAAAAACGAAAATCGTTGGGGGGGGGGGGTAAAGGAGTTAAAAAGATGATTACTGAGGGAAGCAGTGGGTGTAAACAAAGAGCAAAAACTGGTCACTTTTGACCTGGTGACAGGTCCTCTTTAATGGTCATCTCTCCAAGCTTTGTGGTCAGTTGAGGTCATGCACCAAAACACGTTTATTGGACTTTGCAGTTCTTATAAATCTGTACAATGTCCCACGTCAGTGATTGGTGTAGCTCAGAGAGGCCGCGCAGTTAAGCACATGAATCACCTGTGGTTTCCGCGGTCTCTCATGCTTGTTGGACACTTGATAAAAGTTTGCAGACGTTTTGTTCATCGGGCTTTCTGCGCTGGAGCAAGCCTTGGCGCTGTGCGTACGTCTGTTTATATCCCAGCTATTTACTCTAATTTACTGATGCTCATTCTTCTTTTAAAATGGATTGAATGGAGGCGAGCGGGGCTTTTAGTGGCAGCCGTTCTGGTGTAAAGGGAAGCTTGTGAGACCGGCATTGTTCCTTAAGTGGCTCCCTTTGCAATACATCATTTGTACAATTTCCTTTTTATATTCGCTTCTGTGACTACTTGTGAATGCGCAGTTGTGCGTCCTGGCTTCGGTTAATATAGACGCGGTAACAAGACTGCAAATACTGTTGATGCTTCCGAGTTAAGGAAGTGCACTTAACTGCTGGTTAAATGCTTGTGCTGCACACGAGACCCCCGCCGGCTCTCGGTGTATGGCCACATTAAGCCAGGTAGTAATGGAAGCAATGGACCCTTGTTTTTTAATTTTTCTTTTAACCTAAACCTTGAACATTGACGAGCCAGGAGTGGACTTACTCTGCTCTTATTGCCGGCTAAACTCAACTTAAACAGGAAATAAGTGCATCTTTCTAAGGGTATTATGTGTTCAATATAAGTACCTTAAAGATGTCTCATAGATTTTCCTTCTAGGGTACGACAGGTTGCGGATACTTGTCCTATTTGTGGTTATAGAAATCTTCCCATTTTGGATATAATGTATTGAATATTTTTTTATTTATATGAAGTAAACTTTTGTAATGTTATGAATTAAAGTGAACATGATACATTCATACCCGGCAGTGTCTTTCAAAGGGGTTTTCCAGCACCTCTCACTTTGACGATGTTAGATGCTTCCAGCTTGGGGGTCTGTCGGTCACTTACCAAGCTTTCTTGCATAGTTATCAGATATTGTGCACCTGTTCTATTAATTGGAATATGCAGCATGCACGAGCCTGCCAGTTACTGACAAGTGGCTGATAGAGGCCACTTCAGTAGGGGATAACTTGCTTGCAGATGCGGAAATGAGACATTTGATTAACTTATTTAAAGTGAATATCCAACTTTTAAAACAATATTTTTTAATGGGGTCAGCATTGAATGAATAATTTCATAGAATACACTCCTCAACATTGAAATTGCAGCACCAAGAAGTATAAGATGAGGAATTATGGAACTCATAGGATGGATAACATGTTAATGATATGCAAATGATGAAAACTGGGAAACACAACGTTTTTGAAACGTCTCTATTCATTCAGTATTGAGTGCAGAAATCCCTACATTTACATGACTTGGCTGCTATCAGTGAGGTTATTTAGGCCACTTTCACATTCAGTATTTGGTCAGTATTTTACATCAGTTACATCAGTTTTTCTCTGATTGTTCGTGTCCTGCTTTTGACTGAGATACTGAAATAAAAACTCACCTAAGGCTATGTTCACACTAGCTGATTCTTCAGCGTTTTTTTTCTGCAGTAAAACTTGGTCTTTTGGCAGGAAAGAAGCTGCATCAAAAACGTATTTTTTATGATCCCAAAGTTCAGCTTTGCTTCCACCACAGAAGCATGAACACAGGTCACCAATGCAAGACATATGTGAAGCCATATTAACCAGCAATTCAAGTGAAACAGTGGCGGGGTGTAAATTGGTCAGGAACACTGGCAGTGCATTGAGTTTGTAGGACACTATTTATTTTCACACTATGGTCTGCTATTAAGTTGCTCAGAGATTGAACAATACCTGTGGCCCACGGAAGTGTGAAATTGAACAATCTCACACCTAGTTCAACCAATGTTTACATTGTACACATCACTAATTTCATTCAACTGTCCTAACCCAAACTGCCATCTCAGGTGACCAAGACAAGATGGTAAAATCACAAAAATAAATGAGTTTCACATACTGGTCTACTTGCGTTTTTTCACTAAAAGCGCAACAAAACCTGATAGTGATGTTCAGATTAGGCATTTTTTCACCAAATTCTCTATTGTGCAAAAAAGCACAAAATAATGATGAGACAAAAACCAATGTGTGTGCATAAGATTTCTGAAATCTCATAGACTTTGATGGTGCTGTAAAATGCAGCTGAAGATTTGCATAAATAAACGCGTAAAAAAAAAAAGCTGAAAAAACGCCCAGTGTGAACATGGCCAAATAGTGAACGTGTGCATGTGGCCTAATAGTTGTCTGAGGAATGTTCTGTCACGCTGAAGGCACTTAAAGACACAAATCCTCAACATCTGCTGTTGGCAGCTCCATTTGGAATTGTTGACCAATTTCTTCCCAGATGTGCTCAATGGGAGACAAGTCTGCAGGCCATGGTAGCACGTTTAGGCCAGATAGGCTACTTACCGTAGCACAAGCCTGGAATTGTTGTGAGGAAAAACAGCTCCTGGAACGCTTTGGAGGTCTCACCACCAAATCAATGTAATCTTCGTTTACCTGGAATGAAGACTACAAGGGTCCAGCTGCCGTATATTATATCCCTCACCATAATCCCGGGAGTAGAACTTGCGTGAAGTTCTCTCATGAAGGCCTGTTAATGGCATTACCCACATGGTCTCCAGACCAATCTCTGGCTATGATTGCATATTAAGACAAAAGTGAGACTTTTTGCTGAAAAAGGTAAACCTCCATTGCAGTTTTACTCTGCACCATGGTGGCCTTTGAGGGTGGTGACGTGAGGTCAATGGAACACCTGTAGCTTTGAAGTCTGGTTCATAGGCTAATGACGTGCACAACCTTCTGATGGTTTGTGTGGACACAGTTTGATACATTAGGCTTGGAATGTGAGCTCCCTAGTAAAGTCCAGGTTGAAAAAAGTGTGCACTATAAACTATGTCCTGCAATATCATTGTTTATTTGTGGCAAGATGTCTTTTTAAAGAGGTTGTTCACTACTTGGACAACTCCTTCGGAATCCCTAGATTTCCCCTCAGTAAAATAACACCTCTATACTCAACTCCAGTGCCAGTGCTGCTCCAGCGGTGTCTGCACTGTGTCTCCCGGGGACTGTGTAACATTATGTCACACGATCCCTGTGGGCAGTCCGCGCTGGGTTCACTTTACCGATCTTAGGACAAATCGCATAAATCCAGAAGAAATGAAAGCAGCAGTGCACACTTCCTCCAGATGTATGTGATACGTCCAAAGAAGGGGAGGGTGAAGCCAGCGTTGATTGGCTGCAGGGATTACATGACATAAGTGTCATGCAGTCCCCAGGAGAGCAATTGCCGACACCGCTGGAATGGCGCCGTCACCGGAGAGGAGTATGAGTT
Organism: Phyllobates terribilis; assembly: GCF_046119375.1. Lineage (NCBI taxonomy): Eukaryota > Metazoa > Chordata > Amphibia > Anura > Dendrobatidae > Phyllobates > Phyllobates terribilis. Next base: position 497,008,269 of record NW_027362761.1, on the reverse strand, counting down.
GTAGTATTTTCCTGGGGGCTTGCATTTGGATGGATTGAGAAGGGGTTATCAAAGTAGTGGATAACTCCTTTAAGTAGGATGGGTTCTGTATAAGAAGAATTGAACCCACGCAGAGTTTAGCACTACGTGGTTTTAAGCAATGTGCACTCACAAAGCGACGTACAGTACATGTTGAAAGAACATAGATGTTCTTGTGTTAAGTAACTTTAGAGCCACACTTTCTTATTTTACTGCATTTTATCTGACAGAGCTTTAAAATGGACAAGTCACCAGAATTTCTCCATAGTGTGGCCTCAGGCTTCTGGTCTGCAGTGTCAGTCATTTCTCAGTGTACAAGTAATTCAATAAAAGGTTCACACACAGGTTTTTGCAGGAAACGTGTCTTAGTGGACCATAGGGTTTTTACGAACAACTAATATAATATGAGTAATCTAAATATTTGTCAAACCAACCCCCGTAACTGCAACTTGATCTGTGCATATTTTTTTGCATTGATTTCTATGGACAGCAAAACTGTGACTATCTAAAGTTATCCTTTTATTTGACTGTATTATTTTTTTCCTCTAGGTTCCCATGGCAAGGGCCAGCATTCTATGGCTTATTGGAGAATATTGCGAGCGAGTGCCGAAAATTGCTCCTGATGTGCTGAGGAAGACTGCAAAGAGCTTCACTAACGAGGACGACCTTGTCAAGTTGCAGATATTAAACCTTGCAGCAAAGCTGTACTTAACCAATTCCAAGCAAGTAAGGCTATGGCAATGCAAAGAGGACATGAGCAACTCTTATGTCAGGCTGTGAACTGTTACTGTTCTTAATATGGGATTGAAGGAATTATATAGTATTTCTGGGAAGATATGTCACTCAGTAGTGAGGGAAGTGGAGACAACCTCCATATACGCTGCTAATTGTCTTCCTCATGATCCCTCAGATTTCTGTAAATTTAGATTCAACTAAAAAATCTCTTCATAGAGTTATTACAGAAAACCAACGATGGATGCCCTTTACCAGCCAGGGCTATTAAAATATAGGAGAAGACAAATGTGGCCAGTTCTTTATAACTGCCCTTGCCCTTGTCATAAAGGCATTGACCACGATTCATCATTTATGTTTTTTCTTTTGTAATGTGGTAGGAGTTGCCATTTTTACACCAAATTTATGAATTTGGTGAAAGTAAAAAAAAAAAAAAAAAAAAAAAAAAAAAAAGACTTTCTCCCTGTCCTGAACTGTTTTTGCGACTTCTTTTACTCTAAAAGTTGCAAAAATTGTGCCAAACTTGCATACTCAAAAAATATGCTAGGGGGCAACTGGAAAGGAGTGAAGTTGTGCCAAAGTTTGCAACTTTTTAAAAAGTCGCAATGGGTGAATGAGGCTGAAACATCTGGAATTGTTAGACTTCGTCCCCAAAGCGGAAAGCAAACAAAAAACAAAACAGGTGAGCACATATAAAATAGACTTAAAAAGACACAAATGCAGTAATGGGAAACGCTGGCCCTGCTTGACACACGAGGGATAATCCAGTGCATTAATAAAATCAGAGTATATGCTCAGATCATGGGGTGCTCAGCTCAAACAATATTAATCTTGTAAGGTAGAGTGTAGAAAACACAAAGCGGCACTCACCACTGACATTTTTATGTGCAAATAGTTTTATTCGGTCATCGGATGCTGAACATTGACACAAAAGGAACGAGCAACAGCTCCGAGCCAGAAGAAGCTTGTTCTTAGGCGAAACAGCTGTTGCTCATTCCATTTGTGTCTCTGTTCAGAATCCGATGACTGAATAAAACTATTTGCTGATTGAAATGCCAGTGGTGAGTGCCGCTTTATGTTTTCTACACTCTACCTTACAATAATAAAGTGGGTTTAACAAACAAACAAAAAAAAACACTAAACTAGACCAAGAACAGGCACAAAGGCAATGATGAATTGAGGCCATTGTGAATTCTGAGAATGAAGAGAATCTACTAAGGGGCAATCCATTGTGTCATACCGGACCAAAATGGCAAGCAAAGATACAAAGCCAAAATTCAAAATGAAAGTGAACATTGTGTATATACAAGAATGAAGATAAAGAGTTGGAAAATTGGTGCAGCCACATATCATCCAATGTATCAGTAAGCTGAACCAATGGGAAATTACTGTGCTAAATGCACCAGATTTCTGTAGCAGATTTGCATTAAAAATCTTTCTTGCACAATCTTCATTATGTGTTTTAGACCCTTTCTCTGGTTTGTGTGACAAGGGGGTGTTGCGGTTTAGGAAAGGGTGTGATGCTGTGCGCTAAAATGTTGTCACAACTTTTTGGCACTAAATACGCCAAATAATAGGCAGAGGAAAGAAAATGAAACTAAATAGTCTAAAGATTCCCCAAAGTTGTCATTCAGCATGAGTTACTGTGATAAATAAGGCTCTGTCTACAAATGAGTTACCGGTATATAAAAATCACCCCAATGACCTAGTGTCCTTAAAATACATAGAAGTACTTTTGCCAGTAGTCAAAATAGACCAATGCGATTCCCTTGTAAACATGGGTCAGCACTAGTGTTGAGCGATACCTTCCGATATCGGGAAATATCGGATCGGATTGGATCGGACCGATACCCAAAAAGTATCAGATATCACCGATTCCGATACCGGAAACCAATGCAAGTCAATGGGACACAAATATCGGAATAAAAATAAACCCTTTCTTTCCTTGTAGGTTAATTCTACATGAAGGAAAACAACTAAGAATAATGTAGAATGACATGAAAAGCCGGCAATTCAGCAGCGGCATACACTGGTACCCGACAATTTACAACAGAAAGAATAGAACATCACACATAGATTAGATAGATAGAAACATGTCAGTCACATATATATTAAGTACAGTGACAGTGTTGCTTACTGTACTTGTCATTTAGTGTAAAGGATTTATTAAAAAAAATAACAGTGTTTTCATGCACCGTCTCTTTAAAAAAGCCGGCCGCAATTCAGCAGCGGTACCCGACAATTTAGAATAGAAAGAATAGAGCATCACACATAGATTAGATAGATAGAAACATGTCAGTCACATATATAATAAGTACAGTGACAGTGTTGATTACTGTGCTTGTCATTTAGTGTTAAAATAAAGGATTTATTAAAAAAAAAATTGGCGTGGGGTTCCCCGTAATTTTAGGCTCTAGCGGATGTTAAGCAGACGGCTGGGGCAGATGTTTGAAGCCTGGGAAGGGGGTAATACCCACGGAGCTTCCCAGGCTACTAATATCAGCCCCCAGCTGAATACCTAGCCTTTACTAGCTATTAAAATGGGGGACCCCAAAAAAAATGACGTGGGGTCCCCCCTATTTTAATAGCTAGCAAAGGCTAGGCAGACAGCTGGGGGCTGATATTAATAGCCCAGGAAGGGTGCCATGAATATTGGTCCCCTCCCAGGCTAGAAACACCAGCCGTCAGCCGCCCCAGAAATGGCGCATCCATAGGATATGCCAATTCTGGCACTTAACCTCACTCTTCCCACTGCCATGTAGCAATGGCAGTGGGGTAATAGGGCTGGGGTTGATGTCCGCTTATAATGCCAGTTGACATCAAGCCCAGGTTAGTAATGGAGAGGCGTCTATAAGACACCCCCATTACTAACCCCATAGTCAAAGTTAAAAAAAAAACACAAACACCGAGAATAAAGTCCTTTAATTGAAATAAAGACACAATTCTTTATTGTTCTAAATTAAACCATACTTACCATCACGCCCATTCCAGCTGAAGCCAACGATCTCCTGCAATAAAAGTAAAATAATAAACCAACCTCATCCTTACCTTTCCATGGTTCCCACGACGGCTCCAGCTCTGCTACATTCACATGACAGGCTGGATCGCAGCCGAAAGCTGCTATCCAGCTTGCCATCCCGCAGAGACTGAGAAGCGCGGGCATGCTTGCGCTCCTCATTGTCTGGCTGTGACGGCATCCAGATGAGCCGAGTTCATGTCCAGTCAGTGACGTGCATGAGGTGAGCTGAGTTCATTGGACATGAACTCACCTCATTGGACATGAGCTCACTGACAGCGTGGGAAAATTCTCCTGCGCTTGCAGTGAGCGTGAGAGAATTCTCCTGCTGAAGCACTGAGCGCAGGAGAATTTTCCCACGCTGTCAGTGACGTGCATGAGGTGAGCTCATGTCCAATGAACTCAGCTCACCTCATGCACGTCACTGACAGCGTGGGAGAATTCTCCTGCGCTCAGCGCTTGAGCAGCAGAATTTTCCCACGCTGTCAGTGACGTGCATGAGGTGAGCTGAGTTCATTGGACATGAACTCGGCTCATCTGGATGCAGTCACAGCGAGACACTGAGGAGCGCAAGCATGCCCGCGCTTCTCAGTCTCTGCGGCATGGCAAGCTGGATGGCAGCGTTCTGTTGCGATCCAGCCTGTCACGTGAATGTAGCAGAGCTGAAGCTGTCGTGGGAACCATGGAAAGGTAAGGATGATGTTGCTTTATTATTTTACTTTTATTGCAGAAGACATTGACTTCAGCTGGAATGGGCGTGATGGTAGGTATGGTTTAATTTAGAACATTAAAAAATTGTGTGTTTATTTCAATTAAAGGACTTTATTCTGGGTGTTTGTGTTTTTTTTTTTTAACTTTGACTATGGGGTTAGTAATGGGGGTGTCTTATAGACGCCTGTCCATTACTAACCTGGGCTTGATGTCAGCTGGCATTATAAGCTGACATCAACCCCAGCCCTATTACCCCACTGCCACCGCTACAGGGCAGTGGGAAGAGCGAGGCTAAGTGCCAGAATTGGCGCATCCTATGGATGTGCCATTTCTGGGGCGGCTGACGGCTGGTGTTTCTAGCCTGGGAGGCAGCCAATATTCATGGCACCCTTCCTGGGCTATTAATATCAGCCCCCAGCTGTCTGCCTAGCCTTTGCTAGCTATTAAAATAGGGGGGACCCCACGTCATTTTTTTTGGGGTCCCCCATTTTAATAGCTAGTAAAGGCTAGGTATTCAGCTGGGGGCTGATATTAGTAGCCTGGGAAGCTCCGTGGGTATTACCCCCTTCCCAGGCTTCAAACATCTGCCCCAGCCGTCTGCTTAACCTCCGCTAGAGACTAAAATTACGGGGAACCCCACGCCAATTTTTTTTTAAATAAATCCTTTATTTTAACACTAAATGACAAGTACAGTAATCAACACTGTCACTGTGCTTCATATATATGTGACTGACATGTTTCTATCTATCTAATCTATGTGTGATGCTCTATTCTTTCTGTTGTAAATTGTCGGGTACCGGTGTATGCCGCTGATGAATTGCCGGCCGGCTTTTTTAAAGAGACGGTGCATGAAAACACTATTATTTTTTTTAATAAATCCTTTAACACTAAATAACAAGTACAGTAAGCTGAGCGCTGCCATCCAGCTTGTCATTGTCATCCTTCAGAGACACTGCAGAGCGCAGGCATTATGGGAACTTCTGATTCCGGTATTCGATATTCTAAAAGTATCGGAACTCAGTATCGGAACTCCGATACCGCGAATATCGGTCGATACCCGATATTTCAGTATCGGAATGCTCAACACTAGTCAGCACACAGGAAGGGTATAAGTGGCACTAGTAGAGTAACAATCAAATGGTACGCCTAAGGAGCCACCGCACCGATGTGTGCTGTACAGAAGAATGGTTGATAGCCACACGTGACACATTATTGAAATTTTGGGTGTTTTTTTGAGTAATGGCAGAAGTACTTTTATAGTTTTAAGGTCCCTCCTGATACAAGTACTTATTCCGGTAGTCAGAAAAAAAAAAAGGCCAATGCATTTCAATAATGAGTAACCTCTGGGTCTCAAAGTATTAGTCTGCAAAACATACATTGGGTGCAATCGTGCCCTTAGGTGTGGCATTTAATTGTTACTCTCATGTTAATGATGCATATAGCCCTTTTGATGTGCCGACCTATGTTTACAAGGGAATTGCATTGGCCTTTTTACTTGTGTTTTAAAGGGAAACTGACCTATTGTTTAAATCAAATTTTTGTGTTCAAAGTATTTTTTAAAATGTTTTTGGCAATATATATCATTTTTCATATCATAATCTTTATAAAAAAGTAAAAATAAACAACCGTAATCTTGCAATTTTCACACTGGTCACTGGTCTAATTTCCTGCCTTTTAGATGCTTTAATATAAAAGATAGGGTCAGGTTCTGACCATTGTGACTATGAACATGTGGATTTCCTGTCTCTTAAAGGGAATCTGTCAGTAGGATCAATCCTCCTAAGCTGTCTGTATGGACATGCAGGTCATAGGAAGGCGTGTGCTTTCTTAAAGAGGTTGTCCACTACTTTTATATTGATGGCCTATCCCTTGAATAGGTCATCAGTGTCTGATTGGCCAGGGTCCTACACCCGGCACCCCCGCCGATCAGCTGTTATCGGTGTCGGCGGCGGTCGGAAGTACTCACTTACGAAGCTGGTCCGTCTACAGTGGGTACGGAAAGTATTCAGACCCCTTTAAATTTTTCAATCTTTGTTTTATTGCAGCCATTTGGTAAATTCTAAAAAGTTCATTTTTTTCTCATTAAAGTACACTCTGCACCCCATCTTGACTGAAAAAAAAAACAGAAATGTAGAATTTTTTACAAATTTATTAAAATAGAAAAACTGAAATATCCCATGGTCATAAGTATTCAGACCCTTTGCTCAGACACTCATATCAGTTTAATTAAACACAGCCGGACTCCAATGAAGGAGTAGAATCATCTCAAGGAGGATCACAAGGAAATGGACAGCATCTGACTTAAATATGAGTGTCTGAGCGAAGGGTCTGAATACTTATGACCATGGAATATTTCAGTTTTTCTATTTTAATAAATTTGTAAACATTTCTACATTTCTGTTTTTTTCCAGTCAAGATGGGGTGCAGAGTGTACTTTAATGAGAAAAAAATGAACTTTTTAGAATTTACCAAATGACTGTAATGAAACAAAGAGTGAAAAATTTAAAGGGGTCTGAATACTTTCTGTACCCACTGTACCTGTAATGGCCGCCGCAGGGTACTGCACATCTGCCCCCTATTGATTTGAATAGGAGGCGAATGTGTAGTACCAAGGCCCAGCCATTACAAGTAGAAGGAGCAGCTTGGCAATTGAGTACTTCCGGCCAGTGGTCGCAGACTCCGATAACAGCTGATCGGCGGGGGTGCCAGGTGTAGGACCCCGGCTGATCATACAATGATGACCTATTCTAGGGATAGGTCACCAATGTAAAAGTAGTGGGCAACCTCTTTAAAAGTTTAGATACCAGACTTTATTTTTTGATTGATTTGTGTGCTGCAGCCCCAGCAAGTTGATGAGGTTTTACCAAATCTTCTCTACTCGCTGCTGAGATTATCCGCACAGAAATTGACATGTGCAGATTTATAATTCTGCTGTCAATTCTTTCTGCAGATTCACATTGTGCTTTTCACTTACCTCAATGTAGCAAAATACGTTAATGCAGATTTGGGTTAAAATCCTCCAGGGTGAGATTCTGCTCCTATGTTTGTAGCTTTATAGGAGGTCATAGGTAATTTGATTTCCCTCTGGCTGACCCCCCAAATTACCTGATTTGCAGCCTCTTGTAAATGAAACTGAAATATATGTGGGAATCGCTGATAGAAATATTCCCTGAAAAAAGAAAATGTCAGAGAAGATCCAGCACAGAGTTGTGTAGCTGGGGAGCGGGTGGGATGTCGGGTCAGCCTGACGGCAGTGTTAAGCAGCCCTTAATGCTGCCGAGCTGCGGAGGTTTGCAGGCTGAGACCTCTCCTATGCTGCTGTGATTACAAGTAATTCCTAAACCGGCTGAAGGCATTTTTCTTCTTCACTCGAGTACACCAAATCTATGAATTTGCTTCATTAGTCTAAATAAGCACATTTCACACTCTGCCTGGTAGTTGAGGTATCGGTGTCTTTATTTGCGCTGTATACACATAGTTAGCCGCAGAATGCTTTCTGACTATTTTTAACAAACATTTATGCCTTGCAGATGCATCTAATTTAGAACATAATGGTAAAATTTGGTTTGCGGTAGGCTATTATAAAAATGATCTGGATGCAGTTTTAATGTAGCATAGTCAATGGCTGAATTAAGAAATGATGGAAAATTCCGTCATAAAACAAGCTGTTACCTTACATAAATAAATAAATGAGCGGTATTACCGCCGGCTGGAAGCACTCTTTTATCTTGGTTTTTAGAAGGCATCAGCAGCTCGCTTTTATGAAAAAGTAACAGCTAAATGCACTGCAAATAATTTACAGTAATCCAGTTCAGTGATTCATGTGTCTCCTTTAATGGGCCATAATTCAGAGCAAAGTAAGAGAGTCGAGAGCTCAGAGCAAAGTAAGAGAGTCGAGAGCGAGTGTGCGGACCCTCGTGGTGCCAGGGACACTATCTCTTCATAACTCTCACCTCGGATGGAGCACTTTGCCAGCCCCCTCATACCCGCTGATGTTTTGATGTCCTGCATATTTTCTCGATTAAGTTTTGAGTGCCATGTTTTTAGTTGTATTTCCACATTCATTATCCTCACGCAGACCCTTCAGAGGGTTTGCCATATATGATTATTTTTTAATGATGCCTTTCTTTCCACTTCAGCAGTTTAATAATCTAGCACATGGCTGCCTCGCCGTAGTTAGCATTCACCTCCCAGCTTAGAGCAGGACATGTGCTTTTGGCTTGGATTTTCCATTTGCAGCTTCAGAAATGCGTATTCCCTGCGGAGCGACATTTGTTTGTCTTAACGCTTCATTTTTATTACCTCTTTAAATATGTTTACTGGCGGTTATCAATAATCATAAATCACTTCTTCTACTTTCTCTTTCTCTCTCTGATTTTATATATTTTTTTCTTTCTCTCTCGACAGACAAAATTGCTTACTCAGTACATATTAAATCTGGGCAAATATGATCAGAATTACGATATCCGGGACCGTACGCGCTTTGTAAGACAGCTTATTGTTCCAAATGAGAAGAGTGGCGCTCTGTGTAAATACGCCAAGAGAATATTCCTGGCCCAGAAACCGGCTCCTGTTCTAGAATCTCCTTTTAAAGGTAAATTAAATCTGTGTTCCCCCACCCCTACAGGTAATAATGCTCCCGGTGGGTAGAATATGAGTGCTGCTGAGTATAGCAGGAAACTATTCACCTGATTGTGCATCCAGGGTGGAGCATAATCAAAGTAAGGCCCTCTTCACACGTCCATTTAAAAATGTACACTAAAGGCAATCTATTTTTTTCTAATATCCTTGTGGTTTTCTGTGTGCCGTCCGTCCGTCCTTCTGTCTGCCGTCCGTCTGCCATCCGTCCTTCCGTCTGCCACATAGAATGCAGAATAGAAATGACCGATTTTTAGGTGTTAAACATGTGCAAAGATAGATAGATGATAAATAGCTATCAGTGAGATATATAATTGGTGCCTTGAGCGTGTAGTTTACTGTACATGTATTAACTTAATTTAATGAATGAAGAAAATGATCTGGAGTCCCCCTTATTTTTTTGGTAACAAGCAAAGGTAAAGCAGACAGCTTTGAGCTGATATTATCAGGCTGGGAAGCTCCATGGTTATTGGGACCTTCCAAGCCTAAAAATACCAGCCCTCAGCGGCCCCAGAAGTGGCGCATCACATTAAATGCTCCAATTCTGGCAGTTCACCTTACCTATTTCCGATGCACTGGTGCGTTGACAATCGCATTAATAGGGCTTGAAGTTGATGTCACCTGTAAATTGTCCAAAAACACAGCTGGCATAAAGCCCTGGTGTCTAGCAGACATCCCCATTACTAACCCAGTAAGAAAAAAGAAAAAAAAACACACACAAAAAATACTTTATTTAGATAAACACTCCCCTACACTTTCCCTGGTTCACCGCTTTATTAAACAAAAAAACACACCCAGGTCTGCTGTAGTCCACAGAATCCGTTGTATTCCAGCAAATGGAAACCTGAAAAGAACATACACACAAAACACAGAGCAATGAAACAAAAACACTTTCTCTCGGTAACTACTTTATTTAAAAAAAGTAAAATAAAAAAATTTCCTACGCAAGTGTGAAGGATCCGCACCTCGCCAGCCAGCCTGATTTCACTATTACGTCAGAAGGATCATGTGATACGGATCCGCACTTGCACCAACGTGACGTTCCTCACACCCTGGGTACTCCTAAGGTCGGATTGGTACAGTTTTACACAGACACCCCCTGTCCACATGGGCCCAAGAAGGCACAGGGAGTGAGAAGAGGTGGCCCATTCAGTTACTGACGTGGCACCACACTCGCTCACACACCTGACAGGCTGAGCGTGGAGACTAAACACAGCTTGGCTACCTGGTTGTTACGTGCTGTTCTACGTATCTCCTTGCCCCTATGAGCTAGCCACGTCCTGGGGATCTCGGAAATATACACTTTCTGCGGGTAGGACATCTAGTATTTCGATAACTCTTTCTGAAATCATAGCTGGTTGAACAAAGGACTAAGACCGCATGGCTTGGATCCACAGGGGGTCTTTATGTGGGAGGTTGCATACTAGCTAGCTGGTGGGAGTGTGAATCCCTTGTTTGAAGCTGGCCAGATGTCTTTTTACATGCTTACAGGAAGATTGTAAGCTGCCATTACAATTTATGATTGTAAGCTGCCCCCATCCTTCACAGCAGGTTTGACGTAGTCCAAGCAAATCCAGCAACGTCCATCGAATCCTCCATACAAAGACTATGGATGGATGTCTTCCGAATGCTATCAGCTCTGCCAGTGAGATAAGTAGTTGGCTGAAGGGTATACCCACCACTCACCTCCGTATGAGCACTGGAGTTAGCGAGCGCGGTTGAGGTACATGTTTATGGAGAGGTCTGGAGATCTGACAGTAAAACGAGCACTCCACCCACATCTATCTTATAACTATGGCCAATTTTGTAATTCACATACTCCCATAATTAGATTTGTATTATTGACCAGGTCTAGGAGTGGCTATAAAAGGTATTCAGGACGATTAAGTGTTTTGATCCTTGGGAAATGTTAACTTGCACTCATAATTTGGATAGAATAAAATCTTCTGTGGATTTCCCTGCGACTTCTGATCCATAATGCACTTGTTTTATTTGTGGATTTTGTAGTGGATTTGCTACGGTTTTTCCCCTATGCATTGCAAATGGTGAAATCCTGTAGTAAAAATCTCATAGCAATAGAGCACTTACACAAAATAACCAAACCAGAAGGCCTTCAAGCATTCACAATTACGTGGTTTTCCAAACTTGTACATTTATGGTATATGCACAGCTTTACTATACATTTATAGAAGACGTGGGTCCCACCAATGGGACATAGAATCATAGAATGGTAGAGTTGGAGGGGACCTCCAGGGTCATCTGGTTCAACCCCCTGCTCAATGCAGGATTCACTAAACCATCTCAGACAGATGTCTCTCCAGCCTCTGTTTGAAGACTTCCATTGAAGGAGAACTCACCACCTCTCATGGCAGCCTGTTCCACACATTAATCACCCGCACTGTCAAATTTTTTTTTATAATATCTAATCTGTATCTTCTCCCTTTATTTAATCCTATTGCTTCTAGTCTTTTTTGTAGAGGGATCAGCTTTATTCTCATTAGCACAGTGTGACAGCCCTTGAGATATTTGTAGACTGCTATTAAGTCTCCTCTCAGTCTTCTCTTTAGCAAGCTAAACATTCCCAAATCCTCTAACCGTTCCCCATAAGACATTGTTTGCAGACCGGTCACCATTCTGGTCGCTCTTCTGAACTGTCTGTCTTTTTTTAAAATGTGGCGCCCAGATCTCGACACAGTATTCCAGATGAGGTCTGATCAAAGAGGAGTAGAGGGGAATAATTACTTCACGTGATCTAGACTGTATGCTTCTGTTAATGCAACCCAGAATTGTGTTTGCCTTTTTTGCTGCTGCATCACACTGTTGACTCATGTTCAGTCTGTGTTATATTAGTATACCCAAGTCTTTTCCACATGTGCTGTTGCTTAGCCCTGTACCTCCCATTCTGTATATGCTTTTTCATTTTTCTTGCCCAGATGTAGGACTTTGATTTCTCCCTGATAAAAACTATTCTGTTAGTTGCATGCCATTGTTCCAGTTTGTTTAGATTCTTTTGAATCCTTTCTCTATCTTCTCTAATATTCGCTATCCCTCTTAGTTTTGTGTCATCAGCAAATTTAATCAGTTTACCCTCAATTCTTTCAACTAAATCATTGATAAAGATGTTGAACAACACCGGGCCCAGGACAAAGCCTTGTGGTACCCCACTTGAGACATTCTTCCAACTGGATGTGCAACCATTTATGCAGGGCTGTCGAGTCGGAGTTGTGGAGTCTGAGTCTGTGTCCATTTTGGTGGAGTCTGAGTCAGAATCGGAGTCGGTATAAAATGGACCGACTCAAACTCCTAAAATATATAATAAATTGGGGACAGTAGTTCAATGCAGTTTGTGGGGAATATTTTTTTCATAAGAATTTGGGAGACTTATGAAATGTCCTATAAATGTCTGTCCTATTCCTGATCTAAGGATCTAGACTTTTAGCTGAGATGAATCTGTGCTACAGTAAATTTATCACTTAAACATGAGCAATGTATGAGAGAGTCAGAGTTTTTATGTCCGTGTCATGAAAATTGAGGAGTCTGCATTGGAGTCGGAGGTTTGGCTTACCGACTCCACAGCCCTGTATTTATGACCACTCTGTGTCTGATCACTAAGCCCGTTATGAACCCACCTAACAGTTGCCTTGTCCATTCCATAGTCATTTTTTCAAGAAGTATGGTATGAGATACTTTGTCAAATGCTTTGCTGAAGTCAAGATATACTATATCTACTGGGTTTCCCTGATCCACCCAGTCAGTGATTCTGTCATAGAAGGAAATTAAGTTAGTCTGGCATGACTTGGTTACAAACCCATGCTGACTCTGGTTAATCACTTCATTCTTATACAGGTACTTACATACATGTTGTTTAATAATTTGTTCAAAGATCTTTCCTGATATAGAAGTCAGACTCACAGGCCTATAGTTCCCTGGGCCCATCTTCTTCCCCTTTTGAAGATAAGGACACCATTCGCTCTTCTCCAGTCTTCTAGGACTTCTCCTGTTCTCCAAGATCATGGAGAGTGGTTCAATAATTTCCTCTATCTCCTTCAGTACCCTAGGATGTAATTCATTTATGTTAGCTAAGAGTTCCCTCACTATCTCTCTGTTTATAGATAGTGTGGGTTCTTCTATTCCTTCAATAGTACAATGAAGATACATTTTCTTTCTGAGAGAAAACAGTTGCAAAATAGGAATTTAAAAGTTCGGTCTTCTCATCATTTTTTCCAAGTTTATCATTTTCATCCTGTAAAAATCCTATAGCATCTTTTGACTTTTCTTTTGACATATCCCCAAAATCCTTTCTTATTGCTTTTGACATCTCTTGCAAACCTTAATTCATTATCAGCTTTAGCTAATCTGATGCGTGCCCTACAGGTTCTGCAGACAGCATTATATTCTTCTTTAGATATGCCTCCCTCTTTCCATTTGATAAACATTTCTTTCTTCCTTTTTAGCATGTGTTTAAGTTCTGTGTTCATCCATCCTGAGTTCATGCTTCCTCTTCTTCCTTCTTTAGGGATTGTTAACCATTGTGCTTTGAGAATCTCATTTTTCAATATTTCCCATCCTTTCTGCACATTTCTGTCCTTAAGGACATACAGCCATTGGATCCCTTGTATACTCTTTCTGAGTTACTTAAAATCTGTCTTTCTGAAATCCAACCTTGAAGTCTGTCTCTTCACAGGTTTTCCTCCTCTAGTTATCCAAAATTCTATAATAGCACGATCGCTGCCTATTTGGGTCCCAACCACCCTTACCTCCTCAACCATTTCCTCCCCATTTATAAGGATTAGAACCAAGGTAGCAGATCCCGTTGGTCTCTCTTCTACTTTTTGGAAGATAGTTATCAGCAAAAGAGGATAAGAATTTGCTGGATCTGTTACTTTTGCCTGAGAGAGATTCCCAACATCAGTCCATCTGTCTCAGGAGCACTGCTGACCTATTTTAGTAGAAAACTGGTTGGAATTTCCATACAAATGAATGGGAATTTGCACTGATAGCAGTATGTGTTGAGGACCTATTCTCAAGATGTGAATCTGCCATAAATGTACGAGATGGGAGTACCCCCTTTATGAGCAGTGGGTCCTTACAAGGTTTGCCGCCTTATTTACATACGTAATGGCGCGCCGGATGTTCTTAGGAAACCTTTAAGGTCACATGGGTTTATTTTGCAAACTATTTTATCGGTTCGTAAGTTGTTCCATATGCAACTAGATGCTAATTTTGAAACTCTGCCGGTTTTCTGGTGTTTTAGCGATCATGTAAATTTATTGCTAATTTCAGTAGTAATGGTGTTTGGTGTAGCAGAAAAAGAATGATTAAAATTCGGAATGAGCTGGTGGAAAGCCTTGTCAGTGGATTGTTAAGCTGCGCTGTCATTCTTAATATTTACCATCCAGTCGTTTCCAGACAATCTGCATTCCAGCACGACGCCTCTAAACATACTGACTGATTAGCTTTTATATTGACCATTATGAAAGAGATTATTATAATGTATGGATTGAAATAATCGTCCTGACCTTATGGAAGGCTGTCTGCTTCACATCTATTTCTTCATATCCAGGCTAATATCACAGCACTGATCTGCCATCTTCATAATGGTTGCACTTTGCGCTGCAAGGCTCATAGGTTTCACTGTAATCAACTATTTGCTGCTTATGTATTTCATTCAATAGATCGAGATCGTTTTCAGCTTGGTACGCTGTCTCACACGCTGAATGCTAAGGCATCGGGCTACTTGGAGCTGTCTGACTGGCCAGAGGTGGCGCCTGATCCGTCTGTCCGCAATGTGGAAGTCATTGAGCCGGTGCGTTTCCACAATTTCTTGTCTAATATTTGCTTATTTTTATGTGCAGTGTGTGTGTATATATAAATATATATAATAGGTGTAACGGTTTAGTTGACGTAGTTTACTCATACAAAAAATAGAAAAAGTGTCAATTTCGCTCCCCACTTATGTATTAGAGATAAGTATCCCCCAGGGTACACAGTCTGATCTGGGTATGGTGCACGGAGTTTGCACTCGTCTGGCCTCCAGGTCCAATAGCTCTCTATGATCCAAAAGGGGGATGTTCTCCAGCACCAAAGGGAAATGGGTAAAACTCAGCCTTTAATGATATAGGATAAAAAAAAATTGGTGCGCATATTGAGAAAGAAAATCCATAATTCTTACGCGTTTTGGGTAGAAAAACCATTAGGGCTATGATTAAGTATTTTTCTACCCGAAACGCGTGAAGTTTTTTTTTTTTTTTTTTTTAATATGTGCACATTCTCCCAATTTTTTTAACCTGTATAATTAAAGGCTACATTTTACTTATTTACTTTTGATGCTGGAGATCATTACCTTTTGGACCATTGAGAGATACTGTAGTCCTAGTCTTGGTGCCGTATGTGTTTGCGCAAGGTGGCGGTGGGAAATTATGTTAATGGTTTACAATTATCCTTTCTTCTTTTTTTTTTAAAGTACATACTACTACCATTTTAGTCTTAAAGGGAATATCTTGGGGAAAGCGACTGTTGCACGAGAAATGTAGCGTTTCATTGTGGCCATTCAGATTATTGTAATACATGATACAAGTCTGCCAAAAAGGGAGCTGCTGTTACAGAGCAGCTCTGCCCTGCCTTCTAGTGAGGGATCCTAATCAGGCACATCTTGCGTTCATGAAACAACCCCTTTAAAGGGGTTGTCTAATCTTCATTCTTCAGGCACGCACGGCTCCTCTCTCTCCTGGCTTCCTGCTTGCTGGTAGGTGCCGCACTTTTCATGATTGACATTTCAGACCAGTTGCATAGTTGCACATCTGGTGGCCTATCTGTGCACTTCAGAGCAGTGCTTACAAACTCTATAGCAAAACGCTTGCAAGCACTGTGCGCTATGCCTTGGGCACCAGCCACCTCTAATAGACTGCAGAGGTGGCCGGTAACATGGATAACAAGCAGTAAACTGTAAAGTTATAAATCTGTCTGTACTTAAGAACGGAGAGCATTTTTTAATGGCAAAATTTGCAAAGATGCCTGTTTACAGCCACTTTGAAATTTTAGCCATTTAAGAAGAAGAGACAACCCCTTTAAGTGGGGTTATTTCATTAATCAATATTTATATCAGGCAAAACATAATTTTTCAATTGGAATTGTTTACAGTGTTCTCCTGTGTCTAGATGTTTCTGATGTGAAAATTGCCTCTTCAGCGAAGAAGAGGACTAGAACTCTAGTGCCACCTACAGGAAGTAGCAATCCTAAAAGTCAATATCGACCCTTTAACGAGCTTTGCCACATGACTTAGGATAAAATAATTTGTCCTAAGTCATGTGGTAAGACTCGTTAAAGGGTCGATATTGACTTTTAGGATTGCTACTTCCAGTAGGTGGCCCTAGAGTTCTAGTCCTCTTCCTCGCTGAAGAGACAATTTGCATATTTACTTTCCCAGAGGAGCATGCATGGCCATTAAGTCTCCTTGCTCTGACCTGCCAGGCCTGACTTGTCTCTCTCCACAAGGAGAAACGTTAGATCCTAGATTTGGCTGATACATGCTTGGTATGGCACTCCCTGGTGTGATTTCTGAGTACATGCAGTGCAGAGGATCCTCGTGCTCTGTAGTTGCTCTCTTCAACTGGATCCTTTTATATAAGACGAAGGAGGGATTCCTGCTATTAAACAGGCCAACCAATATTAATCAGCCCCATAGATGCTTCTCACCAGTACTGGTCTCATTGGGTGGACCTTCTGAAATGTCATGATGAGAACAACAGGAGACGCCATAACAAATTCAGCATGTAATAATTAAAATAAAAAGTAATATTCCAATTGAAAGCTTGTGGCGGTCAGTCATGGCACAACCTGTTTAATCTACTTGTGTTTAATGTGAGATTAGCAGAATTTCTGGTTACCAGATTGTGTCTCTTCTGTCCGTGGTGTGACCTCCGTGCCTCCGCCCTTCATGCCCGTGTCCGTTTACAATAAGTATAGGAGTTTTTCATGATTTATAATGTCGGTACATTAACCCTTTGATGGAACGTTCTGATAGTTCCATTATCTAGCAAAATATTCTGTAAATCTTATTAATCTTTACACAATTGGATCTCCGTATAAATATGGCTTGTCTGCATATCGCCCACATGAACAATTACATTCTGCCACCTTTTTGCCCTCTGCACCTTTGGCAAAATAACTTGCAAACTTTCTAAATTGTTCTTCGAGTCAAAAGTAATTTCTTTAGCTATAATTGTCACATGAAATTAACACAATCCCTTTATTTTATCAGTGTCAAACAGAAGGTTGGTGTTTGTGGCCCCCGCTGTCTGCGTCCCAATCTCTTCCTTTTACATGTCGGATTACTGCAAAAGTTTAGACAAAAGAATAACACAGTTATGGCTCCTGCTATGTGACTATGAAAACAAACCAAAAAATGTTTGGTCCTTAAGGCTGAAATGGGCTTTGCACATAAGGGGTTATAATACATTTTTTTTGATGAGTATTTCTTGCTGCCACAGGCTAAAACGTGGACAACTTCTGAGGGAAAGCCGAAAAAAGAGAAGGCTACAAAAGATAAGTTTTACTCCTCTGAAGAAGATGAAGAGGAGGATAACGAGTCTGCAGCCTCCAGCGGTAAATGTGATATTACATATGGTCACTCCTAGAATAATGTTTGCACTGTAGAAGATGACCGTACACTTCTAGTTTCACCTGACATCAGATGAAAATTTTTAACATGACTAATCACTAGCCTACTGCCATATTGCAAAAGACTTCATATAATTTTAAGACGATGGACGGCCAAAATAGTCAAAATCAGCAGTTTTACCCCACCTTTATTCCATGTGTATAACCATATTTAGAGGAAACATTTCAGCTGTCATAGCCCCCCAAACCATCTCCATGTCTCTACTGCACCCTATTTCTACTTGATAACTGGCTCCTCCTTATGCCTTAGCCACTCTTACGGTATGCAGATCTACGTGAGGACTTGTCTGGCGGCGCGTTGATTCCCCTAGAGCAGGGATGTTCAACTTAAACACACAGAGGGCCAAAATGAAAAACTTTGACAAAGTTGCGGGTCAACCAGTATACAGTATAATGGGCCCACAGTCCTCCATACAGCAAAATGGGCCCCACATAGTCCTCAATACAGAATAATGGGCCCCACAGAGTCCTACATACAGTATAATGGACCTCACATAGTCCTCCATACAGAATAACGGGCCTAACATAGTCCTCCATACAGAATAATGGGCCTCACATAGTCCTCCATATATAGTAGTGGGCCCCAACATAATCCTCCATACAGAATAATTGGCCTCTCATAGTCCTCCATACAGTATTATGGGCACCACATAGTCCTCCATACAGAATAATGGGCCCCACATAGTCCTCCATACAGAATAATGGCCCCGCATAGTCCTCCATACAGAATAATTGGCCTCGCATAGTCCTCCATACAGTATTATGGGCACCACATAGTCCTCCATACAGAATAATGGCCTCACATAGTCCTCCATACAGAATAATGGGCCCCATATAGTCCTCACTACAGAATAATGGGCCCCACATAGTCCTTCATACAGGATAATGGCCCCACATAGTCCTCCATACAGTATAATGGGCCCCACATAGTCCTCCATACAGTATAATGGGCACCACATAGTCCTCCATACAGAATAATGGGCCCCACATAGTCCTCCATACAGAATAATGGCCCCGCATAGTCCTCCATACAGAATAATTGGCCTCGCATAGTCCTCCATACAGTATTATGGGCACCACATAGTCCTCCATACAGAATAATGGCCTCACATAGTCCTCCATACAGAATAATGGGCCCCATATAGTCCTCACTACAGAATAATGGGCCCCACATAGTCCTTCATACAGGATAATGGCCCCACATAGTCCTCCATACAGTATAATGGGCCCCACATAGTCCTCCATACAGTATAATGGGCACCACATAGTCCTCCATACAGAATAATGGGCCCCACATAGTCCTCCATACAGAATAATGGCCCCGCATAGTCCTCCATACAGAATAATTGGCCTCGCATAGTCCTCCATACAGTATTATGGGCACCACATAGTCCTCCATACAGAATAATGGCCTCACATAGTCCTCCATACAGAATAATGGGCCCCATATAGTCCTCACTACAGAATAATGGGCCCCACATAGTCCTTCATACAGGATAATGGCCCCACATAGTCCTCCATACAGTATAATGGGCCCCACATAGTCCTCCATACAGTATTATGGGCACCACATAGTCCTCCATACAGAATAATGGGCCCCACATAGTCCTCCATACAGAATAATGGCCCCGCATAGTCCTCCATACAGAATAATTGGCCTCGCATAGTCCTCCATACAGTATTATGGGCACCACATAGTCCTCCATACAGAATAATGGCCTCACATAGTCCTCCATACAGAATAATGGGCCCCATATAGTCCTCACTACAGAATAATGGGCCCCACATAGTCCTTCATACAGGATAATGGCCCCACATAGTCCTCCATACAGTATAATGGGCCCCACATAGTCCTCCATACAGTATAATGGGCACCACATAGTCCTCCATACAGAATAATGGGCCCCACATAGTCCTCCATACAGAATAATGGCCCCGCATAGTCCTCCATACAGAATAATTGGCCTCGCATAGTCCTCCATACAGTATTATGGGCACCACATAGTCCTCCATACAGAATAATGGCCTCACATAGTCCTCCATACAGAATAATGGGCCCCATATAGTCCTCACTACAGAATAATGGGCCCCACATACAGGTGAATATCATCAAAAAGTTAATTTATTTCAGTTCTTCAATTCAAAAAGTGAAACTCATATATTATATAGAGTCATTACAAACAGAGTGATCTATTTCAAGTGTTTATTTCTGTTAATGTTGATGATTATGGCTTACATCCAATGAAAACACAAAAGTCATTATCTCAGTAAATTAGAATACTTTATAATATCTGAAATGTTGGCCTACTGAAATGTATGTTCAGTAAATGCACTTAATACTTGGTCGGGGCTCCTTTTGCATCAGTTACTGCATCAATGTGACGTGGCATGGAGGCGATCAGCCTGTAGTCCTCCATACAGAATAATGGCCCCACATAGGGGTGGCAGTTCTGGTGTTGGGAGGCCAATTATAACTACCCTGAGGGCCAGATTTGGCCCACGGGCCGGAGTTTGACACGTGTACCCTAGACTAATCCTCCCTTCCATCTTTTAAGCACGGGCTTGATCGTCATGATTTGTAATAGAGACGTCCTTGTCGACTTTTTACTAATTTTGTATATGTGAGCAATGTTCTGCCTCTCTGGGGGATGTACAACGAAGCTGGGCGTGCGCTCCCCGGCTTCGCCAGCGCCCTGTACATGTTGTGGTGGGAGGCAAAACGTTACATGCATGTGCAACATTTGCCAAGGGCCGACTGCAACATTGTTCTTGCAATGAATGTCAATCGTACCCCGGGTAGGCATTCTTTCACAGATTTCAATAGCGTGAACATGGATTTAAACTGGGTTTTATAATTATAGAGCAATTGCTAGGGCAGCTGATGGGTTATTTTTAAAGAGAATCTATCAGCAGGTTTTTCGTCTCCAGTCTGAGAGCTGCAGAATGTAGGGGTATAGACCCTCATTCCAGCGATGTCACTTACTGGGCTGCTTGACACAGTTTTTATAAAATCATGGTTTTCTCTGTTACAGACATAACAGTGCGCAGGATGCTGAGCTCTGTATAACCCCGTGCACAACACTGATTGGCTGCTTTCTGTGTTCACTGTGCATAGACAGAAAACGGCCTTTCAGTGGTGGGGGCAGTGTTATACAGATCTGTTGAATATGAAGAATTACATGGCAGCACTATTACTAGTCCGATGATCTCGTTCTGTTAAAACAGTGATTTTATCAAAACTACAGCAAGCAGCCCAGAAATTGACACATCACTGTAATCAGCGATTGTGCTCTCAGATTAGATGTTAAAAACCTGGTGACAGGTTCCCTTTTAGGGTGTATACTACAAATATAAAAAAAACGGACTAGTACCTCCAAGCAGAATAAGGCAAGTATGAATTGGTGCAAACCGTCATGACTGTTCAATATGACCAAGAAAATACAGCTTCACTCTGAAATGCTATAATATGCCAACATTGAATAAATGAAATTGAAACTGCATTACTGCTATAGAAAGTATGTTAAAAAATGAAGTTTCTATGTGCACAAATTGGCCAATTCATGAGAGCCCAAGAGCCACGACAAGGCGTATCCCTTTGATTGGAGCCTAACCTAATATCATTCCTCTCCTGGGCTGAAAGTCTACAATTTTAACGACAGATAGGATCCAGCTCTATTTAAAATCGCCTTAGGGTGATGGTAGGAGTGCTCAGTCAGGAGTGTACTACAAAAATATCAAAAAACTGCCCAGCACCTCCAAACAGAATGAGACAAGTGTGAACAGGTGCAAGCCTTTAAGGATGTATCCATACAATGCAGCAATAAACCCTGATTGGGCAGCACCATGTGAATATACCCTATTACACTTTGGGATGGAAAATCAGATTTCAGCAAGGCTCCCGGCACACATGCCAAGCATGATCACAGGCCAAAGTGCACTTCTTGTGTCACAAGAAATGGCCCTTTTTGGACACGCCGGGTTGCTGTGCATCAGAGTACTTTATTTTATTTTATGGCAAAGCTTAGTGTAGTCAACTTTCTTGTGCAGATGGGCACAGTAAAAAAAAAAAAAACCCTATATCTCACGATATGGGAGTCAGTGGCCGATGTATGCCCATACAGTGACATATTGGAGGATTGCTATGAAGATAATGGGCAGATTTATCAATACGATCTAATTCTTAGTGCAAACTTAGACTGAACAGTTTTGTGCTGTTAGATAAATCTGTCTGATTTTAAGCCTGTTTAGTCTGAGTTTACACTACTTATCAGTTGGCTGATTTTTGGTGCACAGTGTGGCGTGTTAGACCAAGCACTTTTCCAGTAAGCCACACCCATTTTCACTGAGGCCACACCTTCTTGTCAGACAAGGAGTAGGAAGCGTCTAAAGCACATCATAAATATGGTGCAGGTCATGAAGACAATGTTTTGTCGCAAATCACACCGCTATTCTGGCTCCATAAGTCTGCCCCATTGTATTTTGTGTCTTGGTGTAATGTTTAGGACCAATCACATGAATAGTGCCTGTCAGTTGTGTGGCAAAAGTTCTTACATGAGATGCCTGTTCTCTAGATGAAGAATCTGGTAGCGAGGAGGATAGTGAAGATCAGGAAGAAAGTAGCAGTGAGGACAATGAAGTGAGCTCTACCAGTGAAGACGATGAGTCAAGCCATGAAAGTTACCAAGACAAAGAGAAAAATAGGTAAGACTCCTTGGGCTATATGGATTGTGAATGCTGACGTATACAGTACAGTACTAGCAGCTTTATTTTGGGGGGATCTGAAAGGGACCTCTGCACCTCTATGTGGTCTAAAGCAATGCGTCCAACATGCATCAGGGCCCCACAGGAGTTTGTAGGTGACAAAAGTTTTATGGGGCTTTTATATGGCAATGTGCCTGATCTGTAAGGTTCTGTTCACATTTGTGTTGGGCTCCTTCACAGATTCCGCCAGAGTCCATAGGACCCTGTTGTAAGTCACTGGGGGCCATCGGGCACCTGTGGTCTCTATTGCAGAACCTAACACCACATATGAAGAGGCACGAGTTACCTTCAAGGACATTTTCTGAAGAATAGAAATGACTTGTGACTAATATAGTGATTGTTAAAAACACTTTAGATTCAAATCCCTTTAGGTACATCAGAGCTATTACAATGTAAGATTGAAGGGAATGTTTTAATGGCGTTTCCACTTTTGTAAAAAAAAAAAGTTAAGAGTGAAGGCATACTTATAGTGGGAAAACAAAAATAGGACCTGCTTATCATCAGAACGCGCCCTTCACTACAAGCGCTGCTTCCAACAGACCAGAAATTGTGCTGACAAAGGATACCCTCGTGGGTTTCCTCTGGCGTATGGATCTCTATAGACACGTTTGGTGTATACAACAAGAAAAGCTCCCAGGTAATATACACCAAAGTGTAGAGCTCGAACGCTTTGTGCTAATGGCCCTTGTACAATGGACAGATCATATGTTATATAGCAGAGCTGTGTGCAAAGTGAGGGAAGGGATGTGAGTCTTGTGCATAGATGTAGCGGTCACATAACTACCCTATGGAAAAGACGTGACTCTTCCACCATACCTGGAAGCTCATGTGTCCCGCTAAAATCTGCATTTTTTTAAACCTGCATTGCAAAACAACCTAGAACTATGGAAGCTCCCTACCCCAATAGATAAAATATATAAGAAAATGTTGGAAAATTTGTTGTCTGCATTGTGCATGTTTTAAAGGGAATCTGTCATCAGGTTTTTGCCACCTAAACTGAGAGCTGCATGATGTAGAGACAGAGACCCTGATTCCAGGGATGTGTCACTTACTGAGCTGCTTCCTGTAGTTTTGATATCATTACAGGACTAGTAAACATGCTCCATGTTCATGAGCTCTGTATAACCACACCGCCACCACTGATAGGCAGCTTTCTGCCTTTGCACAGTGTGGACGGGTTTACACAGAGCTCAGCATTTAGAGAACTGCAGCAGATAAAACAGGGATTTTATCAAAACTGCAGCAGCTTAGTAAGTGATACATTGCTGGAATCAGGGTCTCTGTCCCTACATTATGCTGTTCTGAAATGGGTTAGCAAAATCTTGTTGACAGATTGTTTTCTCAAAGGAAATGTTTGGAGCTTCCATATAATCTGTGCGGGATTCCTGCAAGGATCGACTAGTGTTGAACAAGGTAGCGGGTTAGTAATTAGGACTAATAAATTCTATGGTGTGCGATGGGTTTTCCTCCATACTGTCAGCCGGTGGCCTCTGCAGACATGATCACCCTTTGCTCTGTAACCTGCTGCCGGCTCCGTTGATGAGTTTGCCGTTTCTCGCCGTCGTGGCTGACAGCCCTGATTGGGGCATAGTACGCACTCTGCTCCTTTTATTACAGACAGTAATTAAAGCAACTCGCCCTGCCACTTCCATAACAAACACAGCATAATGCCCTAATTATGACTTTATTAATTTAAGTCAGGATTTAATGATTTTAAAAGTGATTTATATTGTTACACCCACACAGAACAAATGAAATCTGTGGGTTAAATTATTACAGGCTTTTCATTGCTGCAAAACTGAAGCGCTGCTAGCCACTACATATTACTCATTAGAGAAGCATGAAGCTCCATAGGTTGTAAACAAGCGGAGCAGGATAGGCGAGGGTAACGGTAGGCTCTGCCGCAGAGCCTCCGCACCGCACACCGATGTATGTCACTGTGACACCTTACCGAGGTTTTATTACATTCTGTCAATAATGGCCAGATAACACGTTATTAATTATATTTATCATCGCAGTGGGGGAAAAAACTGCACCAAGGAAAGTAAATTTATTGACCAAACATGTATGGATATAACCACAAGAGGTTTGCATGGTGCGTGTTCTACACTTGAAAAGGACCTGTCACCAGGACAAAATTGGCCTGTTTTTGCTCTTATTTTATTCCTACAGCTCTCCTGAGTATTCCTTTTGTTGTGTGTATGTATGTATATTTGCAATAATTAAAATTAGTGTTGAGCGAGTATGTTCTGTCCGAGTATGCTCGGGCCGAGCTCCGAGTATTTACAGCTGCTCGGTGATATGGTTGAATCGCTCCCATGTGCATGATTTGCAACTGTTTGACAGGTTTATTACATGTGAGGAATGTGTAAGAAATAGACATTCCTCACATGTAATAAAACTGTCAAACAGTCGCAAATCATGCACACGGGGGGGGGGGGGAGCGATTCAACCATATCACCGAGCAGCTATAAATACTCGGAGCTCGGCCCGAGCATACTCGGCGAAAGGGTTAACAGAACATACTCGCTCAACACTAATTTAAATATATATATATTATAATAATTTAATTGTATTTATTTTTATTTATTTTTTAATCTTCCATGCGGTTTCAGAGACATAGGCACTTTTTGTTTAGTGCACGTACGTCTAGTTGGCAAGTGACCGCCTGCAAATCACATACTTGTGGTTAAGCTCCCGGCGTCGGCAATGGAGAATCCTGATAGCACGCGATGGGAAGATTCACAAGTCTGCAGTCGCATAGATTGACTGCAGACTTGTACCCCAAGGCTGGACAACCCCTTTAATGTATAAAGAGTTTACACAGAGTTTTTACATCTATTTTAAAGAAAATGAAAAGGATGTTCAAGCAGATTTTCACTGTCCTACTTACTTAGGACTGAAATGATAGCCACATTGTGACATGGTTGGAGGTTTTGCGATTAGCATTTGGGTATAATTTTTTTATGGTTTTTGCTAGATTTGTGGTCACCTTGTAGCCCTGGGTTATATTGGTTCAAATAATTAGTAAATCAATAAATGGCAAAACTCCTGTTCTACACAATGATAATGATTGACTTTTTTTTATTCAAGTGAATCTGAAGATAAGAAGAATGGGAACGCTGCACACAGCGACGGTTCGGGCTCTTCATCCTCTGATGGAAGTTCGGACTCTGACTCTTCATCAGAATCTGGAGAGGGCAGTGAACCTGTGCCAGAGGCACCTAAAAACGTCCCTAAACCCAAGGTGAGACATGCTGCCCAGATGTTTCCCTCCTGTCTCCCGAGTTAGGCTACATGGCACGATCCAGCTATAACATTTTCACCCGGTCACATAGTAGGTGATGGTTGTTAGTCACTGGGATCTGACACTTTATAAACTGGATTACTCTAGGGAACTCCTAATCCCCCTTCACCTGGGATAGTTGTCTTAATCAGCCTGTTACAGCAGTGAATGAGAGGGCTAGGTGATTAGTAGGGAAGGTAAATGGCAACGGATAGAGTGAAGGTTAGCTTCACATCTACCTTAAATTTATCGGTCGGGTTCTCTCTTTTTTTTTTTCTAGATGGATTATCACAACATGTTGCGTTTTTCTTGTGATCTGTTAGATTGTAACCTAGATCACCTGAAATACTGACACTAGCCACCTCATCGCTGCCCTAGACCACCTGAAATACTGACACTAGCCACCTCATCGCTGCCCTAGACCACCTGAAATACTGACACTAGCCACCTCATCGCTGCCCTAGACCACCTGAAATACTGACACTAGCCACCTCATCGCTGCCCTAGACCACCTGAAATACTGACACTAGCCACCTCATCGCTGCCCTAGACCACCTGAAATACTGACACTAGCCACCTCATCGCTGCCCTAGAGCACCTGAAATATTGACACTAGCCACCTCATCGCTGCCCTAGACCACCTGAAATACTGACACTAGCCACCTCATCGCTGCCCTAGACCACCTGAAATACTGACACTAGCCACCTCATCGCTGCCCTAGACCACCTGAAATACTGACACTAGCCACCTCATCGCTGCCCTAGACCACCTGAAATACTGACACTAGCCACCTCATCGCTGCCCTAGACCACCTGAAATACTGACACTAGCCACCTCATCGCTGCGCTAGACCACCTGAAATATTGACACTAGCCACCTCATCGCTGCCCTAGACCACCTGAAATACTGACACTAGCCACCTCATCGCTGCCCTAGACCACCTGAAATACTGACACTAGCCACCTCATCGCTGCGCTAGACCACCTGAAATATTGACACTAGCCACCTCATCGCTGCCCTAGACCACCTGAAATACTGACACTAGCCACCTCATCGCTGCGCTAGACCACCTGAAATATTGACACTAGCCACCTCATCGCTGCCCTAGACCACAAGTAATGTTAATATTAATCCTTAAAGGGGTTGGGCGCTTTCTCATAATGTTTCAGAAATGTCAGAAACTGATGTGTACTCGCATATAGAGATTCTGAAGTATGTCATTCTCGAAGCCCCCTATTCCCTGCTGCCCACCATGCTGCTCGGATGTTCCAGCGAAAATGTACTTAGAAGGGGAGCCAGGAACAAGGTAACTAAGAAGACTGGTCCTAGGTCGTTTCTCAGCCCATATAACTATGAAATATAAATCCACTGTCTTAGACTACAAGGCATGTCAACATGAACCCTTTCACTTCCCCTAGACCATCATGGCTTTTGACAATAATCCCTCCGCTGCCTTACACGTTTACACTACCAGGAATCTTATCATAACCTCTCATTATCCTAAACCAAAAGCAATTTGGACATTTCACCCTTTACTGCCTTCAGATTATAGCAAAGTTGCATAGATATTGTATAAAACTATGTACCTGATTTGCACACATTCCAACTAAACATATCTGGTCTTGCTCAATTCACTTGCATTGAGTGAGGCCGTGCACGTCTAGTCTGCATGTGACAACAATAATACAAAAAGTGCTACGAGGATTATTAAGTCTGCAGTCACAGGTACTCTAAGACCAAACAATCACTTTAACTAGTGATGTGTGTTCTTTTTAGGTGTTTTTCTTCAATATTTGTTTGGTAGTATTTTAGATCGCATAGCTTATGGTGAACAGTGCCCACAACTCTTATTGCCCCACTTTCTGCCAATTTTCTGTTCCCCAAAATTAGAAATGTTTATACAGATCCAGGAGGAGCATACCTTTCTGGACCACTTATTCCCAGGTACTATTATCTCACTGGATATAAAATATTACAGTACTTCGTTGTGACCATATTTACTGCATCTGCAGTTGTGTGTTTGTATCACAAGCACTTGTTAAAAAAAATCAAGAGAAATCTGCCAATAAAGCCAAAAGTAAGGCTTCATCTCTTCTAAGATAAGGTGCCCAGGAAATACACGCTAAAATATTCCAGACTCTTCATAAAGCTTCCTGAAGCCTTTACTTAAATGGGCTAAATAAGTAAGTCGTATCGGAATGGTAACTTTTTAGGAGCCAATACAAGGTAACATTGGGCTATCAGTTAGAGGATATGGTTTCTAAATGATGCAGAACACACAAATATTTTGGAAGCGAAGGTAAAATTCTGCCTGTAAACTGCAATTCATGTGCCTCTGTGCAGCTCCGCAGCTCTGGCAGTGGTGTGAAATTCTCATTTTACACACTTTGCAGTCCGAGGCTATGAATTATGCATTGAGCAAGAGAAATCCTCAATCTCCTGCTTCATCTGCTATATGCTTTATCTAGCTTCTGTCTCTATTAACAAGATGAATTGTAAATGGGTAAATCTAGATGCAATGTACCTTTAACATCTTCTCTTAGACCCACATTGCCTTCTACAGTGGAATGAGCGTCGGCCTATTGAGGAGGTTTAAATGAGACATTATCTTGATAATGCCACTATTTGAGTAACATTTCACTTGCATTGCCTCTTCCACTTTCCTTCCATTGATGCTTTGGTATATGCCTTTTTTTAGGTCATGGGTAATATATATGCTAGTTTGACACTCTGCTCAATGCACATACATTAAAAAGGACCTTTCACCACAATAATAGTGGCTGCAGAGCAGAATAAAACGTTTTTTTTAAAAAAAAAAAAAAAAAAAATCCCCATTGTGGAGATATTAGCAGTCAAAGTATTTGGTAACTAATGAGTTAACACCCACTTGGACCTAACTTTTTTTTTTTTATTAGACAGTTTTCACTGGGGGCTTGTACTTCTTCTCCCTGTATGATGCTCTCCAATCATAAGCAGGCAGAAACTGTCAATTTGTCGTTTCGGAGGCTGGTAACCGTGATGAACTTATCCTCTACAGCAGAAGTAATTCTTGGTCTTTCTTTCCTAAGGCGGTCCTCATGAGCCACATTCATCATCATAGTGCTTGGTTGTCTTTAATGACTGCACTTAAGGATAGCTTGAAGACTCTAGCATCATTCATATAGATAGATATCTATATTCTATATATATCCATGTTTGAATGTATTATGTATAAAATTGTGTCAGTAAGTGATATATAACAAATGTATATTTATATATTACTTGCTTGCACAATTTTACAATGATCAATTACAGAACCGTGAAGGAACAAATATGGAAACAAGGAATGATGAAATGTGTGACACAAACCAGAATGTATGTTAAACCTTCGATTCCTCACAGTACCTTCCTTTTACTCTGCTTTACACACCCATGGCTCTCTCTGAAGCAGCTTCATCAGGTACTCTAATCCTGGCCAACTTCTATCTTTAATGCCAATATAAGAATGCGAGTTAAAATTTTTCATACTCTGGTTATATGCTGGCCCCATCTTGTCAGCGCTTTCAGTGCGAGGTCACTATGTCCCCAGCAGATAATTTTTACTCTCCCTCGTGTGTATGGATGTCTATACCTTCCCACTGTTATGTGGTGTTGCAGCTATTTACATGAATGCAGGGGAGCTGCCATACCCATGGACCGGGGTGGCACTGTTTCTATAGAATTGCTGCCATGTTTTTTTTTAAGGGAATTAGTTAGTTTTCTTAGGTATTAATAAAAGTGCATTACTAGAAAAATAATTAGTGTAACTTTACCGCAAGGCTCTATTCACACTTCACAGTACTCTGGACTCCCTTCACCTTCTATGGAAGTCAGTAGCAGACATATGCAGTTGTATTCCGTAGACTTACATATCTTCCACACTAAAAAAAAACCCAAACATCTCAAGGTATAAGATTTCTTATTGTTTGTTCGTGAAGGTAATACCATAGAATCCTACGCTAAAAAAATGTACGCATGCCGCCTGATCACCATGTTCAGTGTAAATGTCTGGAGGCAGTGTGAATAAGTCACAGATTGTACCATCACCTCATAGTATACAAGCCATTGGTCATCGATAAAGAAGATGCATTGCTTGGCTCTTATTTGACTTTTGGGCATATCACAGTTGTAGTAAATGTGCGGACTACCACAAATATTGCACATCCTCAATGCTTTCTTGTAGTGGAAAAAGCTGCAGGACAGAGTTCCAAGAATTTTGACATACTTTATATTCTCATAATAGCCCAACATAAGTTTTTCCTCAATTAGGAGACTTCACCGGAATGACTGTTGCACGATTCTTACTGTTGAGGCATACTACTTATTATTAACAGCCTTTGGCTCAATCACGATCCAAAGAGTAGTTGATTGATGAGCGATCTATAGGAAGATCGATCTTGTGCAAGCCTAGATGGGTCCACCAGGGTCTTCTCCACCGTTATCTTGATAGTGTCAAGCCATCGGGTTGCTTGTCTTTTTCTTCACCTTGTTTCTTCTATTCTTTTAAGCATGAGGATTACAGTAGCCTGAGGCCATGTGCCCACGTAGCGTTTTTGCGGCGTTTTTACGGCTGCGAAAACGCTTGTAAAACCGTCTGCCATGCAAAGCAATGTGAATTCGGATGTGCTGAGCACATGATGCGCTAATTAGTGCGCCAAATTCGCATTGCGTTGCAAAACGCAGCATGACCATTTCTACCGCGATTAGACTGAAAATTCGCGGCCATTGAGGAACATTGAAACACAGCAAACCCGCAGGTATATGTGGATTTGCTGCATTTCAATTAAATTCAATGGCCGTGAATTTGCAGCGTAATCGCGGTGCGTGTGGTACCCAGGATGAAGAGGAGACTACAACTCCTCTTCATCCCGACTACCACACGGTGAAAAAAAGAAATAAAAAAGTTAAAAATAATTAAAACCTGTATACTCACCTCTCCGGTCTCCTCCCGGCGGCGTCCTCTCTCCTCGGCGTCCCACGGTGTACTTGCAGGACCTGCGATGACGTCATTTAGTCAGCTGATGGTCACGCGACCGCTGACGTCAGCGGTCAGGTGATGGTCGCGTGACCATCAGCTGACTAAATTCGATCATCGCAGGTCCTGAAAGTACACCGCGGGACGCCGAGGAGAGAGGATCGCTGCCGCGAGGAGATTGGAGGGGTGAGTATACAGGTTTTATTTATTTTTAATTCTTTTTTTTTTTTTTTTTTTTTACTATAGATGCAGCATTTAAAGCATCTAAGTTGGTCACACAATATAAATCCGTGCCGGTTTCAAGGATTTATATTGTGTGACCAACTTGTCAAGCACTTTTCCAAGTAATGCTAAAAATCGCTTGGAAAAGTGCTTGAAAAAACGCATGTGAAAACGCTGGAAAAACGCTTATCTCTGGCAGAAAAAACGCATGTAAATCTGCATGCGTTTTTTCTGCCAGAGAGAGGCAAAAACGCTCTTCATCAAATCTGCATCGTGGGCACATAGCCTTAGGCTATGTGCCCACGTTGCGGACCAGAAGCATATTTTTTACGCTTCTCCCTGGCGGGAAAATCGCATGCGGATATTACATGCGGTTTTCCCGCCAGGTAGAAGCGTTTGTGAGGCGTCTTTGCATGCATTTCCGCATGCGGGTTATCAAGCACTTCTCCAAGCATCACTTGGAAAAGTGCTTGACAACTTGTTCAGAATGGTAAAAAATAAAAAAATAAACTTTATACTCACCTTCCGATGCATTCTCTGCCCCGTCCGGAGGCTTGAGCGGCTTGTGCAGGACCTGCGGTGACGTCATTGAGTCATGTGGTGGGTCACATGACTCAATGACGTGGCAGGTCCTTCAGACAACAGCGCGATGGAGGGAAAACATCAGAAGATAAGTATAAACTTTATTTTATTCTTTTTTTTACAGGTTCTTTGGTACCCAGGTCTGGATGAGAGTCTCCTCTCATCCAGACTTGGGTACCATCCGCACATTGATTCCGCTGCGCTTCCGCAAAATTAATGAACATGCTGCGGATTTTTGACCGCAGCATATACGCTGCGGAAAAATCCGCAGCATGGGCATTGACATTGCGGAATGCCATTGGGGACCATGGGGTGCGGATATACATGCGTTTTTCAAGCGTTTACGCTGCGGAAATTCCGCAGCATATACGCTTGAAAAACGCTACGTGGGCACACAGCCTAATACTTGTCTGTTTAAGAACTGTCTCTTCTTTACTCCCTTATACTGATGTTACTTCAAAACAAGTTTGAAGATGTATAACAAACTTAATGTGGGGGCAACCAATGCCCCATCTGGACTGAAATGTCTTTATTTTTTGTACTCCGAACAGAAAACTGAACGTAAACCTGCCAAAGAGAACGAAGCTGCCAGGAAAAAAGATGTATCCCTTCTAGACCTTGATGATTGTAAGTATTGTTGATGCAGACTTCTCTACATCTGGTTATACAACATAAAGATTGCATCTTGCTGTTGTACATCATTACTTGTGTGCATCTCTGTCAGGGTAGGCCTTGGGTCAGATAGCGCCCCTGTCCACAACGTTTTTTTGGTGACATCATGGCCTAGTCAACATGTGACTGCTTCCCCTACATGTTAATATTTTCTGTTTGGGATAATGTTTCTTCTTATGGAGAGTGACATGCCTGATATGCCAGGGTAAGGAGACTTATAACCCATGCAATGCAAGCCTTTTCAGAGAGGAAGAGGACTAGAACTCTAGCGCAACCTATTGGAAGTAGCAATCCTAAAAGTCAATATCGAACCTTTAACAAGACTTGCCATATAACTTGGGGTAAAAGCCAATCCAGAATCTTGATGTGCAGACACTTGTTTCAGGATGTTAATTTATATAGCTCCAAGCTTTTCTGCAGCATTGTACAGAGATCTTTATAGCTCAAATATCTACCTATCATTAAATTTTTGGAAACCTAAGTACCTGGAGGAAACCAATGCACATACGGGGAAAGCATACAAACTTCATGCACATGCTGGCATTATCTGAACCCAGGACTTCAGCCGTGTGACTACTGAGCCACCATGCAGGGAGCTGCCACATCTGTAAAGTTGGCGCTGATGGTGGCTATTTGTTCTTCAAAATGTTCCTAATCCGGAAGACAGACATGTTGTTTTTTTTTAAATTTCTTCAAAGTATCTAGTAAAGTAAGTAACTTCAAAATTAGTCTTGGTTAAAAATCTAATCCCGATTATTGTGTAGACATCCCTTATTCAGACCTGTCTCTCTCTTCACACTACTAACAAAAAAAAACACAAACTCCCTCTCTAACCCTCTACTTATGGTTCCGGGTAACCTGCAGGCAGTCGTAGAGGTCCTCTCTAACCCTCTGCTTAGTGTTCCGGGTAACCTGCAGGCAGTCGTAGAGGGCCTCTCTAACCCTCTACTTATGGTTCCGGGTAACCTGCAGGCAGTCGTAGAGGTCCTCTCTAACCCTCTACTTAGTGTTCCGGGTAACCTGCAGGCAGTCGTAGAGGGCCTCTCTAACCCTCTACTTATGGTTCTGGGTAACCTGCAGGCAGTCGTAGAGGTCCTCTCTAACCCTCTACTTAGTGTTCCGGGCATCCTGCAGGCAGTCGTAGAGGTCCTCTCTAACCCTCTTCTTAGTGTTCCGGGTAACCTGCAGGTAGTCGTAGAGGTCCTCTCTAACCCTCTACTTAGTGTTCCAGGTAACCTGCAGGCAGTCGTAGAGGTCCTCTCTAACCCTCTACTTAGTGTTCCGGGCATCCTGCAGGCAGTCGTAGAGGTCCTCTCTAACCCTCTTCTTAGTGTTCCGGGTAACCTGCAGGCAGTCGTAGAGGTCCTCTCTAACCCTCTACTTACTGTTCCAGGTAACCTGCAGGCAGTCGTAGAGGTCCTCTCTAACCCTCTACTTAGTGTTCCAGGTAACCTGCAGGCAGTCGTAGAGGTCCTCTCTAACCCTCTACTTACTGTTCCAGGTAAACTGCAGGCAGTCGTAGAGGTCCTCTCTAACCCTCTACTTAGTGTTCCAGGTAACCTGCAGGCAGTCGTAGAGGTCCTCTCTAACCCTCTACTTAGTGTTCCAGGTAACCTGCAGGCAGTCGTAGAGGTCCTCTCTAACCCTCTACTTAGTGTTCCGGGTAACCTGCAGGCAGTCATAGAGGTAACAGAAGAAAGAGGGTGTTACATAACCTCTGGATCAGACTACACAGGGTTTGTGCATAGTCTGTAACATGGAGACACACAGAGCTTCATAAAGAAATCTGTCTTGTTTACGTCATACAATAAGATGAACTTGTCAATCTGCTCTTGTATATATTGATGGCTCTATATAACTGACACATTTTCATTATTTTCTATTTTCCTTTTACAGTTAATGATGTATCAACTCCAGTAGCTCTCCCCAAATCTGCTATCCTTTCTCCAAGTTTATTATCAGACCTTCAAGGTTTATCCCTCTCCACCCCATCTCCAGTCATAAATGTAAGTGAGCTCTGTATTATTTCATTGTGTGCTGGGGTCCAGAACAGATATTTGTCCACTGGTCTACCTCCATAACCATCTGCGCATGATGGATGGAACTGTTTGGTAACTTGATCTCGCCTTCCTCTGTGTCCTTGTGATTTTATTAGAGTATTCAAGTATTTAGCCAAGTTTTCATAACCTCACAGCAACTAGAAGGGAAAAAATATGTCCTATTAGGTCATACATCAGCACTGTTATTTTGGGAGGTTTTATCAGCTTTTTTTTTTTTTTTTAATATATATATATTCAGAAAAAATAAAATGACAATTAGATTTTTTTTCCACATTTTGTTTATACCAATAAATATTTAATGTAATGCAATGTGCATTAATTCATAATTAGACTGGGACAATGAGAAGAATGTAACAGTCTCTCTTAACCATCTACTGTGATTGATGGCTTCCCCTTAGTGAGCATGTACCGTATACAGAAGAATCTCAAAATTCGCATATGCTACATGTGGATTTTGCTGTAGAATTGTCACAGATTTGTGGTGAGATCCACGGTAAGAGTATTGTGCCGTGTCTGGGCTCAACCTATGAGTACACAGAGCGTAGTAGGAGTGGGAGCAATACTTCCTTTACAAATGCTTCATCTGTTGCATTCCTAAAATGTCCAATTGGCTAATTTTTTGGCTGACCCTTGGCTTTTGGCCATGTTCACATATCATGGTTTTTTCAGCGTTTTTTTAATGCAAATTTTCAGCTGCGTTTTGCAGTGCCAGCAAAGCCTATGAGATTCCAGAAATCTCATGCACACATCATGTTTGTTTTTTTTGTTCAGGATTTTGTGTTTTTTTTTGCACGATAGAGCATGTGACTTCTTTCAGCGTTTTTTCACCCATTAGTAGCAATGGGTGTTGAAAAAAACGCTGAAAAAACACGTGTCAAGCTTTCAGCGGGTTTTGGGCCTAAACAAGAATGAAGTTTTTTTTTCAATGACCTTTATGTACATGCATAAGAGAAGCAAAAAGTCAGTGAAAAAAACGCAAAACACCCGCTAAAAACGCACCAGCAAAAAAGCAAGAAAACTGCAACAAAAATCCTGAACAACCTCCTGGCAAGAGATCAGGTTTTGCTGCAGAAAACGAGCGCAGAAAAAACCATGATGTGTGAACATAGCCGCCTTCTTTTGGATCTACTGCTGCAGGTCCACCATAGGCAATGCAGAAACTGCCACAAGGCCGCAATTTTTCCCTTGACACAGGTGGGAAACAGAATTCATCTTAATTTCATTCTGATTTCAGCATTGAAAAGGGCTCGAAATCAGTGTGAATAATCAGCCTGTTACTTTGTATACAGTCTTAAGTTAGTCGCATTTGATGCCCATAGGGAAAAATGTAACTCGCTGACCCTGAGATGTTCCTTTTTTTTTCTCTTTAATTTCTTTGTTTTACTCGTTTATATAGCACCTTTACTTTACACAGCACTTCAGACATTTATCAGCACTGTCCCCATTGGGGCTCACAATGTAAATTCCCTATCAGTATGTCTTTGGAGTTGGGGAGAAAACGGGAGAACCCAGAGGAAACCCCCGCAAACACAGGGAGAACATACTCCTTGCAGTTGTTGCCCTTGGTGGGATTTGAACCCAGGACCCCAGCGCTGCAAGGGCTACAGTGCTAACCACTGAGCCACCGTACAGTGCTAACCACTGAGCCACCGTACAGTGCTAACCACTGAGCCACCGTGCTGCTTCCTAAAAATCTCTATTTTAAAATAAATGATAGCGGATTAAATTTCCTTTGTTACGAACACTATTTGTCAACCCTTTTTGTGATGCATTCATTTTTAATATTTTACTATTATTACATTATTTAGTTTTATGGTTCGCATCGCTCTGACACGGTCAGGAACGCCATGACCTGCTACTTACATATTCCAAAGAAATAGCTTTGAGATCGGAAATAATAATCCAAACTTTTTTTTTTTTCAACTTTTTCCTTCAGTGAGAGAGAAAATGAATTTAACTGTAGGGCACATGCCGAACTAACACTAAGAAATTAATTTATTACCAGGCGAAGGAGAGCTTAGAGTAAGAATAGATGAGTATATGACCCTAATATCAGAGAAATGTAGCAGCCACTTATCCTAGAATATGTCAGACAGTCTATTATTCAAATGATTCAGCTCTGTAATTGCATACAGCTTTTATAAAGCCTATCAATAAAGCCTATTTCTCTAAATTCATAGCCGCTGCACATTATTGAAAGTATACTTTGTTCCTTTGTTTCATCTACTTGGTCCGTAAATGAAGATTAATAATGGAGTATAGTATCACCATGCCGTTTCTGTACATTCCCTTGTGACCCTGGGGCCACGTATGAGACCCATATCGTTACAGAAATGTGCACATTTTCGGCGCATCTAGTCTGGATTGGGTTAATTATAATGAAATAGACTAGAAAATATGTTTAAATGTTCATTTTATTTTTAATCAAATCAAGCTTCGTTTTCGAGTGATTGAAATGTCAGCGAGTCTGTTTTCTCATGCATGCGTCAGTAAATCAGTGGCTGCATTATGCAAGCAATCGAGGAGTCTGCGGCTTCTCACTCCTGCAAATCGGTTCTAATGTCGGAGACAGGGAGACACTGCAATTACGGCTGGATGGTAAACTTTGAACCCTCCAGGGGTAGGATGTTGTGTAGGAATATTGGAGAATATAACATGATAGCAAAGCCTGATAAAGCCGAGCCTGCGGGATAAATCCTACACGGGAGAGCCTTACCGAAGAGCATAAATAACACCGCAACATTATAGGATCCGCTGATCACTAACTTTTCTCCTACTCTTTCCGTGCAGGATTGGTGTCTGGCCGGTTGTTTTATGACTTATTTGGCAATGGGGTCCTTGGTTTAGTCAACTTCGTCTTAGTTTCCAGAGCCGAATACACACTAAAGTTGCTAAAAACAAAAATTTCAACCAAATCTATCAGTCATCCGTTAAAAACTGTTGAAAAATGACCACGTACTAATAACGCTTAAAAAAAAAAGAAAGAAAGTCATCAGAGTTTATTTTTGAACTGAGTTTAAAGAAAGATCAATGTCCATTAATGATCTTTTCGTTTTTGTGTTTAGATTTTTTTTTTCCCCCTATTCAAAGCCATTTTTTCCTCCATCAGCATAGCTTGTTTTTTTGCGGAACAAATTGTAGTTTTGAAAGCCACCATTTACTTTACCGTATAATGTTCAGAAAAATTGGCCATGAGGTTAAATGGTGAAAATACATCACTTAATTCCACTGTTCATTTTTGGGTTTAATTTTTACTGCATTTATTGTACAATAAAAATGAACTGGGATCTTTATTTTTCAGCAAAGTACAATTTTAGCCATAAAAAAATATATAGTTTTTACTCCCATCCCGATCATTTTTCAGCGCTCCAACATGCAGCTGCAACAGATGCCCGGGTGTGGGGACACGGACTAACAGCAGCGGTCAGCGCTAGCTCCAATTGCTGCTTTTAGCGGCAGATGCCGGCTGTGTAACATCTTCCCAGGATCTACCAGCTCAACACACATTGACCCCCTCAATTACTGTTGTCAGTCATGGAGCCTTAAGGGATTAAGAGTCTTGGTTGACTTTGAATTGTTATGTTATGTTCACGTGTCAATTCTTTATATGGGATTAGAAGGTGGGTTTCCCAAGTTTTAGATTTAATCACTACATAATTTGTTTGCGTTATCAGTAAAGGCAAATTTTGCGTTAAATGACAGTTAATGTAACTTATTAGAGGGTTTTCCCAACCATAACTTTTACTTACCCACACAATAAAGGATTGTTAGCTCTGTAGTGGGTCAAAAGTTGGGACCATTACCAATTTTTGCCAAGGATAGATGATTGGAATGGAGCATTGACTCAGCACATTGCTCCATTCAAGTCCTGGGGATCCCAGAGTTGCATTGTTCACCAGGGATGAAAAATTTCCACTGCTGGCCACAAATCTGTCACAAATCCTCAAAGGTTCCACAGCAAAATTTACTTGTTTTACATGGGATCTTGGCACAGATTTGGCGGCAGGTTTCATCTTCCTACATTATAAAGAATTGCATAGGGTGAAATGAGCACAAGAATAAGGATGCTGATGATTTGTTTGCAGATTCCTTAATGTGTATAACTTCTTAATTGTATGTGTGTATGTATATATATGTGTGTGTGTGTGTGTATGTATGTATGTATGTGTATGTATATATATATATATATATATATATATATATATATATATATATATATATATATATATATATATATATATATATATAATGTGTGTGTATATATAAATATATATGTTTGTATGTGTGTGTGTGTGTATATATATATACATATATATATATATATATATTACAGTGCTCAGCATAAATGAGTACACCACCTTTTTGAAAAGTAAGATTTTAATCAATATTTCACTGAACAGAAGAAAAATTTAAAATTTTTTGACAAGACTGACTTTCATAGAACATTTCTTTTAACCCATAACATGAAAGTAAAGTAACTTCCAAAACGCACTCCTGTGTATTTCTGAAGAACATGGTGAAAGTGATTCAGTGGCCAATTATATCTCCTGATCTGAACCCAACCGACCACCTATGGGGGATTCTGAAGAGACAAGTTGAGCATCACTCTCCATCCAGCATACCGACTCTAAAAGAGGTCGTTCTTGAAGAATAGAAAAAGATAGTGTCATGCATCTGGATTCAAACCATTGATTCAGTGGTCGGCGTCTCCGTGGAACCATCGCAGATTCACCTTTTCTTTGAGTGTTTTAGATCTGGTATCTTTGTTTCTGTCAGTTTTGGGTAACATGTTTTTCATTCACTCTGTTTGTCTGCCCTATCACCTTTCGGGTGCAGCTTTACATGTGTTACCCTGCTGGTGTTTCCTGCTGGTGATAGTCTTTGTTGGATTTTTCGACTTTACTGTAGTTTATGTTGGTTGCAGCTGTTTCGTATGTGATTCCTACATTACTACTTTAGCGATACTAGGAGCTGCCAATGACATTCAGGGTAATGGGGGCACGATTGCATTATTTTAGGGTTCCTACCTCCGTGGTCAGGCAGGATCAGAGGAGGACTTTTTCTTGTCTGAACAGGGATCTGTCAAGTTCAGGTATTTGTCTCCCTGGTTTGTATGTTACCCGTGTGAATGTTCTTTAGCAGTCATAACAGATGTTGAAATATGTCGCCAACTTGTTCATTCTATGCCTAGAAGACTTGATGTTGTCCTTTAAAAACCATGGAAGTCCAACAAAATACTAGTTGTATGTAGTTTTTGATGTGGGACGCATTCATTTTTGTATCAGCTAATTTGGGTAAAACTGAAGATTTTGTAATGAGTTATAATACTAACCTTACTTTCATGTTATGGGTTAAAAAATATTCTAAGAAACGCACTCATCAAAATGATGGAAATTGTTTTAGTGTTCAATCAGATATTTATTAAAATCTTACTTTTTAAAGTGGGTGAGTTGATTTATGCTGAGCACTGTAAATATATATATACATAGTTGTAAGTGTAGAACACATGAGAATGACTTTGTTCTTCATGTTTTATCGGGGATGTTTAATAATGACCCATCCTAAGTCTGTATTCTGGAGCCACATTTAATATGGTAATGATATAATCCTTCTATGTGGTCAGGTTTCGGCAACGTCCTCAGGATGCGAGTGAACCGCAGGCTAATTGTGTCCAGTTATAGCACTGTCAATAAGCGTTAGGACCAAGTATGTTGCTCATAGTTTGGCGAGGTAAGATCTCCCTGCTCACATCTCCAGCCGCGATCAGACATGACGTGGGACATATTCATTGACCTCTCTCCTTTTCCAGCGCAATCGTTCACTGAAAGAAGCCAGCCCAAGCCAGACACAAGGCTCATTTCAATTTTAACAATGGTAATTAAAGGTTAATTCACCGCGTCAGGATTAACGAGCAAAATACAAATGATGGGCAAGCGGCTGGCATTAGGAAACACCTTTAGAACAATACAATTACATTGTGTTTGACAAAGGAAAGAAAAGCTAGTAATAATGAGTGGTGTTGTCCTATGGCCACTTATGAGACCCCCTTGTTCTGTGGTCATAGACGAGGGGGGCACGTTGTCACTGTCCAAATATCTTATGACAGCAGCATTATACGTTGCTTTTTATCAGGCCCCAGATGTATAGCACAGTCAATGACTTTGACTTTTGCGGATGAAAACTTTTGAGTAGCTGAACATCTTGACCATCCAAGGACCAGTTACACGTTTTTATCGATATCAGCAGGAAACGACCCTAAATATAAAAATATTTTACATTCAGTGGCTACATGGCTTCTGGGATGATATGTTAAAAAAACAAACAATAGCATAAAAAAATAAGCTCTCCATGCTTGTTCTTAGCTGCAATCTAATGACCGACACATAGAGATTAGTGATGAGCGAGCGTGTTCTGTTAACCCTTTCGGCGAGCAGCATGCTCAGGTGCTCGCTGAGTATTTGCGGCGTGCTCTAATGTTATGTTTGTCACTCCGTGTACATGATTTGTGACTCACAGCTTCAATACATGTAAGGAAAGCCTAACAAACAGGCATTCCTCACATGTATTAAAGCTGTCAAACAGTCGCAAATCATGTACACGGAGTGACTCAAACATAACATTGGAGCACGCTGAAGATGCTCGGAAGCCACCCAAGCATGCTCGTAAATCTCGAGTAACGAGCATGCTCACTAATCACTAATCGAGATATGTTTTGTTGGCCGTCATGAGGCATCGGCTGTTCTCAGCCAGCACACCGTTGGGTCTACTGAGTTGGTTTATGTTGCTGTAAGAAATATAAAAAGAAAATGAAATGTAATTACAGGTAGTATTTATATTCTCTTAAAAGAAATCTGATTTTTGCTATTTATTCTGGGAGCATCATAATGTAAGGGCAGAGACTCTGATTCCGGTGATGTTACTTGCTCAGTAGCTTGCCGCAGTTTCAAGACAATCATTGTTTTATCAGCAGGAAATTATCACTACAGGACTAGTTGTCTCATGTCATGTAGTTCAGCTAATCTGTGACCCCTTCCCATCCCTGATTGGCAGATTGCTGA
Organism: Phyllobates terribilis; assembly: GCF_046119375.1. NCBI lineage: Eukaryota > Metazoa > Chordata > Amphibia > Anura > Dendrobatidae > Phyllobates > Phyllobates terribilis. The sequence continues at coordinate 496,966,840 of NW_027362761.1, read as the reverse complement.
CAATGCAGTGTACACAGGAAGCTGCCAATCAATTGTACTGGCGGGGTTATACACAGCTCAGCATTTATAGCACTCCTACATCTACAACCGAGGAAAACGGGATTTTATCAAAACTGCACCGAGCAGCACAGTAAGTGACACATCACTAGAATTAGGGTCTCTGCCCCTACATCATGCTGCTCAGATTCCATAGCAAAAACTTGCTGACAGATTCCCTTTAAGCAAAGCTGATACATTGTGGTAAAATAATGCGCAATACCTCTCCATACATAGCATGCAAAATGCTGCACCATATAGACGATTGGCCATAGCATCAAAACCAGCTGCCTAATACAGGGGTGGGGAACCTTTTTTTTCTCCCAAGGGCCATTTGGATATTTATACCATCCTTCGGGGGTCGACAAATTGTGCACTAACTCCATCCACAATGTATGTCCTGACGCTGGCACTGGGGTCAGGACGTGATCTTTCATTGCATGCGCCTCAACGTTCAGTAGTGACCGCTGCCTGCACGTGCTCATAAGAAGAAACGAATGGGCCGTCAGTGGGCAAGCACCGCTGCCGGCTCAAGTACTGCGGTCCTCGCAAATCTGCCCCGGGGCCGGATAAAAGGTCATCGAGGGCCTACTCCTGACCTAATAGTTTTAGGTCCCCCTCATCCTGCCAAAACAGCTGACTGCACAAAACCTCTGAAGATGTGCTATGGGGTCTGGCATTGGCATAACAGCAGCAGACCCCCTACTTTCCTGTAAAGGCGGCCATATACATTAGATAGAGATGGGTTGATGTTTGACCAACCATTGAACGGATTTAGGCTGATGAATAGCCATAGACATTTTAGTCCATGCTGCCTGGTAGTCATTTATGCCAACCATATATTTTAATAACATTTCAAAAAGATCTTTATTATTTTTTCAAGTACAATTGTTTTTGTTTTTTTTTATTTCAAATGTGGTCAACTACTTTCCAGCTAATGACAGTGTCATTGGGGGACTAATGCTGACCACTGTAAAGTTATATTTACATCTGTGCATTATATTAAAGGGTTTTTTCACAAAAAATATTATTCATAACTCAAGAGCATGTGAAAATAATAAATTAGTGTGCATTTTTATTAATATATTAATTTTCATCTAGAATAGTGCACCATGGTGGACTATAGGTCACCTTCAGTGGTGGACACACATGCTCAGTAGCTTCCCTGCTCAGTCTCTGCTCATCTCACACAGTGATCTGGGACTATGCGGTAATGAGTAGAAATGCAGCGTGGGCAGTGGATGTAACAATGGGGAAAGAGAGGAAAGATGAAGTTAAATGTAGATAGATATGAGGTCGATGGAAAGGGCATTGAATTTGGGATCACTAAATTTGTGTGTGGGGGATTATTTTCTCTTCTGGTCAGGGCCCAGGACGATGAGGCATTAGCTGACTGCAATGTATTCTTGCAAATTCTATTGCTTTCTGGTCCCATGACACATGATGCCGCCCATGGGAAGAGGCCAAAATTGCAAAGGACTGAATAAAGAGGTTGAAAGGGGTTTAAATTACACTAAACACTGATGTTTTTTTTCAAAGGTTAAAGTAATGATGCGAGTTACTCCAGAGATTGATTGATTTATTTTCTTCAATTTGTAGGATTCCCTTTAACACCCATTTAAAGTGTAATTTTAGTTGGCTTCGGCTCTTATTTTTGCATAACGTGGTCCATCGGTCACATGAATAATCGGTGGCTGCTGGACGGGAGCTGTAAGAAGCGCCTCTTTGCTTGACGGCATCCACAGCTCTTCTCTTGATTAGCCGGCCTGGCGTGATGTCACAAGTCCGTCATGCTGCACCGATGACGTCGTGTCAAGCTTACCAGTCATAAGAAGAGCTGTGGATGCCGTCAAACAAGAGGTGGTTCTCACAGCTCCCATCCAGCAGCCACAGGTTATTCATGTGACCGATGGACCAGGTTATGTGAATCTATTAATTTCTTATGCAGTGGAGCTGCAGTGAAATTGACCAGTTCCTCCCCAGATTACACCTGCGTTTGCTTTTTTTTTTTCTTGTGTTTTTTGAGCTGCGGTGTGGTTTATTTTTTTTACTCGACTTTTTAATTCTTTCAGCATTTTATTTTGTCCTCTTTGAGTTTATAAAAAATGCACAGAAAACATATTAATATGGAATTTTCTGATGGGTATTTCTAGCTATTGAATGTTTCTCCAAGTGTGAACTCAAACTAAGCCCACACTGCCGCCTTCCTCTTTAGTCCCCAGTCGCCATAAAATTGTGCACTTTGTAGTAAGCTATGAAAGAGAATTTCTTGAACAAACGCCCTATGTTGTGGCACACATACAAAGAAAATGAAGCTTGCTCATCTTTAGAGGATATTGAGGTCAGTTAAAGCACCACTCCAGCGTTTTGTTTTTTTATTTCAGTGCTGGAGTGGTGCTACTAACTTGAGATCCCTTCATCTAATATTAAGGAAACAAATGGGTTAACCTGCGCTGCCGTCAAAGAATGAGAAAAACGGATTCCAAATGTATGCGGTTTATTCGTCAACGCGTTTCAAAGGTTACATCTTCTTCATCAGGACAAACCATAGGGATTTGTCCTGATGAAGAAGATGTAAACTTCAAACCTTGTTGCTGAATAAACCACATACATTTGGAATCCGTTTTTCTCATCCTCCTTTGACGGCAGCGCAGGTTAACCCATTTGTTTCCAGTTTTTTCCTTGATTTCTCTTGTGGGTCTTCAGCAGCCTTAGTCTCATCAGTGGTTGTGTGCGCACAACCCAACTGGGTGAGCGCCATTGTGCATGTCCTTTAATAATTTTATACTCAGATAAGACCCTATTGCGCTTTTTGTCCTTTCCAATTTTTCTCCTCACTTATGCACCTAATATTAAACTCCACACCCGCCGTCTTCAGCTCTTCCCAGTGGCGCTCCCATCCGGCACCACCATCTTGTGACTGCAACTTCTGACTGACCAGAAGTCAAAGGTAACGGACACTAGCTCCATATAAGTCTATGAAAGCCAGAACGAGACGAGGCCTACATTACAATGTGACCCCACAGCTCACAAACTGCAGAAGGCGACCGGAGTGGCGCGGATAAAAGAAGAAAACGGCGGAACTTAGATTAGTAGCACCACTTCAGCGCTGGTTACATGTCAGATCTAGATTTTATTCAGTCCTTGATGTTGTACAGATTTCTTAGTGCCATGATTTGGGTGATGGCTAAAATGACTCTGTAATGTATTTTTACAGATGCATAAAAATAAATACATATTTCTTATAAAATAATTGCCCCACATTATATCACCACAACTGGAAGTGATGTAAAAGCCATAAGCCACGATTTGCCCGCCTGTATTTTATTATCTCCGGCCATCTAGATCCTCACTTTCCCACCTATTGTGAGAATGATTGTAGTTGCCATGGAAACAGTTTAGCACAAATCAGTTCAGGAGAAGCCATTTATATTTTGGATCAGGCGGTGTCGTGTATACCAGGGGCTCGCATTTACAGATATTCAAATGACGCCGCACGTCGTGGCGGCTGCTGGGGCTCGATGCTGCTCCAGACAATGTTTTGACATTAGGAGCACCAAGCAATAGCGTTTAGGCCGCTTTTGGTGTGGGCAGTTGATAACTTTTCATTCATAATTAGTTCATAGAGAATCGAGAGACATTTCAGGGAAATTGAACTGTCAGTGGGTAGAAACAAGCATTTGACCTCATCACATTGAGTGGGGCCCATCATAATTTGTTCATTTGGTCCCGATCAGCCCGGCCTCATCTCTCATACGGCACCTCGCTGACCTTCCCTCTCCAATTCCGCTCGGTTCAGCTTTAATTATGACTCAGCAGACCCGAAGAAATATTGCAGCCTGCTCTCAAAAACCCTGAACTGCCACTCACCAAAAGATTGTTTTTTAACAGGTAATAAATGCCCAGAGGAAGTGATGCCGCGTGTCCCCCACAAGAGCAGCCGCTGGCATGTGCGGATATTCTCCCTCGCCTCTCAAGTCTGTCACCGCAAGATGGTGAAATGTTCATTTCAAGGGTTTTCCTGCCTTGTGGGGAAGGAATAATAATCTGTGTGATGTGCACATGAGCAGATGGATTAAGAAATCAGAGCGAGGGGTCACCTCACAGAAGGTCACCATGCCACCTCGCTGTCAAGTCTATTGTCAGCTGCTTTTTAGGGATTTGATTTGAAGAAATCACTTTGGGTTTAGTAGACAAGTGACAGAGATGATATTCTCTTTCCTCCAGAAGTGCGGGGCTTGTGATCTCATTTGTGCAGTGGAAGATCTTCTTCTGTCCTTACATTTAGTGTATGGTATACACGTTTCTGCATGTAATATACATCATTTTATTTCCATTTTTTTCATCATTTTCATATCCATAACATGTCTATCCTAATCCTGTGATTTACATAAGTCCACCACTTTTCCTTCTTGGTGTTGGAATTTTATATTGATCAGTTTTTATATATAGACAAACACCAAAAAGGAAAATTAGTATATATTATATTAATATTAAAAAGGAAAAGTCGTGGGATTATGTAAAGCACAGGATTGATGGACATGTTAATAATATGGAAAAAATTGAAACAAAATTTTCAAAACATCTCAATTTATTGCGTATTCGTAAGAGCGCCACAAGCAGAAATCCCCGCATTTACACGCCTTGGCTGCTATCACTGAGGTAAGGACTAGTGATGAGCGAGTATGTTCGGTTAACACTTTCGCCGAGTATACTCGGCCGAGCACCGAGTATTTATAGAATGCTCGGGCTTTAAGTTTTCGTCGCTCTGTGAATATGATTTACAACTGTTTGACAGATTTAATACATGTGAGGAATGCTGGAAAAACAGATATTCCTCACATGTATTAAATCTGTCAAACAGTTGCAAATCATGTTCACGGAGCGACGAAAACTTAAAGCCTGAGTACGCTATAAATACTCGGTGCTCGGCCGAGTATACTCGGCGAAAGGGTTAAGCGAACATACTCGCTCATCACTAGTAAGGACCTGAGAACTCTGGTCATATGACCCTGATGACATCATCACCGGTCCTTCTGCACTTGTATGCTGCTGCCTGCTTATGATTGGTCAGTGGTATACAGGAGGCAGAAGTACACGCCCCAAGTGAAAAATATTTAGTCAAACCCAATTAACTTTAGTACGTTTTACTCATTAGTTGCCAAAGATTTGATTGTGAATATCTGTGCAATGGAGAGACCAAAAAAACCCAAACTTTTTATTCCACTCTGCAGCCACTATTACATTGGGTGTCGAGTTCAACATGGCTTCTTCATCCAAAAAACCTTTGCCTCATCTGTCTACAGGTTGTAAATGGTATGTCTTCTTAACCCAAACACCTAAATGAATATTACCTGCAATACCACACACAGCCCAAGGACTGATGTGGCGCTGTAACTAGAAGAAAGCAGCCATGTGTTTGTAAACCCATAGAAGCCCTTTTAATGCACATTCCGTGCTGAAGATACAAAAGTGATATATTATAATGTTCTCCATTTGGACTCCTTCCTAAACAACTGCAGATCCTGTAGAAAATCTCAGAATCGGATCACACATTGCAGCTCCCTGCCTACAATTTGCTAGCAATTAAAATAATATTAAGGCAGAGTTCTGAGCAGTGTATCCTTGTGGTGAATGTTAGGCTGTCAGCAGGATTTTCAGGTCATTTGACATAAAGGATACAGGTGCAGCCGCTCTCAGTGAAGGTGACTGAGAGTTTCATCAATCACTTTGGCTTTTTTTTTTAAGTTGATACATAATGGTCCCCTTCAATCAGTTTTTTTAGTTCTTTTGTCACCTCCTCAAAGGATAGAGTTCCGTTTAGCCAAGGTTATATATAAGAATCTCGGATGGATAATATATATATAATATATATATATATATATATATATATATATATATATATATATATATATATATATATATATATATATATATATATATATATATATATATATATATATGTGTATATATATATATATATGTATGTGTGTATATATATATATATATATATATATATATATATGTATATATATATATATATTTTAGTACAGACCAAAAGTTTGGACACACCTTCTCATTTAAAGATTTTTCTGTATTTTCATGACTATGAAAATTGTACATTCACACTGGAGGCATCAAATCTATGAATTAACACATGTGGAATTATATACTTAACGAAAAAGTGTGAAACAACTGGAAATATGTCTTATATTCTAGGTTCTTCAAAGTAGCCAACTTTTGCTTTGATGACTACTTTGCACACTCTTGGCATTCTCTTGATGACCTTCAAGAGGTAGTCACCGGAAATGGTTTTCACTTCACAGGTGTGCCCTGTCAGGTTAAACAAGTGGAATTTCTTGCCTTATAAATGGGGTTGAGACCATCAATTGTGTTCTGCAGAAGTCTGGTGGATACACAGCTGATAGTCCAACTGAATAGACTGTTAGAATTTGTATTATGGCAAGAAAAAAACAGCTAAGTGAAGAAAAACGAGTGGCCATCATTACTTTAAGAAATGAAGGTCAGTCAGTCTGAAAAATTGGGCAAACTTTGAAAGTCTCCCCAAGTGCAGTTGCATAAACAATCAAGCGCTACAAAGAAACTGGCTCACATGAGGACCGCCCCAGGAAAGGAAGACGAAGAGTCACCTCTGCTTCTGAGGATAAGTTTATCCGAGTCACCAGCCTCAGAAACCGCAGGTTAACAGCAGCTCAGATTAGAGACCAGGTCAATGCCACACAGAGTTCTAGCAGCAGACACATCTCTTCAACAACTGTTAAGAGGAGACTTTGTGCAGCAGGTCTTCATGGTAAAATAGCTGCTAGGAAACCACTGCTAAGGACAGGCAACAAGCAGAAGAGACTTGTTTGGGCTAAAGAACACAAGGAATGGACATTAGACCAGTGGAAATCTGTGTTTTGGTCTGATGAGTCCAAATTTGAGATCTTTGGTTCCAACCACCCTGTCTTTGTGCGACGCAGAAAAGGTGAACGGATGGACTCTACATGCCTGGTTCCCACCGTGAAGCATGGAGGAGGAAGTGTGATGGTGTGGGGGTGCTTTGCTGGTGACACTGTTGGGGATTTATTCAAAATTGAAGGCATACTGAACCAGCATGGCTACCACAGCATCTTGCAGCGGCATGCTATTCCATCCGGTTTGCGTTTAGTTGGACCATCATTTATTTTTCAACAGGACAATGACCCCAAACACACCTCCAGGCTGTGTAAGGGCTATTTGACCAAGAGGGAGAGTGATGGGGTGCTACGCCAGATGACCTGGCCTCCACAGTCACCAGACCTGAACCCAATCGAGGTGGTTTGGGGTGAGCTGGACCGCAGAGTGAAGGCAAAAGGGCCAACAAGTGCTAAGCATCTCTGGGAACTCCTTCAAGATTGTTGGAAGACCATTTCCGGTGACTACCTCTTGAAGCTCATCAAGAGAATGCCAAGAGTGTGCAAAGCAGTCATCAAAGCAAACGGTGGCTACTTTGGAGAACCTAGAATATAAGACATATTTTCAGTTGTTTCACACTTTTTTGTTAAGTATATAATTCCACATGTGTTAATTCATAGTTTTGATGCCTTCAGTGTGAATGTACAATTTTCATAGTCATGAAAATACAGAAAAATCTTTAAATGAGAAGGTGTGTCCTTAACATTTCTATCACCTGTATGCCCATATTAAGGCTATGTTCACACATGTTGGGTTTTTTCAGCGGTTTTTGCTGCAGATTTTCATGCAAATTTTCAGCTGCCTTTTGCAGTACCACCAAAGTCTATGAGCTTCCAGAATTCTTAGTTCACACATCATGTTTTTTTTTAATCAGGATTTTGTGCCTTGCATGTTTTTTTGGAAAACAGAGCATGTCATTTCTCTCAGCGTTTTTTCACTCATAGGAAGTATCGGGTGGTGGAAAAAAAAAACGCATCAAAATTTGTATCAGCGTTTTTTCAGCTTTTTTGATGCCAAAATAGAATGGGGTTCTTTTTTTTCACAGAACTTTTTATGTGCATGCATAAAAAGAGACAGGACAGTGAAAAAAAAAAAAAGCGCTGAAAAAAAACACCAAAAACATATAAAAAAAGCACCAAAACTGCATGAAAAATCCTGAACAAAATGCCCTTGAAGATCAGGTTTTGCAGCAGATTTGTGACCCAAAAAAAACCATGATGTGTGAACATAGCCTAATAAGTTATATACGTCCCAGGATGTGACATTCCCTTTAAATAATTAAAACACAAGTTCTATTCATTCTTTTCTCACAAATATATGTATCAATCTACTCCGCTCCTCCTTCTCTATAAAAAGATAGATTAGATTATATATTTATTGTGACCGGTTCCCTTTAAGCAGACAGGAGAAATTATATATACCCATTTTTAAAATATAATTCACAAAACTACATATTGTGTCTAACATTATGTTTTTGGCTTTCTTTTTTATCCTCTTCAATGGCTGTTTAGCAATTTAGAATATTTGATAATTTAGCACCTGTCTTGTCCCGTTTGTGACAAGGTACGATACATTTTCTTTATGCCCTGTAAGATTCATATTCGGCATATTCTCTTCTTTTTCAGTTCTAAGCCATCACCTGGAGCGACCATTTTTGCATTTTTTATTTTATTTTCTCTTTTTACAAATTATAATTCATTTCTTTCCGTTCTAGAAAGTTTCACGATTTTTAATCTTAATAACCTTAAAAAAAAAAAAAAAAGCAGACATGCTATGTCATAAAATAACTATTAGCGACTAGTTTGTATCCTATAAATCTAACTCGAGTTGATAATATGGTCCATTACCAGCTAACTGCACAGAGTATTTTTCATTTTACACTCTTCAGTTACTTTTTAGTGAAGTGTTAAAAAATATGAAGCTTTTCTCCTCTTTAAAATTGCACGCTGTCTGTCTCTTATTAGGGAGATAACAGCTCTTATAAATGTTTCAGTAAGCGCTAAGTAGACAGTTATGTGCCCTCTCATTCCACGCTTATTTGCTTACCGTAATAAACTGATAAAATATGTGTGCTTTGCCGCTGTGTATCTGCAGGCATCAGGAATCACATAGATTTCCTTTAGAAATAGCGTTGTGTCTGCAGAATTGATTGGTTATTTTCGCAAACCATCCAAAGGTGTGACTTATCATTTACAAATATGCTGCATAAGTTCCAGGCTAGTCTTTTTTTTTCCTTATTGCTCTAAAGTTTCTTTACTCCGGTGTCTCATATTATGGGTAAAATGGTTGAGTTTAATCACTTTAACTCTATTTGCCTTCTTCCGTCTGTGCAGGAAGATTTTTATGCGTGAGCTTCTTAGCTGTTACTTAGATTTCCGATGTGATCATGGCTATTTTGCGTACATATGGCTCATGGGTGCACACATTTATTACATCTTATTACTGGTTTCTATGCTTCGCAATAAAGTAAAGCGTTTGCAGCAAAAGGAAAGGACCAAGACTTCATATATTATCTCTCTTTTTTATTTATATAGCGCCAACATATTCCGCAGCGCTTTACAATTCAGACAATTTACAGGCATTAATCGGCACTGTCCCCATTGGGGCTCACAATCTACAGTGTGGGAGGAAACCGGAGAACCTGGAGGAAACACACACAAACACTGGGAGAATATAAAAACTCCTTCCAGGTGTTGTCCTTTGTGGGATTTGAACTCAGCGCTGCAAGACCACTGAGCCACCGTGCTGCCCATTGATTGTAGAGGTTTCCCTTCTTCCCTGTATTGGGATCCATTCATATCCTTAGTAAGGAAAATAAATGTAAACTATTATGGATAGAAAAGAAGCTCATGGGAGACCTCTTACACAATGGGTTTTTTTTGGATTATTTTTTGCTTTAAAAAAAAAAAAATATCAAGAAGAAAAAAGTATTCCAAAAATTGTACCATAAGTTCCATAGACAGTTAGTAACTGAGGGGAAAATGTGTTTCCTGTGTCCTAAGAACCTCACAAAATGTTATAAACAGGGCTAAGGCTTTTTAGTTGTATGTTGTGGGGTTTACTTACAATCCCAAACAAGATTTTTCTGCCACAATGAAAGTTCTTGTTTTGGGTTGTAGCTCGGTAACTATGTCGTGTTTAAGGAGGGACCGGTCAATCTAGCGGAGTAGGCTTGAAGAAGCTGCAGGGACCTGCCTCTTGGACTAGTCACCTCGTTCCCAGTCATGCTTTTAGCTTCGTTTTTTCCCCCCAATTTAATGTTTAAAGTTCTTATCATGTTTATCACAAAGAACAAATAAAAGTCAGGAGATAATAAGTACCATTAATGATGAAGACCTACAATACATACTGTACAATGGGGGAGTAGAGGGAATATTTCATCTACATCCATTTTCTAATAAGGTGATTGTTCTTCCATGTGGGTGTGAGTGGACCAGTGTAGGATATAAATTGATAAAATATGGTTACGTCCCGGACAATATGACGAGGGAGATTAGTTTGGAGGAGCGAGGCGATATGCATCGGATTCTTGTAATTCAATCCCATCTCTTCATATCGCACAGTATTTATCAACATCTATAGGTGATAGAGCAATCAGGTGTTCCATCCTATTGAGGAGCGAAACTTCAGAGAACTATTCCTTTAGGGTGTGTGGACAGTGACGAGGAATAACACTTTTGGCTACTTGTAGAAAGTAGCCTATCAGGGATTTTTTATATTTTGAGAAACTTATTGGTAACATTAAAAACAATAGAGCCTCTGGTGAATTAGGGACAGATAAGCTAGTGATCTTCTTTATCAGAAAGACCACTTGTGTCCAGAAATTTTTTATTATAGGACACCCCCACCATATGCAGTTGAAGCCAGAAGTTTACATACACTATATAAAAGACACATATGCATGTTTTTCTCAATATCTGACATGAATCAGAATAAACCTTTCCCGTTTTAGGTCAGTTAGGATTACCATAATTTAATATTTGCCAAATCCCTGAATGAGAGAGACAATGTTTTAAGGCATTTTTATTACTTGCTGCAAAGTCAAAAGTTTACATACATTTCATTAGTATTTGTTACCATTGCCCTAAAACTGAATGACTTGGGTCAAATGTTTGGGATATCCCTCCACAAGCTTCTCACAATAGTTGGTTGGAATTTGAGCCCATTCCTCCTGACAAAACTGGTGTAACTGATCCAGGTTTGTAGGTCGCCTTGCTCGCACCTGCCTTTTCAGCTTTGCCCATAAATTTTCAATAGGATTGAGATCAGGGTTTGTGATGGTCACTCCAAAACATTGACTTTGTTATCCTTATCCACTTTGGTAGCATTTTGGCAGTATGCTTCGGGTCATTGTCCATTTGGAAGACCCATTTCCGCCCAAGCTTTAACTTCCTGGCTGAGGTCTTGAGATATTGCTTCAGTATTGCCACATAATCTTTTTTTCTCATGATGTTATCTATTTTGGGAAGTGCACCAGTCCCTCCTGCAGCAAAACAACCCCACAACGGGATGCTGCCACCCCCGTGATTCACAGTTGGGATGATGTTCTTAGTCTTCCAAGCTTCTCCCTTTTTTCTCCAAATGTAACAATGGTCATTATGCCCAAAAAGTTCAATTTTAATTTCATCAGACCACAGGACATGTCTCCAAAAATTAAGGTCTTTGTTCCTTTGTGCATTTGCAAACATTAATCTGGCTTTTTTTAGGTTTCTTTTGGAGTAATGGCTTCTTCCTGGCAGAGTAGCCTTTCAGCCCATGTTGATACAGTACTCATTTCACTGTGGATATTGACACAATCTTACCAGCTTCCACCATCATCTTCACAAGGTCTTTTGCTTTTGTCCTTGAGTTGATATGCACATGTCGGACTAAAGCACGTTCATCTCTGGGACACAGAACCTGTCTCCTTCCTGAGCGGTATGATGGCTGGACATTCCCATCTTGTTTGCACTTGCGTATAATTGTTTGTACAGATGAACGAGGCACCTTCAGGTATCCTGAAATTGTACCCAAGGATGAGCCAGACTTGTGTAAGTCTACAATTCTCTTCCTGATATCTTGGCTGATTTCTTTAGACTTTCCATTAATGCTACACAAAGAAGCAGTGTGTTTCAGGTGTGCATTACAATACATCTACAGATGTGTCTCTAACTCAGATGTTGCTAAAAAAACATCAGAACCCTCCAAACACATTACATCATCATATGGGCAGGCCAGAATTGTTTAAAGGCATAGTAATCTTAAGGCCCCGTCACACTAAGCGATGCAGCAGCGATCCCGACAACGATACGACCTGTCAGGGATCGTTGCTGCATCGCTAATACATCGCTGGTGAGCTGTCAAACAGGCAAGCTCACCAGCGATGAGGGGAGCAGCGATATCGTGGAAAGAATCGTTCCACGATGTCCTGCTCCCGTTCCCAGCCTGCTGCTTAAGCAGGAGCAGGCTGGTAACTATGGTAAATATCGGGTTACTAAGTGCGCGTGTGCCCCTAGTAACCCGCTGTTTACCATGGATACCACTCTGCTACCGTGCGCTGGAGCCTCCGCTCACCGTAGCAGAGTGGTATCTATGGTAAACAGCGGGTTACTAAGTGCGCGCGTGCCCCTAGTAACCCGATATTTACCATGCTTACCAGCCAGATCGTTGGTCCCGCTGGTCACACACAGCGATGTGTGCTGGCCAGCGGGAGGCCAACGACCAAAAAATGGTCCAGGACACTTTGCAACGATCAGCGACCTCACAGCAGGGGCCTGATCGTTGCAAAGTGTCACACATAGCGACATCGCTGGTGAGGTCGCTGTTGCGTCACCAAAACCGTGACACAGCAGCGATCTCGCTAGGGATCTCGCTTAGTGTGACGGGGCCTTTAGTGTATGGAAACCTTTGACTTTGAAGTAAGTAATAAAAATGCCTTAAACCATTCTCTCTCTCTCATTATTCTGGCATTTGGCAAATATTAAAAATCCTAATTGACCTAAAACAGGAAAGGTTTATTCTGATTTCATGTCAGATATTGAGAAAAACATGCATGTGTCTTTTTATATAGTGTATGTAAACTTCTGGTTTCAACTGCATGTGTCTTTGTCCCCTCTCCCACTCCACATCTCCAACATCTATGTGAAACCGCAGGGTACAATCTATGGAGAGCTGCTGGTACCCTGTACCATCTAGAGACAATCTTGAAGGAGGTCTCCTGGGCCTTGCTTCCTTAGCTGTTTTTTTTTTTCTCAACTGCTGCAGGAGTTGGTAGGAGATCTGTGTTCAGACAGCATTAATTACCTGGCAGGTTCCTTTTGACATGCCTGCCTAAACAATTAATATCAGTTAATCACCTGCCGTGGCCCGGTTTTGTGTTTGGGGGTCTTCATGTTCACCTCTTCACTGCCAGTAAAGATCTGGCCACTGTTGTTTTAGCAACTAAAACCACCAAAAAGAGGCACTAAAGCAGATTTTTCTCTTTTTTTTTTTTTTTTTTTTTTTTATAACTAGTTGGTATTGATAGTCACCACACGAGTATATGGCTTCCTGTCTGTGACTACTACATGTGAACATGTAGCTACTAGTGTTGAGCGAGTATTTTCTATTAACCCTTTCGACGAGTACACTCGGGCCGAGCTCTGAGTATTTATAGCTGCTCGGTGTTATGGTTGAATCGCTCCCATGTGCATGATTTGCAACTGTTTGGCAGTTTTATTACATGTGAGGAATGTGTAAGAAATAGACATTCCTCACATGTAATAAAACTATCAAACAGTCGTAAATCATGCACACGGGAGTGATTCAACCATATCACCGAGCAGCTGTAAATACTCGGAGCTCGGCCCGAGTATACTCGGCGAAAGGGTTAATAGAACATACTCGCTCAACACTAGTAGCTATGGATGCAGAATTGATCACAGAATTTTCTGTTTGCTACACAATATACTGCATCTCCATGATTCACAGGCTTGATTTGGTTTGTGTCGCAAGGTCTGTTAAGTTCGAAAATTGCACATCCAGCTTAAAAAAAAAACAAACAATCAAATAATTGTGAAAACTGTTTGAACAATGAAGGATTTGGGTGTAGCATTGAGTTAGAAATTGTGCAGTAAAAGCAGCGAGTGGCGCATTCTATGGTCTAAGCATGTGTGTGTTCACACTTAGGCTTATTTGATGAGTTTTTAGCATTTCCGCTTAAAAAACTCAGCAAAAAGACCTTAATCAAATATTCAGATGTTATATATTCGACAGAGAGAGAAACTTTAGAGAATGTCTCTTCCCTAAAGCTTCTGTGTCGGATGCTGTCCCTTCATGTGCCCGGCTTCCTGTTTTTGCCTCTTGAATGTAAGCCTCTACTCTACTTGCAGGTATGCATGCCACCTTTTGTCCCTACAAAGACACATGAACTTCTCCATCGAATGAGCGGCAAAGGTCTGTCAGCGCACTACAGCTTCCCACGACAGCCGTGTATTTTTGGAGCTCAACTGGTGTCTGTGCAAATTACACTTAACAATTCCACTGACAAGGAAATAGAAGACATTCACATAGAAGAAAAGAAATCTGATCTGAAGATGCATTTGTTCAGTCCAGTAGGTGAGAAAATCTAATGTATAATTCTATCTGAACCCAACATTTACAGGTCTATTCCAGTCTGACAGATGATCGCACTGCACCATGTGCACAACATGGGGTGACAGATTGTAGATATCGCCTCCTCCCCTCACAGGTCAGTAATGGGGAATGGAGTTCAGTGGGGAAATTTGTGGGTTTTGTAGAGTTTCTGTAGAATTTCTGTAGAGTTTGGAGTCTATCGCCGTCTTTCTATCTCCATTGCTCCACATCAAGATGTTTAACTTGACCAAACAGGGAGCTGTAATCCATGTCAGGACAATATTTTTTGTGAACTCCCAAGATTTACAAGTGTGTGTGTGTGTATGTGTATATATAGGATATGTATAATTTATATATATTATATCCGTATAATAAATATATATATATATACATACATACATACATACAGTACAGACCAAAAGTTTGGACACACATTCTCATTTAAAGATTTTTCTGTATTTTCATGACTATGAAAATTGTACATTCACACTGAAGGCATCAAAACTATGAATTAACACATGTGGAATTATATACTTAACAAAAAAGTGTGAAACAACTGAAAATATGTCTTATATTCTAGGTTCTTCAAAGCAACCACCTTTTGCTTTGATGACTGCTTTGCACACTCTTGGCATTCTCTTGATGAGCTTCAAGTGGTAGTCACCGGAAATGGTTTTCACTTCACAGGTGTGCCCTGTCAGGTTTAATAAGTGGGATTTCTTGCCTTATAAATGGGGTTGGGACCATCAGTTGTGTTGTGCAGAAGTCTGGTGGATACACAGCTGATAGTCCTACGGAATAGACTATTAGAATTTGTATTATGGCAAGAAAAAAGCAGCTAAGTAAAGAAAAACGAGTGACCATCATTACTTTAAGAAATGAAGGTCAGTCAGTGCGAAAAATTGGGAAAACTTTGAAAGTGTCCCCAAGTGCAGTTGCAAAAACCATCAAGATCTACAAAGAAACTGGCTCACATGAGGAAAGGAAGACCAAGAGTCCACCTCTGCTTCTGAGGATAAGTTTATCCGAGTCACCAACCTCCGAAATCGCAGGTTAACAGCAGCTCAGATTAGAGACCAGGTCAATGCCACACAGAGTTCTAGCAGCAGACACATCTCTTCAACAACTGTTAAGAGGAGACTTTGTCCAGCAGGCCTTCATGGTAAAATAGCTGCTAGGAAACCACTGCTAAGGACAGGCAACAAGCAGAAGAGACTTGTTTGGGCTAAAGAACACAAGGAATGGTCATTAGACCAGTGGAAATCTGTGCTTTGGTCTGATGAGTCCAAATTTGAGATCTGTGGTTCCAACCACCGTGTCTTTGTGCGACGCAGAAAAGTTGAACGGATGGACTCTATATGCCTGGTTCCCACCGTGAAGCATGGAGGAGAGGTGTGATGGTGTCGGGGGTACTTTGCTGGTGACACTGTTGGGAATTTATTCAAAATTGAAGGCATACTGAACCAGCATGGCTACCACAGCATCTTGCAGCGTTATGCTATTCCATCCGGTTTGCGTTTAGTTGGACAATCATGTTTTTCAACAGGACAATGACCCCAAACACACCTCCAGGCTGTGTAAGGGCTATTTGACCAAGAGGGAGAGTGATGGGGTGCTACGCCAGTTGACCTGGCCTCCACAGTCACCAGACCTGAACCCAATCGAGATGGTTTGGGGTGAGCTGGACCGCAGAGTGAAGGCAAAAGGGCCAACAAGTGCTAAGCATCTCTGGGAACTCCTTCAAGATAGTTGGAAGACAATTTCCGGTGACTACCTCTTGAAGCTCATCAAGAGCATTTTCAAAACAGTCCTACATAGTCACTGTAGAAGGTACATACCTTATGGAAATAAAAGGGCTAGGAATAGGAGGAAGCCAATGTGGCTAAATAAGGAAGTCAAGAGGGCAATGAAAAACAAAAAAAGGGCATTCGGTAAACTTAAACAAGAAGGCAGCGAGGAAGCGCTAATATCTTATAGGGAAAAAAACAAAATCTGTAAGAAACAAATAAGAATAGCAAAAGAGGAGACAGAGAGACTAATTGCCAAGGAAAGTAAAATGAATCCCAAACTGTTCTTTAACTTTATAAACAGTAAAAGGATTAAAACTGATGGAGTTGGCCCATTGAAAAATAACCTGGGTAAAATCATAGAGGGCGATGAGGGTAAAGCAAACCTACTCAATAGCTTCTTCTCCACTGTTTTCGCAAAAGAAAACAATTTATTGGAGGAAATGCAGAGTGATAAAGTAAACCCTCCGCTAAATATCACCCACCTAACCCAGGAGGAAGTTCAGAAACGCCTAAATAATATCAAAATAGACAAGTCACCAGGTCCAGATGGCATACACCCCCGGGTACCAAGAGAATTAAGTAATGTGATAGACAGACCGCTGTATCTTATATTCAAGCACTCTTTATGGACAGGGACTGTCCCACTAGACTGGCGCCAAGCAAATGTGGTACCAATATTCAAAAAGCGGTCTAAAAGTGACCCTGGGAACTATAGACCAGTCAGCTTAACGTCTGTTGTGGGTAAATTGTTTGAAGGATTTCTTAGAGATGCTATTGTAGAATATCTTAATGATAATAACTGTCTAACTCCATATCAACATGGATTCATGAGGGATCGCTCCTGATGGCCTTCTACGAGGAGGTGAGCTCACAGCTGGACCGGGCAGAGTCAGTGGATGTTGTAGACCTTGACTTCTCCAAAGCGTTTGATACCGTGCCACACAAAAGGTTGGTATATAAAATGAGAATGCTTGGTCTGGGGGATAATGTGTGCAAGTGGGTAAATAGCTGGCTGAGTGATAGAAAGCAGAGGGTGGTTATCAATGGAGTAAGCTCAGGGGGTGTCAGGGTTACTAGCGGGGTGCCTCAAGGGTCTGTCTTGGGCCCTATATTATTTAATATATTTATTAATGATCTAGTGGAAGGTTTGCATAGTAAAATAGCAATATTTGCAGATGATACTAAACTTTGTAAAGTAGTTAATACAGATGAGGATAGGGCACAGCTACAGGAGGATTTAGATAAATTGGGGAGTTGGGCCAAAAAATGGCAAATGGGGTTCAAGGCCGATAAATGTAAGGTCATGCACATGGGAAAGAAAAACAGCAGTCACCCATACATATTAAATGGGAAACCTTTGGGGAAATCTGACATGGAGAAGGACCTGGGCGTCTTGGTTAATAGCAAATTAAATTGGAGTGCGCAGTGTCAGGCAGCAGCTGCGAAGGCAAATAGAGTCATGGCATGCATCAGAAGAGGAATAGGGGCATATGATGAGAACATTGTTCTTCCTCTGTATAAAGCGCTGGTAAGGCCGCACTTAGAATATTGTGCACAGTTCTGGGCTCCGGTGCTCAGGAAAAACATATTGGAGCTAGAGAGGGTACAAAGGAGGGCGACTAAGGTAATAAAGGGAATGGAGGGACTAGAATACCCAGAGAGGTTGTCAAAATTAGGCCTATTTACGTTGGAAAAGAGAAGGCTTAGGGGAGACCTCATAAACATGTATAAATACATCAGGGGGCAGTACAGAGATCTCTCCCATGACCTGTTTATACCAAGGATGGTGACAAAGACGAGGTGGCACACTATGCGTCTGGAGGAAAGGAGGTTCCTGCACCAGCATAGAAGGGGATTCTTTACGGTCAGAACCGTGAGACTCTGGAACTCTCTGGGAGAGGAAGTGGTGATGTCCAACTCACTTAGTGAGTTCAAGAGAGGCCTGGACGCCTTTCTTGAGAACAATAAAATTACATCTTACGCTTAGGGATAGTTAATTAATCCAGGGATTTAATCTGACTCCCAGATTGGTGTCGGGAAGTGAATTTTTCCTCAATGATGTAAATTGGCCTATACCGCATGGTTTTTTGTTGCCTTCCCCTGGATCAACGCTGCGGAATAGCTGCAGTGCACAAGAAATAGGCTGAACTGGATGGACGCTTGTCTTTTTTCGGCCTTATAAACTATGTAACTATGTAACTAAGAGAATGCCAAGAGTGTGAAAAGCAGTCATCAAAGCAAAAGGTGGCTACTTTGAAGGACCTAGAATAAAAGACATATTTTCAGTTGTTTCACACTTTTTTGTTAAGTATATAATTCCACATGTGTTAATTCGTAGTTTTGATGCCTTCAGTGTGAATATACAATTTTCATAGTCATGAAAATACAGAAAAATCTTTAAATGAGAATGTGTGTCCAAACTTTTGGTCTGTACTGTACATGCATACAGTGTGTGCGGAAAGTATTGCAGCCATTTGGTAAATTCTAAAAATTTCATTTTTTTCTCATTAAAGTACACTCTGCACCCCATATTGACTGAAAAAAAACAGAAATGTAGAAATTTTTGCAAATTTATTAAAAAACAAAAACTGAAATATCACATGGTCATAAGTATTCAGACCCTTTGCTCAGTATTGAGTAGAAGCACCCTTTTGAGCTAGTACAGCCATGAGTCTTCTTGAGAATGATGCAACAAGTTTTTCACATCTGGATTTGGGGATCCTCTGCCATTCTTCCTTGCAGATCCTCTCCAGTTCCGTCAGGTTGGATGGTGAATGATTGTGGACAGCCATTCTCGGGTCTCTCCAGAGATGCTCAATTGGGTTTAGGTCAGGGCTTTGGCTGGGTCAGTCAAGAATGGTCACAGAGTTGTTCTGAAGCCAGTCCTTTGTTATTTTAGCTGTGTGCTTAGGGTCATTGTCTTGTTGGAAGGTGAACCTTCAGCCAAGTCTGAGGTCAAGAGCACTCTGGAAGAGGTTTTCATCCAGGATATCTCTGTACTTGACCGCATTCATGTTTCCTTCAATTGCAACCAGTCGCCCTGTCCCTGCAGCTGAAAAACACCCCCATAGCATGATGCTGCCACCACCATGTTTCACTGTTGGGATTGTATTGGGCAGGTGATGAGCAGTGCCTGGTTTTCTCCACACTTATCGCTTAGAATTATCACCAAAAAGTACGATCTTCGTCTCATCAGACCAGAGAATCTTATTTCTCATAGTCTGGGAGACTTTCATGTGTTTTTGAGAAAGCTCTATGCGGGCTTTCATATGTCTTGCACTGAGTAGAGGCTGCCGTCGGGCCACTCTGCCATAAAGGCCCGACTGGTGGAGGGCTGCAGTTATAGTTGACTTTGTGGAACTTTCTCCCATCTCCCTACTGCATCTCTGGAGCTCAGCCACAATGATCTTGGGGTTCTGCTTTACCTCTCTCACCAAGACTCTTCTCCTACGATTGATCAGTTTGGCTGGGCGGCCACGTCTTGGAAGACTTCTGGTGGTCCCAAACTTCTTCCATTTAAGGATTATGGAGGCCACTGTGCTGTTAGGAACCTTGAGTACTGAATAAATTATTTTGTAACCTTGGCCAGATCTGTGCCTTGCTACAATTCCGTCTTTGAGCTCCTAGGTCAGTTTCTTTGAGCTCATGATTCTCATTTGGTCTGACATGTGAAGTCTTATATAGACAGGTGTGTGCCTTTCCAAATCAAGTCCAATAAGTTAAATTTAAACACAGCTGGACTCCAATGAAGGAGTAGAACCATCTCAAGGAGGATCACAAGGAAGTGGACAGCATGTGATTTTAAATATGAGTGTCTGAGCAAAGGGTCTGAATACTTATGACCTTGTGATATTTCAGTTTTTCTTTTTTAATACATTTGCAAAAATTTCTACATTTCTGTTTTTTTCCAGTCAAGATGGGGTGCAGAGTGTACTTTAATGAGAAAAAAATGAACTTTTTATAATTTACCAAATGGCTGCAGTGAAACAAAGAGTGAAAAATGTAAAGGTGTCTGAATACTTTCCATACCCACTGTATAATCACACACATACACGTTATACTGTGATAGATAGAGATATATACAGGGTGGTCCAAAAGTAGGTGGACAGAAAGTGTAATAAGGTCATGAAGGGGGAGATTTATCAAACATGGTGTAAAGTGAAACTGGCTCAGTTGCCCTTAGCAACCAATCAGATTCCACTTTTCATTCCTCACAGACTCTTTGGAAAATGAAAGGTGGAATCTGATTGGTTGCTAAGGGCAACTGAGCCAGTTTCACAGATCTAGTTTTCACAGATAGATCTCCCCCAAATCTGTTTTCTTTTCAGATAATTCAGATAACACATAATGGCAAATAATTTAAATACAGATCAAAGAAAATGGATTTTAACAGAGTATTGTAAATCTCAAAATGCTGAAACCGTTAGAGCAAATTGGGTTGAAACATTCGGTACTCAAGCCCCAAAGAGACAAACCATTTACCGCATTCGTGACAAATTCAATTCCACGTGCTCAATCCTTAATGCTCCAAAAACTGGTCGACCCAAAACGGTCTGTACAGAGGATAATAAACAACTTGTTGCTGAAACATTTGTTCAGAGTCCAAAAAAGTCCACCAGAAGAGCCTCTTTGGAATTGGGAATTTCACGAGCTTCTATCATGCGAATCCTGAAACTATTGGGTGGAAAGCTTATCGTCCACGTCTAATTCATGGTTTATTGGAGGATGATCCAGACAGGCGGCTGCAATTTAGTGAGATTATGCTTAACGAAATTGAAGAAAATCCAGTAATTTTAGATATCATTATGTGGAGTGATGAAGCTTCTTTCAAATTATCCGGCCATATTAACAGACATAATTGTATTTACTGGTATAATGAGAACATGCATTTAACATTAGAGCAGCAACTAAATGAGCCCGGTGTCAATGTTTGGGGTGGTATTTCAAGTTTTGGTGTTTTAGGACCAATATTTTTTGATGGAACAGTCACAGGAGATAAGTATCTCGAAATTCTAATGAATCAAGTTGTACCCCAGTTACAGCAACAGCCTAATTCAAATGACCTTTATTTCCAACAAGATGGGGACCCTCCACATTATTCAAGAGTAGTCCGCGAGTATCTTGATGAAACATTTCCTAATAAATGGATTGGCCGAAGAGGCCCACTTGATTGGCCGGCGCGTTCACCAGACTTGACCCCAATGGATTTTTTCTTTTGGGGAGTACTCAAGGACAAAGTTTATAGTCGAAAACCAAAAAGTGTCAGTTATTTGAAAAATTACATAAAAGATGCATTTCAAGAAATTAATATCCAAAGAGACTTGTGCAAAAAAGTTTGTCGAAGCGTAAGAGGCGACTCCAAAGCTATGCAAATTGTAATGGAAAACAGTTTGAGCACCTGCGTTGATCAAATTTAAGGGCTTTTGTATTATTGTTCACAATAAAATTTAATTGTCAGTGTTATGCTTGTAAATATAATTTTATATATAAATCAAAATAAATGTTATTATTTTCTGTCCACCTACTTTTGGACCACCATGTATATATCTATCTATCACACACAGTGTAATGTGTATGTGTGTGTGATGTCACACACACATACACATTATACTGTGTGTGTATGTGCACTTGTGTGTATGTATTTGTGTGTGTGTGTAAATATGCAACATAGGCTCATGTGACAAGGCTCGTTAAAGGGTCGATATTGACTTTTAGGATTGCTACTTTCTATAGGTGACACTAGAGTTCTAGTTCTCTCCTTCTCTGAAGAGACAATTTGCATATTTCCCAGAAGAGCTTTGTGGCTTTAAAAACTCCTCACCTTGACATGCTTAACATGTCACTCTCCACAAGGAGAAATGTTACCCTTTGGATACCGGTCAGACACCTCTCACCCAGCCAAATCTCACACTTTGCACTGACGAGGGGCAGTACCCCGAAACAGTGTCTGAAAATTGAGATTTTGGTTTTGGCTATTATCCGAAGTCATGTGCCAAGGGTCGATATTAACTTTTAGGATTGCTACTTTCTATGCTTTCTATAGAGACAATTTGCAATGATCCAAAACACACAGCCAGGGCAACTAACACACAGCCAGGGCAACTAAGGAGTGGCTCCGTTAGAAGCATTTCAAGGTCCTGGAGTGGCCCAGCCAGTCTCCAGACCTGAACCCAATAGAAAATCTTTGGAGGGAGCTTAAATTCAATGTTGCCCAGCGACAGCCCCGAAACCTGAAAGATCTGGAGAAGATCTGTATAGAGGAGTGGATCAAAATCCCTGCTGCAGTGTGTGCAAAGTTGGTCAAGAACTACAGGAAACGTCTGGCCTCTGTAATTGCAAACAAAGGTTTCTGTACCAAATATTAACCCCTTAAGCCCCGGAGCATTTTTCGTTTTTGCATTTTCGTTTTTGCTCCCCTTGTTCCCAGAGCCATAGCGTTTTTATTTTTTGGTCAATATGGCCATGTGAGGGCTTATTTTTTGCGGGACGAGTTGTACTTTTCAACGCCATTACTAGTTTTATCATATCCTGTACGGGAAAACAGGAAAAAAATTCCAAGTGCGGTAAAATTGCAAAAAAAGTGCAATACCCCAGTTGTTTTTTATTTATTTTTTTTACCATGTTCACTGAATGCTAAAACTGACCTGCCCTTCTTATTCTACAGGTCATTACGAGTTCATAGACACCAAACATGTATAGGTTCTTTTATATTTAAGTGGTGAAAAAAAATTCCAAATTTGGTAAAAAAAAAATTAAAAAAATAGCGCCATTTTCTAAGACCCGTAGCGTCTCCATTTTTCGTGATCTGGGGCTGGTTGATGGCTTATTTTTTGCGTGCCAGGCTGACGTTTTTATTGATAACATTTGGGGTAGATCCGATGTTTTGATCGCCCGTTATTGCATTTTATTGCAATTTTGCGGCGACCAAAAAACGTAATTCTGGCGTTTAGAATTTTTTTCTTGCTACGCCGTTTACCGATCGGAATAATTCTTTTTTTATTTTGATAGATCGGGCGATTCTGAACGCGGCGATACCAAATATGTGTATGTGGGGTTTTTTTTTATATATTTTATTTGAATGGGGCGAAAGGGGGGTGATTTAAACTTTTATATTTTTTTATTTTTTTTTATATTTTTAAAAACTTTTTTTTTTTACTTTTTGCATGCTTCTATAGTCTCCATAGGAGACTAGAAGCAGCAACTGTCCGATCGCCTCTGCTACATACAGGGGACCAGCAGATCCCCTGCATGCAGCAGGAAATGGTCCTGTGCTATGAGCGCCGACCACTAGGTGGCACTCATAGCGACAAGATCATGACAACCACAGGCGTCTGCTGCAGACCCTGGGTTGTCATGCACGCCCATCGGCGACCCGCGATCACGTGACGGGGTCGCCGGTGGGCGGGGCTTATGACGCGCTACCCGGAAGCGCGCGTTAAATGCTGCTGTCGGAGATTGACAGCAGCATTTAACTGGTTAACAGCCGCGGGTGGATCGCGATTCCACCCGCGGCTGTTGCGGGCACATGTCAGCTGTAAGAATCAGCTGACATGTGCTCGGTTCAGTGAGGGCTCAGCGCCGGAGCCCTCACTGAACCGGCGGTACGCAGATATGCGTACTAATACGTCCCCGGTAAGTAAGGGGTTAAGTTCTGTTTTTCTATTGTATCAAATACTTATTTCATGAAATAAAAATGCAAATTATGTAAAAATCATGCAATGTGATTTTCTGGATTTTTTTGTTTTTTTTTAAGATTCTGTCTCTCACAGGTGAAGTGTACCTACGATAAAAATTACAGACCTCTCCATTCTTTGTAGTTAGGAAAACTTGCAAAATCGACAGTGTGTCCAATACTTGTGTGTGTGTGTGTGTGTAATGTATTATACACACATATATATGTTTGTGCGCACATAACTCTTTTACATACTTGTGGGAAAAGAACCGCTCTTGTTCATGTTTAAAGGCTTTAAGATCCAATAAGATTTATTAGGTTGCTAATTAAAGAAAATGACAACGCTGGTATATTACTCGGATGATTCATCCTGTGGCAATATCCACAAAAATTGCAGCTTCACATATTTCATATGGCCGGTCCTGTCATGAATGAAGGAACTCTGTGCTTCTGTCTTCAGTGACATAAAGGATAATAGGAAAACTGCTGTTTCATTAATCCCTTATATGTTCATGGGCAAATTAGACTGA